>NC_142083.1:100309041-101559041 GCF_054644295.1 Miniopterus natalensis
CCCTTGATTGTGAATCAAACCCTGGACCCTTTGGTGTGCAGGCCGATGCTCTAACTACTGAGCCATACCAGCCAGGGCTGTGCTTAACAGTTTTTAATACAGGTCCCTGTTCTTGTTTTTCATGCTTTATTAAATACATGGAAAACATGTAAGAGTTGAAAGAAACAGTTTTTTGGTTACAGTTTTATTGAGGTATGATTATTCCTCAGTAAACTGCACATATTTAAACTACAAGTTGGTATATTTCAACATATGTACACACCATGAAGCTATCACCACAATCAAGATAGTTAACATACCCATCACTCCTCCGAGTCTTTTGTGCCCCTTTGTAATCCCTTCTCTAGCCTTTCCCACCCTGCCTCATCCGTAAGTAACTGCCTACCTGCTTTCGGTCACATTTTCTAGTTTTTTATATAACTAGATTATAGTTTAGTTTGCATTTTCTAGACTTTTACATAAATGGAATAATACGGCCTGTACTATTTTTGGCCTGGATTCTTTTATTTTTTTAATCCTCACCTAAGGATATGTTTTTATTGATTTTTAGAGAGAGAGGAAGGGAGAAAGGAAGACATCGATGTGAGAGAGTACGCCCCCTGGCCAGGGATTGAGCCCGAAACCTATGTATATGCCCTGAACAGGAATAGAACCCTCAGCTTTTTGGTGTGCGGGACGAAGCTCCAACCAACTGAGCCCCCTGGCCAGGGCTTTGCTCTGGATTCTTTCAGTCATGTTGTGCGTATCAATATTTCATTCCCTTTTATTGCTGAATAGTATTATCCCACTGTATGGATATACCACAATTTGCTTATCCATTCACTTTGAGATGGGCATTTGGGTTGTTTCCAGTTTTTTAGCTATTGTAAAGAAAGCTGCTATGAACATTTGTGTCTGTGTAGGGCGATATGCTTTCTTTTCTCTTAGATAAATACCTAGGAGTGGGATAGCTGGATTGCATGGTAGCTGTATGTTTTAACTTTCAAAGATGATGCAAATTGTAATTGTTTTCCAAAGTGGCTGAGCCATTCTACATTCCTACCAGCAGTGTATGTGTTCCAGCGGCCCCACCTTCTCACCGGTGCTTATGACCGGTCTTTCTAGTTTTAGCATACTAGTAGGTGTGAAGTAGTTGTGCCTTACTGTAGTTTTGATTTGGATTTCCCTAATGACTGCTAGTGAGGTTGAACATCTTTTCATTTGCTTACTTGTCATCCACATATTTTTTGTGAATTATTTGTTCAAATCTTTTGACTCTTTTTTCACTGAGTTGTTTGTCCTCATATTATTGAATTGTAAGAATTCTTTATATATTCTAGATACCAGTCCCTTTGTTGGCTGTGGTTTACTAAATATTTTTCCCAGTCTCTCTTGGCTATTAAATTTTAAGAGAAGTATGGCCAAAGATTTTAACCATCCCTTTTTTCAGACTCTGACACTAACATATGGGTATGTTTATCTCAATTTAAAAATCTTTATAGCCCTGGCCAGTTGCACAGTGGTAGAGTAGCAGCCCATGGACTGAAGGGTCGCAGGTTTGATTCCTGGTCCAGGGCCCGTACCTTGACTGTAGGCTTGCTCCCTGGCCTAGTCGGCACTCGCGGAGGCAACCAATCAATGCGTCTCTCTCACATCAATGTTTCTCTCTCTCTCTCCCTCCCTCCCCCCCTTTCTCTCTCTCTCCCTTCCACTTTCTCTAAAAAAAATAAAATAAAAAATTAGTGGAATAATATCCTAGGGTGAGGATTTAAAAAAATCATTATAAAGTATAAATCCAAAGTTGCTTGAAATTTTTAATTTCTAGAGAAGTGACATGTATAAATTATTGACCAAGAAATAAATGTGGAATCTGTCGTTAATATTATTTAATTGGGTAAGTTGCTTTAACTGTTGGGGATAGCAATGAAGGGTAAGGACTGCTTTTCCATTTTCTCAGGCTGTCTTCTCAGTGGCTTTCTTTTTGAGGAGTTGAATAAATTAAAGGAGAAAAGAAGTGCTCTTTCTAATAACTGTTACAGTAAGTCTGCAGCCCTTCCACGTCCCACTCCCCTCAGAAAAGCAGAATAGTAAATGGGTCAAGAGCATGGGGTCTGCTGGGGAGGAGTCTGGTTCCCCTCCCACTAGCTCTGTGACCCTGGGAAAGTTACTCAACCTCTCTGTGTCTCAATTTTCTCATCTATAAAATGAGAATAAAAATGGTTCCTAACTAATGGAATTATGATGATGATTACATGAATTAAGCATACAAAGTACTCAAAACGGTTCCTGCCACAAAACAAACACTGGAATTGTTAGCTCTTTCTATTAAGACTCAATGCAGCAAATATGGATTAGACTCGCTGTACGCACGGCCCTGCCTCTGCGCTCTCTTGATTTAGGCTTCTTTGACATAAGCTCACCAACATTTATGCTAGGACATACTATTCACAGACTCCTACTCAGTGAACATGAATGGAGAGCCAAAAACATGTTTACAGATGGTTTTATTTTAGTAGAAGAAAAAGCAGTCTCGGCCTTTTTCTTAGATTACTCATCAATTCTTATCTTTTTACAGATTGGACACAAAACAACTAACATTAAGTACCTTCTATGTTGAGTGTGTGATAGATGAGACAGAGAGAGAGACAGAAAGAGAGAGAGAGAAACAGGGACAGAGACAGATTGGAGGAAATGACTCTGAGGTGAAGTAATCTGAACACACAGCTGGTGATGGGGCAAAGCTGGCATTCAAACCTGGGGACATCTGGTTTCAGAATCTTGCTCTTTCCATTCTGCCACGTATTCCTGACATTCTCATTTCTCGTACTGTTTACTTATGTATTAGAGACTGAGAACAGGAAGCTTCACTTCAATATGTGAGATGTGTAGCTGTATAATATTTTTATATACAGGAAATGCCTTGGAATTTCTTTATATATAAGAAATGCCTTGGAATGACATTGATCCCTGAGCCATTGTTTGTAGTATCTAGAAAATGAGCTCTTGTTTCTTGAAAGTAGAAAAGTAAGCCCAAAAGTCATACAGGGGACAAAACCCTTAAGTATATCAGAGAGAATTTGTATTCTACTTATATCATTCAGAATTCTCTTCTAATTGTATGTAGATTTGGTTAGGGAAAACTTCAGGGCTAAACAATGTACTTTTTAGTTGAAAACTATCTTCTGATCTTTATTAATGTACATATGTATATTAAGCACAGACTTTTCAGTCTAGAACAATGAACTTTTTCATTGGTAGCAAGAAATGCAGGAAAAAATATCTGAACTCTCAATGCAAATTTTTCAGAATTGTGGAAATATGTAAGATCAGCTAGGCACCCAAACCAGAAGAAACGTAGATAGAATTGTAAACTATTGTTTATCTCTGGCGCTTGATTTTAGGGTAGAGTGCATTTCAGATTTATAGTAAGGAGAATCGTGAAATATTTATTCATTTGTTCAAGAAATGTTTGTTTTGCCTCTTGTGTATTAGGTGAATTCTGGGTTTTCATCCCAAATTTTAAAACCTGGGTTTATTTTAGATTTGAGTTGGACCTTCCATATTGCCATAAAGCAATGCTGACTATTTCTAAGTGATGGATTCTTTCACATGGCTGGTTTTAGTAATATCTCTTCATGTTAGTGTGAAAATAAAAATGTTGGAAACCATTTCCTGGTTTGTTTTATAGGAAATATATGGCTATTTCTTTGTTATTTATGGGATATTATTAACCGTAGTCAATTTTTATGGATAACAGCACCTCTAACCATGATAGACAGTACTAGTTGTCTTTTGAAATGATGTTATAATTCAGAAGCAATTTTATTTTTTGTTGAGAAGCTTTATTTTGTCGTCCGCAAGAGTGAGCATAATTTGTGGGGTTCCATCTTAACGCGCTGTTCGTCTGTTTCCGTTTCAGTGCCTCATACTTATGAGCCAGTCCTGGCTGAAGAAGTTTGGTTACTATAAAATTATCTTAATTTCTTTCTACCTAAAAGGAGCAGCCTCCATTGTCATGTTACTGCTGGGACAGCAATACTATTACTTTTTGGCTCTTTATCTCACTGTTGTCATGTAAGTAAATGCCAGTGTCAACCCCAAACTTACAGCAGGTCTTGCCATTCCCCCTTTCAAGTACTGGAACACCTTCAGTCCGAACCGTGTTTAACATTCGTTTCTAGGCAGTCATTGTACCTTCCTGCCCAGTTGTTTGAATCTTAACAGCCTTTTGAAGAGATTGGATACACTAGGCTTTGTAGTGAAGCTAAGTGCCTCATTAACCTATTAAAGTGCATCATTTCATTAAGTGCTGCTGCCAAATAAAGATCTTGCCCCCAAACATGTCCTTTGCCTTAATTCACCATCTTGGGAATCAGCCCTGCCATCTATTCAGTTGCCCGAGTCGGAGACTGCAAAGTGCCTGGGACGCCTCTTTCCTCTTTGTCGCCCGCATCCAACATGCTGCCAGTTAGTAGCTTTTTCTCCCTGACGTGCTCTGCGCCCATCCTACTCTGTTCCCACTGCCATTCCTTTGGCTCAGGTCCTGTGCATGTCTTCCATGGACTCCTGTATAACTTCCAACATGATCCCCTTGCCTCTTGTCCCCAGTCCCCCCAAACCCTTCTTCATATCGCTCCTAGAATAACACGTCATTCCTTTGCCTCACAACCTGGTCTCGTTTTCAGGATCGATTCCAAATGATGACCTGTGAGGTCCTTTATGTCATCCCTGTTCACCTCTTCACCCTCATTTCTTATTATTCCTATTATTCCACTTCTTATTTCCTACATTCACACTGTACTCTGTTCCATACAGAAATACTTCGCAGGTTTGGATTCAAACACCTCCATGTCTCCTTGCAGTGTCTGTGTGGAGAGCTGCCCGGGTCCTGCCTGGCATCCCCTGCTGTTTCCCGAGGCTGCATTCGGGGGATGCTTCTCTGGAAAGGCTTCCATGACTTCCTCATGGATTAGGTGTCTCTCCTGCATGGCCCCAGTGCCCTCTGCTTATCTCCGCTGTGGCATTTATCCCCCTGGCCGGGGCTATCTGTGGCCCCCACTGGACTGAGATTATTGTGAATAGGGCCTAGTTTCTTATCACTGTGGCCCCACTGTGTACTATACTTACTGCAGTAGTTGTGTTTTGGGTGAATAAATTAAGAAGTTCTACTCCAGGTCCCTCATGGAACAATTTGAGAAAATTTTCACGAAGACGTGTGTGCGTTTAGAACAAATTGGTAGTGGACAGTATAGTAACTAGCCCAAAGGATTGAATCTCTGTGAAACTTCAAGACTTGGAAGCCCACATAGATAACAGTTTTATACGTCTATCATGGTGGTCCTGCTACATGAATTCAAAATGATGTTTTATAGTAATTTTTAGACTGAAAAAGTTTTGCTGTTTTTTAACTTAAAGTATCTCCCCATTCGCATGCTCGTATCAAGGAAACGTATGTCCCTTGACAGTTTTTAACATCCTTTCTCAATATCCGGAGAAAAATGCCGGGTGAATTTCCCCTGCCATGTTCTGTTCTTTAGAACCAATCCATAGTTTAAGCAGGTTAACAAGGACAAAGCATAAAGGCCGTTTAAAAAATCCTGAGCAAAAGCAGTTACTTCATTTTATTTCTGCTTTATTTTTTGTTTATTATTTTATTATTGACAGTGTTATAGGTGTCCCCCATTCCCCCACCTTGCCCCCTCCACCCAGCCCCTGCCCCTGCCCCTGCCCCACCCCAGGCCTTCCCCACACTATGGTCTGTGTCCATGGGCTTTGTGTATATGCATATAAGTTATTTGGTTAATCTCTTCCCAACCCCTCAACCCCCCTTTCCTCAGAGATCTATCAGTCTGTCCTGTACATCTAAGCCTCTGGTCGTATTTTGTTCATCAACTTATTAGATTCCACGTATGAGTGAGATCATGTGATATTTGTTTTTCTCTGACTGGCTTACTTCACTTAGCATAATACTCTCCAGGTCCCTCCATGCTGTTGCAAAAAGTAAGAGCTCCTTCTTTTCTACAGCTGCATAGTATTCCACGGTATAAATGTTCCACAGTTTTTTATCCACTCACCTACTGATGGGCACTTGGGCTGTTTCCAGATCGTAGCTATTGTAAAAAACTCTGCTATGAACAGAGGAGTGCATATATACTTTCTGATTGGTGTTTCGGGAGTCTTAGGATATATTCCCAGAAGTGGAATCCCTGGGTCAAGCAGCAGTTCTATTTTTAATTTAAAAAAAAAATCCTCACTGAGGATATTTTTTCTATTGTTTTTCAGAGAGAGTGGGAGAGAGAGAGAGAGAGAGAGAGAGAGAAACATCAATGTGAGAGATATCAATTGGTTGCCTCCCAAACACTCCCCGACTGGCACTGGGGATCAAGCCTGTGACCAAGGTATGTGCCCTTGGTTGGAATGAAACCCAGGACCCTCTTCAGTCCAAGGGCCCATGCTCTAACCACTGAGAAGAACTGGCTAGGTCTGTTTTTAATTTTTTGAGGAAACTCCATACTGTTTTCCACAGTGGCTGCACCAGTCTGCATTCCCACCAGCAGTGTACTAGGGCTCCCCTTTCCCCACATCCTTGCCAGCACTTGTCATTTGGTTTGTTGATGGCAGCCATTCTGACAGGTGTGAGGTGATACCTCGTTGTGGTTTTAATTTGCATCTCTGATGATTAGTGATGTTGAGCATTTTTTCATATGTCTCTTGGCCACCTGTATGTCCTCTTTGGAGAAGTGTCTATTCAGGTCCTTTGCCCATTTTTTAATTGAACTGTTGTCTTCCTTTTTTGAGTTGTATGAGTTCTTTATATATATTTTGGAAATTAACCCTTTATCAGATGTATCACTGGCAAATATGTTCTCCCTTTTCATTTGAGGAATTTATTTATTTATTTATTTATTTATTTATTTATTTATTTATTTATTTATTTATTTATTTATTTTGCTGTGCAGAAGCTTTTTAGTTTGATGTAGTCTAATTTGTTTGGTTTCTTTCTTTGTTTCTTTTGCCCTAGGAGATGTATTGGAGAAAATTCTGCTACATGAGATGTCTATGATTTTAGTACCTATGTTTTCTTCTAGTATTTTTATGGTTTCATGACTTACATTTAAGTCTTTATACCTTTTGAGTTTATTCTTGTGTGTGGTGTAAGTTGGTGGTCTAGTTTCAATTTTTTACATGTACCTGTCCAGTTTTCTCAACACCATTTATTGAAGAGACTGTCTTTACTTCATTGTATGTCCTTGCCTCCTTTGTCAATTAAAAAAAAAATATATCTTTATTAGTTTCAGAGAGAGGAAGGGAGAGGGAGAGAGAGAGATAGAAACATCATTGATTGGCTGCCTCCTGTACTCCCCCTACTGGGGATAGAGCCCAAAACCCAGTCATGTGCCCTGACCAGGAATTGAATCTCGATCTTCTGGATCATAGGTCGATGTTCAACTGCTGGGCCATGCCAGCTGGGCTGTCAGATATTAATTGACTATAATGTAATGGTTTGATTTCTGGAGTCTCTGTTCTGTCCCACTGATCTATATGTCTGTTCTTGTGGCAGTTCCAGGCTGTTTTCATTACAGTGGCTTTGTAGTATAATTTGATATCTGGTATTGTGATCACTCCAATTTTGCTCTTCTTTCTCAAGATTGCTGAGGCTATTCGGGGTCTTTTTTGGTTCCATATAAATTTTTGGAAGATTTGTTCTAGATCTGTGAAATATGCTGATGGTATATTAATAGGGATTGCTTTGCATCTATAGATCACTTTGGGTAGTATGCACATTTTAATGATGTTAATTCTTCCAATCCATGAACATGGTATATGCTTCCACTTGTTTGTACCTTCCTCTATTTTTTTTCCAGTGTCCTGTAGTTTTCCGAGTACAGGTCTTTTACCTTCTTGATTAAGTCTATTCCTAGGTATCTTATTTTTTTTTTGTTGCAGTGGTAAATGGGATTTTTTTTTTTTTTTTTTTTTTAGTTTCTCATTCTGAGAGTTCATTATTGGTGTATAAAAATGTTATCAACTTCTGGATGTTAATTTTGTTTCTACCACTTTGCCAAATTTATTAAACTAGTAGTTTTTGGTAGAGCCTTTAGGGTTTTCTATATACAATATTATGCCATCTGTGAATAATGACAGTTTTACTTCCTCCTTTCCAATTTGGATGTCTTTTATATTTTCTTCTTGTCTGATTGCTGTGGCTAGAATTTCCAGTACTATGTTGAATAAGAGTAGTGAAAGCAGATACCCCTGTCTTGTTCGTGTTCTTAAGGAAAACACTTTTAGTTTGTGCCCACTGAGTATGATATTGGCTGTAGGTTTGTCAAATATACCCTTTATTATGCTGAGGTATGTTCCCTTTATTCCCACTTTGCTGAGAGTTTTTTATCATAAATGGGTGCTGGATTTTTTTTTTTTTTAATCCTCACCCAAGGATATTTTTTTCATTGCTTTTCAGAGAGAGTGAAAGGGAGAGAGAGAAAGAGAGAAACATGACGTGAAAGAGATACATCAATTGGTTGCCTCCGGCACACACCCAGACCAGGGCCGGGATCGAGCCTGCAACCAAGGTACATACACTTGGCTGGAATAGAACCCAGGAACCTTCGGTCTGCAGGCCAACGCTCTAACCACTGAGCCAAACCAGCTAGGGCAATGGGTGCTGTAATTTGTCGAATGTTTTTTCTGAATGTCTTTAAATGCTCATGTGATTTTTATCCTTCATTTTGTTTATGTGATATATCACATTTATTGATTCGTGAATACTGAACCATCCTTGCATACCCAGAATAAATCCTGCTTGGTCATGGTATATGATCTTTTTAATCTATTGCTGGACCCGATTTGCTAATATTTTGTTGAGGATTTTAGCACCTGTGTTCATCAGGGATATTGGCCTGTAATTTTCTTTCTTTATAATGTCTTTATCTGGTTTTGGAATTAGGATAATGTTGGCCATGCAAAAAGAGCTTGGAAGTTCCCCCTCCTGTTGAACTTTTTGGAATAATTTGAGGAGGATAGTTATTACTAGTCTTTGAATATTTGGTAAAACTCACTTATGAAGCCATCCTGTCCAGGACTTTTGTTTGCTGGGAGTTTTTTGATTACTGCTTCAATTTCATTTTGATTCTGCTTCAATATCAGCCTTTCAGGTTTTTTTATTCTTCCTAATTGAGTTTTGAAAGATTGTATGTTCCAGGAATTTGACCATTTTGCCCAGGTTGTCCTGTTTCTTGGCATATAGTTGTTCATAGTATTTTCTTACAATCCTTTGTATTTCTGTGGTATCAGTTGTTAATTTGTCTCTTTTATTTCTAATTTTATTTATTTGGATCCTTTTTCTTTGTTTCTTGATGAGTCTGGCTAAAGGTACATCAATCTTGTTTATCGTTTCAAAGAACCAGCTCTCGGTTCCATTGATATGTTGTATTGTGTTTTTTATTCTCTATCTCTTTTTTTTCAGTCTAATCTTTATTTTTTCCTTCCTTCTACTTATGCTGGGCTTTACTTGTTGTTCTCTTTCTAGTTATTTTAGCTGTAGTTTTAGATTGTTTATTTGAGCTTTTTCTTGTTTCTGAGGTAGGCCTGTAATGCTATGAACTTCCCTCTCAGGACTGCTTTTGCTGTGTCCTATACATTTTGGTGGTTGTGTGTTCATTTTCATTTGTTTCCAGGAAATTTTTTATTTCTTCCTTGATCTCATTGCTAACCGATTCATTGTTTAATAACATGCTATTTAGCCTCCATGTGTTTGAATGTTTTTGAGTTTTTTATTGTCGTCGATTTCTAGTTTCATGTCATTGTGATTGGAGAAGATGCTTGATATGATTTCGATCTTCCTGAACTTGTAAACACTTATTTTGTGTCCTTACGTGATTTACCTTTGAGAATGTTCCATGTGTACTTGAGAAGAATGTATATTCTGAAGCTTTGGGATGAAATGCTCTGTAAATATCAATTAAATCCATCTGATCTAGTGTATTGTTTAAGGTTACTGTTCCTTTGTTGATTTTTCATCTGGAAGATCTATCCAGTGATGTCAGTGGGTGTTGAAGTCCCCTACTGTGACTGTATTGCTGTTGATCTCTCCCTTAAAGTCCTCCAGGATTTTAAAAATATATTTAGGTTCTTCTTTGTTGGTTGGGTGCATATATGTTTACCAGTGTTGTATCCTCTTGTTGGATCGAACCCTTTAATATTATGTAGTGATCTTCTTTATGTCTTGTTATCAAGCCTATTTGTCAGATATAGATATTACTACCCCTGCTTTTTTTCATTTCCATTTGCATGGAAAATTTTTTCCATCCCTTCACTTTCATACTGTGTGAGTCTTTTGTTCTGAGATAGGTCTCTTGTAGACAGCATATATATGGATTGTGTTTTCTTATCCATTCAGCTACCCTATGTCTTTTGATTGGAACACTTATCCTTTACATTTAAGGATACTATTGTTAGGTATTTATTTATTGCTATTTTTATTGTTTATGCCTAGGTTCCTCTATCTCTCAGTTTTTTCTCGTTACAATAATCCCTTTAGCATTTTTTGCAATGCTGGTTTGGTCACAATAAACTCCTTTAGCCTTTTTTTGTCTGGCAAGCTCTTTATTTCACTTTCAATTTTGAATTATAGCTTTGCTGGATAGAGTATTTTTGGTTTCAGATCCTTGTTTTTCATTACTTAGAATACTTCATGTCATTCTCTTCTGGCCTGTAGTTTTTCTGTTGAAAAATCAACTGATAGTATTATGGGAGCTCCTTTGTAGGTAACTGATTGTCTCTCTCTTGCTGCCCTTAAGAATCAATCTTTGTGTTTAATGTTTGCCATTTTAATTATGATGTGTCTTGGCTTGGGTCTCTTTTGTGTTCATCTTGATTGGGACTCTCTGTGCTTCATGAGCTTGTATGTCTATTTCCTTCATCACTTTAGGGAAGTTTTCTGTTGTCATTTCTTTAAACAGGTTCACTATCCCTTGCTCACTTTCTTCTCCCTATTTCATCCTTATGATGCGATGTTGTTCTGTTTCACGTTGTCCCAAAGTCCCCTTAAAGTATCATCATGCTTTTAAAGTGTTTTTTATTTTTGCTGCTCTAATTGAGTGTTTTTTCTACCTTGTATTCCAAATTGCTTATTTGATCCGCTGTTTCATCCAACCTACTTTTAATTCCTTCCAGTGTATTCTTTTTTTTTTTTTTTAACATATATGTATTTTTAAATATATCTTTATTTCAGAGAGAGGAAGGGAGAAGGAGAGAGAAAGATAGAAACATCAAGGATGAGAGAGTCATCACTGATCAGCTGCTTCCTCCAGGCCCCCAACTGGGGATCGAGCCCGCAACCAGGGCATGTGTCCTGACTGGGAATCGAACTGCAATCTCCTGGATCCTAGGTCGATGCTCATCCACTGAGCCACACCCGGCTGGGCTCCAGTGTATTCTTGATGTCAGATATAGTATTCTTCATTTCTGACTGGTTCATATTCATATTTTCTATGTCCTTTTTCATGCTGATATAGTTGCCACTAAGTTCCTTGTAGTTCCCATTAAGTTTCTTGTAGTTCTCACTAAGTTTCCTGAGCATCCTTATAACCATTACTCAGAACTCTATGTCAGATAAATTGCTTACTTCCACTTCTATTTCATTTAGCTCTTTTTTCTGGAGATTTCTCCTCTTCTTTCATTTAGGGGTTGTTTCTTTCTCTCCCCATTTTAGTTGTCTCTTTATGTTTGTTTCTATATATTAGATAGAACTACTATGACTCCCAGTCTTCATGGGGTGGCCTTTTGTAGTAAATGTCATGTGGGACCCAGTGGAATTCCTTGAACTCCTGAGCTGGATGCTCTAGGAGTGTCTCTTTTGTGGGTTATTTGGGCTCTGCTGTTGTAATTGGGTCTTGATTGTTGTTGTCCTTTTTGTGGGTGAGATCTCATCTTAGGCTGGCTGACTGACTGTGAGGCTCAACCTCAACCGTGTCCTGTGAGCTGTTGTACAGGTGTTGGGCTACAGCTAGCCTCAGAAGCCTCTTAAAGCTCCCTGTGACGGCCTGTCCTGTCCCTGGGTTCTGGGGGCCTATCAGGTCTCAGTGGCATTTGATTTCTTCCATATCAAATGGTCTCATCAGCCAGCTCTTCATCCAGAAGATTTAGGTTGCTCTCCTAGAAGGCCAGTTCTGTGGGGAGTTCTTTGTATTACCTTCTGTATGTGGCTCTGAAATGTTGCAGCTGGTACTCTGCAAATTGCCTTTCTCCTTTGCTGCTTCTCCTTGTTACGTTTTGCCAATCCTTTGACGTCTAACTTCCAGAATTATGATCTGTGAAGCTCAGCCATTATTTCATTTTTAAAAGAATTATATATTCATAGATATATAATATTTTGGGGGTATAGGAGGTAATATATCTTTACTTGTATAGTATATTACTTCATTTTTTCTTCTTGTAAACCCAATATTAACTTTCATTTGATTTTTTTTAAAACAAAATTTGTGCTTTCTAGTTATAAAATGTTCATATGTGTATTTTTAAATTGTTTCTAGGGTGATTGTGCAAGCTTCCTTTTACTTGTTTAACCTGCCGCTAGCTGACATGGTTGATGCAGATTTACTGAAGTTCAATCGGCAGTAAGTAGTATATTTATTCAAATGCTAGCTACAAAAATATCACATGGAGGCAGGACCTATGAAAGTTTCCATATCTCAGTTACATTGCCACTAGAAATCACATATCTTAGAGATGATCATAAGAGGCACCACTGGGAATCAGAGAGCTGAACATAATAGGATATTCATAAGTGTTTCCTTGCTTCTGAAAGGGCATCATTCATCTCCCTGTTCACACAGCCAATGCTACAACAGGGTTAAATCTCAGAAACCAAGGTGATATTTCAGATAGCTTTAGGTCCTACATATTGCAGTAGCGTTATTACACTGAAGAAGGCAAAATGGCCTTTCCTTGTGACATTGTGCAAGAATTAAAGTCAAACACCAAGGCTCATTTTATGCCCTTTCACTTGAAAGAGTGAAAGCTGATAAGGAGAGGCTATGGTATAAAGCTCGCCTGATCAGAAACATTTTCTGATATGTGCTCCATTTTATGGATTAGAGAGGCATGCATTGTAAGACAGTCACTATTAGCTCTGTAGAAACATTTAGACTACATGGCCTCTTTTTCTTTAATGCAGCTTAAATGGAGAAAAGCTTTGCCAATCCAGTTGCTTAGTTTCCTCTTTATAAAATTCCTTTCCTGGTTCATGATTTTGTTGCTAAGTCATATTTACAATAGTGAGCAAGATGGCTCCTTACAGTTCAGAGCCACACCTTTACTTTTGTGTCCCTAGTGACCAGAAAAGTGGATGGCTCAAATCAGTTTTAAAAAATGAATAAATTAACAAGTCGTAGTGAACATACTACAACTCTCAAATGATTTTTGAATGTGTCTGGGTACAAATAAATAAAATGTCTCAAATAGTTGGAAAGGGAGGGGTACCATTTATCAAATGTTTCGCTCATTCAAGCCTCACACCAGTCTTGTGTGGTAGATATTTTTGACTCAACAATATTTATTGATTGCCTCCTGTGTCAGGCACTGTGGGAAATGTTGGGGATACAATGCAGCAGGTCTTGTAACAGAATCTTCAGATCACTCGCCACTCTTTATCTCCTCTAAACCACGGCATGCTGTGGCTTCTGACTAATTGGCTGCTCTCGAGGGCACCTATGGTTTTCTGTGCCCGTAAATTGTTCTCTTACCACGAGTCAGCCCTGTTTGATTCAAATCTGTTCATGTCAGATGCCCTTGTTATTATAATCACAACATTTAATTACACTTATATTTTATAAACTTAGGAAGTATAAGTATGGAATGAAAGTTATTTCTCTGAAAACTAAGTTGAATGCTTTACAAAGACTTGATAAAGAAAAGCTGTAAAAAATGAACATCAAATCTAATGCGATGAGAACTGTACATGTTCTGGAGAAAAGTCGTAAAAGGTCTTCTGTGCCCAGGTTGCCTTGTAAAGCACTGTAGATTCTACTATAACTGATAGTAGAAATTGTAGATCATGTGATATGGACACTACATGCCAGAAAGATGGCACAGACTTTCATTAGTGGGCCTGTACTTGAAGAGAAAGCCCAGAGAAATTATTGATAAATTATTTTTTTTGCTTTAGCCAACTGTTGTCCTGGCTATGTCAGGTAAGAACTGGATACAGTGAGCAAGCACAGATGTGGCCCTTGCCTTGGGGCAGTGACAGTCTGCTGGGGAGACAGAGAGCAACTATATTGTTATATCATCTTGCAGTCACGATTGTCGCCACTTTCAGGAAACTAGTACTTGAGCAGTTAACTTTCCCCAGGTAGTCTAACCGGCAGATTGAAGGACTGGGAATGAAACTCGGTTTTTTACCTTCAAATTAGACTTCCTTCCACTGTGTGGTCTCATCTTTCTTTCTTCTACTTTCTCTTCCATTTCTTCTTTTCCTCCTTAGTTGCAAGGTTTCCATCATTAGTTGAACTATGACAAGATTTCAGTTTATTCAGTGCACATGATTTATTTTATACAACATAACATTCTCAAAAAGTGATCTGGCAGGATTCTTACTAGAACACATTAGAGTAACCCTTAATGAAATGGAGCAGAGAGACTGGGTGTGAACCCAGTTCTATTGACTATCTGTGTGACCTCGGACACCTTAATCTGTGTCCCATCTTTGAAATAGGAGTGACACTATCTTCCTAATAGGATTGTGGTGGGGCTTAAATGAAGTAATACCTGTGGCACATGTACTACAGTACAGGGCACAGATAGCTCTCAGTGCTCATTTTAGAGACGAGCTGTGTCTCCTGTTTGGATCTTAGCTTCTTTATTTAAAGAGTTGGTTCTGCTAGTTCTGTGACCTCTCATGACTATGGGGTTAAAAAATATATAATGAATAAAGTCCTCCCTAATGAGATAATAGGATTGTATAGTAGTTAGAGTCAAGGTGTACTTAATAGACAAAAAGGTGCCTGGTACATATATATGTATGTGCACATATACACGTACACGGCATTTGTGTGTGACATAGACCAGTACTACTTTTTCTGTTCCAGATCACCCCTTTCCTCGATGATTTTTGGCATCAATGTTTTGTTGACCAAACCTGCTCAGGCTTTAGCTCCCATGGTGATACTCTCTAGGCTAAACCAGTATGGATATGGGAACCCAAACGAAAGGTAAAGAAACCTGTGAAGTAATATGAAAGAAATACAAATGCAAACTCAGCCTTTTACACTGATTACGAGGCAGTTGTCTTGGATTTTGGATATTATTAGTCATTAACTCATAGATCTTGAGTAAGCTATAGTAAGAAGTATTAGTGTCAAAGGAACTTTAAGAGTATCTTTAACGGTATTCTTTGAATTATGTATACTGCAAATGCCTATGTGATTCATGCTAAGCTATATATTGATTGCTTTATCTAAGTCGTTCATTCACTTCTTATTTCATTCCACAAATGTTTCTGAGGGCCTGCTGTTATTGTCTGCTATGTTCAAAGGCGTGGGGATTCAAGATGAATAGGCGCCCCCAAAATTACCAAACACTGGGATATGGGCCCCCCAGAAACATAATGGGGCACCGTGGGAGTCAGAGAAGAGATCCTACCTCGATCTGCCTAGGGTCAGGGAGTATGTCTCAGAAGAGGGGTTCTTGAGCTGAGTGCTGGAGACTGAGTTGGATTTCCCCTCTGAACATGGAGGCATGTCATTAGGTAGGGAAAACATTGTGCTAAATATCTGGGAGCATGGGAGCGCTCGCAATAAGCTGTTCATTTACTCAATCGACAGATGTTATTGAGGGCCTCCTACGTCCTAGGCTCTGTGGACAGGGCAATGAAGAGCAGCGAAATCTCTTCTCACAGCACTATGTTCTAGTGGGAGGAAGACAGACAGAAATTAAATAAGTCAAATACATAGTAAGTCAAATACATAGATGGTAGTAAGTCCTCTGGTAAAAAATTATACAAGAGAATAGGAAGAGTTGGCAAGAGTGCATTTCTAACCCGGATGATTGGGAAGGCCTGCTGAGGAGGTGACATTTGAATAAAGGACTAAAGGAAAGCTGGGAGGGAGCCACGGCAGCTCTCTGGGGAAGACAAGGTTCCTGGAACAAAGCACAGCAAGTGCAAAGGCTCTGAGGTGCAGTGTGCCTGGCATTCTAGGTCTGACGAGGAGGCCCGCCAGTGTGCCTGGAGTGGGGTAAGCAAGGAGGGAGGTCTCACACATCTCTGCAGCCCGGCTCTGTTATCGCTTTAGCTTCACTGTGAGGTCAGTGGTGATAGTGAGGCAGTAGATGATTTGTTCACTTGATTGTTTGATTTTCTTTTTAGAGCAGTTTTAGAGTCACAACAAAATTGAGTATAAAGTACACAGAGTTCCCATATATTCTCTGCCCTTCCAAATGCACAGCCTCCTTGTTATCAACAACCCCCACCTTTGTGACAATTAATGAACCTACATTGACACGTCATCATCACTAAAGTCCACAGTTTACATTAAGGTTTATTCTTGTATATTTCTATGGTTTTGGACAAATGAAAAAGGACATGTATGTACCATTATAGTGTCATATAGACTAGTTTCACTGCCCTAAAAATCCTCTTGCTTCACCTACTCATTCCTCTTTACTTCTCACCTGGACAGCCACTGGTTCTTTTACTGTCTCCAAGGTTTTGCCTTTTCCAAAATGTTATATAGTTGGAATCACACAGTATGTAGCTTTTTTAGATAGGTTTCTCTCCCCTAGTCATATTTATTTAGGTTCCTCCATGTCTTTTCATGGTGCAATCATTCATTTCGTTTTAGAATAATACTCCATTGTCTGGATGTACCACAGTTTGTTTATCCACTCACCTAGATGTACCACAGTTTATTTATCCACTCATCTAGATGTACTACAGTTTATTTATCCATTCACCTGGATGTATCACTGTCATTTATCCATCATCTACTGAAGGACACCTTGATTTCTTTGAAGTTTTGGCAACTATGAATGAAGCTGATGTAAACATCCCTGTGCAAGTTTTGTGTGGACATAAGTTTTCAACTCCTTTGGGAAAACACCATGGAGTGCAATTGCTAGATCATATGATAAGAGTATTTTATTATTGTAAGAAAGCTGCCAATCTGTCATCCAAAGTGATTATACTATTTTGAATTCCTACCAGCAAAGAAATGAGAGTTCTTGTTGCTCCATATAGTCGCCAGCATTTGGTGGTGTCCGTGTTCTGGATTTTGGCCATTCTAATAGGTGTGCAGTGGTATCTCATTTTAATTTGCAATTCCCTAATGACACATGATATAGAATGTTTCTCACCTGAGGAAATTTTTTTCATTGCTTTTCAGAGAGAGAGTGGGAGGGAGGAGAGAGAAAGAGAGAGAAACATCAGTGTGAGAGAGAGACATTGATTGGTTGACTCGTGCAAGTGCCCGGACCAGGGCTGGGGATGGAGCCTGCCGCTGAGGTACATGCCATTGGCTGGAATCGAACCCAGGACCCTTCAGTCTGTGAGCTGATGCTGTAACCACTGAGCCAAACCCACTAGGGCAATATGGAACATTTTTTATATGCTTATTTGCCATCTATGTGTATGTCTCTGGTGAGGTGTCTATTCATGTCTTTTGCCCATATATAAATTAGGTAGTTTACTTCCTTATTGTTGAGTTTTAAGATTCCTTTTTATATCTTGGATTACAGTCCTTTATCAGATAAATATTTTGCAAATATTTTCTCCCAGTCTGTGGCTTGTCTTTTCATTCTTTTGACAATGTCTTTAGCAGAGCAGATGTTCTTAATTTTAATGAAGTCCAGCTTATCAATTATTTCTTTCATCAATTGTGCCTTTCTTGTTCTATCTAAATAGTCATTGAAATACCCAAAGTTACCTCAGTTTTCTCCTATGTTACCTTCTAGGAGTTTTACAGTTTTGCGCTTAACACTTAGTTCTGTGACCCATTCTGAGTTCATTTTTGTAAAGGGTGTAAAGTCTGAGTTTAGATTCATTTTTTGACATGTAGCTGTCTAGTTGTTCCAGCACTATTTGTTGACAAGACTATCTTTTCTCCATTGTATTGCTTTTTATCCTTTGTTAAAGATCAGTTAACTATATTTACATGGGACTGTTTCTGGCCTCTCCATTCTGGTCCACTGATCTATTTGTCTATTTTTGTGTGTGTGTGTGCCAATACCACACTGTCTTGATTACAGTAGCTTTATAGTAAGTCTTGATGTCAGGTAATGCCAGTCTACTGAACTTTGTTCTTTTTCAGTAGTGTGTTATTTATTTATTTTTAATCTCTTGCTTCTCCATATAAACTTTAGAACAAATTTGTTGATATCCACAAAATAACCTCCTGGGATTTTGATTGGGATTGCATTGAATCTATAGTTCAAGTTAGGAAGAACTGACATCTTGACAATATTGTCTTCCTATCCATGAACATGGAGCATCTCTCCATTTATTTAGTTCATCTTTGATTTCTTTCACCAGAGTTTTGTAGTTTTCTTCATATACATGTTGTACATATTTTGTTAGATTTATACCTAAGTATTTCATTTTGGGGGTGCTAATGTAAATGGTATTATGTTTTTTAATTTCAAGTTCTATTCATGTTGGTGTATAGGAAAGCGATTGATTTTGTGTATTAATCTTGTATCTTGCTACCTTGCTATAATTGTTTATTAATTCCAGGAGTTATTTTGAATACCCCCATTTTATTATGAATATGTTCAAATAGACAAAAATTGAAAAAATTGTACAGTAAAGACTTATATACTCACCACCTAGATTCAACTATTTATATCTTACTATATTGAGTTTAGCACATACTGATCAATATATCCATTCCTCTATCTGTACATCGAGCCACCTTGTTTTTCCCACAACTTTTTATTATGAAAATTTTCAAACACAAAAATAGTTGAAAGAAAAATACACAGAGAATCCATAACCACGCCTTAGATTCAATAGTTGTAAACACTGTGCCATATTGGCTTTATCTATATTTATGTATATTTGTGTATTTTGTCCTCTAAGCCATTTAAAGGTTAAGCTGCAGATCTGGTCGCTCATCATACACCCTGTAGTCTACATAGCCTTGTAGTTTAGCTCACATGTAGAAATGGAAAGCCTCCTGATTGGAGAGTTTTGAGCAGAGTAATGACCTGATTTAACTGACCTTTCAACAGCATCCCTCTGGCCGATGTGAGAGAACAGATTCAGTGAGGGGCGTATGACAGGGAACCTATTGTTTAGTAACATACAGTTTACTGTGCTCGCTGACAGGGAGGTGAGGCTGGAAAAGCAATCAGTGGCTGATGAGAAGGACCTGCATGCTACAGTTAGACTTTATTAATCTGGTACACCAGGGATTCCCAAGTAGGCTGGCTTTTAACTTTGTTATGTGAGTACTTTCTGTGCTATTATTTATTTAATATTTTTCTTCAAATTTATTTTAAGTCACTAACTTAAAAAAATGCTAAGTGTCATAAGCCAAAGTATACATGAAATCATTCATTTGGTGAGTTTCACTTTTCCTAACACAATTAAAATACCTAACCATTAAAATAGAAAGAAATACTGCCTATCATCTGAAAATTACCACGTGTACTGCCGGGGGTACGGATCCCGTTCTTTGGGAAATACCACTGTGGGTAAAGGACGTCATTGAACACTTTTAAGCCTGGGGAAGACATCATGTGAATTCTGGTTTAGAACCTTCTGGCAGTGGTGTGAAATAAGGATTGGAGGGGGGCAAAATGAAAGCGTGGTTCCTCGCCACCGTTATTTATGTAACAAGTGCTCGGAATGTGGAGATAAGTGAACTAGGTTGCTGCCAGCAAGGAGCCTACAGTCCCGTAGGGGAGACAGACATGAGGACAGACAGTTGCAGCACAGGGGGGAGGGACAATATTAGGAGTGTCTAAGGGTGGCCCAAAGGCAGCCATGACCAGCACGGCCTCGGGAGCCAGGTCAGGAAAGCTCGCCTGGGAAAGGTGCCTGAGCCAGGTTTCAGTGGAGGTGTGGATGCTGTGGATGCAGACTGGAGGCACTCACGGAGAGGAGCAGCGTGTGAAACGATGGGCAGCCACTCAGCAAACATTGAGCGCTGCTGTCGACCGGGCCTGTGCTGAGCCCAAAGATGCCGTCCTCACCCCGAGTAAGCTCACCGCTAGCAGCAGTGGAAAGCGTGCTTCTCTGTGGCAGCATTATTAACAGAAGCGAGTGTAGGATGCATGGGCGTGCATGCCGCAGAGCCCATCGTTCAGACTGGGTAGCAAACAGATGACCTTTCAGATGATTCATGAAGTTGTGGCCAGCATCTGTGCAAGTACAGGACGCATGAGATCAGATGACATGCTTGCAGGAGCTGCAAATGGTTTAGTGGGGGTTGAGATGTGTAGATATGGTCCTGAAAGGAATGGAATATTATTGTTACCAAACAGAGGACTAATATCAGAGTTGCCTTTGAAAAGATCACCTTGCAGTGTGGAGAGTGGTTTTGAAAGGAGGCTACACGAAAAGACCTCCTTGCAGAGAAAGAACAGTTTTGATGGCTGAATTGATTTTATATGAGAAGTGCCCGTGTGGGCCTGAGCTAGAGCAGTGTAACATGGAAGGCAGGGAGGAGACTGACATGAGAGAGATTGAGGCGTCTGAACCAACAGAGCTTGGTGATCCTTGGTCATGGAGGTGTGACGTACAGCCCAGTAACTGTGTATTAGGAAATGAGGTGAGTGCATGAAGGAAGTGACCTTGGACTGTTCTGCATGGCATTTCTTCTGTAGAATTTGAGGGGACTCTTTCTCCGTCTACTATGTGAGTGTTTTCCACCTGCTCTGGGGAAGTTGCTTGAAATCCAAGTAACGTGAAAAGCCTTAAGCCGTGCTGTGGAAGCAAAGCATGTGCCTGGGAGGGGAGAGAGCACACTCTGGGTGGGAAGGCCTCTCAGCTCACTCACTGATTGATGTGGGGGCAATGCAGGAAGCAGGCGGCACTTAACTTGTGCTTCTGAAAATTTTCTTTGAGAACAGAGGCCTCAAAGGAGTGGTTCTCAACCATGTTGCAGTCAGAGTTTCTTGGAGCTTGAGAAAGTCCCGATGCCCTCGCTGCACCCTAGACCAGTTAAATCCGAGCCTCTGGGGGTGGGGTCCGGGTGTCAGCATTTTCTAACGCTCCTTAGCTTATTCCATTGTGCCCAGTATGGACAACTCTGAGATTTACTTCCTCGGAAACAAAGGCTCTAGAGACTAATTCTTGTTGACTCAGGCACAGATACGTGGACAACCAGACACGTTGGCAATCTAGCCTCGTGATAGTGTAAGCATTTTTAGAGCTATAAACATAATCAGGGCACCCAGGTATCATTTCTCTGATAATTGGATGTTTGGCATTTGTAGCCTCGCATAGCTAACAGTAATCTTAAGTGTCTGACTGAAGTCCAGAGGCCAAGTGTACATGCAGCAGGGTATGGCCAGGTGATTAGAGGGTGCCCTGCGGTCCCCCAGCATGACGAGCTGAGCACGCATGGCTGTTTGCAGTAGATTTCATACTTGTCCGCAGGCAGCACCGTATAGCTCAGGGCACTGCTCTTCCTCCTGCCACTTTGGAAAGATGGTTTGATTCCTTGATACAGCTGAGATATGCTGGTCCTACAGGGTGGATTATGTTACTAGGTTTAATAGATCTGTATTTTTCTTATTGACCCAAGGATATGCTACTCAGCAGCCTGTAAATGTAATGGCTCAATTAAGCTTATTGTTAATGGAGATTCACAACTGGGGTGCTTGGGCAAGGAAATCAATGTGTAAAGTCTTCTAATTATAGGGGATAAGGTCCTTCATGTAGTAATATTTGAAACTTATTAGCTTCATTGTTTTATACAGGCAGCTCCTATTTATTTATTTATTATTGTTCTTTAATCCTCACCTGAGGATATTTTTTCCATGGCTTTTCAGAGAGAGCAGAAGAGAGAGAGAAACATCAATATGAGAGAGACGTTGATTGGTTGCCTCCCGCACGCGCCCCAACCGGGACCCAGGCCGGGCATCGAGCCTGCAACCGAGGTACGTGCCCTTGGCTGGAATCGAACCTGGGACACTTCAGTCGCAGGTGAACGGTCTAACCACTGAGCCAAACCGGCCAGGGCCAGGTGGCTCCTATTTAAAAACTGCAACAAAGTCTATACTTATCACAAAAAAAGAAATAACAACAATGAAATTCTAGCATACTGCAGGAAAGGAGTATACTCCTCCTGTTTGGCCAACTAAGCATGGGTGGCCTGTTTTGGGGTCAGCACTCATCTGTGGAGCACCTGCTAGGTGTTAGCACCGAGCTGGGAGGGGAGATGCTGAGTCTCATGCAGGCTGCCCTGGATGCTTACCTAGCATTCGTGGGTGAGGCAGCTGGGCAGTGCCGTGCAGTGAGCTAAGTCCAGGGTGGAGATAAGCACGCAGAGCAAGCGGCACAAGCTTCCCCTCAGCCTCCTGTTAGGGATCCACACTGCACGGCCTCCATGCGGTGGCACCGCCTCCATGCGGTGGCACTGCCTGACAGTCCTGGCCCATCCCTGCTGCGCTACAGGACGTTCTGGAATAGAAACATACACTTTCCCCAGTGTTAACTGGCTGAGTCACAGCGTCATCTGTGGATACTTTGCAGGAAACATTATTAAAATCCTTTACTTAAAAAATATTCTTCTGCCCCGTTCGGGTGGCTCGGTTGGTTGGAGTGTCATCCCGTACACCAAAGGGGTTGCGGGTTTGGTTCCCAGTCCGGGCACACGCAAGAGGCAACCAACCGATGTTTCTCTTTCACATAGACGTCTCTCTCTCTCTCTCTCTCTCTCTCTCTGTCTCTCCCCATTCCTTCCTCTCTCTCTAAAATCAGTGAACATGTCCTCAGTGAGAATTAAGAGGAAAAAATATAATTTCTTTTACACTCAATATGCTACATATACAAATGTATTTTTAAATTTATGTATGCAGCTTTCCTTTTACTTGTCTTTTGTCTGAAACCCTGACAATAGGTGCCTCCAAAATCAGACTCACAACAAAAGTTTGGATGGCAACTCTCCTCTGACGGCAGTAAAGAAGCACATCCACAGTGGACTGTGTTAGGGTGACTAATTGACAGAAACAACCTCGAGGCAGTGTCTTTGGGGCAATGAAATGTTCTTGGTGTTTAATTATATGTAGTTAATCATTAATCATTGAAGACAAGTACATCCGTAGAGATTTACTGTAGCGACAGCCTGGACATCGTCAGCGAGCATCTCTCCTGCTTGCGCAGTGACCTCAGTTTCCATCAGGGCTAAAGGGCGGTTTCAGTTGTGGTAAAGATCAGGTTACCTGGACTAGAGAGGAGCTAGTTTTGCATGTTATACTCGGTGCTGATGGGTTTGTTCTTTCCAACTAGCAATTCTGCGTCCTCCTGTAGATTCTGCTGTAGTTCTGAAATGCTTATTGTAAATTTCTTTATTAATGTTTTTACGTATTTTTGACCGATGGAGGCCACGGAAGCAGAGAGCCAGAAGAGCTGGAACTAGTCAACAGTTAGAACCCTGCTTGTGTTTGGGACCCCACATTTTGTACTTTGCTGAGACGTGACCCGCCCCCCCCAACACTGTCTATTTGGTAGGAAAGGATTAAAAACATATACAAAATGCTACAGTTGCAAAGACCTGTGTCCATATAAGCATTTCCATTTCTTGGGGCTGCTAGGCTAACCACTGAGTCTTTGACAGGCTCTTACCATGAGTCCGTGTGCTGACCATAACAAACACCAGCACCCGGCGCATTCTAAATGGTTACGAACACTTGGCCCAAAGGACGATGATTGGGGCTAAATCTGTTTACTAATACTGTGCCAGAAATAGGGCTGTGACGTGAAATTCTGTGGAGGGAAGCCTACCTGTGGGACTGCATAATATATACCCTGTGTATACATTATCACTGTTGTTATTTTCTTCCCTACAGCTCACTTCTCTTCTTGTGTAAATAGGGTCCTAATGGGTCATTGCAAAGGGACCACCTGAGGACAAGATTATGTGCAAAGGAGGAGATAACCTTGGGGATTTTGGGGGGGGGGGGGAGGATATTATACTGTTACTGTTTCTCATTTAATCTTTATAGGTGGGAACATTAACAAAAGTCCCCACACTCTGGCCAAGATAAACAGGTATATAAGGAGTTAGATTTCTGTGCCAGCAGTGTGATCATATCAAGCACTTAGCTTTCTGATGACAGGCCATTGCCTTTCTGGGAGAGTTCCTGAATTCATTTCCATAGAGCGCATATGGCTTTCCTCTTTAAAAAAAAAAAAAAAAATTTTTACTGATTTCAGAGACAGGAAGGAGAGGGGGAGAGAGAGAGAGAAACATTGATCGGCTGCCTCTTGCACGCCCTCTCCTGGGGATCGAGCCTGCCCCCTGGACGTGTGCCCTGACCGGGAATTGAACTGGCGACCTTTTGGTGCGTGGACGGCGCCCAACCCACTGAGACGCACCAGCCAGGGCACAACTTCTTAACAAATGAATTTTTTCCTTCTGATAAATTTACATTATCAATATCATTTTCTCTTGGAGAGATTTTTAGTTCAGATCCAGGTAAAAAGTTTAGTTTGAGACTTACTAGCCGTGGAGCTTTGGGCAGTTGAATTATCCTGGTGAAGCCTTAGTGTCCAGTTCAGGGCTGTTGTGAAAATCAGTAGCAATGACAGAAGAGTGGCACACTTTCCTGAGGCCAGGCACAGGGGAAGCCTGCAGTACTGTTATGCTGTCAGTTTTCTTACAAGGGGCTCCTCAGGCTGCCCTAGAAGGGAGAAATTCCCTATTTTTGAGGTAGCAACAGCTCCTATGGATTCAAGTTTCCTGACCCTAACTATGCCATGAAAGCATGTTTGTGCTTCTTGGCCTTTTCCATGCTGAGCTCCTCTCTCTGCGGGAGCACTCATACCATTTTTGGCAGCAACTTCGTTGTATTTCTATACAAATGACCGTAAACATATTTCACTGACTCCATGAGGAAGCAGCTTTGTTAACTGTGCGTGTTTTTGAGCTTGTAGTGGTGATGGAAGAAGAGAGCAGATAGGGGCCATACTGTGTTTAGGTTTGTGAGGTGGAAGGTCCTAAATGTGATAGGATTGGAGCGAGAGGAGGATTTCTGTGCCCCCTTAACCTCAGGGAGTGAGTTGGCCAGTGGGTTAGCAGCTGTAAGACAGACAGGAAAACAAGACAAAAGATGCCAGACAGTAATCTTTTCGAATGTAGAGCATTTTGAGAGAAAATTGGGTGCTGAAATTTTTCCATAAGCAGAGGTGCAATAGTTATTATTATATAAGATACAATTAAATATATTTATTTATTTTCTCTTTGCCTCCACTAGAATGTAAGGATATTGTTGACTTATTTACTCTATATTGCAAGCACCTAAAACAGTAAGCATGCAATAAATATTGAGTAAGTGAAATTATAAGCAGGGCTTAAGAATTATTTTTCTACCAGAGATTCACTCAAAAACTGTTATTAAGTGCTCGCTTCAGCAGCACTTATAGTAAAACCTTGATATAACGGACTAATTCAGGCAAGGGGGTGTCCGTTAAAGCTGAAAGGCCATTTTATAATAAAGTCGGTTTCCAAATGTGTATTAAAAATGTGACAAATTAGTTAGTTTACCTGTTTTTACTTAAATAGACACGTTTGTATAATTAAAATTAAGTATGGATGAAAAGTTTAATTTCACAGAAAAGTTTTCTATTACAGTAATTTAAATTTATACTGAATGGGTCTAGTAAATGCATCTTTTCACCAGTCACCTCTAGTAAACAAATGCACATGGCTGAAGCATGGCTTAGCACACGTGGGCACATGGGCCGGCAGGAGTTAAAACTGCTGCAGAAGGTCACACCAAGGGACAACAGAACCAGTTACGCCACGCAATGTAGTGTGATCACGTGCTAATCATTTGCTGAACATCGTTAAGAAGTGGTGACTCTTGGATTTAAATATGTAGCTATAGTTTTAGATATATAATATTTATTTTTGTCGAAATTACTGGTTTTTTCCAATATATAGCCTATTCACTAAAATTTGTTAAAAATAAGAGTGAATTCATAACAAAAAATAACCTGTTAATTTAATTATAAGCAAATCTTGGTTAAAAGCATTTAAAAATTATAGGGTGTTAATTTTCATATATGACACATGGACTGGAAATTTTGTCTATTAAATCTGAAGTCTATTAAATTGAGGTCCGCAAAATCGAGGGCTTGCTGTACACTGAGATTGGAGTGACGCAGAGATGAGCAGGCCCCCGCGCAGGGATGACAGGCAAAGTCATGAAAGTCCGTCTTTTTATGAACCAGATACCCTCATCCGAACTGTATTGCAATGTAAAAAAAAAATTCTTTTAAACTCTTGTTAGGGTTGGAATTGGCATCCTGAAAGCATAAATGCCCAACTGGCCAAAAGGTTCATTTCTGTCCCAGAAGAGGGAGCCACAGGCATCTCTTCCAGGTTAGAGTAACACCTTAGGAGAAAGAAGAGATCTTTAGAAGGGAAATTTCTGAAAAGCATCAAGTGATTCAGTGCAGTAGTAGGGAGCCCTTGGCTGTGGAGAGTGGAAGGCCCTTGAGGTGGCTGCAGCTTCTCTAAACAGTGTGCACCTGGGCACTGGGTCGGGCCCACGACTGGGCGGATACCAAATTGCCTGATCCATTGATGCCCGTTTCCCTGCTTTCCCTTGAGCGCCCAGCTTTCTCTCTGCAGTGTTGCCAGCGTGCTCTCAGGGAGCTTCGCCCCTGCGCATATCACAGGGGCCCTGTGCCCCCCCCCCCCCGCGGCAGAGAAGAGAAGACTCTTCTGTCTGGGAGAGAGACAGTCTCCCGGAGAGAACCCTGGCGGCTGGAATCCAATTTCTTGATATTTTTGAAACTGGAAGCTGTTATAACTAGAGGATGCCGGAAGATAATGGGCCCCTGCTGCTCACAGACACTCAGACAGAAAGCACAGAGGTGCCTCGGCCACGCAGACACCAGCCTTTTCATAAAGCACTGGGCTGCTGAGCGCATATTGTAGTAATTCCACGACTGCCAACTCCTGGCCATGGCGCTGTGGGTTTTTCTGATTAGACCTTTGTGTTTGAGAAGTGTGTGATTTAGGCAGCTTCAAAGTGGGACTTGGTTTCTATCCTTGGCGCTCCTCACCCTGCTCTCCCACCTGGTCCGTCCTGTGGCACCAGGAGGCGAGCTAGCAAAGGTGGCGAGAGCAGCCCCATGCTTGGTGCCCCTGCTGCAGCATCAGGTGCCAAGAACAGTCACGACCTTGTCTCTCATTCGTGAAATCTGTGCTCCGCTGTTTCAAACCTGTGTCCTAGTTAGTAGTGGCCAATTGAAAATCACTGAATCCTTTCCCCACAGTGGTCAGCGGCAGCTGATTCATGACAATTTGGACATAAGTGACAATGGGAAAGGTATATGATTCAGGCCTCGCTGGCTGCACGCGACAGGGACCCAGCGCAGGCGGGCTGAAACAGAAAAGGGACGCAGCGGCACAGGAAACTCCACGTAGACAGAGCTGCCTTGAGGTGGGCATTCAGGTGGTGACAGGAACCTCGTCTGACCTTCCTTCTGTGTTGGATGCAAGAAGTTATCTCATGCCAGCGAGATAACCGCGTGTTTACATGGGCCGACCAGCCGGAGATCCGAGAGGAAACATCTGCTTGTCCTGGCAGCACAGCAAAGTCCCCAAGTGGCCCCGGAAGTCTCCGCGTGAGCCAGGGCGCCCACCCCTGACGTGTGCCTGCAGCCTGAGGCTGGGGTGCTCTGCCGGGGCCTGGGTGTGCCCCTGGCCTTGGGGGTGGAGTGGGGCAGAGACAGGCTTACCGAGGAAGGGGAGAGGGTCCTCCTTGAAGGAAGGGATGCCGGGAAGACAAACACCGTATACGCGCCTCGAAATGAGGTTTTCGGTAGACAGCTTGGGTGGGGCAGCGGTGTGACCACGTCCCGACAGCTCCCTGGGGCCTCTCGAGGCCAAGTCAGTGTGCGGGCTGGTCCAGCCTGTGCCGGAGCCCAGAGCACAGCGGCAGAGGCACGAGGAGCGGGTGGGTGGCAGTCAGCGCTCCCTGCTCCTTGCTCCTTGCTCCTTGCTCCTTGCTCCTTGCTCCCTGCTCCCTGCTCCCTGCTCCCTGCTCCCTGCTCCTTGCTCCTTGCTCCTTGCTCCCTGCTCCCTGCTCCCTGCTCCCTGCTCCCTGCTCCTTGCTCCTTGCTCCTTGCTCCTTGCTCCTTGCAGGAGGCCTGGGTGAAGGTGCCCTGCGCAGCCCCGGCCGGGAGGGGTGGCCCAGAGCGCTCCCAGCCCGGCTCGGAGGAGTTCGTGGTGGCCGAGGCCTTGCACGGCTCTGGGCGAGGCCTTCTAGTTAGGGCCACTCACCCTGCAGAACGCGGCCCAAATTCCGCCGCCCGGAGAGGTCTGCCCCGCCATCCCCGCCATCCCCGCACTCCCACAGTGTGTCTCACCGCACGTACATAACCTCACATGATGGCTTGACTGCCATCCAGCGGCTGCACCTCAGCAGGGGTCCTGCCATGCAGCACCCGGTACTGGCCCGGTGATAGCATTATTAATAACCACACGATGCCTTTTCTTTAGATGGGTGAGTGGTACAGAGGTCCAGGTAATCGCCACTGGTTTTACCGTGAAAATGCAACAACGAACTACATTCTCTTCTTGTGTCCTATCGTGGATCCTTTCAGTTATTTCCCCCCGGACTGAATTAATGAAGTGCTTTTAGAGAGCCCGGGTAACAGAAGGAGCTGCAGATAACCAGAAACGCCCTTTACTGTACATGATTTATTTATTTATTTGTAAAACGTGTGAAATAAATGTATATGATTTAAATGGAAAAAAAGGCTTATCTGGAATATAATCGAAAACTGTAGGAATCTTTGGGTTTAATGGAAGTTCTTGGTAAAAAACCTGGACATGCTACTTGTGAATATTAGCATTAACCCTGGTTTCCTCTTGTAACCTCTAGTTGCATTGAATGGGAGTAAGTTTAGTAATAAAAATGAAGGCCCAGCCCCCACTTTGTGTAAAACCTGTTGGATGGTCACTTCAAGACTAAAGCATTATGAGTGCGTGGGTGTGTGTGCCCCACGTGTGCCAGTGCCCTGAGCTCCTGCGGTCTGCACTGTGGCTGAAGTGCTGCTCGCGGGGCCTGTGACTGCGGTTCACAAGCCAGTCTCCTCTAGTGTGAGCAGCTGCCAGGTGGGGATTACTCAATTATTTGAAAGAATCAAAATTATTTGATAAGATTTCTGTCATTTCTTAAATGGATTCAATAGTAGCAAACTTTTCTGAAACCTTTTGTTATATAGCTTTGAAGGAATGAGAAAAAATACCCATTGGAGAAACTAACTGTGTTTTAAATCTTTTTTCCCCTAGTACGATTTTAGATCTTCATGGTGCTATGTTTAATTTGACTTGCCTGGTCCCGCTGGGCATTGCAGTAGCTCAGATTCTGGTTTGGAGCCCATTTTCCATCAGGAACAGCACAGACTGCACTGCTCTTGAGGGCCAGTGCCGGCCAGCATGGGATTCAAACAACACTTCATTTGTTTATCTGTTTGTATAGAGTTTGCCTTATACCAGGAGGCAAAACTATTCTCTACAACCTCTGATTTGTTTAGAAAATAAAACAACAAAAAAAGTCATGTTGCAGGGCTTTTTGAGTACATACTAAGGAAGTTAAATATGAGCTAAGACCTCTCTTGGCTATTTCCAAGTGGTCTAGCAGCCAGGACACACCTGCCACTCCTGACCCTTGAATTGCTACATGAGTCACTTTGGGTTTCCTGGAGCCTTCCTGACTGCATGTCACTTCCTTACATGTTTTTAAACCTTATGTTGCTTCTTTGCCCGATTTTATTAGTGAGGCATCCTTTTTCCCTTTTCGTGATATAATACTGCATTACCACCATCTGCAGATTTCCCTGTGATAGACTGTGGTCAGATGCGGGGAGCTCGGGGACCAGGATAAGAGGACTCACATATCTGGACTTACGTGGCTCGCTGTCTCAGTCACGCAGATTTGGGTTGTGAAGAAACGGAAAGTCAGCTTAAGCTGTTTTAAGTAAAGTGAGCTTTCTTGTAGGACACAGTAGGCAAAGTCATAGGCATCCTGGGACAGGAAATAAAATAGAGTTGAGCCATAAAGGACAGGAGTGGGAAAGGCATGGCCTGAAGTGGCTTTCCCTGCTCCTGATATCTTTACTGCACCATCCTCTCTCCTCTCTCTCTCTCACTCTCTCTTTCTGTGTCTTCTTCTCTTTCCTCTTTGTCCTCTTGCTTGCTCTTACACACACACACACACACACACACCCAACTGGCTGAGCACCAGACCTTCCAGTTCAGCACCCACCTTCGCCCAGCTGACTCAGACTCTGTGGCCTGTTTGTATTCTCTTACCAGGAATGATGATTGGCTCGGCCTGAGACATTGTTCACATTGGTGTGCTAAGAATGCTTAAAAATGGGCTCTCTGAAATAAAGAAGTATGCATATATATGTATATATGTAACATATTTTACTGATATGTAGCACGTGACTTATAAGTAATACAACATATCTATTCTTTTTTTATTTTATTTAATATGTATTTATTGATTTCAGGGAGAGGGAGAGAGAGAGAGAGAGAGAAACATCAGTGATGAGAGTGTCATCATTGATCGGCTGCCTCCCGTATGCCCCCTACTGAGGATCAAGCCCGCAACCCGGGCATGTGCCCTGACTGGGAATCGAACCACGATCTCCTGGATCCTAGGTCAACACTTAACCACTGAGTCACGTCCAGCTGGGCCAACATATCTATTCTTTATTGTAAATTACATTCACCTGTAATTTGAGTGTGACTTGCTATTTCGTACAAATGCCACTGTAAGTTTTTATAATTTGCAGCAATAGTCATGAAATCAAGACTATGAATAAATACTTGATTACTGTGCAACAAATAAGTCACTCATGTCATTGACAAGAGTGTAGTTCCAACCTAAATGTGGTTTTATATTTTTGATTATGTTAATGAGTAAGACAAACTGAAACAATAAAGACATCAGAACCTCAGTCATCAGTGATGAGCAGCTTTTTTGACTGAGTGATAGGTTTTGAACACTGAAAGAATATGCCCTTAATTTCTTGTGTTTTTCACAGTGCAGCAACTATAGACATGATAGTTTTGAGTTTAGTTTGTGTTATTAACATTTGATTTATTGCTTTCTTAAGTCTAAACTAGGAGTTGGCAAACTATAGCCCTTGGCCAAATCCAACCTGTGGCCTATTTTTGTAGTCTGAGACCTAAGAATAATTTTTACATTTTTAAAGGCAAAGAAGATTGTGTGACAGAAACTGTATGTGGCTCACAAAGCCTGAAATACCATCTGGCTCTTTACAGAAAAAGTTTGCCAACCCCTGGTGCAGACAATCAACAAAGCAAAACAATAATTTATACTGATTTCCATGGTGTAAATATATCCACTATGGCTAATTTTAAGCTACAAATGTAATATCACTGAACACAGATTTGGAAAGAGGTGCTCAGTAGCATACCATTATAAAATTAGAAAATACCATATACACATGTTGTCCCACCATACAGATACAACAGACATTAATAACATCAAGAGCACAAATATTAGTAAGATGTAGTAAAGTAATTAGTAATATCTTGAGTATTTATCACCTTTGTTTTTAATATAATTTATTAAATTATAGATATACATTAATTTTGAATAATGGCTGTGTTTAAAAACCAGCTTGAGAAATTCTTGAGAAGTCAGCAATGGCTCCCACCAGCCAGCATACCCCTGGGTGTACATCACAAGAGTACTCACTGGGCTGCTGCTAACTGGTCTGTGGGTGGGCATGTTTAATAAATGTAAGGGGCATAGGTGGAGTAGACCTGATTTGTATTCTGAGTTCTCTGATCCAAGCCAGGGTGTTGCAGAAAAAGTGTACAAAAGGGTATCTTTCCAGAATTTGTCTTCATTTTTCTTTCCTGAAGTCAGCAAAGTTCTCTTCTCAGTGCCTGGAGATGGGAAGAGCTAGGAATGGAGCTCGTGACCGCATTATCTTTCAGAGAGTTCTATTAGTCATAAATCCACACTCAATCCTGAAAGGGGAGCTAAAGCTAGTGAAGAAGTTTGGATTTGTGCAAACTTTAATGTGTACAATGTCCCATGAGGAAAGAATCAGGGAATGTAAAGATATATTAATAGAAATTACTCAAGCTGAGACACACACACACACACACACACACACACACACACACACACACATGGGGGGGGGCAGAATAGGGAACCCAAGAGACTTTGGGAAAATATCGAGCAGTCAAATACACATTTTAATGGAATTTGCCCCAACCCCAAAAGAAAATAGAACAGGTCAGAAGAAATATTTGAAAAGACAATAGCCAAGAATTTTCAAGAAAGAATTAAAGCCATTAAGCCCAGAAGTTCAAGAGAACTTCAAGTAGTTCAGAGAACCAAGATAAGTACCAGGATAAATATTTTAAAAACATACAAATCAAAAAACACATAGATACTTTATATTCAAACTGGTGAAAATCAAAGATAATGGTAAACTATTGAAGGAAGCCAGAGAAATAAGATACATAGGGAGGAACAAATTTATAATGTTAGCAGACTTTTCATCAGAAACTATGCAAGACAGAAGACAATGCAATGACATCTTTAAAATGTTGAAAGAAAAAACCTCATCAACCTAAAATTTTATACACAGTGCAAATATCTTTAAAAATTAAGATTAAGGAAAGCTTAAGAGGATAAAGGGGGGATAAATGGTGATGGAAGGAGACTTGGCTTGGGGTGGAAAGCACACAATACAGTATACAGATGATGTATTGTAGAATTGTATACCTGAAACCTATATCATTTTATTAACCCATGTCATCCCAGTAAGTTCCATTTAAAAAAAACCTGGCCCCGCCAGCCTGGCTCAGCGGTTGAGCACCGACCTGGGATCCAGCAGATCGTGGGTTGATTCCTGGTCAGGGCACATGCCTGGGTTGCGGGCTCAATCCCTAGTCAGGGGCATGCAGGAGGCAGCTGATCAATGACTCTCTCATCACTGATGTTTCTCTCTCTCTCCCTCTCCCTTCCTCTCTCTGAAATCAATAAAGATATATTTTAAAAAACCCAAAAAACAAAAACCTGAACACATAGATACAGAGAACAGATTGGTGGTTGCCAGAGTGGGATGCGGGGGGAATGGGTGAAATGGATGAAGGTGAACAAAAGGTATAAACTTCATTATAAGATAAATAAGTTTTCATTATATATTTAATGGGGATGTAGTGTATAGCACGGTGACTTACTTAGCAATACTGCATTGTGTATTGGGAAGTTGCTAAGAGAATAGATCTTAAAAGTTCTCAAAACAAGAAAAAAAATTGTAAGTATATGGTGGTGATGGATGTTAACTAAGTTTATTGTGGTGAGCACTTCTCGGTATAAACGTGTATCAAATCGTTATGTTGTATACCTAAAACTAACTGAATGTTATATGTCCAAAAATTAAAAAATAAAAAGAATTTCACACTTGGAATAGAATCAATAGGTCACTCTGGCCAATCATACTTTAAGTATATGCTCTAACATGGTGAAATAAAGAGCTTTCCAGACAAAAAAGGCTAAATGAGTTTATCACCACCAAGCCAGCATTGCAGGAAATGTTAAAGGGACTGCTGTAATTAGAAGTAGAAATAGAGAGAGAAACATAGGCATAAAGAATTAAAATGGCAATAGATTAGTACCTATCAATAATAACCTTAAATATAAATGGACAATGTAACTAGTACCCAGGTGCCCATAAAAATCTAACAAATTGATCTTTTTTTTTGTAATTCTCTCTTAAAAATATATAATCAGTTACTTCATAGAGTTCTTTGTACCTATGAGTCATATCTGCAGGAGATGAATTTAGGTATAATCAGGAACTTGAAATCACTTATTTGAGATTTTAAAATTACACATGCTACTGATGTACCAGGTAAAACAGAAATGTGGCTCTTAACATCTTAGCAAAACCGTCCTAATTCTGCCAGTTGTTATCCTTATAGATTTTATAGTAGTCTAACTACTCTTCAGCACAGTTTGAGGACACATGTTGATTGCTGTTTACTACTAAAAAGAGGTTTACTGAAATCAGTTTATAAGATGTAGAAAAGCCCTAATATGCACTATTTTCCTCAAAATGGATGTGAGAAACGTAAATTTTAAAACAGCACCCTTTTATCCTGGTTCAGTTCTAATGGGTTGTCTTGTTAATTTCATGTTGTGATTAATAAAAACATTTCCTTCAAAAAAAGATTAAACATTCTTTTGACAAAAGCTGAAAGAATTCATTACCAGTAGACCTGTAGTATTATGTTCAAGGAAGTTACCAGATAGGAACTTGGATCTACTCCAAAGAAATGAAGATCTCTGGAAATGGTTAAAATGAAGGTAAATGTAAAAGAGTTATTTAAAAAAAAATTTCTTAAATCACTTTAAAAGATAATTGAGGCTCATTCATACATTTCTGGTGGGAACGTAAACTGGTACCACCACCTGGGAATACAGTTTGGCAGTTTCTTATATGCAATTAAATGTTCAATTACGATGCAGCCTGGCCATTACTCTATCTCAGGGAAATTAAAACTTACATTTACACAATAGCCTGTAAATGAATATTCTCAGCATGTTTATTCACAATAGCCAAAAACTAGAATAGTTCCCATGTCCCTCAACAGGTAAATGGTCAAACATATAAAACATGGAGTGTACTATCCAACAGTAAGAATTAACAACTGACACACAAAACAACTTGGACGACTCTCTAGGGAATTATGCTGAATTTTAAAAAAGCCAAAGATTACATACTGTATGATTCCACTTATATAACATCTTTTGAAATGAAAACTTTTTAGAAATGGAGAACAGATCAATAGCTGCCTGGGGTTGGGGATGAGGTGCGCGTGGCGGGGATGGGACAGAAGAGTGGTTTGTAAGAGCAGCACAAGCCATCCTCCTGGTGATGGAAGAGCTCCGTGCCCTGACCGTGGGATGGAGACATAAATGTACACATGATAAAACTGTGTCGAATCAACCCCTTCACACTCACATAGCACAAGTAAAACTGGAACTCTGAGCAGGATCGGCGGCCTGTACGGTGTCGATGCCTGATTGTGACCGTGTCCTGTGCTTCCCAAGATGCTGCCATTGGGGTTAACCGGGTGGGGATCCCACGGGTGACTCCGTACTGCATCTTACCACAACATGTGAGCCTACAATTTTCTCAAAATTTTCAATAAAGTAAAAGTGGCGGCAGTGTATTGTGGAATTACAGCATATGCAAAAATAAAATGTAGGACAATAGCCTAAAAGATGGGAGGGACACTTAGCCATTTATTGTTACATGGTTCTCACACTATATGGGAAGAATTATTATTTTAAGGTAGAATATGATTAATTAAAGGTGTATATTGTGAACAGGAGGGTAACCAGTAAATATACTTCTTTAAAAGTGAGGCATGAATAATAGGCCAGTAGTGGAGATAAAATAATAAAAGTTAGTCCAAAAACAGGCAGAAAAAGACAATAAAGGACAAAGAATGGGGCAGGTAGAAAATAACCACCCTGTGGTAGATTTAAACCCAACCATATCAATATTACACTAAGTACAAATGGTCTAAACACACCCATGAAAAGAAAGAAATTATTATATTGATTAAAACAAAATCCAACTACACGATTTATACAAAAATCCCACTTTATTATTATTTTTTGGTAAAAAAAAAAAAAATCCCACTTTCACATGACATAGATGTGTGAAAAGTAAGAGAATAAATACAACATGTAAACAGCGATCCAAGGGATGTTGGCCTGGCCCTGCTACCACAGTCAGCGTCAGGACGGGATTATGATGAGTGGGTCAGCGACGCCAGCCAGCTGTGGCAGCCCTGGCTGCGAGGCCCCAGCCCCAGAGCTGCCGACGGCCTGGAGCAGGGGCGGAGGCGAATGGAGAAGCAGGCGGATCCGCAGCTGGTGGCGACGCCACGCCTCCCAGTCACCACAGGACACGGCAGAACATCGGTACAGACGACAGCGACACTGCCCAGAAACCTGCCCGGTGGCACGTGTGGAACGCTGCCCCCGACAGCGGCAGAGCACACGGGACACGCACCGAGGGGGATCGTCTCCCGGGCAAAGAAAGAAACAACACGTGTAAAAGAATAGAAATTACACAAATCCGTCTTTCGGTCACAATGGTATTAAATTAGAAACCAATATAGCACACATACCTGGAAAATCCCCCAAATATCTGGACGTTAAAAACACACTGTTAGCCCCGGACGGGTGGCTCGGTTGGTTGGAGCATCGCCCTGTGCACCAAAAAGGTTGCGGGTTCGATTCCCGGTCAGGGCACGTGTCCCTGGTTGGGTCGCATACAGGAGGCAACTGATTGATGTTTCTCTCAAAATCAATAAAAACATGTTCTCGGGTGCAGATGAAAAACGCGCCTTTAAAGAACACATGGGTCTAAGGGGAATTAGAAAATATTTCGAATTGAACAAAAGCAGAAACACAACATATCAAAATTTGTGGAACGCAGCGAAAGCAGTGCATAGAAGGAAAGCTATGGCATCAAGTGTTTACATTAGAAGAGTGTCAAATCTAACATCTGTGCTTCCGCCTTAAGAAACTAGAGAAGGGAGCCCAGATCACACCCAAATAAGCAGGAGGAAATTATAAAGACCAGAAACCAATATAATTGCAAACAGGTGCCTGTTAGAAGGGCCATCGTCAAAAAGACAAGCAGTGGCAAATGCCGGGCAGGATGGGGAGGAAATTGCACTGCTGGTGGGAATGTAAATTGGTGCGGCCACTTTGGAGAACAGTATGAAGTTCCTCAAAAAATTAAAAATATAAGTGCCGTTTGACCCAGCAATCCCACTTCCGAGTATTTATCTGAAAGGAACAAAACCACCATCTCAATGATGTCTGCATCTCCATGTTCATAGCAGCAGGATCCACGATCACCCAGCCATGGCAGCGACCTAAGTGTCCATCGACGGATGAATTAAATGGGTAAAGATGCCGCAAGGGAGTGTTACCCAGTCCCGCACAGAAATCCCGCCACTTGCAACAACACGGGTGGGACCTGAGATAAGGGAGACAATAGGTATTTGTCTTGATCTGTCTGATTTAGACAAATACCTATTATCTCACCTATCTGCAAAACCTAAACAAACAAACAAAAACAGACACCAAACTCAGAAAAACAGATGAGACTTGTGATCACCAGAGGCAAGGGCCTTGGGGGTGCGGGTGGGGATCGGATGGCGTGAAGACACCTGGGGGCGTGATGTGCCGCGGTGACCATTTCAATGCAAGAAGTCAGGTCATGCTGTGCTCCTGAAACTTCCACAGCGCAGTTTGTCAGTTATATCTTAACACAGTAAAGCCGGGAAAAAAGATACCTCACTCCCATGTTCATTGCAGCATTTATTCACAGTGGCCAAGTACGGAAACAAATTGTCTGTTGATGGATGGTTGGACGAATAAAATATATATATGAATATTGTTCAGCCATAAAAAGAAGGAAATGCAGCCAGTGACAGCAGAGTTGGGGTGAGCCTGGAGGACATTACGCCAAGTGAACAAGGCAGGCACAGAAAGACAAATGCTGTATGATCTCGCTTGTAAGTGGAATTTGAATCCTCGCACCAGGGAGTGGAGCCGTGGTTGCCAGGGGGTGGGAGCGGGAGAAGCGGGGAGATCTGGTCAGGGGTACAGACCTTCAGTTACGGGATGGGTGGGTCAGTTCAGGACCTGCTGCGCAGCGTGATGACTGTAGTGGGTAATTCTCGTGTGCGGTCATGCCCTGCGCCCCGACACTTTGGCTGTCGTCCGTAAGATTGCAATGGAGCTGAAGACTCCCTGTTGCCAGGTGATGTCAGAGCCGCGGCCAGTCACAGCGCAACGCTGAGCCACACGTCCGAGGTGACGCCAGTGTCAGCCCGCACTGCCAGCACCTACAATGATAGGGGTGCATAATACTTAATAATGGTAATAAACAGCCGTTAGCAGTCATGTGTTTACTGTACTACACTTTTTATTATTATTTTAAGGTGTGCTGTGTGACATCTCCAACAGCTTCACCCATCTCGGGTCTCTCGGGGGCATCATTTTGACTTGTGCTTGATTTACTCTTGCGGTGTTTTGTGCAGTGACTTGCGGTGCAGGCCCGCAGCCCAGGAGCAGCAGGCTGTGCGCACAGTCTAGCTGTGCAGCGGGCGGTAAGTGCCCTGGATGATATTCGCACAACAAAGAAATCGCCTGATGCGTTTCTCAGAACCCATCCCCATCCTTAAGTGGTGCATCACTGTATCGTATGCTCGAAATTTGCTAAGAGAGTAGATCTTAAGCATTCTCACCACAAAAAAGGATTGTGAGCTGATGCATGGGTTAATTAACTTGATTATGGTAATTATTTCACATTGTATATGTATACTAAATAATTCCATTGTACACCTTTAAATAATCACATTGTACAATCTAAATATGTGTATACAATTTTTATTTGTCAGTCATATTTCAGTAAATCTGAAAAGATTTTAACATTTTTGATCTTTGAAAGACATTGTTAAGAAAACGAAAAGGTAAGCCATGGAATGGGAGGCAATATTTTCAAAATTCCTATTTGATAAAGGGCTTGCATGTGGAATACATAAAGAACTCACAATCAATTAAAAGATAACAAACAACCCAATAAAAAAAAAGGGCAAATATTTGAACAGACATTCCACCAAAGAAGATATACAGATGGAAAATAAGTACATGCGAAGATATTTCACATTCGGAAAATGCAAATTAAAACCACAATGCGATATCACTACATAATTATTAGAACCGTCAAAATAAAAACTGACAATACCATATGACGACAAGGTTGGGAAGCACCCAGAACTCTCATAAAATCCTGGTAAGATTTAAAATGTACAGCTGCTTTGGAAAACAGTTTTCACAGCTTGTTAGAAAATTAAATGCACATTTAGCATATGATGCAGAAATCCCATTGTAGCTATTTGCCCAAGAGAAATGAAAACCGTGTCCGCACAAAACATGTACATAATTGTTTATGGCAGCTTTATGTGTAATTATACACACAAAAAATACTGAAAACAGCTCTCATGTCCTTCAGCTGGTTCATAGGTAAACACATTGTGATACTTCTACACCGTGGACTACTACATATCAGTGAAAAACACTGATTTACTGACAGGGCACCATGAATGAGTGTCAGATGCACAATGCTAAGGGCAGCCGCCAGACTCAGAACACGACCCACTAACGGTTCCATTTATGCAGCATCCGGGGAAAGCGCAGCTGTCGGGGCAACAGACACACTAGCGGTCGCCAGGGCCTGGAGGTGGGGAGGGGTCGGTTACCAAGGGACATGGAATATTTTTAGGTAATGGAAATACTCTATATTTTGATTGTGTTGGTCGCACAGTTGTATGCATTTGTCAAAAGTCATAAATTGTACATTACTGGGGGTAAATTACCTTATTTAAAAAAATTTACAGACCTTAGAAATTGTTTTTGTTTTTTAAATATGTCTTTATTGATTTCAGAGAGAGGAAAGGAGATGGAGAGAGAGAGAGAGAAACATCAATGATGAGAGTCATTGATCGGCTGCCTCCTGCACGGTCTCTACTGGGGATTGAACCCGCAACCCGAGCATGTGCCCTGACCGGGAATCGAACCCTGATCGCCTGGATCCTAAGTCGACGCTCAACCGCTGAGCCACACCAGCCGGGCCATAGAATTGTTTTTGTTTGTTTGTTTGTTTGTTAATCCTCCATGGTGTAGAGGATATTTTTTCTATTGCTTTTCAGAGAGAGAATGGAAGGGAGGGGCGAGGGGAGAGAGAGGGAAACGTCCATGTGAGAGACACAGCGACTGGCTGCCCAGTGCGCACACCCTGACCGGGCAGGGAGCGAACCCACAACCCAGGTACGTGCGCGCCCTTGACTGGGAGTTGAACCCGCGCCCCTTCGGTGCGTGGGCCGACGCTCTAACCACTGAGCAACACCAGCCAGGGCCACAGAAATTGTTTTCATTTTATTTTTGGAAGGTTGTCCTGAAGTAATCACACAAAAGCCATTTGACTTGCTATTTGGAAATACGTTTTCTTCTTTTAGGTTGCCTCAATGCTTTAAAAATAATGACCTCACTCAAGAAATAATTTCATGTTTTTTGAATATTTTTGATTAAGGAACACACTGCTTCTGCTGAGAAGCCCCTCTCTGTCTTCCCCTTGTGGGCCCGCCTGGAGGCTCCCTGTGGGCAGCAGGCTCCCGGGCCGGGCCCCTGGGCTGGCCCAGGAAGGGCTGTGGCGAGCTGGGCATCGCTACCGGGCACCAGGAGGCAGCAGAGCAGCGGGGAAGGCCCTGGGCTCCGAGGGCAGGCCGCGGGCTCTGAAATCCTGCCTCAACTCATTTGCTGTGCAGTGAGAGCTTTCTGTGCCTTGGATTCGTCTATAAAAACAAACAAAAAAACAAATAAAGTGGTAACAACAGTATCAACCTCAGTAGTTTGTAATAAGGATTTTAAAAATGACACATATCACAACGGCATCTAACATGTGCCATTTGTTGTTAGTGCCAAGTGCGGTGCCCTCGCAGTGGTGTCGAAAGGGGCTCTTTTTCTTGGAGAATGAGGCAGTGGCCCAGATCTAGTACTTCATGGGGTAAAATATGTCTATTTTTATTTCTAGAGTGCTTTTCCTCCCGGGTGCTTCCCAAGGCAACGGGCCAGGCTCACACTGTGAATCAGCGGGGGCGGCAGGGGGGCGGCGGGCGAATGCGGGGGAGTAAGAAATACAAGGGTTTGGGTTTCAGGTCCCAAGGAGCTGACGGCGTGCGAAGGACCCAACTCTCACAACAGAAGACGTCTCCGCTTAGAAACTCTGTCGCAGGTCTGAGCTGTTTGTAGTGAACTATTTCCTAGTTTATGGAGTGCCATGGAACTCTGAATTTGTGAGATTTGATTTTAAAGAGTGTAGGGAAAACACAGGAAATTATACCACTTCTCTTGTGTGCTATATAAGTACAGGCATGTTTTTATGAGCATATGGGAAAATCCACAGAATTCATACTTCACGGAAGTGGGCAGGTGAAGGAAAAAGCCTGTTGTACAGGTCTTTATTAATTACCGTTTTTACAGGCAAGATAGTTGAGATTACATGACTTTCCAGGGTCACAGGAAAAATATCAGGAATGTCACTAGAAGTTGGGTTTCCTGCCTCCTAGTGCAAATGCTCACCCTGTTTTTGATGATAAGGATGAGGGCTGGACAAATTGACAGGGGGTGTGAGGACAGGGAGAGCGTGGTGGGGAAACAGACCTAGCAGGAGAACCGCGGGCATCCCGGGAAAGCCCTCCTGCCTGCCCACTGCGCGTGGCGGGCGCTGTGCTCTGCTGCCTGCGGGTGGAGGAAGGCCGGCTGGGACTCTTCAGCTCCCAGGAGGAGAGCGATCTGCAAAAATGCACTGTTTTCCCTCCTCCAGAGGGATTGCAAGATGGCAGCAGACTGAGTGGAAGCTCTACCGACACCCTGCTAGGACCAAACTGAATGACAACTAAAATATAGAAAAACCATCCTGAATAATCAACTGCAACTGAAGATGAGCTGGAGAGCACCCTCATCACCAAGGAGGAAAAGGGGAGACCACACAGAGACTGGTAGGAAGTGTGGAGGTGAGAGGGCTGGCTGGGCTCCCACAGGCAGCTCCAGGTCCGCAGGGATATGTCAGCTGTGGGTGATTCCCACCGAGACTCTGGGGCCTAAACTCCAGGCTGGGCTCCCCAGACTAGAGCACCAGAACTGAGAAAGGTGCCCACACAACATCTGGCTGTGAAAAGCAGCCGCATTTCTGTCTGCCAGGGAGAGACGGCTGGAAATGCAGGCCCCTTCTTAAAGATCCAATGCACAAAGTTTCATGTACAGTCACTCATCCCGGGCTCCAGCAGAGGGAGGGCAGAGTGGACTGGAGCTGTGTGACGAAAACTGAGGGTTGGGGACTCTGGAGATAGATTTCAGAGGGCGGCCATCTGGATTCCTGTGCTGAGTGATGTCCCCATACTGCAGAGGACATATTTCTCAGGCAGACATTTACCAGCCAGCAATGGGAGCAAATGGGAGCAATTGCCCCACCCATTGAAAACCTCTCACCCTACCTCTATACCTTGTTGTGGTCTACAGCCTGAGGCTCATTAAGAGACTGAGAATAACAATCAGACAGAGGTGGACCTCTGGTGCTTTGAGTCTTTGTCTGATCAGCTTCTGGACCCAGGGCTTGGAAAAGCAGACCTTGGCGCACATCTTGGTCCTTTCCAAATGCACTCAGCCCCAGCAGAGGGAGCCACAAGCTATATATAGCTGATAGTTCCAAACAAGGTACTCAAGGCCAGTCACAAACAGCGTCTGACATTGGCCTGCACCAGAGAACATCTGAAAGACTGGGAGTCCTAGCAGATACACCTAATACATAGAAACAAACCCAAAGAGGCAACCAAAATAGACAAAAAAACAAGCCCCAAAAGAAAGAACAAAAGAGTTCTCCAGAAGAAGAGCTAAGTGAAATGGAGATAAGCAATCTATTAGATATACAGTTTAGGCTTCTGATCATGAGGATGCTCAACAGCATGAGAAAATAAATGGAAACTATGAAGGAAATTAAGAATGACATAGCAAAAATAAAGAATACAGTGGAAGGAATGAACAGCAGATTAGAGGAAGCTGAAGATCAGATCAGCAAATTAGAAGACAGGGTAGAAATATCACTCAATCAGAGATCCAAAAAGAAAAGACAATTAAAAAACAAGAGGACGATCTAAGGGAGCTGTGGGACAACATGAAACATAACATTTGCATCATAGGAGTGCCAGAGGAGGTTGAAAGTAAGAAGGGATAGAGAGCCTGTATGAAGAAATAATGGCAGAAAACTTCCCCAACCTGGTGAAGGAAAAAGTCACACAAGTTCAGGAGGCACAGAGAACCCCAAGCAAGAAGAACCCAAAGAGGCCCACACCCAGACACATTATAATTAAAATGCCAAAAATTCAAGACACAGAGAAAATCTCAAAGGCAGCAAGAGAAAAGCTATCTCTTACCTACAAAGGAGCTCCCATAAGGCTGTCAGTTGACTTATCAGAAACTCTACAGGCCAGAAGGGAATGGCATGAAGTATTCAAGGTAATGCAAAGCAAGGATCTGAAGCCAAGACTACTCTATCCAGCAAGGCTATCATTCAAAATAGATGGTGAAATAAAGAGCTTTCCAGACAAAAAGAGGCTTAAGGAGTTTATCACCACCAAGCCAGCACTGCAGGAAATGTTACAGGGACTGTTGCAATAAGAACTAGAAGGCTTGGTGGGGCTCCCCTGTGAGGCCGTCCGGACCAAGGCTTTTGTTTGCTGGGAGTTTTTTTTAAATTTTTTTTATTACTGTTTCTATTTCATCAGTGGTTATTGGCCTATTCAGGTTTCCTGATTCTTCCTGATTCAGTTTTACATGATCTCACTCATTTGTGGAATCTGATGAACAAAATAAACCGATGAACAAAAGAGATCCAGAGACACAGAAGCATGGAACAGACTGAGGGATCTCAGAGAAAAGGCAGGGGTGGGGGAGTGGGTGGGGAGAGATTTATCTAAGAACTTATATGCTTATATGCACAACCCAGGGACACGAACAATAGTGTGGTGAAGGCCTGGATGTGGGGTGGAGGGGATCAATGAGGGGAAAAAGGGTGACATCTGTAATACTTTCAACAAAAATGCATCATTTTGGGAGGGTTTGCTGATGTAGGAACGTGGTATGTGGTACATTGGGAATATAGAACCATCTCTCACAGGCATGTTAGCATGGATCAAATTTGCAAACCAATGCAAAAAACACACAAAAACCCAAACACTCAAACCTATTTACTAATTCATACTGAGAAACCTAACTATCAGTGAGACAGGTATGACCTCCCCCATCAGCCCAGTTCCACCCTATAGAGGGATGTGGTGAGCATGGAAGGAGGGACGTGGCAGTGTCACAAAGCCTTGATACATTGCGCACCGTCCTCACGCACACGGATGGGCTGAGCAGGGCAGGCCAGGGCTCTGTCTCCGGTGGGGTTGGAGATCTGCCACCAGACCGGCCTCCCTTACCCTCTCCTGTGTTTTCAAGGCTGACCCAACTTCTCCCACCCCTCACCCGCCACGAGCTGTTCTTCCTATGAATGTTATTTTCCTTCAACCAATTTGCAGTCAGGTCTTGGCTCAGGGGCCTGCCTTTTTAAAAAGTGACTTTGCATCTCTTTGCTCTAATCCATTATACGCATGCTTTTTAAAAAGCGTGATTCTCAGACAGCAATTTTATTTCCGCATTTTTTCATGGCCATTTTATGATCAACTCATGTACCGTTTATTAGGTCAAAAAGACCTGACTTAATTTTTTTCTTGAAACATTCTTAAATAGATATGTCAGAAATACAATGTATTCCTGATACTTGTGTCCAGACAGACCTAAGTTCTAAATAGGGTAAGAGCCAACAAGTGCGGGGCGATTTGCCATGTGTCCAGATGGAGAAGCACCATGTATTACCGCTGTTTATAGTACAATATGCAGAAACTCTAGTCCGTGAATCAAACAGGGTGCTGGAGGCTCTAAAACGTGCACCCATTGTGCTATTAAACCCTACAGGGGTAACTTAGGTTTTTTTTTTTAGGGAAACATCGATGTGAGAGAAACACATCGATGCACTCGCCCCCACCAGGGCTGGGGACCAAGGCTGCAACCGAGGTACAGTGCCCTTGACTGGAATCGAACCCGGGACCCTTCAGTCCACGGGCCAACGCTCTAACCACTGAGCCAAACTGGCTAGGGTAGGTTTGTTTTTTTCCCCCCTGAAGACTTATTCCACATAATAATGATAAGCCTTGTAGATGTGAAAATTATCTGTAAATCTGTCCCCTTATGAAAGCAAAAAACAGTGCATGTAACTAACCTAAGGCACTTTGTTTAAAACTGTGAGATATCTGTGTGAAAAGCAGCAGGTTTGGCTCCAGCATCATCAATAGTTTGGGTTATAAAGTGGACTTTCCCCGGAGGCAGAAGAGCCTGCTCTATATTCACAAATATACCAAAGGACACTTGAGTGAGAGATTCTTAGAGGAGCCCCCCCCCCCGCAACCCCCCCCTGCACCCCTGCTGCTGGGCCTGAGAGGCAAGAGGGAGGGGGTGCAATCTGAGTTTGTTGGCTGAGGAAAAATGTGATGGAGGAAAAGCTGACAACCTAACACCTGCCCCTCTCATATCTAAAACGTTTTTTCAAAAGAGCATAGAAAGCCAATGAACTTAAAAATAATGTCTCTGTTGTGGACCAGCTTAATAGCTACTTTCAGCACAAACATGGTCACTTGGAATAGAGGATGCTCGCTGGGGGGCCCGGACCGGAGAGGAGCAATGCTGTGCCCCGGTGCCGAGGCCTGGCCGGGTAGGGGCCGAGCCCCTTCCCCCCGGATTTAACCATCTGCACGTAACTCAGTTTAGGACAGGTCCCGGGCCAAGGTGCGAAACAGACTCACGTGGGCTGTGGCTGCTGACAAGTCAATCAGTTTTCACCAGAGCAGGCGATTGCTGGGCCTGATTTTCAGGTTGGCTGGTTGCTCAAATATCCTGTTTCATAAACGTCATCTTCCTCATTCTCAGACCACTCGTAGTTGTGCAAAAATAACCCAGTGGTCTTCTTGCCGGCCGGCTGAGACCCGCCTCTGCGGCCTGGTCCACACACTCGTGAAGCCCACATTTGTGGACACACATACATATTTTGGCTATTAGAAAATATTTATATTTTAAGTTTCAAAAGCTTACTGATTGTACCATGCAGTTTTTTTCATGCATTTCATAGAAACCATAGTTTGAATGTTTTATAGTCACAAAATAAGAAGGCTTTGTAATTTCAACATAAGGATATGAGAACGGGTTGGCATGGTTTAGGGTGGAGAGGAGGCAGCCACTCATAAGACCAAACCCGATACATGCAGGAGACAGCAATTAAGAGATCAAGGATAGAGACGGTGTGAAAATATACTTAAAACAAGATGAAAGAATATCTTTGAACCTTTGAAAATGCCCAGAAAGTTAATGAAAACAACAGCCTCCCCTCTTTCATCAGAGCTCTGACTCAGACTTGCTATCAGAGGGATCTTGCCGAGTCAGAATATATATATTTAAAAACCCATATATTCCTTTAAATGGCTTAAACTATTATATTTATTTTAAAGATCCTAAAAGCAGTGGTGCGTAGGCACAACAGAAGCACGCAGGTGACTGCTTTTACAGTAAATAAACGGAGGCACGGGGTGGGGGTATAAAGTGAAGTCACAGTTTTCCTTAAGACACTCCCTACGGGCCGTGTGTGACACCAGCTGTGCCCCGTGGGTTAGAAGGGGGCACTACAGTGCAGAGGAACTTGGGCAACTCGGAAGCTGGCGAGCTTAGCAAGGAGGTGTCCAAACGAGGGCTGCAAGGCACACTTCCTCAGGGCAGCTTTCCCTGAAACCCCCCCCCCAGGTAACTCAGGTCTCCTCTGCGGTCAGCTCTGCTCACAATGTGCAATTCCTTCCAGCCCTCAGCAGTCTGCACTTGTGCACTCATTCTGTGGTTGCCTGGAAGGCCCGCCTCCACCAGGCCGTAAGCTGTGCGGGCTGACACACCGCGTTCGCTTTGCCTTCCATTGCACTCAGTCCCGTGGCTGGCGTGTTGGACGCACTCAATAAATATTTACGATGCGAAAGTGGTATTTCTTTGTCTTCCTGCTGTTATTCCTGACAGAAGCGGAAACAGGTATGAGGTGGGCACAGGAGGGAAACGCGAGGCTCAGATGCTCCTGAGCAGGTGAGAGGCCCTGGCTGACGCGGGTGCACGGATGGGCCGGCTGGCAGGCGTTCCGGGCACCAGCGGGGGAAGGCCTTCCCACTGAAAAGACAGGCATTCCTGACAAGTACTTGGCTGGGTTTGCTGCTCGACTTTGTGATTTTAGGTTTGCAAGTTTCATAGTTACATATGTTAGATCGCTTTCCCCCACTCCCATCCTCGCTCCCTTAGCTGAGTCTCCGGAAGGGGTCCGGGAATAGATTCATGAGGAGGGGTTACCATTAGGGACTCTAAGGGAATGTTTTATGGAAAAGAAGCTTTGCAGAGACCACAGTCACATTAGAACTATTATGATAACCTTGGTTCGTGTTTTTATGGTTTATGAAGCTTTTATATCACCCGAGTCTCACATACTGTAAAGCAGGCAGCTCAGAATCATGGCAAATTAGAGCTGGTTCTGTGTTGAGGCACTACACTGAGCCCTCTATATTTAGAATATATCACTTAATCCTCACCATATCTCCATGAGGGAGGTAACCATTATTATTATTCCCAGTTCACAGATGAGGAGGCTGAGACCCAGAGGTCTAGTTTGTCACAAATTGCATAACCAAGAAGCAGAGTCAGGCATCAGACCCAGGCAGTCTGTCGCCAGCTCAGAGGACAAACCGCTATGCTCATGAGTAGCACCGGGAGATCTCCAACAGATACGCTGTTGTTACTACAGGTCTTCCAGCTGCTGGCTCAATTCTGTTACTTTATGTTGCCACTTTTTTTAAACCTGTTTGCAGTTTCACCTTAGCTTAGAATTTATCAGAGACCATGGTAATTGTATGTTTGAAATTACATCAACCAAGTCCAGATAAGAATCTCCTATATTTACTAATTTAAGAAATTATTGAATACATTTACTGATTTTATTTTTTAGAGGTGGCCATTGCTTAATCTTAGGACACATTTATTGAATACATTGAGAAAAACTTGTTCCTTTCTCTAAAACACATTGTTAAGAAACATAAAAAATCTAAGTCCATGAAAAACACGATTATATGAGTTCTTTTTAGACTGTTAATTCTTCAGGGAGATGACAATGACCAGCAGTGACTGGCACATCCTTCTGCCTTCTAGAGATCCAAGCCCCTCTCCTTATGGGTTCTCTTTACACTCTACTTTGTATTTGAAAAGAAAACATGAAAATGCCATAATTTGCAGCCGATAAGAACAATTACAACAAAAAGCTCCCTTGCCTAGAACTCTAGATAGGAAAGTGATCTAGTCAAGATTTTGGGCCTGTGCACAGAGCTGTGACCCAAGCTAGACAGGTTTCAGCGCAGAGGATGTCATTTAGTCTTTTGAATATCACTGCCTGCATTTCAAAGCCACATTAGAAAGGATATTGGCTCATATTTGTTTGTTTTTGTGTGTTAGCCGCACCTCTTCCCCTCTCCATGATGGATAATTGAGGTTCTAATATGCAGTAGTGACATTCTAGTAGATGAAGGAAGGGGGCAGTTCCGGAGGGCAATCTCAACTTCTGCTTAGTGATATACTCTTGCTGCTCTCCCTTCCTCTTCATTAGTAATTCAGGAGGCTCTCTGAGAAGAGAGGGACAGCAAGGCTTCTTAGATGGATCGAAGGACCACGGGCTGGGACTCCAAGTTCTATGAAAAGGTCTGCTACTGAATTTGCTCATTTGATCACACTGTGCTTTGGTTTCTTCCTGTGCTTGTTAGGTGTAAATAACATGTGTTTGAGTATTTGGTGATTATTATAGAGTATTATAATGGGTGAGCGATTAATTTTCCAGATGCACTGCTCAAGTATAGAGTAAAAATCTGCTCCTTTTGAGATGCTAGGCTCTGTGGCAGTCAGCTGACTGACAATCCTTCCGACTAGAGCAGCCATCCAGCTGCTTCTTGTCCAGGTGACACATTTTGCAGTCTCTGAGCAGCAGCTCATCAAGCTTATAGTTGGGGGACATACCTACTTGTTCCCTTTGTTTTCAGAAGTGAAATATGTCATTTTATACGCTCTTGCTGCCTTCACCTACCTCCCCAACCCACCTCCTTTAAAGCTTTTTGACACAGGGCTGCTTTATCTGTGACACTAATCCCAAGAGACAGAAGGGAGAGGTGACAGGGTAAACAAATTGAGCTATTTGGACTTCCTACTAAGTTCCTTTTTGACGATTTGGTCCAGGACCACTAGAGGTTTAAACTAGATTTAGTAAGATGCAGGCTCTTTGGGGTTTTGGCAGGAAGCAGTCAGGGAGTACACTGGGAGCAGACAAGGCAAAGTACCCTCCCCCTTTCCTGCCCCCCTTTTTTGTTATAGCCTATGTCACATTAGGCAACAAGATGTCCCTGTTAGTGAAAGGTGCCAAGCTGAGATTCTTAGAGGCTAATGAAAACGTTTGTGGGTAAGCAACGACTTTGTTCCGTCAGCGAACTGCAGTCCATAAATGACCTTTGAGGTGCAACACTGGGGTTAAGAGAAAGGTTGGTTTCTTTTGAACTAAGGTACAATGTATACACATTATTTCTAATGTGGTTAAATTAAAAGCATTTTCTAAACAAATCTGGGGAGGGGTTAAAGTTAGGGAATCCGTGAACTGTGTGACTCCTTCGCTGCAGCAGGAAGAACCTCAGACACAGGAACACAGCGTAACCCTTCCGTTTGGAAACGTTGCTAGGTCCCCCGGAGCTATAAATGATCAAAGCAGCATCCGCTTAAATACCGCTCTCAGAGCTCAGCCGGCCGTGGACTGTTGTGCAGCTTCCTGCCGGGCCGGTCGCAGCCCCGGCCTCTAACTCGGGGTCTTCGTTCTTGGGCAGGGTCGTCAACGCCTCAAAACATGACTTGCAGGTGCCCCAGCTGCAGCGGCTCCGAGCGAAGGCCGAGCGCTCACTGGTGCCTCTTACAAACCACTCGCAACCGGCCTGGGGGGGCGGTATCCTTTCCCCCAAATTCCTGTCTGGTTGGCAGCCCCGGCAAAGAAGGGCTGACGCCTGTGGGTGGGGGTCGGGCTCGTCGGCTCCGAATGTAAACAGGGAAGCCACGCGGCCGGGCCAGTAACGGCGAAGCGCTTGGCAGTGTCCGCCTCCAAGGCGCTGGTCCTAGTGTCCGGAGGCGAGACCCCCCAGCCCCGGGCCAGTCAGCACAGCCGGTGAAAGCCCGGCCGCGGGGTGGGACGGGGCCCAGAAACCACCGCCAGGGCGAGGACAGGCCAGAAGCCCTGCGGCCGCCACCCTGCAAGGACCCGGAGGCTTCCGTCACCGCCCTCGGAGGGGACCGCACCTACCCCCCAAAATACTAAAACGACCTCCGCCCGCGCGGAGCCCCGCGGACCCCGGGTGAGGGCGCGCTCGCCGGCCGCGCGCTCCCCTCGCCCCGCCTCCGCCGGCCGGGCCCGCCGATTGGGCGGAAGGAGAGACGCGCCCGCCGCTCCTCCGCGCTCCGGCTGGAAACCAGCGCCCGCGGCAGCGGCGTTCCGCGGAAAAGGCGGGGGCGGCGGGAAGGCCGCGCGCAGCCCGCCCCTCCCACCCGCCTGGGCCCGGCAGGGGCTGGACGGGCGAGGCGGGCGCGATGGCTCGAGCCCGGGCGGCGGCGGCGGGCGGCGGCGGGTCCTGCTCCTCGCCGCGGCGCCGGCGGTGATCGGAGCGAGCGGCCGCGGCCCCCGATGCGGCTGCTGGCGGGCTGGCTGTGCCTGAGCCTGAGCCTGGCGGCCGCGTGGCTGGCGCGGAGGATGTGGACGCTGCGGAGCCCGCTGCCCCGCTCCCTCTACCTGGACATGACGAGCGGGCCGGCGGCGCCCGCGGGCGGCGGGAAGGAGAACCACCAGGTGCGGCGCGGCGGGGGGCGGCGGGGGCCGCGCGGCCTTCCCGCGCGGCGGCCATTGTGCGGGCGGCGGCCTCGGCGCCTCGGGAAGTTTCCCCGCCGGCGCTCGGCCGGGGCCCCGCGGCGCCTTTTGTTACCTGCCCGGCTGCCGCGGCCTCCGGGGTCCCCGCCGCGGGCGCCCCGGGCCCCACATGGTGCCGCGCCCCGGGCGGTGGTGGCCGCTGGGCCGCCTGGGCGCAGGGCGGTGGGCGGTGGGCGCAGGGCGGTGGGCGGTGGGCGCCCGCTGGCGCCGGGCCCGTGGGCCGCGCGCCCCGCTTTTTGTCCGGTTGAGCCTCGGCTCATACAAAGGGTCGTAAAGAGACGGAACCGCGCCTCGCCGGCTGGCTCGGGTGACGTTCGCCCGAAGCTTGGAGATGTGTTTGACAGGCCCGCGCCCCCGCCCCCGCCGCTCGGCCCCCGCGGGGAAGGGGCATTTCCTGCGGCCCGGGGTCGGGGCCTGACCGGAAGGACGCGGGGCCGGGGGAGGGGCGCGGGCTGCGCGGCCGCGGGGGCTCCGAGCCGTGGTCGGGCGGTGCGGCCTCCGGCAGCCTCGTTTCGTGCCCCTCGAAGTGCGTGCGGGCCGCTGCGTGTCCCTGGTCCCCCGCAGCGGCCTTCGGGGCGCCGGGCGGAGGGCGGGCCCCGCGCCCCGAGCCCCGCCTGGTGCCCCGGCGGCCGGCGTGCCCGGCACAGCCCCTCCCGGGCAGACTCCGTGCTTCCCGGCCTGCGGCGCGTCGTTTCCCAGTTTTCTGAGCGTCCTCGGCGGTCCTTCCTCAGGCCAGGTGTTCAGCGAGTGTACACTCGGGTCGACCTCGTGCGTTTAGCGAAAGGAGAGAATTATCTTAGGAGGCAAAACATTATTCATTTAGAAAAGTAGCGTTTAGGTTCTTAGGAGCAAACATTATAGTGGCCCTTTTTCTGCTATTAAAAGAAGTCCTAAATGCCCATACTTTTCTTTGTAATCGCACAGCGATCGCAATTCGTTAGGTGGTAGCTCCTGCGATGTTGTTCGGGGTGAACGTGAAGCTGGTAGGTGGTCCGAGGTTGTAAAACCAGGTTTTTTTGCTATGGATTAATTACGCACACTGGTCACAACGTCCTGGAGCGAGGATGCACGGTTCCCGAAATGTCACGTCTCCACCTGGAGCACAGAGAATGGCGTAAAACGACGAACTAGAAATGTCATTTTCAGCAGCTGGTAGAAATACTGCCCTGGATGGGGTACAAAGGAGGCTCGTTTCCGCTGACGTGTCGTTAGGGTGAGTGAGGCTCTTAGATGCAGGTGTTTGCTCCAGCGCTGGTCCCGACTGCCTCTGTCTACTGCTTGATGTCTTCAGTGCTCATAAAGTTGGACGGATTTTAAAAATTGAAAAACTGTTTCAGTCCTTTGATTTTTTATGGAATCTGGGTAGAATTACAGCTGTAGATATAGCCTCAGACTATCTCCTAACAGAGATTACTTTCTAATGGTGTACCCTTTTTAAAAAAAATTATTTTTATTGTTGACAGTATTGTAGACGTGTCCCCTATTTTCTTCCCTTTGCCCCCTTTCCCCTGGCCCCTGCCCCACCCCAGGCCTTCACTGAACTATTGTCTGTGTCCATGAGCTGTGCATATAAGTTCTTCGTTTAATCTTTCTGTCCACCCCCCCTTCTTAGATCTGTCAGTCCAGTCCATGTGTCCATGTCTCTGGACCTATTTTGTTCGTCACTTTATTTTGTTCATTAGATTCCATATATGAGTGAGATCATATGACACTTGTCTTTCTCTGACGGGCTTATTTCACTCAGCATAATCCTCTCCACGTCCCTCCAAGCTGTCTAATGTGTCAGGTTGTAAGGAAAACTAATACTGGTTGCAGCTACTGTACCTCATTTACTTTGTTATGCTCTGGAGATGCTCAAGTATGCTTGTGTGTGTGCATGTGTGTTTGTGCATGTGTGTGCATGTGTGTGTGTGTGTTTCAACCAATTGCATTAACAGTTTGGAAGCTAATTTCTTCAAGGTGAAGACTGAGCTGGTGCTTTCTGAATATTTAGGGGGAGATGAGCTCTTTTCCTTAGAATAATCAATCCAGACATTATTTTGAAATGATACAGTCACATTATGAAAATGCCCATAAATAAGGTGAAAACGAGCAAAAGAAACATGTATAGAAACCACAGTGAGGTAAAGTGAATCAGGCAAAATTAGGTTTACAGCTGTGAGTACACGAAACAGTTTATTCTTGTATTCTTGTTTATTAATTATTATATTATTTTCCATACAGATGATTGTAAACCCACTTTTGCCCCACCCTATATTCCAGGATCTTGGATTTGCTTTATAAACTTTGTTGCTTGTGAAGTAACTCTAATGTTTTATTTGTGTGTTTTTAACCTTTTAAATGAGTAGTTTTACACAAGGTTTTCTGGTGTTCATTTGGGTGAGTGGGTTCCATAGCCGGTCACATCTGGTTCTTTTTAATATGTTTTTATTGGCTTTTAGAGAGAGGAATGGAGAGTGAGAGGGAGAGAAACATGGATGTGAGAAACACCCATCGGCTGTCTCCGGTATGCACCCTGCCTACACCCCAACCAGGGATTGAACCCGAAACCTGGGCATGTGCCCTTACCGGGAATTGGACCAGCGACCTTTCAGTGAACAGGAAGGTGCTCTAACCAGCTGAGCCACACCAGCCAGGCACATCTGGTTCTTTTGGAGTTGTGCGAAAGTGGGGTTATGGATTTGATTGGACCATACTTGGCACAGTTTTCCTTATGGTTACTTTTGTTGAAATTATGATGGAGGAGTCTGTGGTTAAAAGAATCCTCTGCCACATTGGCACTTGGGCAATGTTTAGTCATTAACAATTGCTGTTTAGTTACTAGAGACAGACTCAGGACTCCTTGGAGCTAAAGCAGCTCTGAAACTGTAGTAGCAGCACCATTTTAGTAACTTGGTTTGCTGTGCTCACTTCAGAACTGAGATGATGGTTTGCTTTGGGCAAGCAAGAGTAGAGACTGGTTTATATTAGAGCAAGGATATGGCTTGTGGGCCAGGTTGGGCTCACTGACTTTTTTTGTACAGCCTGTGAAATAAATTGTATTTTTAAATGGTTGCAAAAAAATACAGTATTTTGTAACGTGAAAATTTCTTCTATGAAATTCAAATTTCAGTGTCCACAAATAAAGCTTTGTTGGAGCAGAGTCACCGCATTCACTGCCTGTTGTCTGTGAGGGCTTCCAGCCTACAGAGGCAGAGTATCGGTTGCTACTTTGTGATCTGTAAGCCTAAAATATTTATTATCTGGTCCATTACAGAAAAAAGGTTTCCCCAGAGAAAAATGTCAGCTTCCTTAATCAGCGCATTCTTAATCACAGGTTGCAAGGTGGATAGATTGACTCACTGGGGAAAAACTAGTTATATCACTTTTCTATATTGGCAGACTTGGGTCTTTAAAAGAAAATGACAACAATAGAAACTTTGGATCTAGCCTTTTCTATGCATTGCACCTAATACTTAAAGTTAATGAAAGTATTATAGACCTATTGAAACTTGAAAGGACCCTTAGGCCCCACTAACTAGGTTTCTTGTAGTAATAGTCATTCCGTAGCTTCTTAATTGGTGAAGTGAAGAGAATTCTTACAGAACTCCCTAGAGCCAACCTAGGAGAATTTCTCCAGATGACCGGTTGCATGGCTTTTTACAGGCACAGACAATATTCAGTATCTGCAGTTATTAAGGTGTAACCTAAAATTGCAAGTATGTGGGTATTTGACTTATTTTATGTTTTCACCATTTTATAATACTTGGACATCATAGCCAGAGGTCAGAGGTTGTGCTAAAGGACAGATTTGGAAACCTAACTCCCCATCTACCTACGGAGGTGGACTGAGGTCAGGCATGAGTTAACAGTGCTCAGGGCAGTCGGCCAGCTAGCCGGATGGACACTGATGGATCTCTCCTCCTCTGAACTGCCCTCGAGAGTCTGGATGCCTTTGCAGCCGAATACCAAAGACATTTTGAAAAGGGCTTATTTCCTTCCTTATAACCTGTGCTGAAACCCTAAACTCGTGTTTGTTTCAGTTGCCTGAAACACTAGGATTTCTCTCCTGCTGGATGTACCAGGGGCCATGACGGGCATATAAAATGCCCTAGGAGACCTTCAAAAGCCAACTCTGTATAGACACTGACCTAAAAACACTAGCTGAAGTTTGTGACCTAAACAAAGATGGTAACTTCCAGAAAAAAACTGTTGTTTAGATCCTCTGAAGCTTTGTTCACATCTCAGGATTATAAAATACTAACAATGACTATTTGCAATGAATATTGACAGTTATTTATGAAATCAAAGCTGAAGCAACTTAATCTGATCTGTGTAAATTGTTCCCCTGCATGATTGTGAGGGTGCCTTGGGTTGGTTTGTACCATTAGTAGAAAAATAATGAATGGTTTGACTGTTTACGCCTGTGCTGTGTTTATTTATTTATCTTTAGTATGGTTTTATTGATTTTAGAGAGAGAGGAAGGGAAAGAGAGAGAGTGTAACATAGATGTGAGGGAGAAACATTGATTGGGTGCCTCCTGTACGCATCCCGATGGGACTGAACCCGCAATCTGACTGGGACTTGAACCAGTGACCTTTTGGTGCACGGGAGGACCCCCAACCCACTGAGCCACACCGGCTAGGGCCCCTGTGCTGTGTTCATTCAGATGCACGAAGGTGTCAATAGTGAAGTGTGTGCACTCGTTTGATTGTATTGCAAAAACATAGACAGTGGTTTTTGAGGCCTTAGCTGCCAAGGTCACCAGTGTCATTGGAACTGATTTGACTAAACCCTGTACTAGAAAAGATTCTGTGTTCACAGACCCCGCAGTGATGCCTTCCTCATGGTTTTTAGTGGCTTTGAATGCCTCAGGTCTTTGGTCACTTAACTGCTTTTGGGAATGGCTGTGTGCCCAGACCAGAGGTAGTATGGTTTTTATGCACTGCCTTGCACTTCAGTTCTCCACTGACTGGATTTTGTGGACCTTGTACAGGAAGGAGAAGGAACCTACAGTTATTGTCCTGTTGTGTGCCAGGCACTTTAAATATAATCACTCCCTCTAATCCTCATGGTAGCTCTGGGAGTAGGTGGTTCACCCCCCCTTTATAGACAGAAGGTGAAGCTAAGGGATGAGACTTGCTTGAGAGCCCAGTACCACAGATGGTGGAGCTGGGCTTTGAGCCCCGGTCTGTCTGCTTTTCCCACCGTTTCATGAGACCCCCTTAGGAAGCCTGTGGAACAGGCCGCCTTCTCCGTGGGGAACGGCTCACTCGTGGCCCTGCGTGTGGATGTGAAGTCACGCAGTGGGTGCCCAGATGCCAGCTGGAGTGGTTGCAGTTTGAGTCAAACGGGTGGACACCTGCTCTGAGTGCCGGCCTCATCCAGTTTGTATGCTTTTCATCAAGTTTAATGTCAGAAAAAAAATTACCTGTGGTGTCCTTTTTTCTGTCTCCAACCAATTCTCCAGTTCTCTGATATTAACCAGGTGCCCTGTTAGTTCTGTTCTGACACTAGTGACTGGAGTTCATGGCCGTTCACAGACTACCCTCACTTCAGGTGCTGGCCGCCGGTCACGGGCCACTTAGCTGCAGTCTGGGGACCCCTAGGTTAGGTAATTTGCGAGAGAGACTCACAAAGAGTATAAGAAAACACTTTACTTATGTTTACTGATTTATTATAAAGGATTCAACTCAGAAACAGCCAAACTGGCGACACCGAGGGGAGGGGGGGGGACTGGGGGAGGGCAGAGCGGCCATGCCTGTGAGGCGCACCACCCTCCCAACTCACAGTGTGTTCCCCAGTGTGTTCCCCAGCGCACAGTTCCCAGAGCCCTGTTGTCTAGGACTTGTGGAAGCTTCATAATTAGGTGTGATTTAAGTCATTGGCCTTGAGAGTTCCACCTTCCATCTCATTAGCTCACAGAAGTTGCTCTTAACACTCAAGATATTTTAGGGGCTCTGCCTGGAACTGGCGATAAAGACCAAATATTTATTTTTTATTATACCACATTACCAAAAATCAGGAAGTTGGTTTTTAAAGATAATTTTCTAGTTCTACTGTGCTTGAATCCTTTATATTTTGGAATGAAAGACCATTATATCATACAGCTCATGTTTGACTAGTTGAGGAACTCCAAAAAAATAATTTCAGAAAAATGTGTAACTGGATCCCTCAGCTGATAAGCAGGTATAATTTTATAGGAAATTTGCATCTCTACTTTGAAGGAGTACTTCTGCAGTCAGTACTTCGCTGCTTTGATTAATAGCACCCAGCACACACCCAGCTGCCTGTCGTCAGCCTGATCCGGCTGTTTATTGTTTGGCTATTACTGTGCCTGCAGTCTTGTTGCAGGTGGGGTGAACCCTGCTAGTTGCTGTCATTCTCAGAAGACGTTAGGTTTAGTTATCACACCCTGCTTTATACCTGGCATCAGCAGGTGTCTGCAGAGCATGACTCTGGGTTGATGTGTTTGTTATTTAAAAGATTTACTTATTTAGATTGAACAAAGTTGGAGTGAACTTTAGAGAAAGATGCCAGGACGGGGCTTTTTCAGACACTGGTCTCCAGATGGGGCTCCAACCCAGCATCTGGTCCTTCCAGTGTGAAGGTTTAACAAGCACAATACCCTGCTCTTATCTACCCACCTTTGTCTCTGTGGTCTGTGAAGGGCACACATTTAGAGCACTTGCCTGCTTGACAGGGCACAGGGACCTGCAGACAGGTCCCCCCACCCAGTGCTGCGAGCTCATTACAGCTGTCCATCAAAGCCTGGCTGTCCAGCGGGAGCTCCAGGGGCACTGCCAGGGGTTGCAGGGGCTCCCTCCGTGCTGTTCTCTCTAGTCAGCGTCTCGCCTTAAGGGCAAGGTGGCTGCTCACTTAACCCTGGCCAAGATCATAATCCCATTGCTTGTTTCTCTTGGTTTCTGATTCCCCCTCTGGAGCATGAGTTCCTGAGGCCACTGTTAAACTTAGGTAGTCAGGAAACTACTGGGAAGTCAGAGCGATGATTTTTCTGTGTAAGCCCGTGGAGCGCTCTAAGCAGTGCGATTCTGCCCCCTGGGGAACTTGGCAATGTCTGGAGTATTTGGGTGTCACAAGGAGGGCTGCTACTGGCATCTGGGGGGTAGAGGCCAGGGCTGCTGCTCAATACCCTGCAGGGCACAGGGTGGCCTGTGACAAGGAGGCCCTGGCCCAGGTGCCAGAGTGTTCAGCTGAGAACACTCTAGTAATTCAGTTGCCCTCTAGATCAGGCTCCATTTCCTCTAAACACATCCAGTCCAGTTTAATTGGCAAAATAGTCCTGCTTTTCTTTGAAAGTGAATGTCAAGCAGACACACTGGGTAGAGGTGAAGAGAAGCTTCTTTGAAAGAAACTCCTTATAAAACATGTACCTGGAATAGGAACTTGAATCGGTGGGAGCTGCTCAGGGCCCCCAGGCTGCCCATTTCTCAGGAGCTAGGAGGTGCTCGGCTGGGTACCTGGCACAGGTGGGCGCTCAGTCAGTGGCCTTCTTTCTTGCTCATGGTAACACAGTTCTGTGGTGGGCGGGGGATCGAGCCACTGTTTGCAGAATTGGGTTTAAGCAAAACTCTTGGAGATGGAGCATTTTGGATTTTATCCTAAGACTTCTGTGAAGCAGAATAAAAACTTATTTTTAAAAAATTTGCATTTTTAAAGAAGTTGCTTGGCCACTTAAAATTTCAAAATACTTTTAATTTCTGGAAGAGTAAAATTTAGATATGTGTATGTATATGTGTTTTTTAAAAAATAATAGCTTTATTGAGATATACTTCATGTACCATAAAATCCATCCTTTTAAAATGTACGCTCCAGTGGTTTTTAGTACTGTACATACAGAGTTGTGCAGTCATCACTCTCCAATTTCAGAAGATTTCCATCACCCCAAAAAGCAACCCCATGCTCATTAGCAGACACTCTATGTGCCCCCCCTCCCCCAGCCCTTGGCCCTCACAATCTGCTTTCTGTCTCTGGATTTGCCTATTCTGAAGTCATAAATTGTGGCCTTTTGTGACTGGATTATCTCACTTAGCATAATATTTTCAAAGTTCATGTTATTTCATGAATTGGTATTTCTTTTTTATGGTTGAGTAATATACACAAATATATTGTTGTATGGATGAATCACATCTGTGGGTCCATCAGTTGATGGTCACTAGTTGTCCCCACTTTTTGGTGATGTGAAGAAAGCTGCATGGAGTTGACGCTTGCATCACACACGTGGTCAGGAGGAACATGGGCTTCAACCCTCAGCTTTGAAGAGAGGGCTTTTCTCCTGATTCCGTGGCACATTTTGTTTAGTAAGCGGCTTCCTTTCTGAAAGTCACATGTGGCAGTAAAGGTTTAAGCGCCTGTGTTAATGTTGATGAACTGAGAGAAATGGTGTTAAAACCTGAGTTTTCCTTTTGGCATTTGAAAGCAGTATTTGTGGTTAATGGTGCTGCTGCTCGCTTAGTTCTGGAAGTCAGAGTCCACTGTTGTTCTGTTTTCCATTTTCAAGTGGATGCCAAGGATTTCTTATCTTAGCCCCTCGGTCTCACCTGAAGGACTTCTTGCCCACATTAATAGAATGTACCTGATTGCCTATTACCGAGGAGATGGCTTTCATCTCGACTAGTCATTTCAGAGAACAAAAAATAAATAAATGCCAGAGTGGTGTTAGTATTACAGAGTTCAGAATGTGCACAGGGAGGTCACGAGAATAAAAAAGGCTTTATGACCTGCACTGATTATACCTTGAGGCATAGTGAATATTAAGAACTAGTTAATGTTTAAGGGTGAACATTTTTATTTTTTAAAAAAATACTTTTATTGATTTTAGAGAGCGGAAGGGAGAGGGGGAGAGAGAGAGAGAGAGAAACATCAACGATGAGAGTGTCATTGATCAGCTGCCTCCTGCACCCTCCCGACTGGGGATGGAGCCCCACAGCCCAGGCAGGTGTCCTGACCGGGAATTGAACCACCGTTCCCTGGATCCTAGGTCGATGCTCCACCGCTGAGCCACCCCCAGTGAACATTTTTAGACCAAGGAAAAAAGTGTAGGCCTGACTGTAAGAAGCTTCAGATCTGGCCTGTCACATAGAGTGGTAAAAACAATTCATCTTCAAGTTCAAGCAGCTTTGTTAACTGTGTTTAAATGATAAATTAACACAAATCAGTCAACAATTGGAAAGATTTGTAAAAGATTGAGTCAGTCTTTGAAATTTTAATGTGCCTGTTTGCTAATTTGTATTGGTTTATAACTACCCAAGATTTCATTCATATTTAGTGAGCATGGGATAATTAAGATCAGCCCACCAGTTGTGCAGGCAGTTATGGGGCACCGACAGCTGATACATGGTCCTGTTAGGGGAAACAAGTTACTTTTGGTTCCTTATTGGGGAAAAAATTGATTTTTTTTAACAGATAATGAAGTAATAGCAGCGGGTTACGTCATTGTCATTGTACTTAATGGGCTCACTCTTCTTTATCAGGCCGAGTTAGAGGAGTCTCATTGCTGTCTTTCAGGATTCTCCTGTGTGTCTAGTTCTAGGCTGAGGATTTGCCTGCATCATCTTGTTTAATCCCCCCAGTACCAGTATAGATACTAGTAACGGTTCTAGTCTACAGATGAATGAAAATAGGCTCAGCGATTAAGTGAGTTGTCTGAGCTCATGCAAGAATGGCAGAGCCAGCCCTGGCCAGTGTGGCTCAGCAGCCGGGTGTCCTCCTGTGCACAGAAAGTTCCCAGTCAGGGTTCGGGCTCAGTCCCGGTAGGGAGTGTGCAGGAGGCAGCAGCCGATCAATGTTTTGCTCTCACATCCATGTCTTTCTCTCTTCCCCTTTCCTCTCTCCCTCTCCCCCTCCCTCTCCCCCTTCCTCTCCCCCTCTCCTTTCCTCTCTCTCTAAAAATCAATTAAAAAAAATAATAGAGAAAAGGAATGGCAGAGCCAGGATGTGATCGTGGGGCTGACTCTGCAGCGATGCTCCCTGCTGTCTGCGTCACCTTCCCTGGTTCACTAACTCTAAGTGCAAGTGGAAAGTATTTATTATGGGAGATTAAATTGCATCCACTGCTGGAAGTATTGAATTTTGTTCTGAAAAGTGTATTCCTGGAAACCTGCCTCTTGGCATGTTAACTTTGTGTTCCCGTTGATCGCGGTGTGACCTTGAGTACTTTCTGCTGTTTCGCAAGCACATTGCGCCCTGTCTGAGGATGCCGTGTGCCTGGCAGAGCACACCTCAGTGTTTTAAAGGTGTGCATAGCCCACAGGAAGAAAGGCGGCAGCCTCTGGTCCCTAGAGGGTTAAATGTGGCTGCTCATCCTGCCATTGATTTGTTTGGTGGTTTTGAGTTAAATCATTGCATCAGGTGACTTTCTCTTACCTGAAACCAAGGTTCATGACTCTGGTTATGGCTTCTATGTTGCATCTCAGTGCAGGGGAGGCCAGCAGTCTTCCCTGATCTCGGGGTCCGGAGGGTACAGTTGTGTTCTCATTTTTTTTTCTTTCTTCTTTTTTTAGTGGTATGCGTGCAACAGAGAGAAATTATGCGAATCACTGCAAGCTGTGTTTGTTCAGAGTTACCTCGATCAAGGAACGCAGATCTTCTTAAACAACAGCATTGAGAAATCGGGCTGGCTGTTTATCCAATTGTATCACTCCTTTGTGTCATCTGTTTTTAGTCTGTTTATGTCTAGAACATCTATCAATGGGTAAGTGAATCTTGGATGTTTTTCCTTTATCCTTATGTTTAGAAAAAGAGAATGAAAAAGAGAAGGGGTCTTGTTCAGGACGTGGACCACCTCGCAGCGACAGCACTGCTGCCAGTTGATCCTTGGCTGTGCGTCCGGTGTCTCGGCCTCTGCAGTTACGCCTCTTGCATTCACCATAACGTGAAAAGCAGCCTCACCTGTCCTGGTCTGCATTTCTCCGATGGGAGGCACTTAGAGCAGTGCCTCCCAGCTTGGCTGTGCAGGAGTCACGGGGATTGGGCTGGAGTGCAGACTCTGAGTCAGCAGATCTCAGGTGGGGCCCGAGAGGCTCCATTCCTAACAGGTGATGCTGTTGCTGCTGCTGATGTACAGAGGGAGTAGCCCCATACCTGACCCCAAGCCCTCAACATAGACGGGCTGAGGAGTCAGAGCTTGGCCTTAGCCCATGTCCCAGGAGCAAGTTCCTGGGGCACCTAATTCACCCCAGCAGTGGGTGATGGCTTGTTTCAGTGAAGGGTCCTGGATCTCTTCTTCCATGACATCTAGCTCAGCTGACTTCTGTAAACTTATTATGGAATTCTCTATCCCTAGAGCGGTTCTCTCGTTTAAATCTATGGGAAAAGCTCTAGGGATATTTTTTATTCTTTCTCAGCCACATTTTCAAACATCTCAAGGCCCAGGCATCTAGAATGCCAAGGAGAAAAGCAGGGGAGCTCAGCTTTAAAAGCCTGTGGGACCACTTACAGCCACTGTTTTTTTGTGGGTTTTTCCCCCCACTGAGGTTTGGAGCCAGCGTCTGCTGAATGTCTGGATCCCCAGTTTATCATCTGGTCCTTAAATATGTTTTTAGGCACCTTGAGTCATTTCTTAAGGTTTCTTACTTGGTTTTCTTCATTGCTTGTGTGAAATTGGCTGAGGTTTCTTCAGCAGACAGTTGTTATTTTTGTACTGGTAGTTGAATTTATACAACTTGATCTGACATTTTGTTTCTAAAATTGGCTGCATTGAGTTTCTGTCCTATTCCATTTGTCTTTTCATTGAGAAGCAGACAAGTCTCTGTAGCATTGATTTTTAACCTTTCCGGGCCCTGTACCTCTTTGACAGTGATAAAAGGTAGGAATCCTCTCTTCATAGTCCTTATGTTCAACATTTTGCATATAATTTAGGGAGATTTCAAACTCCGACCTACTTCCCCCTACTTCTACCCCATTGGATTCTGGTTAAAATTCCCTGCTATGGGATTTCACAGTTTGCTCCGAGAGGCAGTGCAGGAAATAACCCTCATCTGCAGCTTTTCACTGCCTTCTTTTTTCCCTCATCCTCTCCCCGCCCACAACCACAACCACAACCACAACCACAACCACAACCACAACCACAACCAAAACCAAAACCAAAACCAAAACCAAAACCACTCTTGCCCTGTATCCTTACTCTCTGCTGAAAGCTCTCGTGGAGCCCATTGGTACTTCCACCCATGGCACTGGTAGACTGTTACCATGAGTGGGCATCTCTCTCAGAAATAATTACCGTGGCACCTTCTTGACTGAAGAAGTGGGGGCACTTATCAGCCCTCCTTTGTGATGGAGGGGAAGGCCGAGTGAGGCGAGATCTGACTGCTGTGAGGCGTCTGTTTCATAAGGAGGACATTTGCCAGGAGGCCCCCTCCTCCCTAGACTCTGAGTCTGGAAGGGACTGAAACTACTGTGGCCAGAGAACCTAGGATGCTTGTTCAACACTGAAAAGTCACATGGACGTCACTGACTTTGGGAATTAAAGGCAAATTAGAGCACCAGACCTCTCCATGGCATGTGCTTGCTGGAAGCCTGGTGTTGAGCTGGGTCAGCGTCTCCGCATCTTAAGCAGGATAATTCTTCATTGTGTGGGACCATCCCACAGGTTGCAGGAAGTCTGACTTTTCTGGTCTTGCCCACCACCTACTTTGACTCTTAGAGAGCAAAGTTGGTCTTGGTTGAGAAACACTGGGCTCCATTAATTTTTATTTATTTTAGACAGTTTTAATCTTTTTGCGGAGCCTCAGTTGGTCATGATCTTTGGCAGTAGGGCAGTGCTTCTCTCTCTGGTGCCTTTAGATGTAGACCAGTGAGAGAATGTCCAGAGCTCGAACCTCAGGTGACCTCTAGCTCTAGAATGTTACGATAATCCTGTTAAGGTTTATTACATCCCAAGGAGATGGCTAGGGAAGCGTATTATTTTATAACTGAAACAATTTAAGGCGAAGGGCTATTTTGCAACTGACTTTTGCTCCTATGCAAGTCAGCACCAACACTTGCCAGGTGCATCCCAGGCATGCTGCCCCTGACCTCTGTGAGCTCCTTGCTCTGACCGGCTCCTGTGTGAAACTCTGTATAGCTCTTTGAGTAAGTCTAGTTCCTTTTCTCTGATTTGCTCTCTGCAGCCTGTTTTACCACTAGAACATAAGAACAACTGACGATTAAAAACAACTTGTCTTGCCCTGGGCAGGTGATTCAGTTGGTTGAATCATTGTCTTATACACCAGAAGGCTGTGGGTTCAGTTCCCGGTCAGGGCATGTACGGGGGTAACTGAGTGATGTTTCTCTCACGATGTTTTCTCTCTCTCTCCCTCCCTCCTTTCTCTTTCTCTAAAAATCAATTAAAAAAATAAAATTTAAATTTAAAAACAAAACTTGTCTTTCCAAGACATTGTTTTCTCTGGCTAGCTGTTGTCGAGATTCCTCTCTGAGCCCCCTCCCCCATTTTTTAGCATTTCTGTGGGGCAGGAGATTTACTGTTAATACCCTATTAGATTTGGTTAAACTCTCCTATGGCCTTAGTGGGAAAATGGGAAGGGGAGTTTGTTATATGAACTCCACAATTAAAAATTTTTCTTGAAATTCGCCTTACCAGGAGCACCAAGTTGCCTGCATCACTCCAGCTCCTGTATAACAGATGGATTGTACCTCGTGGTTATTGCCAGGAAGTGGCAGTCGAGTGCAGGGTCCCTGCCATTTCTTAGACCAGTGGTTTTCAGACTGGTTCCCTGGTCTGTGGCGAGAGTGGCTTGGGAGCTGGTCAGCTGTGCAGAAAGGCCCTGGGTGGGTGGCCGCAGCAGCTCCTGTATCATTCTGTACTGTCTGTTGGTTCCACTTCATTTAAAGACATTCGAGGGCCCCTTCTCTAAACAAACGAGGACTTGAGAGCTGGAAAACCAGTTCTAAATCAAGGGTACGTGCTTCCACTTGATGCTTCCATGGGACTTGGTATGATCTGTGGCTTTTCCAAAGGTTTTCTTTGTTTCCCTTTTACTTTACTTTTATTTTAAAACTTATTTGTAGCATTTTATTTAATTTTTAAAAAATATGTTTTTATTGATTTCAGAGAGAGGACGGGAGAGGGAGAGAGAGAGAAACATCCATGATGAGGGAGTCATTGATCGGCTGCCTCCTGCACGCCTCCTGCTGGGGATCGAGCCCGAAACCGGGGCATGTGCCCTGACCGGGAATTGAACCATGACCTCCTGGTTCATAGGTCAACGCTCAGCCACTGAGTCACACTGGTTTGGCTTGTTTCCCTTTTAACTCCTCTCAGTCTCTTGTTTTCAAAGGCATTCCTATGATTTTGAGTGTTCCTTTAGGATCTTTAGAAATAATAGGACCCAGCCAATTGTATAACCTAAATTGACACAAGTGTGAATCTACTTTCTTAATGCAAATTAAGTGTTATCACAAGGACCACTCTTTTCCCCTTTTCTCTTAAAAATCTATCATACTAAAACGGTTGCTTTTCTTACTGAGTGTTTAGTTTCATAAAGGCTTTCTCTTCATACTTATTTTTTCTGCTTAGTGTTATTGGCTAGTAGTGTGAATCTGTTTCTGCTGGTCTGTCATCTTTTTAATCCGATAAACATGTTTTCTGTTACTTCTTCCATCTTTCCTTCCTGTTTTAACATAAGACCTTCCCATTCATCTTTTCTTTTCATGTTTTTTTCCTTCCCTTCCCTCTCTTTTTCCCTTTCCATCTTTTATTCCTCTCCTTACCCCACTCCTTTTGGGATATTATTTGCAACCTCAAAGACAAATGATGCTACCTGGAGGTGTTTCCTTATTTTACTAACTTTGCTTTTTTAATCATCATATAAATCGTATATAATATGTTATATATTTTAATCACATAAGCATAAAAACGAAACGTTTTGTAAATTCAAAGAGCTGCTGGTGCTGAGCCACCATGGCCGCTGTGTGTATGCGTGTGGGCGGTGCTGACCTGTCCACTCTTCCATGCTTGTTCTTCCAGGTTGCTCGGAAGAGGCTCAATGTTTGTATTTTCCTCAGATCAGTTTCAGAGACTGCTTAGAATTAACCCAGACTGGAAAACCCATAGACTTCTCGACTTAGGTGCTGGAGACGGAGAAGTCACAAAAATCATGAGCCCTCACTTTGAAGAAATTTACGCCACTGAGCTGAGTGAAACGATGATATGGCAGCTTCAGAAGAAGAAATACAGGTATAAGTTTTAAATGTGATGGGTTCTGTTTCTTGGTTTTAGATGTATTTCTTCTTGAGAGCATATTATTTAAAGGATATAAACAAAAACAGTTTTCCACATTACATGAAGTGGGACTTGAAGAGATCGTCTTTCCTTGGCGGAGCTGGGGCTGCTGGGAGGAAGAGGACAGGTGGGAGGCAGCCCAGAAAGAGACCAGGAGTAGGGGCTTGTTCCTGGTTAGAACCTGGCATTTCGAAATTTATTAATGAAAAGAAGTTTATTGTAAAAATATATGATATGGAACTTGCCATTTTACTTATTTCTGAGGGTGCTCAGTGGTGGTATCCACATTTCCTCTGTTGTATAGCCGCCCTCACATTCACCTCCAGAACCTTTTCATTTCCCCAAGCTGACTTCGCCCCTTTAAACGCCGATTCCCCACCCCCTCTCCCCAGCCCCTGGCAACTGCTATTCTACTTTCTGTCTCTACAGATTTGACTACTCTAGGAACCTCAAGTAAAAGGAATCATATAGTATTTCCCTCCTGTGACTGGTTATTTCACTTAAAGTAGTATCTTCACAGTTCATCCATACTGTAGCTTGTGTCAGACCTCTCTCCTTTCTAAGGCTGAATATGGCCCATTGTAAGTGTAAATCACATTTGTATTCATTCATCTGTCAGTGGACAGGGGTTGTTGCCACCTTCTAGCTGTTGTGAGCAATGCTGCTGTGGCTGCAGGTGTACAAATACCTGTTTGAGTCCCTGCTTTCACTTCTTTTGCATATATACCCAGAAGTGTAATTGCTGGATCATATGGTAATTCTGTGTTTAATTTTTATTTTAAAAATATGTTTTAATTGATTTTTACAGAGAGAGGAAGAGAGAGGGGGAGAGAGAGAGAGAGAAACATTGATGTGAGAGAGAAACATTGATTGGTTGCCTCCTGTACATGCTCCAACAGGGGATCGAGCCTGCAACCTGGGCATGTGCCCAGACTGGGAACCAAACCGGTGACCCTTCGGTGCACCAGACGATGTCCAGCTAACCGAGCTACACCAGCTAGGGCTTTGTTTAACTGTTTGAGGAATTTTTTCCCGTAGCAACTATACCATTTTACAGCAACATACAAGAGTTTCAGTTTCTCTACGTCTTTGCCAATTCCTGTTTTCTTTTCTTTGATTATTCGAACCACCCTAATGGGTATGAAGTGTCAGATCTTGGGCTTTAAGACCACCTGCTTGCTCGAGAGACGTAGGAAGAAGGCTTTCCTTCATTCAGTGTGGGTTCTCTTGAGTGGGAGGAAAGGGCTGAGTGTAGAACGGGGTGGTGGGGGGAGCCCAGGGGAAGCTGGGCTTGGCCTTAGAAAGAAGAAAGAATTATGTGCGTACTTTCCTACCCACCTGAGTTCCCTGGACTGACTGACCCTGGAGGCAGAGCATTAGTGTAGCTCCTGGAGCAGGACAAAGTAGCTCCTAGAACGTTGGCAAAACACAGGAATATTTAGCCTAGGGAAGAGAAGACCGGTAGGAAAGGGGTGGGGGGAAGGTTACTGTAAACAGATACTTAATGGGATTTTTCATGGGAGGAGGGAGCAGGTGTGTTGTATAGTCTGGTATAAATGGCACAGCTGGGCCTCAGAAGTTGTCAGAGGTCAGAGAGATTGACCTTCCTACCAGCTCCAGCATCCAAATCCTTGTCACCATCAGTGTTTAAATGGTGTGTCAGGGGTGTTGTAGGACTGATTTGTAAGGCCCCCTTAGCTCCAGCTCTCTGTCTCCAGTAAAGTCCTGGTGGGTCTGTGTGGCGATAAAACGTATTCCTTCAGTTAGATATTAATTTGCTATTTCAGACCTTGGAATGTTTGACCTTTGTTATAACGATAGCTTAAGTCACGCTGAATTCCTAATCTGACTCTCCCCCCACTTAAAAAAAATCTGAGTTTTGAAAGTGGGTATGGGGAGGAAAGTGAGTTTTCCTAAGCAGCCTCTTGATATTTTTAGAATTTTCTGGGCTATCTCTGCTGTATCTGCTCAGCATTATCAAAGACTTGTATACCAAAGATCCTTTTTTTAAAGAATCCTTACCCATGAACATGTTCATTGATTTTTAGAGAGACAGAGAGAGGGGGAGACAGAGAGAGAGGGGAAGGAAGGAAGGAAGGAAGGAAGGAAGGAAGGAAGGAAGGAAGGAAGGAAGGAAGGAAGGAAGGAAGGAAGGAAGGAAGGGGGGAGGGAGGGAGGGAGGGAGGGAGGGAGGAAAAGAAGGAAAGGAAGGAAGGAAGAAAGGAAACATTGGTTGCCTCCCGTACATGCCCCAACTGGGGATTGAACCCACAGCCTAGGTATGGGCCCCGGCCAGGAATCGAACCTGCAGCCTTTTGGTGCATGGACGACGCTCCAACCAGCAGAGCAGGGCTTGAGATCTTTTTCCCGTCTCCTTTTCCTGCCCACCGCATTCTGACTGCTGGAACCGTGCAGGAGTGAAGAAGCTATAGAATTGCCGTAAACGTGTGACTGACAGAGACTCCTGATATAAGGTCTCCCCTTCTCTATGGATGAAACATTGTAAAGCACCAGAATGTTCTTTGAGAAAGGGGGCGGGGAGGGAGAGATGGGGGCTGTAGTGGTGTGTGAACTGTGCTCTTCGTGAACTCACAGCTCTCATGGGGTGTCCTGTGCTTTCTCTTCTGTGAAGGTGCCTAGACACGAAGATCTCGGGGTGGGAATAGTCTCTCTCTCCTGGGAACAGATACGCTGAAAAGGTCATAGGTTAAAAATGGGAATTATCTGTACCACCCAGCCTTTCTTAAAACTAGGAGGTACCTAAGGAATAGGAAACATAAATATATATTTTATGATTAAATTCCAGGGGATGTAGAAAGTAGGACTCCTTGTTCATAAACTGATGGTCAGGAATTTGATGCTCTAGTTTTATAAGCATTTTTATCACCGTGTCGTCATACTTATTAAACATGTGATTAGCTCCTGTAGAGAAAGCTTTATATGTTTTGAGATTTGGAAATAGGTGAAATGTTAAATTTCAAGAAATATGGTAGCTGCTTTTCTCTTGCCTGGCCCTTTTATTTCTGCAAATACAGATGATAAATGAAGGTTTTGAATTTACTTTGAATTAGAAGACAAACTTAGAGCCTTTACTGGCATCTCAGTTATTTTTAAAGGTGTCTTTAAGGGAGTTTTGTATCAATCCAGTTCTTTCTGATTTTTCCAGAGTGCTCGGTATAAATGAATGGCAGAATACAGGGTTCCAGTATGATGTCATCAGCTGCTTGAATCTGCTGGACCGCTGTGATCAGCCCCTGACTTTGTTAAAAGATATCAGAAGTGTCTTGGAGCCAACTAGAGGCAGGGTCATCCTTGCCCTGGTCTTACCCTTTCATCCCTATGTGGAAAACGGTGAGTGTGGTCAGGCTGCCTCTTCCCAGCATAGGTGTTTGCTGGGGTTTCATTCTGTTTCTTAGGAGAGCCTGGAATGGAAAAGAGTAAAGTTAACTGTGGAGAGCACCTCCCCGCTGAGTGCGTCTCAGTGTGGGCTTGTTAACCCTCACCCGAGGATATATATATATATTTAAATATGTGTTATTGATCTCAGAGAAAGAAATGGAGAGAGAGAAACATCAGTGATGAGAGAAAAACATCGATCGGTTGCCTCCTGCTCGCCCCCGACTGGGGATCGAGCCCGCAACCTGGGCCTGTGCCGACTGGGAATCGAACCCCGATCTCCTGGTTCATAGGTTGATGGTGAGCCGCTGAGCCACACCCGCTGGGCGTGATGATATTTTTCCCATTGAGTTTTAGAGAGAGTTGAAGGGTGGGAGGTGGTGGGGAGAGGGCGAGGGAGAGAAACATCGGTTGGTTGCCTCCCACATGTGCCCCGACCTGGGCCAGGGATTGAACCTGCAACCCAGGTACATGCTCTTAACCGGGAATTGAACCCGTGGTCCTTTGGTGCACAGGATTGGTGCTCTAACCACTGTGCCTCTCCAGCCAGGGCTCGATGTGGGTTTTATAGAACTCTAGTCCCTTTGCAGTGGCAATAATTACTGCTCAGTTGGGCCTGCCCACTCCAGATGGGACACCTAACATGGGCCCGTGTTTTCTGCTTTTACATGGAACTTGCACCATGATTAGCTTATAAGCTGAGTCAAGCAATAAATGATGCCTTTTAACCTACCCATATGTGTCATAGCTATATTGTATTTTACATCTCTTATCCCAGGCTCTAAAAGTGATAAATGCTGTTACCTGTTTTTCCCCCTTTGTGTCCCAGCATGTGCCATTTCCTTGTGTAGCAATTGGTTTTTCGCTCACATGGTCTTGCTCTTCAGCAGTGTTGAATGAAGACTATGCTGGAGGAAATGGTTTGGTTTCTCTGTTGCTTCCCCAGCGACAGATGGCAGTAATCACGGTGACTCATAGTCTTGGCTAACCTGGGCTGCATTGCGGGTCATGTTGAAAGTTACGACTTTAAGCCTCTTGCGTTTTTGTAAGTTAATGTACAGTAATATAAAATTATTTATTATATAAGCAATACATGTTAATATTTTAAAATCTTTAGTTTCTTACAATTTTACTGCCTAATGCAGGCTGGGGTTCAGAAACTCTAAGAGCTTGCAGACATTTTAGAGCAATTCATTAATATTTGTAGCGCCACGGGCAGTGAATGTCTGAAGGCCTGGGTCTGAGGATGGTGCTCTTGCTCGCGTGCGGCCGTGGGTTTGTGCTGCTGCTCACCTGCGCCTGCCTGCCTCCTTGTCTTTATTTCCCCTCACGTTTAGGCTGTTTGTGTTTAATGCTTGTCTTACCAGATGGTTTGTAGATCTGTGTTGGTGATAGACCAAGTGGAGAACACTTTGGACGTAGGAGGGTGGGAAAGAGAGTAGACAGATGCCCCCCAGGTCCACTTTCACATTCCTGTTGCCGAATTGTTTGCCAGGTAAGAAAAGGACTGCTTTAGGCATGAGAGGCCCTGTATCACACACGTCGTACAGTGAGAACCCAGTGAGCGCCGCACCTGCGTAACCGCGCCCCAGCCCGCCTCTGCACAGCCCCCGTCATCAGGTGTGAGCCCGGGTTTCCTGCTTCCTGTTGGGCAACCACATGGGCAGAACTTAGTGCAACTTCCCGGCACAGCAGGAGGTGGAAGCGCAGGGGAGGAATCATCAGTTTGGCCATGAGTTTTACTTCCCTGTGCTTCTGACACTAAAAATTGAGAGGAAGTTGCATTGGACAAGAGGGTGGTTTCCAGTAAGGGCAGAAAACAAGCTCCTTCCTGGGGGGACACAGAGTTGCCTGTTGAGTCCCGGAAGTCTGTGGTGACACACGGCACACCTGGAATGAGAAGCTTTGTGCTGTGGGTGACCTGGGGTGGCCCCCCGTTTTGCAGGCTGCTCCTGAACTCCATCGCCTTCCTCACTCTGGGTCCCTGGTTAGACTCTGATGGTTTCCAGGGGGCACAGGACTGGGAGGCACAAGGAGACTTGCTGTGTGGGGTTGTGAATAATGGGCTGTTCTAAGGATAGCTGGGTGCGCTTTGCATACTTGGCTCAGTTTATTTTTTAACAAAAAGCAATTGTAGATTAAATTGTTTCTTGTGTGTAATTTTTTGAGATTGACCCACAGTGATTTTGTTACTTAGGTTAATTTGGAAAAAAAAGCAAAATGTGTCTTTCTAATTTCAGTTTATTTGTTTTAGTGATGCAGCTTTGGTTAGGGGTCATTAAATCTACTGAGAATTGTTTTAAGCATCAAAAAAGTAAAAAATATATAATCAAGAAAAGGAGAATTATATTGCAAAAATGAAAATTTAGTGACATGTATAATTTTTTAAAGTTGTAATTTTCAGCCCTGGCTGGGTGGCTCAGTTGGTAGGAGCATCGTCCTGTGTGCCAAAGGGTTGTGGGCTTGATTCTGGGTCAGGGCTCACGCCCAGGTTGTGGGTTAGATCCCCATTCAGGACACGTATGGGAGGCAAGTGATCGATGGAAACACACGTGTTCTCCTTCACATCCATGTTTCTCTCTTCCTTCCTCTCTCTCAGGTCAATAAAACTGTATCCTTGGGTGATGATAAAAATTATAATTTTCATAAAAAGGTAACTCATGATAAAAGGAGTTCAAGCCACTTGCAAGAGGGTATGTAACGAATAGTTTCTCACCCCTTCCCAATCCACAGTCTTGTTCAGGTTCCTTGAATATTTTCCCAAAGATGGTCTATGCATATGTAAGTATGTGTGTACACAGACACATGAGTTATGTAATTAAAGCTCATCGTAAATACTTTTGTTGCCACATAAATATACCTAGGAAATTGTTCCTTTACCAGCACATTTGAGTCTACAGCATTGCCGGGTGCAAGCAGTGGTGTGCCGGAGCTGGTTTTACTGGCTCATGGGAGCTGGTTATATTGGCAGGAGCTTGGTTCCTGGTTCATGGCCATGACTGCAGCTGACCATGGTGCAAGGACTTCCCTGTAGACACTGGCACACACTACAGGTCGCCTCCCTCTCAGGGCAGGTTGCTAAGTATTTGCCCGCACCCACTGGGGGTGTGATAACTGCTCCGGAAGCCCCTTCCAGATGCCAGCGCTGGCCTTGGAAATAGTGGCGACATGAGCCTTCGCATGCAAGTCTGCGCACATCGGGCAGCTTTCTGCTTCGGAAAACAGGAGGAGCCGCTACAAGGAGCTTTAAAAATTCAGAGTTTATTTTAGAAAAGTGAGTCTAGAGTTGGTTAGCTCAGTGATACACCTGCTCCATGAAGCACAGAGCTGGCTTGCCCGTCTTCGTGTTGATGTCCCCCTCAGAGTCACAGATGGCTGCTTTGTGCTAAGCCTCACGTGTAGGCTTGAAGGGGGGGCGTTCTCCCCCATATGCCTATTTGTTTTCTTAGCAGTGAGGGGAACTTCTTTGCCCAGAAATCTCCCCAGCACTCAGGTCTCCTGGGCACATGCTCCTGCCCAGTCAGCAACTGGCAAGGGCCTTGGATACCCATAGTGCACTCTCCAGCCCGGGTCCGGGCCCGGTGTGGGGTGTAGACATGAGCTCATGCGAAGGTGGAAAGGGTTGGCTGCTAAATACTCTGCCACAGAATATCTTCATTCATGTAAGAAATATTTATTTACCGAGTGCCTCCGTGCTCGGGATACAGTGAGCAAAAACCTGCGACTCCCCTCGCCCTCCCGGAGCTTACGCTCCCGCGAGGACGGACAGTAAACCAATGGCGGTCGTTGGAGGAAGTGAAGAAAGCGAGGAGGGGACTTCTGAAATTTGGGGCTGGGTTTGGGTGCTGCGATCTTAACGAGGGTGCTCAGGGCGGGGCCTCCCTGAGAGGGTGTGACAGAGACCTGAGGGGCAGGGTGCAGTTGCGGGGTACCGTCCAGGGCACAGCTGCCCGCCGGCGACCCTCACACCGTGTGTCGAGTCGTCACCTTTCCTCAGTGCTTGAGGTGCCACCCGTGCAGTGCACTCGAGCCCTGTGTGTTTGGTATCGTGCCGTTACGGTTTGTCTTCTGTGTCAGTACCAAGCAACTGTAACTGCTGTAGCTTCCCATGCATTTTAATATCAGCACCAGCCGCCCCTCGTCAGGGCCGCCTCAGAGTTTTCTTGGCTTATTTAGCGGATCACCTTTAACAGTAGTGTATCTAGTTCCCCACTTTAAACTTACAGCCTAATTTAGGGAGTGTTGAGCCTTCCTAGCTACTAATAGGATGTGTCTTTCAATTGGGTCAGTTCTTTATGTTCTATAGTAACATAAAATTTTCTTCACAAAGACCCTGCACAGTTTTTGTTAGATTTATTTTAATGAGGTGTCTGTGTGATCTTTTAAAAAGGGATTTTCTATCATATTTTTCATTTTTAAATTTTTCCAGCTTTATTGAGGTATAACTGACAAATGAAAGTTGCATATATTTCACAGACCACAGTGGTGATGGCCAGAGGAAGGGAGGGTGGGGGCGGAGTGGAGGTGGGCAGAGGTGGGGGGAAATGAGGACATTTGTAGCAAGTTCAACAATAAAAATGTTTTTAAAAAATGTATCAAGATTGTATATCTTTAAGGCACAGTGTGATGATTTAATATATGTACATCCTGTAAATGGTTACCACTGTCAAGTTCATTAACACATCCATCTCCACATAGTTACCACCTGTTCTGCATTAGGTCTGCAGGACTCAGTCACCCTCAGCTGGCAGCCCAGCTGACCTCTCCCCACTCCCCACACCCCACACCCCACACCCCACACCCCGGGCCCTGGCAGCCGTTCTCCTGGTTCCCAGGAGTTTGGCTCGTTTCGCTCCCAAGTATAAGTGAGATCATATAAGATCTGCCTACTTCAGCGAGCATGGTATCCTCCAGGTTTGTTCCTGTTGTCGCAAGCGGCTCTTCCGCCGTGTTTTAGAATAAATACCATGTATAGATACACAGGCAGTTGATATTTTTATCTTTCATATTATTGAATTGTCTTAGTGTTTCCAATATATTTTTTTATCGATTGTCTTGTGTTTTGTGGACACACAGTTACAGCATCTCCAGATGGTTTCCCTACTTTTCATTTTCAGACTTTTTTTTTGGTCCAAGTGAATTGGTAGTTAACTCCAGAAAATGTTAATAAAAAACAGTGGGTGGCCCGGCCGGGCGTGGCTCAGCAGTTGAGCATCAACCTGGGATCCAGGTGATCGGGGTTCGATTCCCGGTCAGGGCACATGCCCGGGTTGCGTGCAGGAGGCAGCCGATCAATGACTCTCTCATCACTGATGGTTCTCTCTCTCTCTCCCGCTCCTTTCCTCTCTCTGAAATCAAGATATAAAAAACCACCAACAAAAAACAGTGGGTGTTTTTGTCTTGATTTTGACTTTTATGAAATGTTTCTACTTTAAATATGATGCTACCCTTTGGCTTGAGGTTGCTGTTGTTTGCCTTGAGATACGTACTTTTAAAATCCGGTTGTATTACAAGCTTAAAAAATCAGGAATCACTTTTGGATATTTCCCTGGTGTTTTCAGCGTCCTTGGAGGTGTGGTTATCCTGCTTTTGCTCCTTTGACTTATTAAACTAACGACATATTTCTAATATACACCCACCCTTACAGTTCTGGATGTAGACAGAATGGTCTCGTAACGCATCACTGGAATGTCTCTCGAAAATTCTAAGTAAAAATATTAGCGTCAATGTTGGTGAATGCTAGTTGGCCTGTATCTGGTCGTTTGTTTGGAGGCTGTTACCTGTGTCATGTTTTGGTATCGGTGTTCTGCTGGCTTTGTAAGAACTAATTTGGAAGTTTTTTGTGCTTGGAGCAGTTTTGGCACATGGGAATCTACTCTTTGGAAGTTTGGTAGTTTTCTCCGGGGACAGCAGCAAGTCTCACCCCAGGGGGAGGCCTGTGCTCTTTGGAAGGTAGCCTTTGGCAACTTTCTCACTTCCTTCCAGGCTAACTGTTGTGGTTAAATTAGACACATCTGGTTTAAAAGCTCCCTTCATTCCAAGTAGAAGAGGCAGCGCTGTGTCCTGGCAAGAGCCTGGGTGTTGAGGGCCAGCCTGTGTTAGAAACATGTCAGCCCTGCACCCGGCTCTCGCCAGGCTTAGTGTTTCATCTGCGAAATAGGCTGCTACCTGCCTGGAGGCCTGTTGTGAAGATGAAGCACCCGGCCATGTAGGCAGAGCCCGGCAGTGTCCGCTTCAGCCCTGGCACCTGACACATGGGGTTTGTTTCATCCCATCCTGCCACCTCATTTTTATTGGTGGCTTTTTGGTCATACTTGTTCACAGTTCTTCAGTTTGAAATACTTGTCAGTGTCCTTTCGACCTGCCTGTAAAACTCCTTTAACAATAACGACTGTATTTTCTGCCTTTATTCCGCTTTTTAACTTGGGCTCAGAGCTTGCGCTCCCCGTCGGTTCTGTGACCCGACTCCACCGAGGCCGCACTGTGTGTGGATTGGCCAGAGGGTCGAGCTCTCGCCTCACTGGGCAGAGGGAAGGGCTGGCTCGTTCTGCGGACCCGGGGCCTTCGTTTGGTACGGGACTTAGGTGCCTTGTAGGGTATGTAGACACTAGAACTGTGGCTCTGTTTCCCTCTTTAGTTCTTTCAGTATTACTGTTTTCATTGTATGAGAAACTTAATCTAAACAGAAAGCTGTAGCCCAGTGCTTTCCAGTGACTATTCTGGATGCTGGGGTAGTAGGAATATTAGTCCTGCTAGGGATTAGTCCTTACGGGACGGGTGTGCGGCTGAGGGCTGTGAGTGAGGGTGCTTCCTGTCTCGGGTGAAGTTCTGAAAAACATTTTTCTATAGAAACGGTGTTCAGTTGCATTCATATACTGGCATTTGAGAGCCTATGATGTGCCAGGCACTGCTAGGCAGTGGAAATGAAAAATACGCATCTAACCTTAAAATGCTCATAGAATAGTAGGGAAGATAGACATGGACAGACTGGCGGATAGTCTGAGGAGAAATCTACCAAGCGCTGCGGGTTTCACGTGGTAGACGACGTCTGAGCCGTGTTGTGGGCAGAGGGGCGGGTGGGAGGAAGCGTCAGAGCCTGGACAGGCGGGCCTGGGGGCAGTTGGGCAGGACCCGAGGGTGGCGCTCCCAGTAAATACTGTTGGCCCAATGGGTGAATGAAAGTGCGCATCGTACATACATCAGGCACTCTTAATGACATTTCCTTTCCTCCAGCTTGCTTATTGTAAGAATATAGTATGTGATACATACAACATTCAAAATGTGTGTTGATTGACTATGTTATCGGTAAGGCTTCGGGTCAACAGTAGTTAAGTTTCGGGGAAACAAAAGTTGTAAGTGGTTAGAGTGCTGGCCTGTGGACCGAAGGGCCTCGGGTTCGATTCCCAGTAAAGGGCATGTACCTGGGTTGCAGGTTCGTGTGCAGGAGGCAACCAATCAATCTCTCTCTCCCCCCCTTCCCCACCTCCCTTCCACTCTCTCTAAAAAACAATGGAAAAAATACCCTTATGTAAAGATTGACAACAACAGAAAGGTGTCAGTGTATTTTCGACTGCTTGGGGGGAAGAGGGAGTTGGTGCCCTAAGCCCTGCATTGCTTAAGGGTCAACTGTATATTACTTCTATGCCCGTTGTTTAATTTCTATTTTGGTGCTAAGATGCACATATATATATACACACATATACAGCTGACACATACACCATACTTAATACGTACACAACATACGTACACACACAAATGAAATGCCTTTACATGCCCCCCCTTCCATTTCTCTTGGCACAAGTGACTAGAATGGTTGAGGAGTACAGATTTCAGTCATCCATGCAAAATGTTTTCAAAGGGATCTTAAAATATTTAAACATTCTATCTGGGTTTTAAAAGTAAGAATACACTTCATTTACTACCATTTTAAAAGAAACACTTTAATGAAGTGAAAACAATAGGCTGTAACTTGCATTTAATGGCCAGCGTACACTTGCCGGCACTTTAAATACATTGTTTGCACTGAAGTAGCTTTCAAAGAACAATCCATACTCTGTTTTCTTGGTAAGGTGGTGACGATCCCATAAACACCTCCGGTGCCAGCCCGGACCTGATACTCCCCTCCTGAGGTGGGGACAGGTGCAGAGGCACAGCGCGGACATCCAGTCGGCTGTGCGGTCTCCCTCCAGCCTTCTGCTTTGGATTCTCTGTATTTCAGCCACCGCGTCCTTACTCCGTGTTCCAGCCTCACTCGGTGTTGGTAGTGTGGTGTGAGTCGTTTTGCGTGCCTGGCCGAGGATGTGCGCTGTGTTTTTGCCCAGGGCTGTACTGAAGGAGATGAATTTTGCTCCAAGGTGCTTTGTGAGATGATTTTTCTCTAGCTCAGATTTCGACACTTTCCTCCCTGCCTCCCTGCCTCCCTGCCTCCCTCCTTCCCAGCTTAATCTCACTGGCCTCCCACTGGCACAGCCCATAAAGACAATTCCTCCACTCAAGACAGGCATGTGATATGACTTCAGATCTCCAGGGAAATAGTCATCACACTCCTTACATGTTGAGTGAAGCAATATAGGATGATGCTATAAAAACGGACTTTTTTGAAAATGTTAGAATGTGTAGAATTCTCTAGTGGTTAGGAAAGTATTTGCAGTTTCATTGTGTTTGACTATTTGGTAGTTACTGTTAGTTGTATTTTTCTTGTACTCCGGCGTCCTTACTTGTGGCCAGTTGTTTTTTCCACGCATCCTTGATTATGTTTGTAAGCCCTGATGGGTATGTGTCCATTAACCACAGCTTCTGGGTTTTCAGTGACTTACTGAAAATTAAGCCATTGTTAGGGACTGTCGTGGGTGTGAAGTCCCGTCCTGTTTTCATAAGTGTTGTCTTTCTCCTGCGTTAGTAAAAACAAGCGTATTTAAGGTCACGCGGCGGATGATGCCAGGCTGAGCGCAGCATTTAACTACTGTGCTGTCCTGCATCCCCACCCTGAGCCCCTCCAGGAATCCTAAAGGTCAGGTGTTTAGCAGAGATGTGGGAATGAAAGTTAATTTTCCTGTTCAGACGCCTTTTTCAGAACCCTTCTTAAACATGTTATAGTTCTTATTCCCAGGCCTGGCTTCAGGCCGCTTCTGCCTCTGCTGGAAAGATGCCCAGCCTCGCTGAGAAACGAGTGCATGGGCATTTATACCACCCGGAGCGGCCTCTCAGGTGGGCGGACCGCTCCTCTGCATCTGTACACACCGCGAAGGGTGAAGTGACTACTTAGACGGATTCTCTCCTGGGTGAAAATTCTTTTTAAAAATTGATTTAAAAAAACCACACCTCTTTCAGAAACCTGTTATATTTGCCCGTTAGCTGCTGTTTAAGAGGAAAATATCCTTAGTTGTACATAAGTTCATTATTTTGTATCATTTTAATTCAAATCTGAACATCTGATCGTGTGTCATGGAGACCAAGCACCTGCTCACCTGGCTCTGAAATAGCGTCTTGTTGGAAAATCTGTTTACATAGGACTTTAAAGAGATGCTGTTGCAGGTATTGCCTAAGCATTCTTCCTACCGCTCCAGCCCCGAGACCGAAAACACCCAGCGTATTTCCACTAGCTGCTTCTTTTCTCTTTGAATCTGTTTCTGCCTTATTAGCAACAAGTAATGTTTGCTACGGAGCTTGACCCAGTGTTGGCAGCATCTGTGTGGCGTCTGCTACACACACTGTGCAAAGGAGCCTTTAACCCCAAGCACCCGTCTGGTGAAAGCCCAGCCTGTCTCTCCTGTGCCCCCGAGAGCCCAGTGACTGAGGTGCCAGCCTGGTGTCTCTGTTGTGTCAGACGTCCCGTGATGTATTTATCTAAGCGGGTTACTCTGTATAAGAATTTACTGTATGTGGGTGCCCTCTTGTGGACTCTTCTACAGGAAACCGTGATTGTTACCGCAGCCTCGTCGGCAGCTTAGTTCTTTGGTCAAATGTGCTTTATATCTGCACAACCTCTTTTCATACTTACACTTGCAGATGATTGGCTTGTTCCCACGTATCTCTTACTATAAAGCTCTTGAGCAATTTCCTGAAAAATACGCCTGGCACTCTTTTTCTGTAAATACAAATGAGAAGAGGTGCCTTAGTCTTAGGACCGGAGCAGTGGGTTGCATGTCACCAGGTTCCCCCACCGCCACCCACACCCACCGGTAACGCTGGTATTTTGAGTACATTAAATCCCAGTTTATCATTAGAGATCATCATTGAGCTTCTCAATAGGAACCAGTGGCTGTGGTTGAAAGTTACGTGACGCTCTGTGTTTCTTAAGTTGTCTCGGATTTGAAGTCATTACAACCAGCCTCAGTGTAAAAGATATTTACAAGCATTGGTTTGTACCTTTTGTGAATCTCCTGTTTCTTTGTTTCTTGGAGTGTTAAATTTTGACTGTCAAAAAGAAAAGAAAAGTCTTAAAGGACATTTTATGTACTCAAAACAATTGCAGCAGACATCTCCTACCATAAGATTGAACTAACCTAATATTTAATGCTATACAGTAGGAGTTAATGCTTTTTACGCCATTTCTGAGGTGCTTTTATTATATTAATAAAATGACGCAGACTGGTGTTGATTGTTGGACTGATAGTAATCCTAATACAACACACACAGACCCCTTTTTAGTAGCATGTGAGCAGCCAGGAGATAGATTCTCTTTCTCAAAAACTTTAGGCCTTTTAAAAATATGTTAGGGCAGATTCGAATCTCTTTGTTAACCCCTCTTAGCTCATTTTTAACCCGCCCCCCCCAGCAGAAATATAGCATATAGTATGGTTATAAAGAAGGGTCCTTATTCCAATATTACTGGGTTTTAAAGAGAAAACATTGCGTATTTTTGTCAGTGATGATTTCTGTGAGAAAATGTCTGCTTTCTCCTGCGACATCCTGCAGGCGTTTCCCGCAGCCGCTCAGGAAGACGTTAATTAGGTGAGCTGTTTCTGAGGCTCTCGGTGGAGAGGTGGGCGTCCTTCCCGGGAGAAATGTGCAGGGCTGTAGGGCACCCAGTGCAAGGGAACTTGACCTACCCTGGACAAGACGAGGAGGGTCACGAGCACCCCGGCGACGTAGACGGAGAGCAGGGACAGCAGTGCTATCAGGAGGCTCTGCAGCGTCGTGCCTTTGGTTCCTTGTGAATTAGAGCAAGAGACGGCCGTCACTGTGACGCTCACTGCTGTAAGGACATGCTTCGGGGTCAACCGAAGCTGCGCTTTCGAGGTGAAGCGTGAACCTACTCCACTTGGCAACTCATGAAAACTTACTTATGGTCTCTCAATTTTAAAGACACTCAAGTATATGATGTAATTAAAGCCAGTTCATCAGTTTTTTAAATGTATTATAGTGAAAATGTTTTTAAAACTAAAATTTTAAAAATTAATTGTCATGCTGATAAGAATCACTTTTATATAAAGCATGACTTAAAGTTAGCTAAACATTTCAAGACAGTTTGTCCCAGGGCATTTAAGATTGCTCGTGTGGGAATGGTGTACGTGTCACTGAGCGTCTGTGCATGGAGTGACGAGGGTCCCCTGTGCTTGCTAATGCTGTCGAGCGGTTCAGGACGCATGCTGACTGTCTCCATCTGTAAAAGGGCCTGAGGAGACCGAGCATTGCCGTGTTAGTGCTCACTACACACTTGAAGACAGGTGCTGTTCCATGCCCCTTCTTCTTGCTGATAAAGTCTTAGAAGTGGGTTATTAAATTTATTTCCACATTTTGAATTCTCCCTCCTTGCAGGAAGTGTGCTGTGCTCTAGGTAGGAGTGGGTTAACAAGTCTTCAGAGTACTTGATTATTTGAAATGCAGAATACAGTTTGATTTGTAGTCATCTGAATGACCCATACTTTTCAACTGCATATCCCGTAGTGCTTATCCTATGAACTCAGTTTATTCAGTGTATACTTTTGTTCCGAAACTAACAAATTAACCATATTGGTAAACCTTTTAAAAAATATTTCAAGTGCTAAATTAGGACTTCTACAGAAAAGGTAGGAAATTTCCATCTTTGTTAGCAATACTTTCATTTCTCCCCCTAAGCGAGCATTTCTCTTTGCATAAGTGTGCATTTTTTTCTGTGGCTGACATTTTTACAGAGACCAGTGCAGTGGGCTGTGGGAATCTCCAGACTTGTGTGTTTGTCCTCAAGTCTGTAGCTAACATTTATTGAGGACCAGGTACCATTAAAAGTGCTTTATGTATATTAATTCATTTATAATTTATCTCGCAGGGGAGAATCAAATAAGGTCAAGTGGCACTGGACTATCCAAAGCCCATGAAAACACCCTAGTGGTTAAAAGCAGGGATTATACAGAGGTGAGCGCAGTTCTGTGCCGGCTCGTGCAGGGCGGGTCACCTGAGTTCACCTTTTCATGATCTCAGCCCTCATACTCGAGTCATTTTTAAGGGACGAGATTAAAAAAGAGTCCAACCAGACTGGCGTGGCTCAGCAGTTGAGCGTCGGCCAGGATCTAGGAGATCAGGGTTCGATTCCCGCTCAGGGCACATGCCCGGGTTACGGGCTCCCTCCCCAGTTGGGGGCACGCAGGAGGCACCCGATCAATGCCTCTCTCTCATCAGTGATGTTTCAACTCTCTCCCTCTCCTTTCCTCTCTCTGAAATCAATAAAAAGATAATTTCTTAATATATAGGACTTGGGTAGGTTTAATATCCTCACTTGAGTGAGGAAATTGTCATGGGTTTTAACAAATCCCAGGAAGCCGGAGTCACGCTGGTCCCTTTCTCCACACAGAATGGTAGGGTCAGGGACCCCCCTGTGGTTTCTCCCCAAATGTGTATTTATTCTGCATAATGCATATCTTTTCTGGGTCTGCCTTACTGACCAGCGCCTTGTTCTAGATGGTGCGATAGGAGGCCAGGGCCTGAGAAGGCTGCTGGTGACACCACGTGGCTGTCACACTGAAAGGTACACTCACTAGTGACGTCCGGATGTGGGGAGAGAACATGGCTTTGTGGAGGCTGGAGAGGGGTCATAGTGGTTTTCTAACCAAACTGCGCGTTGGCCGAGCTCGGGTCACGCCCTTCCCTGGCTGGGGAGTGAAGTCAGCAGAGCTCGGTCATGGGCTCGGTCAGGCGGGCCAGGCATTTACAGGGCGGGGCACTGACCTCTCACCACCAGCACGGTCCCGGCGCCCGTCTGCTTGGCCCCCGGTTCCGGTGAATTGGGCGAGACTATCCCACAGACGTAGATGGCGCTGTCATTGGGCGTCAGCTGGTTGACGGTGAGGGAGACCTGGTTTTGGGCCAGGGTCTTCTCTGTAAATTTGTCGGCCTTGCTTGTGCACCCGTTCATGCAGAGGACCTCCGCCTGGTGAGCCCCGTAGCGGAGCCACAGGCTGCTGGGCTGCTGGGAGGAGCACCCCACTGTGGAGAAGGAGCACGGCACCGTCACCACCCCCTGAGTGGGGTCCACCTCGAGGAGCGGCGGCTGGGAGACGGAGATGGTGCACTTGCCCGCGGCGCCTGCGGGAGGAAGAGAGCCTGTGCTGTCTCGCTGGCGTTTCAGGGCCGGGATCCCCAGCTCGCTTTTCCTTACCTTGCTCCCCGCACAGACAAGACTAAGAATACAACTCCAGTGTCCTCGCTTCTCCTGACCCCCATGTTTCTTGCCCCTGGCCTGCTGGCTCACAGGGACTGGTTACTGGGGATTAGTCCCAGAAAGCTCCGATGGAGCCAACCCTGGGTGAAGGTCGGGGTCCCCGCGTTCACACTCGGCGGGCTGACCGACAGGCTCCCCTGGGACCTCCCGCGGAGCCCGCTTCCCACCAGTACCCCTGGCCTCGCGGGACTGCCGTGTCCAGTGTGTCCTGGGATCGAGGTCCTGCCCGCAGATGTACTGCCGGGACGGGGACACCTGAGCAGGAGGCATTTGGGGTGTTTGCCTTGTGGGGTTGGGGTTGCTGGGAATTCATGGCCGCTCACAGTTGTCCCTTTGTGAGCTCAGTTGTCCCTGTGGAAATGTTATGAAAGGCAGATATGCGCCAGTGGAGGTGCCGCCCTGGCCCGGCTACTGACCAGAGACACAGTTGACAGCCGTTCCGGGCTCAGGCTCAACAGCTCTGGTTGCACTTGGCTCGGTGCCGCAGCTCTGATGAGCGATATTGTGACAAAGGCACAGACCCGAGTAGGGACCCTGGCTCTGCCTGCCCTGTGGTCTGTGTCTGCGGCCCAGCCCCTCACCGGCAGAGTGGGCGTGGGTAGCATTCCGCACCTCGGGGCCGGAGGGGCGTTGAAGCGAGACTGCCGACGGGCAAGGAGCCTTGACTCGCCTGGCCCGTAAGGAGCGTTTAGGAGAAGATGGTGTTTCTGCCGCCCCGCTCTTCCTGCGTCGCCCGTGGCAGGGTGGCTGTGGGCATCACAGCAGGGTGCCAGCAGGGCGGGACTGGACGCTCGTGTCCACTGTGGGTCTGCTTCCCCGGGCCCCAGGAGGGCTCGACCTTGGCCTTCTTCCCGGGTGTGAAGCTGGAAGCCACTCAGGTGTTTATAAATGGAAGTGCTGCCCTAAACCCTTTGGGGCAAGGGAGGCGCTCCCTGCAGTAGTACTGGTTTTGAGACGCAGTAGAATTTTTGGGGCAGTTTTTAGCCTGACTTCTGCCTGCCTGTGTTTCCAAATGGTCTTCCCGCCTGTGTCTGTAAATTGCATGGAAGAGAAGTCAGCTAGCTGGTCTCATGCTTAAGTTCTGGACGGGCTTTTCCCCCTCACACTTTCCTGCAGGTCCTGTTGTGAGGCAGGGCCGTTCTCACCATGTTGTAATTTTAGTATTTGTACAATTTGACGTGGGCTGGGAGCTCTTTAATGGCCCTGTAAATGTAAACTGTGAGCGGTCAGGTCCCTGGAGACCTGTTGGGGGCACTGGGCTCACTGCTCAGTCTCATAAATGCCCCGCACGCCTCCCACCCAGACTGTCACCTGGAAGCCCAGAGACACACTTGACGGCGAGTGATCCTCGTATCCAGGAAACCTGAATTGGAATTGGGCCTGTCAGAATGTAACAGCTAATTAACCAAGTGTCTCAGTTCCAAGTCCTGTGTCTGATGGAGTTCTTAAAAGAGAAGCTGGCTTTTTGTTGTTGTTGTTAATCCTTACCTGAGGGTATTTTTGCCATTGATTTTTAGAGAGTGGAAGGGAGGGAGAGCGGGAGAGTGGGAGAGTGAGGGAGAAACAGCGATGCGAGAGAGAGACCTGGATTGGCTGCCTCCCCCATGCGCCCCTGCCGGGGCCAGGAATGAACCTGCAACCCAGGTGCGTGCCCTTGGCCGGGAATCGACCCCGAGACCCTTCTTTGTGCGGGCTGACTCTCTAACCACCAAGCAGCACCAGCCAGGGCAAGAGAAGCTGGCTTTTAACACTTTCCTTGGAGAACTAATGCCTGGGGTAAAAGAAATGTTTGCAAGTGGAGTTTTATGGTCTGCCTAGTTCTGTGAAGTGAGTCTGAGCAGAGCAAACCAGTTGGAGTTTCCTCTGTGAGCATAGACTTGTGAGGAAACCTTTGCCCCCCCCCCCCCCGCCCACACCGGTTAAGCAACATCCCCACAAAAAGAGAAGTTGGGGTAATGTGCCCCAGCACAGCCTGCTCCTGTGAAAGCTCCTCTGTGAGGACTCTCATGCTCTGCTAGGGTTTTTTTAAAGCATGGTGCCCCCTGAAAGGTTGAAAGTTTATTTCCTTGGTGGAGGAAATAAGGAAAGGTTGGTTACTTTACTATTTTTAAAAACTAAACTAAAAAATAAGCCAAACACTAATTTTTGACACCGAAGAAAAGCCTCTTGTGGACAATTTCAAACATGGGGACCCGGCAGCAGGAGGGCCCCACGAGCTCCTGCATCGGCAGCTGCGGCCCCACCGGCTCCTGCCCACCGGCTGCTTCACTGCCGCGGTTCTTCCACCCAGAATAACCACTGTTAACATTTTAATGCATTTTTTAACGGATGGAAAAAGTTAATTTTAAGAGCTTTTGCTGCCTTCTCCGCCCAGTGACCCAAACTTTGTGGGCAAAACTGAGATCATTAGATTTGTCAGAACTATGATGAGATTATTAGAACTGTGGGGTGGGAAGCACTTTCTCTTTCCTGGGTGAAAAGCAGATGTAGGCAGAATTTAGAATAGATGTATTATGGGCAGTTAATCTCTGGGAAGGAGCCATGGCCGCCTGGACAATTACTCCCTAATTTACGGAAATTCAGCTTTTCAGAAACATTGTTCTTTGAAAATATTCGAGTAGGAGCAGAGTGAGTTTGGGAACTCATCTGACGAGCATGCGGGGCTTTAGAGCGTTTCAGCCCTTGGTGAGGTGCCGTCTCCATGAAGCAGCCCAGCAGCAGAGGGGACTCTTCCTGTTAGTGCGAAACTCAGCCGCCCCTTCGCCACCCATTTCCCTGGGAAAAGGAGACTTTCCACATTAGACAGTTTCCATACACACATTTAAAAGTTAATTCGTAGAGGCTTAAAATATAAATGCGTTAAGCAAACACCAGCGATTGATTTCAGAAAAGGAGAGGAGAAAGCAGCAGCTTACCGACGCAGCACAGGATCAGGCCGAGGATGGCCCCGGGCACGGCCACAGCCTCCATCTCTGCCTGAGTGGCTGTGGAGCGAGCATTTGAAGAGAGTTGCCTTTTTTTTTTTTTTTTTTTTCCTCTTTTTAGAAAGGAAGAAGTGAAGAGAGGAACTCTTATTAAGGAACCATAATCAGGAACTTTTTGAAGTTGTGTACATATTGTCTAATGCGGTTTTGCCGTGTGAAGTTGAGATTTTAGCCTGGAGCCCATTTCTCGATGCTCCCGCGTTGGGGCTCGGGGGAGACTGGGCGTTGTGCGTATCCCGGGCCCAGTGCTGCCTGACAGCCCCCCTCTAAGCCCCTGAGCAGCCCGGAGGCCGAAGCAGGAGCCGCCTTCAGGAGCTGGGTTAGTGAACCGTGGACGCCCACGGCCTGATGGGAGCATCAGCTGCGTGCCCTTGAGTAGCGGTGCCCTTTGGCGACCCCTTCTCAGCACGCCCTGAAGCAGGTGTGCGGAGCCTCCGGGAGCCCGTCCCCCCAGCCCCGCTCCCCCTCAGAGGCTCTCTGGAGGCAGCAGGAATGGGCTTGTCTGAGCTAATCCAAAGGGGTCTTATGGAAAGGATGGGGGTCACAGAGTCACTGGGAGGACTGGAGAGTCGTGTAGGGGCTGCAGCCAAGAAAAATGCCCAAAGCACTCCATCAGACTGATCGGAGGCCCACACCACCGTAGCGTGGACCCAGCTCTCACCAGTGCCGCCCAGTGCCGCCCAGCCTCTGCTCGCTCCACTGCTCTGCCCTCCGAGACAGAGCCGGGTCCCCGCTCCTGGGTCGCCAGCTCTTCATGCCAGGGCTCAGCCAGTGCCGGAGCTTGGGCCACGTGCTGGCGCCAAGCTGCTCCCCAGGCTTTGCCTGCTGCCAGGACCTCGCACGGCTCAGGGCTGGGCCACTGAAGAGTGACAACTTGACACTTTCTCATTTAGAGGAAGTTATTCCCAATCTGAATTTAGTAACACTTTTAATATATGTGTATTTATTTTACATCACTGTAGTATCTAAAATACCCCAAATTTACATTCTGTGTGTGTCTCTCTCTATAGTCAGTGCTTGGTGTGTGTGAACTTGAAGACCTTGTCTCTCTCTCTCGCACACACACCTACCTGTGGGGGTGACTGACAGGCTTCAGTCACTGTTGCAGGGAGTGCAGGCGACTCCTCCGTTCTAGTTCTGCCCTGTGATCCTGGAGCTTTACTTTTATGAAGTTCTGAAAAGTTAGGGAGTGGCTCGACTTCCCTTGAAAAGCACACTGATTATCTACTTTTATAAATTAAAATCCTGTATTAACCTAGTTTTATTTTCATAAACCTCTCTAATTAACATGTTGTGTGAGTTTACTACATCAGTGGTTTTTTCTTGTGTTTATCCCAGCCCCCCTTTCAAATACCATGCTTTGCTCCCTGCTCCAATATTCCAGTATTGAGTGAGCTTTGGGACCAGCTAAACCTGCCGTTGCCTGTCTGCTCTGGTTACCTGTCTGCCCTGATGCATTAGCCTGTGAGCTTGGCTCCTTCCTCAGCCCTCGGAGTCCGCTCCTTGTCTCTGGCGCCTCCCTCAGGAAGCCGGGAGTGAGTGGTCAGAGCACCCAGTGCTTGGCATGCACTCTTCCCTCCCTCCCTTTTTAAACAACATGTTTGTTCAAGAATTTAACTTAATGTTTGCATTTGTTTTAGTAGGTGGCAAGTGGGAGAAACCATCGGAAGTTTTGGAAATCAAGGGACAGAACTGGGAAGAACAGGTGAACAGTCTGCCTGAAGTTTTCAGGAAAGCGGGTTTTGTTATCGAAGCGTTCACCAGACTGCCGTACCTGTGTGAAGGGGACATGTACAATGACTACTACGTCCTGGACGACGCTGTCTTCGTCCTCAAACCCGTGTAGCCCGTGGGCCGCAGTCTGCAGAGCCTGCGCCAGTGTCCCTCCGAGCAGCATCTGTGGTCTCCATCACGCGAGGGAGGAGCTCGGGACTGTCGTGCTAAATATCATGTAGGAATTTAAAAAGCCAAAATACTAATTATTTCTTCGTAGTGTGTAAAAGGAATGTTTTTTTAAAAGCCAAGAACCCAACTCTTTGAGGATTTTATCAGCTCTTACTCAATGCAGGTCTCACTCCAATTATGGAAGATATTTTTTATACTTAATTGCAGTGGGGACTCCTTCCCAGTCCAAGCAATAGCCATGACTTCCCATGGCACCGATAAATGCGGATGGTTTTTAATAAAATGAAGACTGGCAGTAAAGGCCTCCGCTCAGTTGCCCATGCTGGTGATAAGGTGTAGCCGCCCTCTTTCATGTCTAGACCTTCTTTCTGTCCTTACTCAAGACACTGTTTTTAATCATGCTAATAAACTTTTTTGGAGATGACTTTGGTATCAGGTTTGAGTTCATGTACGGCTCCCCAGCACCTTTTCCCGCTTCCTCAGGGACGCCCAGGTGGTGGCGTTACGTGAAAGGTGCAGTTGACGTGGCCTGGAGAAGGCAGCCTTCGACCTGAGGGCCGGGAAGGGCCGGGATGCGGACTGAACCCTGGGGCCGCCGGGCCCAACCCTCAGCAGAGCGACCTCTCGGGTGCAGTGCTCAGGGCCGGCCCGCCCCGTCCGGCTGCTGGGGGTGATGGCGCGGCTCTGCCTGGTAGCTGACGCCCCGCACTCAGAACTCTGATTCTCCGGACACTCAGGTTCTCAGAGCTGAAACGTTCAATTGTGTCTACCAAAAAATGCAACCTAGAGATGTTTTAATTCAGCTTCTTACTCCACACCTGTATACCTCTTTCCCAGGACTTGGTTCTTCCTGAAATCCTTAACTGAATTTATTATTTGCCAAGAATATGGGTTGATGAAGACTGTGTCAGACCTGTGCACCCCAGAACCCGTGAGTGCCTCCAGCCGTATGCCCAGAAATGTTGCGGCACAGGAGCTTGTTAGCTGACCAGTGCCACTGGGTTTCCCAGAGCAGAGCACTTAGCCCGGGATCTGAAATCTCCGTAGTCGCAGAGGCGCCCACTTGAGGTTGCCGTTACAAATATGTTATCCTTACCACTTTATTTCTTTTTCAGCCAGGTGTTTCATGAAATATTCCCATTTATGTGCTCATAGGAGGCATCACATCAGCACATTTACTGCAGCACCTGGGTGTAAAGGAGGCTTAGAGCCTTGAGAAGAATCCCTTCATCACTCGTTAAGAATGGTGCTCCCACCCCACACTGGGACTTCCACTGTTACCACAAAGTCATAATGAGAGTTGGGTTATGTGACTTATGTGAAGTTGTTGGTGCGTTCAGTGCTGTTTTCCAGGAATTCAAATAAGTGAAATGCAAACTCGGCACCCTAGATTGCCCAACTGGGAGGAGGAAGGGAGTGAACAGCGCGGTGCCTGTGCGGTTGGGTTCTGCTGCTTCATGACCTTTCTGTCCGTCACACCAGGGGCTGCTGCCCAGGCCCCGGACAAGGGCAACGGTGCTCAAGGAGGCAGGTTGCCCCGAAGTGTTTCATAACTTTGAAATCGAGACTTAATTTGATGGTCTGTTCAAAAAAACCCTCATTCTTTACTCAGAAAAGCAGGGAAAGCACATACATTTATGCATTTCAAAGATAAAACCTGGTTCTTAAAATCAGGTTGTCTGAAGACCAGCTTATCAGAAGTGATGTTCTGTGGTGAAGGTCGACACCAGCAGGCCCGCTCCGGTTCAGGGCTGGCCTCCGGAGCCTGCGGTGCGCCACCGCTCCACCAGAGGGCGGTGTCGCTCACTCGGCTGGCTTTTTGCTTCCCTAAATGGAGCCGTTTCCCCCCAAAGTACAATAAAGCTGCCTCTTGTCTGCACAGTCCTCGTGTAAGTGCTTCGTATCAAGTTCAGGTTGCGCTAGAGAAATTAAGAGCTCTGTTTGTGGTCAGAGCAGGCTAACTATGTGACCTTAGGTCGTGGGGAGAGGAATGCAAGCTGCTCCCGGGCGTCCTAGCCCCTCGCACCTGCAGCTGTTCACCCCCCTCTCCCGGTGCTCAGACCCCTGATTCCAGAGAAGGGAGGGAGAGAAGAGACAATGCCCGTAGTCATGTCTCCCTGGTGCAGGGTAGTTAAAAGCTACAGTGTATCTTCTAGGCTTCTGTAAGTCATACCAGTTTTTACACAATTGGCCTAACAGAAAAGAAGCTGGGCTGGGAAAGAAAACTTCATTGTTTCATGTCGTCTGAGTAGAGCTTTGTTCTCACTTCGTCCTGAGCACAGTATTCAAACAGATTCGGAATGAAGCAAGATGTTTCCACCAGTTGCTTCCCACCCCTTGGTGACTGATGAAGTTTCATGGTCTTTTTTCCTCTAACAACTATGGTACATTGAACGTGGGCTTCAAGTGGCTAAAGCGACCCACTATGGCTGTGCAGGTGCCTACATGCTCCCGAACAAACTTACGTTCGGTGCACCCACGGCCCCGCTGGAGGACAGCGCCGTGAGTCAGGGCTGCCCGGCCTGAGCTGTACTTGCCCAGGATCATTGCTAACGCCAGAGAGGATGCTCACAAACGGACAACGAACTTATCCAAGACAAAATCATGAATTGGCAGAAAGAAGTTTACTCTGTATCCACAATAAGGAACATTTGTTTGTGATCTAAGTGAAAAACACACACCCAGATTGTGAAGGAACTCGTACTGCATAGAAAACTCAGCAGCCTGCCTTTTTGCAATTAGTGAATTATGAGATAATAGCCAGGCAACAGTGAACAGTACAATAAAAATAAAATTCCACATCTGCAGCTATCTGTACAGGCATTCATATTTTGCCGTTTGCTCGGTCAATTCTAATATATTTGTGTTGTCTTTGTTTTCTATGTAGGAATTCTAACTTTCAGTTGCTTGCTTTTTAAAAACTCATTTTAAAACAGACTTTTAGGGAGAAGATTTGGCTTTGGGTGGTGGTCACACAGTGCAATATATAGATCCCGTAATGTAGAAACCCACATCTAAAACCTGTATGACCATTATTAACCAATGTCATCCCAATAAATTTAATAAAAAAATAATAAACTTTTCTTTTGGAATAATACTAGGTTTAGAGAAATCTTGCAAAGACAGCACAGACAGTTCCTGTACACCCTTTACCTAGATTCCCTAATGTTAACATCCTATGTAGTTGTGGTATATATGTCAAAACTAAGAAGTTAACGTTGGTACATTAGTGTTAAGTACGCTACAGGCTATTGGCTCATTTTTTCGTTAATAAACTGCTCTAGGAGGCAATTCAGGATATCACATCCCATTTAGTTGCTTACATTTAAAAAATATATGTTTTTTATTGTTGATTTTAGAGAGAGAGGAAGGGAGAGAGAAACATCTATGTGAAAGGGTAACATCGATTGGCTACCTCCTGCACGGCCCTGGGCACCTGCCCTGACCGGAACTGAACCTCGACCGCTCGGTGCATGGGACAACGCTCAACCAACTGAGCCACGCCAGCCTGGGCTGCTTACTTTTAAAATTATTAGTTTACCAACACAGTACCATTATTTGTTTTTCTTCCAATTTTTTATTGCAATAAAATACACATAAAATTACCATCTTGACCATTTCTAGATTTACAGTTCAATGGTATTTAGTACATTCACAGTGTGCAGCCATCACCACCATTCATCTTTAGAACTCTTTCATCAAAGACCCGAAACTCCAAACTAAACACTAACTCCCATTCCTTCTTTCCTCAGCATTCTACTCGAGGTTCCTTATATAAGTGGAATCACACAATATTTGTCCTTTTGTGTATGGCTTATTTCATACAGTATAATGTCCTCAAGGTTGATTCATGTCGTTGCCTGTGTCAGATTTCTTTCCTTTTTAAAAAATCATTTATTGCCCGGCCGGGTGTGGCTCAGCAGTTGAGCCTCGACCTAGGATCCAGGCGATCAGGGTTCAATTCCCGGTCAGGGCACATGCCTGGGTTGTGGGCTCGATCCTCAGTCGGGGGCGTGCAGAGGCAGCCGATCAATGACTCTCTCATCATTGATGTTTCTAGCTCTCTCTCCCTCTCCTTTCCTATCTCTAAAATCAATAAAGTTATATTTTAAAAAAATCATTTATTTTTCAGTTACAGTTGACATTCAATATTATATTAGTTTCATATGTACACGTAATGATTAGACAACATATAACTTACTAAGTAATCATCTCTATAAATCTTGCACCCATCTGACACCATACATAGTTATTAGAACATTACTGACTATATTCCCTATGCTGTACTTTACACCCCCCTTACTACTTTGTAACAATCAACTTGTACTTCTTAATCCCTTCACCTTTTTCACCCATCCCCCCAAACCCCATACCATCTGGCAAATGTTAAAATGTTCTCTGTATCTATGAGTCTGTTTCTGTTCTGTTTCTTAATTTATTTTGTTTTTCAGATTCATTTATTGATAGGTATGTATTTATTACCATTTTATTGTTCATGTTTTTTTTTCTTTTTAAAGAAGACCCTTTAACATTTCATGTAATATTGGTTCAGTGGTGATAAACTCCTTTAGCTTTTCCTTGTCTGGGAAGCTCTTTATTTGTCCTATTATAAATGATAGCTTTGCTGGGTAGAGTAGTCTTGGTTGTAGGTCCTTGCTTTTCATCACTTTGAATATTTCTTGCCACTCCCTTCTGGCTTGCAAAGTTTCTGTTGAGAAATTAGCTGACAGTCTTATGGGAGCTCCCTTGTAGGTCACTAATTGCTTTTCTCTTGCAGCTTTTAAGAGTCTCTCTTTATCTTTAATCTTTTGCATTTTATTTTTTAAAAATTTTTATTATTTAGAGGGAGGAAGGGAGAGAGGGAGAAACATTGATGTGAGAGAGAAACATTGATTGGGTGCCTCCTGCACATGCCCTGACTGAGGATCGAACCCACAACCTGGGTATGTGCCCTGACTGTAATCAAACGTGTCACCTTTTGGTGTGCAAGATGACACTCCAACCAACTGAGTCACACTGGCCGGGGCTTAACTTTTTGCATTTTAATTATGGTGTGTCTTGTGTGGGCCTCTTTGGGTTCATCTTGTTTGGGACTCTCTGTGCTTCCTGGACTTGTATGTCTATTTCCTTCACCAGGTTAGGGAAGTTTTCCATCATTATTTTTTAAAATAGGTTTTCAGTTTCTTGCTGTTTCTCCTCTCCTTCTGGCATCCCCATGATGGGAATGTTGGTACACTTGAAGTCCCAGAGGCTCCTTACACTATCCTAATTTTTTTTGGATTTTCTTTTTGCTGTAATGATCTGATTGGGTGTTTTTTGCTTCCTTATATTTCAAATCCCTGATTTAATTTTCAGCTTCATCTACTTTACTGTTGATTCTCTGTAAATTATTCTTCATTTTAGTTGGCATGCCCTTCATTTCTGACTGGTTCCTTTTTATGGTTCCCATGTCCTTCTTTATGCTATTGTAATTCTCATTAAGTTCATCTGTTCTTCCCTAAGTTCACTGAAAATCCTTAGGACCAGTGTTTTGAGCTCTGCCACTCGTGGGTGTGGGACCAGCATGTTCCACGTCTCCATCCCTCCTACCAATCTCCATGTGATTTATTTTTTAAAAAAATGTAACTTGCCTCTCTTTTTAAAAAAAATTTATTGATTTGAAAGAAACACACACACACACACACACACACACACACACACACACACACACACACACACACAGATATTTGTTGTTCCACTTATCCATGCATTCATTGGTTGCTTCTTGTATGTGCTCTGACTAGGTATCGAACCTGCAACCTTGGTGTATCAGGACCATGCTCTAACCAAATGAACTACCAGCAGGGCTACCCCCCCCCCTTTTTTTTTTTATATTAAAAGAAACAGCAAAACTTACTGGTATTTATTAAGTACTTGCTTTATATAAACACTCTGCTCATTATAAATTCAGTTAAATGGAAAATCCTTGCCTTGCGGGAGTATTTTTTCTTTTATTGGGGGTGACACTGGTTAACAAAATTATACATCACATCATCTGTACAGCGTACTGTGTGTTCACCACCCCAAGTCAAGCTTCCTTCCATCACCATTTATCCTCACTATACCCTCCTCCACCTCCCCTCCTCCATGGCAAAAACCACACTGTTGTCCATGTTCATGAGTTTTTTTCTCTTTTTTCTTCTTTTTTGCTCAATCTCTCCACTCCCCCAACCCCTCCTCTCAACAGCTGTCAGCCTGCTCTCTACCTGAGCCTGTCTATTTTGCTTGTTAGTTCATTTTGTTCATTAGATTTCATATATGACTGAGATCATGTGGTACTTGTCTTTCTCTAACTGCTTTATTTCACCTACCGTAATGCTCTCCAGGTCCATCCACGCTGTCACGAAGGGTAAGATTTCCTGCTTTTTTTATGGCTGAGTAGTATTCCATTGTGCAAAGGTACTGTAGCTTTTTAATGCACTTATCTATTGATGGAGACTTGGACTGCTTCCAAATCTTGGCTATTGTAAATAATGCTGCTATGAACATAAGGGTGCACATATTCTTTCAAAATAGTGTCTCAGGATTCTTCAGTTAAATTCCCAGAGTGGAATCACTGGGTCATAAGGCAGTTCCATTTTTAATTTTTTGAGGAAAGTCCATACTGCTCCAGTCTGTTTTCCCACCAATAGTGCTCAAGGGTTCCCTTTCCTCCACACCCTCGCCAGCACTTGTTTGCTGATTTATTGATGGCAGCCTTTCTGGCAGGTGTGAGATGATATCTCATTGTGGTTTTAATTTGTGTCTCTCTGATGATTAGTGACGAGCATCTTCTCATTTGCCTATTGGCCATCTGTATGTCCTCTTTGGAGAAGTGTCTATTCAGGCCCTTTGCCCATTTAACCAGACTCATCAAGAAACAGAGAGAGAGGACACAAAGAAATAAAATCAGAAATAAAGAGGAAAAGTAACAACTGACACCACAGAAATACAAGGGATGGTAAGAAATATTATGAACACCTGTATACCGACAAGAGAGAGGGAGAGAGAGGCATGATGTGAGAGAGGCACGTCGATTGGTTGCCTCCCAAACAAGGCAGGCCTGGGATCAGAGCCTGCAACCGAGGCATGCGCCCTTGACCAGAATCGAACCCAAGACCCTTCAGTCCACAAGCTGACACTCTAACCACTGAGCCAAACCGGCCAGGGCCATAGTCAATGAATATTTGACAAAGGGGGCAGAAACATAGAAGGGGGTAAAGACAGTCTATTCAATAAATGGTGTTGGGAAAATCGGACAGATACGTGCCAAAGGATGAAACTAGACCATCTTCTTACACCAAACACAAGTATAAACCCCAAATGGATTACAGACGTGAATGTTAGACTTGAAACTGTAAAAACCCTGCAGAAAACATAGACAGTCAGATCTTGGACATTTCTCGTAGTAATATTTTTTTCCGATACATCTCGGGCAGGGGAAACAAACGCGGCTCTTTCACTGTCTAGCGGTCAGAGCTTCCATCCGGCTCGGTTTCAGGTGGTTCTGAGCGATGGTGGTTCTGTACTTTAGTTGTAATGTTGATGTGGTTGCGGGAGGGTGCGAGCCCTGCGTTTCCCTATGCCGCCTGTCGCCTTGACTGGGAGTCTTCTTTCCTCTTTATGGCTTAAAAATATTCCGTTGCGGACAGAAACCGCATCTGGCTGATCCGCTCACCGGCCGGTGGACCCCGGGCTGCTCCCACCTGTCAGCTCCTGCGAGCTCTGCCGCCGGGAACAGGGCCCCGCGAGTGTGGGTCGTTGCTCCTCTGGGTGTTTACCCAGGAGGGGAACTGCTGGATCGCCTCGTGATTTCATGTTTAGTTTTTGGAGGACCCTCCACACTGTGTTTCACGGCGGCCGCACCATTTTACATCCCAGCAGCAGTGCACGGGGGTCCCGTCTCTCCACGCCCTCCCCAACGCTTGCTAGTTTCTGTTTTTCTCTCTAGTAGCCACCCCAACGGGCGTGAGGTGGTATCTCATTGTGGTTTTATTTTTTCATTGTGGTTTTGACCTGCGTTTCCCTAATATTTGTTTTTACAGAACAACTTTATGGCACTGGGTTTCATTCACTAGTAATTCAGCTCGCTTTCTATACTGGTGATCACCGAACGGGAGTCAGTGTTCACTCACACCAAATACATTTTTTTTTAGCTATAAAATTTTATACTTTTGGAGAATTAGGAGAATATTATTACAGAACTAGAACTTAATATCTCCCTCTGGAGTTTAGAGTCAGTATGCTGTATTCATGTGGATTAAATACAAGCCATTTTACAATTACTTTTAATACATGTAAAAGGAAAAGTAAACATTCCCCCCACCCCCCCAAATAAATGACCATGTAAAGTTGGAATGTCTTATACACCTGCATTTAAGTTCTGGAACATAGTTAAAAACAGAGAAAAAGCCCAAATGCTGTTTTCTTATATCATTTTCAGGAGTCAATACAGAATATTGGTTTTAAAGCCCTTTGACCCCTCAGCCCTTTCTTTTCTCTTTTAAAATGTTTTTATTGATTTTAGAGAGAGAGGAAGGGAGAGGGAGAGAGGGAGAGAAACACTGATGAGAGAGAAACATGGATTGGCTCGGGTTGGGGATCTAGCCTGCAACCTGGGCCTGTGTCCTGATGGGGAACCTAACTGGAGACCTTTCAGCGCACGGGGGTGACGCTCAACCCACTGAGCCACACCGGCCAGGGCTTAGCGCTTCTCAAACGGCAGCATCCAGGTGCTCGAGCACAGGTAGAGAGAGAGAGAAACATCAGTGATGAGAGAGCCATTGATCGGCTGCCTCCCCCATGCCCCCCACTGGGGATTGAGCCCGCAGCCCGGGCATGTGCCCTGACCGGGAATCGAACCCCGATCTCCTGGGTCCTAGGTCAATGTTCAACCGCTGAGCCACGCCGGCCGGGCTCGCGGTCCTTTTATACTCGGCAGGACAGAACAGGTCTCCTGCACTGGATCCTGTCACCTTGTTTTTATTATTTATTATCTATAAGGTGGCTGTGGCTGATCATAACGCCCTCCTGGGTACTGCATTATAAGTACATGTTTGTTATTGAAAAAGTAGAAAATACAGGTGAAAAGAGTAAAATACTAATAAGCCTTACCTATGTCCCATAACCGTGATAGCACCACTGTTAACAGTTGGCACATGCCCGTCCACTCTTCTTCTAGGCACGGATGTTCCCACACATTCCAATTTGCAAACTTTTAACAATAAAATTTAGAAATGAAAAGATACTTTAATCCTTCTAAGATAAACCATGTGAAATTCATAGACACCTATTTTCTAAATCAAAAATTGACAAAGGATGGAAGACATTTTCCATCATTTAGGGCTTGAGAGTAAGCTTCTTGTTAAAAGGATCAAACCGAGAGCCTGGGGATAATGGGCGTTTTTGAGGATGCTGGTAAGTATTGTAACTATTTATAAATAACATCAGTAACCACCAGATGAGCAACAGAACGGTACAGTCGGCCATTTCTGAGGAGAATGTTGAATTTTGTCACAGATAAAGTGTCAGCATTAGTAATTCAGTCATTACTTAAAATGTATCAGGTATTGAGATGTTTCATTAAAGGTGAAGGATTGCAAGGAAACCGCCAGGTTTGCAATTACGTTTTCATTAGAAAAGGGGGACACAGTTATGCCTAATCCCACCGTGCAAACCTAGTATTTCAATGTATTTCCTTTCAGTTTTTTATGAACGTGCATTCACATGTATTACTGAACGTTTGGCTTTTTGGATATAAAATCATCCAGGTGGTCCTGTTGCGTGGTCGTTGCTAATGCCCATTGTAATAGGCGTCTGCACCCATGTCCTTACGGCGGACCCTCAGTTTGGGTCTCTTTCTACCCCCCCCCCCACTGTTTTGGTTTATATGCGGTGTAGCGCTGCTGCTGCAAATAGTTTGGTGCACAAGCCGCTTTTACTTCTCAGGAGTTCTTTTTTTTTCTGTTTCACATAATTCGGTCACATTTACTGACCAAGGGGTCTGGACATCTTTATAGTTCTTATTATTTAAAAAAAAAAAAAAATCGTTTTAGCCCTGGCCGGTGGCTCAGTGGTTAGGGCCCCGCGGTGGTGCGATTCCAGCCAAGGGCACAGCCTCGCTGCAGGCGGATCCCAGCCCTGGTTGGGGCGCGTCTGTCTCTGAAAGTCAATGGGGAGGGTGTGCTCCGGCGGGATACACAACAGGACGCCTTTCCAGCGCGAAGGCTCCCAGCGCGTACGCGAGAAGGCGGCCCGAAGGCCCCGCCCCGCGGGCTCACCGCGCCGCGGTCCCGCCCGTCCCTGGAACCCCGCGTCAGGGTCCCCCTGGCACAGCCTCCGACGGGCGCGGACTCCAACGGGGCCGCGTCACGACCGTCCTGCCCGGGAGCCTGACCGTCAAGCAGATGCGGCCACGTCGGTCCAGCTGCCTCGTGAACCTTTACTAGCAGGTGGTTCGAATCCGGGGCCAAGCAGCGCCCCGCCGCGGCCGCGGGGGGCCGTCCCCCGAGCTCACGCTCCTTCCCCCGGAGCTCGGGAGCCGCGGGACGCAGGCGGGGTCCGCGCCCGGGCCTGCGCGGGGCGCCCGGGGTCCCACCCAGCCGCCTCGGCGGGAGGCGGTGCTGCGCAGGCGGGCGCGCCCCCCGAGCCCCCCCGCGGGCCCCCTGAACCCCCCAAGCCCCCCCGCGCGCCCTCGCGCCGCCCCTCTCCCCCCGCCCCTCCCCCTCCCCCTCCCCCTGCTCCCCGCCCCTCTCGCCCCGCCCCTCTCGCCCCGCCCCCTGCGCCCCGCCCCTCTCGCCCCTCCCCCCGCCCCCTGCGCCCCGCCCCTCGCCCCGCCCCTGCTCCCCGCCCGCTGCGCCCCCCCTCGCGCCCCGCCCCGCCCCCGCCCCCCCTGCGCCCCCGCCCCCTCACCCCCTCACCCCGCCCCTCTCGCCCCGCCCCTCACCCCGCGCCTCTCTCCCCGCCCCGCCCCTCACCCCGCCCCTCACCCCGCCCCGCCCCTGCGCCCCGCCCCTCACCCCGCCCCTCTCGCCCCGCCCCTCACCCCGCCCCTCACCCCGCCCCCTGCGCCCCGCCCCTCACCCCCGCCCCCTGCGCCCCGCCCCTCACCCCGCCCCTCACCCCGCCCCCTGCGCCCCGCCCCCACCCCGCCCCCTGCGCCCCGCCCCTCACCCCGCCCCCCTGCGCCCCGCCCCTCACCCCCGCCCCGCCCCGCACGCCTCCGCCGAGACTCCGAGCGGCGGAGCGGGCACCGCAGGTGAGGCGCGCGGGCCGAGGGGAGGACCCGCAGGGCCAGGCGCGGGGGCTGCGGGCTGGGCTTCGCCGCGGGGCCTCCCAGGACGGGGACACAAAGCAGGCAGGGGCGGCAGGTGACGGGGGGCAAAGGGCGGGTACGGCGGCTTTAGGGTGCCGGGAAGGGGGGCGTCCGTGGGGGGGGGGGCTGAAACTTCCAGGAGAGGGATGCGACCCCCTCCACAGCAGCAGCCGCAGCAGCGACAGCTTTGTGAGGCGTCTCCGGCCAAAGCAGCGACCACGAGGCCGCTGGCCACTGAGTTTGCTCTGCGCGGTGCGGGCTTAGCTCTGGTCTGTAAGCAGGAAATGGGGAGATGCCGGGAAAGCAATGCATTGGAGAAAACTCTGAAAATGTTTTCATGGTCTTCGTGAGGGAGTTACTATTGCCATCCCCGTCGTACAGAGGAGGTAACGAAAGCCCAGAGAGGTTAAGGAATGTGCCCAACAGCACACAGCTAGTAAAGGATGAGAGCCCCGGCTCCTGTCCCTGAGGTGGCACCAGGCGCCTGGAGCCTTCGGTCTCGGGCTGCTGAGCAGAGAGGCCAGAGAGCAAAGCTGGTAAATGCCTGGAATCCTTTAGCTCTGCTTGGGATCTGGCCCTGACACTTTGTAGCTGTGTGACCTGGGGTAGGTCACGTGGCCTCTCAGAACCCGTCTCCTCATCTGTGAAATAGATAATGGTAATGTTGGCCTCAAGGAGTCTGCAAGAATGAAGTGACAGAGCGTGTACAGGGACACACACTGAGTTCTCTCTCATTCAGTGGTTGCTGGGTTCTCGTCACCAGGGAGTCAGGCTGCTGTGCCTCGGGACCCCTCTCCACCGCTTGCCTGGTGTGTGATCTCTGCACATCCACAGAACTCCTCCTGAGACTAACCCTCAGGGCTGGTAGAAAGAGCAGCTGGGAGGCAGGGCCTGGCACATGGTAGATGCTCAGTGAGATCATTTCTTTCTCTCTCTCCTCTCATTATGGGATCTCCAGCCTTCCAATGTGTTCTCTGGAGAGAAAGAAAGGAAGAGGAATGGCTGTGCCGAGTCTCACCTTCAGGGGCAGGGCGGGACAGGACCTCAGGCCTCAGGCCTCTAGTTCAGAAAGTGCTCATTTCCTGGAGCTCTGCAGTCCCTGGGAGCACGGCCATTCCATCACCAAGGTTAGAAGTAAAATCCAAATCCAGTTCCACCAGCCAGGTATCCTACCAGCTGGACAAGTTAGCTCATTTGTGTTTTAGTGATGAAAATGCTATCTTTTTTGAGGGGGAGTGGTGGTGGAAAATCTCCAAGTTGGTTTCTGCAGGTGCATATATATGTGTTCACGGTACAGACCTTAAATGGAGCTGCTTTGCAGACGGTAAAACTCCGTGTCATTGTGAATTGTTGGTTTGTGTCTGGAATGGGAGGCCCAGCAGTGGAGGAACCTCCCAGTATCTTTGCAAGTTTCATAGAAAATGAAATGTTTCTCATCCATAGGGTGAGCAACATGTCCTGGTTCCCCTCTGACAGTCCCAGGAAACCGGACAGTTGGTCTCCCTGCTCATCCAAATGCTTGTATTTTCTTAGGAAACTGCTCATTTAAGGTTCGTGGTTACTTTTGCGCTTTCATTGTAGGTTCCAACAAGGCAGCCCTTGCCTGATTTCCACCCTTTGGTCTGCTGGGGGGTGGGAGGGCGGTGGTTTGCTAGCAAAGGGGTGGGGCCCATGGAGAAAGCTATTGACTCCCTAATCTCCACTGCCCTGCTCCAGCCTTTCAATCCTTTTGGCCAATCTCCTAAAAAAGAGTGACCTAAAGGACTTTTAATTCAAACCAATGGGTTGGGGCTTCGCTGGAATGGGTGTCGGTGTCAGTAATTGTAAACTTCTCCGTAGAGTTAATGGGAGGCTGTAGCCAGAAATACAAGGAGCTTTATTGTCTAGGAAACCGGAGAACTGTGACTGAGGCCAGTGCCCCAGGGCAGCTGACCAAAGGCCAGGGAGAAAACAGGGCCCAAGGCTCTCCAGAGCCCAAAAGACGCAAACCCAGTAAGAGTTTGTGTGAGATTGAAAAGACCATCCTGGGCGCCGGATTGGTGGGTCAGAACCCATCTACAGAGTGCTTTGAAATCCAGTTTGGAAGGCTCAGCTTTTGGCATCTGGAGGTTTCAAAAGTTTGAGTTTGTTTTGTCCTGGGCAGTAGAATGAGCATAACTGTTTCCAAAGCTGAATGTGGAAGCCCCCTTGGGGGATAAAGAATCTATTTGCACAACAGGCTAGACAATACCAGGGAGATCTGTATGAAAGACCGCTTGGGCGCCTCTGGAATAGTCTGGAAAGACATGGCTGTGCATTTTGGGGTTCCCATGAAGTTCCTGTTAAGAGCGGGTATCCGTATTTGAGGTGTGGGCTGCCGGAGAGTCAGGCAAGCATTGTGTAATTGCCACACTTCATCTGACCTGACCCAGGAGCAGCTCCGAGGGTTCTCCCTCTCTGCACTTGACCTTGAGGACACCATATCCTCTCCTGTTTTCCTCTTGGCCCTCTGGCCACTCCTCTCAGCCCCCATTCCCGTTCCTCCTCACCTATCCACCCTCTTTTACTCAAAACACGGCAGTCTTTTTTGTTTTGCTTTTTTTTTTAAAAAAATTGTTAATGTAGAGAATTTCAAACACATACAAAAGTAGACACAAGAATATATGAACCTCATGTACCCATCACCCGGCTGCCACTGTCAACCCATAACCAACATTTTCCGTCTGTACCTGTCTCCCACCTGCTTCCTCCCTCTCGTGTTATTTCGAAGCCATCTCAGACATCGCATTTCGCTTGTAAATATGTCAGTATGCAGCTCTGCAAGGGAGTTGGCAGTTTTCAGCAAAGAGTAAGGATTTTCAGCTTTGTGGGCCACGGGGCTCTCCCTGCTTCCCAGCTCGGCTGGTGCAGAGTGAAAGCAGCCCCAGACAATGTGAAATGAATGAGCACGGCTGTGTGCCAATATAGCTTTCTTTATGGGCACTAACATTTAAATTTCATACATGAAATTTTCATGTCTGAAGGAATATTGTTCTTTCGATTTTTTTTTTAACCATTTAAAAATGTAAAAACCATTTTTAGCTCACGAGCCACACAAAACCAGGTAGCTGATTGAATTCGGCCCTTGGGTTGTAGCTTGCTGACCCCTCGTTGGAGAGGTCATCAAGAAGACAGGACCACGGTTGGCCTGAGAGCTGGACCCGGGCAGTCGGAGGTTCCTCACCTCCCCGGCATTGGAATGTACATTCCGCCACGGGTCCCACAGTTTTCAAGGATGCAGCCTTGAGAGAGCCATGTGTTGTTGGACCCTCTGGACTGAATATATGACTGAACCCCATTAAGGCCTCTGTATAAAATTTTAAGATTCTGGCGGGCGGGGTGGAGATCTCATCTTTGTGGCTGCCCAAGACAATCCCAGGAAGCACATTCTCTTGCTTATAAAACTGCCACCTGCCCATCTGGAGTGGCCTGTCTTTTTCTTCTTTGCCCTCCGCATGTGGGGCCAGTTTGCAAACCAACATCCCTCCTTTGAAAGAAAAGACTCCTTTAACAATATAACCACAATTCTGTTACCAAACTTAAAAATATTAACAATAATTCTTTAAAATCTCTAAATATTCAGTCAGGGCTCAGATTTCCCCAGTTGTCTCATAATTTTTGTTTTTATGGTTTGCTTTAATCGGGATCCAAGTAGTCTCTAAGCCGCTGATACAGCTAAGGCTTTTTATTTATTTATTTAAGTTCATAGTTCCTTCCTCTCTCTGTATCTCTTTCTCTCTTTGCAATATATTTGCTAAAGAAAATAGGTTGTTTGTTTTGGGGAATCGCCCAATCTTGATTTTGCTGGTTGTACCTGGTTTACCCAACAAAATCTTTTTTTTTTTTTAAATATATCTTTATTGATTTCAGAGAGAGGAAAGGAGAGGGAGAGAGAGAGAGAGAAACATCAATGATGAGAGAGTCATTGATCAGCTGCCTTCTGCACGCCCCCGACTGGGGATCGAGCCCACAACCCGGGCATGTGCCCTGACTGGGAATCAAACCCCCATCGCCTGGATCCTAGGTCAACGCTCAACCGCTGAGCCACGCCCAGCTGGGCCACCTGACATCTTAACAAAGGAAATGCGCTGGTCTCAGTCCTTAAACTCACCTGGTTTCTCCTCTCGGGCACTTTCCTGGTAGTCTCATCAGCATTATGGGTTTGAATAAGGGCTGAGTGCTCTGTATGGATCGCTCCCCTCTGGAGCTCTCCCCGGCTGCAGATTCGAAGACCAGAAGGCCCACTTGCTGTCTCCACTCGGATACCTAGGAGGCTTCTCAGGCTTAGCACGTCCACTTCCAGTGTGTTAGCTGTACCTTCAGAACACCTGCAGCACTCACCCATTTCTCACCCCCTCACTGCCATCCACGACTGTCATTGTCATCTCTTATTGGTGCTCTCTGCTTCAACCATTGCCACTCCGCAGCAGTCTCAACACAGCATCCGTGTGACTGGCCCAGGTTTAAAATGTCAGAGCATGTCTCTCGCTCTTGAGCTAATGTCCCTCCAGTGGCTCTCATCTCCCTCCAAGTAAAAGTCAAGGTGCTTAACAATGGCCTAATCTCACTTGTTTCTAGAACATTATTTCCACAGACATTCCATGATTTGAATTTTGAAAATGTCAGTCTGGCTTTTTTGTTTTGTTTAATAAACCCATATATAGAGAGCTTTATTTGTGTCAGGCATTGTTTTAAGTGATTTGCTATTTTTAAAAAATTCTCACCAGAGGATATGCTTATTGATTTTAAGGAGAAGGGAAGGGAGAGAGAGAGAGAGAGAGAGAGAGAGAGAGAGAGGAACATTAATGAGTTTCCTTCCATATGTGCCCTGACCTGGAATTGAACCCACAGCCTTTTGGTATATGGGGCGATGCTCCAACCAACTGAGCCACAGTGGCTAGGGCTAAGTGATTTACTATTAACTCATTTTATCCTCAGACGACACTATGATGTGGGGACCGTTATTTACCCCATTTTACAGATGAGAAAACAGAAGCCCAGAGAGATTAAGTAACTTGTGCAACATCACACAGCTAGTAAGTGGTGGAGATGAGATTCAAACCAGGCAGTCTGGCTCCTCAGTTCATGCTTTTCCTTTCTCCTTTGAAATGAACTTTTGTGCGGTGTAATTGACATTAAAATAAAAGACGTCTGCTTAAAGTGTACAGTTCAGTGATAAATGTATGTCTGTATCTGTATAAAAGCCACTGCAATTAAGATATAGAAATTTCACCCCATAAAGCTTCCTTGTGCTCTTTCGAAACAAACTCCTCCCACTGTCCCTCTTGGTGTCCCAGGCACTCCTGATTTGTTTTCTGTCACTGTAGGTTATTTTATCTAAACTAGAATTTCGTGTAAATGGAGTCATGCAATATGTACTCTTTTGGATTGGCTTTTATTTGGCATTACATTTTTGAGGGCATCCATATTCTTGCTTAAATCAGTTTATTTCTCTTTCTCTGCTTATAATACGATATTTTCCTTTGGGTGCTTTCCTCTCCCCAAGGCAAACACTAATCTGTTTTCAATCCTGTAATTTTGCAGTGTGTAACCTTCGTGATTGCCTTTCCCCCCCACTCAACATAATTCCCTTAAGGTCCATTCAAATTGCTGCATATCCATAATTTGTTCCTTTTTATTTCTGAGTAGTATTGCATGATGTGGACATACCACAGTCTGTTTAACCAGTCACCAATTGAAGGATATTTGAATCGGTTCCAGTTTTTTACTATAATGAATAAAGCTGCTATAAACATTTGTGCACAGGCTTTTATGTGAACATAGATTTTCATTTCTGTGGGATAAATTCCCAAGAGTGCAGTTGTTGGGCTATATGTTAAATGCATGTTTAGTTTTATAAGAAACTTATAAACTACTTTCCAGAATACCTGCACCATTTTATTTTCTCACCAGCAATGTCTGAGTGATTCAGTTTCTTTGCATGCTTTCCAGCATTTAGCATTATCACTTAAAAAATTTTTTTTTGCCATCTGATAGATCTATAATGATGTTATGGTTTTAATATTTATTTCCTTAATGACTAATGGTGTAGAATGTCTTTTCATGTTCTTATTTATCACCTGGATATCCACTTTGGTGAACTGTCTGCTCACATATTTTGCCCATTTACTAATTGGATTGTTTATGTTTTTTACTGTTCAGTTTGAGAATTGTTTATATATTCTAGACTGATTTTTTTTGGTCATTGGTGTTTTTTGGCAGTTTAATTATGATGCACCTCTGTGGTTTTTTTCATGTTTCTTCTGCTTGGGGTCTGTTCAGCTTCTTGGATTTGTGGGTTTTAGTTTTATGAAACTTGAAAAGATTTTGACCATTGTTTCTTTAAATATTTGTTCTGTCCCAGTCTTCTTTCCTGGGGCTCTAATTACATACATTTTAAATGTTTCGTATTGTCCCAGGGCTCTCTTAGATTTTTGGGGGGTCTTTTTTCACCTCTGTTTTAGTTTGGATATTTCCTAGTGCTATGATTTTCAAGTTCACCAATCTTTCCTTTTGCAGTGTCTAATCTGCTGTTAACCACTCCCAGTGTATATTTCATTTCAGATGTTGGATGTTGTATTTTTCATTTCTAGAAATTCCATTTGAGTTTTTTGTATCTTCCATGTTTCTCCTTAATATATTTATACTTTTCTCTACCTTCTTGAACCTACAGAGTATATTTATAATGGACATCCTTGTCTGTTAATTTGATCTTCTGTCATTTCTGGATCTGTTTCTGTTGATTGGGTTTTTTCTCTGGTAATGATGCATATTTTCCTGCTTCTTTGCCTGGTAATTTTTGATCGGATACTGGACATTTTGAATATTTACATTGCTGGTTACTGGATTTTATGATACTTCTTTAAATATTGTTTGGATTTTTTCTGGGATGTAATCCAGTTAATTGGAATCAATTTGATTCTTTCCAGGCTCACTTTCCTTAATACCCCACATGTTTGGAGATTTTTCCACTCCAGATGGTAGGACTTATTTTCTGCCCTGCGTGAGCTTGAAGGATTGTTCTGCCTACTATTGGTGTGTTTTTTCTAGAGTCTCAGGTTGCTTCTTACATGTATAGGCATAGAGAGACAAAAATTCAGCCAAAGACTCGGACATTTCTGCAAATCTCCAGAACTTTCTCTCATTGCAACTCTTTTCTCTCCAACTGTCTCCTCAATTCAGTGAGACCTGTGGGCTCTGTTGGGATTCTCCCTCCTTGTGCTGAGGTCTGGAGACCCCAGATAGTGAGCTTTGGGACTTACAGAGCTCAGTTTGTTTTTGTATAAAGGAAAACTTGAGTAGGGAATATCCGAGTTCTTCACCTCCTTCTTTGTTCTCTTTCCTGTGAGTCTTTCACCTGTGTGTCTCCGTTACCACTCACACAGAACACTTCACTTCTGGTCACCAAATGTGTGAAAGTCCCCCCCCCCCCCAAGCAGTTCTGTGAGGCTAGCTGGGTGTCCTACAACTTAACTAAATTCTGACACTGTCTATCTGGAAATAATATCAGACCTTACAGGTTAAGGGCTTAGTCCCACAAAGCCTCTTTTACCCCATTTCAGAGTAGGTCCCCAGGTTACCCCCAACTTCTGTCTGATTTGGTTATAGATTGGACCTCCTTAGGTGTGACTAATTTGCTAGAGCAGCTCACAGAGCTTAGGGAAATACTTCTGTTTACTTACCAGTTTATTAAAAGATATGATAAAGGATACAGATGAGCAGCTAGATGAAGAGGTACGAAAGGCAAGGTGTGGCAGGGTCCTGAGTCCAAGAACTTTTGTCATGTGGAGTTGGGGTGCACACCCTCCCAATGTGGATGTATTTGCTAACTTGGAAGCTCTCTGAACCACCTGCTATTGGGACCTTCCTCATTTGGGCATGATCAATTATTAATTTCCATTTCCAGCCCCACTCTGGAGCATCGGGGTTAGGGCTGAACATTCCAAGCTTTTAATCCTGGCCTAGTCTTTCTGGTGAGCAGCTCCCATCTGGAAGCCATCCAGGATCCCACCTAGAGTCACCTTAATGGAACAGAAGATGCTCCCAGTGCTCTTGTCCCCCAGAAAATTATGAGGATTTTAGGAGCAGGAACCAGTAACAGAGACCAATATATATTTTCTGTTATCTCCATTTCCCTTCTCTCAGGAATCTCAGTCTTGTGTTACCTGTTGTCCAATGTCTAAAAACCTTTGTTCATATATTTTGGGTGGTTTTATAATTATTTAAAGTAGGAGGTTTTATCTAATGCCAGTGACCCCATATCTGGAAGCAAAAGCCCAACTTGTTCCTTTCTATTTGTTAGTGGTGTTCCCTTGAATGGATATGCTGCGTTTCTTTAATCTTTCACCTGTTGTTGGACATTTGAGTTGTTTCCAATTTTTGGCTCTTATGAATGGAACTGTACAAGTCTTTGTATGGACATATGTTTTAATTTTTCTTGAGTAAATACCTAGGGATTGAATTCCTGGATCACAGAGTATCGTATATTTAACTTTTAAGACAAGATTGCCAAATAGTTTCCCAAAGTGGCTGTATCAGCAACGTATGTATAGGTTTCTTGCTTGCCCTGCCCAGTGTGGTTCAGTGGTTAGAGCGTCGGCCTGTGCACTGAAGGGTCACGGGTTCGATTCCAGTCAAGGGCATGTATCTGGGTTGCAGGTTTGATCCCTGGCCCTGGTTGGGGTGCTTGTGTGAGGGAACCAATTGATCTCTCTCTCTTTCCCTTTCTTCCCTCCTCTTTCCTCCCTTTCACTCTCTCTAAAAAAAATCAATGCGAAAAAAAAAGAGTTCTTGCTCTACATTATCGCCAACACTTGGTATTATCGGTCTTTTAAACCTTTAGCCATTCGAGTGGGTGTGTAGAGGTATTTCATTGTGGGTAAAATTTGCATGTTCTGATAACTAAAGATGTTGATAATCTTTAATGTGCTTACTGGGCATTTGTATTTTTTAAATAAAGTTTAAGTTTATATCCTTTCTCCATTTTCTCCCCTTGGCTGTCTTCTTCTAACTGAATTGCAAGAGTTCTTTTTATATTCTGGATATAAACCCTTTGTCAGATATAACAGAGACCGTGATTTTAAGCACTTCTCTTTGCTCGATTGAGGGGAATGGGGGAGAGATGCTTGTGTCTCAGAGTAGGATAGGGGTTTAGATGGAGCATAGTAGTTGGAATTTTAAAATTATTTTTAAAAAACTCTCAAGGGATTCTGAGTCTATTTGTCTTTCCCTTTTGTCTCCTGAATCTTCTTAATATATTTAATAATCAAACCTGAATTATTTCTATGCTTGAATTAATTACAGGAGGATGTCTTGGGAACCTGGGACATATGCTCTTCTCCTTTCCCTTTTTCTGAGCCATGGAGTGGCAAGTCTCAGAGTTCCAAATTCCAGGCAGGGTAAGTCCCAAGGGGGGGATGTCTGTCTTGGTTTCCACACATCTTAGGGGATGGCGCAGGGGGTGGGTTGGTTTAGGGATGTGATACTGTAGATATTCTGGAGTGTGTGTACAGTGTGCATGCCCGAGCCCATGCGTGTAGGATTTTCACGGTTATTCTAAGAGGGGTTTTCAAACCAAGGTTTTCTCACACTGGGCACATGTAGGTGAGGCTATAATTAAAACCCCCTATAATTTCCTTCACAGCTGATTTTTAGGGGGACTCTTCCTAACCCACGTTTGCATCTTTGAAGGTCACACAGTTCAATTCTAGTTATGCATTCATTGGCTCTCTTACAGATTTGCACCCGTTGTTGCAAAAAATGGCAGTGAGTATTTCTTTTTTTTTAACCCAAACGTCCTCTATTGGAGCTGCCAGTTTTTGGATGTGATACTTGACAGTCTCTCTTTGCCTTTTAGGAAGAAATAATAGATGGAAACTATCTGAATGGTAATGTCCCCACCGCCCCCGCTTGCTGCTTATGAGAATTGCGCACCCACCTGCCTGTGATCTCTCTGGAGGGCTCCTTTCTAAGTTGTCTTTTCATTTTGTTCCCATTGTAGCGTTGCTGGACCTCATACAGTTTCAAAGGTAACCTGCCCTAGAGGGGAGGGACGGGGGTGGAATAGATTTTTAATAAAAGTTCTTGGTGAAAGTCTCTTAATTGTAAAAAGTAACACATACTTACTACAAAAAATGTCAACCAAAGCACAAGCATGTTTTTTAAAAAGTAGACACATTTGTTCTGCAAACTTTTATACCTCTCTGGCCTAGCGTGGGAGCTAACCTTTATTGAGAGCTTGCTATGTGGCAGGTACTGTTCTAAGTGCTTTATGCATGGAAACACACCTGGTCCCCACAGGCACCCCAGGGTAGGCCCTACTATTCTCCTATTAGACAGAATGAGGACACAGGCCCCCCCGGGGAGGGTGCGTCCAGGCCATGCAGCAGGGACGTGGTGGAGCTGCAGTGTGTGTCCAGCAGCCTGGCTCCCTGCCCATTGCCTTCACCCTCGTGTCCTTACGGACTGCAGATGGCCGGTGGTAGGGACTGGACCCGAGGCAGGGCACTGGAGAGTCCTGTGGAGGGACCAGTGCTAGCAGATAATTCTGATACGGCGAGGACTCCGAGGAAGAAGAAACGGAGGCCGTGGGGCCTCTTGATAGGGCACCCAGCTTGCTAAACAGATCCCACTAACACTCCTCTCCCTAAGAGAGCTCCAGCAGATAGTTTTGGGTATATTCTCTCAGGCTAAAACATTTATTTATGTGCTTCCTCACTACTGTAACAAGAATGGGATTATGAAAGACCGCCTACTGGCTTACAGCTGGAGGCTTTGCCTGTCGTCAGCCACTTGGCCACATCTGGAAGCAAACTCCTGGCTCATCCCGTCTTATGGACGCGTGCCATTCCGCCGAGGGGATGTGCCACGCTTGTTGAGCTTCCGCCTGTTGTTGGATGTTTGGGTTGCTTCTGATTTGGGGCTACTGTGAATGGAACTGTGCATTTTCTATGTGTTGGGCGTGTTTTAAGCACTTTACCTGTGTAAGCAAATTGAATCCTCACAACTGTTAGCTGTATAACATAGAAAGGGAAACTGAGGCACAGGACAGACGATTCAATAAATAACCTAAGGCCACACAATTGAGTGACCGAGCCAGCATTCAAATCCAGGTTTCGAGCCCACGCTCCTCACAGCGCCGCTCCAGCCGCCAGGGCACACACAGCACCTGTTTTCAAACCTCACTTAGTGAGGACAGCTTTCTAGGTTCGTGTGTTTGAACGGCAGTTGATTTAAGTGGATTGCTGTGGGAATTAGAATGTTGCACATAGCTCAGACACTGATGATTGTCCTGGGAAAATGGGACCCAGGCAGATTCCTAGAATCGGAAACTCCCCTTGACCCCACCCACTGTGCCAGCTCAGCTAGCCTCCTTCCTCCACACACGAAGTTTCTAGCATCCCTAGCCCACCCCACCATCCTCTGGACGCCATCCCCTGGTCGCTCAGCTAGCAGCAGAACTACTGTCACAGGGGAACCGTCGTCATGACCTCTTCCCATCTGTCTCTGACTGAAGCGCCCACACGTGGACGGCAGACCTGTCCCACAGAGTCCTGGCCTACCTGAATGCGCGGAATGCCGCCTTCACCGCCCCCAGCCTGCAGGTGGGTACCGGGGCCCATCCTCCACGTTCCCCTCTGTGTGCCCAGGGACTGCAAGCTCAGGCCAGGGAGGCCGGAGAAGTGGGCTAGGCGTATAGCTCGTCTTCACTCCCCCAAAGAAGCATGTTCTGTCCAGTTTTTCTTAAAACATGATACGAGTTCTTTGCCTAGCTTTTACTTTTCCATCTTTGGTGGAGACATGGTGTATTAGGGTGTACGCTGAGCTTCCATAACAAGGAGACCCCAAATCACAGCGCTCTCACAGTTTGGTTTATTTCTGTCTTATGTAATAGCCCACAGCTAAGTGGGAGAGCCAGAGGGGATCTATTTCCAGAGACCTTCCAGGGGCGCAGGCTCCTTCTGGCTGGTTCTGTCATTCTCCAGGGAGCTGTTGCCTGAAACAGCACGTCCATGCTCCACCCCATGGCGGGGGCTGGGGCTGGGAAAGAGGAGGTGAGGGTGTCTCCCCTCCTTTCAGGATGTGACCTGCGCGTCCCACACTTCCCTCTGCCTGCCTTTCACGGGCCCCCAGTCCATGGTCACATCTCACGGCAGTCCTTTCCCAGAGGCCATGCGCCAGCTCAGACGTGTGGGATTCTATTGCTAAAAGGGACAGCAGGAGAGTGGGTCTCTGGGTGTAATTGTCAGTATCTCAGTCATGCATCCAAGAAATATTTTCCTTCATTTTTAACTCTGCTATGAGAAAAAAGTAACACATCCACTGATGGCAGTGGACCTGTGTCTCACGGGCAGCGGGGGCCGGTGGGTTGTGTCTTTGCCACTACACTGGGAAGAGCACAGAAAATGGGGGAAATATTCTTCCAGGATTCAAGAACTGTTACCTGATTCAGCAAAGAATTCGTGTCATGGGTGAATGAAGTTCTGACATACATCTCTGTTGTTTCCATGTCCACTTCCTTTTTGATGAAAATGAAAATATCAACCAACATTCACGTCTGACCTACCCTCAGAGAGCTGGTCCTTACCATTCAGCGGGGTCCCCGCTAGCTGCCGGCCTCACGGCGTCTGCTTTCTCCCTGCTGTTCATCAGCCTGTGGCAGGTTAAGAGGAGCAATGCCTGCCTTTCTCTCTAGCGCTGTGGTTTCTCATGAAATTCATATATTAGCAGATCAACTATCTGTCTTCGTATATATATATGTAAATATACATATAGCAGATATTGAGCAAATGAATGAGTGAATAAATAATACTGTTATTCATTCATTCACTCAATAGCTACTTAACTGGCATCTACTTTCTGCCAGGCACAGTGCTAGACACTGGAGACTCAGAGGAGAGCAAAGCAGCTGTGTTACTACCCAGGTGGGCCTTTCATTCTAAGGGAAGAGAGAGTAAATATTCAACTCATTTAGGACCAAGAATAGTGGCCGGCAGTCGCTGACCACTCGCTGTGTGCTATGGGCTAGCGAACAAACTACGTGCTTATTTAATCCTCGGAACAACCTTACCTGCTGTTGTCTCTATTTTCAGCTGAGGAAATTGAGGCCCAGAGGTAGTGTCGCCCACTTAGCAAATAAAAAATACAGAATTCTCAGTGAAGTTTGACTTTATTAGTGTAAGCATGTCCCATGCAATATTTGGGATATATTTTTGCTAAAAAATTATTCATTGCTTCTCTGCAATTACGATTTAACTAGGCATCCTGTATTTTATCTAGCAAAGTGGTTGAGTAACTTGCCCAAGGCCACACAGCTAGTAGGTGGCAAGGTGAGGATTTGCACACGGGTTGTCTGGCTCTAGAGCCCACTTTTTACCTGTGACATCATGTTAAGCTGCCCTTTTAGAGCAGCTCTATTTAAGGGAGATTTAGAAAATAATTCCCCATGTAGCAGAGGAGATCTCTTTCAGGAGAGGCTGCCAGAGGGAGTTTGTTCATGCTCCCTGAATTTTTGTCTTGCACTCGTAGCTTGGGCATGGGAGAGTGCCCACCTGGGGTAAACTTTCTGGACTTGAACCCTCAATTCCCTCCGGGGACCAGGCAGGCATTGGAGAAGTCGGCTGGCTGGGTGGGCGGTGAGCTGATTATCACCAGGGGGGGACGTGTGTCCAGCATTGCCAGGTCTTTCTGTTTTCCAAGAGAAGTTGGAACTCTGAATTTTTGTGAAGAATACCCTCTTTTAAATGTTGGCAGCTAACGGAAGATTTCTGAGCCAGCCTACCCTGTGCGGGCTGCCAGCTGGCGGCCTCTGCAGGGCGGGAGGTGGCCCGGCTGGGCTGCTGGCCGTGGTGCTGACCGCTCCGCGCGCCCTCCCTGACTCCCCACACCCCGAATCCAGGCAGCCGTGGAAAACCACCTGGAGCAGCTGCTCTACCAGCCCCAGAGGCTGCTGGAGGACCTGCGGGGAGCAGACGCCCAGCAGCTCCGCACGGCCATGAAGTTCCTCTGGGAAGACAAGGAGCACCGTTTGGTGAGACTCCTGGGCACCGGGGGGAGTCCAGGGCCCGCTGGCGTTTGCTCAGCTGAAGCCGATGGAGCCTGACTCAGGCTCTGACTTTCTTTACCTCTTCCTGTCTCCTTCTCCCCAACCCCCTGGGAGCTTTGGACCTAGATTTTCTCACTTTCTCTGAAGTTCAAAGGAAGAGCCTAATGAGCCACATTCTTATGGCTACTGAGAGGTGAGGGCACCGAGGGCTCCAGTGGTTTGGCTGAGTAAACAGGCTCAGATGGTGGCTGTCACCTGCAGCCCCGGGTTCAGGCATAGAGGACGGTCTGTCCCTGATCTCAAGGAGTTTACAGTCTGGAGGGGAGACAAAAAGCAGAAGCAGGTCGTTTCCACAAAACAAAGCTGGTGACGTGCGGGCAAAGCAAGGCCTCAGACCCAGACAATCTGTGGGACCCGGAAACGTGAGGTTCCGAGTTTTCTTTCCAGAGGAAGGTCCGTGTGGAGCAGTGTTTCCCAAAAGGAGCTGAACCCTTTAAACATTTTCATAATCATGGATTTACTTTAAAGTCTGTGCTTAAAATAGAATGGACACACCAAACTTGTGAGCTTGGTGGTAGAAATGTAATGTTTCCTTTTGAAATGAATTTAAGTTTAAAAAAAAAGAGTTTGTTAAAAAAATAAGAAGTAGCTTAGCCGGTGTTGCTCAGGCTGAGCGATGACCCGTGCACCAAGAGGTCGCCGGTTCCGTTCCTGGTCAGGGCACATGCTGGGCTATGGTCTCTGTCGATGTTTCTCCCTCATCGAAGTTTCTATCTCTCTCTCCCTCCGCCTTCCTCTCTCTCTCAAATCAATAAAAACATGTTAAGAAAATATGAAGTAAATAATAGAAAAGGAAGTGCCAGGTTATGGCAAAAATGGGGATAGTGGTTCGTGAAAATGATACCGATTCCTGTGCATTGTGGGTTTTCTGTGGGTCGGGTATTGCTCTGAGGGAATGGCCAGGAAACTTCCTGCAGAGGGTCAGACGGTAAGTGCTCTAGGCTGTGCAGGCCACACAGTCTCTGTCACAGCTACTCCCCTCTGCCGCTGGAGCAGGAAAGCAGCCGCAGGTGGCAGGTGAGTGAGTGGGCGTGGACGTGCCCCAGTGGCACTGTATCCACAGACGCAGGCAGTGGCCAGGTTTGTGGCAGTGAAAAAGAGGGCGCAGTTTCCCCGATGTTTACAGATGCCCTAAATTCTGTCCGCAGAGCCCTGCTGACGGTTCCCCAAGTTGCACTCAGCAGCTGCACTGCTTCTGCCCCATAGTAAGTGGCCGCAGGTCGGTTAGAAGCCTGGGCCTGGGCTGAGATTCACTTCTGATTCCAGCTCTGTGTTCGTTGGGGCAGGTTGCTCACTCCCTCCTGTTTTCATCCCCTGTGGTATTGAGTTAATAACAGCACATAACGTTTGTGGGATGCTTACCAAGCACCTTGCCTTTATGGTCTCATTCAAGGTGGACTAGAGGATACACAGGTAATAAGCGGAGGGCCTGGGATTTGACTCTAAGAATGTCTGACCCTCGGATCCACGGGCTTACCCTAGAGGTCTGCTGTGGGGATCTGTGAGAAGACAGGTTTACTCTGTGCTGGGCGCAATGTCTGGTGGGAAGTCAGTGCTCACAAATGGTGGCTGTTATTCTGGGAGGGTGCATTAGGTGACTGACAGAGGGCCCAATCAGGTTGTGAGTAAACCCTGTCAGCATTACTGTGCTCCATGGTCCGCAAGATTCACTCATTCACCCACCCACTCACTCATGCATTCAGCCATTCAACAGGTTATTTCTCTGGGTCGTCTAGGTACTGGGCATTCCACTGGGCACCTGGCTTGGGCCTCAAGGACTCCGGGCTCAATCCCACACTAGAATCAGGTGCCAGGGCTCCACTCCAGACGGTTAAATCAGATGCCACGGTGGTGCTGGGCTCCCCGCCCCGCTGGTGCTGATGTGCTGTCAGAGTTGAGAACCACCGGCTTGGAGGAAAGAGCCCCACGAGCATCTCTAATGCTCAGAGTTTGGTTCAAGATGCTCTTGGGAGCCTGTAGTGGAGGGAGAACTGATCTGACTGAAGTGGGAGGGTAGCAGAGAGGACATCGCCGGTTATGTGATGACTGAGCTCAGCCATAAAGGATGAGCTGGGTTTCGCTGGGGCAAGGACTTGCGGGGGAGGGGATTCCAGCTAGAACAAGGGTCGGAGGTGTGACAGCCATGGGGTATCTCAGAGCGACAAACTGCAGAGTGTGGGGGGAGCAGGTGGAAAGTCATGGAAGGTTTGACATAGCATGGTGTTGAACAGTGGTCCTTGATTTCCTCACTGCTGCTGAGTGTGGTCCCTTCGGGGCGTCCAAGCCCAGGGACCGCTCTCAGGACAGCCCTAGCTTCGTTACTCCCTTAGGAGCTGGGAGACGTCGTCATTGACTTGGCAGAGATTCGGAAACAAGCCTTGCAAAGCCCGGGCGTGAACCGCAGCCTGTTTCTCATCACGCTGGAGAGGTGTTTCGAGGTGCTGAGCTCCCTGGAGTGCGTGGAGGTCCTGGGCAAGGTGCTGAGGGGGTCCTCGGGCAGCTTCCTCCAGCCCAGCGTCGCAGAGAGGCTCCCCCGGGACCTGCGAGAGGACGCCTTCAGGAACCTGTGAGTGACCCTCCCGCCTCTCCGCTCCGCTCCCCGCGCAGAGGCTGCTCTGAGAGCTCAAGGCGGCAGTGAGGGTGTCCCCCAAAATGTGTACACACTTTGAATGATTATAAAGTCAGCGTTTATGAACATACAGTTCATTTTCAAAATTTAAAAGAATCTATAGAAATGAATACTTTTTTTGGTCAATGCCTATTTTCAAAGTGATGACCGTTCTGGTCCAGGGACTGCTGATAACACGAAGCAATGGAATTGCAAACATCGAGAATCATTTTGTTCGGGCTCTAGCTGGTTTGGCTCAATGGTTAGGCTTCGGCCCTCAGACTGAAGGGTTCTGGGTTCAGTTCCCGCCAAGGGCACATACCTTGATTGCAGGCTTGATTCCCAACCCCGTCAGGGCTCATGCTGGAGGCAACTGATAGATCTCTCTCTTTCTCCCCCCCCTTCCCCCCCCTTCCCCTTCCACTCTCTCTGAAAAGCAATGGGAAAAATATCCTCGGGTAAGGATTAAAAAAAAAAGGTCATTTTGTTCAGCATTTGTGTACCTTCAATTCGTCAACTGTTCCCAGTTTTGTACCATAAACTTTATCTTTTATGTGTCCCCATCAAAAAGTCTAGTGGATAAATTTTCTTTGTTCACAGCTTAGTCTGGCTTCACCCATTATTTCCAGTCAGTTAAACCTGAAAAGGAGTGAAAGTTAGGTGAATTGTCAGCTGTTAAAGTGTGTACACACAGGACGTCCCCCTAAAAGTGTATATACACGCTTTGAATATATACAGTGGCACCTCGGTTTTCGAATGGGATCCGCTCCGGAAGACCATTCAGGTTCTGAAACGTTCGGAAACCGAGGGATCCACGGCCGACAGCTGGGCCTCAGGACCCTGCCCGCAGCGGGAGCCGCGGGGCATGTGCGACTTCCGAGGCGGGTTCGGAAACCGAAGCATTTCCTCCCGGGCGTACGGCGTTTGTAAACCGAATTGTCAGTGGAGATGCTGGAAAACCGAGGCACCGCTGTAAAGGCAGCGTCTGTACTTCAACTGCGTTTTCAAACTTGCGGTAGCATTTTAGGATGAATTTCCCTTGTTCAAAGCTTATTCTGGCTGAAAACACAGAAACACCAGCTGAGCTCTCAGCTGTGAAAGTGCGTTACTGTTTTTGGGACACCCCGTGCATGGCCGAGGGGAGAAGGCAGGTGGGGACGGGTGAATACGCGAGGCCTGGAGCAGACGCCGAGCACCTGGGAGTCCTAGGCCCGATTCTCGTTGGTCCAGACTGGGTCCTGTGCCAGCCTTGACCCGCTCACTGTTGTCAGTGGGTCCAACGGGCTGCATGGCTTCGGTGTGGGTGACAGTCCCACACAACCAACGTGGATGGACCAAGAATGGGGGACACGCTTCTCCAAGAATAACCGAGGGGCTGTGATGAAGAAAGAGGGGCATGGATGGCTGCTACAAAAACGTTACGTGGACCCCGTATAAGAGCCGGGTCGGGGGAAGGCTCTGAACCCTGCAACAGAGTAATGCAGGTCTAACAGCCCCGACTCGTTTCTCAGCTCTTGAGTGGGGAGTCCAGAATGTGCCCCACTTCCACTGAAGACATCCTCCTGGGCGTCGTCTAAGCAACCCCTTCTTTTACGGATAAAGAATCTGAGGCCCAGAGAGGAGACGGGTTCCCAGGTGGCCCCATGGGCCTCGCCTTCATCTCAGCTCAACCCAGTTTTGTGTTCTCGCTACACTCCCCTCCCATCCTTCCCTTGTGAGGGTGGTGTCATTAACCCCATCCCCGTTTTTCAGATGGGGGAGTTGAGGCACGCAGAGATTAAATAACCCCCCCAGGTCAGACTATTAGGGGATGCCAGAGCCGGCATTTTTGCCAATGGGCAAGCTTCCCCATGAAGGATGTTCACCATTTTCCCAGACCTCTGTCTGTGTCCTGCCCCTTTCACCCACTCAGGTCTGGAAAAACAAGACCACAGCAAACACAGAGAAGGAAATGAAAAGGAAAATACAGAAAGAAGACATGGACTTAAGGGAAGGTTTGCCTGTGCACTTTGAAATGACTGGGAGGGTGGCAAGGATGAAGTTTAAGCTTAGGAAAGGCTGGTCATCTGTCATTTGGTGAACTGGTTTTCAGTGGTGGCAGGTGGGGTGAAGGAAGACGGAGACAAGGAGACCCGGCTGTTCTGCAGGATGAACCCGGGTGGTGATTGGTGTCAAGTGCTGTGAAAGATCAACTCATCTTTGGACCCAATGGCACCACTGGACATGGCAACAAGGAGGTCACTGGTGACTTGGGTCATGAGGAGTGGTGTGGTACTGAGGAGACCAGATCTCAGTGGCTTAAAAGTGACCCAGACACTTCACAGCCAGATGATGTCTGTAAGCAAAACATCGGACAATGACAAGTGTTGGCGAGGACGTGGGGAAATCAGGACCCTCACTCACTGTTGGTGGAACATAAAATGGTGCAGCTGCTTCGGAAAACAGCCTGGCAGTTTCCCAAAAGGCTAAATGTACAGTTGCCACTTAACCCAGCAAGTCCACTCCTGGGTGTGTAGCCAAGAGAAATTAAGACACATGTCCACACAGAAATGTGTTACACGAATGTTTACAGCAGACAAAGGTGGAAACCACTCTATGTCCATCGGCTGATGAGTGGATAAACAAAACATGTTCTGTCCAGACAGTGGAATATTATTTGGCAGTGAAAAAGAATGAAGTACTAACATGCCACAACATGCATGAACCTTGACAACATCATGCCAAATGAAAGAAGCCAGTGACAGACAATGGTCTGGTTCCATTAATCTGAAATGTCCAGAAGAGGCAAACCTATAGAGACAGGAAGTAGACGAGTGGTTTGTAGGAGTGGGTGTGGCTAGAGGTTAAGGGGTGATAGCTACAGGGTGCGGGGTTTCTTTGTGAGGTGCTTAAAATGTTCTAAAATTGACTGTGGTGATGGTTGTACAACTCTGTGGATAGGCTGAAAACCATCGCGTGTTCACTTTAGCTGGGAAAGTTGCATGGTATGTGAGTTATAATCTCAATCAAGCTGTTACCAAAAAAAAGTGACCTGGAGGTGAGGAAGTGGAGACCAGTCTTGGGAAGGTGTCTAGCTGAGGGGCAGAGGAGAAGTGGCAGGAGGGTTTCTAATACATGAGAGCTTGGGGGGCGTGAGCTGTGTGGACCCTCCTCAGGGCAGCCCTCACCTGTCCCTTCCTTAATTGACACTCATGTTTGTGTCCTTTAGGTCTGCGGTGTTCAAAGACCTCTACGACAAAACCTCGGCCCATTCCCAGCGAGCCCTGTACTCCTGGATGACAGGGGTCTTGCAGGCGTCTGCCAACGCCACAGGTGAGCCCGCTCTCAGATGGCATCGCAGTTCACAGGGAGCCCATCCTTATAAACAGATGCTGTGTCCCTGAAGACCGAGATTGACTTCAGCGTCATCCATGATTTTTACCTGCCATTCCCCCAACTTCCAGAAAGAGGTTGGTGTGGCTCATGGAGTAAAACATGTGCCCGTTTCATCAGCGCACTCTCCACCTGTGCAGGCATGGAATAAGGGCGTTTTCGTCTCTCACAGTTGCCAGGCCGCCTGGCTTCTTTGTCGGGTGTAAATGGTAGCATCCTAGACTTGATGAGAACCTTCAGAGTAAGGTTATAGGCTCAAAAATTATACCAAATCACCTGTGTTAAAGGAAAATCTAGGAAATAAAGCACAGAAGTTTAGCACTAAGCTTCTTGGCAACCAAAGCAGAAATAGGTCAGGATCCATTATTTGAGAGATGTTTATTAAAAACCCAGTGTGTCCCTCTAGTGGGGACATAGAGTCAAGTTTACAGAGGCAGAAAGGAGAATGGTGGTTGTGTGGGCTGAGAGGAAGGGGATGGGAGTTGGTGTTTAATAGGGACATAGTTTCTGTTTTGCAAAATGAAGTTTCTGGAGATGGAGGTGGTGATAGTTGCACAACAGCATGACTGTACTTAATGCCACTGAGCTGTACACTCAAGATGGTTAATATGGTAAATTTATGTTAGGCATATTTTACCACAATTGAAAAAAAGAGCAATGTAGAAAAAGAATGGCTGTGTAGATTTAGGTTACTAATGCAAACAGTTTTTTACATAGCTATACCTTGTTGAATGTTTAACATCGGTAATATAAACAGAACAAACTTATTTATTTATTTATTTATTTAAATTTATCTTTATTGTTGAAAGTATTACAGGTGTCCCATCCACCCCCCATTAACCCCCGCCACCTCGCTTCCACCCCTCCCCAGGCCTTCACCCCATTATTGTCTGAGTCCATGGGTTATGCATATATGCATATAACTTCTTTGGTTAATCTCTTCCCACCCCCCACCGCCTTCCCTCTTCCTTCTGAGATATGACCATCTGTTGTACACTTCAGTGTCTCTGGGTCTATTTTGTTCATCAGTTTATTTTGTCCATTAGCTTCTTTTAAAGAAGACCCTTCAACATTTCATGTAATACTTGTCTGGTGGTGATGAACTCCTTTAGCTTGTTCTTATCTGTGAAGCTCTGTATCTGACCTTCAGTTCTGAATGATAGCTTTGCTGGGTAGAGTCATCTTGGTTGTAGGTTCTTGCTTTTCATCACTTTGAATATTTTTTGCCTCTCCCTTCTGGCCTGCAAGGTTTCTGCTGAGAAATCAGCTGGAAGTCATATGGGTGCTGTCTTGTAGGTAACTAATTGCTTTTCTTTCGCTGCTTTTAAGATTCTTTGTCTTTGACCTTTGGCATTTTAATTATGATGTGTCTTGCTGTGGGCCTCTTTGGGTTCCTCTTGTTTGGGACCCTCTGTGCTTCCTGGACTTGTAAGTCTATCTCCCTCATCAGGTAGGGGAAATTTTCTGTAATTATTTTTTCAAATAGGTTTTCGATTTCTTGTTCCCTCTCTTCTCCTCCTGGGACCTCCATAATGAGAACATTGGGCCGCTTGAAGTTGTCCCAGAGACTCCTGACACTATCTTCATATTTCTGGATTCTTTTTTCTTTTTCTTTTCTGATTGGATGTGTTTTGCTTCCTCATGTTCCAAATTTCTGATTTGACTCTTAGTGTCCTCTACTCTACTGTTGATTCCCTGTAAATTATTCTTCATTTAAGTTCGTGTAGCCTTCATTTCTGACTGGTATTTGATTATGCCATTGATGATCTCACTAGTTTCCTTAAATGTCTTACTAAGATCCTTGAGCACCCTTATAACCATTGTTTTGAACTCTGTATCTAGTAGCTTGCTTGACTCCATTTCATTTAGCTCTTTTTCTCGAGATTTCTTCTGTTCTTTACTTTGTGACATGTTTCTTTGCCTCCACATTTTGGCTGCTTCCTGGTGTTTGTTTCTATGTATTAGGTAGAGCTGCTATGTCTCCTGGAATTTGTAGTGTGGCTTTGTGTAGTAGGTGTCCTGTGGGGTCCAGTGGCTTAGCCTCCCCAGTCACCTGAGCTGGGCCTTCTAGGGCCTGTGTGGGCTGTGGTCACCGTCCTGTTGTAGTTGAGCCTTGGTTGCTGTTGGTGTCACTGGGAGGAACTGACCCTCAGGCCAATTGGCTGTGAGGACCAGCTGCAACTACAGCTGAGGAGCTGCTGTGCTAAAGACAATCCTATGAAGCAGGATTTATTTCAGTGGAACTTTGGTTTTCACCAAGTCTGCCCCTTGAGTGTGTCACTCGTGGATGCAGTAAAATTGTAATCTAGCGTGGTCACCAGGTGCACTGGCTCTGGGACCTCCCAGGAGGTGCAAAGTCAGCCTCTGCTTGTGCCCTGCCCAGGACCACCCAGTATGAGCTACACAGCAATCCACAGATGGCTACTACTTGTGCTGGGCTCAGAGGTGCCCAGGAGAGGTCAAGCTATGAACCAATGCAGGCTGCCACTAGTGCCAGGCCTGGGGCCACTTATCAAGCCGTATGGGGCACACTACTGCTTGTTTGAGAGATTTTAGGAAAGTAAGCATGAGGCCACTTGCATAGAAAAGCCACTGGAAATGGCTTGGATGAGCTTGCAGGTAGGGAGGGGTGGGGTCTCTGGGAATCACCAGGGTGGGGCAAAAGGTGTGTCAGGTTGATGGAGACTCAGAAAAAGCGCCTGCCTGCTGGCTCTGCAGGGAAAGGGCTTGTCAAAGGAGCAATGGCCTCTGCCAGCTCTTCTGTCTGGGAGAAAGCTGCCCCTCCAGCCCTCTCCCTGATTCCAGGCAAGTTAGTTCCTCCCTGAGTGTCCCAGATTCCCTTCAAGCTGCTGCCCACTGGGACTTAGAGGGAGTGCGTCTGAGTGAGTCCATGGGCGGGCCCTTTAAGAGGAAAGCCTGGGACTCCCGCAGCCTCCGCGATCCTCAGCCACAGTCCCCACTGGTTTTTACAGCCCCAAGTTGTGGTGACTTCTCTTCCCGGCCCTGGAGCCCTGGGCTGGGGGCTTGATGTGGGGCTGGGACCCCTCATTCCTCCGGGAAACCCCCACCACTGGGATGTCCCTCCCAGGTTTAAACCGTGGCACCAGGTGTGGGCCCGCAGCCATGTCTATGCAACTTAGCCCTGATCTGCCTGCATGTCCGCCCCTCCTACTGTTCTCAGTGCTTCTTCAGTTCCCTGGTTGTAGGGCTTCTGTTCAGCTAGACTTCAGGAGGTTCTGATGATGGTGGTTCTGTATTTTGGTTGTAATTTTGATGTGGTTGCGGGAGGCTGCAGGGACCACGGTTACCTATGCCCCCATCTTGTGAATCCTGACAGAACAGACTTTTATAACACTTTTTAAAAGCCTACCTTCTGTCAGCCACTTGGGACACAGAGGAACACGACACAGTCTCTGCTCTCACGTAGCTTTTGCTTTATTGTAGGAGGGTAGGTGGAGAAAATGCTTAAACAAGTGTGAGAGAGAGGCAGGGGGAGAGAGGGAGCGAGAAACAGGCCTTGGCCCAAACATTTTGTACAGAGCAACAGAGTGAATATTTTGGACTCTGTGGACCTCTGGTCTCTGAACTACTCACTCTGGTGTTACAGCGAAAGCAGACATAGATGATAGATGTCTGGCTGTGTCCCAATGAAACCTTACTAATGACACTGAAATTTGAATTTCATATAATTTTCATGCGTCAAAATATTTTTTTTCCTTTTGATTTTTTTCTTTCAACTACTGAAAAGCGCAAAAACCAAGCTTGCAGGTGGTCTGGAGTTTGCCAGGCCCTGGACTAAGGAATCAGAGAAGACCTGACCTTTCAATTGAGACCAAACTGGGAAGTGGACTCAGGCCTGCCAGGCTCTGGAGGAAGGGCATTCGGGGCAGAGGCCCAGCAGACGCAAGGCCGGGAGGTGGGCATGAGCTTGGCGGGCTGGGGAAACACAGGACAGCATTGGGGTTGGAGTGTGGGGAGTGCTAGTCAATAGTTTTCCTGGAGCTGAGCTCTGAGGTGTGTACATAGGAGGACTAAACGACATGCAGATCGATGTTTTCGATGTACACAAAATCCCCTCTGCCCGAGGCAGAGTGACAGGCTCTAGAAACCTAGATCTCACACCCTGAGGCCTCGAGAGAGCCAGCTACCTCCACACTCACCCTCATTGCCACATTTTAATCAGAGACAGACCGTTCTTCTAAAATTCCTGTAGGATGTTTTATTATTAAACTAAAGTCAATGAAAATGAATTCTACCTATACTTTAAACTTTTTATTTTTCATGAAGTTCCTTGAGGTAACTGGAAATATTTTGGGTGTTAAAATATCCCCAGCTTCCGGATCACTGGTCTGCGGAAATGTGGCTCTTGCATAATAATTAAAAATGAATAGTTCAGTGTAGTCCTTGGTGAACTTAGTGGTTTTCCCTCCCAAGTTCTCTAGCCCCTTGGAGCCACCCTTCTCATCACCAAGTCAAATGGTCCAGAGTCTCCATTTGGGGGATCCCATGCTCTCCCCGAAGCGCTAATTCCTGGGTGGGGGTCACCCTGTTGTCCATGTGACTCAGCCCACGCAGTGGTGACATCACGTCATTGCCCACGGCTTCCCGCACCAGCTCCCTGTGACTGACTCACTGCACCCTGTGAGTCCTTTTCCCCTCCAAAGCCAACGACGATGCAGTGTGGTCATTTATAGAAGTCATTTACTGGGAGGTTGGTGCAATGACGGCCAATCCTAGCTCAGGGAAACTTAAAGTTAGATCCTGGACATAACTGCTCTTTAAAATTTTGAAAGAAATTTTCAATTACTGTTGACATACAATATTATATTAGTTTCAGGAGTATAGCATAGTGATTATACATTTATATAATTGGTGAAGTGATCCCTCCAATAAGTCTAGTACCCATCTGACACCATACATAGCAATTACAATATTATTGACTATATTCCCTGTGCTGTACTTTACATCCCATGACTATTTTGTAACTTCCAACTTGTACTTCTTACTCCCTTCACCTTTTTCACCCATCCCCCAACCATCAATTTCTTCTCTGTATCTATGAATTTGTTTCTGTTTTGTTTGTTCATTTATTTTGTTTTTTAGATTCCACATGTAAGTGAAATCATACGGTATTTGTCTTTGTCTGATTTATTTCACTTAGCATAATGCCCTCTGGGTCCATCCATGTTGTTACAAATGTCAAGATTTCATTCCTTTTTATGGCTGAATAATATTCCATCATGTAACTGTACCACCACTTTTTTATCCATTCGTCTACTGATGGACACTTAGGTTGCTCCCATATCTTAGCTGTAGTAAATAATGCTGGGGTGCAGGTATCTTTTCAAATTAGTGTTTTCATTTCCTTCAGATAAATACCAGAAGTGGGATTGTGGGTCATAAAGTAGCTCTATTTTTATTTTTTTTGAGGATCCTCCATACTGTTTTCCACAGTGGTTGCACCAGTCGCATTCCCACCAATTGTGCACAAGGATTCTCTTTTCTTCACATGTTGGTTCTTCAAGTTCCATTGACATCCACTGATGGGGAATTAATTTTTTTAAATTTATCTTTATTGTTGAAAGTATTACATATGTCCCCTTCCCCCCCCCCCCATTGATCCCCTCCACCCTGTACACCTCCCCCCTGGTCTTCACCACACTTGTCCGTGTCCATGCGTTATGCATGTATGTGTATAAATTCTTAGGTTAATCTCTCCCCACCCACCCCCACTTTCCCTCTGAGATTTGTCAGTCTGTTCCATGCTTCTTTGTCTCTGGATCTATTTTGTTCATCAGTTTATTTTGTTCATTAGATTCCACATATGAGTAAGATCATGTGACACTTGTCTTTCTCTGCCTGGCTTATTTCACTTAGCATAATACTCTCCAGGTCCCTCCATGCTGTCTCATAGGGTAAGGGATCCTTCTTTTTACAGCTGCATAGTATTCCATGGTGTAAATGTCCAAGAAGATGCTTGATATGATTTCAGTCTTCTTGAACTTGTAGAGACTTGTCTTGTGTCTTAACATGTGGTCTCTCTTTGAGAATGTCCCATGTGCACTTGAGGAGAATGCATATTCTGCAGCTTTGGGGTGAATTGGTGTAAATGTCAAATCCATCTCATCTAGTGTGTTATTTAGAGTCACTGTTTCCTTGTTAAGTTTTTATCTGGAAGATCTATCCAGTGAAGTCAGTGGGTTGCTAAAGTCCCCTACTATGACTGTATTGCTGTTGATCTCTCCTTCAAAATCCTCCAGAAGTTTTTTGGTTTTGTTTTTTTTCCAGCCTGTGTGAGTGTTTTGTTCTGGGTGGGTCAATGGGAATTTAAAATGGCCCAACAGCGACAGAGAGAATCCTCTGGGAGTTCAGAGGAGAGAGAAATCACTGGTGGCTGAGAGACAAGCTAGGCTTTAAGGAAGAGGAAATGTTTGAGCTCGATCTTGAAGGGAGGACTTGGAGGCTGAGGGTCAGGTGAAAGGCATCCAGGCTCCTGAGAAGGGCCCAAGAGAGCGGAGGTTTGGTGAATGTTTGGGGTGTGTACAAGTGGTTTAGTTTGGCTCAAGTGTAGTAACATGGTGATAGTCAGCTAGGGTGATACTGGTTGTTACTGGTAGTAATAAAAGAGAGTCAAATATATTGAAGTTGCCAGATTATTTAGTCACTGCGCTAAAAATAAATCTGTATTTTTGTGGTCTCCAGTCTTAACAAGCACTCCGAATTTCTAACAAGTTCCCAGGTGCTGCTGGGCCAGGCACCACACTACTGAGCCCCGGTAGCAGGCATCTGTGACTCTGGCGTGCGGCCTGGCGGCTCACGGGTGGGAGGCTGCCCGTGAACGGTCACCGAATGAATGGATGAATTAATGAATGCACCCAGTGCAGAGGCTTTTTATTTACTTATTCACTTATTTATCCATTTATTTATTTTCTTTCAGATGACTCTGTTTCATGGGTCAGCGCAGAAAACTTATGGATTTTGGGCAGATATATGGTTCACCTGTCACTTGAAGAAATTATGAAAATTAGTTCTCAGGAAGTAAGTTGGGAAAGTACACGTACGACCCCCTGGGATGAGGTATATCCCAAGCCTCATATTCCACCAGCCAGCGAGGTGCCCTGGAAATTGGACACCTACTCAGCCCAATATATCTGGGTCTTCAAAGAAAACTCTTGGAATAAGGCCTCAGGTGGTCAGCATCGGACTGTGTCTGGTGTAGAAATGCTAACACAAGAAAAAGAATTGTGGACCACTGAGGATGCGGACACGCGTGGTGGAAGGAGAGTGTGGCTGTGCACCAGAACTCACTCCAGAGTGGTTTTGTCCTCAAGAAAGGCCAAGGACAATAGCTATAGAGTTTCCAGCCCGTGGGAGCATGAACCCAAATCCAAGGCCGCGTGCATGAATAGCTAGGCCTATTTATGGCTGCTTGTATCAATAGCTACTTCAGCAGGGCTAATGACTGCGTTTCACTCTGTTCCAAGGTTACTTAACTCACGGTCAGTCTGTTTCTCTCCTCCCGATGTTGACCCAGTGACAGTGAAGTCCCTGGGGCACCCTGACTCTGGACTGCAGCCTCCAAAGCGTGGCTCTAGCACAGGAGGCTTTTACAGAGAGTTTTTACCCTGTGTGCCCGGCTGTCCCCTGGCCGGTGAGAGAAGTCTTTGCAAGTGACAGGCTTGTTCAAGGGCCAACTGACCCAACAAGGCCTGTTTATTACGAAACCAGAGGCAACACTAGGTTCCTCTTTTTACCCGGGAGGCTGGGATCATCTCGAATGTCTTTTGACTCTGTAACCCTCAGTTACGACCCGGATTGAACCCCACTGTGCCCTCCCACTGCTGAGTCCAGGGAGCGGACAGAGGTTAGATTCCGAGGAGCCGCGCACGAGGGGGCATTTGTAAGACCAAGAGGCAGCTTTTCTTCTTCATCCGGACAGTGTGGGACAGGGAGGGGAGAGCGGAGCACCGGCACCGAGGGGCATTTTATATGACAAAGGGCAGCCCACGAGGGAGAGGCAGCTTTGTGAGTCTTTTCAGCACAGAAAACCAGTGCATGGAAATACAGGGGACGCCAATGTGACACCCTCGGACACAGGCAGAAAGTGCACAAGAATAGAAAGTTATTAATATACTAAATTCCTTTCTCTTCTAGTTGACTTTTTAATCTTACAAAGAACACACTTTTTTTAATTGCCCGAGGGCCGTTTATAAACTCACTCATTTGTTAAAAAATACTCTGATTCTCCAAAGCAGAAAATTTGTGGACTGCATTCTCTGACCTCAGTGTAACAAATCAAGAAGTAACTGTGCAAACATTAGCTTAAAAAAAGTTCAGCTTCATGGATGTTAAAAAACCAATGCTGCCGGCTGGGCTGAGGAGGAAGCCACAGCAGCAGCGATGGGCCATAGAGAAATCTGTGGCTACAAGAACTGGGCACGTCTGAGCGTCGGTGACGAAGCACAGCACAGACCCCAGGGTGGGCATACGGGCCACTCTGCCCTCCTCACTGATCTTCCTGTCCCTGTCCACCAGATTGGGCTGTTTATCAGCTATGACAACGCCACCAAGCAGTTGGACACAGTCTACGACATCACGCCCAGGCTGGCCCAGGCGTTCCTGGAGAGGATCGGCTCCTCGGCCTTTGACATGCGGAACACCTCCACCATCCACAGGCAAGGCCCAACATACCACCCGAGCGGCAGGTCCCTCTGAGCGGCAAGGGATCCGGGGAGGGGAGGGGAATGGCTGGTCCGTGAATAGTCTCTGTGCGTTTGAAGGGAGTGTTCCCCAAAGAGATCTCCCTAGGGAGGTCCTGAGAGGGGAGGGAACAGGTGCTTTCTGAGCATCTCCTGTGTGCCAGGCATTTCATGCAACTTTATCAAGTGCTGAGGTTTAAATATTCAGCACCCTGTCCATTCCAAGGCAAATGTATAATTACCATTATATATTCGGGAATTATACGTTGCGCCGAGTATTGGAAATAGTTCTTGGGTTCCCATATTTGTGAGCCCCTTTTTATCTGGACTCTCGAGTGAGTTATCTACACCCCTAGGTGAGATCAGCTCTAGAATTTAGTGATTGTAACGGGAACCCCCAGGAACCTTTTCCAGCAGGGGGAGGGGCAGGAGGTGTGACCCCAGAGGGTTGAATATCAGGGGATGGGTGTGCAGTGGGGAGGGAACTCCCAGGGCCTTATTGTCACAATGCTTAAGGTATTACCTTAAAGTTTGTTTTTTGTTTTTTTAAAAAAGATCTTTATTTATTTATTTATTTAAAATATATCTTTATTGATTTCAGAGAGAGGAAAGGAGAGGGAGAGAGAGAGCTTAGAAACATCAATGATGAGAGAGTCATTGACTGAGCCCGCAACCCGGGCATGTGCCCTGACCGGGAATCGAACCCTGATCGCCTGGATCCTAGGTCGACGCTTAACCACTGAGCCACGCCCGGCCGGGCTTAAATATCTTTATTGATTTCAGAGAGAGGAAGGGAGAGGGAGAGAGAGAGAGAAACATCAATGATGAGAGAGTCATTGATCGGCTGCCTCCTGCACGCCCCTGACTGGGGATCTAGCCCGCCACCCCGGCATGTGCCCTGACCGGGAATCGAACCCCAGTCTCCTGGATCCTAGGTCGATGCTCAACCACTGAGCCATTCTCGGCCGGGCTTACCTTAAAGTTTTTCAGACTCACTTGTAGAGAATGTTCTTATATAAAACTGTTACCCCGCGTTCCTCCATCTCTAGGAATTTTCACCCATTAGCATGGGTCCCGTATTTCTATAGTTACACAAAGAATAGCTTAGTGGGACCTGGAGCCAGAGTTCCTGGGTTTGATCCTGGCTCTGCAACTCCTAAGTTGTGTGATTTTGGCAGTGTTACTGCTCTTTTCTGCCTCCCTTTCCCCATCTATGAAATGGGAGACAACAGCCTGCCTACCTCACTAAGGTCCTTGCAAGGATCACACACACCAGACACACAGTTAATGCTCAAGAAACATCAGTTACTCTTAACGTGCTTATTCATACTCAGTCTTCGCTCCCCCAAAGTCATCTTTCTCATTAGACACAATTTCAGACGCTTCCCTGACCTGGTTGCTGCCCTGTGGACACGTCTGAGCATGTCAGCGTCCTTGAGCGGGCGGCCCAGCCGTGCCAGGCCGAGGAGCTATCACACTAATGCCGGGAGCATCGTTAGCGAGCGTGCTCAGAATCCGCCAGGAGGCATGCGAGTCATTCCCCTGCTGCTTCTCGCTCGTCCCACACTCATCACATTTATTACGACGGGATCTGATGAGCAAAGCAAACCTCCCCTTTAGCAAAGGCTCACGGGGCCGCCGCCCTGCACGCCTTGCAGAGAACTTGAGCAACTTGCTGGAGACCCCGTGGAGCCGGGCTTCACACGCCAGTGGCCTGAAGCTATGCTCTTAACCACTGCGTATAGTGCTCCCAGCTGACCAGGGTTCAAATCCCACTTCTGTCCCTACTCTCTTCTGTCTCCTGTCTTTTTCTTTCCTTTCGAAGTTCATTATCATCTGGGAGGGTAGGTTGTAAAGCACCCTGGAAATGAATCTGCGCCCCAGAGAATCCCTCTGTGGACAGCGCCTTATATCCAGGTTGAAAATGGGGCGTTTTCTGTGGCTAACTCAGCACCATGCTTCTCTCATGCCCCTTACCGCCCAGGAGGAGACATGCCATAGTCGGATGGCTCTAGCTTTAAGTCCCAGCTCCACCACTTGTCCTGAGCAAGTCGCTTGCCCGTCACTGTGCCCTGTGCAAGCGCCCCTTGTCCTCCCACACAGGCTGGGGCTGCTCATCTGTTTCTACGGAGACCTGGAGCTGCTGGACGCCGCCATGGCCCAAGTCCTCCTTCACCAGATGATCAAGTGCAGCCGGCTCAGGGGATTCCAGGCTGGTGTGCAGAAGGTGCAGACGGGATGCACAGCCCTGGGCCTTGGCCTCAGTTTTTCTAGCCAGAGAAATGGGGAGTCTTGCCCGAGCTTTGAGAGAAACACGTAAGGTTAATCGGGTCCAGCCAGAGTAGAGGGTATCTCAAACATGTGAGCTTAAAATGGGAGGGAGCACACAAGACAGTGTAGGAAAGCTTGGTTAGATAAACATTCTGTCAGAGAGGCCACCTCAGACTTAAGATGCAGGAGGCCAGCTGGGGATCTGAGTCCACAGGTCCGAGTGGGGCCCGAGACTCTGCGTTTCTTCCTTCTTTTCTTTCTAATCCTCACCTGAGGATATTTTTTCCATTGCTTTTCAGAGAGAGTATAAGGGACAGAGAGAGAGAGAGAGAAACATTGATGTGAGAGAGACACATCGATTGGTTGCCTCCCACATGCACCCCAACCGGGGTCAGGGATCAGGGATGATCCTGCAACTGAGGTAAGTACTCTTGGCTGGAATCAACCCGGGGCCCTTCCGTCGTGGGCCACTGCTCTAACCACTGAGCAAAACTGGCTAGGGTGACTCTGCGTTTCTAACAAGCTTCAGGTTCTGCGGCTGCTGCTGGCCAAGGACCACGCGTGGAGAAGCTCTGACCTGTCCACCGCCTCACGGCACAGGTGTGGGAGCCGAGAGCCCAGAGCTAGGGAAGGAGACCAGCTGAACTGGCAGAACCGGGCGCTGGGACGGCTATTCTCTCACTTCCCTCTGCTGCCCCCCAGTGTCCGTTTCAGGACTGCCTGGAACACTGGGTACACACATGTAAAGCGAACACATACGTTGTTCATACAAATTCAGGTGTTCATACAGGAGCCCTGCTTGCTTTTTTTCTTTTGCACAGAGGTTATGTTACAAGAGGTAACATGGAAGCAGTTGGTGAAACAATTGACTGTAGCTGGACAGACATATAATAAAATAATTGTTGGGTTTTTTTTGGTTTTTAAAAAATATATTTTTATTGATTTCAGAGAGAGGAAAGGGGAGGGAGAGAGAGAGATAGAAACATCAATGATGACAGAGTCATTGATAGGCTGCCTCCCGCAAGCCCCCAACTGGGGATCGAGCCCACAACCTGGGCATGTGCCCTGACCTGGAATCGAACCCTGATCGCCTGGATCCTAGGTCGATGCTCAACTGCTGAGCCACGCCCGGCCGGGCTAATGATTGTTAAGGTGATCACAGAGCGTGAAAATTTGTAAGATATCACTTTAAGTGAAAAATATAGAAAAGTGCACTTTTGTTCATATTATGATTACGTAAAGACCATGCACCATAGTTTATTGATAAAGTACATATTTATAAAGGCATGAGAGGTTCTAGGAGCCTATACATGCCGTTACCAATCGTGGTTATTTGTATGAGGCAGGATTCTCAGGAGACTTTTACTTTTTGTTACTGTTGAGAATTACTTTTATATAGATTGTATATTATCATAAAAACCCCTGGATATTTCATGGAAGGAAAACAGCCATATATACAGTTGTAGAGTTCAAGGTCACAAAAGGAAAGCAGATGCTAGAGAGTGGTGGCGTTATGGGTGAAGCTGACAAAACTTCCTCTGCCTTAGGAACAAATTAATATTTAAATAAAGCACAGCCCTAGCCGGTTTGGCTCAGTAGCTGGAGCGTCGGCCAGCAGACTGAAGGGTCCTGGGTTTGATTCCAGCCAAGGGCACGTACCTGGGTTGCAAGCTCCCCTGGCCCCGGTCAGGTGGGTGCAGGAGGCAACCAATTGATGTGTCTCTCTCACATCCATGTTTTTCTCTCTACTCTCTTCTCTCCCTTCCACTCTCTCTGAAAAGCAATGGAAAAAATATCCTCAGGTGAGGATTTAAAAGAAATAAATAAAGCACAAAGTCAACTGCGGCATATTAAGGTCAAGGCCAGAGGAGACGGGGCTCTCCCTGGGGTGACTCATTCTCTGGGCACGGCAGGGTCCCTCTCCCGTGGGTGAGGCCGGTGGGGTGGGGGGTGGAGTCAGAGGGAGCCCCTGTCCTGCTGGCTGTCCATCCCATCCTGGCCTGCTCCTCTGCTAGCTCAAAGCTGACCTCCTGGACATTGCCACGGAGAACCAGACCCTGAACGAGACCCTGGGCTCTTTGTCGGACGCGGTCGTGGGCTTGACCCACAGGCAGCTGGAGTCCCTCTCCCCCGAGGCTGTGCACGGCGCCATCTCCACCCTCAACCAGGTGTCAGGCTGGGCCAAGAGCCAGGCCATCATCTTGTCCGCCAAATACTTGGCGCATGAGAAGGTGAGTGCGAGTTCTGGACCCCTTTTCAGGGCCCGGCCCCGGCCCCGGGCCAGCCCCGCGCACGCAGGGAACAGTGCCGAGGAGGCCTCCTGGGTCCACATCCTTGATCTCCCACTTACTAGCTGCACCTTTGCTGCCTCGGACGATTGGCTTGACTTCTCTTTGCCGCAGTTTCCCCATTTGTAAGATAGGATGGGTGCCCTGCCGTCTGTTCCACAGGTGGCTGCTCGGATTATGTAGTCAGGACACAGGAAGAGGCTGGAAGAGCGCGTGACCTGGAGGGTGAGCTCAGTGAGCGTGAGCGCCCGTTGAGTTTTGGGCAAAGCGCGGGATTCGCCCCGGGACTTTCTTGCTAGTGGTCGAGGCGGCTAACACATCCCTCAGCCTGGGATCAGAGATAATGCTATTTTATTCCAGCCTCAGGCTGCCCAGAGGGAACTGTCCCCACAGAAGGTCCTGTTCAGAGGGAGTTACGCAAGCGGGCTCTGAAGCCAGACGCCCTTGGTTCAGTCCCAGCTCTGTCTCCTGCATGTGGCCCTGGCGATACCAGGGAGCATGTGTCTGGTTTATGCTCCTGCTGCTCCTGGTGGGAAATGGGCCTTTTTCTTGGGGTATTAGTCTCTCTGTGCTGGGCCCGGTGGAAAGGGCTCCAGAACCCTGAGCCCTGAATGTTTTGGGTCCTGCTCTTTTAGGTCACACTCATAGCCACTTCCCAGGAAGCAAAGTGGCTCCTTAGGATTGGGTTGGGACCAATTCCAATACGACAACAAACATTTATTAAGTGCTCACCGTGTGCCAGGCTCTGTTCTAAGTGAGTTAATTATTTAAACCTCCGACCAACCCTATGAGATCAATAGTGTTACAACTTTCATTCCCCAGGTCACTCACGTGAGACATGGGGCATATGAGGGAATTGGCGAGGCCACACAAAAGGGACACAGTTGGGCCTGAACCCAGGGCATCTGACTTCAGAGCCTGCTTGCCCAGCTCCCACGCTGACCACCTCATCTTGGCTCCATGGCCACTGCCCAGCCCGTCCTCACCTTCCGACTCAGGCCAAGGCCAGCCCACTCACCTGGTCCCTCCTAGCCTTGCGGTGACTTTAGTTTGAAGGCTTGGCAGCCCTTCCCTGCTTTGACTGGGGCCACCTGGGTTGACCTGCCTGTTTTTCTGTGAATTGATGTTAGGAGCTGAGGGAGACTGTCTCGTTTCTCCCAGCCCTGGACCAAGTGGCTCATCTCTTTCCTAGTAGCCAGCTCTTCCTACAAGGTGACTTTTACCAAGAAGCTAAGAGTTGGAAAGGTCTTGCCTTCTTTGGGGACAGCGAGGCTATCATTCTATAGAGCATAACTAAAGGAAGCCACTCAGCCGTCTTTCTATAGAACCAAGGACTGTTCCTGTTTGTATGGAAAGCCACCCAGCATCTTCACTCTGAAGGAGTAGGAGGAGACACCCTTCGTTTCTGATCGGGTGCCAGCTACAGTCAGAGTTGTCATAAAATATCAGATGCGTATCCCGAAACATATCTTTATTTCAGCTCAGAGTTTCTGCACGGAGATAAATGAAACAGGGGCTTTGCTATGTCAGGTGCTTGCCAGGTGACGTAAGAGAACCATGGGTGGCCTCAGGCATTGTGAGAGGGGCCAGGGCTGGGTAGACAGGGCCCCGGGCCTACCTGAGGGGCACCTGCTGCTCAGTTCTTGCCCATTGTTGCAGTGTGGGCCCACATTGCCTGATGTTCAGATTTTTAAAAAAGCCAGAGACTCAAACCTGGATTTTTATGGGAATTCCCCATATTTTAAATGTTGTCAACTAGTTCAAATTAAAAACACACAAAAAATGTGGTGCATGGGCCACTGCTTTCCCGTATTTGTGCTGTGGTCTCAGGCAGCAAAGCACGCTCCCCACCCCCCAGGAGCCATTACGCTCCTGTCGTTTTGATATTTAACGGTCTCTCCTGTTAGAGGAAGGGGGGCCTGGGAGGGCAGCACACCCTGGTACACCTGGCGGCCGCCCTGAGACCCGGCCCGCAGGGGGTCCTGACAAATGCCGTGAGGTGAAAGAGCAGAGCCTCGATTCTCATGGCTGGTCCTTGCCCAGGTGCTGTCCTGGCACAGTGTCAGCCAGATGGGCGTGCTGCTGGCCGGGGTGGGCACCCAGGCCTTCCACAGCATGGACCCTGGGGACCTGGCACAGCTCCTGAGAAGCCCCGGCTCCCTGCACCTGTCCGAGCTGTCGCCCACCCAGCAGCAAGGCATCCTCAGCAAGGTGAGGGGGGTCCAGTCCTCAGCCACAGGCTCTCTGGGGTTTGGGGAGCAAGCGGTGGGGACACAGCCTGGGGGCGGGGGTTGGCTCAGTCTTTGTGAGGGTGGTCCTGAGCCTGGAGAGCACCTTCCTCTGACACCTGCCTTCCCTCTCTCCCAGAGAGAGCCCTGGGTCAGGTTATATTTCTTCCCAGACACCCTCTCCCTAGCAATTCAAACCTGGAAGACTTTTCTTAAATTAGGTCCTTAATATAGTAACATTTTAAAAGTTCGTTTTCCAATCTAAAAATGAGTTCTGAAGCTCCTGGAGTGCTTCCGAAGCCCCTTCCGTGGTTCAGCCTCACGAGCTCCTCTCCCTCGCTCGGCAGTGGGTCTCTGGGGCATTCTCTTCTCTCAGACTTGCCTTTTCCAATGGCAAAATCTTTTAAGAAACCAAATACAAGAGGTTTGGCCCGAAACGTCAGCACCTTGCAGGCAGCAGTAGCTCATATGGCGAAACTAAAGAGCACAAGCTTTGAAATAAGACAGACTTGGGCTTAAATCTCACTTATCACCAATTACTCGTTACACCTCGGTGTTCTTAGCTATAGAATGGGGGCAATGAATAGGTTTGCTGAGCAGATCTGATGGATTTTGTGCCTGGGAAGCACTTGACACAGTGCCCGGCCCTTTCCCAGAGCTGGGCACCTGCCCTGCTGCTGCTGGCGGGCGTCTGCTCGCCCTGTGGCTGTCGGTGAGCGTCTTCCTGCCGCTGGCTGTTGGTGAGCGTCTTCTCGCTTTGGCAGATGACTGAAGCAGGAGGTACCGCCGCGGGTGTTGTGGAAATACAAGGGGCTCTCTTTAAGGAAGTGTCTCTCTTCGATTTAAGGAGGGAACCTGGACTCAACTCTACTGCCCTAAAGGAGAAGGAGCTCCGGAGGAGTCAGGTATGACCTCTGAGGGTCCCCGCGCCAGCTCCGAGGTGTGCGTGAGGGGCCCCACACCAACAAGGATGTCACTGACACTAGCCCGGAGGTCCTACAATTCAACTCAATTCTGCCACCACCTGCCTGGAGGGAGCGTCAGATCCCACAGGTTAAGGGGCTCAGTCCCAGTCGCTAGTCCAGGTTGTCACTTGTGCTTCTGACTGATAGACGGGAGGCTCCGATGACACCCTCCTTGAGTTTGGTGAGTTTGCGGGAGCGGCTCACAGAACTTCGAGAAACATTTTACTCACCAGATCACTGGATTATTAGGAAAGAGTGTAACTCAGGAGCAGCCAATGGGAGAGATGCTCAGGGCAAGGTGTGGGGAAGGGGCTCGGAGCGCTCGTGTCCTCTCCGGGTGCCACTCTCCCCACATCCCCATGTGTGCACCAGCCCCGAAGCTCTCAGAACCCTGTCCTTTGGGTTTCTATGGGGCTTCATCACACAGGCACTACTGATGAACTCGTTGGCCAAGGGTGATGGATTGAACTTCCAGGCCCCTCCCCTCCCTGGAGATCAGGGGTTGGGCCTGAAAGTTCCCACCTTCCAGTCATGTAGTCGGCTTCACTGGCCCATCCTGCCTGTTCATCCATCTCACCTGCTTTTGCTTCTGGGATGCCACATGTCCAGGAACTACCAGGTGGGCAAGGACATCGGGGCTTCCGAGGGTCCTCGCCTGGGGAGTGGCTTCCCAAAGCCTAGGAAGTAAACTGAGCTCCCCAGCAGCGGGCTCCCCATTCGCCTCCTGGGCACAGGGAGTGGCCTGGCCGCCGGAGCGAGGGCTCTGCAAGTGCTCTGCTGCCAGCTCAAGTCCCAGCTCTGCCGCTTAGCAACTGTATGGTCCTGGGCAGGCAACGGCCTGGTGAGCCTCTGTTTTCCCATTTGTAAAGCGGGATCGTGTTGTGCCTTCCCCACAGGGCTTCACGGTGCCGGGCACACCGCGCGCTCACCAAGGTGAGCGAGTGCTCCACCGAGGGTGCCATGTTCTCTCCCCCCAGGCCCTGTTCCTCTATGAGCTCCTGTCCAAGAGCAGCAGGAGGCCCGCCGAGCTGCTGAGGTAGGAGAGCACAGCTCGCCTGGGGCCGTGAGCGTGTGGGAGCCTGATTTCCCAGCAGGGAGACTTGAACGGTCCCTCCCGGAGCCTGTGTCAGACGGGCGATGCCTTCGCTTTCTCCTGCTTCCCTGCCTTACCCTCCCCGTTCTTCTCGGGCGCCTGTCTTGTTTTCTAGCACAGGGCAGCTGGTCAAAGGCGTGACGTGCTCCCACATTGATGCCCTGAGCGCCGACTCCTTCCTGGCCCACTTCCAGTCCTTCGAGAGCAGCCTCTCTCTGCTTTCGCCCTATCAGGTACTCTCCCGCTTCTGTTTCTCTTTCCACCCCGGGAGCCGACCCTGCATCGACTGGCATCTTAAGATATGGATGTCGGGATTGTTCTGACGCCAGGGCTGATGTGGGGCCAAATACTGAGCCAGGCTCTGTCCAGTTCCTTCCTTAAATGCCCCCAATACCCGTCTTCACAGCCAGAATTTCCACAGGTTGGTTACCCATACTCTGATTTGAGCCTTAAAGAACACTTGGAAGGTATTACTGTTGTGCACGTTCATAATTATGTCCCCCAGACCGAAGGCCGTTCTGCCACCCAGCATGCTCATCCTGGCAAGCGGCAGCCAGACCAGAGCACTGCTCTAAGAGTGTTTCCCTTTTCACTGGGAACTTCCCTTTCCGGATGGTTGTGGACATTCTTTCACACTTTGGGAGCGCGGGGCAGCAAGGCTTGAGCAGTTCGTTTGCTGAGGGCCGTCTGCCGAGCGGCGCGGTGCCTGCAGTGAGCTCTGCGCTTCCCTGCACTTCAGAGCTTAAGAGAGTAGATCTCATGTTACATGCTCTTCTCACAGAAACAAAATGAAAGGGCACAGGGACACGGTGGGAGGCGTGGGACCTGCCTGTGACCTTGACTGAGGTCATGGTTTCATGGGCGTTTGCATATGTCCAAACTCATCAAATTTTACACATTAAATGCAGTGTAGTTCTTTGCATACAATTATACCTCAATAAAACTTAAAAATACAGATTACAGACTTTCTCTTCAAGTAGGTCTGGGTGATACCCTATAGTTTGCATTTCTGACCAATCCCTGGTGAGCTCCATTGAGCTATATGGAAGGATGAGGGAGGTCAGAACCGCTTTGAGGATGACCTATGTGTTTGAGCAGAACAGTCACCCCAACAAATCTCCTTACCTGGACTCTCTTCAGTTCTTAGAAGCAGTTCATTAGAAAAGTTGCCTTTTCTGGTTACATTTTTTTTTTTTTTGCTGAAAACATAATTATTATGTAAAATAGAAAGAAAGTAAAATTTCCCCTAGAAGAGAGGTTCTCACAGGGGGCCACTTGGACATATCTGGAGACGCATTTGGTTGTTACACTCGAGGGAGATGCTCCTGGCATGTGGCGTGTAGAGGCCAGGGCTGCTGAACACCCCAGAATGCAGATGGCAGCCCCACAGCACGTGGTTCCCTGCCTGCCCCTGCCCAGTGGCAGTAATGTTGAGGCTGAGAGTACCTGTTCTGGGGTAACTACAGGGAGAAGTTGGCTCTTGACTTTGAGAGCTTTTTGGTATATATAAACCTATTTACATGTAACTTAAAAAGCACAAATGAGATCATACTGTATAGATTGTTCTGTTTAACTTTACATACGGCATGTGTATATATATAAAATAGGGCATGGACATTGTTCCATATTAATATATATATAAATCTTACCCATGGAAACAAAGTAGCTGTGTAGTAGTCTGTTGAATGGACATACCGTAATTTACTTAACCAATCCCCTACTGAGGGACATTAAGGTGATATCTTACTTTATTGCAATTATAAACAAAACTGTTGTGAACATTCTTAGACTTAAATTTTTGTGTTCATCTTGCTACTGCTTCAGTTCCCTGACACATAAACTGGGCCATAGGGTGCTCTATTAAGTAAGAAAACATATATAAGGTGCTCAGATTGGTGGTTGGCACTGGAAAGCACAATCTTGTTTGCTCTTATTTCACTAAATGCCTAGAACTTTTTTAATCTTTCAGGTTAATTGTTTGGCGTGGAAATACTGGGAGGTTTCCAGGTCCTTTATGCAGCCCTTCCTCTTGGCTGCACTCCCGTAAGTGACCATGGGCCCCCTTTTCTGGCTCAGCAATAAGACTGATGGGACTCACCCAGGTTAAAGTGCTTCTCCCCCTGGGTTTTTGTGAGGAGCCAGAGGCAGAGTGGAGAGTGCCGTGGACAGTGAAGCCCTTGAGAACCAGGACTTAAATTCTGAACCCACATAGATATTTCAGACCTTTGCTTTTTCTTGTTATTTAAAAGCCAAAACCAAAGTAGCCCAGGCCAGTGAAGCAGGTCCTGCTGGGGCTGGTCTCAAGCTCCAGGGGGAGTCAGGGCTGATGTGAGCTGTGGGGATTTTTTTCCTGATATGCGTGGGCACCCAGGCCTGGGGAGACATCCTATTTTTAAAATATGGTCTGGATACTGTTTCCCTCTTTCTCCTCTTCCTGTTATTGTCCTCATTCATTCAAAAAATATTTATTGAGTGCTTAGTATGTACTAGTTCTTAGTAATAGCTAAATATCCCCTTATAAGAGCTTCCAAACTCATAGGGGGAAAACAGGCAAGCATGAAGCCAATTATAATATTAAGTTGCTATTTAGTTGAAAGTGACAGAGTCTTAACTCAAACTGGGTTAGGCAATAAAAGGCAATTGTGGATTCAGGTAACTGGAAAGTCCAGGGATGGATTTCAGGCATGGCTAGATCCAGGGGCTAAACTGATGTCATCTGTCTCTTAGCCCAGCTTTCCTCTGTAGGTTCTCTGTCAGGCAGATTGTTTCTCTGTGGTGGCCCCGGCAGATCCAAGGATACATCTTCCTAGTTTCATATTCGGGTGGAAAAAGGACTTTCTCTTCCCATTCTTCTCAATAAGACTTGGGTTTGACTCTCCTTGGCCTACATTGGGCCAGTTTGCTCTCCTTGACCCAATCCCTGGCCTTGGGAGGATGGGTAACTTTGACTGGAGCTGAGAGTAAAATGGCTCCACCCCAGAGCACAAGGATTTAGAGTGAAGGGGTCATTTTCCAAGAAGGCCAGGTGCTGTTACCATGGGAACAGTCAGTGGACACTGGGAGCAGAGGAGGGAATGTCTTCTCCCGACTGGAGGGCCGGACGAGACTGAACTAAAGCTGGAAGGATGAGGCAGGGTTAGAGTTCAAGATGGACACTCCCGCAGGGGCACAGGGACGCTCCGTCCAGCAGGGACGAGTGGGGTGAAGAGCTCTGGGGGTGCAGGGCGCACATCACAGAGCGGGCACCAGGGAGCAGGCCAGAGGAGCAAGGGCTGGTCAGGTCGAGGGGGGCCGGTGTGAGGCCCGAGGCGGTTGCCTGTGTTCTGGGCACTGGCCTTGTGACAGAGTGCAGGGCGCTTGCCTGGAAGCAGGGCAGTGGGAGCTGTTTCTGTAACCTGGGCCTCGGCATGGCTGTCTCCTTCCACTTAACCTCGTCTCAGCTCAAATAGGACGGCCTTTGAAGGGGCTCTCCTGGCTTCCCCACCACCGTTCTCCATCACAGACCCTTTATTTTCTTCCTTACCCTTAGCAGCAGCTGAAATTACTTGTTTTATCCACTGGTTTCAGCCCCCCCCCCCCCATTAGAATGAAGCATCCTGAGAGCAGAGCCCCGCCCCTCATGTCTTGTTCATGGTCGTAGCTGGTCTCCAGCACAGTGCATCTGCTGAATGAGTGAGTGAAGAAATGAAATAAATAGGGCGGCGGTGCTGGGAAGGGAGAGGCAAGGAGAGACTCGAGTAATAGTAAGGCCGTAGCAGTGGCATTCGGGATAAAGGGCAAAAGGCGCCTGGGACGGCACAGAGGAAGAGCATGTTGAATTTGGTCTTGAAACAGTCACGTGGCGATGAGCTGGGGCGCACGGGCCTAGAGCAGTCTTTCTCAACCTTTACCTCATTATTGCCTCCCCAAGGAGAGCATTTTACTTTCTCCCTAAGGAGAGCAATGACAAGGAATAATATTGTTGAGTAGGGTTGAGCTTTGGCGGGTCACAAATCATTGTAATAACATTTTCACTCCCCCTCCTGCACTGAACCGGTTTCTCCCCGCTCAGGGGCGCTGTTGCGCAGCTGAGATGCACAGTCCAGAGCCTAGGGGCGCTCTGGACTGGAGAGGATGGATTGGGGGTCACTTCTCTTGCTCTCTTCACTCTCTCCTCACTTTCCACTTTAACCCCTTTCCTCTTTGTTCCTTCCTTCGTCTACTTTCTCTTTTCCTTTCCTCACCTCTCCGCGATCAGTCCATCAGTCAGCGCATGTCTATGGAGATACTGTTCTGTGATCAGTGCAGCTAAGGCATAGGAGGGGAGCATGATGGGAAGTTTGGTTCCCATCCATAGGAGAGGAGCAGCCTGGAAAGCTTGGTTACCATCCATTGGAGGGGAGCATGATGGGAAGCTTGGTTCCTGTCCATAGGAGAGGAGCATGATGGGAAGCTTGGTTCCTGTCCATAGGAGAGGAGCATGATGGGAAGTTTGGTTCCTGTCCATAGGAGAGGAGCAGCCTGGGAAGCTTGGTTCCCGTCCATAGGAGAGGAGCATGATGGGAAGTTTGGTTCTCATCCATAGGAGAGGCACAGGATGGGTCGGAGGCTTGTTACCTGCCCAAAGGGGCCACAGCGTCACTGGGAGAACAAACACCTGAAGAACACCCTTGCGATCAGCTCCTGGGCACGCAGGCTCTCATTTCAGGGGCAATCCAGGGCAGCTACTGTCTTCCTCCCCTTGGTCTCCGCATCTCTCTCCAGGGCTCGCTACCTGGCTGCTGTCCCAGCCTCCCGATGTGTGCCTGTTCTCATGAGCCTGGGGAAGATTCAGTTGGACTCCTTGGTTTTAGATCCCCACAAAAAGAATTTGGTCCTCAGGAAAGTGCAGCAGTGCCTGGTAAGGAACCTTTCTGGGTGTCATTTTCACTGATGTCCCTTTCCCTTCCGTTTCTGTGGCCATCCTGGGGAGCCCTTGGGATCTGGCTGATCTCAAGCCTGCTGTGGGTCTCCAAGCTCACTCTGAAGCCGCTTGGTGGGGCAGCCATGGCCACTGGTCCTGGGGACTCTCATTCCGGGGCCCGAATGATGGGAGGCCGCTCTGGGCAACTGGAAAGAGCACAGTACTGAGTCTGGGTTCTAGACCTGCCTCTGCTGGTGATTGGCTTTTGGCTGTGGCAAAGTCACCTTCCCCCCCGAGTCTGAGTCCCTTGTCTGCGGGATGGGTACAGAGCACTTCTCTCACAGTTACCAAGGGCATGTAGTAGGCAAGGTGGTGTTTAGTACCAAGGCCCAGAGGGAAGACCACCGTAGTGTGAACCCGGCCTTGCCACTAGCTGGCAGTTTCTTTATCTTTAAAAAGGGATGGTATTAGTACTTACCTCTTACAGTTACTTTGAAGATGAATGATGGACTGAGACCTGCAAACACTTAGAATGGTCCTGGCACATAGTAAGACTCCATAAATGCCAGCTCTTCTTGTCATGTCGAGAAGAGCTTTGAAACTTTCAAGGGATACACAACCTTGGAGGTGCTGCTTTTATCATTTATGTACTATTGTTATATGGGTGTTGAACTCTGGGGTCTCCTCAGAGCAACGACAGAAGTGACAGCCCCCATTAACCTGGCGCCACCATGTGCCAGGCCTCCGTCCATACTCGCTCCCTGTGGGGTCTCCCTCCCCAGAGGCAAAATCAGGTCTTCCTGGGGTGAGATCAGGCCCCGCGGTATCTTTACTAGTCCATAGTAGGGCAGGCGATACAGATTTCAGATTTTTTACGAGGCTTGGGGACAGGAAGCGTTTTTAAGGGATCACAGATCTTGAGCCCTGCTGGGCCCTCTCATGAGCTCCACTTGTCGGTTTCAGAACAACTCCATTGCCGACGAGTACACTGTAGACATCGTGGGGAACCTGCTCTGCCACTTGCCAGCGGCTGTCATCCAGCACGGAGTGTCCCCCAGGGCCTGGGCCACTGCCCTGCACGGCCTCAGAGACTGCCCAGACCTTAGCCCCGAGCAGAAGGCTGCAGTGAGGCTCAGGCTCCTGGAGCAGCACGGGTGAGGAGGGGGGGCTCAGCTCCAGGTGGGCACCCAGCTGTGCTGGCCAAGGGGCACCCAGCCCTGGCCCTCCTGCCCTCGAAACAGAGTCTCTAGCTCAGGATGAGGGCAGACGCTTAGGCTTATTCTGCAAGTGTGACCTTTCTTCTTTGGGCCTCAGATTCCCCGTAAAATGAGGACAATGGTAGCTGCTCTTCAGGCCCCACATGGTTGTCTCCATATGTCTCGGCACACGGAAAGGGAAAGCGTTTTGAAAAGATAGCACTTTACATATGCAAGGAGGTAGTAGTATCATTGTCGATATGAAATAATAGTAATGCCGATGATGGTATAAATAATCGAGGCCTCGTCGGCTCTGGGTGAGTGAGTGCCCTGGGGAAATGGAACTGTTCTTTCCCGTGGAGAACGTTCTGAAGCTTGGTCAGATAGTTGAGCAGGGTATAGCTTTCAGTCAATGGTTAGACAGCAGATGTTTTTAGAGAAATCACTGTATCCCAGGCACTGTACCACTATATAGACTTTAAGAGCATGGAGTTGGAAGCCAAGACTCCTTGGGTTAAAATTTTGTTTCTATCTGTGCGACTTGGGAAAAGTTACTTAACTTTTTGCACTTTATTTTCGCATCTGTAGAGTGGGGACAGTAATTGTCCCCATAGGATTGGTGTGACAATTAACTGAGTTAATGCATGCAAAGGACTTAAACAGTGCCTGCCCATAGGACTGCGTATGTGGCCACTGTCTACTGCTAGAGCCAAAGAGAGAATGGTTAGTGAGACAGGTGTGGTTCCTGTCCCTGTAGAGCTGACGGTCTAGTGAGATTATATATATATACACATACATATATGTATATATATATTTTAATATCTTTATTGATTTCAGAGAGAGGAAGGGAGAGGGAGAGAGAGAGAGAAACATCAATGGTGAGAGAGTCACCTCCCGCACGCCCCCACTGGGGATCGAGTGGGCAACCCGGGCATGTGCCCCGACTGGGAATTGAATCTCCATCTCCTGAATCCTAGGTCGGTCGATGCTCAATCGCTGAGCCATGCCAGCCGAGCTGGGATAATATTTTTAATCAAAGAGATAACGGGGAGCTTTTTGGCCAGGGTTGTTTTGCCTGGTCCTAAGAGAGGGGTTGTCACTGGGCAGACCTCCTGTAGAGACGTCACCAAATACGGTGTGAGGACTTCACTGTAGACACTTGTGGTCTCTATAAGAACAACAGGAGATTCTGTATCAGTGCTGTTAGCATCCTGCCAAATTCAAGGGGAAATTTTGTCTTGTAAGAGAGAAGACTCTTACGGTAATTTAAACAGATAGATCATTACTGTTCTATCAAGGAAGGGGAGGAAGGAAATGCTGTGATGTAAATGACAGAAATTTAATTATTCATTTCAGGCTACAAAATGGGACTTTATTGAATTCAGAAATCAAATGTGATGGAAAACTGCAGGGGTGGACTTTAGGCATGGTGGGATCCAGGAGCTCAAATGATGTCATCAGGAATTCTCCTCCTATCCCTCAGCTCTGTGTTCTTGGGTGTGGCTTTATTATCTCCACTGGTGATAGGAATGGTCTCCAATATCTTTTTTACTACTCCAGAGACCAGAAGAAAGAGAGAGAGAGCTTCTCTAGTAGTTCCATCAAAATTTCTAGGGATGATCCTGATTGGTCGGCCTGCATCCCATGCACATTGGCTTGGCCAGGAATCTGGGAGCATGTGATTGACAGGCCCTCCACACATGAAGACAGTCTCTTTCTGAAAGAAGGAATGCTGTGGGACAAGGACAGCAGCATGGCTTTCCAATTCATTGCTTTCTCTCTCTTCGTAGACTCCCTCAGGACTGGACAGCTGAGACGACGAAGGACTTGGGACCCTTTCTAGTACTTTTCTCAGGAGATGAGTTAAGCTCTGTTGCCATGAAGGTACCCTGGGTTCTGTCGTCGGAAGGCTGAGGAGTTTGAGGGGAGGAAAGTGTGGTCCGTTATACCCCCTGGGCTTGCTGCCAGCGTGTTTTCTGGAGCTTCCTCCCTGCCCTAAGGGCGCGGGATGCCAAGGCGCAGGAAAAGGGAGTGAGCGGCAGCTGACTAGCCCACGGCCTGCGAGCTGTGATTTTCTCTCTGCTCTTTCTGCACGCATGTGTGTTCCAGGCCTTACATATGCACACTCATGACCAGCCTGTGCAAATGACCTGTACTTACATCCTTGAGCATCTGTTGAGTTATTATTGAGGCCGAGCACTGTTTGATAGGAGTCTGTAAAGCAACTGGGTTGGCTGGGCCAGGGATTAGACTTAGGTGAGAAACCACTAAGGAGGAAGAGAAGCCTGAGGCCGTAGGTACTATTACGGCTGCCACTCCGATTGTACTTTGTGTTTAATTGTTATTTCTTTCTCCACGTTCATCTTCTCTGCCCCACAGTTTCCTGATATCCTTCAACAGACAGCCTCCAAGATGGCCAGGATCTTGCCCCCCAAAGAGTTCCTCTGGGCTGTCTTTGAATCTGTCCGGAATGGCAGTGAGAGGGGCCCTGGCCCCGCCCCCAGCCCTGGTGAGTGTCGGGATCCCTGAGCCCCTGCCATGAGTCGCTGGCATCAAGAGGCCTCCTCGGCTAGGGGACTGGATGAAATGTTGGCAAAGCAACATTGTGGTGAGCCTCCTCCACCGGCCAGGGGACCCCGCCTCTGTAAAGGGATTGAAAGCACATCAGCATGTCTGACCCAGGCTTGCAGTTTACAGGCCGACGTGGGAACAGCATTTCAAAGAGGCTGACTTAACGGGGCCCCAATGGCTGAGCGGCTGCATTTGCAGTGCTGGGGCCAGGCTGGCTGTGTTTGAGCCCCGGGCCTGCCGCTTACTGGCTGTGTGATTTTGGGGAAGCTTTTTAACCTCTCTGTGCCTCAGTGTTCATCCTCTGTAAAACGGGGGCAAGAAAAGTCCCTGCTTGATTAGGTTATTGTGAGGACTAATGGGTTTAAAGCTCTGACACGTTCCCAACAGTGCCTGGCAGGTAGGAAATGCTCAGCAAGTGTAAAGTATTTTTATTACTATTGTGCACCTACTCAGTGCAGACTTGTGCCAGGCAGGGGAGATCAAGTTAATCAGACCCGATAATAACTGTAGTAATCGTGACCGGCAGCCAGTGCTTGCTCTCCTGAGCAGGGCTGTGCGATCAGAACACAACCCCCTCACAGAGCTCGCTTTCAGATGTTTGGGGGGTAACCAGATGGCAAGTTACACAGTAGTATGTTGTGTGATAAGTGCCAAGAAGGGACATAAAGCAAGGGACGGGGTCAGGGAGTACGGGCGGGGGACTGTCATTTGAAAAGGGGCGCTTCAGTGAGAACCCGACATTTGAGTAAAGACCCGAGGGAACGTGGGAGAGGGCCCCGTGGGTACTTGGAGTTTTAGAGCCTTCCGGGCAGAAGGAAGCATGACAGGAGTGGAGACGACGGGGAAACGAGGGCCAGTGTGGCTCAGTGTGGCTAGAGTGGAGTGAGACAGGAGGCCAGCCTCGCGGGGCCTTCGGAAGAAGCCCTAAGGGCCCCGGCTCCGGCCCCGGCTCCCGCCCCGGGGCGGGCTGCCAGCGGGCCTCCAGCAAAGAAGAGTTAGCATCTGGTTTATGCTTATCTCTGGCGATGGTCGCTCCGGGCGCTCTCGTCCTTCCCTCTGTCCTGTGAGGGGGCCCTGTCATCCCTTCCATTTCCTTGACGAAGGAAACTGAGGTTTAGAGAGATGAAGAGACTTGGCCAAAGTCGCAGCGTTCACAAGGGCCGACTCTTGGATTTGTCCCCAAATGTGGAGGAGCTCACCACTGTCCTCAGCCTCGCAGCCCAGCTGTGACGTCGCAGCACCCTAGTCTTTCCGCACCCGGAGGGGGCGGTTACCACTGCTCCGTCCCAGCTGTCAGGGGTTTCGGGTGAGGGTTCCTGCTATTCTTACAGTAACCGATGGGTCAGCAGAACCGCTGCTCGGTTTCGTTTTCGTTAATCCGTGTGTGCGCTCATGCATTCAACAAGTACGTGCTGACTGCCGGCTCTGGCCGGGCCTGGGAGCACCGCGGTGGCGGGGGCCACCCCTCCTGCGCTGCTCCTGTCCCGCCAGGTCTGTGCTGTCGCCGGGCCCTGTTTTCACTGGAAAGCGGGGATTGGGCATTAGGAGGGATGGGTCTCTGTCTTCTCCAAGGGGGTTAGGACAACGATGTTTGAGGACCTCGCATGGTGCTCTTGACCTGGTCCGGTTTCACCCCTTTATTGGAATCCAGTGAATTTGCGTTGAAGGTGCAATGAGAAGGGAGCGGCCACAGGGCTTGGGAAATGCCCTGGGCTAGGGTGGTGCTGGTGACACTTATTAGCCTCAGGGGATCCAGAATTGCTCTTAAGACAAGGAGCCTTGGGTTTTCTCCCTAGTTGGGCACGTCTGGGCCATGAAGACAATATCTCATTTCCAGATTGAGGGTCAGTAGCTGGTTTGACCAGGTAAGTTTCAAGTTATTCAAAGACCAAAATGGGTCAGTTTTTCCTGTTGCAAAAAAAAGCAACATTTCTCCTCTCTCCTGGGACAGGAAGGCCACAGTCCCCTCTATGATTTTTATGGAGGGCAAATCACCCTCCCTTCCCACTTTCAGGAGCAACCCTTTCTCATGATTCTGCAACTCTTAGCTCTGGGTTTCAAACTCAAATGTGTGTGTGTGGGGGGAGGTGGCAGGTGGCGTAAATAATAAAAAGTATGTATTGAGTGTTTGCGGCCTACCTGACACTAGTGCTTTATATACGACAACACGGTTAGTCCTCACAAAAATCTGACAAGGGAATTTCCTCCTCATTTCATAGTCGAGGAAGCTGAGGGACAGAGTGGCTAAGTGGCTTTGGATTTGAATTTGCAGCCGGAATCTTCACCACCGGCTCCTGCTGCCCTCAAGGCAATTTGCCGCCTGGCTGTGATGCTGCAGAACTCCTACTGGGTGCACCTGGCTGAGCGAGAAATGGCAGAGTGGGGTTCACACTGGTCCCTGCGTCCCCTGGGTGCACGTGGCTGAGCGAGAATTGGCAGAGTGGGGTTCACACTGGTCCCTGCGTCCCCTGGGTGCACGTGGCTGAGCGAGAATTGGCAGAGTGGGGTTCACACTGGTCCCTGCGTCCCCTGGGTGCACGTGGCTGAGCGAGAATTGGCAGAGTGGGGTTCACACTGGTCCCTGTGTCCCCTGGGTGCACCTGGCTGAGCGAGAAATGGCAGAGTGGGGTTCACACTGGTCCCTGTGTCCCCTGGGTGCATGTGGCTGAGCGAGAATTGGCAGAGTGGGGTTCACACTGGTCCCTGTGTCCCCTGGGTGCATGTGGCTGAGCGAGAATTGGCAGAGTGGGGTTCACACTGGTCCCTGCGTCCCTGCCGCCGGTTCCCACGCTGCACTGCCCCTCGGGAATAAAGCCGACAGGGGCGCATGTTACTCATCTCAGGAAAGACAGACTGGCATTTCCTGAGTTGGTGCCTGAGTCTCCCCACTTTCAGGTTGCCATGGAGTCGAGGCTCCCTCTTCCGACGACATCGTCAAGCTGGCCGAGGCCAACGCCTGCTGGGCGCCCCGGGACCTGCTCTGCATGGAGGAAGGCGCCTTCCTCAGGGGCGTGGGGCTGCTGGGCGCCGTCAGGGGCTTCGGGCGGCCTCAGCTGGCGGCCCTCAAGGAGAAGGCCGTCCAGGTAGGGCCCGGAGGGGGGAGCGGCTAACATAACGCGGAGAACCCCGCGCGCTGGGCGCGCAGCTCCCCTGGCTCTCGGTGCGGTTCCTCGGTGGTTTCCCTGCATGAGGTTTCCAGCCTCCCGCCCGGCCCGGGCCCCGCGGGCCCCGTTCTGCGGCGCCTGGCGCGTGGACCCGCGTTTGTGGCCAGTGCGCCTTCCGTTCCCCCACCCGAGAGCCGCGGGCAGCAGCTTCGCTCAGGAGCTGTTCAGATCCGTCTGGAAGCGGAGCAGTAAGGAGCAAAAAGCGGACGGGAGAAGTTGCCATTTTCATTAAGGTCCCTTGGAGCGGCTTGTTTCAGCCGTTAGCATAGCTGTGGAATGGATAGCCACCCTGGGGGGCTACGACGTTAAATTCCCTAAAATTATATTTATAACTACTTTTTATAGGTAATCCAAATTTATTATAGAAAAGTCAGAAATAGTCAAGAAGATCAGTCGTAACCTTTCTCCCAGAGATAAGCGCTGTTAATATTTTGGAATATCCATCTGAAGCTCACTAGATTTCTGTGTCTGTGTGTAAAATACATTTATATATTTCATACCAAAAAATAGCATCACACTCACCTACTATTCAACAACTTCGGCCCACACACAACAGTATACAAGGCATATTTTCATATCAGAAATATAAATCTATGTCAGTATTTTAAATAGCTGTATAGTATTTTATTTTACGACTGGTTCTTATTTATTTAGCTAATTGGTAGACTTTTAGATTGTTTATATTTTTTAACACCTCCAGGTCCATATTTGCAAATGTTTCTTTGGGTACTGTCTCATTATTTACTTAGGTTAAATCCCCAGAGGTAGAATTTCTGGGTCAAAGAGTATAAATACTTTAAAAGCTTTCATTACCTATAGCCAAATTCCCTTCTCAAAAGCCTGTACCAATTTATATTCTCAGCATCAACAAATGAGGGTATCCTTTGTCCCCACATCTCTCCAGCATCATGAATGATCATTCTTTCTACTCCTTATCAGTATCATCAGCCAACATGGTATTCTTTGATTGTTGTTAATATACATTTAAAAAAATTATGACCAAGACTGAACTTTCCCCATGTTTATTTCTTCTTTTGTGAATTTTCTCTTCATGCTTTTGTCTATTTTTAAAAACAAATATAATCATTTTTTTTCTTATTGATTTACGAAAGAACTTTATATATTAAAGAGATTTACTCCATGTTTTAAACACTGTCAGTAATGGTCAGTCTAACCTGTCTTTCTTCCATCTGAAGGTCTGGGACATGCCTTCTTCCTGGAGAGAACACCACATTGTCTCCCTGGGCCGCATTGCTCTGGCTCTTAATGAAAGTGAGCTGGAGCAGCTGGATCTCAGTTCCATTGACACCGTGGCTTCCCTAAGCCAGCAGTCAGAATGGACCCCAGAACAGGTAGGTAGATGTTGCTGAAATTTTAAAGATTTTTTAAAATGGATTTTTAGAGAGAGAGGAAAAGAAAGGAAAGGGAGAGAGAGAAAAAACATTAATATGAGAGCGAGACATCAACTGGTTGCCTCCTGCACACACCTTATTGGGGATTAGCCTACAACCTGGGCTTGTGTCCTGACCAGGAATCGAACTGGCAACCTTCTGGTACATGGGATGACACCCAACATACTGAGCCACACTGGCCAGGGCTGCATCTTTCAAATATTCCATCATCACTTTCATTTTGAGTCTGTTTCTACTGAGTAATTTTTCTCCTAATTATGAGCCATGTTTTCTTATTTGCAAGCCTAATCATTTTGACTGGCTGATGGGCATTGTGAATTTTATATTTTTGAGTGCTTGATTTAATTATATTCCTTTGAAGAGTATTGGGTTTTGCCCTGGCATACATTTAAATTACCTTCAGATCAGTTTGACTTGGGGGGTTTCCTTTTGAGCTTGATTAGGGCAAGTGTAGAGTGACCTTTATTCTGTGGTTAATTTATTCCCATGACTGAGAATACTGCCTAGTAATGGTCTATGTATTTCAAGACCTCTCTCCTCAGGCTGGTGGGAATGTGGACTCTTTCTCGCTCCATATGAGCCCTGGGAATTGTTCAGCCCACTACTTTCTGATGCCTCTTTCTGATATTTATGTGGAGTTTTGCCTCCTGCCTGTGTAGATTAGTACTCAGCCAGACTCGAGAAGGCCTCCCTGCAGATCTCTGGAGTGAGCTCTGTCTGTGCAGCATTTTCCTCTCCAGTACTTCCCCACCAATTATAGGTTCCCTGACCTCTCCAACTTGGACCATGTGTCCTCCACTAAGCTGGACCACTGGCCTGGTTTGGGTTCCCTTCCCTGCTCCATGGCCTGGAAACGGCCTCTGGGCAGTGCACCAGGGCAATTTTAGGGTTCACCTTATTTGCTTTCCTTTTTTCAGGATTATAGTCCTGCGCTCCTTGTTGTCTAATGTCTGAATACAGCCATTTTACATAATTGTTCAGTTTTATTGTTGTTTTTGTTGGAGGGCGAGCCCTGTCAGTTAATCTTTCAAGGGCTGAAGTAGAAGTTCTCTCCAGAATTTGTTTCAGTTGGGAGGGAAGTTAATCCACTGTATTGCTGGCAAGGGGAGTCTCGGCTGCTCTGTTATCTGCATTCTCAGGCAGCACCCCTCAGCGGTCATCTTTAGCACTAGGCTTACATATTATCTAATTAGCAACCCCGCAAAAAACTACCCCTTTCTCATTAGTCTTTGAAAAGTCCCAGCATTGATGCCATCACGTGACTGCCTCTTCTGAGCAGTCACTGTGGTCAGGGGCAGGATATGTCGGTTGGCCAGGGAGTGGGGTCCATCTCACCATGTCCATATGAGCTGGGAGTGGGGATGGGTATATGGTGGGCTGCAGAAAGGTCCCCAAAGGTGTCTGCATCCTGATCCATAGAACCTGTGAATGTGTTATCTTCTGTGGCAAAAGGGACTTTGCAGATGTGATACATTTAAGGACCTGAGATGGGGAGTTATCCTGGATTGTCCAGCGAGCCCGATGTAATCACAGGGTCCTTCTAAGAGGTGGCAGGAGGACCACAGATACAGAGGTGATGTGACGATGGACGCAGAGGGACACAGAGAGATCTGAAGGGGCTGTGCTGCTGGTTTTGAGGATGGGCTATGAGTCAAGGAGTGTGGACGACTTCTAGAAGCCAGAAAAGGCAAGGAAATGAGTTCTCCCTAGAGCCTCCGGGAAGAACACACCCTGCTGGCCCATTTTAAGACTTAAGACCTCAGGAACTCTAAGAGAACAAGTGTGTGGTGTTAACCCACTAAATTTGTGGTAATTTGTTAGAGCAGCAAGAGGAAGTAAATACCAAGTGGTTTGCCAAAGGCATGGTGTCAGCAAAGGAAGGGAGAGTGGACACTGGGCAGGCAAACCAATGCCTGTCCCCCATCTCAGGAACTTTGTAGTCAGGACCTCATGCCACCTAACTCTGAGTGGCACCATTCAAGTAGGACACAGTGTAAACTGTGTCCTTTGGAACTGGGCAACGTGGAGGCCCTGGCCATGAGGATTAAATGAGCTGATACACATGAAGCACTCTGAACAATGCCTTAGGCCCAGCAATCTGAGGTTCCTTCCACTCTGGCATTCTGTAGCCTGGGCTCTGTGACTCTAAATTGCTTTTGACTGGTTTGAGAAGTGCCACACACACCACACTTTCGCGATTAAAACCGTTCTAGTCACAGTCAGGGAGAAAGCAGAAAAATATACCCAACTTGGAAGCTAGTCTCTCTTTCCTTTTGCACCAATTTCAACTTGGCAATTTTAACATGGGTGGCAGTGAGATTTGCCGGTATGTTTGAGGAAAACTTGGAAACCTAACATTTGCGTACATCGCTTGCACTCAGTTCCTCAACATTAGCTCCCAATCAAACCCTCAAGTGCGTGCTTCTAGGTTGATGGACCTGGTGGAACTACACGAACAGAGTTCAGCTTAAAAACCAGCATGAGGAAGAAGAACCTATCCTAGAAGCTGGTGGGATGAACAGAGATGGAAACTTACTCTCCAGGAAGGTCATGAACAATGGATGGCCACCATGCTAGAATTTCAGGGACCCTGCACATCAGCTCCCTTACATGAAAGCTCATTGAAGAGATCCCATGTATTTGAAGAGTGGGGGGCAAACACATTTCTATAGGACCTTAGATAAGGAAAAACTCATTCTGGCTGAGATAGTTCATGAAGAAGGTGACATTGGACTTGCACCCCCCAAATAAAAGGATGGTTGAATTTAACAGTGGGAATGAAGGAATGGCATTTCAGATGGAAGGACTGATGTGAGCAAAGGCACAAAAGCAGAAGAGTGTAAGGTTTTGTCAGAAAGTTGTGGAAACAGATGTTGGAAACTTTTGGATCTTGATGCAGAAGAGCTTAAATGTCCAAGCTGTCTGAACGTCACGAGGGACTGAGGCGATGAGCCAGCAGACACGACACAGGACCCCGTTCCTTTAATGCTGCTGAAGGCCACAAGAGCCTCACTGCCTACTGACACCTCCGCAGATCAGAGCACAGACCCAGCGTGGTAGCCTGCGTGCAGTGGGGCAATGGTTTGGAGGGGGGACTGTGTCCAGGAGTGGGGTGGGGGACCCATCAGGAGGCTGCTGAGTTGTCCCCTCAGGCCTCTTGGTCATCCCTGGATACTCCATCTCCTCTCCTTCCTCATTTTTATAGGCTAAATCCATCCTGCAAGGATTCCTGGAGGATTCGGGCTATCGCATCCAGGATCTGAAGAGCTTCCACTTAGTAGGACTTGGTGCAATGCTGTGTGCCATGAACGCCACCGAAATCTCACTTATAAAGATCTCAGAATTCAGGTAACCGAAACACTAAGTGTGCAAAATGTTGAACGATTGGTGGGTCGTTCCTTCGGCAAGACGTCCTCTGCTGCTGCTGCTTGGCCTCCTTTCTGGGCTCAAACGGGGGTGGGGTTAGCGGGACCCTTTGTTGATGCTGAGCCGGCCTACCTTCCACACACCTTTTGAGTCTCCCAGGCCCACACCGTATCCCTCCCTCTTAACCAGGGTGGTGGTGGCCAGAATTGGGACCCTGCTCTGCAGCACCCATGTCTTGGCCGAGTTCAAGAGGAAGGCAGAAGTTGTGTTTGGGGATCCCACTGAGTGGTCCAGCTCTGTCTTGCAGGAACTCGGAACCATTGCAGGTAAGAGGCACCTTGAACACACCTTTCTCTCTTTTCCCGACCTTAGCCCTGGGGACAGAAAAAAGAATCCGTGGTGGTGTAGCAAACAGCTGTATAGTTACAGTAAAACTTAGATTTCAGCACGTAAAGTAACAGGGTGGGCTCGCAAACCTCTTGGTGGTTTTGTGTGCACAAAAGTGGTTTGGAATGTGATTGAACTGCCTCCTAAATAGGTTTGTACGTGATCTAAAAATGCACCTTCTGGGTACACATTTCATTGTAGGAGACCAGTCAGGGCTAGTGTGACCCACATTTTTTCTGAGTTGATTAGGGCGCTCAGTTCCCAGAGGGCTTTTCAGGGCCTCTGTAAGGAGCGGCGCCCCCTCGAACACGCAGACTGTACATTCCGCAGCATCATTAATGAGACAAGCTGAGTCCCGCCGGCTCGAACCAAACCCTCGTGGTTCCTTTTTCTCTGCAGCCGGATTAACGAAGGAAGAGCTCCGAGTGCTTGACACGGATTTGATGCCGTATTTCCAACCATCAGCAATCAGATGCCTTCCTGCTGAGATATTCAAAGTAGGTCCTCAGTTCCTTAGGAGAGGTGGAGCTTGACCCCATTTCAGATCTCACCAGGAAGCAGGTGGGGGGGCACCACTGGGTCTGCACAGACCAGAGGCGAGCCTATGCCGATGACGGATGTGGCACGAGATCATTTCAAGGTTGTTTTTCTTTTTAAGAGTTTTTTTCCTTAAAATTTTAACTTCTGTTTTAATTATTTATTTTTAAAGTTACATTCTCTTCGTAGCAAGTGGCACTGACTTTCTGTTTGTGATCCATGACAGGTTCATGTTCCCTATCCCAATCCCCTGGGGACAGGTATATTTCAGAATTCAGAATTACCTAGATTTTAGAAAGATCATTCCATGACTGTGCAGTAGATAACTTCACAGCCCAGCAGCGCCTGGGGAAGCACCAGTAAGCAAACGCATTCATATTTCTGCTAAGAAACTGCTGGCCAGTCACATTAACTGACATAAACAGAGACTCTAAATGGCCTCACATCAGTTAGGTCAGGCTTGGCTGGCAAATAAGCTTGTCTTAAACTTTAGAAAAAACTGCAGACTTTGGAATTGCAGATGGGGGATTGTGGACCTGGATACTATTACCTTTTAAAATACATTTCAGTAAACTTACTTGAATTGATTTAAAGAAAATATTAAAAAAGCCACAGTAGGACAAGTGACAAACTACTATGGAAAATATTGAGAGAGTGGAATTGGATCAGCTAAAGTTAGGGAAGCAGCGTCTCCAGCAAGAGGTCCTCGCTTCCTGTCCAGGTACAGGATGAGGGGAGTGTTTGTCAGGACGGTCTGCTCTGATGGGGCCTCACCCTGGAGTTCTTGCTTGCCGGGTGAGTGGGGAGCACATAATGTCCCCTTAGCTGGATCAGACACACAGACCAGCTTAGACAAGCTCCCTTGATGCCACATCATTGGTTCATTTCAAGACATATAGCAGAACCTGAACCATGTCAACCCCCAGGACAGCTCCCAGCTTCCCCGGGGGCGGGGGGCTCTGACTGAGATAGGCATTGGCCCTGAACGCTGGCACATTGCCGAGCACTTCCTCATGGTCTTGTTCGGTGTGCAGTTTGTGACTGCTCCCTTGCTCCGGTTTTCATTCCAGAAATTCCTGTTGACCACCTACATTGCAGTAGGCTGCAGGCTCAGTGCAGCCGGGCATGCCCTGGGGAAGGGGTGTAACTGTGTCCTCGGGGGCCTGGAAGATAACCTGTCGGGATGCAGTGTCCCGGCAGGGGCGGAAGTGACCTGGAGAGCCTGTCTAGATGGGGAGGCTGCTTCTTGTCTCATCGGTGCAGTGTGACAATGTGGCCCAGGATTGCTGAAGCTTCCTTTTTTTTAGAAGTCAGAAGTCTCCGTTTTCACTGTGAAATCTGATGATTAAATGTTGGCAACTACTTCTGTTTTTTAAAACGCAGTGCAGCAGGCCTAGGGATTCAATGTGGCCTGTGGGTGGCGAGTCAGCAACACCAGAAAAATACTTTTTGTAATACAGACTCTTAATGGCAGGTTAAGGTGGAAACCAGAAGCCTCACTCTGTGTGTGTGTGTGTGTGTGAGTGTGTGTGTGAGTGTGTGTGTGTGTGAGAGTGTGTGTGAGTGTGTGAGTGTGTGTGTGAGTGTGTGAGTGTGAGTGTGTATGTGAGTGTGTGTGAGTGTGTGTGAGTGTGAGTGTGTGTGTGTGAGTGTGTGTGTGTGAGTGTGTGTGAGTGTGTGTGAGTGAGTGTGAGTGTGTGAGTGTGTGTGAGTGTGTGTGAGTGTGTGTGTGAGTGTGTGTATGTGAGTGTGTGAGTGTGTGAGTGTGAGTGTGTGTGAGTGTGTGTATGTGAGTGTGTGAGTGTGTGTAACTGTGAGTGTGTGAGTGTGTGTGTGTGAGTGTGTGTGTGTGTGAGTGTGTGAGTGTGTGTGTGAGTGTGTGAGTGTGTGTGACTGTGTGAGTGTGTGTGTGTGAGTGTGTGTGAGTGTGTGAGTGAGTGTGTGACTGTGAGTGTGTGTGTGAGTGTGTGTGTGAGTGTGTGTGAGTGTGTGTGTGTGTGTGAGTGTGTGTGTGAGTGAGTGTGTGAGTGTGTGTGTGTGTGAGTGTGTGTGAGTGTGTGTGAGTGTGTGTGTGTGTGAGTGTGTGTGTGAGTGTGAGTGTGTGGTGAGGAAGGCGGTGACGCTGAATCTTGCAGGACAGGTCAGCAGGCGGGTGGAGAGGGGGCGTGTTCCAGGCAAAGGAAGGGCGTGCAGGTGCGCACTCCGGGCTGCACACACGCTGGTCGCGTGCTAGAGTGAAGAGTGCGGGCCGCGGCTGGTGGCCTCCTGTCACGCTCAGTGGGTCAGGGAAAGGCCTACATGAGCCCAGACACGCATTTCCCTAGACAGGAAAGAGGGGAAGGAGGAGGGAAGGGGTGAGACACCCTTTCTCGGGATCTTGGGGCCCTTAGAAAGCCGCCGGCTGACATCAGAGGCCCCCCCACAGAGCACAGCCTCAGCGCTGTCCCGCTGGAACTAGCCCGGAGTCCTCTGAGCTGAAGCGACTTGTGGGAACTCGGTGCTTAGGGTCCGGGAAGACAGCGAGCGCCGCAGAATTTCCCCCTCGGTGCCCTCGAGACCCCCCCGGAGACGCCGCTCTCCCCTCCTCCGAGCCCTCTCTGGACCCTCAGTGGGTGGGCTGGTGGCCACACCACAGCCTCGGGATCCGCACACAGAGGAGTCGTCTCGCCGTCCCGCAGCTGGTCCGGTCCCGGGAGGTTCTGCGCTCGCCGGTGTCACCCAGCTCCGCGCGGCGGGGCGGCAGAGCGGGGCGGGGCGGGGCGGGCGCGGGGCGGGCGCGGGGCGGGGGCGGGGCGGGGGCGGGGCGGGGCCCGCGCACCTGCGGCCTCCGGGCTGCGCTCGTCCCCGCGCACCTGCGGCCTCCCGGCTGCGCTCGTCCCCGCGCACCTGCGGCCTCCCGGCTGCGCTCGTCCCCGCGCACCTGCGGCCTCCCGGCTGCGCTCGTCCCCGCGCACCTGCGGCCTCCCGGCTGCGCTCGCCGCCCCGCACCTGCGGCCTCGGGAGGCACCTGCCCCGCCCCGAACGCACGACTCCCTTTCCAACTCGCCTCGAACCCCGTCGCTTCAAGCAGGGAGCCTCAATTTGGAGCTGACTGTCTTTAACCCCGGAACGCCCTTAAATCCCTCTCTGTTTTTTCACAGCCTCAGGTTCCGGCCGCCGCCGGCCCACACATCCAGCCGGAATTCACCAGGGTCGCTTTGATTTCTTTTGGCTTATTTTTAATGGTTCCCGAGGGCAAGTTCGTTCTGGTTTTCCATTTTGGAAATTTCCATTTAGGAAACAAATTTATTTCGGTAGCGAAAGAGTGACCTCGTCAAGCGGGGCACAGCGTGGTGCCTGAGGCCTGCGCCCCCTTCCCCGCAGGAGCTCTCGGCGGAGCAGGTCGCCGCGCTGGGCCCCGAGAACGCCGCGGCCGTGACCCCCGCCCAGCGCCGGCTGCTGGGCGCGCCGCAGCTGCAGGGCCTCCAGCGGGCGCTAGATGGCGCCCCGACGCGCCCCGGGCCGGCCGCGCGGCCGAGCGCCCGCCCCGCCCCGACGCCCGCCTCGCGGTCCGCAGGTGAGCAGGCGGCGCCCCCCCCCGGGTCCCGTCCGGTCCCGTCCCTCGGCCCTCGCGGCGGGGCCCGGCCGGCAGGGTCCTGGGAGTCAGGATGGGGCCCCTGACAGCCGCTGGAGGGCCTGCCTTCGGAGGAAATTCCAAACACAGGCGATGGCACCGCTGCAGCGGCCCGCCCCGGGGAGCCAGCGGGCAGCTCGGAAAGCCGCGGGGCTCGGGGCCTCGCCGCACCGGGGCCTCTCAGACTGAGTTCATTCCGCTGGCGCCTCCCCCCCCCCCGCCTTCCCGCTGAGCAGCGTTAATTAATGAGGCTAATTAAGAACACCTATGGGCACCTACTGCGTGCCAGCCCCGCCTTCTTGTGAGTGAGCCCGGTGACCTCCCCCTGGGAGGGGCGGGGAGGGGCAGAAGCGGGGAGGTGACGGCCGAGGGGCCCCCTTTCCCTCCCGGCTCCTCTCCTCCCTCTTGCCCCTGGCTCGCCCACTTCTTTGTGACCCCTTCTGCACCATCTTTGGGCTAAGATGTGGGGAGACAGTTCCGAACAAGCCTCATGTGTCCTCCCTGCGTGTGGGCACAGGGCAGACGCACCCAGGTGACCGCGAGGCACTGTGACAGGCGCTGCCATGGGAACACAGGCGACGCAGCTGACCTAGGCTGGGGGACACCGCGCAGTGGCGCAGAAAATGCTCCAAAGGCAGTGATGTCTAAGCCCCGGCCCAAGGTGGGGAGAAGGTGGGCTCAGCCAGGCGGAGGGCTCCCAGGCGGAGGGGCCGGCCTGAGCAAACACCCGGAGGGCCCAGAGGACTGGCACTTAACCCTCCACTCCACCTCTTCCTGCCTCCTCTTGGGGGTGGCCAGTGAGGCGGTTCCCAGTGTCTGCTGCCCCAAGTGGCCACAGGTGGCACTTGTAAACAGGAGCCACGCCCTTTGGTTTACTGTTACTATTTTTAAAACTTTTCATTAAGATATAATGTGCATGCATTTAGAAATTACTTTTAATTGCTGTAGTGTTTTACAGAAACACTACACATTTTGATATGTAGTATAAATATAAATATGTGTAATACACACAATAGATAGTACACATGGTTCAAAATACGTAAGGTCTGAAAAGGGGTGCAGTGACGCCTCCCTCCGCCCCCTCCCCTGCTCACCTGGCTCCCTCCCCAGAGGCAGCCCATGGGCCAGCCTCTTGTGCATGTGTCCAGACCCATGCCCCCCACCCCTACATGGCCTCTGCACTTGGCCGGCCGCTTGTGATGCTCTCCGGTCTGCGTCTTGCGCTTTCCACCTGACAATATGCCTCGGAGACTGTTCCGTATCTGTGCATAGAGCTGTGAGATTGCTGGTTTCCTGGCTGCCATAACTTTCTTTAACTAGATCTCCGTAGGCATGCAGTTCACTTGTTTCTGTTTTTGTTTTTGTTTTTCACTGTTACAAAGAACGTGGCAGCGAATGACCGTGTATACTTTGCATGTGTCCAAGGCGCAGGATAGACTGCGAGGGGGCTAGCCACGGCAGGGGGCTTGTGTGCGGGCAATTCTCAGGGATATTGCCACAGCCTGGCAGAGAGGCGAGAGGCAGTGCCAGTTTGCCCTTGAACCAGGAGTATCAGAAAGCCGCTTTGGCCCTTTAAAAAGGTGTCCCTGCAGGTCCTCAGCCAGGCACCATCAGAGATGCCTTTGTCCCTCCTCCGTTCACCCCCAGGCCTGAGCGGCTGATAGTGGGTGAACCCTTTCTGTGGGCCAGGCCTTTGATCTCTTGTTAACTAAATTTGCTTCATTATTTGAATCACCTGGGCGTGATGCTTAAATTCAAATTCCTGGGCCTGCCCTAGATCTGCTTGAGTCCGTGTCAGCAGGGGGGGACCCTGGAATTTGCAGGTTTTTTTTTTTTTTAAAAACACACATCCTCATTGATTTCAGAGAGAGAAAGGGAGAGGGGGAGAGAGAGAGAGACAGAAACACCAGTGATGAGAGGGTCGTCATTGATCGGCTGCCTCCTGCACGCCCCTGACTGGGGATCCAGCCCGCAACCCGGGCATGTGCCCTGACCGGGAATATGAACAGAGATCTGGATCCCAGGTCCATGCTCAACCGCTGAGCCACACCCGGCTGGCTGGAATTTGCAGTTTTAACCACAGGTGACTCTTCTGATGAAGGCAGCTCTGGTACTGCTCATTCGCAGGATCTCAGTTAATTCCCACCATCCCAACCCCCCATTTGGGGTCATCATTCCCATTTAAGACACAGTAAAGCAAAGCAAGTGAGTGGTTCCAGAGGGGGTGACCCAGGGAGCTGGATATGACATGTCCCCCTCCACCAGCTGCCGAGACCCCTGTGTTTCCTTTCAGGAGCCTCCATCCCCTGGGCTCTTCGGCTTGGCTGCCCTCTGCTGGTTCTAGTACCCAGGCTCACACAGTGAGGAGCCTGCATGCATCACCCTCCAGAGCCAAAGCTGCTGGCCAGAGGCCTCTACCCAGAGCTCTACGAGGGCTGGGAGACCCGGGCCTTGGAACTGAAAAGGCCCGAAAAGCAGAAGAATCACTAACAATGATCCTGCAAGTTCTCACACTGCTTGTGTGCTCTGCCCAGGCGCATCCCCTGCCCCATGCCAGCCTCTCTTGCTGTCCAGCCTGGGGACAGAAGCCGTTCAGGAAGGGGGGGGGTCCTGTCAACAGAATGAGGACCTTACATACAAGTTGCTGCTCTTTCTCCAGAGAGGCCAGAGCGGTGGGTGTGGCAGAGACACTGCTTCAGCCAGGTTTCTTCTGATGGTTTACTCTGCCTTAACTTCCCTCCCTCAGAGCCACAGGCCACATTGGATCTCTCCTTCTCAGCCATTTAGTGGAGCTGAAATAAATGGGCCCCTCACCGAAGCCAATTTCCTGCCTGCTTGCTGGGACTGATGGATGTTTTGGGGGCATTCCATTGCTTGGGAATTAAAACATTTAACATGGCTCAGCGTTAAGTCAATTCTTAAATACATTTTCCAGATGCCGCCGTTTCACCAGAGTCAGCCGAATGGGTGGCTGTTGAGTTATCTGTGAAGCTTTCCCAAAATTCCTTTTTGGTGTATGCAGTGGCTCTGGGCTTGGTGGATGGGTGCAAACACGAGGACGCACAGTGCGGAAGCCAGGCCCCCGGGGGCATGGTCGTGGCTCAGCAGAGCAGACAGGCACTGCCCCGTCCCCCTGGAGGCCGGGAGAGAGTTACTTCTGGAAATTTGCAGAATGCTCTTGGCCTTTCTGCTCAGGAAGGCAAAGCTCAGGAAGGGGGACAATGGTGGTGCTCCGCCACCTCCCAGGCATTGTGCCCCCTCAGTGCCCATCACAGTGATTTCTCACAGCATCCGTAGGTGGCAAGCCAGGCGTCCTGGCTACTTCTGCTCTGCCACCAGCCAACCCCGCGCTCTCCTCCTGCTCGCACCTGGAGGCGTGGAGAAAGCCGAGTTCCCGACCTCCCCCATGTTCCCTAATTGGTGGGTAGACTTTTAGAAGCAGTGTGGGTAGGTGTAGACACTGGCATATTTTCAGACGTCACAGGCGGTTATGACAGGAAATTAAAAGACTGGTGTTTGGAGGGTGTGGCCCATCAGGTGGTATTTAGACTGAGTTGGTTTCTTTTCATTGGCAGGGAAGTGGCCCCGAAGTTGCTTCTCCGACCAGATCACCTATGTTGGTACTCGCCCCCCCTCCCCCCCAGTTTAGCTGGGCCGGGCCAGCTGCTGGACAGGGACACTGGGAGGAGAAAGGCCCCCGGTCCTGCCCAGTGTTCCCTCTGCTGTCCCTGTCCCTGCGTTATCCTGGCACCGACAACAAGCAGCTCCCCTTGCAGTCGGCCTTCGCACCCAGCGCCACGCGGTCGTGCCTCGCCTTCCCTTCCCACCTGCGCGTTGGATCAGCGCCTGGGTGGGGCTCCTGTTTGGAGGCAGCTGGGCCGCGGGCGCTGTTCCGAGGGCTCTCCCTGGGCTGTTAGCTCACCTCACCACCATCACGACCCGCCAGGGGGTGCTGCTCCGACCCCCATTTCCCAGGTAAGGGGACAGGCTGAGAGGTTAAGGAACTCTCGTCGCAGGCCTCTCAGACGGTGGGATTTGAATGCTGGCTTTTCTGTGGTGCACCGAGCAGCCTCCTCTAACTTCTCTAATAAGCTAGATCAGAGAGAGATTCTCTAACTCCCTTCACCTCGTCTGGCGGAGGCCAGCTCGCCTCGCAGCACACATAATTGGCGGTGGCCTCGGGCAGGGAGACAAATCTAGCTGATGCCCTGCGGGACCCCCGGGGTCTCGGGTGGGAATGTGCGGCCCTCACGGTGCTGCCCCGCTCACCGTTCAGTGCCAGCCCTGCTGTTCACCCCGGTCTCCGTCTCTGCAGCCCTAGTTGGGCGCAGTCCTTACAGTCACCTGCAGGAGGTTCCAGGTGCCGGCCATGGTTCCCATTGGTCAGTGCCCGCGCCACATTGGCTATTTTGAATATTGCCCAGCTAGACCCTTTTGCTGAACTCCCACTTCAGGCCCACTCCAGACACTGAGCCTGGTGGAAGGGGGTGGAAGTCTCCCCGAAGGATTTCCAGGTCAAGTAATACCACGTGGAGTAGGCGCATGGGCCCACCCTCAGGAGAGAGCATCCCAGAAGAAGCCCTGGCTCTCCCCCACGTGTGTGGTCACCTGGAAGCTGGGCACCCCTTTGAAGTGACTGAACTGACCTCCCCTGGGGGCAGACGGCATCTTCATCGGCCCCCTGCCATGGCCCACTGAGGCCCTGCTCTCCACAGTGCTTCTCCATGACCCACCCTGAGGTCCTGGGACGGGACACCTGAGGCTCTGGTGGGCAGCCTGGTGGGTTCCCACTGGTGTCCAGTCCAGCTCCAGGACCTGTGTCCCCAGGAAGGATTTGAGATTGGAGGAATAAACATGGCAACCCACCAGCATGTATCCCCATCAGAATATAAGCTGCTGTGGGTAGGAGCCTGGTCTGTCAGCCCACTGCCCTGGTTCCGGCCCAGCAGTCCCCGTAGGCTGGGTCATGGCTGGTGTTTGTTACGTATTCGTTGAATATATGAGTGAAACCACTTCCCTCCTCACACCAAACTGAACTCAGTAGGACCTTTGATCAGGGAAATGTTGGGTAACTTCAGCTCCAGGGAACCTTGGGAAAAACGATGGGTATATATTCATTTAAATAAAGCTTATCGAGAGCCTACTTTTACCAGCCCCTGTGCTGGGCACCGCGGATACAGAGTACACAGCCCTGCCCCCATGGAGCTCACGTTCTGCTGGGCACTGGGGGAGGCAGGTAATGAACACACGTATCAGATAGTCACAAATACTGGAGAGAGAAATAAATCCGGAGGGAAGGATTGGGAGCTTCAGGTGCTGGGGGTGGTGGGGGTGGGGCAGAGCACAAGCTCTAAGTAAAAATTAGGTGGTAAGGGGAAGCCTCACAGAAATGAGGATGACTGGAGCAAAGATTTGAGGGAGGCAGGGGGGCTTCATGCATCTATCTATCTATCTATCTATCTATCTATCTATCTATCTATCTATCTATCTATTATCTATCTATCTATCTATCTATCTATCATCTATCTATCTATATCTATCTATATCTATCTATCTATCTATCTATCTATCTATCTATCTATCTATCTATCTATCTATCTATCTATCATCTATCTATCTATCTATCATCTATCTATCTATCATCTATCTATCTATCTATTATCTATCTATCTATCTATCTATCTATCTATCTATCTATCTATCATCTATCTATATCATCTATCTATCATCTATCTATCTATCTATCTATCTATCATCTATCTATCTATATCATCTATCTATCTATCATCTATCTATCTATCTATCTATCTATCTATCTATCTATCTATCTATCTATCTATCATCTCTATCATCTATCTATCAATCATCATCTATCTAATTATCTGTCTAATCATCTATCTGTAGCTATATGTATACAGTATCTATATCTAACGATTATCATCTCTGGGCAGAAGGACAAACAAGTGTAAAGCCCGGGAGGCAGGATGGAAGTGCAGGGTGTTTGAGGGCTGGCCGAGTGACAAGGCTGGACCCGGGGGTGGTGGGGCGGGGAGAGGTAGGAGGTGAGGCTGGAGAGGCGGAGACCACGGGGCAGAGCCGCAGGGCCCCGTGGGCAGCGCAGGGCTCCGCCTCATGGTTCTGAATGGAAGGCAGTGGTGGGAGGCGGAACCACATAGGATCTTTGCCTTCTTCCCCCCGAACTGAAAGAGAGATCTGCTTATGGAGGGCAAGAGGGCGCCAGCAATGTAAAAGCCAGGCTTCCCTGGCTTTACTGGCTTTTCTTTCTCTTGTCCCATGGGGGTGGGATTTTCTCGATGCTTTTCCAAAGGTCCGAATCTGTTCATGAAATCCTTCTACGGAGACGTGAGAGGCAGCTTCCTTAAGCGACCCCTTGGGCGACGCTTGTCTGGGTGGGGACTGCTTGGTGCGGCCACTTCCTCCTCTTGCTGCCCCTGAAGCCGGGACAGTCGCTGCTGGCACTGCTCCCGGGCCCTCAGTGTTTTGCCCATGGCCACAGCGCCTTTTTGATTTTCCAAAACTCCAGGGAACTCCTTTCCATGATTACTCTCAGGTCCTCCTTTGCCAAGTAGCCTTTATCTCCAGCAAGTTTGTGAAAGTGAACATGAGGGTCCCCACGGCCTGTTCCGTTTCAGATGCATTTTGGGAGGCCCTGGCCTGGGTGCGCCCGATCGCTCTGGCCTTTGCCCTCAGCAGCTCTCTTCCTGCGACGCCAGGGCTTCTTAGGAACGGGGCTGTGGCTCCTGGAACTCTGCTGGCCTGCCCTGCATTCTTCACACAGTCTGGCTTTCCTTCGTTGCCCCCTTGGAAAGGGGCCCTGTATCAATTCAATTTGATGAACATTAAGGTAGGAGATTTAACTTGGGACTTTGCTTCCTGGTCCTTCCCTGAATCCTAGACACGGGGAGAGGCTTTTTCCTCTCCCCCCGCTGCTCCCCACACCAGCCCGGTAAGCGAGGAGTTGGCAGGAGTCCCTCTGTGCTGCCTGTAGGTGGTATATCAGGACCCTCTGGACTTACATCCCTGCCAAGAGCCGGCGTAGGTCCTGGACTCAGGCCTGGCTGGATCCAAGGGCTCCAAAAGAGTCCCCAGGGGTCCGTTTCCCATTGCTGTCGCTTGCTGCCTCCTCTGGTCTGGCTTCGTTTTCAGGTGGGCTCTCCTTTGGTGGTGGCCACCATCAGCTTTAGATGTATAGCCTAACGTTTTAGCAACGTTGGGAGAGACTGACTTTCCTGGTCGTGCTAGTGAAGGTCCCTGGATTTACTTTGGACTGCTTGAGGCAGGTGCCTGGTATGTTTGTTTATCTTTTGCACTTGTCATTTATAGTCGCTTACCATCAATTCTTCCTTCCTCACAATGCTGGGAGTTTCCTTAATGGGAACATCCCTCTGGGACTGTTATTTATGTGAACTAAGTGGGATTAATCCTACCTTTGACTCCAAATCTAGGCTCCTGATTCACGGAAACCAATCAGCACAACCCATTCCTCAGGCACAGTGATTGATTTGGGGATGGGCCAATGAGAGCCAGGCCCTGGGTTTTTATTCAACTATTAGAGGCGCTGACTCTTTCCTTCTGGACACGAATTAGCTGGTGATCTTGAAATTGTGCGAGGAGGAGCTGTATGAAGGAATGAAATTAAGAAACTGAAGGGGGAATGGAGTTAAGAAACAGTGAGAGAAAAATTGGGTCTGGTAGAAGTTTTTGGAGCCTGTGTCAGACACACCTGCAATTGTGCCCTGGAACATTCATATGTAAAGAACAAATTTCCGACACCTGTAACTGTCTGGAATGGCTCTTCTTCCCTGCCTAGTCTTAGTTTTTGGTGTCCGTGGATTGTTTTATTGTGGGTGCAGCTGATCACAAAGTGCATTTGCTCTCTAATGAGTAGGTGTGGATATGGCTGCCCAGAGCCCCTGACATCCCCAAGCTCTCCCCTGAATCTGGCTCAGATGAACCTGAGTGATGGGTTACAAGGACCCTGTTTTTGAAAACTGTCCACACAGATAATAAAATGGGAAAATAGTGTTCAAGGTTTTTGTTTTTTTTTTTTGTCTTCAGCCCTGGGCTTGTTTTGGTGATGACTCTCATCAGAGATTTGCACCCCCAACTGTAGGGGCCCCTTGTTGGGAATTTGGCCTCAGGGGACTGAATCATACCTGACTGTTGCCAGGTACCCAAGTCCACTTTTCCAGCTGGGCTGCCCCCTGTCCCCGAGGGCACTCTCATCTCCTGCTTTTCTTCCTCCTGATAGCCTCACACAGGGCAGAGCCCTGGGGGGCAGAGGAAGACCCTTTAGTTCTCTTGGATGGTCTCGGTTTGCTGGCACAGCCACCAGGTCTGATTTTCCAGGTGGCACCTAGCAGTGCCTTGTCATGTGACTTCTTCTAAAGGCGGCTCTGGTCTCGGCACAGATGCTGGGGCTTTTCTCCTTTACGGTGTGTAGTGCGTGGATGTCCCCCTGACCAGGCCGCACACTGGCCTTGTCAAGTACTTGGCTAGAGAAATGAAAGGCCTGTATGAGTGAGGCTGATCCCTGTGAACGCGCCCCTGTGGATCTTCACTGCGCTTCCCCCACAGCCCTGGCACTCTTGCAGGGAGCGTCCTCGTGGCTCAGAGACCTGCGCTCCGGGGCTGGGCGCTGCTCTTCCCAGGAAGGCGGCTGGTTGAGCAGTCGGGGCCTCTTCCAGGGGCTCCAGCGCTTGCCTTGGTTCGGGCTCTGGGGAGATGCCACAGGGTGGGGCGAGGCAGGCACTTCAGTCCTGAGCAGACGGCCAGGCACGCCTACCTTCTCCCTCTCGGAGAAGACCTTCATCTGAAAAGCGCTTTGGGGTTTCCCACGCTGTTGGGAGACCAGCTTCTGAGAGCCTACGGTGTCCGCTCATCCCAGGAGGATTGAATGACTCTGGTACTTTTTCAAAGCTCAGAACGAGCGCCTGGCTTTTTGTTTGTTTTGGGTTCCCTCCCCTCTTCTGCCTCCAGCTCCCAGTGGGAATGGCCAAGGGCCCAGCAGGAGATGGGAGGCCCAGCTCCCTTCGTGCCAGCCTGAGGGTTTCTGCTCATCCTCGACTCCACAGTTCCTTCGGGTGGTGGCTTTCTCTGGCTCCAGAAGCCTCTCTCTTTCTTTTAGACCTGGTGGTAAGGGCTCCCCACTGTTGACAGTTCCGGGGCACCTCACATCCCATGTTTTCTCTTAACCCCGCCCATCCCTCTGTAGCAATCCCTTCATTGCACTGTCCCCCCTGACCCTACTTGAGGCTGCCATCCTTTCTCTGCCAGGACCCGACCTGCTCGTTTTGCAGAGAATTCTAGTTCTTTCTGCTCCAAAAGTTGTTGACAAACCCCTCCAGGTGTTCAGCAGAACGAAGCCCTCTCTGTTAAGCCCAGCCACCTTTCCTGGGGGGCCGTGCAGGTTATAGCTCCATCAAGCAACTGTTATGTAAGCCTGTCAGCTGCTTCTTGTATATATCGCTGTTCAACAGCTTGGAGCCATTGAAAAATGCATGCAAACAACATTTTAATACAACAAAGGAAGTGCCCTGATGACACTGATTTGATATCGCTGTATATTAATGACAGGAAAGGAACAAAGGGAAGGCCAAACAGAATAGCTACTTGTGCAGCTCTGCCAGGAAGCTGCACCTTGGCACTGCCCAGGGACTGGACAGTAAAGTCGGGTGAAATAGGGAAGGTACTTGTCCGTCAGTCACACCTGGGAGCAGGTCGTTGGCCAGAATAGGCGTGGCCACTGCACGCACGGGAAGGTCTGAAATACTTAAGCTCGTAAACAGAGGAGTTTGTGCTCTTGCCTCTTGGTTCATGCTCCCGGCTTGCGGGGCTCTCACGCTCTGCACTCGCCCACGGGGCTCATGGCCATGTGGACCCCACACAGTGGACTAATGAACTGCAACGAGCCCAATGCAACCCTGGACCTCGCTCCGCTGTGGAACAGAAACTCTGGACGCTGGCTTTGCTTCTAGCTCTGCTGAGGCCCCAGCCGCCCCTCTTCCAGGACTGGATTAAGGGAAATGGGACTTTGGAAAGGCAGGGATGTAATTCCACACAAATAAAAATCACTCAGCCTCCCGTGCGAGCCTCCGAAGACTCTTTTTCGTGGGACAGTGTTAGAAGTCCACCCCCAGCAGCGCCCAGTGGGGAAGAGGACCCCCCACTTCGTCCGGTATCATTTCCACTGCACACAAAGTAACGGTGAGGAGATGGGTGTGCTAATCAGCCTGGTTGTGGTAACCATCTCACAGTGTGTACGCGTATCAAGTCATCACACTGTACACCTTAAAGAGATACAATGCTACTTATCACTTATACCTTAATAAAGCTAGAAAGAGTATTTTACAAAAAAGGAGAGAGAAGAGGGGCTGCCCCGTCAGTACAATAGACTGGGCTGCTGTGAGCAGCAGTCTTGCCGACGTAAGGAACCTCCACACCTGGAAGAATTTTTGTGAGTTTATTTGAGCCAAACCGATAACAACTGGAGGGAAGCAAAATCTCAGTGGGTTGAGAAAATGCTCCAGAGAATGGCATCTTCTTTTATACATTACAGTCAAAGGAGGAGGCATAAGGGGGTTACATGAAATCCGATGGTGAGAGATTAGGGAGGCCGGAGAAAGCAAAGTGGGGGGGGACCTCTGGGATTGGGTAAAAAGTAATGATAGACACACTTGTTTTACTTAGGTGGGTGCAGGATAGTTAACAGTCAACAATTAACATGATAAAAATAACAGTGAAGGGATTTGTGGTCTCCAAAGACCAGAGGGGTCCAGAAAAAGAGAATTACTCTGACATCCCAACCATATGTTATCGTAGATGCAAATGACAGCAGGCAGCTCAGTTAGGGTAAAGACTGACCTTTGTCAGGGAAGACACCAGCCTGAGACATGACTACCTGCCATGACCTACTCTCGCTAGAGTTTTACTTCCAAACCACCCCATGCAATTGCCTCAGGTCTCTGAGTTTGTAAGGCTGCCGCATGGGCTTCCCTGAGCTTGTCAGGTTTGGTATGTGGCCCTTTTTTGTCCACACTCTATTGATGGCATATTGAATATATGGCACGTGTCTCCGAATCACAGAGGCCTCTCATAATTCCAGAGTCTATCAACCTATCTCTTTGAGATTCTCCAGCAGCCCCCCAAAGTGCATTCCCCATGTGCCATGTACCCTATATTTTAAATCAAGCAGACCTGGCCAGTTTGGCCCAGTGGTTAGAGCACCGGCCCGCGGACTGAAAGGTCTTAGGTTCGATTCCGGTCAAGTTGCAGGCTCGATCCCCAGCCTGGTCCGGGCTTGTGCTGGAGGCAACCAACCGATGTGTCTCTCTCACATCAGTGTTTCTCCCCCTCTGCTACTTCCACTCTCTCTGGAAAAGCAATGGAAAAAATATCCTCAAAAATTTTGGGGATTAAAAACAACCCCCAAACAAATAAAAAACCCCATTGCAAACATATTGTTCAACATTGCTGAAGATCTGTCTGCCGTTTCACAGGCTGCTGTGGGACAGAAACCCAGTGCTAAGGGTACCGACACCGAGAGCCTTTGGGTTCGTCAGGCACCGGCCTGCTTTGTGTGTGTCTCTGGGATGCCACGTTGTCTTCATCTCTGAAACCGTATTATGCGTTTACGAAGCAACCTGTATATGTCGAGGGCTGAGCATTCTGGGAAACGCCTGTATTTTAGTTTCTAGGTAAAATAAAAATGAGAAAGAATGGGTCTTGTTCTTGCAATACGTGGAACTGTAAGTCCAAAGTTTAAAGCGAGGGTGAAGGCTGAGAGACGAGAGCAGGGGCGGGCTGGGCCCAGGAGGCTGCAGACAGAAGCCCGACCCACCACACGCGCGTACAGGTCACGGGCGGAGCGGCTGCGCTGCGTGGCGCCAGGGCCCGAGCTGGCCCGGTCCCTTCAGGTGCATTACTCCAGCCCAGGTGAATTTTAAAAGGCGCTTCCCCTGTGGAGGGTGGCTGATCACCAAAAGGTGGAAGCCCCTTGGGCCAGGCCAGGTGGCTCACCCGGTGATCCGGGCCAGGACTGGCTGCGTCCCACTGGTCAGCGTGGCCAGGTGCTTGGAGGCCCCGGGCACCCGCCCTTCCTCCTCGGAACTCAGCAACTCAGACCGCCGAGAAAAGCATTTTAAAATGTAAATGAAGTTCAGGTAGTTTGTGTATAGATGATAAGGAATGCCATCCTGGGGAAGGAGGTTACAGGGGCCGGTAACATCTCCCTGAGTCAGGACCTAGAAGCCTCACTTGAGGTTCGCGTGTCTGACAACCTGGTTCCTCCCTTAGAGAAAGCATTAAACGATTTAAGTGACTGGGGCGTGCGTGACGTTTCAGCAGAACTGGGGTGTACAGAGCGTATTCTGGGCTGGTGTGGAAATTAACACTTGGATGCGTGTAAGAGGGACCTGTTGGTTGGAGATAGTCTCTTTTATTCTTTTTGGTGTGTTGATAACTATGAGTTAATTTAGCCCTAAATAGTTCAAAGTTTTTCTGTTTTAGCTCTGGGAACGATGTTTTTGTTCTTTTCAAAGATGTAATATTTCTGGGAACGGTACAGAAAGATAACAAAGACAAGAGCCTTCAGGGCTCTTTGAAGGGAACTGGTATTTGGAGTCGGACGTTCGTTAGAGTGAAGGGCAGTCTCTAAACCTGGGTGTTACAATTTCAGGTTTGTTTGGCTAATGGATTTCTTTGCTTGGGTGTCAGGTGCATGCATGATAATTTGGAAAAGCAGAGACATGAACAAAGGCTATTTGATTTAGAAATCTTTTCAGAGGCGTTTAAAAATTTGCCTCATGCCCAGCAGGCATGGCTCAGCGGTTGAGCGTTGGCCTAGGATCCAGGAGATCGCGGTTCGATTCCCGGTCAGGGCACATGCCTGAGTTGTGGGCTCGATCCCCAGTCGGGGGCGTGCAGGAGGCAGCCGATCAATGACTCTCTCATCATTGATGTTTCTGTCTCTCTCCCTCTCCCTTCCTCTCTCTGAAATCAATAAAGATATATTAAAAAAAATTTTGCCTCAGGTTTGGTTAAATGTGTTTTTCACACTCTTAGTTGAAGGCAGGAGTGGTTGTACCCCCTCTCCACACCTCAGAGACATGGGGCATTTCTTCATGTGTAAATTCTTGGCCCTCCAAGGGGGAGGAGGGGCAGAGGTTCCCCGAGGTTAGAAGGAAGGTGGGGGTGGGGAGGGACCCTAATGGCCACGGGAGCCGGAAACCCTGTGGGAGAGCGTGGGGTTTAGGATTGCAGGCTTGGCAGTGGGGTATGTGATCTAACTCCTGGGGCTGGGGCGAGAATGAAGTGAGATCATGGATACAAAGAGCGTGGAAGTGTCCCGCCAGGGTCAGCTGCTGTTACGTATTCTCAGGACAGCGGCGAGCTCCCCGGGTACATTGGAGGCCGTGCTTGCCAAAGGCTGTGGGGGAATTAATGTGCGGTTGGCCCCTGGGCCCAGTGAGCTCTCAGGATTTAGGCTGAGGAAGGTGCGGAGGGCCCTGGGAGAGCCCAGGATAGGAGATAACTTTGCCACAAGAGTTGGGGACCGGCTACCACTCTGGTAGCTGCTGGGACAATCGACTCACAACGCAGACTCTGGCGATGGAGGCGTTTTTATGGTGCGGTGACGACCTGGCTTTTCATAGGACATTCCGCTCATGGATGGATTATGAGGCCTTTGTTCCTCCTCGAAGCACGTAGAAGTACATCACAGAGTGTTTCCAAACCGATCGCCATAATTAATGTGTAAGTTGCATTTGATTTAAAAAATTATGACCCCTTATTTTGAAGCAGCGTAAGATGCACGAGTCACACCTTTTCTGAATACCCATCACCCAGCTTCCCCCACTAATATTTACATGACCCTATTACAGTGTCAAACCAGAAAACGGATGTTGGCATAATACTATTGCAATGTATTAATTAATTCCTTAACTGGTTTAATCCGGGCACTATCCAGAAGCAGCTCCTCAAACCTTGGAATTCCTGGGCCAAGAAGCTGCAGTTAGGCTCCATGAGAATGGCCCACGGCCTATACTTCAGAAATCCCCGCGGCGACGCCCCCTCGCTGGGAGGGCCGGGGGCAATTTCCTCCCCGGGGCCACTCTTCCTTGAACCGTGAGTGTGGATCCAGGACAGCTCGCTGGAGGGTATTTTCTTCATCTGTCTGCACAGAGGCCGTAGCGATCATGACGGGGACCAGGAAAATTATGTCAAGCTGACCCCATTGTCATAAAAATTAATCAAAGATGAGGACCTTAAATAGACAATAATATTTAAAGGACTGCGGATAGCAGGAGAGAAGCTAGCTCTTTGCTCAGCTGTGTAGAAGAAACTGCTTTGGACATGAAAGTGGATGACTGGGGGGACTTACGGACCAGAAAGGGGTCGCCTCAGTATCGCATACGAGGAGAGGGGAGGCAATTGGGGTGGAGGCGAGTGGGTGGGCAAAGAGGAGACAGAAGCTAGCCCACCTGAAGACCAGCAGTATTATAAAGGGCAAAGTTGAAGACATGGGCCCAAAGGGGACAATCACAAGGGGCCGTCGAGAACAGTGCCCACTGACGCCTTCATCCCCTCCGCCAGCACGGGAACCTGGAAAGGTAAGCACTAGTGTCCTAATTTCGCAGAGGGGGAAACTGAGGCTTGGCTATGATGTTGAGGTGGCCGGAGAAGTGGGTGCTGTTCTGCTTACATTCCAGACGCTCACTCCTCTGCTCTGGACAGTCACTCTCTTTCCAAGTACTGTCTAGTCTCCCCCCCGACGGCCTCCAATTCACCTGCTTCTTTCTGTCTCCTCCATCATCACTCTAATTTACCACCACGTCTCAGCAGCAGCTGATCCCTCCCTTCCTCGTTTGCCTCCTGCCTGGTCTGTTTTCCTAACAGAAGCCAGAGGGACCTTGGACAAATGTGTATCTGCTGAAGCGATTCTCTGAAAAGGCTCCTTAAAGCGACCATAACACCCCAAACCCTACAGTGGCCCCCAATCCCAGCGTGGCTCCATCTCCACCTTCCTCAATCGCTGCACCCCAGCCACGCTGACCGCCCTTCAGCTCCTCCGCCATATCCTCTCTCCTGCTCGTGGTCTCCATGTGTGTTGTTTCCTCTACTTAAAACACTTTCCCTTCCACTTTGCACCACTGAAATCCGATCAGATTGAGGACTGAATGTCTGGGTTTTGTTAAAACCCTACCCTGCAATGGGATGGTATTACGAGGTGGCCTTCCGCAGGCAATTAGAATCAGATGAGATCGTGGGGGTGGAGCCCTTAGGAATGGGATTAGTGCCCTCGTGAGAGTCACGAGAACTTGCTTCCTCTCGCTGCTCTCCCATGTGAAGACGCGACGAGAAGGTGGCAGTCTGAAACCCGGAGACAGATCCTCACCAGGACCCGACTGTGCTGGCACCCTGATCTTAGACTCCCAGCCTCCAGGACTGTGAGAAATAAATTTCTGTTGTTTACAATACACGCAGTGTCTGGTATTCTGTTACAGCAGCCCAAACACACTAAGACAAGGACTCGCCTAAAATATCAGTTCTCTAACTCTCCAAATTAACGTAGGCCTCCTATACTCATTTAGAATAGTATATTTTTCTTCAGAAAGCATTTACAATGTATAATTATATGTTTGTTCAATGACTTATTTAACATTTATATCTGCTTATTACATCATAAGGTCTATGTGGCCAGGACTTGTTCTTATTGCTCACCACTGTATTTCTAGAGCCCACGCAGTGCCGGGCACGTAAATAGGCACTTGATAAATATTTGTCGAATGAATGAATGAATGAATGAATGTATGAGTGACTGAATATGTATAGGAATATGTATAGGATCCCGAATTTTGGGACTTCAGTATCATTTCTATTTACTTTCTTAAAAAACAATACATTTACAGTTCTACTTTCACCTAGAAGATACGAATTTGAAGCAAAAATTTGCAGTCAGCCCGGCCTGCATTGCTCAGGGGTTGAGCATTGACCTAGGATCCAGGAGATCTCGGTTTGATTCCCCGTCAGAGAAAATGCCCGGGTTGCGGGCTCGATCCCCAGTCTGGGCCGATCAATGACTTTCTCATCATTGATGTTTCTCTCTCTCTCTCTCTCCCTCTCCCTTCCTCTCCCTGAAGTCAATAAAGATATATTTAAAAGAAAAATTTGCAATTTGTGATATGTGACATATAATGAATGAATGTCCACACAGCCCAGTGCCCTTGAGCTGGGATCTCACACTGCCTCTGAGTTGGCCACGGTGAACTTGACTACAAAGATGCTGAGCCCACACCAGCCACAAGTAGCAGTAGAGTAGTAAGCGGTGGTGTCAATCTTAAAAGCACAAGATATTCTTAGCTGCTTATTTTTATAATGGGTTTTTTATGGAATTGCTAAAATGAGCCCAAACCATATGTCTCTACAGCGAGAAGAGTCTGAACGTGGAGAGCATGAAACACTCTGGCAGAGACATCGCGAAACCATTGGGTGACTTTGGAGGCCAAGCATGAGTGTTTTTGCACCTCCAAAGAAGAGTTTTGGTTTGGAGCAGGGTATGGAGAAGTCCAGTCAAACCAGCAGACAAAAATGACTCTTCATTCAGGGTCAGTTTAGGATCAGTGTGAAGGGCACGTGCAGTAATAGAAAACCTGGCAGCCTGGAGCTGTAGAAATTGTGGATATTATTTTGGGCCAAAAAGAGGCAGCCAAGCAGAAAAAGGTGCCCTTTGTGAGTGACACCATTAGTATTCCTGAACCCTTGGTGGGGGGACCCCGGCAGCCAGTCCTCCACGTTTGGATAAAAGGGGAGCCGAGAGCATTCAGCAGTTTTTCAATCTTCAGTGCAACAAAGTCTACGCAGACTGCTAGTCTGCTCAGTGCTCAATGGCACAGCAGCTGGTGAAGGAATTTTCAGCAAAACACAATTTTTCTTTTTCTCTAGCAAGTTCTGGAAATTTCCTGTGTTCCTACGGACTCCGACTGTGAGAGAGGGGACAGAGGAACCTGATAGTGATACCTTGAGAGGCTGACTTTTCAGAAATGGAAACATCAGTATATCAGTGTCTTGCTGATAATAATCTCATTAGAAATGTTCATTATTTTCTTGATGGTAAGCAATGTACTCACTCGTTGGAACAATTAAGCAAATGTAATGATGTTCTTTTCTGGGGGGAGGAAGGTGTAATTACAGGCACATGTTAAAAATTTAAGTAGTACCAAGGGTGCTCGGTGAAAATGAGGTCTCTCTCCTCAGTGGCCCATGGACCAGGGTTTTGTGCTTCCTTCTAGAGAATTTCTCAACCCATCTGAGCGTGCACATAAATGCATTTCCTTTTTTATTGACACAGTGGGAGCACGCTATGTTCTCTCTCTTTTACACAAAATGAGGAAAAGTTCACGTAAAATTAATGATTTTACACTGTATGATTCAGGGGCATTAAGTACATTTGCCACCTTGTGCAACTGCCACCTTTATCTGGTTCCAAAACACTGCTCCTTCACACTCCGTGATTTTTAAAAAAATTTATCTTTATTGTTGAAATTATTACAAATGTACCCTTTCCCCCCCAATTATCCCTTCTTCCACCCTGCACCCTTCCCCCCAGACCTTCATCCCACTCTTGTCTTGTCCGTGGGTTATGCATATACGCATATAAGTTCTTACGTTAATCCCTCTCCACCCACCCACCCACCCCTGCCTTCCCTCTGAGATGCCTCAGTCTGTTCCATGCTTCTATGTCTCTGGACCTATTTTGTTCATCAGTTTATTTTGTTCATTAGATTCCACATATGAGTAAGATCATGTGATACATGACTTTCTTTGACTGGTTTATCACTTAGCATAATACTCTCCAGGTCCCACCATGCTGTCTCATAGGGTAAGGGGTCCTTCCTTTTTACAGCTGCTTAGTATTGCATGGTGTAAATGTCCAAGAAGATGCTTGGTATGATTTCAGTCTTCTTGAACTTGTAGAGACTTGTTTTGTGTCCTAACATGTGGTCTATCTTTGAGAATGTCCCATATGCACTTGAGGAAAATGCCTATTCTGCAGCTTTGGAGTGGAATGTTCTGTAAATGTCCATTAAATTCATCTAATCCAGGGTGTCATTTAGAGCCACTGTTTCCTTGCTGATTTTTTATCTGGAAGATCTATCCAGTAAAGTTAGTAGGTTGCTAAAGTCCCGTACTATGACTGTATTGCTGTCCATCTCTCCTTTAAAGTCCTCCAGAAGGCTGTTGTTTTTTTTCCCAGCCCGAGTCTTTTATTCTGAGGTGGGTCTCTTATAGACAGAATATGTTTGGCTCATGTTTCTTATCCATTTAGCTACCCTATGTCTTTTGATTGGGACACCTAATCCATTTATATTTATGGTTATTATTGACAGATCCTTATCTATTGCCATTTTATTTCTTTATGCCTATGTTTCTCATTTTCTCTATTTCAAATTCTTATTACAGTAGTCCCTTTAACATTTCCTGCAGTGCTGTGTTGGTGGTGATAAATTCCTTTAGCCTTTTTTTGTCTGGAAAGCTCTTTATTTCACCATCTATTTTGAATGATAGCCTTGCTGGATGGAGTAGTCTTGGTTTCAGATCCTTGCTTTGCATTACCTTGAATACTTCATGCCATTGCCTTCTGGCCTGAGTTTCTGATGAGAAGTCAGCTGACAGCCTTATGGGAGCTCCTTTGTAGGTAACAGATTGCTTTTCTCTTGCTGCCTTTAAGATTCTCTCTTTGTCTTGAATTTTCGACATTTTAATTACGATGTGTGTGGGTGTGGGCCTCTTTGGGTTCTTCTTGCTTGGGACTCTCTCTCTGTGCCTCCTGAACTTGTGTGACTTTTTCCTTCACCAGGTTAGGGAAGTTTTCTGCCATTATTTCTTCAAACAGGTTCTCTAATCCTTGCTTCCTTTCAACCTCTTCTGGCACTCCTATGATGCAAATATTGTTATGTTTCGTGTTGTCTCACAGCTCCCTTAATCTGTCCTGTTTTTTAATTTTTTTTTTTTTTTTTTATCTCTGATTGAGTGATTTTTTTCTACCTTGTCTTCTAATTTGCTGTTCTGATCCTCAGCTTCCTCTAATCTGCTGTTCATTCCTTCCAGTGTTTTAAAAATTTATTTCTATTTTGTTATTCTTAATTTCTTTCAAGTTTCCATATCTTTTCTCAAGCTGTTGAGCTACTTACAATCAGTTTTCTGAACTCTATATCTGATAGATTGCTTATCTCCATTTCATTTAGCTCTTCTTGTGGAGAATTATTTTGTTCTTTCATTTGGGGCTTGTTTTTTTGTCTCCCCATTTTGGCTATCTATTTGGATTTGTTTCTATGTATTAGGTAGTTCTGCTAGGACTCCCAGTCTTTTGGATGTTCTCTGGTGCAGGCCAATGTCAGGTACTGGCCTTGAGTACCCTGTTTGGAGCTATCAACAATCCATAGCTTCTGGTTCCCTCTGCTGTGGCTGGGTGTGTTTGGACAGGACCGAGATGTGCCACCAAGGTCTGCTTTTCCAAGCCCTGGGCCCAGAAGCAAATCAGGGATAGACACAAAGCACCCAGAGGCAATTATTCAATCTCTTAAGGAGCTTCAGGCTGTAGAAAGTCAACAGGGTGGGGCGATTTCTTCCCCCTCCCCCAGGCAAAAGCTTCTTGGAAGGTAAAGGCCTGTCTGAGAAAGATGTCCTCTGCCTTATGGGGAAATGACTAAGCACTGGGTTCTGGATGGATGCCCTCTGAGCTCTATTCCCCTAGCAAGCCCCCTGGATTCTCCTCACACAGCTCTAGTCCACTCTGCCTTCCCTCCATCAGAGCCCAAGGTGAGTGGCTGCACATGAAACTTTGTGTGTTGGCCTTTTAAGACGGTGCCTGCCTTTCCAGCCGTCTCTCCCTGGCACACAGAAACTCGGCTGCTTTTCACAGCGAGATGGTATGTGGGCACCTTTCTCAGTTCTGGTGCTCTGGGCTGGGGAGCCCAGCTTGGGGTTTAGGTCCCAGAGTCCTCAGTGGGAATCCCCCCAAAACTGAGATCTCCCTCCAGACCTTCAGCTGCTGCCTGTGGGAGTCCAGCCAGCCCTCTGGCACCTCTGCACTTCCTACCAGTCTCTGTGTGGTCTCCCCTTTTCCTCCTTGGTCATGAGGGTGCTCTCTAGCTAGTCTGCAGTTGCAGTTGATTATTCAGGATGGTTTTTCTATATTTTAGTTGTAATTCCATTTTGGACCTGGGAGAGTGCCAGTGTAGCTTCCACTAAGTCAGCCACCATCTTGAAAATCCCTCTGTGATTTTTTTTCACTCAACAATCTATCTTGGAGACTGTTCCACGTGAGGAAACAGATTGCTCTCTTCCCTCCTTCTGTGGGCACCCCTCTGCCAGACTTGGGGATGAGCTGCCCAGACCCTGCTTTAAGAAAGGGCTTGTTGCTTAGCGGTGAGGTTTGGGGAGCAGACAGCCTGAAGCTGGCAGCTCTTTCAGGGTCCCCTCAGCTATGTCATTGAGGTCACACTCTTCCCTGCAGCCAGCTGCAGCCCATGGCTGAGAGAGGAGGTGTGAGGGCCTCTCTCTCTCTCTCTCTCTGGCCATCTCTGCTCCCCTTGGGCCCATTAGGGAATTTGTCAATTTTAAATTGTGCTCGAATGGCAGCTGTCCCGTCCAATCCTATTTCCTCCAGTTTTCTTTCATAGCTGTTACCCCCTAGAGTACCTTTTGCACTCTGTCCTGGCATCTGCTTCTCGCAGAGCTGCCCAACACCTACCAGCTGTGTGGATCAATCTCCAGTCTTCTCATGACTGACGGGAAGTTCCTTCCAGCCTTTTGCTATCGCAGGCAGTGCTGAGTGCACATCCATGCACATGTCTGCACATGTGTGAGGACAGGAGAGGAAATTCCCAGAGGTCACACTGAGGGCAATGTTAGTTTTGCCTGTAAGCTTTGGATACACATGGCTGTACAGACCCATCAGGCAAGGGAGGAGACATTGTTTCTTCACTCCCTTGTCAACAGAGTGTAAGATCACGTTTAAAAATGTCCTCAACTTTACAGGTAAAAAGTACTAAGTCATCATAGTTTTAATTGCTTTTATTTTTATTATGAGTGAGACTGAACATATTTTCAACTGCTTCAGAATGATGGCAAGCGAAGGAAAACATCACTTCATATTAAAACAAACAGAGTGTGTAAACAACTCACACTGGGATTTTAAGGAAAAATATAATACTTTAAAGAAATCCCCCCCATGTGGAAGGCAACTGTACAAAAGCCCCAGACACCTCTGGGCACAAGTTCAGGACCGCGGGTGTTCCCTTGTGCAAGCAGTGTCCTGAGTACTGAATTGTGTAGGTTATGACATTCAGTCTGTTTTAGTTTGAAATGTATAATGAATGAGAATAATTTTTGTGTGTTGTCATGAGCTAGTGAATAGAATGTATTGATTCCTATCATTAATTAAACGCTGTCAGTCCCAGCAAGATAAAGGGTTATCCCAGAAGACAGCATGTGTCTGGCTGTCCCGAGGGTGTCCTAGGAGCACCCAGGGCTTCTATTCTAATGTAACAGCAGCGAGGGAAAAGGACCGGTGGGTATTTGTCCTGTCTGATGACAGGAGCATGGCGGGGGATGCGGAGAAGGACACTGGAAGATTCTGAGCTCTGGTCAAGGCTGGTGGAATCGGTGTTCTGCAGCCATTCATTCTGGATGACGCTCTGAGACTCAGTTTCCTTTCCTGACTTCCCCAGGAGCAGGAAACGTGGTGAGGTGTATTAGTTAAACTAGAGGCCAAGCTGCTGTCACAAAGAAGCCCTAAAATACGGCGCTTCAAAAACACGGGTCAAGCGGATTTCTCTTCCGTGTTCCAGTTCAGGCTGGTCCAGGGCAGGGCAGGAAGCTTGGTCCCATCGCTCAGCAGGTTTGACATTTGGGCTGGGCTCGGCTGGGTGGTTCTGTGATCAGGCTGAACTCCTCTGGCATCTGTGGTCAGCTGTGGGTCAGCAGGGGCCTCTGCTTGGGGGGTAGCTTGGCCGCTGGCCGGGCACCTCGGCTCTCCTCCGTGTGGCCCCTCATCTTCCGCCAGGCTGGAGCAGGTGGGCTTGGTTACACGGTGGCAGGTTCTAGGGGAGGGTGGAAGCAGGCAGGGCCGCTGGAGACTTGCACTCAGAACTGGCGCTCCATCACATCTGCCGCATCTACTGGCCGGAGCAGGTCACACAGCCAGCCCAGTCCAGGGTGGGGAGGTGGTCTCACATTGTAGAGGGTGGGACACAAGGAGGCGTGAACAACTGAGGGCAGTTTTGAACCACGTTAGGAATTCGTGTGATTGGAACACAGGATATTTTTATGCAGGAACTAGCAGTAACAGGGTACGTGGCCAAGGTCGTTGGGACTGTGCCGTTTACATCTCGAGAGCTTGTGTCCTACCTTGTCATCTTGGCTGCGAGCTCTTTGGATGCAGGTCTGTGGTATCCTCTCCATAGGCCTGGGCATGGTGCCCATCACCAGCTCAGCCCCCTTGGCTGGAAGCAGGAGCGGGTCGCGTTGCGTTTCCGGCATCTCCAGGCCTCCCAGCCAGGTGCTGTCGAGGCGGTTTCTGTAGAGACAGCTTAGCTTGTGTGCAGTTGTGACGCTAACACACTCACCACAAGCTGAGCTGCGAAGACTCGCAGACTTGTCTAAATTATAACTTGTTTGTTGGGCCTTGAGGGGGTCTGGATTGCCTGTTCCAACTTCCCTCTCACAACACGCAAACGTATTTGCCCAAACTGGGATTTCCCTTCTGAGCATCTTTTAGGGCATTATTTTGCCAAGTGTGTGTGCTGGTTGTTAAGCTATTGTCTCTCAGTTAACCGGTCCGTCTGGACTCTCTTCTGTGCTGCTGGGCATCTGTGAGGCACCTTTCTCCCTCGCCAGCTGGATGCTCTGTGGGTAGGGAGGCTGGCAGGGGGAGGGAGGGGAAGGGGCACCTTCCTTCTCATTCGCTGGCTCTCCCAGTCAGCATCACTCAGCACCGCCTTGTTCCTTGGCGGGGAGTAAGCTACACTAGCAGTTGTCCCAGTTCCCCGTTTCTCTCCCCACCCCTCAGAACCAGCCTCAGGAGCCCCTCAGAGAGACCAGCATTGCCCGGGCAGAATCTCCCCCTTAGAGGTCTGAGCCCCAACTCCCTCCGAGGGGCTCTTCTTCCAAGCTTCCAGGTTCTAGGAACCCTACGTCTTCCCTCTGCTGCTCCAGGCGGGTACCTGCTTCACTCGGTTACAGCTCTGTGTTAACTTGTTCCCCTCTTGCATCTTGGTTCTCCCAAACTGTTTAAAAAGAGCCGACAAAATAAACGTGTGCAGATTCTGTCGTCTTTCCTGAATCTTGACTGTTGCATGTGGTGTATAAGGCCATTTTAAATGCTACCAAGTTGAACATTTAAAAAATATTTGAATGGGTATTACTTAGCATTATGTGCATTATCAAAAGAAATATATAATGAACATACTGAACTCATTAGCTCATATATTATTGCTTAAGATTAAAAAATAAATTAAGAATGACCTGACTTAATGAACAAAGTTATAACTGGTACACAGCTGAGGTAGTGAAGACGGTCTAGAATGAGAGCTGGAAAGCACTGAATTAAGGCATGTCCACCTCGCCCATTCCCCTACTAAATGAGCTCTTTTAGCAGGAAAACTGTCTTGGTTCCAAAGAAGAAACAAGATAGAGGGGAGACGAGAAATGCCACTGAGTCTGATTTCCTGCATCTTAACATTCCCAGGTCCACGTGTGATGTTACCAGGGTCCCCAAGGTAGCAGCCAGACCTGCCTCCCCACCCCTGAGTCCAGCTAACAGCGGACCTCGTGTGGACCTGCAGGAGCTTCACATGCTCAGCTCCGCTGGCGAGGGAGCGGCCGGGCCCGCTGTGAACTCTGCGCTCCTTACGTGGAAGCAGAGCTGCGAGCAGTTAACCGTGGAGTCACTGGAGTTGGCAGCCCGGATCCCTGGGTCCCATCATTACTAAATTGCTGATCTCTGAGTCCCTTTTTAGGTGACACTCTGGAGGTCTTGTGCTAGACCTGGGAGGACTGTGTAGCGAGGTCAGCAGAGGGAGGACCATTCAGATATGTGGCACCTGTAGCGAATGACAAAACCCTGTGATGAGAAATCTAATTCCATTTTCTCTCGCTTTAGTGACAAGGAGTCGAGGCAGTTAGTTTTGTTCCAAGCAACCACGGATGGGGAGACAGTCAATTCACACAGTCCGGAGGGGGACCGAGCCTTCAGGTAAGAGGCCTAGCAACGGTTCTGGAGGTGGCTGGGCCTGGAGAGACTACTCCAGGGGAAACGGGGACCCGAAATGGGACTTGGATTCTGAGAAAGGAATGGAAAGGAAGGACAGCGGAGACTTGGTGCGAGGCCGGTGTCTCTGGAAACACATCGGCAGAGGCAGATGGTGACGTGTCCCCCATGACTGACACTCAGTGTCGTGGGCTTTAATTTTATCTCACTTCTGAGAGAACAGTTGGCACAAGAAAACGACAGACGGGAAGGAAGGGGACACGAAGCATTTCATTTGGACCTGAGTGACAGCAAACACATTCCCATGAAGACATTCAGTGCTTCACAGAGACTTCTTGATCTTGAGAGAGATTCCGACAGCCTAGAATTTTCTAGGTGGCTGTTTTTCCTTTGGGAAATAATCCTCTAGGAACAGAGGCTCAGGGCTGGAGACAAAAGCAATTCGGAGCCACGGTTTTTCTAAGACAGCTAACAGTTCCACGTGGAATGATCAATATGCTACAGAAAAAATGGCTTCTTGGTTTCAGCACTGATTTTAATCTTTTTGGAATTATTTCTACACACTGTCTTCAAAAGGACAAGCTTGTTACTGAGTGATAGGTTTTCCTGAATGTCTCACCACCCAAACTTTTCTTTTTAAAACATTATTTTCTTAATCACAAACGTTTCCAAGTGCAGGGATAAAGGGCATCGGGACAGATTTCTCTCCTTGATTTCTGTACTAGCTTTGACTTGCTGCCTCAACGTTGGCCCTAGACTGACACATTGGGTCCAATAACCCAATAAAGCCACCGTTTCCATGGGGGAGGTCCCTAATCCTAATGATGCTCATTTGAAGTCCTCTGGAGGAAGACATTTCTAAATGTGAGAAGGGTGGAGGGAACCCCCTCCCTGAAGTAACCACCACACAGTAATAGTAGCAACAACAACGCCTGGAGAGTAGGAAACAAAAAACCGGAAACAGAGATCCACAATTTGGCCCAACTGGAAAGAATTTGTATAATAAAAAGTTAAAAGCATGTAGATTGGCTTTTGCAGCCTCACAGCCGAGGCTCTGAATGAACTTCAACACGTCCTGGATGCACCAGATCATGGTTGCCATGTCAGTGCCTAGGTTACTTTCTCATTGATAGAAATTACAGGTGGTGCACCTTGCCATATGCTTAAGAAAACCGAAAGCTTAGCTGATAGGGGAAGTAGCAGAAAATAAAGGCACAAAGCAACTCATGTATCCTTGGTTTCACTTTTATCACTGAACATAAATGGGACACAATAGCCACAGTGGTTCTTTGAATGCAAATTGCCCATCAATGGGCCCATAAAACAAACAGCTGAAGGAGCACCTTCCATCTCAGCGTCCCCATGTGGCATCTTGCAATGAGAAGGAAGTTAGGCTGGGAAAGGGTGGAGCGTCACCTGGACTTGCCTTTGCCCCTGCCCCAGAGCCCTGTCTTGGAACATCTCACAACGTGTCTCTCTCGCTGCCAAGCCACAGAGCTTCAGCGCGTCGGGGAGGTCTTGGAGAAGACCTGCGTCCAAGGGATGATCAAGCTGGCTTATGAGTTGGAGCAGAGACACCCACAAAGCCCTGCATCCCTCCAAAACCTCGCATACTCTGAGACGAGCGTTTCCCCTGATATTTTAGAGCAGGAATTGCAGCTTGTCCATGTCCCTTCAGCCTGCAACTGTATGAAACAGTTCAGCAAGGGCTCCTGTTCACCTGCTTACGTGTGCTCTGGAGCCATCAGAAGAAACATTTTCTTTTGGTGGGTCCCTGTGGAAACATCAATGGCTGAAAAGTTTATTTTTTCAGCTGCAACCTTATCTGAGAAAAACATCTGGACATGGAAGGAAGTGTCTGGCAGGCTTGACAACACACATGACTTCTCACTTTGGTGGTGACACTGTACGCTTCGGGACTGTCTACATTGGCATCAAAGAGTTGGCCCAACTCTTGTAAGGAATCTTGTGTGGTGCCATAAAAGCTGGCCTTTTGAGGAGTTTTTGCCACAAAGTGGATGCATGGTATTATGTTTTTCTTATTGAAACACAGGTTTGTTGCACAAATCCCCAAGCTATTGATTGAACACTGGACAGAATTTTCGCCTCTGTGAGGGAATGAAAGTCCCGTGCAGAACACTGGCAGCAAATTCTTTCAGCACCGGACTTACCTGGAGGATTTTATTGGCCATATGAATGAAGCACGTGTTTCCATTCAGGGCCCTTCAGTTGCCATTATGGATGTTGCAGAAAAACCATGAGTTTGTTTGGCCAAACAAATGTGCTGCAGGACGACAACTCTCCAAGCTTCCCAAGGCTGAGGGAGGTGCTTTTGCAGATTGGCCCGGACAGTGACAGGCCTGAGTCATTTCAGGCCATGTCAGAATCTGACCACACCTGAGAACACCGAGGAACTCATGTAAGGTTACTTACACAGTGGTACCTCGGTTTTCAAACGTCTTCGTTGATGAACATTTCGGGTTATGAATGCCGTAAACCTGGAAGGAATGCTTTGGTTTTCAAACACGCCTCGGAAGTCGAACATGCCACACGGCTTCCACTGAGTGCAAGATCCTGAGGCCTAGTTGTTGGCTGTTGATCCCTCGGTTTTTGAACGTTTCAGAACTTGAACGGTCTTCCGGAACAGATTACATTAGAAAACTGAGGTACCATTGTACTCCTCTCGCTTAAAATTTAATCACTATTTGTGGTTCTCCCTTCACTGACCTGGACTCATTAACATAAGGACAAAAGAAAACAAGCAACATGAATTCAATTTTAAAAGTCTTTTGGAGCATTTTGTTTTTACTGACACAGCCCCACCCTAAACTGGCAAAGGATAGTAATTTTTTCTTTTCCTATACATTTTTGGGGTTCAGAGTTTTGACCCCAGCTGCCATTTAAATAAAAATCTGAAATTGATTTGGTGTTGAAATCAAAGACCACTCCATGATTCCAACTTTTTATACCAGCCAAGCAATCACAGCAATCACAGTAAAATGTGATTACAAGAAGATTTGAATACATGACTATCCTTCAAGATCCAGTACCAGACAAACAGCACCAGAGACCATCCAAAAGACTGGGAGTCATAGTAGATCAACCTAATACATAGGAACAAATCCAAACAGGCAGCCAAAATGGGGAGACAAAAAAACAAGCCCCAAATGAAAGAAGAAAAGAATTATCCACAAGAAGAGCTAAACGAAATGGAAGTAAGCAATCTATCAGATATAGAGTCCAGAATACCGATCATAAGGATGCTCAACAGCATGAGAGAAGAAATGGAAACTATGAAAAAAATGAAAAATGACATAGTAGAAATAAATAAATAAATAAAACCATTGGAAGGAATAAACAGCAGATTAGAAGGCAGGGTAGAAAAAAAAAATCACTCAATTAGAGAACCAAAAATAAAAGACAATTAAAAAACAGGAGGACAGTTTAAGGGAGTTGTGGGACAACATGAAACATAACAATATTCACATCATAGGAGTGCCAGAAGAGGTTGAAAGGAAGCAAGGGTTAGAGAACCTGTTTGAAGAAATAATGGCAGAAAACTTCCCTAACCTGGTCAAAGAAAAAGTCACACAAGTTCAGGAAGCACAGAGAGAGAGTCCCAAGCAAGAAGAACCCAAAGAAGCCCACACCAGGCATATCATAATTAAAATGTCAAAAATTCAAGACAAAGAGAGAATCTTAAAGGCAGCAAGAGAAAAGCAATCTGTTACCTACAAAGGAGCTCCCATAAGGCTGTCAGCTAATTTCTCATCAGAAACTCAGGCCAGAAGGCAATGGCATGAAGTATTCAAGGTAATGCAAAGCAAGGATCTGAAACCAAGACTACTCCATCCAGCAAGGCTATCATTCAAAATAGATGGTGAAATAAAGAGCTTTCCAGACAAAAAAAAAAAGGCTAAAGGAATTTATCACCACCAAACAAGCATTGCAAGAAATGTTAAAGGGACTGCTGTAATAAGAATTTGAAATAGAGAGAAAGAGAAACATAGGCATAAAGAAATAAAATGGCAATAGATAAGGATCTATCAATAATAACCTTAAATATAAATGGATTAGATGTCCCAATCAAAATATATAAGGTAGCTGAATGGATAAGAAACATGGCCCAAATATATGCTGTCTATAAGAGACCCATCTCAGAACAAAAGACTCAGGCTGGAAAAAAAAACAACAAAAAAACTTCTGGAGGACTTTAAAGGAGAGATGGACAGCAATATAGTCACAGTAGGGGACATTAGCAACCCACTGACTTTACTGGATAGATCTTCCATATAAAAAACCAACAAGGAAACAGTTACTCTAAATAGCACCCTGGATTAGATGGATTTAATGGACATTTACAGAACATTCCACTCCAAAGCTGCAGAATAGGCATTTTCTTCAAGTGCACATGGGACATTCTCAAAGATAGACCACATGTTAGGACACAAAACAAGTCTTCACAAGTTCAAGAAGACTGAAATCATACCAAGCATCTTCTTGGACATTTACACCATGGAATACTGTGCAGCTGTAATACAAAGGACCCCTTACCCTTTGAGACAGCATGGTGGGACCTGGAGAGTATTATGCTAAGTGAAATAAGCCAGTCAGAGAAAGACAAGTGTCACATGATCTCACTCATATGTGGAATCTAATGAACAAAATAAACTGATGAACAAAATAGATCCAGAGACATAGAACCAGGAACAGACTGATGAATCTCAGAGGGAAGGCAGGGGTGGGTGGGTGGGTGGGGAGTGATTAACCTAAGAGCTTATATGCGTATATGCATAACCTAGGGACACAGAAAATAGTGTGGTGAAGGCCTGGGGGTAGAGGTGCAGGGTGGAGGGGAACAATGGAGGGAAGATGGTGACATTTGTAATACTTTCAACAATAAAGATAAATTAAAACATAAAATAAATAAATTTAGTTAGCTGTACACCTGAAAAAAAAAAAAGATTCAGTAGCTATTGTCTGTCTGTCTGCGCGCATTGCTACAGCAGAGCCCCTGCCCCCCACTGCACCGGGCTGGGGAGGCAGGCGGTGCTTCCCGCCGGCACGGGTTTAATAGTTATTTGTTACCTTCCAGCAATGGCAAGGAGTACTGTTTTTTAATTACATTACTTATATGAAGTTTCCTGTTTAAAAATGCAATTAAAAATTGAGTTGGAAAGCAGCGGCTGACAAACTTTTTCTGTCAGGGGCCAAATAGGAAATATTTTCGGCTTTGTGGCCAAATGGTCTCGGTTGCAACTGCTCGGTTCTGCTGTTGCAGCGAGAAGCAGCCACAGGCAGGTCCTACAGAGGGGGTGTGGCCACACTCGGCCGCTGCGTCCTGATTTAAAGGAAATTATTATTATTATTTTTAAAATATATCTTTATTGATTTCAGAGAGAGGAAAGGAGAGGGAGAGAGAGAGAAACATCAATGATGAGAGAGTCATTGATCGAGCCAGCAGCCTGGGCATGTGCCCTGACCGGGAATCGAACCCTGACCACCTGGATCCTAGGTCGACGCTCAACTGCTGAGCTAAGTCTGGCTGGGCTAAAGGAAATTATTAAAACAAGAGTTCAGGGTGTGAGTGCATGCGGCAGGAATCGCAGGCTGGGATGTAAATGCATTCGTGTGCGTGTTGTTCTTTGTACACCTCCTGTGAACATTCAGAGGCCTGGGAACACATCTCCCTGTCTTGAAGTGTCGCTGACCATGTGGGTCATTCTGCCCAGTGTCGCACCAGCCAGTGGAACGGACCTGCTCAGGGAAGCAGATCCAGAACTTTATTCTTTGGCCAAGGAACGGAGGACGAGCTTGTACTCTATAGATCCTTCTGCCCGATTCTGGGGAATTAGAAGTCTTAAAGGGTTGGGGGTAGGCAGGTTCAGGGCTGGGATTGCCCAGAAAAGGGTGGAGAGTTCTTGGATTTCCAAGGGAACATGCTCAGGTCCCAAACATGCTTGGGACATGCTCAGCTGTACATCGAATGTCTCATTTTAATGTGAAGTCTTCACCCCAAGTGTGGTTTTTAGTATGCGAATGAAGGAAAGGTCGTCTAAAAGTTGCTTGAGAAGGGGTTTCAGGTACCGTCTTGGATCTTTCTGGTGCAAACCGGTTTCTTAACTGTGGTCCTTGGGTTTCTTATCCCTCCCTGACGGCAGGCCTACGTAGCCTCGTGGGAATTTTTGTCTTTATTTTTTTAATGAGTTCAGTCTGCCTTTGTCAAGGGATATATTGGAGAGAATACAAGAAGTTTAACAGAAGTTCAAAGATTGACAATGTGGCTGCACAACCCAGTGACAGAGGAGCTGAATCTATACAGGGAGACAGACAGAAGAACAGATAATTACAGCAGGTGGTGATGGTGACCCTGCGCATGTGCGTGTGTGTGCGTGTGTGTGTGCACTTGCACGCTTGTGTGCATGTTCAGAGAATCTCTGCTGGCCCTGCAGAAGCGGCCCTTTCCCACCCGCTCCAATCCCTCACCCGTTCATCACTGCATGCCTTATGTTAGTTTTCAGCCATTTTGCAGATGAGGAAACTGAGGTCCAGAGAGGTTAAGAACGCGGAAGGTCACAGAGCTGGTAAGCGGAGGAAGTGGGGTTGGAACTCGACAGTCTGACCCCAAGACCTGCATACGGGACAGCTGTGCTACCTTGCCCCATTGGCTTGGCTAGGAATTGGTTCTCCCTCAGGACGATTCAGTCTCTGGAATGTCAGCCCCGATGTCCTCCCTCTCACAATTTCCCTGCCAAGGTGACCCAAGCAATGTAGCCAGGAGGGCCCGGTTTCTTCACCTGCACCCGGAGGGCTGAGGACCTGCTTACCAACCAGAAGGTCCAGGCTTCTGGGAAGCTGGGAGGCTCCCAATCTGTCCATTTCTCAGCCCCCAATCTGGCCAAGCGGCCGAGGACACTTGCCTGCTCATGGGACAAAGCAACCTGGTAACGATGACAATTCCCCACACGCCTCTGTCATTCACTAGATGCTGGACACCCTCCTAAGCCCTGCGTGTGTGGCATGCGCAATTAGTCCTCACAACCCTTGAGGGACTGTATTCATTTCACAAATTGCCACAAACTGGGGGGTTTCAAACAGCAGAAAGTTATTCTCTCAGTTCTGGAGGCGGGAGGGCTGGGGCCCAGGGGTCAGCAGGACCTGGCTACATCTCAAGGCTCCAGGGGAGGATTCTGGCTGTTCTGCTCCCGGTGGCTGTTGGGTGTTGGTGTCCTTGGCTTGTACAGTCACCCCCCTTATCTGCAGGTCTGCCTGCCCTGATTTCCATTACCTGTGGTCAATCCAGTCCCAAAATATTACATGGAAAATTCCAGAAAGAAACCATTCACAATTTTAAATCGCGTACTGTCCTGTGTGATGAAATCTCGGGAGCCCAGCTCCATCCCCCGGGGATGTGAGCCCTCCCTCTGCCCCGTGTGCCCACTCTGCGGGCGCTCCCGCCTCGGTCACTAGTAGCCGCCTCCGCCATCAGACTGACTGACGTGGGGCGGTGCTTGTGTTCAAGCGACCCTCATCGTCAGGAGGCCAACGGTAGCCTAACGCTAGGCCGGAGCGCCCGTGCCAGTCTCGCACTCCCTTGACCAGCAGGCATCGTGCCCCTCACATCGTCACAGCAGGGCGTGCGCGGGAGAGGGCGCACGTCCACGTAGCTTTCATTGCCGCGTGCTGTCCTATTTTATCACTGGTTATTGTTGATCTCTTACTGTGCCTCATTTATAAATTAAACTTTATCATGTGTATGTGTGTTTAGGAAATACATAGCATTACAGGGTTCAGTACTGTCCACAGTTTTAGGGGATCTTGGCACATATCTCCCGTGGATAAGGGGGCGACTGTAGCTGCATCACCCCCGTTTCTGCCTCTGTTACTACATGGTGTCCTTCCCTGTGTGTCTGTCTCTATGGCTCCAAATCTCTTCTCAGAAGGACACCAGACACTGCATTTAGGGGCCACCCTAATCCACTATCACCTCATCTTAATGACATCTGCAAAGACCCTATTTCCAAATAAAGTCACACTCACAGGTACCAGGAGTTAGGACACCAACATACCTTTTTTGGTGCCCTAATTTACCCTAACAGGTACAATTATTATTTCCACCTCTCAAAGGAGGACCCATGGTACTGAGAGGTTAAGAGTCTGTCCCAAATAGCAGAGCTTCGTTAGTGGAGCCGGCATTAGCTCAGGTTCCCGGGCGTCTGTGCCCTTAGCCGCTGCATTCACGCTGCTTTGCCTGCAGCTGCCAGGCTGGCACTTCAGACCTGCCAGCCCTCCCACAGCACCTGTGACAACAGAGATGCACTGAATTAGCTGCGTGCCATTGCCTAGGGCCGTGGGGCTCGCCGGGTGGCTCCCGGGGGCCTGAGGGTGGGCGAGGGGCTGGGCTGCGAGCGGGGGATTCTTTATCTCAGCAGGGCCGCGGGCGTTCGGTGTGGCTGGGTGGGCACCGCAGCTCCTGCTGCCACCTGGGTAATTGGTTTTCTGTGTTCATTTCAATAATGAACAATATTAAGGGAGGCTGGAGATGCAAGGGAGATACGAGCATTGTGGAAGGAACAAAGAGGTTTTAATGTGTTGAGCCTCTGTTCTAGGGAAGATGAAGGACATGATAATCGATTATTAAAGCAGAAGAAACTGTGCAGTGGTCCCGCACCATCCATCATGGTGCTCGCGCCAGGCGGTGGCAGAACCGAGTCCGCCGAGGTCCAGGCGTTATCTCCATAGTGTGTTTATATCTCAAATCAGGCTGCACTGACGGGAGGGAAAGGAATTCCAGGGAAGAAAGGTAACCATGGCATGTATTTCCTACAGAAATGCAAACACAATGCAGACAATCTGATTAAATATATCATCCCAGAAACCATGCAGCTGCTGATGCCCGAGTCTGTACTTCATATTTCTTGCCACGAGACCATTATATACCCTCTGAGACCACCGGCCTCTCCTTGCTCACCCCTGAGATGTCTGTGTCCCCATGGTCTGTCTTCCACTTTCTTTCCTTCGCTCTCCACATCTGCCTGGATAACCTCCTCTCGTGGCTTCCTCCACTGGCTGGCTGTGTACTGACGATTTCCAAATCGCACCTTCCTAGGTGCCTGACATTTGTTTCCCTTTCTCAGTCATTTAAAATCTTTTTGAATCGGTACTACATTTCATAGGTTAAATCCAGATGGTGTAAACAGTCAGCAAAAACTCCCCCTCCTTCTTTGTCTTGTACCTGCCTAGTTTCTGTCTTTGTAGGAGATCATTGCTGGTTATTTATGACTCCTTCCAGAGGTTCCCAGGAAATAGAAGTGGTATTTTCCCCTCAAATGTGCCGTATTATACACATATTCTGCACTTTGCTTTTTTTAACTTCTGATCATGATGGTGTTTAGAGAGCTTCTTCATTTTCTCTCCTTTTTAAAATTTATAATTGCACAGGGTTCCCTTGTCTGACTGCCCCATAATTTATTTCACTGGTCTTCTACCTATGGATATTTGTGTTGTTTCCAGTCACTTGCTGTTATGGTTAATTTTATGTGCCAATTTGACTGGGCCACGAGGGGCCAAATATTTCATTCAGCACTATTTCTGGTGTGTCTGTGAGGGTGTTCCTGGATGACATTAGCATCTGCTTCAGTGGGCGGGGTAAGTACAGTGCCTTCCCCAGTGTGGGTGGGCCTCATCCAACCCACTGACAGCCTCAAGACAATAAGGCTGAGCAAGAAAGATGCAGAGATACCTATAGAGTTCTACATCTTTTCATATTCATCTATCTGTGTGTCTCTCTCTCTCTCTGTCCGTCTTAGAGCTGGGACATTGGTCTTCTGCACTTGAACTCAGGCTCAGACTGGAACTATACCATTAGCTCTCCTGGGTCTGAACTCCTGGGCAGCTATGTTCCATAATTACACAAGCTGATTCCTTATAATCTCTCTCTTTCTCTATTTCAATAGAAAATATATATCTATATTTACATAGATATAAGTCCCAAAGGGGATCTGCACCTATTGCCATGGTTTTCCCTCAACACATGCCTTTCTAGTGCCCCTGACAGGTGAGGAGGAATCCAGAGAGAGGGCGGAGAAGGTGGGGTAAAGGCTTCTTACCCAAGCAGGACGTAGCACTCCCCTGGGGCGAGGAACACACTGACAGGGAGAAGACAGTGCTGGGGGAGGAAGGCGTAATCTGTGGCTGGGCCTCCTGGTGTCCAGAGCCATCACGATCCTGACTGATTTCTCTAGAATTCTGGGAAGAGGAGCCTATGTGTATTGTTATTATAGGGAGTATGTCTTGATCCACTGTTGTGTCCCCTTCAAATTCATATGCTGTATGTGAAAGTAGAGCCTTTAGGAGATAGGTTAGATGAAGTCTTACGGGTGGAGCCCTTATCTGATAGGACTTCCCTCTCCGTTTGGGTGTACAGAAGAAATGCCACATGAGGGCGGCTGTCTGCAAGCCAGGAAAAGAGTCCTCACCAGAAACCTATTCTGGCACTTTATCTCCAACCTCCAGAACTATGAGAAAGTAAATGTATATTGTTTAAGGCACCCAGTACTTTGTTATGGATCCTCAGCAGACTAATGTATTCACATTGTTTTTACTAATTTTAGTTATATGCAAGAGATTCTTTCATTCTCCTTGTGAAAAATTAAATAGTGAAGAGTCTTTAGCCAACACCTCCTATCTTGGTTCTCTAAACCAGCAGTTGGCAAACTGTGACCGACAGGGGCCCAATCTGGCTCTGTTGTGTTCTGTGTGTGTGTGTGACATTAGTCAACCTGTAATAATATTGTTTGGCCATTTTATAAGCCACTATTCTTTACAACTCCTCTCTGTATTTGGGGCTTATCAGATATAAACATTTAAATTAGTACTTTGGAACAACAAGTTTGAGACTGTATTTGTGTTGCAACATATATAACATGTTTCTTAAAGGACCACCTGGAGTCGATGGCCTGCCAGCATGAGGGGGAAACCTGGAGACACCGGACTGCCTGCTACCAGGATAGCAATGAGAGACTTTGTTTTCACCAGGCTCTATCTGTTTTTGAAATAAAATTTTATTGCCACACAGCTAATTCATTTACACATTGTCTGTGGCTGCATTTGTAGTCCAAGGGAAGAGCTCGTTAGTCACAACAGAGACCATAAGGCCCGAAAGGCCTAAAATATGAACTGTTGGGCCATTTGCAGAGGAGGATTGCTGTCCACCGCTCCCGGCCATGTCCAGGAGTAAGCGCTGGTACCAGTTTGGCATGAATTCCTTTAGCTTCCATACCACTGTATTATTTGGTATGTGTGTGCCCCAGTAATGGTTTATCATGTCTTTCTGTGCCTTTTTAATCGGGCAGCAATAAGTCTTGAAGATCTGTCCATGTTAGTAGACATGGATCTGCTTCGTTGTTTTCTCTGCTGCATACTATTCCTATGTAAACATTATTAATGGGCATTTTGGTTGTTTCCTGTTTTGTTTTGCTTTTTTGCCACAATAAACAATGTTACAACAAATATCCTTATATCTACCTCCTTCTGCACATGTGTGAGCCATTCTCTGTGATTGATACCGAGGCTGGAATTGCTGGGCCATGAGGCAGACACATTTTAAAATTCAGTCCTACTTTTTGACTAGGTCATGATTCAAAAATAAAAAATGATACACAAGGTAGCCTGGCAAGTGTGGATCAGTGGTTGTCCCATGCACCAGGAGGTCGCCGGTTCAATTCCAGGTCAGGGCATATGCCCGGGTTTCGGGCTCAATCCGCAGGAGGGGGCGTGCAGGAGGCAGCTGATGGATGTTCCAGTGTCACATCAACGTTTATCCCTCTCTCTCTCTCTCCCTTTCTCTCTCTGAAATCAATAAAAATATATTTTAAAAAAAATATGCAAGGTAGACATTGGAAACAGTCTTCCCCTCTCCTAATCTCTTTTGCCCTTCTAGCTGCTAGTTTCTCGTCTGTCCTGTGAGGGTTTCTTTATGAGAATGGAGCAAGCATGTGTGTTCCTATGTCTCTTCCTTCTCACACAAAAGGTAGCATTGTATATAGATATTCTCTATCTCACTTTGTTTTTCACTTGACAATACGTTCTGGAGATCTTTCCGTAACCGTAAATCTTTTCATATACATATATAAAGCATTTACCCACCCTTTTTACAAAGTGTTTTGTTTGTGTGGTATTTACATGGATGTACCATACTTTATTTAACTAGTCCCTTATGGAAGACCTCTTTCCTCCTCCTATATTCTGCTGCTACAAACAAGACATGCACATTTTATTTTTATTTTTTAAAAAAATATATCTTTATTGACTTCAGAGAGAGGAAAGGAGAGGGAGAGACAGAGAAAGAAACATCAATGATGAGAGAGTCATTGGTTGAGCCCGCAACCCGGGCATGTGCCCTGACCGGGAATCGAACCCCGATCTCCTGGATCCTAGGTTGATGCTCAACTGCTGAGCCACGCCCGGCCAGGCAAGACATGCACATTTTATTTTATTTTATTTTATTTTATTTTATTTTATTTTATTTTATTTTATTTTATTTTATTTTATTTTATTTTATTTTATTTTATTTTATTATTTTATTTTATTTTTTGTTTTTTAAAAATATATCTTTATTTCAGAGAGAGGAAAGGAGAGGGAGAGACAGACAGAAACATCAATGACAAGTCATTGGGAATTAAGCCCGCAGCCCAGGCATGTGCCTTGACCGGGAATCAAACCTCGATCTCCTGGATCCTAGGTCGATGCTCAACCGCTGAGCCAAGCCCGGCCAGGCAAGACACGCACATTTGAAATTTTAGGAGCTACAGCGTGTTGCCCTGCAAGGGTGGGTGTGGTTGGCATGCCGGCCTGGGTGCATTTTTAAGGAGCTAAAACGGAGCAGACGCTTGCTTGCACCGTACGCTCACCGAGCTCAGGCTGCTCGCAGCTCCCAGATATGCCACATTTCGTCATGTGTCTCCACCATCCTCTTTATTAGAACCTCCTTTCTACACCTGCCTGTCTAGCTAACTAAAATCCCCCTCCAAGTATGGCCTTGGAAGCCTGTGGTGTTCTCCCAGCCCCGGGGGGAGGCGGCTGTCCCAGCCCGCATCTCCTTGCCCCATTGTCACAGCGTTCGTCTTACCCCTCACCAGCCTTGCCTCCCTTTCTCCACTGTGGACTCCTGAGGCACGAGGCCATGTCTTCACCCATCTGTGTGCGCCTAAGACCCGGGCCAGTGCCTGTGCTGGAACGGCTCCTCCACCAATGTGGAATAAATTAACCGACAGGTGATCGCTCCCGGCAGAGACGAACCGACCAAACTGAATCTGGACCATGAGCCGCGGGGGTGCGTATCCACGCGCCTGCCCCGCACGCCGAGGGGCTCATTTGCGGGGGCTGACGGAACTTGGGTGTGATCTGCATGCTGGAGGGGAGGCTGCCGACTCCCAGGGGCCTCTTCGAGGCCTCTGTCATTCATTAGAGAGCACAGGCTGGCATTGGAGCCTGTGCAGCCCAGCGACAGCCGATTAGGGGAGACTGTAGCTTTGGAAACAAACATCTGCTTGGCGCTGGGTAAATAATATTTAGAGCCTGGTGTTTTATGACTGTCTATGTAATTAACGTGAATCCCGTATAATTTAGTATTTGATCACGTGGGACCCACAGAGATTGTGCCCATAACCCGAGTTACAGCTGCAAATACCTTATCTGCCGTCTCCTACCACTGGCCTCAAGTCTAGGGGTTGCGTACTGGTTGGGGTGACACCTGAGCTTAGAGGTTCGAGCCTGTTCAGTGGTCGTCACCTTTCATAAGGGTTAATAGAGAGGAACGCCTGTCTCCAGGTTCTATCCTGGGTAACCCTTCTGCGGACGGTTCATGGAGTATTGGGAAACATGAACGTCTCCTCCTGGCCTTTGGTACTTGGTTGTCCTTTTTCCAGGGAGAACGAGGTTCAGAGAAATGTGGTGAGGAGGGTACCACGGAGCAAGACCCTTTCCTACGGCAGGTCCTTTCCCAGATGCTTTTTTCACATTTTCCCCATTTGCAATTCACAGCACTGTGGGGTCAGTATTATCAAAGACCATTTTACAAATAAACAAGTTGGGTTCGAAGGACTTGTCCTGGGGTCCCCGCCAGCAGGTGCCTGGGCTGTGTGTCAGAGCTGACCTGCCAAAGCCCGCGCTCCTCTCAGATACCACCTGCCTTCCCAGAGGATGCGGTTGGTGGTGTTCGGCGGAGCCGTCGGCTGAGACAGCTCTGAGTCCCTGCAGATAGCGCCGGGCGGACTGGCTGTGAACTCTGTCTCCTTTGCTTCCAAATAAAATCATCAATTGCCTTGGCATCTTTGCCCATGGGGTTCTTAAGAACATCATCCAAATGCTTTGTGTGGGAAGATGAAGGACTTGGAGAAAAGCCCGCTGCTGGTGGACTTGAGCATATAGCTTATGGTAGCCAAGTGGCCGAGAGAACAGAGTATTTGCTAAGCGAAGCATTCTGCCTCACTCCGTAACTACCATCAGAATGAAAACAAACAAAACAAAAACAACAACTGGGCCACTGGGTTTCAACAGAATCATCTGTTGAGCTTGAAAAATATTCCTGTCTGGTCCCCACCCCCAGATCCACAGACATTCTGGTTCCATGGGTATTTATACAGCTTTCTGTGCTATTCCGATGCACGGCAGGTTTTGGAGCCTATGACCTCGTCTACGGGCCTTTTGAGTCATCAGATGTTTTATAAGGAAATACATAAGGAAATAAGGATTGCTTTCTTTGGATACAGCTTTTCTTTATCACATCACATCTCTCCCTCTCTCCATCCCCCTCTCTCATGCATTTTTTGCTAGCAGTCAGAAATTCTTAAAAGCTTTTTGCTACGAAACCATCTGCTGGAGAAACCTCCCACTAGGTTTCAAATGCCAAACTGTTCCCAGTAGCAATTTTCTTTATTATTTTGGGGAAAAGAATGAATTACATTTCTTTCCTATGAAAGAAAATACTTTAAAAATAAAAATATTCATTATGGACCGGTAGCAGTTGCTTATATTTTTAAAAGAAATAGCTTTCTTAGACACGTGTTCTGTGAGTTAGCTTGGTTCTTGCCTGGAGGATAGGAAGCTTGGACCATTCCAGTGCCAGGATGCTCTGGCCGGCAGCGGTGTCTCAGAAAATGGAGACCAATTTAGCTCCAAGAATTGCAGGGTGTTTTATTGACCTCCTGACGCCCACAGCTTTATGGAAACAGGCCATCCAATGCTACCAGCCTAGCTTGAAGGTTTATATGGGCTGTACCCTTGTCACATTGCATGCTCAAAACCTTCCCCCATTACCATGGAAATTCCCATCCTGTGACCAGCAGCAGGAGTATTGTTAAGAGACTTGGGAAGAAGAAACCTGAAAACGTTTCCTTCGCCTCCATTTGGAGATGGTTTTCCTCAAGTGTCTTATCAGATGATCTTATAAGCCTTTGAAATTCATTTGCTTTGGCAGATGGCTGGCTGTGCACCCAAACCCCCCGATCCCCTCTCGACAGCACGCAGTTCCCCGGGGGAGCAGCCTCGCAGCCAGGACAACGTGACCCAGCCGGCCCTTGTAGCAGTGCGGGCCGGTCAGTCCCTCCCGACGGAACCTGAGCAGAAGTGGCGCGTCCCTTCTGAGTCGGGGTTTTAAGAATTGGATACTTTCCCCATTTCTTTTTCTTTCCCTGCCAACTGAGCGCAGATAATTCCCAAACCCTGAGGAGACGTGGAACCCTAAGGTGGGAAGCGTGTGGGGCCCTGAATCGCTGCGTGAAGACAGTTGCTTTGATGTGATGAGATAAGCCCGCTGGTGCCAGTCCCCGGGTTTGGAGCTGGCTCTTGCACCGTGTAGGTTGCCAGGCTGACCACACCCCGGCTGCTCAGCAGAGCGCCGAAGACCTTCCTCTGGATTAAGGCACTTGGACCTCCTGAGCCCTTCTGTTTCCAGCATGGGACAGAAGCGCTGGGTAAGGAATACTTGTCCTGGGACAGCTATTCTAGGAGAAAAATAATGATATTTGGTGCGGGATCAATGTATGAGTAGAAGAAGGTACTAAGGAGAAGAAAAGACTGTTGAGGCAATGCCCAGGGAAGGGCAGCAGACCAAGGATTTCTGCCCCCGAAGGTGGGAAACTATCGCCAGCCCTGGTCCCGGTGAAGCCTCCAGCAGCGGACTTCGTAGCCTCCGCCGCACTGACCCTGCCCAGGCAGCTCTGGCCGTGACCAGGGAAGAGGGCCGCTTGGTGAGCAACACATGCCAGTGCCCACAGCAGCAAAGACCCTTGGAAGTCACCACGGAGCAGGCAGTCAGCTGGGTGGAGAGGGGCAAAATGTGGGCAAGCTCCACGTCTTCAGGGCGCTCACAAGGCGTTCAGGGCGACAGGATGTACCCATAAGATACGTGTGGGAACAGAAGCCAAGTGTAAAGTGGGTGGTGAGAAGGGAGCTGGACGGACGGCAGGACGGGCCACAGTCGGAGTGTGCACAGTGGCAGGCAGAGTCCCGGGCGAGTCCCACCTCGGTAGCTGCCATCTGGTGAGATGCAAGTGGATAAACGACGTCTCTGAGGCACCATTTGCTTCCAACATTTAAAAGTAATTTTTGGAATATAGGTAAGTCTGTAAGAGTGAGCCTTTCATGAAAATGTCACTTGACATGTGAGTAGTGACTACGACAATGGCAAACCACTGTTCCTAATTCTTCCAGGAGGCTAGTCATTATGAAATTCTGATTGGAGCCAGCACCAGGCTTTCAAAAAATAAATGAGTGTTTTTTTTAAAAACAACAACAGGTATTTCAAAAATCAACAGTTTGCCCAGCCTGTGAAGTGACCAACCAGAATGGACACTCGCGTTAGAGGGCACTTGGAAGCTCCCAGCTGTGCTTGGCATTAACCCTTTACCTGCTGGATCATGAGGAGCCTGAGGAAACTGCTTGGCGGGAGCTTGGGAGGGTGGCTTTTTCCAACCCAAACAGAAATACTTCCTATTTTAACAATCCACACATTGTCCCCGTATAGAATCATAAACACCGAAAGCCCTGCCGTCAAGGTGGAGTCTCCGGGGACCCCAGCTCCCAGAGACGACGCCTGCTCGCAGGTTAGGGGCTGCCCTTCGGCGCTGTGAGAAGTTTCTGCGCAAACGCAGACAGGGCCATGCTGTGCATTCCGTGTCACAGGCGGCCTGCCCCTGCCTCCCCTCTCACAAGAGCATAGCGTGACCCGCATGCTCCGTGAGCCCACAGAGAATTACCCGAGCTCTGTCCTTTCCTCTACCCTCTCATTAGACTGCGGGCCTAAGCTGACGCCCTCACTGAAGTGTCTGATGCGCCACCAGGCTGCCCCCCGGCACGTGCGCTGCTGAAAGCTGTCGCAGGTCTGCTGTCTGGCAGCCGCTCCCTCCCGACCCCTCTCCTGGCCGTTTCCCAGCCTCCCTCACTCCATGTCCTGCAGGGCTTGCTCTGGCCTTGACCTCCCAAGTGAAGGCCCCATCGTGCACCATTAGTGTCTCAGGCAGTCAGTCCTCTTGCACCCCTCTCTCCACCCTGCTTCCCCTGGCTGAGGGTCCTGTCCTCTGCCCTCAGATGCTGACAAGATCCTCCCTGGCACCCTGCCCTCGTTTCTCCTCAGGCTGGTCTCGTGGCATCTCACATCAACAGTCAGACGGTGGGGGCCTTGAACTCAGGACTGTGTTGGACGGGTTCCCAGCTGTAGGCCAGGGGAGCAGATCGACCTGTCACATGATTCGGAAGGACCCGGATTCGGAAACTTTGTTCAAAGTTTGCTTCCCTTCTGGCTACTTGCTTTCATGAGAGAGGAACCTGCCTCTTCTTGTTTGCACGGTATCACTTATAACCATGCCTGCCCTTAGCGGGGGCTTAGTAAACATTCGTTGAATAAATAACCAGGATCCAGCCTAGACGAGAGCAGGGCTAGGTATCCCAGAGCAGGGGTCCCGGCGGCCCGCAGCTGACCTGCCTGAGAGGCGGGGTCACAGCTCTGCGGGGGCGTGTGGCAGGGGAAAGGGCAGCAGGCGCTCCGGTGGCCTCCAGACACTCCTGGCGGGTGTCCATGGGGCTGTGTGTCCGGCCGCCTTGGAGAAGGAGCGGATCTCAAGCTGCAGCAGATGGTAAGAGATGTCTTTAGTCTTTAGCATTTAAGGAGAAGAGCTGGGAATAGGCACTCGGCTCAAAGGCAGTTATGATGCATTTAAATCAGCCTCGCGAATCATTTACCGGAACGCGCACGCCTCGGAATTCTCGGGTGCCCACGGGCTCTGCAGGGGCTTCCTCTCGCCCGTCTCCCTACCCGCAGTGCCTCGGACAGAGTGCGCACGGGGTGGGTGGCCTGCCCAAGGGAATGCACATTCGGCTGGCATGGCCCACCCTCCCGGGAGAGTCACAACCCCTGAATGCAGAGACTGTGTCTTATTTCCTTTTAAAAATTATTTATTAATTTTTAGAGAGAGAGAATGGGGTGGGGAGAGAGAGATAGAGAGAGGGAAAGATGGAAACATCGATCTGTTTTTCCGCTCATTTATGTGTCCATTGGTTGATTCCTGCATGTGCCCTGATTGGGGATCGAACCCACAGCCTCGATGGGTCAGGATGACACTCCAACCAACCGAGCACCCGGCCGGGGCATATGCCTCTTTATACCTCCCAGTTTACTCAGCTTCTTGCTCTACTGGAGCTAATGTTGGGGCAGCTGGACAGGTGCCTGTCGCGTGCCCCTGGGGAGCAAAGGCTCCTGAATGCGGGCAGTGGGGCTGGCGTGGGCATTTCAGTAAGCTGCGCTTGAAAACGGAAACACGAACACCTACTTTATAAAGCTGTTGTAAAGATCAAGTAGAATCACATATTTAAGGCTCCCAGCCCAAGCCTGACACATGGTAGGTGGTCATAAACGTTAGATTTAGGAGGCGCGTGTCATGGTGGCTATGGTCGTGGCCTTTTCGGTCACAGGGCCCTGGGTTTAACTCTCAACTCTGTCACCTACTAGTGCTGTAAACTTGACAACTTATTTAACTTTCCTGAACCTCGGCGTCCTCATGGGGACAATGGCTCTAACTACCAGTGTCTAACTCAGAGCGGTGTGGGATTAAATGCGCCAATGCACATACGGTTCCTGGCCACACAGCAAGGGTTACTGGCCAGCGGATGGTAAATGGGACATCCTGGCTGCCTGAAATCACCTGAGGACATTTGGGGTTGGGGGAGAGGCACATATACACGCTCGCCCTTCTAGCTGGTTAAGCTAAATGCTTGGAACCATCTTCGAAGCTTCTGTTTTTATCACTCCCCACAACCAGTCCCTCAGGTATTCCTGTTGGCTCTGCCTTTAAAATAGAGCTAGAAAGTAGCTACCATTTACCACGTCCTGGACACTGCCGCCTCCTCGCTGGCCACCCTGCTTCTGTCACTGTCCCTTACAGTCTTTTCTCAGCACCGCAGCAGCCAGAGGGGCCTTGGTGAAAACACGTCAGGCCACGTCTCCCCTCTGCTCTGCCCTCCCAGCGGTTCCCCATTCCCACCACAGCACACACAGGTCCTTCCAGTGACCCCTGAGGCCCCCAGGCCTGCCCCGTGCGACCGGCCTCCTCCTCGGCATCTCTCCCACCTCCTGCCACTCTCCCCGTTGCCCCTTCCGTTCCAGCCACGCTAGTTATTGGCTGTTTCTTGAATGCCCCGGGCATATTCCTGTTTCGGGCTCTGCACTGGCTGTTTCTATCTGGAAGGCTCTTCTAGATTTGCCCCACCCTGTGTTTTCACGACTCATTCTCTCCCTTCCTTCAAGTCTCTGCTCAAATGCCACCTCCTCTGTGAGGCCTTCCTTGCCTACCTGTCTAAATATCAATATCTGCAATGTCCAACACACCTTACCCCCTGTGCTTTTTCTGTCTTTTTAAACACTTATCCCATCTAACCCACCATATGCTTATTTAGATATTATACTTGCTGTCAGTCTCCCCCCCACTAGAATATAAGTTCCATGAAGAACGAAGATCTTTGTTTTGTTCAGGGTTCTATCTTCACACCTAGAACAGTGCCTGGAACATAGCAGACTTTTGTTAAATGTTTGTTAAAGAAAGAGTGACCCAAAGGGAAGGAGCAACTAAAGATCTAGAGACACTTGGAAGTGAGATAGCACAAAGCATGCAAAGTATTTAAACATTTAAAACTATTAGCTGCCTAGCTAAAAATCTGGTTTTATTTTCTAAATGACAACCTGAGTCAAAAGATTCTAATGTAGAATAAAATGATCTCAGAACGGGGACCCACACTTGCTCATGTTTGCTGTGGCCAGAGTGGAGGGAGGATCCCCCTTAGGCCCCACAGCCTCTCTCCGCCAGCTCGCCCAGGCTCCCTCCGGCCCTGGAGCCTCTGCTGGGCTTCCTCTGAGCAACTGTGCCAGCAGATGGGTCTGTGCCCATCTCTGAGGCAAGAGTTCCCCCGGGCTGTTCTCGCCCTGCCTGGATTCTCTATTCATGTTTGAAGTAATTGGATACTGGGGTGGCTGACCACAGATGACCAGTTCTAAATCACTCCAGAACACATAAAAATATTCATGAAAACACGAAATGAAAACGTTACAGTGCCCGGAACGTTGACCAGCAGGGCGATGCTTACGCAGCGTTGTTAATTGGGTTTCTCATGAGATGTGCAGTCGGTTCGGGTTTATCTGATGAGACGTGGGCTGTGACGGCAGCTCTTGGCGACAGCTCAGGTGGCTGCATGGTCAGGGAACTGAGCAGCGGGCTGAGCAGCAGGCTGGGAGCGGGAGAGGGTGGGGAGGCCGCTGGGAGCTGGTGTGGCCCGCGTTTCTTATCGCCGACCTGGACGGAGAAAATATCTCTCAGCGTAATCCACAATTTTGACGAATGTCCTGTTTGAGATAATGACCTGTCTCTGGACTTGCAAAAACCCTGAAAATACTTCTGAGAATTGAGTTTTATCTCAAGGGCGGCAGGATGTGCATCCAGTCCCACCATCGATACCATCTCCTGAGAACTCTCTCCCAGGTTCTTTATTAAGGTTTAATTAAATTTTATGTGTTATCAATTAGGATTAATCTACATTTAGTCTGAATTAGAGGGAGCCAATTATAAATAAGTCCACTTCTCATTTATTCCTGAATACAAAATGAAGGTTTTAAAACTTCCTTTGGAAAAACCCCACATACAAATGCAACCCCTCTGAGCCAAATGTGCCCAGGAGGCTGACAATTCGATTACAATAAACCGAAGAGATGAGAAGTCCTGTAGAAAGGTGTTACAGACAGAAAGGGGGTAGTAAGGGCAAGGAGAGGTGGCCCGGAGTGTGACTAGAGCAGACACCCGAGAAGCTGGCATTTTCTCTTTTCACACTTTTAGCAAATATGTGGACACACAGACATATGTATTGCATCATTTAAAAAAAATATGTCTTTTACTGATTTTTAGAGAGAGAGAGAGAGGAAGGGAGAGGGAGAGAGAGATAGAAACATCGACGAGAGAGATACATCGTTGATGGGCTGCCTCCTGCACGCCTCCTATGGGGATCACGCCTGCAACCCAGGCATATACCCTGGCCAGGAATTGAATCCATCACCTCTTGGTTCCTGGGTAGAGGCTCAACCACTGAACCACACTGGCCAGCTGCATTGCATCATTTTGTTACAATTAGACCTTTGGCTGTGGCTCCAGGAGTCCTTCAGACAGCACGCAATCTAAAACACAACCCATTCTGCCGCTTCTCCGTGGAGGTGCGAAGGACACGCACAGGCAAGAGGATTAAACTTGGTGGGAACACACAAAGTTCTTCTTTCTGAAATTTGGGCCGGATGTAGATTTGTCTAAGTGCCATTAGCTAGGAGAACAGCCGCATCCTTGGAGACACAGTCCTGCTGTGGGTGGTTGCGGCAAAGAGACCTTTGCACTTTTAGAGCGTCGCCTGCAGCAGCTCCGGAGGGAGAACCTGAGCGCGCTCCACAGTGTTGCAGCACCCGCTCTGCGCCTGGACCAGCGAGGCCAGTCCTGAGCACTCACTCCAACGCCAACTCCAACTCCAACTCCAACTCCAACTCCAACTCCAACTCCAACTCCAACTCCAACTCCAACTCCAACGCCAACGCCAAGGCCAAGGCCAACTCCAACTCCAACTCCAACTCCAACTCCAACTCCAACTCCAACTCCAATGCCAACTCCAACGCCAACGCCAACGCCAACGCCAACTCCAATGCCAATGTCAACACCAATGCCAACGCCAACTCCATTGCCAACGCCAACCCCAACTCCAACTCCATCCTGTCCTCCTCTTTCTGGGCACAAGTAGGGTTGCACTCTTCCCCTCGGCCACCTCGAGGTTGGATAGGGGCTTGATACTGTCTGGTCAATGGAATGCGGGAAGCGACAAGATGGATCCCGGGTGGAGGCCTTTGCTGTGCTTTTTCTTGCCCTTTTCTCCCGCTGCAGCGATCATGCAGATGCAGCTCACACAGTGCCCCTAGCAGGCCAAGATGCAGGCCTCTTGCGAACCTTCATGGATCACAGAGCATGAACAAAGAAGCGGGCTTTCCTTGTGTGAAGCCATCGAGAGCCTAGGGTTTTTGTTACTTCAGCAGAACACAGCTTATCCTGCCTGATGGAACCCTTCTCAGCTTTGAGAGGTTCAAAGCTCAGTCCTCTAAGCTTTGGTACCTCCATCACCATGTTGTTGTATGAGGAAAAAAACCAAAATAATTTGCAAAAAGTGTTTCAGTCAATGTCTGGCACACAGCTAGTACTTAATAAATGCGATTATTATTGTAGTTGGGGGTGCCTATATTTTGTGCCTAAATGACCCCATATTGTGCAAGTAGGTTCACAGTTTATGTAAACTCTTAGCATTTCAGTATCTTGCCCTCCCACCTAAGCAGAAGTCCCATATCAGGCAGCCTTGACTGCTCTCTGCTAAAGAGGTTCTAGAATAGACAAAGCCTCATAGTGCAGAGTCCTGTTTACTCCTCCCCTTCCTTACAGCGCTATCCAATAATCCCATAATATTAGATAAGATTTAAGAAAATACAAAAATCAACCTTATGATGACAGCTCCTTTAGGGAGGCATTATATTTTCAATGAGCATCTAGAGACATACCTGCATGGGCCTCCTGACACACCTGTGGATTCAATAACTCCCTTTTTGGGTTATAAGAGTAACCCGTGATCCGTCTAACTTGGGCACATTTTCTGCCTTGGGTCTTGTTGAAGTACACCAGCCAATGTACAGGTGTAAACAAAGTGAGTTGGAGACACTCAGAATCTTTTGGTGACCAGTGGGACGGGCATGCACCATGAACTCTTCCCATGGACTTGGTGTGCTATTGTGCCAGAAACCCTTTCGCGGTTGCCACGTGGTAGGAAACCTGAGGGACGTTTAGGATCAATGATGAGACCAGTTCAAACATTACTTGGACCCAGAATTTAGAATGTCCAGTCCTTTTGGATGTTAAGGTCTTATTCCAGAATCAGGGTGTGGCCCAGGGTGTGCACACTCACGACAGTCAGGAATGTTTTGGTTGCAAGTGACAGAAACCTAGCACAAACCCAAAAGAAATTTATTAGCTCTTTCAACTTGGAGATTCAGTGGCTAAACCCTTCCAGCTTTAACTATGGCTGCATCTGGATATTTGATGATGTCATTAGCTCTTTCTCTCGCCCACTCTGACTTATCTGTGTATTGATTTTCTTTTTATCACTCTTCCACATGGTGGTGAGGATGACACCAGCACTGCTAGGCATCCATTGCTCTTTTACCTATTATCTCAGTGAAAAGACTGTGCCTCTTTCCTGATGGTTCCAGGAAAAATACTGGGGAGGGCTCCAGGGTTAAGTTTTCTAATCCTCAAAGAATTTCTGCAAATTGAAATGAGTAAAAAATCCAATAAAGAAATCGGCAAAAGATAGGAGTAAGCAATTTTCAGAAGAGAAAATGCAAATGGCCAATAAGCAAATTAAATTATGCTCATTCTTATGGGGGAAGGGAAAATGTAAATAAAAATGACAGTCAGATCATGTTAGAAATGCATCAGTTTGGCCAGAATGGATGTGATTCATGGCCCGTGGCTTGTGATTGTGTGGAGGAAATGAAGGCTCTCGTACTTGGCTGGAATGAGTAAGAATTGCTTTAACCATTAAAAAAAAAAAATCTGTAAATAGCTACTGAAATTAAAAATAGACATACTCTTGGACCCAGCCATTTCACTTTGGGCAGACAGAAATAAAAACGCCAGATCAACAGAAAAATGTTTATTACAACATATCTGATACTTGAAAAAGTCTGGAAATAATCTGCATGTCCAAAAATGGGGAATTATTTATATTGAATAAATTATATTACTTCATATTCTGGAGTTTTATGCAGCTATTAAAGAAATAGTATGTGGAGATATACCTGTAATATCTTGTTAAGTAAAAAAATCAAATTTGTGTATCATGACCCCATTTTTGAAAAAAAACAAGAAAAATTTATTCATGTGACTTTTTATATATTAACGTTTGCATGAGCCCCGCAGAAATATGGAAAGATACATACCAAATACTTGACATTAGTTACTCTGAAGGGAAGGGATCATGTGTGCATATATCACCATTGTTGTTTGAAATGAAAATTCACTAAAGTACATATAAAAAAGGACAAATGGTACCTGTGTCCCCGAAACAAATGCCAACAATCCACAGGTTCAGGGTGACACCCTAAATCTCGGGGTAAGCACATGGGAATCTCATCCAAGGTCTATTCCATGGGCATTTGGTAAGAGCTGTGATGTCTGTGCTGCTTGCTCGCTGTGAGGGGACGGTGCCCTCTGTTGACCTTGGCCAGGCTGCACCTTCCACTGAAGCATGGACTCATTGGATGCGTGGTGGGCGTGCACCTTACGTTTCAGCAAGTATGATGTATCTGTGCCTGCACTTGGTAGGCCCTCTTGCAGATGGGAGGGATGAGGTCAGGCTCTGGTCACCAAATGGTCTTTGCTGTTCATTAGGCCTGAGTAGTGTGGTTTCCTTTGGTTATGTGGAGGCTCTTATTGTTGGTTAATGTTATCTGTAGGTAATATGTGGAGGCCTTAAACTGTATGTTAAAGGGCAGACAACTTTTGACTTTGCTTATTTTCCCTTACTTTTCATTGTTGTTATTATTTCAACTTAAAAATTTTTTTTTAAAATGTTCTTATTGGGGGTGACACTGGTTAACGAAATTATGCAGGTTTCGGGTGCACAATTCTACAACACATTCTCTGTACACTGTATTGTGTGTTCACCACCCCAAGTCAAGTCTCCTTCCACCACCATTTTTCCCCCTTTCCTCCCACCCGCCTCCCTCCAGCAATCGGCACACTGCTGTTTGTGCCCATGAGCTCTTTCTCTCTTTTTTCTCCTCTTTTGTTCAATCCTTCCACCTCCCTGGGGGGCTCCCTGACAGCTGTCAGCCTGCTCTCTATGAGTTTGTCTCTATTTTGCTTGTTAGTTCATTTGGATCACAGCAGCGTTATTTACAATAGCCAAGGTCTGGAAGCAGCCCAGGTGCCCATCGGTAGATGAGTTGGTAAAACAGCTGTGTGACATTTACACCGTGGAATACTACGCAGCTGTAAAAAGGAAGAACATTTTACCCTTTGCCACAGCATGGATGGACCTGGAGAGCATTATGCTAAGTGAAAAAAACCAGTCACAGAAAGACAACTACCGTATGATTCCACTCATGTGGAATCTAATGCACAAAATGAATGATTTCAACTTTTGAGACCTAACTAGGTCAGGTCGCCAGGCCTTGTGTTTGTGTCACAATCAGCCTGTGCAGCAGGGGTTTATGGGGTGCTGGGCACTGTGTGGGCCCGTCATTGGCCTTGCTGTGTAGTCTGTGTTTTTCCATAATATTGAACGGCTATTACTACATGGAAATGAGGAAAACAGAACCATCTCCTAACTAATTGTTGAGTCGAAGGAGAAATAAAACATACAATCAAAGACCATTTAGAGAATGATGGGAATGTGAATAATACACATGGGAATTTATAGGATATAGCCAAAGCCCTTAAATTGCTTTTTATTGTTCGAAATAAAAATGAAGTTAGCTTTAAAATCGAGAAGAATGAAAATTAGCAAATATTTTAAGGAATTCAAGAAAAAGAAATCTTTCAGGAACAAAGTGGAGCCCTGCCGGGCGTGGCTCAGGGGTTGAGTGTTGACCTGGGATCCAGGCGATCGGGGTTCGATTCCCGGTCAGGGCACATGCCCGGGTTGCGGGCTCGATCAATGACTCTTTCATCATTGATGTTTCTCTCTCTCTCTCTCCCTCTCCTTTCCTTTCTCTGAAATCAGTAAAGATATATTAAAAAAAATATATAAAAGAACAAAGTGGAAATCCATGATTCAAAAACAAAAAAGCTCAAGATATGATAAACACATCCAAGAAGCGGCCCTCGGGGGAAAACCAATAATATAAGCAAAAGTCTGCTCATTGACTGAGGAGAGGAATCATTGATGGAATAAAATTATAGACGGTGAGGAGCTCCGAAGGCCTGTGAGAGTAAACACAGGTTTTCCTGTGCACAACTCTCTCTCTGTAAGTAATGAAAAGACTCACGGATGTGGATTCTCCTGAGAAATAAGAAAAACAAAAATCGACTCATGAACTAGTAATAATACTTATAAATAATCATATAACAATTAAGAAGGTGAAGTGTTGCCAAACGGGAACGCAGCAGCCTTCTGAAGCAGGTCTTTCTAATGCGTTTGTTTTCCATTTTCCAGTAACAGAGCACTCCCACACTTGACTAGCGGCTCCTGATTATAGAAAAGCATGGCCGGCCCTCTAATTCATTTCACGAGGACAGCACAGCCCTGGAATCCAATCTTGAAGAATACAGTGGAAAAAACAAAGCAGAAGACCGAGGCAGTGGGTGAAAAACTATAAATAAAGCAGTAGAAACAATTCAATAATACATTAATAGAGGCGTTCACCATGACCGAGTGGGAGTTAGCCTGGGAATGCAGAAGCTGTTGTTTTTCAGATAATTTTGTTGCAAAAGAAATAATATAAAACCTTATAGATGAGCTGAGGCACCCTTTCAAACTCACCCTGGGTCCCGCTCTCTCCCACCCTGCCTCCCACCTTCCTTCCAAACCCCACTCCTTGCAACAACCCGCGATAATAACCCTTTCCAAGTTGGTATTTATGCTTCTAATCTATGTTTTGTGTCTCTATAACTTTCATAAAAGCCCATAAATATCTAGCTACATGCTATTTTGTTTGTCCTTGACGTTTCACAACTTGTTTTACTCTGGAACCTGCTTTCGTTGTCTCAGCGTTACGTGCTTGCGACTGGTCCACGCCGATCCAAGGAGCCCCAGCTCATTCCTTGTACAGCGCACCATGGTTTATTTACTTTTTATATTTTAACCCTAGACATTGAGGTTGTTTCCTTTCTTTTGGTGGCCATTGTAAACGCTGCTACAAGAAACGCGCACACTCCCCCGGCAGGCCCTGGTGGGGTCGGCGCCGTTGGCTCTCCCAGCCGGGGGGTGAGAGTGCAGGCTCCCCATCCTGGCCAGTGCGCAGGGGGGTTGTATCCCTGTTTTCACTTGCATCTCCCGATTACCCAGAGGGAGAGCCTGCCAGTGTTCTATTCTCTGAATGGTCCGATTACATCCTTTGTCTGTTTCATACTAGACTTAAAAGACTCTCTTCCTACTTGATTGGTAGGCCTTCTTTATATATTCTGAATGCTGATCCAGAGCTATTTAATAACAGGAAATCCATTAACATCTTACATCAGAGAAATAGGTCAAAAAGATATTCCAAATGCTGTCAGTAGATACCAAGGGCATTCGATAGAGTTTGAGACTTATTCCTGACAAAAAGCTCTTTGAACATTTGGGAATAGAAAAATGATAAACGTGTCTCCTTTAAACCAGGCCCACATCAGCCTTGCTCTTGAAACATCAGATACATTCCCATTAAAGACAAGGATCTGAGCTGTCTCCTTACCCCCCGCCCAAATTCACACTTTGAGGTCCTAACCCCCAGCACCTCAGAAAGGGACTGTATTTGGAGATACAGCCTTTGGAGAGGTGTTTAGGGTAAAGTAAGGTCTGCAGCTGGGGCCCTAATGCACTGTGACTGCTGTCCTGGTAAGAAGAGGAGAGTTGGACACAGCCATGCACGGAGGGACGACCATGTGAGGACACAGGGAGCACACGGCCTTTTACAAGCCAAGGAGTGAGGCCTGGGACAGACTCTTTCCTCAGGGCCTCGGAAGGACCAGCACCCTGACACCCTGACCTCGGACTTCCAGCCTCCAGATCTGTGACAGGGAAACGGCTGTGGGTTAAGCCCCCAGTCTGTGGTCCTTTGTTATGGCAGCAACAGGAAACAAATACACTCGCCTTTGCTGATGTTATAAGTGTGTTGTGAAAGTTTTGACCACATGGCATATCATGGGAATAAGAGATTCGGCTACGAGGCAGAAAGAGACCCACGTATTTACAGGTGATACATGCTAACAGCTACATCAACCTCAACGGGACGGCTCAGGAACCCGGTTGATATCACACAAACCTCTAAAAATCAACAAACAATAAGATACCGATTATTAAATGCCTTATTTGCAGTAACAATGAAAAATGAAATAACCAGGCTGTTTATAACAAGAGACGTGCATGAAGAAAGCCATAAAAATTTACCGAGTAATGCAGATGGTTTAAAGAAATAGAGAAATGTATCAACGGCCTGAACGGGAACCTAAGGAGTTCAGACGTTTAAATTCTTCCAAAATTACCGGGCAGACTTAACATGTGGAATTTGAATTTTCCAGGAACTCTATAAAATAATTCTATGGTTCAGTTAGGACAGTGTGAGGAAGGAGTTGCGATGGGAGACCTGAAACGCCAGATACAATAACTTAACACAGCGGCTTTCCTCGGGCGTGTTGCAGGAACGTTTAAGGCCCGCAGTACCGGCTATTGAGTCAGGGGCACCGACCTCTTTTCCCTGAGATTGTCATAAAACAGTGACAACAGCCGGCACAACAGTAGCCGTCCGGTGTGAATGCATCAACAGCATACCTATTTTTTGTTAGATCGGTAAAAAAATATATTTTTTGCGTGCTGCGGAATTCTAGTAATTAGCTCATGTGCCAGGGTGGCCGGCTCGGAACTCGGAGCCAGGTAAGTGGAAGCCTTGCTTAGCCGGGCATCACCCCGACAATCGGCAAACGTGGTGCCGGGAGACAAGCGGTGCAAAGAGAGTCTTGGAAAACCTAAGAGGAGCGGGAGCTGGGCCGAGGCAGCGGGGCGGGACAGTCAGGCGGGAGAGGCCCGGGCGCAGGGGCCGCTCGGTGCCGGTGCCACCTGCCCGCCGCGTCCCTCTCGCAGGCCTCGGGCTGGGCTGCGCGATGCTCAGTCACAGGCCCGGCGGGTGTCCCGGGCTCACACAGGCCGGGACCGCATGGCTGGCTGGAAAAGTAGATTGTCTCATAAAGAACATTCACACTTCCCAGGAAATCGTGGGGGGGGGGGGTGTTCTCTGAGTGAGTCTCTGGCCCATTCTCTCAGGCGGAGACCTTGGGGGCACAGATTTCCCAGAGGTCCTCCTTGCTCTGTCAGCCCTCACCCCAGGAAGGGGGGGGTGTCTTCCCAGGCTAACCAGGGGCGTGCCATTCAATGGCCCGAATGACTATCCTGAGTGGGGTGGGTGGGGTGGAAGGGCTTGGGGGAGAGGAAGGCGGGGAGGAGGAAGCGCCTCCAGGATAAGATACGCTCTCGAACAGGAACTGACGACCTTTTCATGTGAAGGGCCAGAGAGGAAACATTTTAGGCTCTGTAGGCCATATGGCTCCCGTTGCAACCACTCAGCTCACCCTTGGTGTGCCGAAGCCACCATGGGCGTGGGTGTGACCCAGAAAACTCTACTTACAAACACAAGTGGCAGGTGGGGCTTTGCCCATGGGCTACAGTGTGGAACCCTGGTCTAGAACTTGACTTTGCAGTTAGACCCCATCTCCAAAGCTTCCTGTACTCTGTCAGCAGATTATTTTAGGGACTCACTTTTCCTGTGTCTAACGTGGGGTAATAATAGGCCTCCAGAATTGTCACGCAGAGCAAGGGCTCGAGTATGTGGGCTTTGTCGTTATTGTCATCAGTATGATTGTTTCCTGTGAGGGACTGAAGGCACTTGGGAAGGTCACCACTGAACAAACACTCCCCCCACCCCCAGCTTCAAATAAAACCAGAACACTGACTGCTCCCACCACGCTCAGGCAGGAACCTAACATTCCCAAGCTCTGCAACCTCTGCTGGCAGGTCTTTGGGTTCTCCACAGAAAATCTGAATCCTGAGGAGCCAGGCTCATTTCTGTAACTTTAATCGGAGGGTAAACTCGAGGTTTTCACGGAACTCAGACAGGTCAGGACTTTATGGCTGTTTAGGGGAACAAGTCACTGTCCCCATAAATAACAGCTGACTTCTCAAGTGTCCACAGTGTGGCCAGAGCATCCTTCTGCACTTTGGCTGAATTGCTTTCTCATTAGGCAATCAATCATCGGTTGCTGGACACTTAGGAAGGGGCATATATTTTACTTCTGCTCCCTCTGCTCTCCCTGGGCACCCCCAAGTCCCTGCTCTGGGGACTACTTCTGTGGTGACACTGTTTTGTCACTGTCAGGAGCCAACATGTGGTCTCTGAAAAGCTGGTTCTTATTTGATCAAAGGGCCTCTGGCATTAGATATCCAAATTGTGTAATTTGATTTTTTTTCTGAGCCAATAAATCAGTGTCTGAAGTCTATCTTGCAGCCGTCTCCTGTCTACACCCCGTGGTGGGGCCTGTCACTATCCCACCCCTGGCTCACTGGACTGGCTTCCTGACGGTCCCCAGGCTTCTGCCCTGAGCAGTGCTTAGCCCAGTCCCCGCCCTGCCTAACTTCTCCATGCAGCAGCCAAAGCAATCCTGGAAAAAAATGCAGATTTGATTACATTAAAACTTTTTAACGGCTTCCCATTAGTCTTAGAATAATACCCAAACTTCTTTCAGTGGGCTAGGAGGTTCCACATGACCTGCAATGACAGGGCCTGGCCCACCAGGTACCAGCCACGCTGGTCACCTTCATGTTTCTCAAATCCACTGAAAGCCCTCCCGCCTTAGGAGTTTGCACTCCCTGTTCCCTCTGTGACGAGCTTAATTCCTTTCCTCGTGCTGCTGTGACAAATTATCACAGACTTAGTGGCATAAAATACACACGTTTCTTACCTAAGTTGTGGAGATTGTGAGTCTCAGGTGGGCCTCACGGGGCCCTGGTGGGGTGCTCAGTCGGTTGGAGTGTCGTCCCTTACACCAAAAGGTGGGGTTCAGTTCCTGGTCAGGGCATGTGGGGGAGGCCACCGGTCGATGTTCCTCTCTCACATTGATCTCTCTCCCTTCCTCTCTCTCTCAAATCAATACGCATGTCCTTAGTGAGGATTACATAAATAAATAACGTGCGTCTCCTGGGCTGTACTGGGGGATGGCCCCTGTCTTTTCCAGGAGCGGCGGCCTGTGTTCTTGCTCCCGGCACATCGCTCTGGTTCTCCTGCCTCCCTTCCCTTCACAGGGACCCTTGTGACTAGAGTGGCCCCGCTGAATGATCCAGCACAACCTCCCCACCTCATGATCTTGAATTTAGTCACATCCGCAAAGTGCCTTCTGCCACGTAGGGTGACAGGTTCCCGGGCCCTGGGGCTTAGGCCCCGGCATCTCTGTGGGGTGTTCCGCCCACACTGGGCTCTTCCCTTTGGGGGATTCCTTCCACCGCTGCTCTCGAAGCTGATGCACCGTCAGACCTCTGCCAGCCCATCTTGGTAGGTCCCCCTGACTTTCTCATAACACCCTGTGACTTTCTTTACAGCAAATTCCTCAATCAACGGGCCCCAATTATTAGGCCTTTTTAAATTGTGTGCTCTGGTCCCTGAAGCCGAAGGCATCCTTACTGCCCAGACCTTCAGAGCCTGCACCTCACCCCCCTAAGTTCCTCTCACCAGAGGGCCCCTTCTGCCCACTGTGAGCCCCCCTGCCTGCCCTGGCCCCGGCTGCAGTCCTGGAGAAAAGGCAGATGCACGTGGTGTTGGCTCAGCCTTGTCACCAGCTAACATCTTGTCACCAGACCCTCATGTCCAGTTTGTTTGGGACCCAGGGGCACCCTTTTCTGGCTGGGCACTGCGTCTTTGGGGGAAGATTTCAAGTGGAGGGGCTTAGTGCTCTCCCCCCTTTATAGACACGACTCTCCCTCGCAGTTGGAGGCACTGGCAGGGCCTCTCCTCATCTGACCCTGTCAACGTTGGAGCCTTTGGCAGTGGAAGGCTCTCTGTCCCCGAAGCAGACCTTGAGGTGAGAACTGTGTAGAGTGAGGTGACCGGAGGAGTTCTCAAGGGACACTGGTAGGGAAGGGGCAGTGGGATGGGGACCAGAAGAGGCCAAGAACAGTGTGGTGTCCTCCGGCCCGGTTCCGTGGAGCGTCAGTGTGGCTCAGTGGCACAGGGGAGCTTCAGGGCAGTGCAGGCCGCCCTTCAGAGCTGTCCCATTGAGACAAGAGAGCTGGCGAGCTTATGGCCTGTATCCATCACCGATGGGTTAAGGGCTTTCCCCTAAAGGAAATGTAAATTCCTAGGGGCGTCAGGCTCTTGGCTCACACAGGCAAGGCGGGAGCAGTCCCATGACCGTGGGAGGCAGGTGCCAGCTGCGTGAGGCACACCTGGAGCGGCACAACCTGGGCTTGCGGGCGACGGCGGCGAAGGGCTCCGAGCGCCTGTGGGCAGAGCCCAGGGGGCCCTGCCCTGTGCTCCTGCTGCAGCACTCACCCACCTTTCACTCTGTGCCAGGCACTGGGGAGGCGGGTGACAAAGCCGTGGTCCCAGAGCTCGTGGAGTATACCATCAAGTCGGGGAGACAGACAGCAAGTTTTAATAAAGCCGCCGGCAACGAGGAGCTGCAGCGTGCTCGGGCCGCGGGCGGGGAGGACAGCGGCCGCCGGAGTGGGCCCGGCCGGAAGGCAGGGAAGGCTTTTCTGGATGTGGTGCTGAGCCAAGAGCTGGAGGGTGAATGAGACTGAACCAGGCGAGAAAAGGGAGGAAAGCCCCTTGCGAGCAAGGGAGTGTGTGCCAGGGTCCTGAGGCAGGAGCAGCAGGAGGAAGGGAGGCTGGCGAGGCTGCAGGCCCAGGAGCCAGGGGCCGAGAGGCCAGAGGCAGCCTGTGGCTGAGAAACGGTTCTTCCCAGCTTGCCCCTGATTTCTTTTTGATCTTGTCCAATGCCTTTCAGACCCAGGTCTGTGGGCTCTTTGACATGGATGCTGACGGGAAATGGGAACATAGGGAGGATGTTCGGTGGGAAAGTCTATTTTCAGTTTCATCTTCCCCCCACTGAAGTTTACAGCTGAAATTAATACATAAATTTACAGCTGCACGTCAGTTGTGATAAATAATCCCCGAAGTGTTCTGATTATTTACATTTTTATGGAATCTTGCCTGAGCAAACCCAGAGAGCTCAGCAGGCACTTGAAGAATTATGTCTTGTTCAAAACCAATTTAATAGCGATGGAAAATAAAGCCATCTGTGGGAACTTGGAGAGCCGCGCAGTAATTCTCTGCCGGATGAGCGGTGCACAAGAGGCACCGAGTGCACCGAGCCCGGCAGCGGAGAAGGGGAGCAGCCCAGGCTCGGGGGCGCCCAGCGCCTCCCGCCGCAGGTCAGCCCGAGGGGCTCCGGCCGCCCCCACACCGCCGCGCTGACCGGCCACAGGCTGTGCCACGGGGAGAAAGCTCGCTTTAGTGAAGGGGTCCAGAGCCTGGGTTTGAGGTCACTTACCAGCTGTGCGTCATCGGGCCGCGCGTCACTGGTTCCCATCTTCCCAATGCCGAAGGTGGGACATGTGGGGCACATTCGTCCTCTCTCCCAGCCCAGTGTCCCTTCCCCTCACCCGAGCCTGGCTTTTCTCTTCTTTCATTTTTTTCATAGTTTATCACTTATTTTTAGAAGCTCTATTGAAGTACCATTTCCATACATTAAAATTCACCCATTTTAAATGTACACTTTGGTATGTTTTTAGCGAATTTATGCAGTTGTGCAATGTTACACAATCCAGTTTTAGAATACTTCCACCACACCCCAAAGTTTCCTCATTCCATTTATAATTGATCTCCACTCCCACCTCCGACTCTAGGCAGCCACTGATGTGTTTGGTCTTTTCTAGAAACTCATGTAAATCGAATCATACGATGTGTAGTCTACGTGCCTGGCTCTCCTCACTTAGCATAACGTTCTGAGATCAGCTCTGTCACGCACGTATTGATGGTCATTCCTTCCCACTCGCTGCTGGTGTGGAAATACCAATTTTACCCAGTCTGCAGGCCTTTGGCCTGCCCAGTCTTTGGCTGTTAAGAATTGCCATGAACAATTGCACAGGTGTCTTTGTATTGGACACATATTTTTATTCCTCTTAAGTAGATATATAGGAGTAGAATTGCTGTGTTGTAAGGCAAGTAATTTTTAAAGAAACTGCCAGACTGTTTTTCAAAGTGGCTGTACCATTTTCCATTCCTGCCTCTGGTCTGAGGATTTAAGTTATGCTACATCCTCACAAAGATTTTATTTGTTGGTCTTTTCAGGTAGCATTCTAAAGGGCGTGCGGTGCATCTCCTGTGGTTTAAATTTGCATTTCTGTGATGGCCAGTGGTGCTGAGCGCCTTTCGTCCACTTGCTGTCCGTCGGTATCTTCCCCGGTGAAGTGTCTATTCAAATCCTTTCCCATTTAAAAAATTGGGTTGCATGTCTTCTTAGTAAGTCCTTTATCAGATAGGTGTTTTGCAAATATTTTCTTCTAGTCTGTGGCTTGCCTTTTCATTGTTCTCAGTGGTGTCTTAAAAGTTTTAAATTTTGATGAAGTCCAATTTGTCAGTTTTTTCTTTTATGGATTGTACTTTAATATGGATTATGTCATATTAAAGAAATATTTGCCTAGCCCAAGATCATAAGTTTTTCCATATGTTTTCATCTAGAAGTTTTAGCTCTTATCACTAGAGCCGTTGTGAGTTAGTTATGTTGTGTGTGGTAGGAGGTAAGGGCCTAAGTTCATTTTTTTTTTTAACATAAGGACATCCAATTTTTCCAGCATTATTTGTTGAAAGATTATCTTTCCTCATTGAATTACCTAGGCACCTTATTAAAAACCATTTGACTATTTACGTGTGGGTTTATTTCTAGACACTCTTAGTTTTTTTTGAGGAATAGGCTTTATCCCACTTGATGCAGTTTCATGGGACGGTAACTGGAGAGGAATCTGTTTCCTGGGTGAGGGGTGGGCACAGGCCCCGAGTTGGGCTGCTCTGATGCTTTCTACCCTGGATCTGAATCTTGAGCAGTGACGATACAGGGTAGCTGATAATGGGTGGGTTAGATTTAGTTATAACGGTGGTTTGCTATTCAGACTCATTGCACAAGACCCTCAGTAATAACAGCTAGCATCATATAGTGCTTAGTAAGTACCCAGCAATGTGCTAAACACTTTAATTACATCAACTCATTTAATACTTACGACAATACCATCAGACATGTGCTATCATTATCCCCATTTCACTGATGGGAAAACCAAGGCAATCAGAGCCTAAGTAACCTCAAAGCTAGTAAAAGCAGGGCCAGGAATTGTGCCTGGGGAGCCTGCTTCTGTAGCCCACACTTTAAAACATCAGCTCTGCTATCCTGGCTGTGCTTCCTCTGTCCTCACCTCTAAAGCTGCCTTGGTCCCTGCCTGCTCCCAGGTCTGACAGTAATCTAGAGGTTACCTTTGAGGGTCTGGTCTCCATTTCCTCCCAGGAACTTCCCTGTGCCTTGAATTACCTAAGTCAATTTCTGTTTCTTATGACCGAAGTGCCCTGTTAAACCCAATTCACAAGGTCATTGTGAAGATTTAAGGAAGGTGATGTATGTCAGCCACTAAGCACAGCACCTAGCACACAGCACAGCAGCAGATGTTAGAGACAGAGATGATGAAGGTGGTGATGATGACGACCATATAATTTGTGACTTATGAGACTGTAAGCCTAGGGATCCAAACTCAGGGAGTTATAGGAGAGTTCATTTGGTGGCTATATTAGTTATCTATTGGAGTACAATGAATTAACCCTAAACTTATCGGCTTAACACAACAAACATTTATCTCACAACACCTGTGTGCAGCTTAGGTGGGTGCCTCTGGCTCAGGGTCTCTTGTGAGGCTGCAGTTAAGCTGTTGGCTGGGGCTTTGGTCTCATCTGAAGGCCAGACCAGGAGGGAATGTGGATCTGCTTCCAAACTCACTTGTGTGGTTGTTGACAAGCCTGAGTCCCTTGGCACATGGGCTTTCCCCAGGGTAAGCTATCTAAGAGAGAGCAAGAGGGGAATGCCCAAGATGGAAGCCTCTTTTTTTTTCCAGAACTTAAGCTCAGAAGTGACAAAACATTGCTTTTGCCATACTCTGTGTTAGAAATAAACCAGTGAGTCCAGCCCATGCTCAAAGGGAAGGGATTAAATGAGGGCATGAGTGCTGGGAGGTGGGGATCCTTGGGGGCTCTCTTATGGGTGGACACACACAATGACATCTTGTGGGTGGGGACTAGAGTTTGATGAGGATGTGCCACCAAGGTAGCCAGGAGGAAGAAAGGCTTGAGAGTGAGTTTGAGTAAAACTCCTTAGAGAGATATCCACACTCATTAATCCTGCAGAATTTTGCCTTCCCAGAAATGATCTTATTTGAGAAAGATCAAGATCATCAGCTTTTAAGTTTTTCATGAAAGGAAACATAAACTCACCTGGATTCAGGTGCTCTTTCATTTATTGCATTATTAAACATCTGCTGAGCATCTGCTCTGTGCCAGGACTATGCTAGAGATACCAAAGTAAATTAGATACATAGTCTGATTTCAAGGAGTTAAAAATTCTAAAGAGAGAGAGATGTGAGGTTAAATAATTGTAATATAATACAGTAGGACTATGTGTAAGGTGTGTAGTGGCATGGAGAGGAAATATTCAATTCTGCTTGGGAAGTTCAGTGAATGCTTCAAAGGAAAGACTGAGGTTGGGTCTTGCAGGATGCATAGGAGTTCACCAGAGACATGGGCCAGGTGAAGGCACGAGAGGAGTAGAACATGACAGGTGGAAATACTATGTACAAAGGCCTGGTCTGTTTAGGGAAGTGTGATGTTCGTTAGGGTTGAATTGAGGGTGAGAGTTGGTGGGGTGAAGAAGATAAACTTTAAGCGGTATTGTGGGGGGTGCTACATATCCTGCAGAGGATGTTTGACTTTATCCTGAATGGAACAGGGAATTGCTGAAGGAGATTACATCCTGGGATAATGTTGTCAGATGAGCATTTAAAAAGCAACTTTGATTTCCACTGCCAGGCAAGGTCTTCTTCAATAGCGTATTAGTCTGTTAGGGCTGCTATAACAAAATACCACAGACTGGGCTTAAACAATGGAAATTTATTTTCTCACAGCTCTGAAGGCTGAAGTCCAAGATCAGGTGTGGGCCGGTCTGGTTTCTCCTGAGGCCTCTCTCTCTGGGTTGCAGACGGCTGTCCCCTTGCTGTGCCTTCACATGGCCTTTCCTCCGTGTGTGTGCATCCTTGGTATCTCTCCCTCTTCTCCTTATAAGGACACCAGTCATATTGGATTAGGGCTCCACCCTCTGACCTCATTTAACCTTACTTACCTCTTTAAAGGCCCTATTTCCAAACACAGTGGCATTGGGGGTACAAGCTGAACATATGAATTTTGGGAGACACAATTAGTCCATAAGAACTAGCTACCATTTAATGAAACATACAATTTTCTTGGCTCTGTGCTATGTAACTCCTATGCAATCTTTCATTTCTAACTTAACCTCTTTGTGCCTTAGTTTCCTCATCTGCAAAATGGAGATAATAATAGTACCTGCCTAATAGTATTGTTATGAGTGTTAAATGAATTAATATATGTAAAGCACTCAGAGCTGTGTCTGGTACAGAATACTTGTTAAGTATATAAATAAAATCTCATGATTAGGTAGAATTGACAGTGTCGTTTCACATATGAGAAAACTGAGACACAGAGTCAGGAAACACCTTGCCCAAGGTCAACTGGCGGAAACACTTGAATTCAGTGCTGTCATAACCATAACACTGTCACTGTGGCTCTTTGACAAGGGCTCAGGGGATCCTAGAGCTGTGGTAGATCCTGGTGTTTCTCAGGCAAGAAGAGCCCGCGACCCCTCTCATATTTGGAAAGCAGGGCGTATCAAAGGCATTGAGGCTGCCAGGCCTGTCTGGCACCAGAACTGGCACGACCCATCCCCTCAAATAATCAGTAGGAAAATTTTCAGGTTACAAAGCTGGAATAGAGCGCAGAGGTGCGCGCATTGGGGCTGAAGGCAGAGGGTGCTGGGTGGGGACAAGGGAGCGGCACCAAATCACAGCCTGTTGGGACTTGCGCATCCTGACCACCTTCTGTGTTGGAGGCCACAGGGGGACATTGGAGATTTTAAAGCAGGATCATTTTATCAAGCCACAAAAATGGATTCTGGATGATTTAGAAAAAAAATCAGTTAAAATGGAAGCAAAGATCAAACAATCATACTGTTGAAAGTGCTGCCCCAAAGATCTAGGCAACAGGAACTAATAGAAAACTCTTCAAGGCCCTCCCATCTCTCCTTCCCTGTCCGAGGCCCTCCAGGCTCACTCCCGGAGGAACAATCCGATTGGCCTAGCCTGGGTCAGATGGCCAACACCGCGGGAGGAACCTCTTGCATGACAGTCCCACCAGGCAGTCTCCTGAAAGGGAAGGGCGGTTCCCCAGAGTAAACCTGAAGATGGGGAGCCCTCTAAAACACAAGAGAGAAGCTGGGAGCAGACTTGTAGTAACAGGGAGCAGACCTGAGGATCAGGCCAGAAAGGAGCGCTCTTGCTAACTGCGCCCAGCCGCCTGCAGTTTCTGCGGCGCAGCTGCTTAACCAGGCCAGTGCCTGATTTTAGTTTGTGACTTTAGGAACGAATATAGATTTTTCTCAATGTTAAATAAAACTAATGGTAGGTAACCAGGTACATTTCTGTCCATATAGAAACAGAGTGTGTTTTATAAAGACATTTATTTACTATTTTTTTGAGTAGATAACACTTGAGTAATATAGTCCTGTGGTTCAAAAACCAAAGTGCTATAAACATGTATACATGTGAAAGTCTCATGCCCACTCCCAGGCCTGCAGGGAAGCACTATTAGTTTCTTGTGTGCTCTTCTAGTATTTTAAAAAATTCTGCTACAGTACCGATGATTATGCATAGGAAGGACTTGGCTGGGATTCCCTTTCTGGGAAGTGTTGGGGACCCTGAGGAGGCCAGGGAAGCTGGGGTCTGTTTTATCATCCCAGCTCCAGCTCCGGGGTCTCCCACTGACCTCGGTATTTTGTGAGGCCTGGGTGCCCCGAAGTCCTCAGGGCTGCACTAGATTTCCCTGGGCAGGCCTGGGAAGCAGCGCCTGCCTCAGTGAGAGGCTCCAGCTTACTGGGGGAACCCACAGGTCAGCCCAGTTTTCTAATTCCGCCAGGTTCTCTAGGGCAGGGGCCAGCAGACTGCAGCCCAAAGGGCCAATCCTTTTGTCCACCTGTTCTGCAGAGTTTTATTGGGACACCGCCACAAACACTTGTTCGCACACATTGTTTGTAGCTGCTTTCGCTTTACAACGGAAGAGCTGAATAGCAGAGATGGGACGGTTGGTTCTCAAAGCCTAACGGGTTTATAGCTCCCTTTAGCCCGCTCCGCGCCCGGGGCTTCCCAGTGGTTAGAGAAATGCTCAGTGGCCTTGTTGGGGGGGCTGTCACTTCAGAGAAGGAGCAGCTCCGTCAAGAAGTCTGGGGCCCTGGCCGGGCGTCTCCGTTGGCTGGAGTGTCGTCCTGGGCACCAAAAGGCTGCTGGCTTGATCCTGGCCAGGGCACATACCTAGGTCGCGGGTTCCATCCCAGGCCGAGGCAACCGATCGATGTTTCTCTCTCTCACATTGATGTTTCTCTCTCTCCCCCTCTCTCTCAAATCAATGGGCACATGGCCTTAGGTGAGGATTATAAAATAAAAAAGAAGTCTGGGAGTCACCCTGTCCCCTCCTTTCCCTCACTCTACCCCCACCTGCACCCAGCTCAGCATCAGTGCCTGTTGATTTTCCCTCCCAAACACCCCTAGTTCTGCCGGCCCCTCCACCCCAGCGGCACTGCTGCGCTCTCGCCTGGGCCTCTGAAGCCCGCCAGCCTCCCTCCTGTTCCTGCTCTTACTCCAAAGCGGTTCCCATCAGTTCTTCACAGAGCGGCCAAGGTGACCCCTGCAAAGTGAAGATCTGGGCAGGCCGCCCTCCGCTGGAAATACTCCCGTGGCTTCTCTCTATCGTCCTTAGAACAGTGACCCAAGTCCACAGTCTGGCCTCTGCCCTCCTCCCCGGGCCCCCTGGCGCCGGGCTCCCCACCTCTTTCTGCACTCTGGCCGCACAGGTGGTGCCCAGCTCCCTCCAAAGGGCTTTTGCACCTACTGCTTCCTCTGCCCAAGTGTTTCCCATCCTCTCACTTTTCCAACAAACTCCTTCTTACCCTTCAGGTGTCACCTTGGCCATCACGTCCTCATTGACATCTCTCTTGCCCTCTCTCACTAGGTAATTCCTCTCCTTACAGGCCCTGCAGATCCCCACCCCCAGCATCTTATCTTGTCAAAGCTGCCATTCTACATTTTTTTGTTAAGACACTTTTTTGCTTGTTTGTTGTGTTTTTTTTTTTTCAGGAGCAGGAACCCATATCTGACTTTGCTGATCATGGTGTGCCCTCCCCCACCTCCATGCCTGGTACATAGAAGACCCTCAATAGATATTCATCAAATAGATAAAAAAAATGAACCTTATTCCATTCCAGCCACCCTTGGGTGCTAAGCCTGATGCACTCTGCAGCTTGTTGAGGTTTTAGGTGCCAGAGTCTCGACTTCATCCCTGGAGAGTCATCCCACATTTAACCGAGCGAGCTGGCAGAGCCGCCGCGGCTGGTGTTGATTGAATGCCACTCTGAGACAGCAGCTGCTGAAGCCCTTCCAGCCGGTGTCTCCACCCCCGATGGGGCGTACACAGCATGCGCTGCCCCAGGCTGTGTCCCGGAGTCCCAGGGATCAGTCACAGTGGGAGGGCTGCTTGTCGCCTTTGCTCCCAGCTTCTCCGTGCTTGGCCTCCACAGCGCCAGCCTGTGAAGATGCTAATGAGGAAATAGGACAGGTGTCTGTGCCCCTCCCGCCCCATTGGTTAAGTATTCCTTGGGATCCTGACACAGGATTTTATTTGTTTTTCTGGACTTAAGCTGCCAGTGATTGCTTTTTTAAAACCACGAAGGGGAACTGGGACCTTTCATCCACCGATAAGGTGCCAGGTGACAGAGAGATCAGCATCCTGACACATAAATCTGCAACTAATCCTTGGGAATCAATATTTTTCATTAAGAACCTGTGAGAGTTGGGCCATTATGGGGAAAATCTGTTTAGGTTGACACCTTGATGAAGTTATTCAGTTCAGGGGCTTAAGTCATTGAAAGGTAATAAAGAGCACAGAGCAATCTTGGGGCTGGTTAGGGGAGAAAGCGATGGGAGTATTGAGCTTTCAGTTCAGTGAAAAATGACCTCCTGATTTATTGGGGAAGGATGGGGTGCTGGCCTCTTGGGCAGGCTGGCCAGACACCGTCCTCGTGGTAGCACCGCACTCCCGGGCCTCTCCCCTCTCGGCAGCCACTGTGGCTTACAAGCTGTCTGGCGGTAGAAAAGCAGTGGGAGATATTTAGTAGGAGTCTCGGGGTATTCCTCACATTCTCTAAGTCCCCACCCTCATAACACCCTTTCACATTTTGGGCTTTCCCCTGGAGGTCATGGGGACTTGCCTGCTTGACTCACTGTCCTGCTCATCTCTGGGTTTCCCGTGCCCGGTCCCCACGCCGCGATGCCTCGCCGTTTGGACCTCGCAGCTGACCCCCCTTAGTTACGCAAGGCTCCCCCTTGTCTGCATGCTCCCCTTTCCCGCTCTGCTCTCGGCTCTGCAGGCCATCTCGGCTTCCAGTCATCGGCAGCCCCATGACCTTGGGCCCTAGTGGACCTCATGCCAACTGGACCATCTCTGTGGTTTTGCCCAAGTGGAGACGGATGAAGGTGAGGCACAAATGTCAGGAGACAGAGGCGGAGACGTTTCTGGAGAAGAGGGGAAGCTTCAACTCTTCCCGCTGTTGACTGCAGTTTTCCAGGGGAAGGAGGACGTGAGGCCTTCGAAACTGGCCATGAAGACGCAGAAGAGGGTGGCCTGGGGGCGGGAGCCTGCGCGGAGGGCTCCGTGCAGAGCCTCAGCAGGGCCCGCCGGGCGATTTCCCCACCTGCCTCCGCCTCGCCTGCGGTGGGAAGGAGACAGCTGCAGGCAGGCTGTTTGTATCCAGCCTGGTGCTAGTCCGCCACATGTTACAGTTAGTTAGTTATCTGTCTCTCTACCTGACTAGTATGCTGGGAACATTAGAATCCACGTCCTACTGAATCCCCAGGGCCAGGCACAGAGCCTCCTCCCTGGGAAGGTGTTTAAGGCAGATGAGTGATGACTATTTCCTTTCAGCTCTAAACTCTGATGGTGTGATCTTTGTCCAACGTACCTTAACCTTTTAAATTCTGGGTGCCCCTTTCATGAGTCATCCTCCATGACCCCCAGATCCTCACTTAAAAATTTAGTTTTTTTAAAATGTTTTTTTAATTTTAATCCTCAACTGAGGACATGCTTAGAGGGAAGAAGAGTGGGGAGATAGAGAGAGAGAGAAGCATCGATGGGCCACCCTTGGCCGTACGTGCCCCCACTGGGGATCAAACCCGCAACCCAGGCATGTGCTCTGACCAGCAATCGAACCAGTGGCCTCTCCGTGAGTGGCATTAACTCAACCAACTGAGCCACACTGGCCAGGGTAAAAGATATAGTTTTTTAAACCACTTATATTAAAAAAAACATTAATTTACGCAGCCATTTAAAATTTGTCAGGCATTCAGTAAAACAATAAATCACAGCCTGAAATAACAGCATTTGTCTCCTGATTTAACCAGTCGGTTGGGGTTTTTGTCGGCCTGTTGCAGTGTTATTGTAGCTAAAGGTCCAAGTCTCATGAAGGGTTTGTGACCCACTGGCAATAGCGGTGGGTTTCCTTCCCTTCCTCCAGGTGGCAGCATGGAGTAGTGGTTAAGTCCATGGATTTTGGAATCAGATTTTCTTGGCTCAAATCCTGGCCCTGCCACTTGTTAGCTGTGTGACCTGGAGCAAGTTACTTAGCCTCAGTTTGCCCATCTATAAAATGGGTGAGACTAATAAGCACCCATCTCACAGGGTTGGCGTAAGGTCTTGCACTAAGAGCCTAGAATGTAATTGGCACTTGATAAGTCTAGGTGATGGAATAATCCCTCCGACGTCGATGCTCTGACAGTCCAGTGACTTCTCCACCGAACCCCCAGCCCCTGTGCTGGGAGGGAGGAGTACACTCCCTGAGGCTTCCAGAGGCAGCCGCATTTCTGAGCAGCCCTGCCTGCTGCTCGCTGGCTCTGTATGTATTGATTAGCGTCACAGGGGTGGGATGGGGATGCTGTTCTAGAAACACTCACTTTGATTCCTCCCCGGGCCCGCTAGGAAGCTAATTGGGAGCTGATTCTGATGAATGAGTGTGCGGCCGCCGCCCGAGGCGCTGGCCACGCGGGCAGATGGCTGGGGCAGGAGCAGCTCCGCGGTCTTCGGAGGGGCCCATCCATAATGGATGGGCCGCCGCCCGCAGGGGGAGCGGCGCTGCTGCAGGTATGAATTATGGATGCCTTTAGGGTAATGCGGATCTATCTCAAAGGTTCCGCTCAGTTTATGTGCTAGTAAAAGCCGGCAATTTGCTTGTGTTCCAGCTATAATTTGAGCTACATTAAGGGACCCTCCTTTCCATAACGGACTGCAGCTATGCGCAGGCGCAGTTGGGCTGGAGGACAGGCCCGCCCTGCCAGATGCCAGATGCTCGCCGGCCAGGCCAGGTGTGGTCGTCCCCAGACCCCTGGCTGCAGAGGCACCGGGAGGTCTCAGCCCTTTCCCAAGGTCCTGGGAAGGAGCTGCCCTAAAACCCAAACCCTTCTGTGAGTCGTGCATCCAGTGCCGTGGATGCTTGTCCTGGCAGAGACACCAAAGGAAGCATATGGGCCGTGAGGCTGAACAGAAGGGCACCCTTTTGCAAGAGAAGCTGTAGGTGAGATGGTTAAGAGCCCAGATCCTGGAGCCAAACTGCCTGGGTTTGAGTTCTGGCTTTGCCATTTCCAAGCTCTATGACCTTTTCTGAATTACCCAGCCCTTCTGTGCCTCAGTTTCCTCCTTAAAATGGCAGCGATAGTATTGGCCAATTACATGCCGAGGCCAGAGCAAGCTCATGAAAGTCAACTGTTGAATTATTAGGAAATTTGTGAGCTAGTTGTTAAAAATGGCCATTATTTAAAATTGAGTTTTATAAATTTGTAGTTAAGTTGTAGTAAAACCAAAGGAAATAAGTACTCAAAATTCATTAATTTCTAATTATTTTACTATTATTTATCTGGAGGCTATCTATGTCTATTGTACTTGCATGGTGGCAGTGATATGATGCAGTGCCACTGGGCATCTCTTCCCAACTCTGCATCCATGACATCACATTGTAGCTTGAAATTGGCCATGGTGATAGTATTTACACCAGGGACATTGGCAAACGCTACAAATCAGCACATTCCCCTGAGAGCTGGTTGATAAACCTTTAAGAACACACTATTAATACTGACCTAGTAAAGTTGTTTGGGAGATTAAATAGTTAATATGTTTATAAATTGCTTAGAATAGGGCCAACACCTAGTAAGCACCATTTAAACATCAGTGACTAGTTTTCATAGATCTTCATAAATTCTAGAGCAGATCAAATGGCTACTGTGTTTGAGTGGAGCCCTGAAGACCCACAGCTTTCCTTCCTTCCCAGACTCCCATGATCCAGCGGCCTAAGGAAAGACCTACTGACTCTCCCTGAGGGGTGAGGGCACACTCAGGTTTAGGAGAAAAAATAGGCTTAGGTGTGCATATTCCCCTTAGCTTTTCAAAGTACTTTCCTTCAGCGTGGGCAAAGATTCTAGTAGGCTGACTCTGGAGAGGGGTGGAATTCTGGTTCTGTTACCTACTAATTTGAGCAAGTTATTTCATCTCTTCAACCCTTTTCTGGCTCAGTGGTAAAAAGAGGGTAGTAACAGCTTCCTCATGGGTTTGGGTTGCAAAGGTGTAAGAATAAAAGACCTGTAGAATCTCTGGAATAGGGTTCAAATCCTACCTGTAGTGCTAGCTGGCCCTGAGGCCTTGGGGAAAACCCTTAATTCCTATAAGCCTTGCTTTTCTCATCTGCAAAACTGGAATAACAGTCCTATGTTTTAGTTGTGAGATGAAATGCAATAATGTGCTTAGGGGTTTAGCACATTATCTGGCCATAATAGGTGCTTAATAAATATTAACAGTGACCATAGCTGCTGCCTGGAAATGATGCCTCTCACCACCTCCGACAGCCTGCTGGTTTAGGCTGATCTGGCTGGCCGGCTGGGGACGACCCCCTTCCTTCTTTCTTGCAAGCATCTCCTCCTGCATGTGCCCCTAGCTGACGACCTTCCCACACGGAGGAACAGAGTGCAGCAAACAGCGGGCCCTGCTCAAACCTCCGTCCGCCTCCTGGAGCCCGTGTGAGAACCAAAGGAGGTCCCGCAGGCGCGGCAGAGCAGCCGGCGAATGGTGGCCGTGTCCCGTGCTCTGGGCTGGAGGGTCACCAGGAAAGGATGGGATGTTCCTTTCTTCTCTTGCCCAGAAGGATAAGTCCGTCTTTGTGACCTTAAAATTTGAGTTTGTATTTGCTTTGGGTGGAAGAGTTAACAGACCTTCCCTTCGACTGTTGGACTTCAGGAGCCTGGGCGGGAAGGAAGGATGTGGGTCCCCGGAGAGCTCTGCTCAAAATCAGTGCCAGGGAGGTCATCTCTGAAGAGCAGGCGCTCTGGGCAGGGGCCTGGGGAGTCCTGGGGAGGGTACCCTGAGGCCAGGCTCTGGGTGGGGGGCAGTGGTACCCCTTCTCTCCCCCAGGAAGCAGAGCTGATGGAACTAGATGCTCAGTAGGTGGCCAAGCGCTGATGCGACTTGGGGCTTTCAAGACACCAGAAAGAAAAGGGGGTCTTGAAAAACGATGGTGGGAAGCGCCTAGTCAATGACTGCTAGCTCAACTTCTTGATAACCCTGTTTTCTTGGGTGGAGTGGGGCTTAAACTGGATTATATTTGGTTTAAACAAATAAACATACTATTACTTGATATGTGTGACTCCTGTAAGGTATTGTCGCCCATAATAGCTGCTCGATAAATGGTTGTTCCCTTTACTCTTCTGTTTAGACTTTATTGCATTTAATCTGAGTCCCACAGCAGTTTAGAGGTTGAGACTTAAGGCTCCAGGGCCAGGTAGACCCAAGTTCAAATCCTTGATCTACCACTCACTGAACAATGAGAACCTTGAGTAAATTACTTAATCTCCACAGGCCTCAGTTACACCAGCTATAGATGGGCATTGAAAATAAATAGTGCTGTTTGTGAAAATGAAATGACTCTTAGCCCAGTGCCTCGAGCATAAGCACTAAATGAACGGTGGCTCTCATTATAGTATTGTATGTTCTGTGAGTCAAGGGGGACAACATAAATTCCATTAAACAAAGGAAAAAACGGAGGCACAGAGAGGCCAATGTCTCCTCGAGGTCAGGAGGGACTCAGAAATGCAGCACTCAGGTCTCTCGCTGTCTGAGCCAGGAGGCAACGCTTTGTTCCTAGGCCCTCTCAGAGCCAGGACTCCACCAACCTGAGTGTTCCCTGTTCCCCAAAGCTTTCCAAACTATAAGTATAGATGGAACTTCTGAGAAACATGCCAAATCAGGGTTTTTGTCTAAGCAGACAACTTTGATTGGCCTTGGCTCCCTCTCCCGATCTCCCTGTTCCATAAATCCATTGTTTTAGTTCACTCTGTGGTTTCTACTAGAATATTCCAGAACCACTTTAAGCTTTAAGATGAGAGGAGGGTGGATGCCAACCTCTGCAGAACACAGACTGTGAAAAGGCCCAGTGTAATCTGGCCACAGTTGCCAATGAACCTGATGGGGCTGTTGTTTTTGAAATTTAAGTGGTTTGTGTACTAATTTGGTTATTTTTAGAGTCAGTTTTCTGATTATGTGGCAATTATGACAAATTCAGAAGTCAGAGTTTCCATATATGTTTTTCTGAAGGTAAGCAGTTTATTTAAAAACCCAGTTCCCTAAGTCTCACTGGATTTTGAAAACAACACCTTATAGACTTTATAGCTTTTCCAATTAATTAATCAGTAAATCAATTAATGAGAAAATCTTTATTGAGTGCCTTTTTGTGTACTGAGGTTGGTGCTGGGAATGTGGGCCAGATAAGAAAATGAAAATCTTCAAACTAATAAAGGTCATACAGTCCCAGAGGGAGACCAAGCTAATGACAATTCAATTAGTGATCAAGATTTTTTCCTTAGGGATGACAGGAGTTGGGACAGACAATAAATGCAGTATGAACAGGGAAACAAATGATCACCAAGGTGACAGGAAAGTCTTGGTAAAAAAAAAATCAAGTGGGGAAATGTCCTGTTTCATAGGCCACAAGTGAAGGAAGGATGACACCATCCATCCATCCATCCATCCATCCATCCATCCATCCATCCATCCATCCACCATCCATTCATCCACCATCCATTCATCCATACATTCACCCATTCACCCATTCACCCATCCACCCTTCCATTCACCCATCAACTCATCCATCCATCCATCCATCCATCCATCCATCCATCCATCCATCCATCCATCCATCCATCCATCATCTATCCACCCACCCATCTACCCTACCAATCCAGTTAAAAAATTTTATTATACTTAAATAACCTTTTTGATGTATAATCAAAATACGATAAATCGCATATATGTAAAGTGTTCAGTCTGGTAAGTTTTGACCTATGTATGCATCAGTGAAACCATCACCACAATTGAGACAGTGAACATGTTCACCACACCCAGAGTCTCCTGTGCCCCGTGTAGGTCGTCCTGCCCGATTCCCAGGCAGCTGCTCATCTGCCTTCTGTCAATGTACGTTAGTTCGCATTTCCTACCATTTTATAAAAATGAAATAATACAGTATGCACTTATTTTTGGTCTGGTTTCTTTTACTCTGCTCAATTATTTTGAGATTTATTCGTGTTGTAGCCTGTATCAATATTTCATTCTTATTGCTGAGTAATATCTATCATATGGACACAAGTCAGTTTCACTGACCTATTGGTGGTGTTTGGGTTGCTTTCAGTTCAGGGGCTATTAGAAATAAAGCTGCTGTGAACATTCAGGTGCATATTTTTGTATAAATATATACTTTCATGTATTCTTGAGTAAATCCCTGGAGTGGAATGGTTAGTTCCTATGGTGAGCACATCTTTAACTTTTTAAGAAACTGACAAACTGTTTTCCAAAGTGATGGCACAATGTCGAGTTTCCCCCAGCAGCGTCCTCACCAACACTCCGTGTGACGCGTCTTTTGAGTTTCAACCATCCAGGCTCGTAGGCAGTGGGGTGCCCACGGGAGCAGTGGCCGCCGAGATGCCCAGGCCTCCGAGACTCTCCGTCTGCCGCAAGCTCTCCATTGCTCAGCCTTTTAGGAAAAAGGGGACCTTTGCCCCAGCTCGGCCCTCATTCCCATGACTGCCCCACAAGTCCGGTGGGATCGCCCTGCTTTGCTCAGATGCTGTTTTCCACACCAGATTGTTTTCACCCTCACCATCCTCACACCAGAAGGCTCCCCACGATTCATGTGCCCGCTCCCCCCGTCCAGTGGCTGAGTTAGCAGGGAAGACGGGCCTGGCTGTGTGGGTGGGTTGGGTTCGTGATCAGTTCATCTCAGCCTGTGTCAACTGGCCCCTTAATGCCTCCTGGTTATCTTCTGATTTTTTTAAGCTATGAAAAGTTGTCTATTTAGGTAGACATCTATGTTTCTGCCTTTGCCTCCTGCTTCCTGCCCTTTCTCAGCAGATGGTCTCCTCATCTATTTTATTGATATAACAATAATATCCCAAATTATTGACCACCTACTATGGGTCAGGTGCTATGCAAGCCCCTGGGATGAATGACCTCAGTTACTACAACAGTGCCCATGGGGTCGATGCTAGTATTACCCTGTTTTCCACATAAGGCAAGCGAAGCTCTGAGAGCTGGAATTTCAGCCCATGTTGGTCTGATCCTCAGGTTTAAGCTCTTACTCACCTTAATGAAAAATAGTTTAGATTCTCTTTTTCTTTTTAAAAATCCTTACCAGAGGATAGGCTTATTGATTTTAGAGACAGAGAGGAAGGGGCGGGGGCTGGGGAGGAGAGACAGGTCAGTGGCCTCCCACACACACCCTGACCGGGGACCGACCTGCCGACTTTTTGGTGTACAGATGATGCTCCAGCCACCTGGCCACCCGGCCAGGGCTGGTTTGACTCCTTAGTGCACCTGCTTCTTACCTCTGGGTAACCAGCAGGTTCAAGATGCCACACAGCCCTAAGGCCCCACTGAGCTGGTTTCCCCCAGACCTGGAGGCCACATTGCTGGGTGCTCCTCCCGTCTGACTTGCTTGGCACCCCAGACGGCTGGCTGCCTTGTCGTTTTTGAAACTCTCCCCTGGCTTGTGAGCTCGGCAGGCTCCTGGCCGTCGAGGACTCGAGCTTCCCTCTGACTCCCGTTCTCCCTCCCGCTGTAACCGCAGAAGCTCCCGCGTCCGCTGTGCCCTGCAAAGCCGCAGCCCCCGGGTGACCTCCCCTCCCCTCGTAGCCCAGCTCTCATGTCTCCATGAATGATTTCTCTATTACTGTTTTAGTTGATTTACATTTTACTTGATGCTTCTGGTCTCTGTCCCCCACCATGTGAGTGTTCTGGGGACATTTCAAAATCAGCCCGAGTGAACGCAGCCCCTCACTGCAGAGCCTGCCGGGTAACCAGCCAGCCGGGCTGTACGTCAGTTACCAAATTCTGTTGATTTTACCCAAGATATTATTTAATTATTATTTCTCTGGAAGACCCCTGTCCCAGCTCAGTTTCTTATTACCTGCTGATTGGCCTATTGCAGTCATTTCCTAAAAGTCTCTCAGCCTTCCATATCTCTGCTGCCACCCACACCCACAGAAACAGACCCATTTATGTTATTTTCCAGTGTGAATTTTCCTCACTGTATAGTTAATAAATACCACATTTATTGGACAAGCATTCCATGATCTTCTCATATTGCCCCAAGTTTATTTAATTATTATTAAAAGTAACATATTCTTGGTAATTATAACATTTCTTGTGAAACATCGTCTTTAATTGGTTGATGCAGTGGATTACAGCGATAGTATTTGATGTTAAGCTAGCCTTGTGCCCCGAATGTAGGTGTGTGATTCTTCGATGAACTCATGGACTTAATTTTCTACCAAGTTATTTAAAATGATGTACCTGTATTATAAGTGAATCTGCGCAGTGCTTTCACTTTTATGGTTTTTAAAATCAGACTTAAACAATAAGGTGACCCTGATTTCCTAAAAGTACATGTACACAATAGAGGCAAGACATGCGGTCGAGGGGAACCGAGTGGCAGCTGGCGTGGAGGCTCCCTGTCCCTCCTTGCTGGGGACCACTGGCCACCTGGGCTTCTGCCTGCATCTCGGCCCGGAAATAGGGCTTCCCACAGGATGCCACACTGTCCCCTCAACCCCCCTCAGTTTCTGGGGCAGAAACTATACGCGCTTGGTCTGCCCTCCTGGGGTCCATGGACTTATTTCTCTGTAAATCACATAACCTATTTCAAATACCAGGTAACTATCAATAAAAAGATTCCCCGGACCATACACTCCTGGTCATGAGGAGCATCGATCTCTTGATCTCAGGTTCAGTAAAGAGTAAAAACAAAACAGAACCCATAGCTGCAGACCCATGTTAGCCTTTCCTCTGGATTAATAACCCTTGTTCAAATACCAGTAATGAAAGTATAAACCCTTCCCAGTGCAGAGAGAACCAGCTCTTTTGTTTGAAAATCTAATTTCTTCCAGGTGGAATTTTTCCTTACCAAGTCTGAAGATAGCTGCCTTTTTTTCTTTTAAATATTTCTGACTCAGAAAACTGGGTGGTAGAGCAGCTGCTGGCAGCCAGAACACGCAGAACCTTTCTTCATTTTCTCAGTCTTTCGTTTGTTCACTTAAAACAGTAACGACACAAACCACGCCGGGCAGCCCTCTGCGCCCGCCTGCCCGGGGTGCACTGTTGGTGCTCAATAGAATAATCGGCAGGGAAGCAATGAGCTCGTGCTTTCTACCCTCGGGGCACTCACAGTTCTGCGGGTTTGCCCATCAACAACTGAGTGGCCATGGACACGTCACCTGCCTCTCTGTGCCTCAGTTTCCCCTTCTGTGAAGTGGAAGTAACAACAGTGTTGGTCATAGAGTTGTCGTGAGAATTTAATGGAATAATACATGTAAAGCTCTTAGAAAGTGTCTCACACATGCTAAGTACAATGCCCAATAAATCTTATCAGTGATGATGACGATGATGATGATGATGATGGTGATGACAATGACGACAAATGCATAGTATTCTGTGGAAACTGAGGAAGGAACCGAGTTGATGTTGAATCAGGTTTAGAAGGGTTCAGATGCTGGAGGGGCAACACTGGACGGGGTGGTCAGGGGAGGGCTGCTTGGAGGAGGGGGTGTTTGAGCTTACACCTGAGTGGCAAGAAGACAGGACCCTAGAGAGGATCTTGGGGGAGAGCCCTCCAAGCAGAGGGGACAGAGGAGCAGTGGCCTTGAGGAGAATCCACCTGGTTTGCTTGAGAAACAGCGAGGAGGCCGGAGTGGCTGCAGCAGACTGAGCAGGAGGGAAGGCGGTAGGAGAGGTCAGATCATACAAGGTCCTTTAAGTCATGGCAAGGAGACTGGATTTTATGTGGAGGTGTTGCAGGGTCTTTAGAGGGGGCACGCCACTATCTGATTTTAAAGGAGTCACTCTATGGAACATAGTATGGAGGTTCCTTAAAAATTAAAAATAGAGCTACCATATGACTCAGCAATTCCACCTTTGAGTGTTAGTCTGAAGAAGATGAAATCACTGTCCCCAAAGATACCTACACCCCACGCTCATAGCAGCATTATTTCCAAGACATGGAAACCCCGAGTCCACTGATGGGTGAGTGGATAAAGGAAATGTGATATACACACAGTGGAATATCATTAGGCCATAGAGAGGAAAATCCTGTCATCTGACAGCATGGATGGGCCTCGAAAACATTATGGTAAGTGAAATAAGTATGATCTCATTTATATGTAGAATCTTAAAAAACCCCACAAAACAAAGTCATGGAAACAGAGATGAGTGATTGCCAGAAGTGGGGAGCGGGCGTGTGGGTGAAATGGGTGGGGGGGGGGTGGGTCAAAAGGCACAGACTTCCAGTTATAAGGTAAGTCAGTCCTGCGGACGTGACGTACAGCATGGTGACAAGTTAATAGCACTGCCTTGCATACTTGAGAGCTGCTAAGAGAGTAGATCCTAAGAGTTCTCTTCACAAGAAAAAGTATTTGTAAGTGTGTGTGTTGACGGGTGTTAACTAAACTTATTGTGATCACTTCACAATATGCACATGTATCAAATCTTATGCTGTACACCTGAAACTAATACATGTCATATGCCAATTGTATCTCAATATAAACAAACAAACAAATAAATACAAATAAAGGGTCACTCTGACCACTGTGTGGAGAATGAGCTGTAGGGACAAGATTGGAAATGTGAACAGAATGTGCCGGGCAGAGGGGGCATTTTGGGCGATAAAATGGCATAGTCAAAGCCCTGAGTTGGGAGTGAACACTGTTTAGGGGAACAGAAAATTTCTGGGTGGTAGGAACCTACTGTGCTTGGAGAAGGTGAGTCTCCAAGTGTGATTTGGTCCCAGATTTAGAAGGAATGGACAGTCCCAGGTGTTTGGACTTTATCATGGAGGGAAGATTCTGGAAAGTTACTGAAGCAAGGGATTGGTAGGAAGTATCAGTTGGTCAATGTCCAACCAGCAAAATAGAAACCTTTCTAGGTATTTCAAACAGAAGTAATTTAACACAGGGAGAAGCTGAGAAGCCACTGAGGGATGGTATAACTGCTTCAGGTTACGGACAGCAGGAAGGGGAGGTGCAGTTACCAGAATCCAGACGCTGGGCGTCCAGTAGGAAGCGGACACGTGGTGGGAACTGTCCAGTTGAGCTCACCCCAAGGGGCAGCTGCTGAGCTGCCAGTCACTGTCCCAGGCACAGAGCCTGGGAGAGAAACGCCCCGACTTCCCTCTGTCCCGCTCTATGCCCCCCAATGCCTCCCATCGGCCAGACCTGATCAGAAGTCTGTGGCCAGGGGCTGCGGAGCGCTGTGCAGAAGGGTAGGGATGGATCTGTGGGCAAGAGGACATGGCTGCCCACGGACCAGCTGCGTTGTCGAGGGAGACTGCATGGCACCTGCGTGGAGGAGGGGAAGGGCAGGCCACCGAGATCAGCACAGGGCCATAAAGGGCCCGGGCTGAGAATGTGAGCTCGGCGAAGGCGGCAGAGGTGGAGAGGAGGGTGGGCTAAAGTACAGGCCTGAGTCCAGGCGGCCGCTTGCGAGGGAGGCGGGGGGAGGTGGCGGGGGGAGGTGGCGGGGGCCGCTGGTGGGGCCGCTGGTGGGGCCGCTGTGCAGGCCAGGGGAGGAGGGAGAGCGAAGGACCCACCTAACACCCTGAGTTGAGGTTCCCGCAGGCAGGTCACCTGCAGAGCGACTTTGTGGGCCTCGCGGAGCCTCCGTTTCACTCCCTGGTTGAGGTTGACGAGGGGTAATGTGCTAACTGATGTTCACAGTGTGCCAGGCGGGGCCCCACCACTGTGTGTGTGAGAGTGAATTTAATCTCACAATGCCCGGCGAGGTAGATAATACCGTCACCCCACGTTATGATGAGGAAACTGAGGCTCAGAAAGATAGTGCGGCCCGTCTGAGCTCCCCTGGCCTGTAGACCCAGGCGGGCGGGGACCCGGGCAGATGGGGACCTGGCAGCCTCGCTCGCCTGCCTCAACCTCCCAGTGCTGTTGTGAGGATTGCCTGAGGTAATGTAACACACAGCCTGACACAAAGCAGTTGTGTTTTGGTTTAATATTATTGTCAGAAATATGTTAACTTTAGTGAAAAAATTTGGCCCGCATGGCCTTTACTATAATATCAACCTGTTCCTGAGAGAGGCAGGAGGGGAGAGTTGTCATAACAGAGTATTTTTAGCTCTATAGACCTGAACTCGTTTGTAGTCTCTTAGCTTAACGTAGTGCTGACGTGAACAGGTGAGTGTCAGCTCTCTGAGGCCCAGTTTACTCATTTGCAAAATGGGTACAACAGCACCTCACCTGCATTGCTCGTAGTAGGTAGCCAGGAGCTGAAGGTCTGCTTTCCAGTGACTTTCTTTTTCTTTTTCTCTTTCTTTTTTTAAAAATATATCTTTATTGATTTCAGAGAGAGGAAGGGAGGGAGAGAGAGAGAAACATCAGTGATGAGAGTCATTGATCGGCTGCCTCCTGCGCGGCCCTCACCGGGATGGAGCCCATAGCCCGGGCATGTGCCCTGACTGGGAATCGAACCGAGATCTCCTGGAATCTCCTGGACTGTAGGTCGATGCTCAACTGCTGAGCCATGCTGGCCGGGCTCCAGTGAATTTCTCGATCCAATAAAACAAGAGGTGTGTGGGTTCTCATCCTGGCTCACTGAGCTCTTTAGGTGAGTCCTTCCCACTCCCCACCTTTCTTCCTCTTCATCAAGGGAGTAGGAAGAGATTCAGGCTCCGACTCCTACAGCCCAGTAGCCCAAGCTGTCACAGGGAGCCACCCCATCAACCTCCAGAGCAGGCGTGTCTGGGGGGCCTTGTGGAGAACATGTGGTTTTTGGGGGCAGCAGTTTGTCCTTGGAGGCATGGGTCTGACCGCCTGATGACATTCTGAGTCTACTCAAGCCAAGGGTTTGAAGGGCAGACTCAGCACTGGGATAATGTCTGTAAGAGTTTTAAGCACCTTAGAGATGGCCTTCTATTCATAAAACATCATATTAGTACTCTACAGTTGGGTGAGGGTAAATGAGTCGAGTTCCTCTTACCTTCATTTCTTTTTGATCAAAAATTTACTGAGTACCCTGGCCCGGTGGCTCCGTTGGTTGGAGCATCGCCCCACGCACCGTAGGTTTCGGGTTTGATCCCCAGTTGGGGCGCCTATGGGAGGGAACCGTTGACTGTTTCTTTCTTGAAATGATGTTTTCTCTCCCCTCCTCCTTTCCTCTCTATTTAGAAATCAATAAACATATCCTCAGGTGAGGGTAAAAAAAATTACTGAGTACGTATTATGTGCCACGCATGGCGAAAGGCGCTGGAAACCGCCAGCAGAAGTCCTCCTAGAGCTCCCGCTCCAGCTCGGGTGGCAGTTAACAGCACACAGCAGACAATTGATCGTGATACATTTTATGTGGGAAATAGGAGACAGAGACAGGTCAAGTGTGCTTGAGAGAGTGGTTGGGAGGACTCTGAGAAGCTAACGTCTGAGATGAGACCTGAATGGTGTCAGTGCAGAAACCTCGGAGTGGATGCGCTGGGAGCCAACTGGTGAAAAGGGCGTGAGGGCCTTGGATCAATTCCAGGAGCACAGGCCCTGGAGGGATGGGCGGGGTCAAGGCTTCATTAACTTCTCATGAGGCTCAGAAACCTTTGGAAGCAATTTTCTCTGCTGACTTAGGGGAATTAATTAGTTAATATCGCTCGGCACCGTGGGGCTTTGTGAATGGAGGTCTGAGGGCCCGGGTCCCCGCTCCGGGAGGCTGGGAGAAGTGGCCCCGTTCCCTGCTAAACAGAACCTCCCTTCTCCCGCCCTGTGGGAAATCCCACTTCATTTCTACAAGGCTGGAGAGGGGCTTGGGAGCAGGGCCAGTGCTGACTCTGTAATTAATTTCCAAGAAAGTCATTTACCTTCACTGCCTAAGATTAGATTAAGAAATAACTTCTGTGTAGGTAGAGCCTTTCTCTAGAGGGCTCACTCAACCTGACAGCGAGGGCTGTGAGCGTCTCACCTGGCTATGAGGTAGAGAGGAGCCCACGCCCTTTTCGTTTTTATTTCTCGAACACGTAAGAAATGACGCCGAAGGTTGCCCAGCAGGCTTGGGGAGCCGCTGCCGGAGCTGCCTCCACTCTGACCAGGCCCTGCCCGCCTGCATGTCCTTCCTCCTGAGAATTTCGGTTTTTGCTGATGACTGTCATCCTGTTAAGCCCTACTTTCCCTACCGCTGACTGTGCTCCTGCCCCCGCCAGGCACTCTCCACGCATCACCCCATCTGACTGAGACTCACGAGGCAGGGGCTGTGGGCACCAGGGCCGCAGATGAGGAAACTGAGGCCGCAGGAGCAGGGATTGTGGTGCTTAGAAGAGGCGGGGTTGGGACTCGGATCCAGGCAGGTTGAGGCCAAGGCGCGTGGGGTGAAAGGTCACCTGCCTCCTTTGAATTAAACCCTGAGAACAACTGGGTGTCTGCATGGTCTTTGTACCCCAGCAGAGCAGCGAAGCCACACTTTCTATTTGTTTATTTTTGGGGTGGCAATAGTGTTTCTTCTTAGTGTGTGTGTGAAACCATGGGGATGGGAGGTGGGTGGGCGGCTGCGAAATGGAGAAATGCCTTTTACGGGTCGTCTGCTAAACCTCGTGCAGCTGAGCTGCGTCTCCTGCCAGACACCCTCGCCTGCTGACTTAATGGCGCCGAAGGATGACAAAGCTTGAAAAATTGACTGTCACTGCAGAGGCTGGAACAGACTGAAACCGAGCACTTGAGTCATCTGTTAAGGATGCAGCTCTGGGCCCCGTCAGGCCAAGCCCGTTAGAACCGAGAATGCAGGGAAAACAGCACAGCTTTGATCCTGACGCCCAAGGGCCCCGTCTTGTGTGAGGGGACTGACCTTGGCAAACACCCTCTTCGGTTGGTCCCTTGTCATGGAAGGGTTTGGCTGAGTTACAGGAGTGGCCTCGGCTAGTGGCTAGTGACTGGTAGATAGTGGGGTTCCCACGGAGCCCCTGGGCTCCTGCAATGCCTGTCAACTCTGCTTCCCCGAACTGGCAGCCTCGGCACACAGCCAGGCCCCATACGTGTCCCCAATGGGTGTCACAGCTGTACCCGCAGCTCCTGCCAGTCCACCTCCGCCCGACTTCACAGCCAGCCTGGTGTGGACTCTCCTTACCCCAGTGTAACAGAAAATATTCTGAGCATGGGGTTTAGAACGAGAGGAACCCTCAGTGGAAGGTCCCCACCATTCCAAACGTGTGAAAGACAAACCAGCAGGAGGAGGTCAGCGACAGCTCGGACAGTGCACGGTATCGGGTCCCTTAAGCGTTACCGTGCGGGGTGTGATGCGTATCTTGTCTAGTGAGGTGGAGGGGGGCCTTTCAAAAGGTAGAGGTGCGTTTATGGATAAGATGCAGGGAGGCTGGAGGGCAAGGATACCGGCATGGATGACGGAGCAGACCAGCCGGCTCCGAGTCCTGGCTCCACTAATCACCAGCTGTGTGACCTTGGGCATGTTGCCTAACCTCTCTGTTTTTCAGTTTCGCCAGCTTGAAGATGGAGATTAATAATAGTACGTAACTTTTGGGTTGTCACGAAGATGGGGATGTTAGCAGTACAAGTGTCTGGTGTCAGTGCTCATTGAATTTTAGCCAAAAAAGAAAACCAGTAGAAAAGAATCCAGAATCTTATCTCAAGCTCAGAAGATGGAGAGAGTTGAAACAAGGCTGCTGGATGGTGATGGAACAGGGAATCCATGAGGCCCCGTAGCCTGGGAGATGGAAACTGTCTTATGGGAGCCTCGTGACTGCCCCTGGGGGTTGTATTGATAAGAAGGATTAGTAATATGTACGCAAAAAGTGTTTAGTTTCTACGGGTGTCGTATAATAAATGCATATGCCCTTTGAGGTGACTTAAGGTAGCCTCAGGATGGGGCTGGTCAAAGGAAAGTCCAATAAACGAGAGTCTGTTGCAAATAGCTAGAAGGTCTGATTTAAAAACAAAAGTGACAGCCACGTTCAACAGCAAAGTCGAGGATGAAGGAAACGCAGACGACGCAACCACCAGGTTGGCCGTGGTAGCAACAGTGGCCTGGGGTGTGCCAGCCACTGCTGAGCCCTTACCGAGGACTGATCCTCATGACGACCCAAGCACGGGGTCAGCGAGGAAAGGCAGGCATCATGGCCAAGAGGTGGCAGAGCCAGGGCTGAAAATCAGCTGGGGACCGAGGCTGCCACCGCGGTCCTGGCTCTGCAGGAGCTACAATCAGAGGCGCAGGCGGAACGCAGGCTTTGCCGTTTCTGGTTAGCCTTCCGTTTGGGGTGAAATGTATACCGTTTCCGTTTCTTGGTCTTCATGAAAGCTCTGAGCTGAAAACCCCTCCAGGTGTAGTGAGCGGTGGTGAAGCCTTGGCAGGGAGCGCTCTCCCCTCCTACTGCGGTGACAGTTCTTGGCCCAGGCCATACCTCTGAACAGCCTGCGTCTCAGAGCCGCCAGTGTCTCAGGCACGTTGGGTTCACACGGCCGAAGCTGGAGCCACGCTTCTCAGCTGCTTCTTCAGCTGCTGGACCACCAGCCCCTGGTCACCAGGGTACGGGCCTGGGATCCTCAGTTCTTCCTCCCTTTCACTTGCACCCATCAAGTCAAACTGGCCACCGAGTCTTCAGGGGCCATTTCTTTTTTTCTTTTTTTTTTTTAATATATCTTTATTGATTTCAGAGAGAGGAAAGGAGAGGAAGAGAGGGAGAGAGATAGAAACATCAATGATGAGAGAGTCATTGATCGAGCCCGCACCCCGGGCATGTGCCCTGACCGGGAATCGAACCCCGATTGCCTGGATCCTAGGTGGACGCTCAACCGCTGAGCCATGCTAGGCCGGGCAGGGCCATTTCTTCAACAGTCCTCGAACAGGGTCCTGGCCCATCCTTATGCCGCCCCCCACCTCGGGCAGGCCCCACTGACCATTGCAGCAGCCGCTTCCCAGCTGCTGGCTCTGTGTGGGGTCTGTCATCTTGTTTGCAATGTTTCCTTTCTTTTCACCTCTAGAAATTGTTTTGATTTGTTACCTTTTGTGAAAATGGAAGATCCTCCCCTTGACTGTAGCTACCTTAAGAATTTTAAAGAAATTCTTAAATCTATTAAAATCAATTATAGAGCTGCAATTTGGGGGAAGATGAAAATGTCAGCTGGGAATTTTTCCCTGCTTTGGACTTTGTGAATTTAACTCCATCATGTTTTTAATTATTAAAAAACAACTGTGGAGACAACCAACCTTGTGTCTATACTAAAGCGAGAGTTCAGAACGATTATCTCCGTTCTAATGAACTTCAATAGACACAACCCATCCTTCCCAGTTGAGTCCTCCTTGCTCTTGTCTCTTTGACAGGGGTCTTCGAGTATTTTATTCAGGATGGAATTTTGCATGTGTGAGAAAGTCTTTCTCGGTGACATCTCCCCAAATGACACCTTGGATGGGCACAGAATCCTTGGGTCCCGACTCTTCAGGGCTTGGTAAACAATGCTCCAGTGTTTTCTGACGCCTGGTGTCGAATGCAAGTCTGAAGCCAACATGGTATTTCCCCTGATACTCAGGAATTAAAAAGAAAATCTGCTCCAGTATTTCTATATGTGGATCTTATTTGCCTAAACTAAAGACAGGTCTCCATTCTATGTGCCGCCTCAAGGTGACCTCTGACTTGATTACTATGCTTTTCATCTTTAGAGAATCCTTCCTAATGTTACCGGAAAGGGGACCTGGCCCTTGGCGGGTCTGCCTAGGGCCAGCAGGTAGTGTGCGGGCTCTTGACTTCGTGCAGGAAAAATTTCACAACAGGAGTCCAGATGACTGGGAGGGAACATTTACTAAAGCTGGGGACAGTAAAACAAGAAAGGGCTTAGCATAGAAGAAACAACAGGAGAGCCTAGGCTGGGCTGCCCTGGCTCTCTGGGAAGTCAGAGAAAAGGAGGCCTTGGGGTCAGGATCCGGAGACTAGCCTGCAATGCGCTGCCACTGCCCATTGCTGCCCTGGCTGCAAGTCTGGTGGGGTCCTGTAGAGTTTAGTAGGGTTTAGGAGTTGCGTGCCTGTGGGGGAAGAAAAGGGAAAAGGGAATGGGGAGGGAGGGGGGAGGACAGGTGCTCCCCAGAGGGAGATCACGCTCTGGGCCTTTGTCTTGAGGCTTTTATTTCTCTCTTGTAGGTGGGAATCTTAGAGGAGGTCTCAGGGGAGGGTTTTAGCACAATATTCATCGGTTTTCTAGGTGTGCTCCTCCAGGGCAGTGCCACTGATTGGTCAGTGCCGGGGCAGGGGGTCCTTAGTCATCACAGCTGGTCCTGGTGTCGCCCACCTGGTTTTGCTGCTTTTCCGGGCCTGGAGCTGGAACACAACTGAGGCCTCGATGTTACTTGTAGGGAGGTGACTTCCCGTCTCTGCTGTGAACTGCTTCGCTGCGTTGCTCAGCCGTCTGTCTCAGTTTCCCTCTGCCGCCTGCCCTTGCTTACCGGCCTGTCTCAATAACCCAAGAAAGCCTGTCCTGCAGGTCATCCCCGGGCCTCTGGAGACCTCCAGGAGGGGACAGGAGCCCAGCCTCTCAACCTACCCATACCTGGAGCCCACACCCCTCTGCCTTAGGGGACACAGGATGGGGGAGTTCCAGCAGGTTCTCCCCATCACTTCTCCAACACACCACCTCTTCAAGAAGGGAGTCCCATGCCAGGTCGCAAAGAACCCTCCTCTGGTCCCGTCCACGCTGCCCCGGGCAGGAATTCCTCACAGCTCCTGGCATGTCCCCCGCGCTCGCTGTGTACCCTCAGTCAGCCAGGGCGAGTGGAGACCCCGGAAAGCTGGGCTCACAACGGAACATTGCTCTTGGAACTCACCTCCAGGGAGCCTTTCCCGAAAGGCCCGCTGCTCGGAGCCAGCAGCAGGAGTGCCTGCTGGGCTCTTCCCCTCGGGCCCTTTAACATCCGCGCGGTCCAGGGGGAAAGCTGCCCGCTTAGCTCTGCGGGTGGTCCCTGGGCCTGCGTGAGCCGCAGCACCTCCTTCACCCCCGTCTGCTGGGGGACTAAGGGTTAATTTAAACGGCCCGCTCGCCCTGCAGGGGGGCCCTGCCTCGGAGATTCTGCTAATTATACAGCTCTGGGAGCTCTCTGAGCTCATTTCAAGGTAGATCAGAGGTGGTTTTTGAAAATGTATTCCTGGAGAGGTGAGGGAGGGACGGGGCTTCCTCAGGGCTAATTGGTTGTTTCGTGTGCAGTGAGAAAAAGAGCTCTCGGCATCCGTTCTGCTGTAGGTGCTTATTTTTTTATTCTGTGGCCTAGGCTTGTTGTCACTAGGAAATTCAATAAATTAGTGGACTCTGCAAATCAATAAAATAATTAGGTTATTTCTGGGTGAAAAGAATGCCTTACGTTGAAGTGAATATGACTGACCTCGGGGGAAGGGCAGGTGACCGAGGGAGGCCAGCTAGGAGGAGGCTACAGGCAGGGGTGGGGCTGGAGAGGACCCAAAGCAAGGCCCTTTCTCGAGGGGCACTGCCCTCCGGCTGCTGCTTGCCAGGGGGGAGCCCGGGCTCACTGCTGCCCTGCTCCCCGTTTCTTTCTAAAGAAGTCGGACATCGGGATTTTTATGTGGAATTAGTTGGCAGCTAAATTCGAAATGCCTCCGCAGGTCACACCGGCAGAAATGATACTGCCCACCAGCTCGCAACCTCAGGCCTAGCCTGTGGGGTGATGAAGTCTTTTATCTCAGTGATTTGCAGCCGCTTGGGGCCTCACAAAACCAGGGAAGATGAAATACTGCGCCCCACGACCTTGGGATTTTGTTTTTCTTTTCTTATTGGGAGGGGACTGCACTGAACTTCAGACTTGCTCCTCAGGGACTCTGATCAAAGTGGGGAAACATACTCCGCGTCCAAGCCGCCCACCCAGCAGGGCGTGGTGACCGGGGACGCCACCGTGGAGCCCAGTGCGGGCTGCCATGGGAGGTGGTGCAGGCTGTGTACTGTTCACCGGGAGAGGGTCTCATTCACAGAGCAGAGATGTGAAGGGAGCCCCCTGGGTTGTGCGATGTTACCACACAAGCCCCGTTGGAGATCGGAGGTCACATGTCCACGATGGACACTGATGCACATGTCTGGATGTGTACTTAGCATATCTGGAGACAGGTATTTTTATTAAAAAATGGCAGCATGGAAAATTTATCAGAAGGTTCTTTTTATGAAATCCTAATTAATATTTCCCATTATTTCCCAATAAAAAAAATTTCTATTTTTCAATTACACTTGACATTCCATATTATTTTGTATTGGTTTCAGGTGTACAGCATAGTGGTTGGACAATCATATACTTTACAAAGTGTTCCCCCGATATTTCCAGTACCCACCTGGCCCCATACAGAGTTATTACAATATTATTGACTACGTTCCCTGCGCTGTACTTTACATCCCCGTGACTATTTTGTAACTACCAATCTGTACTTCTTAATCCCCTCACCTTTTCCACCCAGCCCCCAGTCCCCCTCCCCTCTGGTAACCATCAGTCTGTTCTCCGTGTCTATGAGTCTGTTTCAATTTTGTTAGTTTGTTTTGTTCATTAGATTCCACATGTAAGTGAAATCACAGGTATTTGTCGTTCTCGGACTGACTTATTTTACTTAGCATAATACCCTCCGGGTCCATCTACGCTGTTGCAAATGGTGAGATTTCATTGTTGTTGTTTTTTATGGCTGAGTAGTAAGTATTTCATTGTATGTACCACCGCTTTTTTATCCACTCTTCTATTGATGGGCACTGGGGTTGCTTTCATACCTTGGGTATTGTGAATGCCACTGCAATGAACATAGTGCTGTAGATATTCTTTCGAATTAGTGTTTTGGGTTTCTTAGGATATGTTCCCAGAACTGGAGTCGCTGGGTCATAAGGCAGCTCCATTTTTAATTTTTTGAGGTACCTCCATACCGTTTTCCACAGCGGCTGCACCAGTCTGCATTCCACCAGCAGTGCACTAAGGGTTCCCTTTCCTCCACACCCTCGCCAGCACTTGTTGTTTGCTGATTTATTGATGGAGCCATTCTGACAGGCGTGAGGTGATACCTCATTGTGGTTTTAATTTGCAACTCTGATGATTAGTGACATTGAGCATCTTTTCATATTTCTACTGGCCATATATATGCCCTCCTTGGGGAAGTGTCTATTCAGGTTCTTTGCCCACTTTTTAATAGAATTGTTTGATTTTTGGTGCTGAGTTATATGAGTTCTTTATGAGTTTTGGGTATTAACCTCTTATCAGATGTATTATTGGTTATTGGCGAATATGTTCTCCCATTTAGTAGGCTGTCTTTTCTTTTTTTGATGGTTTCTTTCCCTGTGCAAAACCTTTTTAGTTTGACGTAGTCCAATTTTTTATTTCTTCATTTGTGCCCCTTGCCCGAGAAGATATATCAGAAAAAATATTTCTACGAGAAATGTCCAAGAATTTAGTGCTTAGGTTTTCTTCTAGGACTTTTATGATTTTGAGCCTATCATTTAAGTCTTTAATCCATTTTGAGTTTATTCTTTTATATAAAGTAAGGTGGTCTAGTTTCATTTTTTTTGTATGTATCTATCCAATTATCTCAGCATTAATTATTGAATAGACTATTTTTACCCCTATTTTATATTATTGCTACCTTTGTCATATATTAATTGACCATCTAGGCATAAGCTTATTTCTAAATTCTGTCCTGTCCCATTGATCTATGTGTCTGTTTTTATGCTTTTACCATGCTGTTTTGATTACTATGACCTTGTTGTATAGTTTGATACCAGATAGCATGATACCACCAACTTTGTTCTCCTTTCTCAAGATTGCTGAGGCTATTCGGGTCTTTCGTTGTTCCAGATAAATTTTTGGTTCCAGATAAATATTTGTTACAGTTCTGTGAAATATGCCACTGATATTTTGGTAGGAGTTGTGTTGAATCTATAGATTGGGTAGTATGGACATTTCAAGGATGTTAATTCTTCTTATCCATGGGCATGGTATATGCCTTCATTTATTTGTATCTTCAATGTCTTATAATTTTCTGAGTAAAGGTCTTTTACCTCCTTGGTTAAATTTATTCCTAGGTATATTTTCTGATGCAATTGTAAATGGGATTGTTTTCTTAGTTTCCCTTTCTGATAGTTCATTATTGGTATATAAAAGTGCAACCAATTTTTTTAATGTGTAACTTTTTGGATTTTGTGATGTTTGTAATATTTTTTAAAATCTTCACCCAAGAATGTTTTTTTTCATTGCTTTTCAGAGAGAGAGAGAGAAGGAGAGAGAGAGAAACACTGATGTGAGAGAGACACATTTATTGGTTGCCTCCCGCACACACTCCAACCAGGGCTGGGATCGAGACTGCAACCGAGGTACATGCCCTTGACTGGAATCAAACCCGAGATCCTTCAGGCCAATGGCCGACGCTCTAACCACTGAGCAAAACTGGCCAAGGCTGTGACCAATTTTTAAATATTAATTTTGTATCCTGCTACTTTACTGAATTCATTTATCAGTTTGGGTAGTTCTTTCGGTGGAATCTTTAGGGTTTTCTATATATGTCATCATGTCATCTGCAAATAATGACAGTTTTACTTCCTCCTTTCTAATTTGGATGCTTTTTATGTTTTCTTCTTATCTGATCACTGTGGCTGGGACTTCAGTACTATGTTGAATAAGGGTGGTGAAAGGGGACACCTCATCTTGTTCCTGATCTTAAGGAAAACACTTTTAGTTTCTGCCCACTGAGTATGATGTTGGCTGTAGGTTTGTCATATGTGGTGTTTATTATGCTGAGGTATGATCCCTCTATTCCCACTTTGCTGAGAGGTTTTTTGTTTTTTTTTCTTATCACAAATGGGTGCTGGATTTGGTCCAGTGCTTTTTCTGCATCTATTGATACTATCATATGATTTTTACCCTTCATTTTGTTTATGTGATGTAGCACGTTAATTGATTTGTGGATATTGTACCAACCTTGCATTCCAAGAATAAATCCCACTTGATCATGGTGTATAATCTTATTAATGTATTGTTGAATTCCGATTGCTAATATTTTGTTAAGGATTTTAGCATCTATGTTCATCAGGGATATTGGTCTGTAATTTTCTTTCTTTGTAATGTCTTTGTCTGGTTTTGGAATCAGGATAGTGTTGGACTTGTAACATGAGCGTGGGAGTTGAAGACACTCAGATTTAACTTTTCCATTCAAGTGTGAGCTACTTGAGAGGAAGGAATTTGCCTTGTTCATCCTTCTAGTTCCAGTGGTTATCACAGTGCTTGGCACAGAGTGGACACAAAAATTTTTTTTCTGTACAAAACTAGAAGTATGTTATGGAGATTGGGAGAAGGGTTAGATGTACACGTAGGGATTTGTGAGACATCAGTGACTTCTCAAAGTCACTGGAATAACTGAGTTTAGAATAACTAAAGTTGCTGGGAAGAGCATGAAAGAGAGAGGCCTGGGCTGAAGGAGGCAGAGAATATGAACTGTCGAAGGAGATTGTGAGGGAATGGTGAGATGTGTGGAATGAGAACAAGATATTGTCACAAAAGGCAGGGCCCCCCCCTTTGCATCCCCATCATTAGCACATAATAAACATGCTCAGTGAATATTTGGTAAATAAATGAATGAATGAAATGGGCAGTTTACATTGGGCAGTGTCAACTGCAGAGAAATCACGTGGAATGAAGACTGAAGGGAGGCCACAGGCCTGAAGACAGACAATCCTAGAGCTGCTGGCGACTTGGAGAAGAGCAGTAGTAATCTCAACACAGTGGTCCCTTCTTCCAGAAAGCACTCTGTGACTCCCCTGCTTCTTCCCACGCCCTGCAGAGTTGATGCTCTTCTTATGTCGCCATAATACCCCACATTCGACACTTAATAAAAGCGTATCACCCGGCACTGCGCCTGTCTGCACGTCTCCGTATCCTCCGGGGGTCTGTAAACTGTATGAGTGTTGAGACCATAGCTGGATGAGTTTTACGTCAAGCTGCACAGTAATCTTAGTAGCGGGAGATAGTAGTAGGGTGTTAAGAACATGATTTTTAGTAGTGATAATGAAGGAAATAGAGAAAACCAGCTTTCATATGACGAGTGTAAAATTGAGAAGCACGCAAACATGAGTGGATGCATGGGAGGGAGAAACGAATCATTCCCAGGAGAGGGTAATGCGGGTTTCGCAGGAGACTCAAGGAGAGCCTTAGCATCGGCAGCGCTCAGGGGGCAGGGATCCGCTTTGGAGGCCTGAAGATGCCACTGAAAACAAAGGTGCACTTTCTCCTACCTATTTCAGGCCCAAGAACTAGACGGCGTACCCTTCTCAGCAGCGAGAGCTCGCGAGGAAAGTCAGAGGGAACAGGCTCGGCGAGCCCGACCCTCAGTGACACGCAGGTGGAGCGCAGTCGCCGCTCCGGGCCACCTAGAAACAGTGACCAAGCGTGCAGAGATGTTCATGACATAGCCACAGGCGAAAGCAGGTTCCAAAGTGTTAGGCACACGCGTACTAAAAAAACGTACTTTTCTTTCCCTTTCTTAATAAAAGGCCCTTTTCTTAAAAAGAAGCAGTGTGCAGAAAATAAAGATCACAGGGGCCTTCGCGAAAATGTTTACCCGGTTACAACTGACGTTTTGTGTTTCCTGCTTTTCTTTTATTCTGGGGGTTCTGCATTGAGAATTATCAGTTGAGGAACAGCTCCCCCAAATAAGTATAATTCAGTATGAACACCGTCAACACGGAGTTTCTGAGTAACATGCCCGGGGACAGGGAGAGCGACGGTGAGGTTTTGGTGAAGGGAGGCGCGCAGAGGGATGCGGCGGGCGCCACTGCGCAGCGCCCGGGCCAGCGGCCCCTGCTCCTCGCTAGTCGGGGAGCTGAGCGGGCCTTCGTGCTTTCCTTTGCTTATTTCGCCTATGATAACTGGAATTCATGTTGTAATTAAATTTTAAAAACTAACAAAAATTTCTGTCTTAATATGTACATGTTCATTTATGAATAAATGGACTGGTACTGAAATAACACAGGTGTTAGGAAACGCACACAGGCTGGACCACATGTCTACACGTCCTGTGAGATTCTACAACTTTATTTTATTATTATTATTTTTTAATCTTCACTTGAGTATATTTTTTCCGTTGCTTTTCAGAGAGAGTGGAAGGGGGAGAGAGAGAGAGAAACACACACATCAATGTATGAGAGAGAGGGAGAGAGAGAAACATCGATGTGAGAGAGAGAGGGAGAGAGAGAAACATCGATGTGAGAGAGAGAGGGAGAGAGAGACACATCGATGTATGAGAGAGAGGGAGAGAGAGAAACATTGATGTATGAGAGAGAGGGAGAGAGAGAAACATCGATGTATGAGAGAGAGGGAGAGAGAGACACATCGATGTATGAGAGAGAGGGAGAGAGAGACACATCGATGTATGAGAGAGAGGGAGAGAGAGAAACATCGATGTATGAGAGAGAGGGAGAGGGAGAAACATTGATGTATGAGAGAGAGGGAGAGAGAGAAACATCGATGTGAGAGAGAGAGGGAGAGAGAGAAACATCGATGTGAGAGAGAGAGGGAGAGGGAGAAACATCGATGTGAGAGAGAGGGAGAGAGAGACACATCGATGTATGAGAGAGAGGGAGAGGGAGAAACATTGATGTATGAGAGAGAGGGAGAGGGAGAAACATTGATGTATGAGAGAGAGGGAGAGGGAGAAACATTGATGTATGAGAGAGAGAAACATCGATGTGAGAGAGAGGGAGAGAGAGAAACATCGATGTGAGAGAGAGGGAGAGAGAGAAACATCGATGTGAGAGAGAGGGAGAGAGACACACGTCAATTAGCTGCCCCCTGCACTCGCCCTGACCCGGCTGTGGATCGAGCCTGCAACCCAGATACATGCCCTTGACCAGGACTGAACCCAAGACCCTGCAGTCTGCGAACCGACTCTAACCACTGAGCCAGACTGGCCAGGGCAAGATTCTACAGCTTTAAAATCTTCATAGTTGTTATCTTTTTACACTTCCTGAGCATTTTCATGCGGTAATTACAGCGAAACCCTTAAAAATAATAATCATGAGAAAGCATTATTTTGATTCTGTGTCTCCCCTGCTTAAAATCCTTCCCTAGCTCCCTGTTGTTTTAGAATAAAGTCCAAACTCCCTGAACAGACTTACAAGGCCTTTGATGAGCCGGTTCTGCCTCCTTCTCCGTCCTCTGCGGTTGCCTGTCCCTTGTCCCTGCCCCGCTCTGGTCATCCATCCGCTCTCTCTGAGGGGACACCCCACCCCAGCCTCACAAACGCCTACAGAGCTGAGGTACCAGCTAAAGTGTCGCTTCCTTTGGACTCATTCTTATGTATAGACTCTCACCTTGCGGCGCCTCTTCTAGTCAAGCACCCGCGACACTGTCGTCATTTCCTGGTAGCCGCCCACCCTTCCCGCCAGGTTGGGCTTGCCTCTTGCTCGCAGGGGGGTCCTGCTGCTTAGCACAGAGGCTGCAGGGCCCGCGGATGCGGGACTGGAATGCTCACCCCCGGGGCGGTCGGACACGGGGAGCCTGGAGCATCCTGCTCACCGGGCAGCCTCGGGGGACGGTGGAGGGGGCGGGTGACAGCTATAGCGGTTCCCAAGGCCGACAGAAGAAAGGGTCGGGGACCACCCTGGGCTGGGACAGTGGCACTGGGCTTAGCAGTAGAGGGAGCAATCCCTGGCCAAGTGAGGTTTCAGTAGGTTGAATGAAGAGATCACCTGGCAGAGGAGCCCGCACAGGCAAAGGCCTAGAGGCTGGAAAGAGACTGCTGTCCAGGGGGGCGAGGGCCCAGAGCGAGCACAGGGGAGGGGAAAACGGGCATGGCAGGAAGTGACGTAAGGGAACGAATTTAGGTCCAGGTGGCAAAAGCCATTCAGCCCACGCTTTGGACGGGAGCCGGCCAAGGCTGGTTTGGTTTTTGCATGGATGTATTGAACAAGAAGCTTAACAATTGGAAACGGTGCCAGCCAGCTCTGTCGTAGCTCCCAGGTAACAGCTATAAATTCCGTACCCACCGACGTGCCGTGATCAATGTGAAAAACCCCTCAAACAGGCAAACAGCTCATCTGATCTGAAATCCGAAGCTATTTCATTCAAAATATGTTACATGTTACAAGGGAGCGTGGTTATAAACGGTGTTTACAGGCTCACGTGAGGGCTAAAGCATTTCTGCTTTGCTCAAGCTCCTTAAATATTTATAGCGAGATCAACATTATAACCCCAGTAAAGGAATTTTTTAAAAGCCCGAACAGTAAGGGATGTAAACTATGTCCTCCCAGCGAACACAGGAGAATGTAACAGCCTGCGCTAGGGACTCGCTAACGTGGAAGGAGAGCCTCTTCAAAAGGCTGATGGAATAATGTGTGCTCGTTATTTATTTATTTATTTATAAATATATCTTTATTGATTTCAAAGAGAGGAAAGGGAGAGGGAGAGAGAGACAGAAGCATCAGTGATGAGAGAGTCATTGATCGGCTGCCTCCTGCACGCCCCCAACTGGGGGTGGAGCCCACAGCCCGGGCTTGTGCCCTGACCGGGAATCGAACCCGGATCTCCTGGATCCTAGGTCGACGCTCAACCGCTGAGCCACGCCCGGCCGGGCCTTCTCGTTATTTTAAAAAGAAAAAGAAAGAAAGCAACAAACAAACAAACAAAAAACCAATACAGAATAGTTTTTAATGAAAAACAACATTCTTGCCCTACCCCTTGCCACTCTCAATCCCATTTCTCAGAGGAGCCGATTTTAACTCTTTTTGAGTATTTCTCCCAAGTGGTTACCTCAATATCTCTAAACAGCCTGTGAAAACTGCTATTTCTTGGTTTATCTCGTGGACACTGTCTTTTGACTGCAGCTCTGATGGGCAGGAATTTAACTCAGTTGTCCCAGCATCCTTCCTCTCTCCCACCTTCCTGTTATAATTATCTTATCGGTATGTACCTTTGCAATTTTAGAAAGAAATTTAGGACAACATTTTAAATTTGAGGCCCTTGTAAATGTGAGGCCCATGACCAACCTGGAGGAGGTCGGGTGGCCGTGGGAGGAGTGAGCCGCCCGTGAGGAAGAGTGAAGCTTGGCGGCATCCTCCATCCCTCTTCCTCCGAGGCCGCAGCACCTTCTCTGGGCTCTGCCTTCCAAACATACCAGAGCCTGACGCGCCTCCCACCGCCTCCGACGCTTCCCTTCCCGGTTGCTGAAACGCCTCCTGATGGGCACCCTTTTCCTGCTCTCACTTCTCTGCAAAAGGACCTTTTTATTTTAATTACTTTTGCCTTTTTGTTTTTCACCAGCATATGAAACAATTTTTATCTCATAGTTGTCTTTAAAACCACAAAGACACTGTGCTCTTCATCTGGAAATATCAGTATAGAGCACTCTGCTTGCTAGAGGATGTTACATAGACCCTTTCCAAGAAAAACGCATCCCATGACCTGGTCTCAGTGGAGTTGCTTGGAAAACCTCACATCTGGACCAATTCCTAAAACATACCATTCCCCACTGCATCTTTTGGTTCTGAGTATAGATTATTGTCATCAGTACATGTGCCTGCGTCCTCGCACGTGATAATGCACATATAGGTGGGGTTACCTCTCCCTGCTGTTCCTGCAGGCTCACGGCAGGTGGAGCAGGTGGAGCAGGTGGAGCAGGTGGAGCAGGTGGAGCAGGTGGAGCAGGTGGAGCAGGTGCAGCAGGTGGAGCAGGTGGAGCAGGTGGAGCAGGTGCAGCAGGTGCAGCAGGTGGAGCAGGTGGAGCAGGTGGAGCAGGCTGTGCCTTTCCCTGTGCCTTTCTCCAGGCCTCCCAGGAGTGGAGACACCTCGTCCTGTCAACTCAAGTCTTTAAGAATCCAATGGAAACATTCTCTGCAGTGAGGTCCTGCTCTGCAGGACGTGTCTCCTTAAAGCACGCAGACCATGCTTGACCAGGTCACTCAAACTGCACTCCACTCAACACAGGTCTCTCCAAGGAAGTCCGAGCTGGTTGGGAATGGGCGTCAATGGACCTAGCTCTGCAGTCAGAATAGTCAGCAGATAGACAGGCCTGGGAAAGATGAGGGCCCACAGCATCATAACCGGCAAGGAGCAGCCCAGCACCGACGGCCTTCGGCCACATCTGTGCATTGGTGTCTGGGTCCTGCTCCCCATTGTATGGTTTCAGTGAAGCTGCAGATATAAGACGAGACACAGGATGATCTGTCAAATACAAATCTGGGATCCAAACACTCCTGGTGCATAAAACTACACAACGGTCTGGCACCAGCAGTAAGTTCCGCCATCGAGACACAACATGGAGAATGTCTGCTGAGCTGCAAACTCCACCCTGCTCCCCTCAGCGCAGCCAACTGCACGGGTGTCTGATTCCAGACCAACAGTGGCTGAGCCTTGTTTACAGCTTCCACTGCATATTCAATGTGATGAATCCTGCCCCAGGGGCTCCAAACACTGACATCATTGTCATACTGGTTGCGAAACATGGTTCCTAAAGGGAGCTGGCTGACGCCCCCTGCAAAGCTGCAAATCAAGGAGTGATGTGGACGCTCCCGCTCAGCGAAGGACCTTCCACAGTGTGTCGGGGTACGTCACTCTTCTGCCCTAAACTCTCCATGGCTCCCACTGCTCTCAGTCAGATTGGCTCTCCACCACCCCTGGGCCGCAGCCCTGAGCTCACCCCGTCACTGGCTCCTTGCTCACTCTGATGTCCCTCAACCAATCCAAGCACACACTTCGCTCCTCTGTCTGGAATATTTTTCCCCCAGCAGTCTGAGCTTGAGAGGGAGTGGCAGTAAGTATTAAGTATGAGAAATGCCAGGGGCAGGCTGTTTTTTGAGGGAGTCTGGCAAGGGAGGAGGGAGGACAAGGGGTACTAGGGAGAGGCAGGTTGGAGGTGAGACTTTAACAGTCAGATGGCATGAGTTTTGGTTAAAGGAGAAGAAGCTGTGGGAAAGAGAGGGGCTATGAATCCAAGAAAGAGAGAAAAGTTACTGTGGATAGAATGTCCCTAAGGAGGGAGTGGGCATACGATCAAAAGCATGAGTGGATGAAACAAAATTAATTCACAAGTTCATGCTTGAAAACCATCATTTTCTCTCTGAGATAGAAGTCAGGGTCTACTCCCAGGGGAGTGGGCTAACCTAGGAAGCAAGAGGAGAGGGCAGTGTGGGTTCGAATTACACCAGCTGCTGAGAGGAACAGGAGGGGGTGATCAGGAGCACTGAAAGGGTTGCCCTGCCTGCTGAGGGCCAAACAAAGTAGGAGACCTTGAATTTGAAGCATCCCCCCGTACACGTTTGCATGGTTTGCCCCCACTCCCCCTGCCCAGTAATGCTTGGCAATCCTTGTGTTGTAATAATGAAATAAAAATAATCACTAACATTTAGTAGAGGATTATCATTTTCCCCATTTTACAGATGAGAAAACTGAGGCACAGAGAGGGTACACAGCCAATTAGTGATTGTATTAGGCAGGGTTCTCCTGAGAAACAGAACCAATAGAATATATATGTAGATCGATCCTTACACCTCCCCCCCCCCCCCCCCCCCCCAGCTACAGGGAAAGGGTTGAGGAAGCGGTAGAGATAAAAAATAATGAAGAGACAGGTCTTCCAGATGAAGGCAGGAAGGGATGGAATCCTCTCAGAGAGAGAGAGAGGACCAGCACTCAAGCACATCGTAGGTTTCAACAAACACTTGTCACACAAATACAGGGCGGGACAAAAGTAGATCTACAGTTGTGAGTACTAGAAACACAGTTTATTCTTGTGTTACTATTCATTAATTATTGTATTATTTATTTGTATTACAACTATAAACCTGCTTTTGCCCACCTCTGTATATGAATAAATTAGGCTATGTTGCTGAAGGTAAGAGAAGAGCAGATAGCATGATTCATTCCTTCAGCAAATGCTCTAGCACTTTCTGTCCTAACCACTGGGACACAACAGTGGAAAAACAGACTGGCAGAGTGGGTGGAAGCTACACTCACCTGCTCCCGGCCCCAAACCAGATTTACAGCTAAATTACAGAGCAATCAACATGATAAGCCACTGAAGACTAGCTGAACTGAAATAGTATGACAAAGGATTTACAGAAGAAGCCACGTAGAGACTGGTAAGAAGGGGAGAGGCACAGAAAGGGCTGGCCCCTTCACCTATGTGCAGTGGCTGAGAAGCTGGAGGGATATCAGGGCTGCAAAACTCCCTCCCCCTAGAAGTGGGTGGGGGGACTCAACCCCATGCAGGGATTCCCAACCAGAGCAACAGAGACAAGAAGAGGAGCCCACAAGGCATCTGGCTGTGAAAATCAGTGAGGATTCAGTCTGACTGGGAGACCCAGACACCGCCTCTTAGGCACGAGCACTCTTACTGTTACAGCACCAGCCTGGGGAGTGCACTGTTTAGTCTCTGACGGCTGCAAAGCCACGCTCTCGCACTCCTGTGGAGGGGTCTGCTGGTGGTACCCAGCGGTGACTTTAAGGGACCCTCTTCTTCTGGGTTGGTTTTTAGCAGAGACTAAGACAGCTATTAAAGTGCGTTGCTTGGGAAAGAGGCCCACCTCCCTGACCTCGAGAACACAGCAAGCACTGCCTGCCCCCCCACCTGTTGAATGACTTGGCTGCCTGTCCTGCTGAGTTCAGCTGTGCAGAGCTGGAACTTTCAGACCATATTTCCTGGAGAAGCTTTTGTCCAGGAACTAGATTGGTGGGAGCTGGGGTGTGTGGCTACATCATGGGGTGCCGTGGCCACTCCTATCTTCCAATGAGCTCAGCTCCCCCTATCCCAAGAAGGAGAAGAGGTGCTGGCACCCCTCCTACAGGCTTGTGGGCACCATCCCCCAATGGGAGACTGTTTGGATCAGCCCTGCCAAGTCCTGGATACCCCACATCCTGAGATCAGTTTCATTGGAAGGGAAAGTGGCTCAGAGCTGGGACATTCAAAGTGTGAGTCCTTCAGAGGCTATTGTCTGGGACTGGAACAAAGTGCTTAACCCCCTCCTGTAGGCTAGGCTGGCATCACCCACAATGGGAGACTCTTTGGATCTGTCTCCCTGAGGCCAGGGTGGCTGAGCTTGCTCCTGCAGAGGGGATGGATGGCTGTACCCAACCTGAATCTGTAGTGAGCCCCTCAGGGGGAACTAAAGTTGGAGACTCTGGCAGAGACTGAGTGGTTTGACTCTGGAGTAAGGGTCACTTTCCCCTCAGTGAGTGCCTGTCTGCATGACCCCAAAGTAGGGTACCCACTAGCCCTGTCCTCTGGACCCTGGCTGCCCCACCCTAATGAGCTTTCAACCTGTGGAAAGGGTTCTGGTTGGTGGCCAGCCTAGGCCCACTCTACATTCTTTCTTTGAAAGGCTCTGGAGGAAGACCAAGCAACCTCAGGGGGAGACAGGATAGCTGACAGATGGAGGAAGACCTCAGGTAGCCTTGGTCCTTTTATAGATCTGCCTCCAGCTCTAAGCTGGAGGAAGCTGACTCTTATACACAGATTGGCTACAATCTGTGCAGACCAAGGTTCAGCAGATGCAGACAGAAACAGTGAACAGTGTGATAGCTCCAGATAGGTAGGTCAAGGCCAGTTACACACAACCTCTGACATTGACATGTTCCTGAATCCTGCCCAAGTGGGCCCAGAACCAATACAACCAGTGGTGGGCTTCAGACCACACCAGAGGCCCAACTAGCCACATAAGTGGGACACCCAAATGGGGATTCCAGCAGGCACCAGACCCTGCTGGGAACAACTCTGCTTTAATGGGGCAGCCCCTGCACAGTGTCTCATACATGGGGATCCAGGTTTACCCTTATAGTCAGCCAGTCTGAAGGGTTAACGCCATCCAAGAAGGAACAAAAAGCATTCAACTACAACCCGGCAAGAGACATTCCTAGAGCATGGAACTCAGGAATATTGTGCCACTGAGCCCAACAAGACACCTTTATCATAAAGCCACCTTAACAAGTTTGAGAGTCACAATAGATCTACCTAATACATAGAGACAAAATGGGAAGACAATGAAATGCCTCAAATGAAAGAACAAGACAAATCTCCAGAAAAAGAATTAAATGAAATGAAAGCAACCAATATACCAGATACAAAGTTTAAAACAATGCTTATAAGGATGCTCAAGGACCTTAGGGGAAGAATGGATGATCTCAGTGAGAACTTAAACAAAGAGATAGTAAACATTAAAAAGGACATAGAAACCATAAAAAGGAACCAGTTGGAAATGAAGAATACAAGATTTCAAATAAAGAATACTCTAGAAGAAATCAACAGCAGATTAGATGAAGCAGAAAATCAAATCAGCGATTTTGAGGACAAGCTAACAGTAATCACCCAAGTAGAGCATCAAAAAGAAAAGAGAATTTTTAAAAATCTGGGACAAAATCAAGCATAAGAACATCATAGGGGTGCCATAAGGAGAACAGAGTGAGCAAGGGATAGAGAACCTGTTTAAAGAAATAATGGATGAAAACATCCTTAGCCTGGTGAAGGAAAAAGTCACACAAGTTCAGGAAGCACAGAGAGTCCCAATCAAGATAAACCCAAAGAGACCCACACAAAGACACATCATAATTAAAATGGCAAAGCAAATAGAGAATCTTACAGACAGTTAGTTACTGAAAAGGGAGCTCCCATATGGCTGTCAGCTGATTTCTCAACAGAAATATTTCAGGCCAGAAGGATTGGCATGAAGTATTCAAAGTGATGAAAAGCAAGGAACTACAACCAAGACTACTCTATCCAGCAAAGCTATCATTTAAAATTGAAGCTGAAATAAGTATCTTCTCAGACAAAAAAAAAAAAAAAGGCTAAAGGAGTATAATAAAGAGCTTGCTTTAAGAAGAGAGAAAGAGTGAGAGAAGAAGTAGGTATAAATAATAAAATGGCAATAAATAAGTACCTAACAGTAATAACCTTCAAGTTAAATGAAGTAAGTACTCCAAACAAAAGACAGGATAGCTGAATAGATAAGAAAATATGACCCATAGATATATGCTGTCTACAAGAGATCCATCTCAGAACAAAAGATACACACAGACGGAAAGTGAATGGATGAAAAACAACAACATTCCATCCAAATGAAAACAAACAAACAAAAAGCTGGGTTAGAAATACCTATATCTTATAAAATAGACTTTGAAACAAAGGCCATAAAAGAGGCAAAGAAGGTCACTATATAATACTAAAGAGATTAATCCAACAAGAAGATATAATTCTTGTAAACATATATGCACCTGACATAGGAGCTACCTAAATATATAAAGAAAATCTTGGTGAACATTAAGGGAGAGACTGACAGCAATACTGTCATAGTAGGGGATTTTAACACCCCACTTGCATTAATGGGTAGATCTTCCAGAAAAAAAATCAACAAGAAAACAGTGACTCTAAACAACACACTGGATCGAATGGGCTTAATTGATGTTTACAGAACATTTCACCCCAAAGCAGGAGTATATACATTCTTCTCAAGTGCACATGGAACATTCTCAAATATAGACCACATATTAGGACACAAAGTAAGTCTTAACAAATTCAAGAAGATTGAAATCACAAGTGTCTTCTCTACCACAATGGTATGAAACTAGAAATCAACTACAATAAAAAAAACCCCTGAAAAACACTCTAACACATGGAGGCTAAAGGACATATTATTAAACAATGTATGGGTTACCAATGAGGTCAAGGAAGAAATAAAAAATTACCTGGAAATTAAATGAATATGAACACACAACAACCCAAAATGTTTGGGACACAGAGAAAGCAGTCCTGAGAGGGAAGTTCATAGCATTACAGGCCTACCTCAAGAAGCAAGAAACATCTCAAATGAACGATCTAACCCTTCACCTAAAAGAACTAAAAAAAGAACAACAAACAAAGCCCAGAGCAAGTAGAAGGAAGGAAATAATAAAGATTAGGGCAAAAAATGACATAGAGACTTTAAAAACAATGCAAAAGTTCAATGAAACCAAGAGCTGGTCCTTTGAAAAGATAAATAAGATTGGCAAACCTTTAACCAGGCTCATCAAGAAAAGAAGAAAGAGGACCCAAATAAATAAAATCAGAAATGAAAGAGGAAAAGTAACAACTTAACATCACAGAAATACAAAGGATTGTAAGAAAATACGATGAAAATATGCCAACAAATTGAATAACCTGGGCAAAATGGATAAATTCCGAGAAACATACAGTCTTCCAAAACTGAATCAGGAAGAAGCAGAAATCTGAACAGATCAATAACAACTAATGAAATTGAAGCAGTAATAAAAAAAAACAAACCACTCCCAGCAAACAAAAGTTCATGACCAGATGGCTTCACAGGCAAATTTTACAAAACATTCAAAGAAGAACTAACACCTATGCTCCTCAAATTATTCCAAAAAATTCAGGAGGAAGAAAGACTCCCAGGCTCATTTTATGAGGCCAGAATTATCCTAATTCCAAAACCAGATAAATACACTACAAAGAAAGAAAATTATGGGCCAATATCCCTGAAGAACACAGATGCTAAAACTCTCAATGAAATATTAGCAAACAGGATCCAACAATACATTAAAAAGATCATATACCACAAGCAAGTGGGATTTATTCTGGGGATGCAAGGTTTGCAAATCAATAAACATGATACATTACATAAACAAAATGAAAGATAAAAATCAAATATCATATTAATAGATGAAGAAAAATAATTTGAGAAAATCCAGCATCCATTAATGATAAAAGCTCTCAGCAAAGTGGAAATAGAGGAAACATACCTCAACATAATAAAGGCCACATATGACAGACCCACAGCCAACATCATGCTCAGTGGGCAAAAGCTAAAAGTGTTTTCATTAAGGTCAGGAACAAGACAGGGGTGTCCACTTTCATCACTTTTATTCAGCATAGTACTGGAAGTCCCAGCCACAGCCATCAGACAAGAAGAAGAAAAATGAAAGGCATCCAAATTGGAAAGGAGGAAGTAAAATGGTCATTATTTGCAGATGCCATGATATTGTGCATAGAAAACCCTAAAGACGCCACCAAAAACCTACTAGATTTAATAAGTGAATTCAGTAAAGTATCAGGATACAAAATTAATATTCAGAAATCAGTGGCATTTTTATACACCAATAATAAACTATTAGAAAGAGAAATTAAGAACACAATCCCATTTATTATTGCAACAAAAAAATAAGGTACCTGGGAATAAATTTCAAGGAGGTAAAAGGCCTGCACTCATAAAATTACAGGACACTGAAGAAAGAAATTGAGGAAGATAAAAATAAGTGGAAGCATATATAATGTTCATAGATAGGAAGAATTAACAGCATTAAAATGTCCATAATACACAAAGCAATGTATAGATTCAATGCAATTCCCACTAATATACCACTGGCATATTTCACACATCTAGAACAAATACTCCAAACATTTATATGGAACCCAAAAAGACCCTGAATAGCCACAGGCATCTTGAGAAAAAACAAAGTTGGAGGGATCACAAAATGTAGGGTGTCCCAAAAAATATATATATGCACCCTTTGAATAATTATAAAGGCAGTGTTTATTAATATATATTTCATTTTCAAAATCTACCTATCAGCTGTTAAAGTGTGTATACATTTTTTAGGACACCCTGTATATAAAGAACTTATATAACTTAAAAGCAGGAAGACAAACAATCCAATTAAAAAACGGGCAAAGGACCTGAATAGACATTTCTCCAAAAGAGGACATAGAGGTGGCAAAGAGACATATGAAAAGATGCTCAACGTCACTAATCTTCAGAGAGACACAAATTAAAACCACAGTGAGCTGTCACCTCACACCCGCCATAATGGTCACCATCAATAAACCAACAAACAGCAAGTGCTGGCGAGGGTGTGGGGAAAGGGGAGCCCTAGTGCACTGCTGTGGGAATGTTGACTGGTGCAGCCACTGTGGAAAACAGTATGGAGTTTCCTCAAAAAATTTAAAAATAAATCTGCCTTTTAACCCAGTGATCCCAATTCTGGGAATATGCCCTAAAAATCCCAAAACACCAATCAGAAAGAATATATGCCCCCTATATTCATAACAGCATTATTTACAATAGGCAAGATCTGGTGTCCATCAGTAAATGAGTGGATTAAAAAGCTGTGGTATGTTTACACGATGGACTACTACACAGCCATAAAAAAGGAAAAAAGATCTTACTCTTTGTGACAGGAGGGATGGGCCTGGAGATTATTATGCTAAGCAAAATAGGCCAGTGGGAAAAAGGCAAATATCAGATGATTTCACTGGTATGTGGAATCTAATGAACAAAATACGCTAACAATCAAAATAGAGAGGCATAGATACATTTACCAGACTGAATGTTGTCCGAGAGGAGGGGGAGGGGTGACCGGGTGAAAGAAGGTGAAGGAATTAGCCAAAAACATATATACATAACCCACGGACACAGACGGCAGTGTGACAACGGCCAGAGAGGGGGTGCGGGCCGGGTGGGGGTGGGCAAAGGGAGGAATATGGGGATGGAAAGAGGCTTTGTTTGGGGTGATGGGCGCACGATGCAGTGTGCAGATGATGTTTTGTTGAGTTGTACACTTGAGCCCTGTATGGTTTTGTGAACCAATGTCACCCCAATCAATTCAATTAAAAAAACCCCAACCAGACCAAAATTCCCATTCTCTGGCGGAGCGAGGCTTAAAATAAACAAATAAGTGTGTAATAAATACTATGATGCCTGCTCACAGTAAACACCAAGAATTAAAATATAAGAGAATGGAGAGACTGAGAGTGAATGGGCAAAGCAAGGCAGGTACATTCCAGACTCTGTGACATCTGTCCAGAGCCCTGAGGGAAGTGTATGAGCTAGACTGGCAGGTGTCTGCTCTAAGATCACGACACTCAAAAGGGACAGCAAGGGCAAAGGCCCTGAGGCCAGAGGTGCTAGTGTGATTGGGGTAACAGCAAGAAGGCAATGTGGCTGGAGGGGGTGAGTATGACTGGGAGCGACAAAGAATAAGGTCAGAGCAGTGGCAGGCGCCAGACCACTTAGATTTCATCGGGTTTAATGCTCAGTGGGAAAGAGGGCCCCCGACGAGTGTCCTTTAAAGCTGTTTAAAATGATCACTGCACCTTTTGTAAGCTACTCCTGCCACAGGAGGCAAAAAGGCCTGTAGGACATTGAGAACATGGGCCCCAGCAGGGCAAGAGCCGAGCTTTCTCTGGCTCCGCTGAAGGCCTTCAGAAATCAGCTTACTTAGCTCGGTGGGCCAGCGCGCTCTTCCTGTTTGGCTTACTGAAGGGGGGGGTCACGCACTCTTTTGGGCTTCCTTCCAGACCTGGAATTAGTTTGTTTTCTGTCTTTTATCGCAAACATCCTGCTGCCCTTTGCTGTATTCCCGGTAATGACACCTTTTTGTTTTGTTACATTTTAATCTGCTTAGTGCATGTGGCTTGTCTCTCTGGCCTCACAAATCACTGGATATCATCACAGTCAATGGCCTGTGTCCAGCCAATTTAACAGACAAACACCTCTCTCCTGGTCACTGTGCCTGACGTGGGGAAGTCTGATTTACAAAGTCAATAAAAATGCATTCAGGGAATTACTGGGCCTGCTGGCTTAATAGATGAGATTAAAATCTCCAAGTTTAGGACAATCCATCATTTAACACATGTAAGGTGGCAGGTGGGTTATGGCAATGTCCGCTGGTCGGGGACAGGCCCGCTGGGAGGGGATTTATTAGAAGACAAAAAGTCTAATTGACGAGTTGCCTTCCATGCCGCTCCCTGCATGGCCTGGGGAACAGATCTCAGTATATTTCATCGACTACTTGGAGAGCAGACAATTTTTCGTAGTAGAAGATCTTGTAGAACAAAAAGTAGAGCATTTTATAAAGACTTTTTTAAGTGAAAAGTTTTCTCATTGCCAAATGAATGTCTTCATTTTAGCTGCTGCAGGTCGCTTGCTTGGAGAGCAGGCCCGGGCAGAGGGAGCAACTGGGCTGTGACGCAGCTACGAGCAAGGCCTCCGCTGATCACGGGAGTGCTGGAGCTGGGACCAAGGCAGGGGACCAGGCCTTTGTATGCCCACTTGACCACTCATGGCTGAAGGTGTCCCAGGAAGTGTGCGTGCGACCCTGGGGGAGGCCGCGCCTTCAGCAGAGGACAATCCCCGGGAGATGTCTCCCCGGGAGGTGTCACGGGCAGGTGCTCCTCAAACCCGAAGCCGGGTGGAGGGCCCAGGCCCGGAGCTGCTGCCCAGTCTCCCCTCCACTAGGCATTTCAGAAAATGTAAGCAAAAAGAAGAAAACAAAAATTAACCCAGAACCCACTAACCTGAGAAAAGGATTGGTGCCATTTTGGTGTACCTAGTCCCAATCTTTTATATCATACAGGTACAGGTAGGTATATGAAATATTTATTGTGTGTGCACACAGGTACAAACACATATAATCCCACATACATATGGGCAAAATGAGTCATACTCTTTTATATCTTGCTTTTTTCTCACCATAGCATAAGCATTTCCTGAGGTAATATAGATTAAAAGACACATCCAGGACCACCTAATGTTCGACAATAAGGGCCTGATTCAGTGCATTATGAGATACCTCCACCTTGGCCACTGTGAAGACAAGTCTATGCTAATGAGGTGGGAAACTGTGCCCAATATGTAGTTAAATACTTTTCTAAAGGATATAAAACACTAGCATTTGGTGGGGAAAAAGTACATGTACATTGGAAAAAATAGTAGAGTAGCCACAAAAATGTTACCAATGGTTATATCTGAATGAGGGAATCACAGGTGCTTTTCTTTTCTTTTTAAAAATATTATTTCTTGCCTGGCCGGGTGTGGCTCAGCGGTTGAGCGTCAACCTAGGATCCAGGCGATCGGGGTTCGATTCCCCGTCAGGGCACATGCCTGGGTTGCGGGCTCGATCAATGACTCTCATCATTGATGTTTCTCTCTCTCTCTCTCTCCCTCTCCTTTCCTCTCTCTGAAATCAATAAAGATATATTTTAAAAATAAATAAATAAAAATATTATTTCTTCATTCTCTTATATATTACTTTATAATTAGAAAAAGCATTAAAAATATTCTTGATTGGTCCCCAAATATTTTAAATACTACTTTAAAAATTAAAGCAATAATTTATGTATATAGCAAAATAGTCAATGTAACGAAATGGTCTATAAGGAAAAGCTACCGCTGTCCCATTGCAGACACCTCCCTCTCCCCCAGCTCTCTCTCAGGAGGTGGCCACTACGGGCATTTCTCTTCCATCCTTGTAAAAATGTTCTGTGTGACACAAACACCCGCACGCACACACATGCGCACATCCGCGCACACGCTCGCAAGCACGCTCTCTCCACTCCTCAACACCCCCTAACTTAACATATCTTGGAGAACTTTCTAAATCACATGTAGGTCAGCTTCATTCTTTAGTGCCGAGGAGCGTTTTACAGCCCGGGAGGTGGACGGGAGCAAGGACAGTCCCCGTGATCGCAGGCGGGCAGGGGCCCCGCCCAGGACGCCTCCCCCTGGCTCTCCCCACACGTCCCCACAGCCTCTGCACACAGGCCCCTCTCACCGCAAAGGAAGGGAAGGCGCAGGGAGGAACGGAGGCGGGGAAGGGGAGAAAAGGCAGTGAAAATACAGAGCCTCTCAACTCCAGTCCTCATTGCCCTTCCCAGGCGACTGAGGGGTGCGCGCACCCCTGCCGAGCGTTCTCCTGCCATGTCCCGGGACGCAAGGCCTGAGACACGCCGGCCCCCGCTGAGCTGCCCCCGGGCGGGGGCGAGAGACTGAACGAATGGGTCAGGGGCCGCCTCTGCGCGCTGTGCTCACTGTCCAGGCCGCTGGGGGTCTGTGTCCCCCGAAGGCAGAGCGGGCCACCCCGCCCTGGCCGGGCTGTGCGGGGAGCGCCTTGGTCTTCGCTCTTCCACTGAAGGCTCCCCTTCCCCCTGCCTTGCTGTCCTGTCAATGTCTCCCTGGGGTCAAGGGCAGGGCGGGGTCAAGGGCAGGCCTGGCCCAAATAATAGCCGCCGGTAGATGAGCACCGAATTCTGTGTGCCCGGCACTGTGAGAAACATTTTACATGTATGAACTTGCACGAAGCCTCTGAGGTAGATACCGTTACGATCTCCATTTTACAGATGAGAAAACTGAGAAGCACAGAGAGGAGGAATCAGAATTTGAGCCATGGCACACAGCCTCAGGTGTCCCTAACACCTTCACTGGGACATGATAGATATGTACCAACGGAAAGGCAATCTTGCTCCTTGTTTTTAAAAGTTGGGAATCTTGCTTTTGGGATAAATAATCCCAGGATTATTATTTTTTCATTCACTAGCTGTTGTTTTTTTGCAACTGTTAAACTGATAATCGATTAAATTATTTAGTGTATATTACTAGCTCCTACTCTGTTCCAGGAACTTCTAGGCATTGGGTATACAGAGGCGTGGATGGATCCCGTCCTCTAGCGAAACTTGAGGGGTAAACAGATGACTGTAACGGACTGCAGGCTGGACCCCGTAAAACACAGCAGAGCAACCGAGCAGAGCCGAGAACAGCACTGAGCGCTCACAGCACCGAGACACTGCCGGAGGCACTTGACAGGCCGCATCTTTCCCATGTCTCGTAAGAGTCGCAAGATTTTACAGATGAGGAAACTGAGGATTAGAGAAGGTCAGCCCCTCCCCACCCAAGGGAGTGTTGCCAGATAGAATGTCGGGCTCTCAGTTAAGTTTAAATTTCAGAGAAGCATGTTCCATGTTTATACAAAAAATTGTTTATTGTTTACCTGAGATTCAAATTTAACTGTGTGCATTGTAATTTTTATTTGCTAATTCTAACAACCTAAGCTCAAGGTCATTCAACTGGTATTTGGACCCAAATCTGTCTGACTTGAGAGAGATTCTTCAGCTCTTGCTGGCCTTTAGGGGACAGTGTGCCAGAATGATAGAGGTCGTGTCGTCTCCCCCACGCCCTCCCAGAAGTTAGCAGTGTGTGTGTGTCCATGCGTGTGCACGTGTGCGTGTGTGTACAGAGTTGGAGACAGGAGGGAAGGGGAATCTTGCCACCTCTGCCCCCCAGATGCCTGAAGACAGCAGCTAAGTGGCAGTGAGTGGCTGTCTGGGCTGCTCCTTCCGCAGGGAAATCAATGATTTCGTTAAAGCCTTGCGCGCCTGGCGCTGCGGATTGGGGCTGCCCCAGCGGAGCTGCTCTGCAGAGCCTTTTTATAAACCCGCTGCAATTCACACTCCCAATGAAGTCCTAATAAACTGCGGCTGCGGCCCCGCCGGCAGCAGCTGGGTAAAGGCTTCCTTTTTAAAGCACGTGCGGGCTGGTATGTGTGGGGCGGGGGCTGTGTGCACCCAGCTCCAGCCTTCAGCCGGGTGCTGCAGCCGGAGGGCCCTGCACAGCCCCCCTGCGCAGAGTGCACCTGCTCTTACCGGGCTTGTGCGCCTGGTCTCCGCATTCCGGGTGCGAGGAGCCTCAGATCACAGCCGGACAAAGCCGCCCTGGGTGCGGGAGTCTTAGCGTTTTCTAGCATGCAGCCCATGATCCCTCCCTGCTGGTCCCTCGTGATGATGGGGGACTCCGGCCTGGAGAGAGGCTGTTGGAGTCCTGCGCCTCTGCCTGGCTGTGTGGCCACCGCACTCGCAGTCTGTGTTCTTCACTTCATCATTTAGAAAGGGGGGATATTAATATCACCCACCATTTACAGTTGTGGTGCAGGGTGTGGCCTAGAGTAAGTCTCAATAACAACCCTTACTGTGCTTCTGTTATTAAAATAGCATGATATATAGTAAATGTGAAGTTCCTAGCACATAAAAAATGCTTAGTAAATGGTATAAGCAGTGTATCTTTACTATTCTATTTAGTATAATTATAAATATTAATAAGCCATATTAGAAAGACCTTTATAGCTTTAAGTCAAAGTTACATTATTGTAATTTCTACCCATGGCCCTAACTCCATCCTTTTGAGGTTTAAACAGAATAATCCATCCTGCCCACCCTGGGGCATTTACTCCCAGTGCACCCTGTGGCATGCTCCTCCACACGGAAGAGCACTGGGTCCTTCGGCTAGTCTCCCACCCACCCAAGCCTGATGTTTGTACTGGGGACTATAATACTCATCTTCCAGGAGGGAAAAAATTAGTGTATGTTAAAGCTCTAATGTGATTATAGCAGCCAGGAGGTGCTCTTCCCTCCTGTTGCCCACATGAGAGCAGAATGTCATTATCCTGCTTCCCGGGAGCCGGCCTAGCTGCTGGCTATGAGCACAGACTTTGGAGTCAGGTTGCCTGGGTCCAAAACTGGTGTCATCAAAGCTGTGTGACTTTGGGCAAGTTATTTAACCTCTCCTCGCCGCACTTACCTGTAAAATGGGAATAATAGCGCTGTGCTGTGTTGATTAGCTGAGACAATCGCCATAAAGCACCTAGAACATGCCTGTGTGCAGCAGGCCGCAGTCAACATGCCAGGCTATTACTGTTCCCGGCGGGCCACACAGAGCTAAGGCAGGCCTCAGAAGAGGGCGCCCCCAGCTCTTCCTTCAGCCCAGCATCAGGCCATGGTCCTTGGCCATCTCCTCCCCACTGCTGACTCATTCTGAACAGATGGTTTTTTGCACACGAGCTACCATTGAGCGTCAAGACCCTTCTCTTGTCCTCGACCAGCTGTTACTTCCTTTGGACTCAAGTATAGGCCTTCACATTAATTCCTGTTTAATTTCACCCATGAGCTTTGTGCTGTGATTATGATTATTCAGGAATCTTTTGGAGGCTTGCTCTGTCACCCAGCATTGGCCAGCCCACCTGCTACGCTGGCTCGAGGACAAAGTGCGAGTTATAAAACCAAGGGAAGAGCCAGAGCTTGCCGTGGACTTACGTTGCTCCTTTGGGCCCAGAAATCTGCATTTCATGATTCCATTAGGGAACCACCCCTCTCCTGTGCCATGAAGTTTTGGTGGGGTGGTCAATCAAGTACAGGAGGAGGGTTCAGGTCCCTCCCAAGCTGGGCCAATCAGATTTTTTTCCCTCTGGAACCTAGAGGTTAAGAAGAATGACATAAGGAACCCTCTCGCCCAGTGGGGGGAAGGGCCAGAGCTGCCACTTGAAGAGACTGTCCGTCTGCCTGATCCTAATCGATGGATCCTTAGGGCTGCCTTTTGCTATCCTGCCAAGGCCTGCTCTTTGGCTTTGCCTTTGATGGCACGTAGCAAGTCCCCATTGCCACAAGAATGCTGTGCAGCAAATGTATCGGCTCAGCTGACCCTCCCAAAATTCATATGTTGAAGTCCTAACCCCTAGTACTGCAGAATGTAACTGCGTTTGGAGTTGGGCCTTTAAAGAGGAGACTAAGTTTAAACCAGGTCATTCGAGTGGGCCCTGATCCAATCTGAATGGTGTTCTTATAAGAAGTGGAAAGTTGGACGCACAGAGACTCAGCAGCCATGTGGGCGCACAGAGGAAAGGCCTGTGAGGACACAGCGGGGAAACAGCCGTCTACAAGCCAAAGACCCCAGAAGAAACCAACCTGCTGGCGCCCTGATCTCGGACTCCCAGCCTCCAGAACAGTGAGTGACACGTGTCTGTTGTTCAAGCCCCCAGTCGGTGGTACTTTATTATTCGTCCCAAACTAATAGTCAGGCCATCCCAGAATGCAGTGACTTAAAACAGGAAGCATTTATTCAGCTCGTGAATCTGTGGATCACCTAGGTGCGTCTTCTGGTCTTTCTCGGTTGGGTTCAGTCATGAATTTGTGGTTATCTGAAGGCCAACTAAACAGCTCTGCTGGTCCTGGCCAGATTCTCTCATGTGTCTGGAGGATCAGCTGGGAATCGAGTGAGTTCCAGGATGACCTCAGCCGGGACCAATGGGAGGCTCCGCCTGTGTCCCTGCATCGTAACTGCTAATGTTCCTTCGGCCAAAGCAAGTTACAGGGTGGGAGGAGCTACAACGTCACATTCAAAGAAGGTGGGTACAGGGAAGGGTGAAGAATTGGAGGTAGAACTGAATGAACCAAATGCCATGAACTTGTTCGAAACCTCAAGTGTATTTTACCCAGCCCTCCTCCGGAGTTGGTTTCTGCTGCTTTTGACTAAGGAGCTCTCACGGGCGCAGAGCTGGATGGTGGACGGATTTGCGCGGTCACAGTGCCAGGCGGTGGCTAACCGTCAAGGGACAGGAAGGCTGGAAAGGCCCGCTGGTCTCCAAGGCCGAGGCTGCCTCACTTCAGCAAGAGCTGCTCCGCGGAGAGGCGCGCGGGAGCCGAGGAGCTGGCCGAGGCTGCGGGGGAGGCCGCGAGTGCCCACAGCTCTTCGAAGCATCACGAGCACAGGAAGCCTGGAGGAGTATGTGGGGCTGCGAAAGGGTTTTAAGATTTGTGTCTCTGGAGGGGAGAGGCACGTGAAGGAGCCGGCAGGGTGGAAAATCGAACGCGAAGCAGCTGAGGATGAACTGCCTCCTGGGCGCAGCGCCCGCTTTTGCTGAGCCAGGGATTCCCGTTGCTCCCCTCGGCTCTCACGGCCTGCCTCAGCATCTAGGAGCCCCCCCGGTGCCCCAACAGGACTGTTGCTTGTCTTTACCGCAAATGTCCTTGTCTCTGTCTTATTACAGCATCTGAACACTGTCCCACCCACCCCCTCGGAACGCCCCAGGAAAAGCCGCGGGGGGGGGGTCCAGAAAATTAAAGGGGTGGTGAGGAAGCCTTCTCACTTATGATCTGAAGGGGTTATTAGACTTCTGAGCTTGAAACCGCCCATCTGTTCTGTTGGAGCAGCAGTGACACCCCAGTTACAGAGAAATCCTGGTAAACTCAGAAAGTGAGACAACTCACCTCTTATATAACTAAGTTGCATCCAGGTGCAGCTCCTCTGGTGGGTGAAGTGGGTTGGAAGCCAGTTCCAGGGAAGGATTAGGGAGGGGGTGAGAACATGTTAATTTGAGCTCTCTGTGGGGGCTAGAGCCACTCCCGGGAGAAATAAGACTCATGCAGCTTCCTCACTTACTTGCTGTGTGACCTTTCACAGATGAATTGACCTCTCTGGGCTTCATCCTTATGGGGTTGTGAAGGTTAAATAAAATCCCATTTGTAAAGCAGCATGATGCCTGCCTTGTAAACCCCTCTCTTCTTTCACCCACTGTGCAGTTATTAAATTATCATCTCTCTGTTCCAAACCCAACCCTTCCTGCTCAGCTCTGTGTGTTGGGACCCGGGCATGGCTGTGCCAGCTGCTCCGTTAAGCTCTGTCATAGGGGGCGCTAGAGGGAGGCCATGGATCAAAGGAAGGGGAGGCTGGCTTCTTCCTGCTCCTGTGCGCATCTCTTAACACGTCTCTGCCCCAGACCCAGTCTGTAGTTTTTCCAAAACTCACAGAACCAATCTCATTGGAGACTCCAGGCGGCTGGTGCCCATCCTCAGAGGTTTGGGTTCCAGACCCACGGGCCTGAGCTTCTGAGCTTTAACACCTTCAACTGTTCCCCTTGAGGCTGCTGCTTCGCGCTGGGCCTATTGCTAGGATACTTAGAGTTGCCTTTTCCCCTTTCAGTTACCTGATATCAACTTCACACCTTGTAAAAACTCCTCACCCCAGGAACTGGTGCGGCCCCTGTCTCCGGAATGGCCCCTGACTGATACACACTCTCATGAGGTCGGTCCTGTTGTCCCAAATAATTTCTTCCCTTGTGTCCCCGTTAATGTGGACTTTCCCACCGCAGTGGTTCCTCAGCCTGGTTGTGTCAAGATCTGCTGAGGCTTTTGTTAAAACATCTTTTGGGTGCCCCACCCAACTTGCTGGAGAAGCCTGAGCTGCTGAGTCTGGAATCTGTATTTCTAGTAAGTGCCCCTGGTTTGGGAGATCACTTTTCTGCAGTCAGGGGCCAAGTTTTTCCATGTTTGTTCCCAGGACCCTGGTGCTGGGCAGTCTCCCACGAAGGCTGGTTGAAGGAGGGAGTAGGCGCTGTTTGCATTACTCTGCAGAGTCCAGGACCGAGGAGAGCTCCCAATAGTTTTGTGTGTTAGGGTGAAGGGGTGCGCGGTGGTAGTCAGTAGGAGAGAAGGTGCCCTCAGCCCCGGTGGCTCCTAAGGTCAAGGTTGGACCAGAAGACCCGAGCACTAACATGAAGCGAGCAAACCTTCTGAGAGAATGCGCTCTGCATTAACGACTCAGCGTTTCCAGCAAGCGCGTCTCTCAGCGGTGGTCAACCGAAGCGTCTTCTTCGCTAACGGATCAGGACAATTTTGAAAGCTTTAAAATATCTGGTAGGAAAAGGTTGTTCTTTGCCCCCCCCCCCCACCGAGTTTTACTTCATTTGAGGTTGTGAACATAGGTTATGAGCCCCTTCATCAGTAACAACTGTTTGGAGAGAGCTGTTGGGAAGCTCATTATGGCACAGGGGCTGGGAAGGGGAGGGCAGATTTTTATTAGTTTACTTCTCATAGAAGGGAGAAAAGCCGCGAGATGTTAGGTATTAACCAACATATAATACTTGTCCCTAAGTGAGACAGTGCTTATCCAAGATTCGTGTATTCTAGAGCACAGAAAAATAGAAAAAATTATCATGAGATAAAACTAAGTAGAAATAGAAATTTGAATATCTTTTCCTGTATCTCAGTGGATGGTCTTGTCACCCCTCGGCTGTGTGCACACCACCCGAGGGTGCACAAACCCAAGGCCGAGAGCCTTCGCATTTTCCTGGCTTCTGTTTGGGCCGAGGATTGGATGTTCAAAAAAACCTGTTGGTGCCCTGATCTCCCAGTAGCCTTCCAATGCCTTCCCTACTGTGTTTCTGTTACCAGAGGAACCTCAATGGACTGAATATTTGTGCCCCTCCCCTAAATTCATATGTTGAAACTTTAATCCCAATGTGATGGTATTTGGAGGTCAAGGTCAGACCTAAGAGGAGAGGTGAGGCTGCACTTGGGAAAGTGAGTCAGAGAGCAAGAAAGCTCTGGAGCATGAATTCGGTCAGGGCAAGGGGGTTAGGCCCTGGATGGCACAAGGGAGTGTGAGGCCTCGTTTCATGCTTTGTGCAACTTATAGGAATGGGCGGCTGCCACCAGCAAAGGCATCTGTCTCTGTTCTACAGGTGAACGGTTAGAGGTGATCCCAGTGCCAGCCCACCTCAGGGTCAGGGAGGAGATGGGGAGCCCCACGCTCTGATAGAATTCTCCGGAATGATGCCTGGTAGGAAGTTGAGTCAGTGTGGTGCTCATTCCACAGGAGGTAGGCTGGTATAAAAGAAAATTTGAAATCTAAAAGGCAAACAAGCATATGAAGAGATGCTCAAACTCATTAGTAATGAGAGAAATTCAAATTAAAACAAGATATCACTTTACACCTGCAGACTGGCAAGATGAGGAAGCTAGATTTTGCTGTGTTGGGTGGGGGAGGGTAGTTGTAGGAGCCTGTGTCCTGGAAATGGAGACCAGTGCACCCACTCTGCAGAGCACCCTGGTGGCCCCAAGGTCGACGGAGCATCTCTGCCCTTTGAGTACAGCCTCACTATCAAAGAGACTGTAGGGAGTGGTGGAGACTGCGACAAATAGAAAATTGTGTTCTGCTCTATGTTCTATGCTCAGCGGGCAGCTGACACTTAGTTCTTTCTAGACCATTAATACCATGAAGAATCTGCTGTTGCCAGAAATTCTAACTTTTCAAGAAAACTAAAAATTTTGGTTTTTATGTGAAATACCTTTATTTGAATTTTATTTTTTTAGTGTTGGCAATTATTCTTCCAAATATAAAGGCATAGGAGGGCCAACATGTGCAGGTCTGAGAAGACACATCTGTGCGCCAGGTGTGGCCTGGGGAGCTGAGTTTGCAACCCTGATGTTAGTGTCTTCACAGAGCGCACGTGAGAAACGAGTGGGGAGAGGGAGATTATCAGTTGGGTTCCGCTCAGAACACCCATGACATTAAATTAGCCCAGTTTGAGAAGGGTTTATTAAGAAAAACTGATTGCAAAAGTGTGGGGAAGATGATGCAGAGCCTCGAGAGTAAGGTAGAATTTGGGGCTGGTGACAGTGGAGTTGTCACCACCGGCACCCCAGAGTGGGCAGGGGAGGTTGCACAGAGCAAGCCTCTTTGACAGGTACCTTCTGCTCTCGGAAACGGCCAGCCGGGCTTACCTCTCAGAGAGGGAACCAGAGAAATAAATGTCCTTCCCTCCTTCCTTCCTGCTCCTGGTGCCTCCCACTGACCACACCCAGCTGGCAGTGAGAGGACATGGACACCCATGGATGTCATGCATGCCACTCACTCAGCCTCTGGGGCAGAGAGCAGGGTGCAGCGTGCAGGGGTAGGGAGGAGGTCTGGAGGGACAAATGGAGACTTCTGGCCTAGGCAATGAAAGCAACAGACGTCTGAGGATTTCTAAGGCTTCTTGTGGGTCAGGCCCAAACTCTCACAGTTGCTTTCCACGCAGTCAAGCCACCAGCCCGACCACCTGTCAACTAAGGAGGAGAGGAGCCTGGGAGGAGAGGGCTCCTGCGAGGGAGCTCGGCGGGTGGGCAGTGCAGGCCCATGGAGGGGGTCCGTCTTCTGCTGCAGGGACAGAATCGGGGGTGCGGAGGCTTTCGGCAGCTCCACAGAGACAGGGATCTGAATCTAGTTTGTTCCTTGATGTATCCAAAGCAACTCCAACAGCGCCTGGCAGGCAGTAGATGCTCAGCAGATCACCTGCTGGATGAACCAGATGTCTGGGCCAAGTGTGGCTGGCTGACCATATGCTTAATGGAGAGCCGTCCTGCTGTGTTTCTCAGCACCCAGACGTCCCAGGACTGTTGAGGTGTCCTGATATTTTTAGGAACTGCTCTTGGAGGAACCCCAACACCAGAAGGGCCTGAATGGGGAAACCACGTCCCAGTGTCACTGTGGGATTTCCTGAGAAAATCTGAAGCCTCTTCCCAGCTGCCTCCTTCTGACCAGCTGGAAATAACCCTGGGCAGGAGAGGCTCGAGTCTCTGCAAATTTCTCACTTGGCAAATCAACCAGCAGTTGGATTAGAGGCTTAGGCACTGGATGAACGGCCAGCAGCTTCTGAGAGATGCTGCCCAGAGGACCTGAAGCAGGTGGCCGGGAACAGACTGCGCTGACGGAGGCAGGTCAGGCCTTGGTTCTGGAGGAGCCCGAGAAGGGGAAGAGATGGCTCTATCTTCTTCCTCAAGGCCCAGAGTGGCTGATCTTAACCTTGTCTTGAGGATTATTAAAGCATAATAAAGAATTAGAAGCTCGTTCTCATTTAGTCACTAATATCCATTAAACCTTTATCATGGGCAGGCCTGTGCCAGGCACTGAAGACACTGCCACTGGCAGTCTTCCTCCCCTCCCGGAGCTTACAGTTGAGAGCATGTATGGGAAGCACCTGGAATTGTCATAACGCAGATTCTGGGCCGCACGCCTAGGTATCTGTCAGAGCAAGTCGAGAGTGGGCACTAGGAATCTGCATTTTCAAAAACAAGCACCGCGGTGACTCTGATGCGGCTGGTCCCGGCCACACCTTGACAACCACCTGGTCTCCCAGGAATCTTGCACGTAGAGAAAAGGAATTTCCGGTTCAGAAAATCAGCACCCGGCTTCCCCAGACTGGAATCCTGCCTCGTCCTCAGGCCATGAGGTTCTCAAGTAGGAGAAAAAGGAGACTATCTCACATTGTCGAAACTACTCTTGAAATGGCTTAGGGCGGCCGGCGCTGTGCTGGAGGCCGCTGTATCAGCTTTTAGAAAGACCAGCCCAGACCCCCGGGCCAGTGTCCTCCACTCGGGAGAAATCTGTCTCCTCAGGGACGGCGAGAGCCAGATGCCCCCAGCCCCCCTCCGGCTGCAGGAGCGCTGTAGGGTTGGCTCCTGTGCTCCGCACCTTGCCACCCGGGTCCCTGCACCAAGGTGCGCCCCGCACAGCCTGGAGGGCACCTTGCCACCCCGGGTCCCTGCACCCAGGTGCGCCCCGCACAGCCTGGAGGGCACCTTGCCACCCCGGGTCCCTGCACCCAGGTGCGCCCCGCACAGCCTGGAGGGCACCTTGCCACCCCGGGTCCCTGCACCCAGGTGCGCCCCGCACAGCCTTCAGGACGCTGTTCGCAGACTGCAGCATGAGCAGCACCCAGCAGTTGGGCCCTAATTGTGCTCAAAGGCGTGCAGGCAACCCCAAGAGTCTCCTCCAGGCCTTGGACTGGGGAGGTGGGGGCGCACTTGTTTTGGTGCGTTCAAATAGTACAACAGCGAAAATGCAGAAACATGAAACGCCCGGAGGATCTGAGTACTCGCATTTCCAATTACGCGGAACACGCATCCTTCACCCACGGGAGCACCAATTTTATTCTTCTGAGTTCCAGTGAAATTGGCTCAAACCCCTCAGGCGCTTCTTGCCTAGTTCCACTTGTTACCACGGGGTAATTGGTCTAAAACTGATTACTGGGTCACTAATTATGCAGCCTATTGATAGTGTATTTCAGCTTAGGGAAGCAATTACAAAGTTCACCCTAATTAATCAGGGGTAATTAACAGGTCTTAAATTTTGTCAAGAGATTAATTATCAAGAAATCCAGAACAAATCAATGTGCATTCCAGGAGGGTGAGGGAGGACTCAGTCATTGGAGCTGGAGGTTATTTGAGCCAGTCATTCATTCAACAGATGTTTACTGGGCACCTACATGGTGCCAGGGACTTCGTGGCTTTGCTGACGTGGCCTCCCGTTGGACAGGTCATTGTCAGGCATGAGACCAGACAGTTTTTCAGATGGCTGCAGAGCCTCTCTGAAGGCATAAGAATAGCAATATTCCTGGCCAGTCGTTTTGAGCATGTTTGATCTGCTGCATGTGGTACTAAGAGCTTCCATGTTTCATTTCATTAAGTATTTACAGTGACTATTATTTGGACATAAGAAGAAATGCATTCTTATTTGTAGTCTCTTACAAGTCCTGGTGCCACTGACTCACCATAAGAGCTTGGGCAACTTCACCCTACCTCTCTGTGACTCAACTTTCCTCTTCTGTAAAATGGGTGAGTAATGATACCAACCTCACAGCACTGTTTTAAGATGATACATGGAAAATATTTTAAATCGCTCTTGGCACCTGGTACATGCTCAGTAGGTGTTAGCTGTTGATATTATTTCTCACTGTCTTACAGACCCAGCAGTTCATTGCCTTAGCTTATTCTGCCCTGGCATTTTAGAAATGAATTTCTATCTAGTTCAGGAGCGTGCTGTGAACTGAATTGTGTCCCTCCCACCAAGTTCATAAGTTGAAGCCCTAACCGCCAACAGGGTGGTACTTGGAGGTGGGGCCTTTGGGAGATGATTAGGTTAGACGAAGTCATGGGGGTGAAGCCCTCATAATGGGACTAGTGCCCTTATAAGAAGAGAAGGAAGAGGAGAGAACGCCTGTTCATTCCCTCCCTCTTCCCCTCCCCTCCCCTTCCCTTCCCCTTCCCCTTCCCCCTCTCCTTCTCCCTCTCCTTCTCCCCCCCTCCCCCAGACCACCATGTGAGAACAGGAAGAAAGGCGGCTGCCAGCCGGGAGCGCTCTCCCCAGAGCCAGATCATGCTGGCACCCGGGGCTCAGAATGCCAACCCCAGGGACTGAGAAACACAGCTCTGCTGCGTAAGCCCGCCTGTGGATTTTGTCAGGACAGCTCGAGCTGACTCATACCCAGTGTTTACTAGTTCCTAGAGGTGGGTGCTTGGGGCCACTTGGGGAATTAAGCGCTGTGTAGTGAGTGTCAGTCCCATGTCTCAGAAACAAAAGTGCTCCACTGCCTACAAGACAACTTAGGTACCAGGGGGCATGGAGGCTCCAAAGAGTGGGCGGGGTTCATAGTAAATTCTAGTTGCATCTTTTCTGGGCCATTTGACTATCCCAGCTAGTCATTCTGCTACGGGTGGGGTGGGAATATTCACGTTGGAGCAAAGCTTTACAGGAGAGTGTGTTTCTTGTGAAATTAGAGGTGAAATTCGTTAACTCATGCTTGCATCCTTCCATCTACCCATCCAGCTGTCAGAGGCAGTTAGACAGACATGAGCAGAGCAGGACGGTGGGCCAGGTACAGAAGGCCGCCAGGGTGGAGAGCCCAGGTGCCTAGCAAGGGGCAGAACTGGGAAAACAAGGGTCTCACCCCCAGAGTGACCTTTCCTCCCCCAGCACATTGCTGGTCATGTGGGTTAGACCCCCTGACTCTTCCTCTCTAAAGATAACATCTAGGAGTCAGTTGTGTTTCAGCCCCAGGCCCCGAAAAGCAGCAAAACCAGGCTCCTGGTGCTGTGGCTCCCTCAGGATGAGCTGCACTGACTAATGACCCCCTGCCCTGGCACCGGCCAATCTGTGGAGACCAGGACCCTGAAAGAGCTCTCCTGGAAAGCTGATGAATACTCTGTTGAGACCCTCCCCTGAGACCTCCCTGCAAGATTTCCACCTGCAAGAAAGAGATAAATATGCTCAAGAAAAGGACCCAGCATGTGCTCCCTACCAGGGGAGCTCACCAGCTCCATCTCCTTCCCTCGTCTTCCCTCCCAGGGGACCCCAGGAAATTTGCAATCAGGGGAGCAATGGGCAGCGGCAGCTCGTCCCAGGCTAGCCCCCTGCACCTGTCTCCGAGGCCTCCTTCTCTCCGACTTCTCAGTGAGCCAGAGCAGCCCAGCCTGGGCTTTCCTGTAGCTTCTTCTATGACCTTCCTTGTCTCACTGTCCTAAGTGTGTTTTTGCTGAGGCCAATAAATTCTTGCTTGGTTTGCTGCACTTTGTCTCTTGATTGAAATCTTTCCTTCAAGACAAGAATCGAGGTTTCATCTTGCCGGTAACCCTTCCTTCCTTCCTTCCTTCCTTCCTTCCTTCCTTCCTTCCTTCCTTCCTTCCTTCCTTCCTTCCTTCCTTCCTTCCTTCCTTCCTTCCTTCCTCCCTCCCTCCCTCCCTCCCTCCCTCCCTCAAATATTGATTTAGCACCTGCTGTGTGTTAGGCATTGTTCTAGGCAGTGGAGATGCTGCAATGACCAAGGCAGAGACTTGCCCTCAAGGAGTTTACTTCCTAGGGATAAAGATAAATGAGAAACAAGTAAAATATATATTATATTAGATGCTAATAAGTGCTTCGAAACTATAAATAAGGAAAGGGGCGTAGGGGCTCCCTTCCAGGGGAGAGTAATTTGAAAGGGAAATTAGGGGAGCAGAACTAGGGCCACTGGTTCCAGGGGTCCTTTCCTACCAACTTTTACGAAAATGTGACAGCACCCAGTACGGGGGCCTCCCGAGGTTTACTGCCTTGTGGTATAGAGGCAGCTGGGTCTCGGGCCTGCCTGCGCAGCCCTGGGGCGAGCACACACCCGGAGAGGCATCTGCTCTGCTCGCCTGTGGCATCCATCTTCCTCGATCCTGTTACGCACCCTAGATTTTCCCTTGGAGAACCATGCTTGGCTTAGGTGGGCTGGTCTCCCTCACACTCCACAGTGGACCTGTGACCCGGGCCTGGGCAGTCAGGAATCCATTTTTCCTCGTCACATTGGCTGGTTCAGGCTTAACCACCTGCCTGTGTAGATCTAGGAGAGCCAGCCCCTTGACTTTGCTGGATGCCATTGGGAAGAGGCACCCTCTGGTTTTATTTTGATTTTTTACTGATGACTTATTACAACCAACGCCAACCTTAAAATCCCACCTGGGTGCTGGGTGAGAGCAGGAGAAAGGGTGGGCGCAAAGTGACCTGCAGACCAAGCGGACCGGAGGCCGAGAGCCTGTGGCCGCTCCGGTTTCCACCAGACAATGGCTGTGGGAAGGGGAAGAAGTGGCCACAAGCAGGGCCTGCCCCAGGGCAGCAGCAGGCAGAGGCCAGCAGGAGCCCAGCACAACCAGGGAAGGGGCGAGAACGAAGCTCGGAGGAGGGAGCTGGTGGCAGCAGGTCTGCAGGTGGAGGTGCGGAGGCGCGAGTCCTTCCACCCCGGGGGCTGGCGTGGAGGTGTCCGGGAGGCCACCCCTCCTCCACGAGGAGCCTGGTTTCAGCAGGCAGAGCACCAGCCTGGCCTGTCCTCCAGGGCAGCCACCCCGCTGTCGGCTTCAGGGTTGCCCGCAGTGGAGCAGGGTCACAATGACCCTGGTTTCGGGGAGGCTGGGATGGACCCAGTCCTGTCAGCGGGGCTGAAGCCCTGGGTCCTGGGGAGGCCGTGCGTGTCGCAGTAGCCAGTGCCGTGCCAGCTGGTTCCATGAAGGTGCAGTGCCCACAGGCCCACATGGCAGCTTAGGGCACGGGAGGAGCCCTGACCGCTGGCAGCTGCACCCCACTGTGCTGCAGAGCTGCCCCGTGGTGACCCACTGCTCGGACTTCCACGCCTGCAGCGGCAGGGCCGCCGGGGACCAGGCCCTGCAGGGATGGAAATCCGAGATGCTGCCCAGGAACAGGGGGCGGTGCCCTGACACGCGGGTGGCCAAACTATGAGCGCCCTGTGCCTCACCCAATATATTCGGGTTTTCAGCAGGAAATGGGTTTTGTGAAATAGAAAAAGAGTAACTGGATGCTTGGGGAAAGTCGCTGCGCTACCTATGACCACCTGCTCCCCGGGCGGCGGGCCTGCTGGGCGATCCTTGCCGGACTTGCCTATGTCCTTACAAAACACGCTGGGTGCGCGCTGCTCCCTGCTGGAGGCACCCTCCCTTTTGATGGCTGTAGGAAATAATGTGATGAAATATGATTCAAAAGCCTACAACTACCTTTACCGCTGGGGAAGAGCTGCCTGAGCATGAAGCCAACACGGGGATGGAGAGATGACGTCACCGGATCCTCGGACCCGGCTGAGCCAGATCCACCAACCCCTAGATCACCAGCTTTGTGAGCTAATCATTTTTCCAAACACTTAGGTCATTTTGATGTGAGATTCTGTCACTTGTAACCTACACATCCTGATTAGCATGGTGCTCAGTGAGTATTTATCAAATAGATGAAAACATTGGAAATTTGCTGGAAGGAACCTTAAGAAATCTGAATTTGTTCCCTTTTTTCCATATCAAGAAGTTCAATGTGACACTCAAGGTAACACCTAGTGGGTCTTCGTATTTCCCTTTGCAGCTTTAGAAAGGAATTTTATGTATATTCAGAGTTATGAAGCATAGGAAGCAAGACATGCCTGCAAAATATGATGTTGATCTTAGTATGTTTTAAAAGTAATACATGTCCACTCCAGGGAATACAGAAAAGCATAAAGAAGAAAATAAACTTTATGGAACTAGCCATAAGTAAACAGCTTGGCATACCAGTTTTCCTTTGCATCCATGTTTCTGAAATAAAATTTAGATTACACTCAAATACTGTTGTAGTCTGTGTTTATTTTCATTAAATTAAAAATAAATTTTGACGATTTCCCCATGCCAACAATTATCCTTCTGTAACAACACAGCTGACCACAATCTGGAAAGAACTGAAGGTTACAGAAAACTACAAAGAACAACCTACTAGATACCTACGCACCCACCATGTATAAATAACAACTGTTAATATTTTGTTATATTTGCTTGCAATCATTATGAACTACAACTTTGTATACGTGCATCACTCTCAGGGGGAAGTCTGAGAGGCAGTGGAGCTGCTGGATCGGGTCAAGTTCCACTCCCAGCCGGGGGAAATGATATCACCCTGGGTCATTATAACTACCCCATTATTTTAACAGTTACATCGGAGAAAGATGACATTTTGTTATTGTCTTAGTTTGGATTTCTTTGATTCCTGCTGATGTGAAATGTGCTTTTTATGTATTCTGGTCAAGTTGCAATTTTTCTGTGTGAATTGCATTTTCAGGTCCGATGTCCCTTCTTCTGCTGGGGAATTCACTTTTTCTCTCTTCATTAAGGATACTTTCATATATAGCAAATATATTCTGCTGTGCACCATTTGCCTTTCAATTTAATTTATGATGGTTTTGGACATAAGTAAGTTTTTCCTTATTTTTTTATAATAAAATTCATCAGCCTTTTCCTTTGTATTTTCTGCTTAGAAAATCCTTCCCCATCCCAAATTCTAAAATTTATTCACCCAAAATATTTTCATGTACCTTTATGGTTTTATTTTTACATAAAACTTTTAAAACCACCTGTAATTAATTTTGGTATATGGTGTGAGGTAGAGATATTATGATTTTTATCTAAATGATTATCATGTATTCTAACATCATTTATTGAATAAATTCCTCTAACGAAAAATGCCAATTTTGGCACATACTATGTTGCCTTTTATGTACTTATATTAGTTTCTAGAAAGTTCATTCTATTCCATTAATTTATATCTTAGCTCCATTACTGCTCCACTAGCATTTTAATTATTGTGTCTTTAAAATATAGTTTCCTATCTATTCTAAGATGTCCCCTCTTCACAAAGATTTTGGTTACTCATTTGTTTTTCTAAGTGAATGATTCCTAACCAGGGTGAATGTAAAAACAAACTGAGGAGGTTTCTCATTATAATTCTGCCCAGGACTTGCCTCACAGGGCATTCTGAATTCAGTGAGCCAGGTGTGGGGTCTGGGCATCTTTAAAAAATAAAGAGTGAGATTACACACATAACACACATGTCAATACGTATTGTATATAAAGGGCTTTCTGGTTGATGACAGGTCCCACCCCTACCCTTAGATTAAGAACCACTGCTCCATATTGACCTCGGATCCAGGAGATCGGGGTTCGATTCCGGGTCAGGGCACATGCCTGGGTTGCGGGCTCCATCCCTAGTGGGGGGCCTGCAGGAGGCAGCCGATCAATGACTCTCTCATCAGATGTTTCTATCTGTCCCTCTCCCTCTCCTTCTCCGAAATCAATAAATACATATTTTAAAAAGAAAGCGAGAAAAAAAAAGAACTACTGCTTCAGCTCCGAAGGATCAGAAAACAGTTTTTTATAGTTGTATTGAAAACATTTTTACAAAATGAGCTTGACAGTTTCATCACACTATGTCAGAGTCCTCCTCTTCTCTCACTCTAGCCTGTCACCAAGTACAAGGTGCTCCCTTGGGACCTCTGGGGGTGCTCTATATAGTTGGTCTGAGGGATTAGTTCAGATTTGGATTTAAAAAAAAAAAAATATCTTTATTGATTTCAGAGAGAAGAAAGAAGAGGGGGAGAGATAGAAACATCAACGATGAGAGAGTCATTGATTGAACCCACAACCTGGGCATGTGCCCTGACCAGGAATGGAACCCTGGATCCTAAGTTGATGCTCAACCGCTGAGCCACGCCTGGACGGGCCAGATTTGGACTTTAAAAGCTCCTCCAGGTGCCTATCAGCAGATGAGTGGATAAAAAGCCGTGGGACATTCACACCATGGAATACTATGCAGCTGTAAAGAAGAAGGATCTCTTACCCTTTGGGACAGCGTGGAGGGACCTGGAGAGTATGATGCTGAGTGAAATAAGCCAGGCAGGGAAAGACAAACATCACACGATCTCACTCATATGTGGAATCTAATGAACAAAATAAAGTAGTGAACAGAATAGATGCAGAGACATAGAAGCCTGGAACAGACTGAGGGTCTCAGAGGGAGGGGGGTGGGGGAGGGGTGGGGAGAGATTAACCTAAGGACTCACATGCCCACGTGCACAACCCAGGGACACAGACAACTGTGTGGAAGGCCTGGGGGTGGGGGCGGGTGCAGGGTGGAGGGGTCAATGGGGGAAAGGGGACATCTGTAATACTTTTAACAATAAAGATAATTTTTAAAAAGTAAGTAAATAAGTAAATAAATAATAAAAGCTCCTCCAGGCCATTTTAATGTGCGGTGAGAATCAGAGTGACCCCTGGTTCAGAAACGGCTTCCTAGTCTTGACCTCTGCACCGCCAGGCTCCTTCCTGTCCCGGGACCTCTGCGCGCGCTCCTCTGCCTAGAATGTTCTCTGCGCTCCTGACTTCCCCTCAGACCCCTGGTCTGGACACTTACGTCTTGGTTGGGGTCTCTGCTCAGGCGCGCTTCCCCGGGGAGCCCTCCTGACCCTCACCTAGGTTAGGCCGTCGGGGGGGGGGGGGGGGGGGGGGACTCCCGCCACCTGTCTGGCATAGAGGCTCGGCTCCACCCCAGGCCCCCCGAGGGCAGGAGCGCCCTGTGCCCCTTTCCTTGGGGGCCCCTGTGGAGAGACCCAGGGCCAGGGCGCACCGGTGGTGTCCTGACTCCCTCCCGGTCCAGCCCCGACTGCTGAACACTCTGCGCCGCTTCCCGGAGCAAAAAGAAGCAGCGAGAGCCAGCAGAGCCAAGGGCCTCCCATGGAGAGAGATTTCGCGCAGCTCGAGGGCAGCTCCTTAACCGGAGGACCCCCGTGTGTAAATCAGACGGGGTGTGTGACGCTCCTGAGTGACGACGGCCTCCGCGCAGCACCGCCCGACAGACCGCCCTGGGCGACCCGCTGCCTGGACCCCTCCTGCCCACTGGCCCTGCCGTCAGCCCCGGGGGAGCGAGCTTCGGTCCCTGTGGGGGACACCGAGGCACGGGGGGGGGGGGCAGCAATCTGCCGGGCCCTGCCTGTAATCAGGGACAGAGCCGGGCTGTGTGATGAGAGAACCTCGAGGCAAAGCAGCTTGCAAGGGCCCCTGACGCTGCAGCCAGGGGGTCTTCCCGGGGTGTGGCCCCTGGTTCTCAGCGGCTCCTGGAGCCCCAGCCTCTGCTGCGGCGCCCGGGCCCCATCCCACCCGCACCCGCACCCCGGCCTTCCCTGGGCCAGCTGCCCCGCTCCCAGCAGGCGCCCGCCTGAGCTCTGACCTCTCCCCCCAAACCCCCGCGGAGCGAAAGGGGCCAGCCAAAGGGAGCGATCCCTACTGTGCGCTCCCCAAAGCCGGGAGCCTCATGTGACTGATCTCGGGGTAACGCACAGGCCGGGAGAGTGCACAGTAAATGCTTGCGGAGTGCACTGGGCTTTCAGAACCAGGGGCCAAACACACGCACACTGTCCACACACAGGTGTCCACACACACCACAGTTACACACCCTCCGCCACAAATACCCGCCCTGACACACACACACACACACACACACCCTGACACACACACACTGTCCACACACAGGTGTCCACACATAACAGTTACACACCCTCCGCCACAAATACCCGCCCTGACACACACACACACACACACCCTGACACACGCACACTGTCCACACACAGGTGTCCACACATAACAGTTACACACCCTCCGCCACAAATACCCACCCTGACACACACACATACCCTGACACACACACACACACCCTTACACACACACGCCCCCTGACACACACACACACACACATACACCCTGACACCCACACACACTGTCCACACACAGGTGTCCACACATAACAGTTACACACCCTCTACCAAAAATATCCACCCTGACACACACACACACCCTGACACACACACACCCTGACACACACACACTGTCCACACACAGGTGTCCACACACACTACAGTTACACACCCTCCACTACAAATACCCTGACACACACACACACACACACACATACACCCTGACGCACACACACACTGTCCACACACAGGTGTCCACAAATAACAGTTACACACCTTCTGCCACAAATGCCCACCCTCTACCCACAGAGACAGTCTGCTCTTGAGTACACACACCCTGCACATGTGGTGTGTGCACACACGCAGCCTGATCTTTTTCTGTGGTGTGAGTTTGCATCTGAGCTCTCTGTCACCCTGTGACATGTTAGGGTATAACTCCATCACTTGTTTTCATTACATTGTTATGGGCTCGATTTGGCCTTTGGCTATTTTTGAGATCAAATTAGGAAATTTAAAAACAGCCACTTTGCTTACCTGTGAAACTTATAACAGCGGTTGCCTGACATTGGGAAAGGGACACAGGGGTTGGGGTGGGGGACTGACTTCTCATGGGAGTCCCTTCTGCTCCGTTTGGATTTTTTTTTACCCATGTACCCATATTATCTTTTCAAGGCCTAATAATAGACACATTTAGAAAAAGAAAAGAAAATAGCCACCCTGCTTCAAAACAACCACTGGCTGACATAAAACTCCACACCTGGGTTAGTAAGCGATTAGCACTGAGGCCTCTTCTGGCCACTTCACAGGCCAGGGACGAGGTGCCACTGCCCGGCAGGGAGGGCGCCACACAGGCCCATAGTCCTCCGGGCCTGCGCTCAGGCTGGACCCTGGAGGAGCCCGGGGGAGGCTTCTCTCAAAGGCTGCCCTTCCAGGAGCCCCTCCAAGGGGCTATTCTCTTTGCTGTAAGGATTAGGCCAGGTAAGCTCTGAAATCTACTCAGTAAAATGAAAATCTGTCCCTTCATTCTCAGGCTTAAGTGGAATGATTAATTTCAAGGGTCTGGCTTGGGGGCAGGGGGCTGGCTGTTGCCTTTGAGCTCAAGGCTCTGCTGCACCCCGCCCTTGATCTGAGAACCCCGGTCTCTGCTCCCAGACTCGATGACAGTGTTTCGTGCCTGGTCATCAAACCCAGGGAGGATGGTGCCCCCAAGGCGGACGAAGACTTCCAACCAGCTAATGAGAAAGCAGGGGCTTTCTTCTCAGTCCAAGATAATCCTGGAGGGATTAATTCTTATCCAAGGACTTCTTAATGAGAGCCCACTTACCTCCAAATTTGGAGACTTTAAAGCTCCTGAAATTTAAACTAATCAGCAAGCTGGTCTGCCTGAAATGCTAGAGTTCACACAATCAGAAGTTCAAAGGAAAAGGGAAGGAGCTCAGTAGCAGTCCCGAGCTGGTAGAGTGGAAATGATTAGCTTGAAATTCAGCAAATGCCTTGCTCTCTGTCCCTGCAAAAGGCGTAGAGGTGCCATGTCAGGCTCTGAAATTGGGGTTATGGGGCTGGCTCTGACTTGCAGATGTGTTTTGTTTAGTTCACAAAGTAATTCTAAATTTTCGGAACTTCCATGTATAAATGTGGTTTGGGGACTCCTTTGTAAAATAAGAAACTCTAGCAGGAGCAGGCCCATATTCCTATGCCGGTGATAATCTCCTTGAGAGGTCTGGTGGCTGTGCCTTTGTGATAGGCCGTGTGTGCTCATTTGCCAGTCTCCACCTTTCCTTAGCACCCTTCCAGCTGTACTTATGATGGTACCTGCCTGGCCCTTGTGGGGATTTGAGTTTCTTTCACCAGACACAGCACACTCAAGCTTAGAAAAATGCATGGAATGAATCATTTTGCAAATGTGGGGACCATTTGGTGGACAGATGAGGCCAAGACTACTCTTGGACTCCACTTGGGGATCTCCTTCATTCTACCCCACACTGCTGCTATGATTCGGCTGCCCTGTGACTCAGCTTCAGTGACCGAATGTTTCTCTTCTTGCACACTGTGGTGACAGACTCTAAGGTGATCCCAAACTATCACTGCCTCCTGGTATTCATGCCATCATGCGGTCTCCTCTTGGGTGTGGGCAGGACCGTGACTTACTTCTAACCAACAGAAACCAGCAAAGGTGACAGGATGGCAATCCCATGATTACGTTACAGAAGACGACACTGTCTGTCTTGCTAGCAGACTGTCTTCCCCTGGTGGCTTTGGTGAAGAGAGTGGAAATGTGACAGAGGCCCATGTGCAAGGATCTGAGAGCAGCTGCTGGCCAACAGACTGCTGGGAACTGAGGGTGACTTCCGGCCAACAGCCAGCAAGACACCCAGGCCCTCAGCCTGACAGCCCAGAAGGACCTGGATCTTGCTGACAACCACATGCATTTGGAAGCTGACTTTGCCCCCAGTTGAGCCTTCAGATGAAACCACAGCCCCAGCCAACACCTTGATTGCAGTCTTGAAAGATCCCGAAGCACAAGACTCGGCTAAGCTGTGCCCAGACCCCTGAGCCACAGAAACCCTGAGACAGTGACCTCGAGTTGTTTGGAACTGCTGAGTTTCCGGTGATATTGTTATGCAGCAGCTAATGCACACTCCTCTAGGGCTCGGAGTTTCAATAGCCACATTCCTTCTCAGTTTGATCTCCCTGCCTCTGGGAATTTTGCTTATGGTGCAGAACCGCCAAATGCTGCTAAAGATGCTCCCACATCTGGGTCATTTGCCAGGATAGACTTGTTTGAGGGGGGAGGGAGAGAGTTCACACTTCTTTTGTGTCATTCACCAAATGCATCACACAATAAAAGGAGTGTTTCTTGGTGGTAAGGACTCTGCCTTGTTCGTCTTGACATCAGTGGTGCTGAATATATTGATATGTGCTGAGTAAATGGTTGAATGAGTGGGCAGAGCCGAATGCTGAGTTACCCATCGCAGGCACTTTTTCCCCTCTATTTTCATTCTTCATGACTAGATCATCTTCTGTCCTTCCACGGTGCCAGAGTTTAGAGAATTAGATTCCTTTTGGCATTCATCTTGTTTCCTGATTTTTTGCTAATGTAACCAATGCTTCAATTAAGCATTCTAATAACCAAATGTTTGTGCCCATTTATGATTATTGCTGGGTGAAATTATACGCACAGTATTGTGGTTTTTAACACTTACTGGGAAGATATTCACCTTCCTAAAAATGTAATATAGGGAAATGCTCACTTTCCCAAGTACCTGCCAATACTATATAGTATTTTTCTGGATAATCTTTGCCAATTTAATAGCTGGGAATGGTATCTTATTTTTATTTGCTGTGAATGAGGCAGAGTATTTTTATTAACTGTTTCTATTTCTTTTATAAATCTGTATTTCATGTCCATTAACATTTTTCTATAGGAACAGTTGATTTTGAGCTTATTGATTTGTAAGAGCTCTTTACATATTAGGTGTAAATGATTCACACCAGTTTTTAAAATTTTGTTTGAAACACATTAGGTGTTGTTGTATTAGATATAATACATAAAGTATCTAGCACATTATAGATTGCCAGTGAATGGTAACTATTAATATCATTACATAATCCAGGGTTTTTTTTATGTGTTTTTAAGTCCTCACCTGAGAATATTTCCCCCCCCCCCATTGTTTTTTCAGAGAGAGTGGGGCGGGGGGGAGAGAGAAAGAAAGAGAGAGAAGCAGCAACATGAGAGAGACACATCAATTGGTTGCCTCCTGCACACAACCCAACCAGGACCGGGGATTGAGCCTGCAACCAAGGTATGTGCCCTTGGCTGGAATTGAACCTGGGACCCTTCAGTCCGTGGGCAGATGCTCTAACCATTGAGCCAAACAGGCTAGCAGTCCAGGGGTTTTTACATACTTATGATGCTTTTCCCATAATTTCTAGTGCCTACAACATTGTCTAGCACATAGTAAGTCCTCAATAAATATTTTTGAATGAATGAATGAATGAATCAATGAATGAACCACCATTTCTTGTGCAATTACCTCAATTTAGACATCCATTTGTGTATCTGTTAAGCAACTCAGAGAAATACAGTACAATATAGAAGTTAAGATCTTTGTCTTTGGTGTTAGGAATATTGGGTTATTGGATTCCAGTCTTACTATGAATTTGCACACTGTCTTAGGTGGGTTCTTAGAAGCAGAACCTGAGAAGCAAATGCTGAGACTATTCTCCAGAGAAACTTTAAGAAAGGAAGGAGATGAGATAAAGCAGAGTAAGAAGCTAGGCGGAGGCATGGTGGTTTCTGGCACCTCAGTCTGGCCTCAGTCTAATTCTGTAGAGAGTGCTGGAATATTAGTTGCACCAGAATCAGTACTGTCCTGAAGAAAGGGAGTCAGCTTTGGTACCCACACATCAGTCAGCCGTTGGCTGGGGGTGGTCCTGGGGAGGAACATCTCTCACACTTGCTGAAGTATCTCCAGGCATTGACCTCAAGGCCCTACCTGGATTCTAGAGAGGAGCTGGGCACTCTAGAGCCATCCTGGTAGGAAACCAAGAGCATATGCCATAGACTCCTAAATATTCTCATTAAAAATGACAGCCCCACTTGGCTGGTGTGGCTCAGAGGTTGAGCATCGATCCATGAACTAGGAGGTCATCGGTTCAATTCCTTGTCAGGGCACATGCCCAGGTTTCAGGCTTGATCCCCAGTAGGGTGCATGCAGGAGGCAGCCGATTGATGTTTCTTTCTCATCAATGTTTCCATCTCTCCCTTTCTCTTTCTCTAAAATCAATAAAAACATTTAAAAAATAACCTAAGAACTTATATGCACACATGCATAACCCATGGACACAGACAATAGTGTGGTGAAGGCCTGGAGAGGGTGGTGCAGGGCGTAGGGGATCAATGGAGGGAAAGGGGGGACATCTGTAACATTTTCAACAATAAAGATAAATTAAAACATAATAAAATAAAATAAATTAAAAAAAGACAGTCCCTGCAATTTATGGCACGCAAAGGAACTAAGAGATCAGGAGCTTAAATAACTCATCTAGCTCTAAGTAAATAGTGAACCCTAACAAATGTCATGTGTTCATAACAATAATGACCCGTTATTGAGCAGTGAAGTTACTGTGGGCCAGTTGGGGAAGGAAGCGCTGTACACGCACTGCCTGGTTTACTGCTCATCACAAACCTGCAGGGTAAGTCACCAGGTTATCCCCCAGTTAAGATGAGGGAACTATGCTCGGAGGTTACACAACTCGCCCAAGTCACATTGCCAGCAGAGGCATGACCAGGACTTGATATCAGGTATGTCAGATTCAAAACCAAAGGATATTAACCACATCGCTAGGAAAATACTGTGAGGTATCAGTGTGGTTTTTATGTTCTCCACAAATTTCCCTTTCCCGCTTCCCTCAAGCAGGGAGCAGCTCTGACCCCTTCATCACGGGACATTTGTAGTGGAGTGGAAATCAGAGAAGAGGGTGTCCTTGTGGGATTTCCTTCCCAGAGTGCAAGCTTTTAGGAAAAGGGGATCTAAGAACACAAAGAGCAATGGCTTGAAGTAATGGGAACATTTATTCTAGAAGAATTAGGGTCTGCTGGACTGGGTGAGGAAGGGGAAGAATGAACAGTGTGGGGCCGGTAAGGAGGGAGGGAGGAAAAGAGGGAGGGAGGAAAGGAGGGAGGGAGGGAGGGAGGGAGGGAGGGAGGGAGGGAAGGAGGGGAAGAGAGCATCCTTTGGATCCCTGAGCAGCAGAGAGGAACCCCACTTCTCAGCAGCACAGAGAAGAAAAGCTGTGTGGTGCTTCTCAGTAGATGGGACCACGAGAAGCCTCAGTAAAGTCTCTCATCCCACAAGCACTGCCAAGAGTCACAGAGAGGGAGTGGGTGAAAAGGAGCCTTGCAGACAGGGACAATGAATGTGTAGACAGATGACACACTCAAACACAGCCACTCTTCGATGCAAACACATGGATGTGGTGACCTGGCAAGGACCAAAATTAACTTTTTCTACAGATCAGAGGGATAGAGAGCACGCGCAGTCAGATAATCAAGTTGAGCTGGAAAACGAAAGGAATGTTTATTGCACACCTGAGTCTGAAGTTTGAAATGTATAGCTATGACCAATGGGGGGAAAATGGCCTTAGGAGACATGGGGACAGTGGCCTGTGTTATGGTGGGTGGAGAGAAATTTCCTGCACTGACGTCAGCATCATTGGCCATTGAAATGCAAACACATATCTCTCCATTCGGGTTGCTCTACCCACTGTCCCTATTAGGATAGTGGGAGCTATTGAATATTGAGGTCGAAGTAAACTAAAGTTAGAACTCTGATAAGATTATTGCCTCAATGAAAGGGGACTGAGAAAAATTGTGCTCATCAACCCAGGGAAGTAAACTGGGGAATTAGTCAGTAACCAAGGCTCTGGGTTGGAAAATTACAAAACTGACTCACCCATGGAAAACAGAAGTGCCAAATGTGCACCTCATGTTGATGCTGAAAATCAAATTACACTACTGGTTAAATGCTGGATTTCTAAAGCGATAAAGTCACATCAAAATTTGTTCTTGACTCTTAAAACCCTGAGGACTCTCCGTAGACATAAATGCAAAACCACTCTATAATACCATTACCATAGCCCCAGGTTCCATGGGACTCCCCTGGTATAAACAGTACCCACCAGGATTTAGATATCACTAAAAACTATAAACCGGAGCAAAAATCATCAACCACAAGGAAGAGTCAGCAGACACCACCCACAGTAAAATTAATCACCTCAAGAACTTTAGATAACAGAATGTCAACCTAAAAGACACTATAAGTCTATTTAAAATTTTTATTGAGATAAAAGAAAAAATAGCATTCATCCTAAAAGAACAAGATGATATAAAAATGATAACAAGCAGACTTGAGAAAGAATCAAACAGAGTGTCTGCCAATAAAATACGTGGGCACAGGAAATAAAACCTTAATAAATATGTTAGCAAATTAGACACTGCTAAAAATAGAATTATTGAAGTATAAGATGAAGCTGAGGATATTGCCCAAAGTAAAGGTCACAGAGAAGAGGGTATAGACAAGTTGTATAAAAGATAACCAAGGACTGAATGTGCAGAGAGTTTTAGAAGGAAATAATAGAGATAATGGGAAACAGGCAATATTCAATGAGAAATTTCAGAATTTAGGAAGCACAGTGAGTTCTGAACAGGATACATAAACATATATCTACATATAAACCCATCAGGTTGAAACTGAAAAATAACAAAGAAAATATTAAAAACTAAAATTATCTGCAAAGAAAAAATAGATTAATAGACACTATAGAAGCCCAGAACAATGAAATAGTCCCTTCAAACTCCTGAAAAAACAATCTGCCAATCTAGAGTTTTATATTCAATGCAAATATCAACAGTGAAAGGCACCTCCAGACAGAAAAGATGGAGGGAGTTAGCGCTCCCAGTAAAAGCATAGTGACCATGCAGTGAAGAAGTAGGGTGCCAGAGCACTACTGAGCAAGCAAACTAGTGACATTTGTGAGTAACTAAGAAAGCATCTCTCTTTAAAAATAATAATTAATATTGGGGGAGAGGGTAAAAGCAAGGTGGAAATAAAATAACCGGGTAACAAAATGAATCAGATGAAAGGAGGGTGGCGAGAGTTAAATCTTTCTAAGGCCTTTGTGTTGCTCTGGAGCAGGGTGGAGACAGTGACCAACTGCAGAAATCAAGTATGCATATTTAAGTCTTAAAGGAAATGGCTAAAAGAATAGAAATAAAATGCATAGCAGCAGAAAGGAAAGAATGCCTGATTAAATCAATATCAACGTAGGAAGTATAAACTATAAAAAATTGTAATATAAAATAAAATCATTAATATTGTATGTCAACTATAATTGAAAAATAAAAATTAAGAAAAATCACAAAATAAGATGGTCAAAATAAGTCCAAGCGTGCAGTTGCAATAGATGTAAATGGATTATTGTTACCAATGAACACACAGGGATTCTCGGACTGGGTAAAAATGTATCTCTATACTATTTATTAGAGATATACCTAAAAGGTAATTTTTGAAAGTAATGGGATCAAGGAAGATATCCCGGGATATGCTAACCACAAGGAGGCTGGTGTATCAATAGTAGTACCAAATAAAATATTATTTAAAACACCAAAGCATAATTAGGGAGAAAATAACCATTCTATAGTTATTAAAGGGAAAATTCACTGTAAAATACAAACACCTGAACCTATTTTCAACTAACGACACAGCTTCAAAACACATAAAGCAAATGTAATAGAATTACAAGAACTGGACAACTCTACGGACACGGAGGGAGACTCTAATAAACGTTTCTCAGCAAGTGATGCACACAGGAAATGAACAGTTAGTAAGGGTCCTGAGGTTTTCAACAACACGTGAATAGGCTTGGTCCAAGGAACATGCCTAGGATATAGGACCTAAATATTAGAATATGTTCTTGTGAAGCACTCATGGAATATTTATTAAAATTTCCAAGGCTGTGAAGCAAGCCTCAAAAGGCACCCAAGGATCCATTTATAAAATTGGAGAAGAGCCAAGAGGCAGCCCAACCCTCTTTCCACGCCACCGGGAAGCTGTCAGGCTTTTAAACAATCCGTGTGTCAAAGAAGAAAGTTGATGGCGGTTAGAAACTATTTAGAGACGCTAAGCAAGGGGGAGAAACACTTCCTAGTAGAATATGTGGGTGCTATTCCAAAAACTCATATGGAAGAGCAAAGGGCCAGGTTGAGCAGCAACGGGGGAAATGCAAAGTGAAGCGGCAGTGAGATTCTTTCACACCCAGCAGTGTGGCCAGCGTTTGAAAACAGTCTCACAAGGAAAAGCACTAGCAAGGCCAGAGATGACACCCCGCCCCCCGCCGCCGCTGGAGCCGTCCCGAGGGCGCCCGCCCCGGAGCGGCACCCCCAGGTGTGAGCTGTGCAGTCAGCACGGGTCCTAACAGCCTTCCAAGTGAAAGAAGTGAAGGGAACGGTCAGAGTGCACCACGCACAGCGGGGCTGGGTGCTGGGTTTTGTAAAAATTGTGTTGGTGGCCATGTAAATGTCTTCTTTCTGGGGCACGCGGTGAACAATGGACGGGACAGACACTGCCCTGAGGCGACCCGCACGCTGCCCACAAGGGGGGCGAGGGGAGAGCGTTCATCCTGGTGTAACAGTGTGTGTGTAACAGTGACAACGGCCTCAGGCGCCAGGACAGCGAGCTGTGCCCACCCGCCTAGTGAAACCGCCCTGCCGTGCAAGTGGCCGAGGCCTACGCTTACCGACGCCCAGGGCTCGGCATCGCGCTCTTGGCGACACGCGGGCGTGGCCTCATCTCTCCACACCGCGAGGACACAGCGGACGCGGGGTGCGCGCAGCTCGGGGCTGTGTCCTTCACGGCGGGGTCGGGGTGCCTCCTGCTCTCCCTGTGACATTCTGGAGGTGAACAAACCTGACGTGAGGGGAGAAGGGGGCACCTGTACAGGCTGCCTGGTGTTTACCGTACGCCCGGCACGGTTCCCAAAGGAAACTTTCAAAAGGACAGCGACCTCAGCGCAACACCTTGAGAGCATCGCTTCCCCGGCAGAGGCCCCGCAGGCCAGCCGAGTGGCCGGCGCGCTTGCTGGCCTTCAGTTTGGAGCAAGGAGACAGAGTGTAAATTTGCATCACACCCTCCCACGGAATCGAGAGAGGTAAGTTCCTGATTCAAATCCACAGACACACCCACATCCACAGGGAGCTGGACACACGGGGCGGAGTCTGTCCCCTGGTCCCTCGGCTTCAGTGGGGTGCAGAGAGGCGCCCTCAGCTGGGGACGGGCTCAGCCTGCGGCTGTGAATGATAATTTCCCTTTCTCCACACCGGTGTGTGGAAACCTGCCCGTAGATCGGGATTACAAATTCTGGAACTTCATAGTCTAATGATTTTTCGCTGACCTTAAAGGGCTCGGTACTGTCTAAGCCACGACTCTGCCTAAATTCTGGACATTGTGGAATTAACTCCGATTTCGACCAGTGGGATGAACCTTGGTGACCAAGAAACACTCGAAATGTTGCCTCTCCCACCCCCGAGTTCCTTGTTTTATTTAGAAAAAAAGTGGGAAAGGGAGAAAGCAGGCATTTGGGGAAAGGTTTTAGTGAGTGGCTGTTTCTCTTCGCTGAGCTTGCAGGACAGTTGTCCCAAACCCTTAACTGAAGCCGCGGGCGGAGGACAGTCCAGGGGCCTGGTGCGCGCCTCTAAGCCGAGCACTGCCCACGAGCTTCGGTTCTAACTGGATTAAAACCTGCAGGGGGTGCATGGCTACAACGCCAAAAGGTGCCGAGCGACCTGCACAGTACAAAAAAATCGAATTAGCAGTGACATCTGGGGGCCGGAGGCTTTGTTTTGGCTGTGGAAATAAAGACAAACTTCGATCCCTTCCACTCAGAACCTGACAAAGACTCCAGGGCCAGGCTATTGCCTCTAACCTTATTTGTTAGTTCCAGACTGTCTCCCGTGGCTCCTTGGGGATGGGTGGTGTGCACTTCCGAGTGGACAAGCCCATGAGAGGGGCCCTGTCACCCCAGAGGGGGCCCCGCGCCCTGGGAGAGGCAGCCCCGGGCTGGCCCAGGCCCCCCATGCAGGGCATTTACATGCGCTTCCTCTATTGCACAAACCGTACCTAGTGGAAGTGAAATGCGAAAGCACAATAAATGTAGAATTACAGAAGACAGAACAAGCAAACGCTTTCTCGCTCTTAAATAAAAAACTTCATTATTTTTTCAGGAAAAAAATTAATGAAAGGAGACCTGCCACCAGACACACTCTAAAAATGTCTTTTCCGTTTTGAAGATGAAGAGATTATGCAGCGAGCATCCAAGCAGGAAATAATTATCTTCAAACCCAAACACAAGAGGAAAACAAAACAAAATATATATCAAAAAAGATCGGGGGCTTGACCTTGTCCCTTCAGCAATAAAGGCCACGACAGACGCGGTGGTGCCTCTACGACCTTGAGAAAGGAAGACTGTGCATCCCAGACGACGCTCAGGTATGAAGAGCCCGGCAGAGGGAACCTTCTGCAAAGACCTCCACGAGGAGGGACCCTGGCAGGGAGGACTTTGAAACCTGCGGGGAGGGTCTGGGCTTTTTTCTAAGGGTTTTAAGCAGAGCACTGCTGTGATCTGATGAATGTTAAAAACAAAACACTAGTCTAGGGTGTCCGAATGGGGCGGTTTTGCACGCGCGGGGGAAGAGGGCGAGGGCCTGGACGGCACATGGTGGGGGCGAGGGAGGTGCTCGGGTTTGGGATCCTCTTAGAAGGAAGAAGGGGGCTCGCTGGCAGATGGCGCGGGGCGGGGCCGAGAGGTCAGGGTTCAAAGAATTCCAGTTTCCACTCGAGCACCAGGAAGACAGCTGCAGTCTACCAAAGCGAGGGACACAGGTGGGGCGCAGATTTGGGGGTTGAAGATCAATGAACGGGCTTTGAACCTGTTATATTTGAAGGACTAAGACTTCCAAGTGGTATGGCCAAGGAAGCAACTGGCTGTGTGAGTCACGCTCTCGGCTCCATGCTTCTCTGTGTCCAGTACACCATTCTCTCAAATCTTCCCAGTGACCCTCTGGAACTCCTATAGTGACCCCTGAGCACCCCAGTCTCTTCAGCCCCCTCTGGCCCCACCACACTCGCTCCTCTCTAGGTCTCCCTCATTCGGATTAACAGCACGTTCACACTGAGCTTTCGGTCCCCGCTTCCCCTCAAACTCGCTTTCTCCACCAGCACCTCCAACCTTCCAACACTGACCCCTCTTTTTGTCTAACATTCCCACATGCGACCCTTCAGGAGATCCAGTGCCTTTCCATGTGACTCAGAATAAAAACCAAAGATCTTACAATAACCCATCAAGCCCTACATGATCTGGGCCCTCTGATGTTCTCTCTTGCTCTTCTCTCTTTCACTCACTTTGTTGCAAACACATCGGCCTCCTTGCTGTTGCCAAAGACTCTGAACACATCACGTCAGGGCTCTGCACCGGCTCTTCCTTCCGTCTGAAACACTCTTCCACCCTCTCCCCACTTACCCACGCGGCTCCCTCATTTCCTCGCCAGTGAGGCCTGCCCTGATCTGATATACAGCAGCACCCTTCCCCTGCTTAGCCTCGCCTGGCACACTCTGTTTATTTGTTTGTTGTTTCTTTTTTCTCCACTAGGCTATGAGTCCCATGAGACCACTGTTTTTGCTTTGTTTACTGCTGTGTCCCCATAGTCTAGAACAGTGCCTGGCCCATGGGAGAGGCCCAGTCAATACTGTTGCTATATGTTGATGCTGGGGACCAGGAGTCAAATAATCTGGAATTTAGTCTCAACTATAACCTCAAGTACCCTCCCTGAGATTCATCTTTCTTGGCTGTGAGGTGGAGACAGTAATATCTGCCCTGCCTAAGTCATGGGGCTGCTGTGAAGATGGCTTACTTGTCAGACAGAAAGATTTAGACATTTTCACAGGCCATAGGCCATAGTCCCATGGCCAAAAAATGCATAGTCACATGTATAGAACTCAGTAAAGGGAAGGTTGATAATTTCCCATGGGACCCCCATGGGGAAGAAAATAGAGTGAGGACCCTACAGAAACGAGCGTGCTCTCCCAGGGAATTCTCTGACGGGTTCTGATCGTAAAATGATCCGTAAAAGATGGAAAAACAAGCACAAAACCAAAGATGAATACAAAAGGGTGGCAAGCAGGGCCAAGAGTGGTTGTAGGGAGGCTGTGACCAAAAAAAGAGCTAAGGTTTGCAAAAAAAAGGTAAGGATGAGAAAAATTGATTTGGGGACACATCTGAAGCAGGAAGATAAATGACAGGATTGTGCCAACAGATGACAGATTAAAAGCAGAACTCAGAACATAGTTTGCTTGCAGCCCAGAAACTGGTCTTCAGATATGAGACAAGAAATCCTTAAAAATGAAATTTGAAGAGCCACAGAGGCAGGGAAAGAGCAGAGTATTGTTTCATTAAATGAGGTTGAGCCCCCAGAACGAAAGTAATTGTCAACCTTGTCCCCCACTTCAAGGGTCTTTTTCTGCTCCCCCCAAGTTTGGCACCCAGGTGACCCATCTGGTTCTGGGCGTGTTCCCACCTAGTTCACAGCTCGGTCTGATGACAGAGGTGAACAAGGAGCCATCTCAGGTGGCTGGAAGAGTGTCCTTATCGACCAGCCCTGCGGGCAGCGAGTGCGAATGTGCCCGAGGGCCCTTCCTCGCCGGGGGTCGAGGCTGGCATCTTCTGAGGGCAGCGAACCAGGCTTCCTGGTGCCAAGCGCCTTCTCCACCAGCCGCGGGAGAGTCTGGGAAGCACAACGGCTATTGCTCCCCTGCCACCAATGAGCACAGGACGGACAGACTGCTGGATCTTCCAGCTTCCTCTTCATGCTCCGGGCGCCTGACCCATTGTCTCCCCGATAGACTGACCTTGACCGCTGTACTCTGGACTGGCCACTGAGCTTCCACAGGGTCATCTGACCATTGGGATCCAACTCTGCACCACTGTGTACCCTGTTTCCCAGTCCATAGGAATGGGCTCCCATTCCACTTCCATCCTTTGTTCTTACTTTCATTCCAAGTGGGGGCCGGGACCTGGCCCCCGCGAGGACGCTTCCCAGACACTGCCTTTCTGCCTACCCGGCTTCTGAACGCTGCTCCTCTGGGGCCTTCCCGGTCACATGCTGTCACTGTTCACAGCAGCCGTCAGCCAGCCCTGACCACAGTGGGTCATAAGCCCTGGGAATGCCGCGCAGACCGAACCTGGGGCGCCAGCCCCCTCCGCTCCCCGCCTTTCTGCTTCTACAGGCGGCTCTAGTCTAGGTCGTGGTCTGTCTGACCCACCTCCTCCATTCTGCTGTGAATTCTGACCTTCCTGGCTCACTTTAAAGTTTAATAGTCCTAAAATTATACGAAAAGGGGATTCCCAAACCACCGCCAGGAAGAAGTCGTTTGACTTGCTTCGGGGCAGAAACTGAGCCTTAAGCATCTTTGTAACCTGGGACAACAAGCAGCCATATGTTTTATGGGGAGAAAAATCTGGAGATTAGAAAAAGACTCTACTGTCTGTCTCCAAAAATTCCAAGGTGCCCAAGAGAGTTAGACGCAAGCCTGAAATGAGTCCTTACAGTGCCATAGTCACCAAGAGACTCACGTGAAGTTGACCTGATTTCCCAGTTCTGCGGTGATCAGTCGAGGGGTATGACACAGAATTTGTGGATCTCAAATCTTTTTTAAACTATATAATGTATTAAAAGTTTTTTGTATTGTGGTAAAATATATAGAACCGAACATTTACGATTTTAACCACTTAAGTGTGCATCTTGGCAGCATTAGGTGTACTCGTATTGTTACGCAACCAACACTACCATCCCTTCAACTCCAGAATTTTTCATCTTCTCGAATTGAAACTGAACCCGGGAACCAATAGCTCCCACAGCCCCTGCAACCCCCATTCTACTGTCTGTGGACACGTGACGACTCCAGGCACCTCATGTTGAAGGAACCACACAGTATTTCTCCTTTTGTGTCTCGCTTATTTCGCTTAATGTTCTCAAGGTTCATTCATGTTGTAGCCTGGAGGCGGGAAAGAGCCCTGCCGGCCTGACCTGTGCCAGATTTCCTTCCTTTTTAAGGCTGAATAATAGTGTATTTGAATTTTTACAGCACCAATTTTCTCCCAGTATCTTGTGGATAAATGGCAGGGATGCCGGCTGAGGGCGGTGGATGTGTGGACACTGAGGCATTACTCAGTCCGTGCCGTCCGCGGGAGGAGCTGCCCAGGGAAGTCCCACGATCGTGGTGTCCAGACTGTCATGGACAACATTTCTAACAGTGACGCAGGAGGGGCCACCGAGCTGTGTGAATGACACAAAATTGGGCATAACAGCTCTTCTGTCGAATGATAAATATGGGTTCTCTAAAATCTCTAGGCTGATATATTGACATCAAGGAGATGAAACTGTAGTGTGCTAAAATTAGGTTAAAGTGCATGTGTGCATGTGTGGCGGACCCCCCACACCCCCCCACCCGCAGCAGTGGCGGATGGAATAAAACAGGTCTAAGAGCAACATGGCCAAGAGCTGTGGGTTTTAATTGACCACAAGCTCAGTCTGAGTCAACAGTGGGATGTGGTTGCCAAAAAAGCAGCTAATGGGATGCAGAGAGGCACTAATGGAAGCAGGCGGCCGGAGCAGGAAATGGCCCGCCCGCCAGGCCGCCCGAGTGCTGAGCTCAGCGGTGCCCGGCTGCAGGGAGCCGGGAGCCTGGAGGGCATCTGGCAGAGGGCGGGCGGCTGGAACCCTGTCTTGTGAGGAGCAGGAAACAAATCGGGGAGCTTAGCAGGTACGAGAGAAGGCTTTGCGGGGGACACGGGAGGTGACTTGGAAATTCGGAAGGCTTGCTTTTGTGCGGCATTAGAAAATGGAGCGGTCCGTCGTGGATGGAATTTACGGGAAGGGTACCTTCTACCTAAAAAATAAACGACCTCCTTATCGTTGGACCCATCAGACAACAGAACGGGCGGCTTCTAGAGTGAGTTCCTCATCATTGCAGGGGGGTAATCAGAGTCGGTTCAGACAAGTGGTTCTTAGGGGCAGTTTTGACCCCCCATGTCCCCCAGGACAGAGAGACCTTGTTCATTGTCACCACTTGAAGGGGCCTCTAGCGAGTCGAGAGCAGGGATGCTCCTAAACGTCCTGCAGTGAATCACAGGAGGCCCCCAGAACAAAGAATTGCCCGGCCCCAAATGCTAACGTGCTGGGTTTGAGGAACCCGCTCTGGAAGAATTGCTGCGCCAAAGTGTTGAGCGCAGAGGCCCGGGACCCCTGGCTGGCTCTGGCCTGCAGGTGTCTTTTCTTTTTATATCACTTGCCAACATTTAAGAATCCTGACATTTCCATATAGATCTGGAATTCCAGCCTTTCTTTCTAAACATCCCTCCATCTGACGACACGGGGCCCACCTTCTTGCACGGCAGGGATTGCCTGGGGCTCAGTGGCTGATGTCCGTCCTGGATGAAACTAGATCTCGTCACAGTCCCCACCTCGTTGTCTGTTTGGCCACCGAGGGCATTTGAATTTGTGACTGTGTGTGCCCTTAATCCAGGGGTTCTCAACTATCTTTGGGTTCAAATCACCTGAGAGCCTTTAAAAAGCTCAGACCAATGCATCAGGCCCCCTGGGGATGGGACAGAGGCGGCAGTGCTGGGTCCAAGGAGAACCACCACTTTCTAACGAAACGGCAGCCTGTGGGAGGAAGTTCTGAGGCAAACAAATTCATACCCAGTAGATAGAACTTTAAAAAAAAATTTATTGATTGATTTGAGAGAGAAAGAGAGAGAGAGAGGAACATCGATTTGTTGTTCCACTTATCTATGCATTCACTGGTTGATTCTTGTATGTGCCCTGACTGGGAATCGAACCTGCAACCTTGGCGTATAGGGACAGGGCTCTAACCAACTGAGCTACCCCGCCAGGGCTAGAACTTTTAATAGTCAAAGAATCTGAACAATCGACGGGGCTGCTTCAGAAGTGAGCTCCCTGTTTCCGGAGGTGACAGATCAAGAGACTTTTCCAGAAGAAATTCCTACTTTGGAATACTTGGAAGGGAGGGTGAGAATCACCTGAGGCGTCTCCACCAGCACACAGGTCCAGGCCCAGGCCTGCAGACTGTCACCTGGGCCAGTCAGGGGCCGGCCGCACCAGGCCCGCCTGGAGAGCTCGGCAGGCAGGGCTGCGACAGTCCCTGGGAGGAGCCGCGGAGCAGAGGACCGTCCTACACGCCCCGCCCCAGCCTGGGCGACGGCTCGGGTCCTGAAACGCCCCGCACACCCTCTAAATAAATACACTCTGAACTAGAAACACAAGTAACAGGACCACCAGGGGCTGGGAGTGTTTTAACACACATGAAGATAAGTTAAATTGAAAGTGCAAGATTCTCTGATTCAGTCTAATGCTGAGGCCTAAAGATCCAAGGAAACGACTTTCTAGGTTCTAGCACTTTCTCTGACACACCTGGCATATACAACTTAAACAGCCTCTCAGAAAGCAGCTTATATGCTTGTGCGAGAGTTCTTAGCTTCAAGCAACAGATACTGCTGCTGCCTTAAGCTAAGAGAAGCCCATTAAATGGGTGCCCGGGCCGTGCAGGAGGGTTTTAGAACACGCCTGCTTAATAACGTGGGGTGCGTCGCTGCGACGACTTAGTGTTAGGAACTATCGTAGGGATTAAAATGTACTGCCATCTAAGAATGTCCGCAGTGCAGGACTCCGGGAAAACTAGCTTCTAACAGGATGAAAAGTCTGACAGAATTTATTTTATACTGGCATATATTATATTAATACTTAACACGAAATCTGGGAGGGAAGTCTGAACCTCAACCTGAACCTCACATCTTATACAAAATCAACTTAAGAAGGATCATGAACTTAAATATAATATGTAAAACTATAAAACTTTTAGAAGAAAAAAAAAAGAGAAGACCTTCAGGATCTAAAGAGTCCTTGGACTTCATGCCAAAAGCACACTCTGTAAAAGGAAAGACTGATGAGTTTGACTTTGTCAAATTAATAATGTTGTTTTACAAAAGAATTGTTTAAAAAATGAAAAGGGAAGCTGCAGGCTGGGAGAAAATATTTGCAAACCATGTACCCAGCAAAGGACTGGTATCTAGAATATCCAAAGAACTCTCAAGACTCAACAGTAAAAAAAAAAAAAAAAATCAAATTAGAGCCTGGCTGGCATTGATCAGCAGTTGATCCAGGAGATTGGGGTTCGAGTCCTGGTCAGGGCACATGCCCGGGTTGCAGGCTTGATCCCCACTAGGGGGTGTGCAGGAGGCAGCCGATCAATGACTCTCTCCTCATTGATGCTTCTCTCTCTCTCTCCCTCTCCCTTCATCTTTCTGAAATCAATAAAGATATATTTAAAAAAAATCAAATTAGAAAATAAGGGAAAGACATTATGAGACAGGCCCCCCAAGAATATGTAGATAGAAAATAAACAGAAAAAGACGGTCAACATGCTCAGCTAGCAGGGAACCATACGTGACAGCCACAATAAGGCATCGGTGCATGCCTGTCAGAATTGCTAAAATAAACAACAGTGACAGCACCAAATGCTGGATGCAGAGAAACTGGCTCCTCACACACTGTATCGTGATATAGCTACTCTGGAAAACCAATTTCATGTAAACTAAACATGCAATTCCATTTGACCCAGCGATTCAGCTCTTGGCTATTTATCCCAGAGAAAGGAAACTCATGTCCGCATAAAAATATGCATGAATCTTCATAGCAGCTATGTTTGTAATAGGCAAAAATGGGAAACCCAAATGCCCTTCGATGGGCAAATGACTAAAGAAACTGTACATACACACTATAAAATACTACTTAGAAATAAAAGGAATGAACGTTTGATACAGCAACAACTTGGGTAGATCTCGAGGGAATTGTGCTGAGTGAAAAAGTCAATCTCTAAAGGTTACCTACTGGAAGATTCCATTTGTCCAACATTTGTGAAAAGACTCAGTTTTAGAAGTGAGCAGATCAGGGGTTGAGGGTGGGGAGTGGGGGTGCACTTAGGAAAGGGCAACCTGAAGGACCCCTAGAGTGATGGATTTGCTCTGCATGCTGGCTGCTGGTGGATACAGGAACATGAGATAATATTGTGCCCGCGTGCACACACACACACACGCACACACACACACACACACCCCAGTACAAGTACCCCTGGGGAAATCGGAACCAGACCAGTGGATAGTATCACCATCAATACCTCGCTGCAATGTTGTACTATAGTTTGTGAGATGTTACCATTGGGGGAAACTGGGTATTTGGATCTCTTGTTAGTTCTTGCAACTGCATGTGAATCCACAATTATCTCAAAAATAAAAGTTTAATTAAAGAAAAGAAACATGCCTGGCTGAGCTTGGCTCAGCCTTTGAGTATCGACCTATCATCCAGGAGATCGTGGTTTGATTCCCGGTCAGGGCACGCGCCTGGGTTGTGGCTCGATCCCCAGTCCGGGGTGTGCAGGAGGCAACTGATCAATGACTCTTGTCATTGATGTTTCTATCTCTCTCTCTCCCTCTCCCTTCCTTTCTCTGAAATCAATAAAAAAAAATATTTTTAAAAAAGAAACATGCATTGGCCTGTGAAGATGCCCACAACATAGGGTTTCGTAGGAAAATCAGGTTGCAAAACAGAATACAGATACAATTTATTTTGCTAATTGGATAATCTATTATATTAATAGATACGACATCTGGAATAAACGTTGCAGAGATAATGCGCTCTCCTGGGGGAGGGACTGTGGGTAACTTTATTTCACTTTTCTCTTATTTCTATGTGCTCTATTCTTTCTAACTGAACACATGGGTGGGTGGGGCGAAAATAAGTAAACATGTCAAAAAAGATGCTACAAGGCTGTTGGGTAGTTGAGAGAATCGCTGAGATGTCTGGAGAAAGAGGAAGGTGGGAACAGCCAGGCGGGCTGAGCAGCAGCAATGTCTGGCCAGGTCCCTCTGGCTGGGGACCTGCTGCTGCCCTGAGCTGCTGTGGTGACGTAGCGGCCCATCAGCATCACGGGCAAGGGACTCTGGGTGTCCCCACTCCCCCAGCTACCACTTCCCTCCAGATCTTCAATGTTGCTGCAACACCACAGAGAGGGGCTGAGGGGGGGAGGCCTCCTGTGCCCTTTTTCCTGACTCAGGGCCTGGGGCAGGCTCACAGGCACATGCTATCATTTTAAGGACCTGGAGCAAGGGCACAAATGGAGGCCCACAGACTATATGTATAAACATTGAAAAGATATAAACCAGACCTACAAACTATTAAACAAAATATATTCTGTTATCCAATCCTGACATACCTTCAGAGCACCCTGGGAGGCCAAGTTCAGATTCAGAGTCTGACTCTTTGGAGCCCTGCACTTGAAGGTGGTGGTATTGTTATTGGAGAAAAGCATGGGTGGCCTTTCCCAGCGAGAAGGGGAGTGGGGTTCTTGGGGTGCCGCTGGAATAAGCATCTCTGGAGGCCCCCACGGGAAGGTGAGATATGGTAGAAAGCTTTATTTCCATAAATTACATTCCCAGGTTTCCAAAGTCCCATTTCCCTTAGTCCAGTCATAGGAGTGTAGCTGGGGTTTCAGTAGAGCCAGAAGCAAAGCCAGAGTCCAGAGTTTCCTTTCCATGTTGGAGCCGGGTCCAGTTCAGCATCAGGCCGGCAGCCGTCCATCGGTCCACTGTGTGCGGGGTCTGCATGGCCGTGGGCCACGGGGGAGAGCGCAAGGGGTCGCGCCCCGAGCAGTAAGAGTCCCCAGAGCATGAGAGGAACCAAGAGAGCCAAGTCCTTTGTTCAGGGGATTAAACACCCCAAATGTCATGCCCTTGCAGTAGCCACGCCCATCCTGGCCGATGACCAGTTCCCAGGCGTGACTGACAGCAAGCACCTTCGCTAGTCCCCCCAGCTTTCCTGGGCATGCGTCTCTCTTCCTTTTGCTCCTTTCCTGTTATTAAGTACTCAGAAACCTAAGCATATACATTCTTTTTTACCAGCAAAAAGAAAGAAACCATTATTTGTACAGTTGATCCTGGAAAATATATGGAGTTTGTATGATGCTGTCTTTTAAATGCCGTCTTTTGAAGGTTAATAACTAGGTTAATTGCAATGATATCATTATGGGGACAGCCAGCCCTGGGCTGTAGCTCACCCCCTTCTCTTTCCACCCTTGGCTCAGCCTCCACTTCAAGCTGCCTCACACACAGGCATGCAAACATCCAAGCTCCACCCCGCCCCACCCCCTGCAAAAGGCCATTTCTTGGCTACCCTTTGGGCCTCAGGGTGTGCTCGCTGATGACAGGCCCAGGGGAGATCTGTGTGGGCTTGGGAATGGTTTGAGGCTGTTTGGCCAGGCTTTTCAGGATCCAGGGTACCTGGAACGTGCTGTTATGCAGGGGTCATACATAGGCACACATCCTTGGTCCTGCGGACTCCTCACTTCATGGGAAGGGACACGGCCAGAGTCTGGGTGTGCAGGAAAGTGAGATCTGACACTCCCAGCTTCTTAGCGGACGACAGGCTTTGCCTGCGACCAAGACTCATAGTGTGAGGTGCTCCACAAACATAGGAAAGGTGCTCAGAGCTGGGCAGCCTCAAAGAAGAAAAAGTGTCCACCACGATAGTTGAGCTCCTGGGTGCTATCCATTGTCAACTTGGAGCCGCACAGGTGATGATAATTGATGACGTGACGATGATGATGGTGATGAGGGAGGCTAGCATTTATTTATTGAGCACTCACTTGTCAGGCACTGTGCAAAGCTCTTCCTGACATCATCCTATTTAATCCTCACCACAACTCTAGGCTGCAGCCTCTTTTCTGGCTGTCACCTCCAACAGAGATAAGAAAACTGAAACGGCAGGACAGCCTGGTCAAGGCCACCTGGGCAGCAAGTAGGAGAGACAGGGTTGAGCTCAAGTCTGCCTGGCGGCAGGGTCTGCAGGCTTCACCACTACCCTCGCGTCCTCCGGAGGGTCGGCCTAAAACTCAAAACGTGTGTCAGCAGACATTTGCCTCGATTATAGGAAACCCGACTAATGGCCTCTACGAATGTTTCATCCTGAACGAGGACACCCGCTCCGGTAAGTTTACTGTCCGGTGTGTCCCCTGGGCAGGCTCTCGGGCTGAGCTCGCCCTGGCACCTTTCCTCTCGCCAGCCTTCAGGACCAAGGGTTCCCAGAGGCCACAGTTCTAGGGACAGGACTACAGAGCCCACGAGGAACGGAGAGCAGATGGGAGGGAGGCATGTGTCATCCTGGGGTGGACCAGGCACCTGACTGTTGTCTCTCTCCTCTGACTGTCCCCGCCCCAGGGATAAGGCTGGGGGTGGTGTGATTTGGGGGATTCCACATAAAAAAAAGGCTTTTCAGTTCTGCAGGTGGCTGTAAGAGACAAGAGAAAGTATTTTGGACAGACGAGATTACACAGAGTGGTGGAGGAGGGCACTGTATTCCAGGTGCCCCCGGGTGTCACATGTAGCCTGCTGTTTCAGGACAGCTCCTGGGCAAGAGTCTCCCAAACTTGTCTCGCCATCAGTCACCTGGAGCACTTTTTGGAATTATAGCTTTCGAGTCGTAATCCAGTTCTACCAAAATGAGTCTCTCAGGGGGATTTATTGGTCATTAGATGGTCGGCCTGGTTCAAAAGAGAAAAGAGGCCGGTAGAGGCTGACACTAGGACCAAAAGTGAGCCCTGGGCTAGAGCACCGTTTATCCCAGTGTGACGCTTAGGAGTGAGGGCGCCAGGCCATTTCAGGAGTCACAGCCATCACCTGGCAGAGAACGCCTCTCTTTTACATCTCCAGTCCTTCCGACCGAAGAGGGCTTCCCGGCTGCGCTCAGTGTCCTGCACGCCTCTCTTCTTTCTTCAGCTTTTACGCAAAGCGAGAGCAGGCCCCAGACAGCCTCCAGCAGGCGGCAACAGCTGAGGAATGTAATAACAGGTTTTTCTTTTTTTTTTCCTTTCAAAAATATATCTTTATTGATTTCAGAGAGAAGAAGGGAAAGGGAGAGGGAGAGAGAGAAACATCAATGATGAGTCATTGATCGGCTGCCTCCTGCACGCCCCCTGCTGGGGATCAAGCCCGCAACCCGGCCATGTGCCCTGACCGGGAATCGAACCGAGATCTGGATCCTAGGTCGACGCACAATTGCTGAGCCACACCGGCCAGGCCAGGTTTTTCTTTATTCGTGGATGTTTTTAAGGTTATCTTCAATTTTGGGAAATGATATTTGTTTTTTGCTTTTAGTAATGATCAGGGTCACCCTAAAATATCTATTTAAAAATATCCATTTAAGCATAAAAGGTGACATGATATAAAGACATTTTATAGAATAATTATCTTCTTGGTACCTGGGTGGGCAGAAATCATGCAGGTGTCGTGTAAATGATGGAAATTTGGGGAAAAGGGTCCTAGAATATTCTTCTTGTGGGAATCTGGGCATAGTGGAAAGGGTGCAGGAAATTAAGGACCCCTCCAAAGTGCTCTCCCACCTTTTCTCATTCCCTTTTAGTCTCTCATCTTATACTTGGAAGGGGGGTAGGGCATTATTACATCACCTCCTTCCCTCTGTTAACCGGCCTGAGATGAGCTGCGGTCCTTGCATCAGACGGGTTGGGGTGGGGGAGGCAACTCAGAGCGGCGTTTCCCCGGCCGCAGCGAAGCCACCACCGCGCAGCGAGGTGCGGGAAGCTGTGTAAACTGCGGGCGTGCTACCTCGGCGGCGGAGAAGGGAGCAGGGGTTGCGGGGTGCAGATGGATGCACAGGCAAGGGGAGGGGCCCGCCGGGGAGTGTGAGCGCCCACTGCAAGCGGGAGACTGTGGGGGCGTCTGGCCGCCCGGATCTGTGAGAGCAGGGAACTCGGCGCCTGCCTCCGTGTGTCTGCTGCCGTCTCCATCAGCAGATGGAGGTGATAAGAGGCTAAAAAAGGAAACAAGAGCCCGAGTGAAGCTTTGTCCTGGCAGTTTGTTGCAGAACAGTCGAGAATCCCTCACCAGCGTGTGATTGTCAAGGTCACCCGTGGCCTCTCGGTATTAAATCTAACAGACACTTGGCTGGCTGGGCTGCAGCAAGGCCAGGGAGGCCAGTCACCTGGGGCATGAGGTTGGCCGCTGCCAACTGCCATCAGCCCAGCTCCAGCAATGGTCTGGCTTCCCTTGGGCTCCTGGAGGCTGTTAGATCCAGCTTTGGTCAACAGCGTATGCAGTTAATCAGCTTAAAGGGGGTGCTGGTGAGCAATGGTTCTTGACCCTGGCTGCACACTACGATCACCTAGGGAGCTTTAGAAAAATACCAGTCCTAGACCTCACCCAGGCCCAACCCGTGAGGCCTCAGAGAGCACCAGTTCTTTAAACACCCCCCAGTGGCTCTAATCTGCAGCCAGGCTGGGGACCACTGGGCTAGATCACTAGGGGGCCACGTTCAGACACGCGGGATGCCAATCTTGTCCCCCCTCTAACCTGTGACCTCCTCTTAGCGCACTCCGATTTGGGGTGGGGATTGGCATTAAGAGGGCAAGAGGCTATAATCTATTTAAGCAAAACCCAATTGGTGCAGTTTTAAGATTGCTTCCAGTTTTATATTAAAAATGCTGTAACAAACCAATCACCACACGCACACAGCTTTGTGTGCATCCGTAAACTGTTTTCTGGGATAAATTTCTACCCAGAGTAAAAAGGTACGAATACTTTCTAAAGTTCTTAATACACTTTATTTTCTTTTGCCAAATTGTCTTTTAGAACCATCTTCCCAATCGACACTACTTAACAGTACTGCACTTCTTTATGATCAATTTCCCATTTTTATCTCAGTCGTTCGTATTTCTTATTTTCTGAAACAGCTGTTCACATGCTTTCACTATTTTTCCATTACAGAGTTCATTTTTTCTTACTGTTTTTTAAAAAATCTTTATATATTAAGGCTATTAAATGTTGTGTGTCACATACATTGCCAATGTTTTTCTTGATGTCATTTGTTTTTAAATTTTTTGAGATGTTTTCGATATACAAGTGTAAGTTGTTTATCTAGCCAAATTTACCAGTTTTGTCCTTTATGGTATCTTCCACTGCTTTTATGTTTAAAAGTTCTCTTGTAATCTCAAAATGTTTTTATAATTATCTTATGCCTAATTTCTAATGTTACATGCTTTGATTCATATGGAATGCATTGTGGCAAACAAACTGCCTAAGCTCTAACACCCAATGTCAACTCCATCACACACTGACCACGAGGGGTGTGAGCCTTCTCTTTTGCCCTGTTGACCAATGTGTCTGTTTTGTTTTGAGCTAATACCACACTGTTTCAATTACTATAACTTTATTGTTTATTTTAAGATGTCTCAAAAGTACATCATTCTTATTTTTATTTTCAAAAGCATTTTATTTATTCTTTATGAATCATACTTGACTATTTTGGGAAAGTCCTATAAAAGTCATTACAAAAGTAATGCATGTTAAGACAATGTTGTTTGAAAATACTGACAGATAGATCTATGGAACCAAAGAGAGACCCCAAAGATGAGAAAAGTAGTACTTTATATCTGTGAGAATGGAGAGGACTATTCATTAATTGATTTTGGACAATTTCTTATTCAATTGAAAAACATTAGCGTGCCGCCTCAGATTGTATATGAAAATAAATTCCAGGAAAATTGGCAAAGTCCATGAATAGTCAATTTACAGAGAAGGGATCCTAAATGGCCAAGAAACATATGAAAAGATTCTTACCCTTAGTGATAATTAGGGAAAAGCAAATAAAAACAATTAGATAACATTCTTTGGCCATATGATGGACAAAATTATTTTTTAAATATAAATTCTTAATAATTTATGTAGAGTTGACAAGGTTGGGGGAAATTGCTGGGAAGTAAGGATTAACATAGTTGTGTTGGAGGGAAATTGGGGAGGGTCTATTAAAATTTAAAACACCACACTCTGTGGCTGTGAATCCATCTAGAGAAACACTGAAACTCGCACACCGATTCATAGATCCAGAGAACCGTAAGGGCTAGCAGAGGCCGGGCTCCATCCATCACTGAGAGACTGACATACTCCTCTTGTGGTTGGTAGATAGCCCAACCCCAAATCCTGCCAATGATCTCGGACCCCATCTGCCCAGGCCTCTGTAACCCTTTCCCTTGGAACCCCACACAGTCCCGTGCCCAGCAACTACAGAGTTAATGAGTTAAGGACTGGCACAGAGTGAGCTCTGGGATTCCCCCCCCTTCCTGCTCCAGCCAGGGGCCCAAGGTCTGTTCTAGTTGGTTGGGGACATTTGACTGTGATCCCCGTGTTCGAAGATATTCATAAAAATATTGTTATAAGAACAGATTGGGGACAACTTGAGGCAGAGACTGCTAACTGCCTGCCAAATGTCCACTTTCTCGCTCAGCCCAACAGAACCTACTGACATCACTGCGCCCCTCGCAGCCAGGCGTGGCTGTGTGAGGAAGAGCGAACCAGCGAAAGCGGAGTGAGATTAGCGTGGGAGTCCTGGGAAATCGTCTCAGGAGGGTCCCCCAAGCAGTCTCCTGGGCTGAGGATGTGATTGAGGGAACCGCAGCATCTTCAGCAGGCAGGATGCTTCCCGAGAGCTGGAAGCCTGGGTGCCTGGTAACTGCCGGGACTCCTACAGGCCCGGCAGCCTTGTGCTGGGCTGGCTTTAGACGGGAAACAAATTCATACCCCATTCAAACTGCTGTAGCTCTGTGTCTCTGTCAGATGCAGCCAAGTCTAATCACAATGGATGCAAAGCTAAATGCCTATCAACAGAGAAATGGTTAATTCAACCATGATATAAAATATATATGATATGAACTGGAAACAACTTGAGATGTTGTATATATGGAACACTTTGCAGACTGAGTTAAATCTATAGGCATTACAAGACATAGAAGCAACCTAAGTGCCCATCAATAGATGGTTGGATAAAGAAAGTATGGTACATACATACAATGGAATATTACTCAGCCATAAAAAAGAGCGATGTCTTACCATCTGTGACATCGATGGACTCGGAGGGTATTATGCGAAGTGAAATAAGTTAGACAGAGAAAGACAAATGCCATATGATTTCACTTACATGTTGACTCTATAGAGCAAAATAAACAAACAAAACAGAAACTCATAGATACAGATAACAGACTGATGGTTACAAGAGCAGAGGGAGGTTGGGGGGCTGAGTGAAAAAGGTTAGGGGACTGAGAAGTACAGATGGGTAGTTACAAATAGTCATGGGGATGTAAAGTACAACACAGGGAATATAGTCAATAATATTGTAATGACTATGTATGGGGCCAGGTGGGTGCTAGATTTATCAGTGGAATAATTTCATAAGTTATATAAATGTCTAACCACCATGCCGTACACCTGAAACTAATATAATATTGAATGCCAATTGCAATTGAAAAAGAAAAAAATGAAAAAGCTATAGGCACTAACATGCTGAGTGGAAAAAAGTTGTAGAACATCATAATTATATAATGTGCACTTCTCCCGAAATCCCTACTACAGTTTGCTGGTTTTCCCTACATTTCTATACACAAAAGCACAGAAACAAAACTGAAAGCATGCTACCCAAACTGTGATAATGTTGGTAACTTTGGGGGAGCGGACAATAATTGCTGGAGGTTGGCCAAAGGGCATCTTATCTTTGGCTGCACTAGGCCACATTTTCATAAAAGGAACAATTCATGTACGACTTGTATGGTACATACAAGATGAACTACGTTTCCCACCTATCCACCACTGACCTTGAACTGTTTACTTGCCCACTGCTTGCTGCCCGCAGGGGCAGGGGTGGCCTTGGAGAGCCGTCAGAGTTGAAGACGCGGACCTGCCTGGAGGAGCAGCCTCCCCGGCTCACAGAGGTTAGCTCGTGAGCCACCGCCCCACTGCTTTCTGTCAGAAAAGTTCGAGGTTCTTTCAGAGTCCCTCTGTCACAGAGATCGTATTTCCTATGACTACACTGTGTCAGAAGGAAGGAAATAATGGTATTAATCTATAAGGGGAAATAAAGTGAGAGGACACAGCAGCAAAGGAGATTACAATAAAAACTGGAAGCAGTACGTGGCCCAGCTGTGCTTAGGCAGTGGCCCCAAGCACCTGGAATAGGAAATACTTCCCCAGAGAATCTTAAAACGGCTCAGTACTGGAGGCATCAGGTGCCGGGAGGAGGTACCAGGAGGGAGGAGGTACAAGGCTGAGCAGCTGGACCCTAAGGTATTCCTTGCCATGCACACAACAAGGAAATTGTGCTTCAGTCTAGTCACTAATTCTATAAGCCCATCAGTAAGTGAGTGGATAAAAAGCCGTGGGACATTTACACCGTGGAATACTACGCAGCTGTAAAGAAGAAGGATCTCATACCCTTTGGGACAGCATGGAGGGACCTGGAGAGTATTATGCTGAGTGAAATAAGCCAGTGAGAGAAAGACAAGTGCCACATGATCTCACTCATATGTGGAATCTAAAGAACAAAGTAAGCTGATGAGCAAAATAGATTCAGTGACATGGAAGCATGGATCAGACTGATGAATCTCAGAGGGAAGGTGGGGGTGGGAGGGGAGAAATTAACCAAAGAACTTATATGCATGTATGCATAACCCAGGGACACAGACAACAGTGTGGTGAAGGCCTGGGGCGGGGAGAGGGTGCGGGGTGGAGGGGGTCAATGGGGAAAAAAGGGGACATCTGTAATATTTTGAATAAAAAAATAAAGAAAAATGTACTAAGACGAGCTCCAGACAGGGAGGCACCAAACAGAGCTGTGGGAAGGGAAGGAGTGTTGGTGTGAAACAAGGGAAATTAGGGTAAAATCATCTTGTTAAAGAAGGTGGGGCAAAAGTAGGTTTACAGTTGTGAGTACACAAAACACAGAGTTTATTCTTGTATTATTATTAATTATTATATTATTTTCCCCACAAACAACTGTAAACCTATTTTTGCCAACCCCTGTATAATAAGTAGGTATTCACGGGTCCCATTCCAGATTCTTCTTGTTATTTCTCATGTTTGAATGAGGTCAGTTCCAAGACTGCTAGCTGCTTAGAATAGTTTGGGGGCAGTTGGCAGTTTCATTTTGGGTTTATTGTCTCAAAAGAATTCTTACCAGGTTGACAAGTCTTTATCCCCAGGGGTGGATCTTCTCTCTAGGTGAGATCAGAAGCCACAGGGGGCTTTAAACAGAAGGATCCCCTTAAGGGTTGACATGACTTTAGGAAGACAGACCTGTTGGGACTGTATCAATCAGTGTCTACTCAGGAAAACAGAACCACTCTAGGTATTTTGAGCAGAAAGAATTTAATACAGGAGATTGTTTCCAAGAGTGATGGAAGGGTGGGAAGAGCAAAAAGGGAAGGTTACAGTTACTTAGAAATTAGTAACTGTAGGAACTACCACTAGGCTGTAGGCACCAAAAGATGATGAGACCAGAGTCCATGACTGTTTCATCACTGTGACCGCTGGAGCATCTGCTGTTACTGCTGCCTCAGGAACCACAGCCGCATCCACCTTGCAGGAAGCCCGGAGGTCACACTCCCACTAACACTGCAGGCTCCTGTCTGAGAGGTGGAGGGTTTGTGCTGCTGAGGCTCTAGGAATGCCCGCTCAATCTCCACGCTACCATGAACAAGAAATTTGTAACTTACACTTAACCAACACTGCTGCTAATGCCATGTGAGCCATTTCTAGAACATGGTCTCTCCCTTCCATCTGTTTGCTAGTGTCCTGCCAGGGCTTCTCATTGGGCAAACCCAATTAAAAAGCAGCTGGCAAAAACCCCCAAAACAAACAGCTGGCCAGGGATGCTGGAGAATGTCATTTTCAGGTTCCCAGCATCTTGCAATCCAAAGAGGAATATGGAAGAGAGAGAACAGAAATGAGAGGGGGAAAAAGACTGGAGTGGCTACTGGAGGGATTTAGGTGAGAAGGGTGGGCAGCTTGACTAGAATGATAGCAGTCAGATTCTGAATATATTTTGAGGTGAGAATCAACAGGATTTGCTCACAGGTCAGACATGGAGTATAAGACAGAGAGAGGAGTCAAGGCTAACTCTGGATTGTTCTTGCCCTGAGCAAATGAAAGAGCAGAGTTCCTATGTACTGAGATGACTAAGGCTATGACAAACAGGTCCTCAGGAAGTAGGAAGTTCATTTGGGGACATGTTTAGTTTGAGATGCCTCAGGCATCAGGTGGAGATGCTGAGTGGACATTTGAGGGGAAAAGAGATACAAATTTGAGATGTAGTCGTATGTAAGCAGTATATAGAGCCATGGGGCTTATGAGATCACTAAGACAGATAAATAAGAGGTGGTGTCCAAGGACTAATTTCCATGATACTCCAAGTTAGAGGTCATGGAGGCAAAAAGAACCCATCGAAGGTTCAGAAGAAGCAGCAGAGGGGTGAGAACACTAGAAGAACGTAGCATCTTGAAACCCCAGTGAGCAAAACCTTTTAAGAAGAGTGTCAATCGTGTGAAATGCTGCTTATAGGTCATGCTCAATGAGGCCTACGAATTGACTTGAGTTTAGCACTATGGAAGTCATCGGTGACCTTGAGAAGAACAGTTTTAGAGGAGAGGTGGGAGCACAAGCCTGACTAGAATGGGCTCCAAGGTGAGTGGAGAAGAGAATTTGGAGTCGGTGAGTAGGGCTCCCTCTTGAGGAATTGAACCCTGTGTGCCGATGGGAAGGACCCAGTGGAGAGGCAAAGCTGCCTGCAGGGGGGAAAGGAAGGGCTGCTGGAGTCATGTCTGCGTAGACAAGAGCGGACCGGGTCCAGTGCACAAGTGGAGGGGCTGGCCTTACCCAAAAGCACAGACGAGGCAGTCATGTCAGTAGGAGAGAAAATGAAGCCTGTGAAGGTGGCTGCGGGCAGGTGGGCGGGGGGGGGCCGCTGGGGTTCTGTTTCCTTCGCTGCTTTACCAGAGAAGGAGGAAGCAGGGCCATCAGCTGATGAGAACAGGGGAGGGGGTCTGAGGACAGAGGAACTAAGTACTTACACAGCAGAGCAGGAGGATGAATGGGCTGGGACCGGGGGGTGACCACGGGCTGGTCTGAAGGGTGCACTTGAGACTGGGAATGGAGGATTTTGAGGGGTCCTAGGCATCGTGCTTGCGTGTGTGCTGCGTCCAGCAGAGGGGGTGCAGGCACTGGGCACCGAATGGGCAGAAAATTGACGTTAAGCAAGAAACACAGCACAGTGAGAGAGCATTAAGGGAGGTGATGGTGTGAACAAAACATGAAGACCATGTTTCTCCGTGGAGTTTACACTGCGTACAGAGGGAAGGGAGGACCTGAAGGCGGCGACCAACAAACAGAGGAGTCACCCCTGTAAGGCAAGGTGCACGAGGTTCTCATGACGAAAACTGTCCTCTAGGTAAGTGAGGTGTTCGAGGGTCTTCCCTGTGTATCTGTCCAATAAGCAATTGTTGGACACTTGTCATGCGCTATGTCCAGAAGGGACATTCGGTTACTTCCTTAGAAACGTTTAAAATATCAGGGAGATACGCTGGATCCAAAGCAGGAGGGGTCTTAGGTGATGCCGGAGAACAGAGATGGATTTTATTTTATTGTCAATAAAAGTTTCAAGTAGGTCGAAAGATGCAAGTCTAGCTGAAAAGTACTCATCTGTATCCATCAAAATGGCTTAAATCCAAACGATAATTTATTGATGGACATAACTGAAAAGTGTGCAGCCTGATCATGGCTAATGCTTATTGAGGGCTTCTTGGTGGCCAGACTGTTCTAAGTGCACTGCGTTTACTACCTTGTTTAATCCCAGTAGCAGAGCCCGAACGGGAACCCGGGCAGTCTGCTTCCAGACAGTGCACCTCTAACCACTACGCTCTGGAAGGGATAGCTTCAGGCAAAGCTGAATCCAGGGACGAAACATTATTCCCAGGACGCAGTCTTCCACTCTCACTCTGCCTACTTCTGTGTTGAATTAATTTCCACGCATGTCAGGTTCCCTCCACTCACGGTAGCTCAGGCTGACACGATCCTTATATCTAGCATTTCCAGTAGGAAGTTATTTTCTCCTTGGAAAGTACTAGATCTACAGCAGTCTGTTTATAATGATATAAAATAGATTCACAATATTGTTAAGTAAAAAAAAGCCCTCACACTTTACAAAACAGTAGATATGGGCTGACCCATAAACAGACAAATACATTTATAGCTGGAAGGATATGAATAAAACACTATAGATATTTCTGAGTGTTATGATTTGGGAGACTATTTTTTATTTTTGTTCCTTAGTATTTTCATTGGTTTTTACATTAAGAATATATTATCTGTATAACAAAACTGTTGAAGGTAAACAAAAACTCAGTAGATGCAAACAAATCTCTCTATTGCTCTCCGTAGCTAGGCACTTTTCCACTCATCCCATCCTATACCCCTAAGATCTGTGTCTCAGGGAACTGATAAGTTGGGGGTGACATCACCAGCAGTGACATTCTTATCTGCTTCCCTTTGGTTAAAGACAAGAAGAGGAGAGGGGGTATCCTAGGCCGGCTCTACCATATGACTGAACAAGGGAACAGGCTTAGCGTCTTCTTGACTTTACAAATAATCCATTTTGGATCAGTTTTGAAATGGAGTACTAGTTCTACCAGGGAAGCCCTCACGAGGTGACTTTTAGCAGTCCATCAAGAGGGGGAGAAGACATAAAGAAACCCAGGGGGTCCCAACACGGATACGCAGCCCAAATTCCAAGTACCAGGCTGACCGGGAAGGAGCTGTTTAGTCCCTGCCTTCAAGGAGTTTACGTCTCATTAGGAAAGCAAGATGTAAGACAGGGCGAGCGTAAGACAGTGGGTTAAAATGCAGGCGGAAGGGGGGCTCTAAACAGTGCTGAGCCGAGGGGAGACTGGAAAGCTGGTGGTCAGCCTCCCCCCTCCTGCTCTGGGCACGGGCTTCCCATTCCCCAGCCTGCAGCACCTGTGAGAAGACGAAAATCCAGCCTGCTTCAGACGGTTTCCTAATTTATAAAGCACAGATCGGAATAATCCCCATCTTACTGGTTTTTTGAGAGGATTACACTAGGTAATGCTTAGCCGAGTACCTGGGGCTGAGCAAATGCTCAGCAAGTGGTGCCTGCCATTGCTATGACTGTGTTCACCGATAGCAGAAGCAAGGCAACCTGGAGGTGACAAGTGGTTTGCAATCTGACAAAGCACTTCAGGTCACCCACGGCTCCTGGTCTTGCAGATCTGGTTCCCTGAAGCCCTGCCCTGGGCTTTCGCCCGGGGTACAGGGTGTATGTAAAGCCTCTCCTCGCTGCCGACCTCCTTTCTAAATGTAGAACATTCGCTCGCATCCTCTTGGCGCGGACGGGAACTTGGCACCTCACACAACCTGCAGACCACGTGGCTCCACTTCAGTCCCTGGCCTCACAGGAACCACCCTCTCAGGAACATTTTCTCACATTTTACGCAACTCGGCTCCAGGGGAAACAATTCCAAACTCACACTGAACTAAAACTGAATAATGAGGTTTGATTGGTCCAAAGACTTCAGGGGAAGAAAACGTCCTTGTTTCAGAAATTTCAAGTTCAAGGTCTTAAAGGCCGGGTGTCAGCGTGAGAAGGGAGGCTCACGACAGTGCTGACGCAAGGGAGACAGAGGCGACTGGCGCCGGGAGGCCGTGCGCCCTGCGCTCGCCCTGCGCTCGCTCGCCCTGCGCCCGTCGGTGAGGCTCCCGGCGCCCACTGCCCGCTCCTCTGAGGGCTCCCTCCGCCTTCCTTCTCTGCCCGAGCTATTCCGAACCCCCCTTTCACTTATCTTAGCTGAAGTCCGTTTCTGGGGCTTGCAACTCAGTAGCCCTTACTGATTCCTCAATAAGGGGGAGATGGGGGGGGCAGTTATTTAACAAGGAACAAAGAGCAGCAGAGGAAACGGAGAAAGCAGCTGGATCCTACAGCTGCTAACAATGTTGAAGGAGTCCAGGCCCAGTCTGTGCATCTCCTTTCAAGCGAGTCTCCACCCCACCTCCACCGTTTTCGATGAAAATGGTCCTTGTTCCTTGTAATTGACGTGGCAACTGTTTTTATTTATTTTTTATTTTTTATTGGTCAGGACTCTTTCAATTGCAAATAACAGAAAGATAACCAATCAGTTGGAGCAAAAAAGTCCAGGGACCACGCGTCTGGAACGGCTAGATTCCCAGACTCAAAGGATGCCGTCTGCGCCTCCGTCTCTCAGTCTCGCTTCCCTCTGTCTGCTTCGGTCCCCAGCCTCCCCTCCCGATGGCGGAGGTGGCCACGGGAAGCTTCAGGCTTGCTTTGTACTAGCTCACCATCTCAGGAGAAAAATAGTTTCTCTCTTCCAATACTTTCAACAAAAGTCCTGTGGTTGATGCTCACTGGAAAGATCTGAATTGCTTTCAATGAAGTATGATTAGAAAATTATAATTGTTCGGGCTTGGTTGCATGCCTGCCCTTGAAACTAGGATCAGCCCACACAAACCACACAGGAAAAGGAGGAGAGAAAACTCCTTCTCCAAGGACATGATTACTAGTTGCCCTCCCTAACTTTTCTTCAGTTCTTTCTGGGTAACCAAACATCCAAATATTAGCCAGCCATCCAGCCACCCAGAGTGAAGACTACATTTCAAAGGATCTCTAAAAAGCCTTGTGACAGCCTTCTCACCGACTGAATTTAAGTGGCAATAATGGATGCAACTTCCAGGAAATGTCCTCAGAAGGATATGTCATGTCTTTCTCTGGCCTTTCTTCCCTGCCTTTGTCCAGAAGGTGGACATGATGGCTGGAGGTGAGTAAGTCATCTTGGACGACACAGCCAAGGAGGAGACACAGGGTGGAGCCTGGGTCCCTAACACTGGAGTCGCCAGCCCTGAGTCATCTTTACCTTCTTCCGGGTGACAGAAAAAGGAACATGTCTTGTTTACGTGAGTGTCTTTGACAAACCATACACCCCAACATAATCCTCCCTGACCCCCCAAAGGAAAATCATGGTGCTACTGTAAAAAGAGGGGTGAGAAGTAATGAGCAGGTGCATCCCCCATCTCACTCCCTGAAAAGTTCCACCTCAGTCCTGGTCACTACACTGGGCGGGAACTTGAAGAGGTGCATCTGCCTGGCTCTGACGTGTCTGAATACCCCAAAATTCAGAACTTAAAAAGTCAAGGGTAAAAATAAGTTTAAAATGGAGCCAGGCACAGAATTACGAGAAAGAACTATACCCTAGTTTTCCCCACTGAGTAGAAAGTGCTTGTCAGAGTGGGTTAATCCACATTTAACCTTGTGACTTTAACAGTGAAAGGCAGCAATGGCAGGTTCCCAATGTGAAAGTACATATTAGAACTCCTTTCCGCGTATCTGTTTTGACATTTTTATTAACAATTTGAGGGAGGAGTTAAATTGTAATCAAACACAGAGGTTACATTATGCCAATAGAGGGGTTGCGTTGAATGACAGAACCACAGAATTACACAACAGCAGGACCCAAAGAAGTGTCTGAAGTTAATCATAACTTCCCATTTTACAGGTGAGAAAACTGAGGCTCAGAGAGGTCAACCAACTCCCGCCAACTACTCCTGGAATGAAGGGTGAAGCGGTTGGGTTTTAATCTTCCTACTTTCTCTTTTAGAATATATGAAAGCTGTATCACGATTCAAGATTCAAGTAGACATTTTTTTAAAAAAATGGAAGCAGTGAGCTGATGAGACCAGATACAATTCAATCAGGTCAAATGTGTAAGGACCTACATGTTCGGTCCACAAGAGCCCACTGTACAAGCACAGTGTGGAGCCTGTGCGCCCTAATCAGCAGCGCTTGTGAGAAACACTTAGAGATGTGACTTGGCTGCAGGCTTGTGGTGTCAGCAGTGTGGTGTAGCTATGAGAAAAAGGCAACGCGGCCATAGGTGGCATCGCTGGAAACAGTTTACAGAAGACAGGTCTGGGTCCTGTTGAACCTTTCCGTCTGTACCTGTGACTCTGCCTTCAGTCCCAGGTGTCAGATTTGAGAAACGATCTAGACAAACTGGCTCAGCGCTAGGATGGGCTTCCATGAAGAATGGTCCGAGGAAGTTAGGGAACTACAAAGCCCTGTAATGAAGAACTTGGATCTTGGCGTCAGACCGCCTGGGTTTAATCCCAGCTCTGCCAATTACTGAGGATATGTTCATTAGGCCTGAATCGCACTGTCTGTAAATGAATTATAACAGGACCTCTGCCCCTTTGGAGATAAGGGAGGTGGCACAAGTCCCGTGGTTTGCACATCACTGGCACAAAGCAAGCGCTCCATGGGCGTGAGCTGCTGTTAGGATTAAGGAAGCAAAGTGATGCGGGGATAGCGGTAGCAACCTAAGGGCTGTGGTGGATATTAAAGGAGCTCAGCACGTGTTGACATGCTGAGTGCCTGGAACAAACTTGATGGTCACTGCTGTCTGCATTAGAGGCCTAAGGCTCCACGGCCTGGTTAGGGACAAAATACACCCTGACAGGCTAAGGTCCCCCCATCCTGATCAGTTATCCCTTGAAGGATGCTGGGGGGGGGGTAGAGGGGGAGGGAGTGATGGTGGTCACTCGGGCATTCTAGGGGGCACTCACTCGCTGACCACCTGGGAACGGTGACTTGGCCTTAGCCATGGATTCACAACTTAGCTGCTTTCTGGGCCACGGTCATTCACACCTGTTCCGATGACCACTAAGCAGTGTGATCACTCAGGGCACTCCTGGGCTGGTCACTCAGGCTTGCTCTGGCCACGGTCCCTGAGAACTGTCCTGCGGGCAGCCGCTTGGGGACCATTCGAAGTGGAGGCGCTCCGGGTGCTGCCCCCTCTCCTCCTCGCCCTGCGACGCGTGAAAAGGCGCCTGTCCTGGGCCCTGCGGACCCTGCGGGACTCCGACCGGCTCCCGGGGCGCAGTCCGCCGCGGGGGGCCGCCCAGAGGGAGCCCGCGGACCCGGCGCCGCTCCCGGGGCTCGCTCCCCGAGGCGCAGCGGGAGGCGGAGTGACTGGGGGGGGCGCGGGGAGGGGCCGGGCCCTGGGCAGCCCGGGGCCGCACTCACGCTCGCCCCTCCGCGCCTCGCGTGCGCAGCGTGTGGCCGCCGGCTCGCGCTGGCCCGTCCGCGCCCGTCCGCGCGAACCGCCCGATGTCCGAGTCCAGGCTCGGGTCTGTTTGGCGAGGCGGCCGGTTGAGGGGCGCGAGGCAGTGTCCCCGCCGGCGTTTCCCGCCCCAGGTCAGGAGCTTTCTCCCTCCCCGCTCCACGTGGGTGCGTGGCGGGCGCCCCGGCCAGGGCGCGCGTGTGCCTGTGCCTGTGCGTGCGCGCGTGGCGCGGTGGCCCCGCTCCCCAGCGCTGAGCGCTCGCCGCTGCCCCGGCCTGTCTGGGTCCGGGGCTGGCGCGGCCTCGGCCGGGCTGCTCCCCCTCGGCGCGGAGGCCAGCATGTGGGGGTGCCCGGCCTCCGGGAGGAGTAAGTGCCTGCACACACCCTCGCTTCCCCGCCCCACGCCGGCGGGGCTCCCTAGGGCGCGGCCTGCGTGGGGAGGGCCTGGGGTCTGTGTCCCGGGAGGTGTAGGGGTGGGGGCGGGCCAGGCCCCCGGGAGGGGCGCGGGCTCCGGGGAACCGCGCGGCTGACGTCAGGCGGCTCCTTAAATAGAGCCGGCAGCGCGCTCGGCGCGGCATTTCCCGAGGAGCCGGAGCGCGGCCCGCGCCAGCGCCACCGTGCGGCCCGCGCCAGCGCGCCCGGGGCTCGGGATGGGGCTCCGGGCGCTGCGTGCGCTCCGCACCCTTCGCGTCGAAGGGCCGAGCAGCGCGGGGAGCCGCCGCCCCGCCGTCCGGAGCCCGGCCGCCTAGGACGGGGCGATGCTGGAGGCGCCGCTGCCGGGCCCTCGAGGAACCGCCCCCCGCTGGGCCCCCGGGCATGGTGCGCGCCCCGGCCGGCAGCGCCCGGAAAGGACGGCGCCCCCCGCGGCTGCACCGCGTGGCCCCGGCGGCACCGCTCGAGCCCTCTAGGCGGCCGCAGGGCCCCAGGAGCTCCGCCGCCGGCGCCCCCTCGGAAACCATGCCCCCCGGCGCGGGCCCATGGAGCCATGGCCTATAGGGTCCTGGGCCGCGCGGGGCCACCTCAGCCGCGGAGGGCGCGCCGGCTGCTCTTCGCCTTCACGCTCTCGCTCTCCTGCTCCTACCTGTGCTACAGCCTCCTGTGCTGCTGCGACGACCTGGGCCGCAGCCGCCTGCTCCGCGCGCCCCGCTGCCTCCGCGGCGCCGGCGCCGACGGCCAGAAACTTCTCCGCAAGTCCCGCCCCTGCGATCCCCCGGGGCCGCCGCCCAGCGCGCCCGCCGCGCCCGCGCCCGCGCCGCGCCTGCCGGCCGCCAGCCTCCCGGGCGCGCCCAGGCCGGGCACCAAGCGGCTGCCCCAGGCCCTCATCGTGGGCGTGAAGAAGGGCGGCACGCGCGCCGTGCTGGAGTTCATCCGCGTGCACCCGGACGTGCGGGCCTTGGGCACGGAGCCCCACTTCTTCGACAGGAACTACGGGCGCGGGCTGGACTGGTACAGGTAAGGGGGGCCCCGCGCCGCGCCCGTCCCCAGCGGCTCCATCCTCAGAGCCACCCGCGCGCTTTCTCTCTCCCTTAGCCCTGCCCGTTGTGTGGGTTCAGGCTGACGTGTGGGGGGACACAGAGGGTGGATTTACTTGGAACTTCCCGTTCTTCCCTGGCACGTGGTTTCTTGAAAGGCAAAGGGTCGTTGTCACTGGAGTCGCCTGGAGGGAAGGGAGGGTCGTAGCCAAACTCAGGGTGAGCCGGAGGACTGACTCCGTGTCCAGCCTTTGGGATGGAGCAAGATGCCCAGAAAAGCGGCAGGAAGGACACGTGCTGCCTTTCACAGCCCTCCCCGCGACCCTCCGCAGGTCTTTCCTGGCATCTGAAGGATGGAAAGTTAGAACAGGACGACCCCCTTGCCACAGGGCTGTGTGCTTGGGCGAGGTCCCCATAGTGCAGGCCCAATGAGGGGGCACCCGGGAGGTGCCGGGATGAGAGTTCCCTTCTGCAGGCTCATTTGCAGTTCCGGGGTTTTGCTGCTGTAGCCGGGCTGGGACCCCTGTCCCTCTGGCCCTGAGTTAGTGGTCTTAGAACAGCGAAAGGAAGCCTGGGTTTGAGGCTTGGCTCTGTCACTTAGCTTCAGCAAATGCCTGAAACTCGTGGAGCCTCGGTTTTCTCAGCCATCACACTGGGTGCAGAAGCAGCCCTGCCCTGCCTGCCTCCCTAGGCCTTTCTAAAGTGCTTTGTGAGTGCATCTGGGTGATGCTTCTAGCCCAGCCGCCAGGACAGGGAGTTGGGGATGCGGGTGAGCACTTAGATGACGATGGCCCCGGGTTGTAGGGGCAGCCAGTCATACTAGACTGTCCACTCCTCCCCTGCACTGCTGAAGGTGGGAGTCAGCCGGGCTGGTGGTGTCTGGGGATATCCTAAAGCAGCTGGAAGGTGGAGGCCGCACTGTTCAACATCCGTTTACCTCTCAAGCCCTGTATGGTGCTGTGGTGCAGGCCTGGCCCATGTGTCGGCTGGTCCTGGTATCCTGGGGGTGGTGCAATGTATTGGTTCCCTGTAACACATGGCTCACAGACTTCTTGCAGTTCCCCTGACCCCATGAAGACCTTCTAGAAACGTCTGCATAGGAATGGGACTGGAGCGGGTAGCATGGTGGCTGCACAGTAGCTGAGGCTAATTTTTAAAATTTTTATAAAAGTAAACCCTTTAGGAAGCAGAAAGTCCTAAGTATATTGGGCAAAGGACAACTTTACTAGAAGGACCCTACTGGGCTCATAATAGGGGGCCCTGGATTTGCAAGAAGGGGGGCAACAGAGCTGACTTGTCACCTTTGCCAGTTAGCCATCAATGGTCATGGTTGTGGGGGCAAGGGTGGGACATGCGCCACCCTCAGGAGGCAGACAGGCATATCGTCTGTCTCCAGTGGAGCCCAGCTGGCATAGCTGGCCAGTGGGTGGCCCCAGCACCATTAGGTTGGTTCAGTGGAATAGGGTGGCCCGGAATGTCAGGCCTGGTGCTTTCCAAGCCGTGATCCACAGATATCCCATCTGGGCATCTGAGGTTAGCAAGGACAGAGTCGGAGCCAGGCCAGTGTATGGAACAGCAGGGCCCTGTGAGGGCCAGCCTGGTCATACTCTATTGCACAGCAGGGTTTCCTCCAGGGAAAGGCTGGAGATCATTATGAAACCCTTTGCCAAAGTAAAGTGCTTTTTAAGTGCAAAATCACAAAATTCTGGGCATCTGGTTGTCAGATATGGTGCCCTCCAATAAACACCTGTACCCTGCACCATCTCTGCATGCCCTTCTCCCGCTCCACCACCAACCCCATTCCTCGGGCTTCCTTCCCAGAGCCCGTGTCATTCAGGGATGACTGCTTTTTATTTTTAACCTTGGCATGTGTGATTCTAAGCCAGCTTAGCTGTGAACTTTCGAGATGGGAGCCTTGCCTTTTTTTTTTTGATATAGCACATTTGGGTTCTGCTAAAATTCTCAGCTAAGTCTTGGTAGGTTTTATTTAACAACGAGCACACTGACAGCTCCACTTCCCAGGTTCTGACTTACCCTCCCTTTCCCCCTTCATATTTCTAAATGAACAATTAGCCCGGGGTCTTGTTGTGAATTGCCATCTATGCTAGGGTAATACTGCCCCATTTGGGTGCTGTTTCCATAATTTCCAGAACATTTCTCTCTCTTTTTTTTTATCCTTGATTATCAAATAATATGCATTAATTACAGAAATGATGGGGATTTCTGAGGTCCTTTGAAACCCATGTCCTCACTTTATTCCTGAATTTTGCAAGTTGAACAGCTGGTGATATGATGCTCCTCCCTGCCTGCTGCCCCTACTAGTCTACAGATGTGAAAACTGAAACCCCAGAAGGAGAGAGCATGTGAAACGGGGTCACAAGCGAGTTGATGAAAGTTAGGACCAGAAGTCACTGGCACACATGTGTGTATGCATGTGTGCATTTCCACCAGGTGCTCAAACCACAGCTTCACACAGCTTGCCACCAGAAAGCCAATGTCCACTGGGTAGATTTGGCCAAAGTGCCTTTGTACCCACTATAGTGGACGAGTTGCAGAGTTACTGCAGTGTATCTCAGGTGACTTGCCCCTGCTAAGCCCCTGGGGATAACCTCCTGGGTCCAGAGGCCCAGATTGCATGGACAATGGAAAAATTAATAGCTTTACCCTCAACCCAAAGGAGAGACTTCTTTCTGGGGGCAGACAGAAATAAACCAGTAGGTGTGACAAACAGTGCCTGAAGGCAGGGTGATAGAGCTAGGGGGACACCACCGGCCAGAGAGACCAGGAAAAAGATTGTGCACCTTCCTTGCTCCCTGCCTGAGTCCCTTCTTGGGAACCAGCCCAGGCCAGGCCACCCAAGGAGAGCCCAGCCCTCTGAGGTGGGACCCTCCTCTTAGGTACTTTTCTGAGATCCCCTCACGGAAGCTCACCTCATCTATCCATCTTGCCCAACCCCCTTTTTTCAATTTCTTCCCCACAGTAGCAGCTGGGCCTGCAGGGTGGGGTTGACTAGACCAAGTGAGACCATGCTGACGAGGGACCTGAGATAGGACCTGCTGGAGGCTAGAGATGGTCACCTGGATGCTGTGTGATTGGAAGGAGAGTGATCTTTCTGAATCTCAGTGCGCTCGGTGTAGAAGGGCACCTGCAGTGACTGTTATAGAAGGTGGTTTTGAGGAGCGCATGGAACATCGTATATGAAAGTGCCTGGAACTTCTGTGGTACTTAAAGATAAACCCAAGTGTTACTCCCGTTGCCAGTGTTACCCACCTCCTCACTACCCACACTCCTCTTGTCACCTCAGTGCTATTAGTATCAGAACCGTTGGTTTGCCCTGGCTGGCATGGCTCAGTGGTTAGAGTGTCAGCCCCTGCACTCTAAGGGTCACAGGTTCAATTCCCAGTCAAGGGCACGTACCTGGCTTGCAGGTTCGATCCCTGTCCCGGTCGGGGTACTTGCAGGGGGCAACCAATAGATGTGTCTCTCTCACATCGATCTCTCTCTCCATCCCTACCTCTCTAAAAATCAATGGAGAAATATCTTCAGGTGAGGATTAACCAAAAAAAAACCCCCACAAAAAACCCCCAGAACCAACCAAAAAAAACCACAACGGTTGGTTTCTGATCTGATGCTGTCAGCAAATGGGGCTGAGGAGTTAATTAATTGCTGGAAAAGTAGTTCCCAGAGACAAGGGAGAGTCCTGGCCTTAGATTCTCCTTTCAGTGCTACTTCAGTTTTTTTTTTCTTTTTTGCTTCCTTCCTATTGATAAAAAGTCACTTCACATTCCTGGTTGTCAGTTTGCTCTCCTTTAAAATGGGAATAACACCTGAGCTGCTTTACAGCCTTGTGGCAGTCAGACAGGGATGCGAGAATGCTTCCCCGACCTGCCGTCCTCCAAGGGCTGGAAGGGAAGCAGAATTCAGGGTCTTCATCTTTTATAAAGAGATGCAAGCTGTGTCTCGTCCAGCAGTTTTTGGAGTCTTGGAGAAGCTGAGTTTCATGTAAAGTTTTCGGCGATGGGTAAGGAGCATGGGAAAGAGGAAGGGAACCTTCTTTAAGGCACTGAAACACCAGCAGGAGCAGGTTAATACGTGATAATTGACTCTGCTCTGGAGTCAGTGTTTTGATAGATGAACCCTTTCTGTAAATTTTAGACTCCAGTCCACTGCTTATTTATTTGTTCAGCGTGGAGGGTATTCTGGGGATGGTGTAAGACAAACAAGACACAGTATTTGTCCCGGAGGCAACTGTCTAAATAAGAAAGAGAGTAAAAACACGGAATAAGGCCCATCGCTTTAGCTCATTGCAGTGAAGAGATTAATCTTTGAGGACAAACTTTAGGAAGAAATAAAACCAAAGGCAGAGGCGAGGGAAATAGTTAATACAGAAGGCTTGAAGCGTCTTTACCAAAGTGATCAAAAAACAACACACACTGATGCACACTTGTCGAGTGTTTGTAGATGCCTGCATGTGCACACATAACACATGCCAATCCATGCTTGTCAAGTGTGCACAGATGCCTGCGTGTGCACACTCGCACACACGATTACACAGCACACACTGATTCACACTTGTTGAGTATGCACAGATGCCTGTGTGTACACTCACATACATGATTACACTGTCCGTGTAGACTCGTCTTCATAAGGAGTTCCCCAGCCTCGGTCCAGGAGGACATCACACATGCTGATTAAATGAAACCATCGAGTCCGTAAATCCCCACTTGCCTTGCAGCTCTGTCAGCCTGGAGCACAGCGGAGACATAATAGTTCCCCCATGTGTGCAGGTCTTGTCAGGCGCTGAGGCACGCTCAGAGTGGGCAAGCAGACTGTCTTTTTGGAGAGCTGGCTTTGCTCCCCCTGGAGCTTGGAGGGACAGTATAGAAGAACTTGCAATGAAAAATAGAACAGGCTTTCCCTAAGTCCTTGGTTAAGGCTGTTAGGTTAAAATGTGAAAATATCACTTACCATAGATTCTGAAAAGCATATTTCCCTCACATTTAACATCTCTGAAATTAGGATGCATCTGACGATGGATGGACCTCAGCTTCAGGGAGATGCCAGGCTTGCCTGCTGGATGGGAACCCTCTTCCCAGAGGGCTTCTGTCTGGAGACCCACTGGACCAGTGGTGATGCCTGGCTCAGCAGGAAGCCCCCATACCCTGCTCGTCTCTGTCACCAGCAGGATCTCTTCTGGTCAGGGAGCCTTAACGTTTTCGATGTTGGAGTGTCGCCCATGACATATCCTGAAGGCCTCTGTCCTGAATGAGGGAACATGTGGACTGGCCCCCGCCAAGAGGTGGGACATGGTGGTCAAATGTTCTTCATGGCTGCTGTACCGCCCGCTGTCTGGAGGAGCATCCCAGGCCCTAACAGGCTCTGGGCAGAGCCGGAGCCCAGTGGGTGCTGTTACCTGCATGCTGGCTGGTGCTCCCGGCACAAGTGTGCGGGGCTGTAGAATAACGTCCTTCCCTGGGGTTAGGCCCCACAAGTCATCCCTGAGTGGCTGAGTGGCAGAGTGGGTGGGGAGGGCAGGGAAGCACGTGGCTCTCTCTTGGTCAGCGTCCCGGGGAGGGCCTGGAGGGGTCATCTAGACGAAGGCTCAGCCATGGGGGGTGGGAAGGTGAGCGCTGGAAGGTCTAAAGGCCACACACCAGCCCTCCACTGTGGGACTCACTGTCCCCCAGAGCTAAGCCCAGGAGGGTTAACCCACTTATTTGTCAAAAGCCCACCGTGGCCAGCTCAGCGCCAGGCTGCTGTAGGCTGGCTTGCTGCCACTTGGTTCTCATGGGCGGACTGATGCGCTGAAGTGCTTTGTAGGCCACGGGCAGTGTGACAAGGTGGGTAAGAGTCACCAGCCGGTGGAAGTAACTTAGCATTTCAGCGGTAATTGCTGCCTGGCACACGACACAGCGGGCTGCTGGTCGAAGGCGGCCGTCCCAGGCCTTTCTCCGCAGGGTGGTGGCATAGGCTGAGGGGCGAGGGCGGTGACTGGGCAGGTGCTTCCGAGGAGCAAGGGCCGGAGGTGCTGGTTGGGTTAACTGGGCTGAGCTCCCAGCGCAGTCCCCTCGGAGTTTCCTCCCCAGCTTTGAAGTCAGAGGCACTGACTGGTTCCGTGTCAGTGCCCACGGCCACCAGCTCCCGGGAGTAAGGGAACTAGGGGTGTCCTCTCGGTGGAGGCTGAGGACCTCTCCGTCGTCTTGGGGACGTGGCAGCGCTCCCGGTTCTCCGACAGTTTCCAGGCTCCAGACGTGCTCCTGCCGCCTTCCTGACACGTGCCCAAACCTGGCGCGTCCTCGGCTGTTACTCTCTTACTATTGTTGGTTAAGTTAACACATTTAAAAATTATAATTTTCCCATAAAGAACTGGGATTATTTGTCCTCCAGTGTATATATTTTAGAATCAATACTGTGTTCACATAATGCAAACTTCAAAAGTGACAAAGGATGTTTAATGAAACCATCTCTCTCCCAGCCCGTGTCCCCCACGCATTTCCTTCGCCCAGAAGCAGTCGTGGGTGTCCGTTTTGTGTGCCCTTCCAGAGATGCGCCGAGCATTTGTAAACCCAACACGCATTATGCAGGGATAATTAAAACACATATTTTTAAAAACAACTTCATTTGAAAACCACCCTAAATGGAAAACCAGTGTTACTTGCCATAATTAGAAAGTAATTGTAAAACTAAATAGATTGAAAAAAACCCAGTGCTGTTGGGTTTTGCTCTCTAAGGTGGCTAGAATGTCTCAAGCCAGCCCTGTCTTTGTTTAAAAGAGGCTATTAGGGAACACTGCCAGTAAGAACAGTTAAAGAAATATTAATAACGTGAGACTTTCCCCTGATGTAATCGGAAAGCTTTAAAAGTGGAGTGGGAAAGACAAGGCATTTTCTCCCTGTGAGATTCGGTGATGTATAGTGGGTCTTTGTCGCACCTAAAGTTACCGGGACGAGCTACAGCCAACACCATGGGAAACATTGCTGGAGTTTGCAGAAAGCCGGGCTCAATAAATCCCGCCCTGTTTCTAGCTCTCTGTTCCTTTGATGTGTTAATGATAGGAAGAGACAAGCCAGAGGAAAACTCCAGACAAAGAAGAGCATTAAGAAAAGTGCTTTGGCCCTGGCCGGTGTGGCGCAGTTGGTTGAGCACTGTCCTGTGCACCGAAAGGCTGCCGGTTCATCTCCCAGTCCGGGAACATGCCCAGGTTGAAGGTTCAGTCCCCAGTCAGGGTGCCAGGAGGCAGCCAGTTGATGTTTCTCTCTAACGTTAATGTTTCTCTCTCTCTGAAAAACAAATAAAGACATTTTTTACAAGTTATTTTGACTTGCAGTATATATAAGATAGTCCACCTTCAGAAGAGCAAGGTCCCTGAATAAACGGTATAGCAGGCGTTTAAAGCCCCCGCCCCCCGGTTTCTTCACCACTCTCACTTGTGGAAAATGTGTCCCATGACTGTACCTACCTAGGTCGTCAGGTACCTGCAGGCTTCAGGGTTGCAAAGGTCAGATAGCAACTTAGGAGAAAGGAGCTCATGCCTTTTAAAAACATTATGAGGCTCATAAAAAAGAGTGTAATATTACTGTTTGCAACAACATGGGTGACCTAGAGGGTGTTATGCTGAGTGAAATAAGTCAGACAGAGAAAGTCAAGTGCAATATGATTTCACTTATATGTGGACTCTAATGGACAAAATAAACGGACAAAATAGAAACAGAGGCATAGATACGTGGAACAGACTGATGGTTGCCAGAAGGGAGGAGGCTCCAGGGACTGGCTGAAAAAATGGAAGGGATTAAGAAGTACAAATTGGCAGTTGCAAAGTAGTCATGGGATGTAAAGCACAGCATCGGGAATATAGTTAATAATACTGTAATAACTGTGTACGGTGCCGGTGGGCACTGGAAACATTGAGGGGATCACTTTGTAAAGTATATAAATGCCTAACCACTATGCTATATACCTGAAGCTAATATAAAATAATATTGAATGTCAGCTGTAATTGAAAAATAAAATAAATTGTTGAATCAGGATTTAAAGTTACTAAGCATAACGAAAGTGTGAGGCTCACGCCGGACGGGGTGTCTTTAAAAGTCGGGCTCCCACGCTCTGCCCCCCTCCCCCCCCCCCCCCCCCCCCCCCCCCGCCTGCGGCCTGCCCTGAGGCGGTGGCAGGGCTGGCCGCTTCACTCCCTCGAGAGTCTCATCACAGTGAAGAAAGAGGGGAACACAGTGCGTTTCTCCGGACATACCTTTTCGGTTGCATGAAAGGAGTTCCACTCGAGAAAATTGTCCCCAGGACGTCCCATATGTGGTCCACAGAAGCAGCTCAGAGTGTGTCCGCGAGAGCGGGCTCCCCACGCTTGCCTTCCGTTGCGCAGACTCATCAGTGCTGATGAGACAGGTCGTGCTAGCCCAGGGTCCCCTGTCCTCAGCTCGCTGCTGGGTGCAGGAGTCCCAGATCCACCCCGAGGCTGGCAGGCGACGTGCAGGCCTTGGGGGTGTAGCGCTCCTCAGGGAGCAGCGACGGAGGGCAGGAGAGCAGCCCAGAGTCAAAGGCATGGATGAGATGGGCTCAGATGGAGGGAAGGACAGGGAGGCCACCCCGGAGGCCATGTCAGCACAGTGACTCGAAGCTCAGGCCCTTGAATCAGAGCTGAGGTCTCAGTTCCACCTCCTGCCAGGTGTGTCCACCAGCCACTGGCTCCCCTGGGCCCCAGTTCCACCTGCACACAAGAGGGATCCTGTTGCCCCCACGTCGGGCTGCCTGAGGAGGGAATGACTGAGCACGTTAGAGCGCTCAGAACATTTCTGGCATGTGGAAGGTGTCTAGGGAGCATTAGCTGTCATTGTTGGCCATTGAATTTTTTTCCCCATCCTACTTTTACTGAGCTAAGTGCTGAGGACCTAGGGATGAGTAGGACACAGGTCCTGCCACTGGGCTCTTCATTGTTTGATGGGGTCATTCGATGTTCATGGAAGTTTTTACATAAGTCAGATGGTGACAGGTGTCATAAAAGAGATACAAGCAGAGCTATAGTAGCATGAAGAGTAGACCAAATCCCATTGGGGAAATATGGGAACACTTCCTGGAGGAGGCGGCATGTGATTTGGGTCTCAGTGGGCATATAGGACCTTTGCAGGGGACAGGGGTCTTGTAAGGATGTTGTTTCTAAATATATTCATATCATGGTTTCACCTTTGCTTATGGTCAAAAGTAAAGTAAAGTTGGTTCGGATTACTTTAGTTTTGCATGCTTTTATTGAGCACCTACTGTGTGCCAGGCACTGTGACAAGCCCTGGAAAAAAGATGAGAAGATCTCTTCTTCAGTGAGCTGAAGGGGCCGACAAGTCCAGAAGCAAAACTTGCTGAGAGGGAGGATGCTTCTGGCATCATGGGGTCACAGAAGAGGGTCCCCCACCCAGGGTGGGTCAGAGAGGCTGTGGGGGAGCTGATGCCTACACTTTAGGGTGCTTGCGTTTGTGTCGCCTGGACCTGGCTGCTGCTTCCTCATCGTGCCGGCCCCAGCTCAAATACTACCCCCTTGAAGAGACTTTCCTGGGCCCCCCGGCTGAGCTGGCGACCCTCCCAACCTCACCTTGCTTTATTTTCTCCATGCTTCTGCTTGCAGTCTAAAATTACCTTCTTTTTTTTCTGACTGTGTCTCCCACTAGACTGGAAAGTCATAGAGAGCAGGGATCTTGTCTGGTTCATGCTTGTGTCCCCAGAGCCAGATGGTGCCTGGCAAACAGTGGGTGCTCAACCAGTAGCTGTTGAATGTGTACAGTTAGGTTTGAGGGATGCTAGGAGTCACTGAGCCTGTTCCAAGGCACAGGCTGACCCCAGCCCTTTATTCGGCTTTTCCCACGTGGGTCTCGAGAGGCTGGGTGAGACACTGCGGGGTGCGGGTGCGTGACTCGGCCTTCACAGCCACAGATGTTTACTGAGCACCTACTCTGTGCTGGGTACTGTTGTAGTCATTGGGGAGAGGGCAGTGAAAAACTGACAAAATCCTTGTCCCACGGTGCTCACTTACTGTGGGGCAGGGAGCGGATGATCAGTAAACGGATAATATGTCACATCTGTGGCGGAGGAGACAGAGGGAAAGAGATGGGTGGTGAGGGTGCAATCTTGGATAGGGAGCGCAGGGAAAGACTCCCTGAGAAGGTGATAGGGAGCCAAGACCTTAATTTTCAAAGGCTCTCCGGGCTGCTCTGTGGGGGTGGAAGCAGGGCAACTGGTCAGGAGGCTTTTGCAGTGGGGGTGGTGGAGGCAAGAGCTGGGCAGCTGCAGGGTTTGCGGTGGGTTGCATGGGCACAAAGGTAGTGGTGGGGATGACACCCATCAGGGGCTTGACGCCTTTCAGGCCTGTACAGGTGACAGGCTGGGGTTTGAATCTAACCTACCTCCCAGTACAGCCCCTGGCGTCGCTGGCCAGGCATCTGTCTGTGGCGTCCTTGAGCAAACCAGAAGAAGGAGCCGTGTTTTGCCGTAACTTAGAGGCTCAGGGCCACCCCCAAATAGGTGGCAGATGGCAGTCCCTCTTTCTAGGGGTCGTTGAGGCCTTCTATGAGGCAGTGCTCTTAGGTAACCTTGTGGGTCCCCTGGAAGGTTGGGTTAGCTTTGCTCCAAACCAGAGAAAGGTGCAGGACACTCGGCGAGTGTCACCCGGGCTCATCAAAATGCGTGGCAAGGTGGCTGCCTGGATGGCATTGCTAGATTTAGGGGACTGATGTGTGTGGCCTCCCTCAAGCAGAATCGAGCACCACAGTGGCTCTCTGCAAGCTAATTGGGACCCGACTCCTGACTTCCCCGAGCGGCCAGGGCACGGGGTGCTCTCGCGCTGGCAGCCTCTGCACTGTGCTTCTGCTGTGATGGTTTGATGAAGATACGAAATCATCTAACAGCTTTCATTTTGCTCGAGCGAGATGGCCGAAAGTGGAGGCAGCATTTCCCAAGATCAATCCCCGTGTTCAGAAGTGCTCGGTCAGACCCCTGCAGTTTACGGCCGCTCCTGGCTGAAATACTGTGGGGCTTGAATTATTAATTCTGTGAAAAATGAGTTAAGTCACTGCAAAGCTCTGTGGTGGGAACTTCTACTTGAAGCCCCTTTCTTGTGTTTTCTCTAGCACAAGCGTCTCTGCGAGCCAGACATTCCTGGGCAGCATGGCCAGTCTCGACCTGTCAGTCATTTCTCCAGGAGGGAGAGAACCTGACTCAATTTGTTCTTTCCTGCCAAGGATGGAGGGGAGGCGGTGGGCATAAGTCACTGCAGGAGGTGCTTCTGTCAGAGCCATTTGTACAGCTCCTCAAAGCTGGACATGATTCAGATGACAGCTATGCAAACAATGTTGTGTCTACAACAGGGACCCTGAGCACCTCTAGCCCGTTCAGGTGGCTGAGGCCCGGGAAGCGTGCAGGACGGACGGCACTGTGAGCTGGGTGCAGGGACCCAGCTGCAGAGCTGTCCCCTGGAGGAGCAATTTAGAGCAGTGATGGCATCGCAAACTCGACATCCTCAGGGACTCTGTGTGCACAAACGTGAATGAATGAAGTTGGCTGTGGGACACTGGGGGAGGGGGATTGTCCCATTCAGACAGGTCCCATTTAGAGAGAGTGCTGGTCCCATTGGAGGGTACTTGTCCCATTTAGAGGGGACAACCACTGGTCAATCCCAACAGACTTTTTGCCATCCCTATGCCAGATCTTCTGGGTTTTATTGTGGGTTTTTATTGTTGTTAACACTCACCCAAGGATATTTTTTCCATTGATTTTCAGAGAGAGTGGAAGGGAGGGAGGAACAGAGAGAGAGAGAGAAATAGAGAGAAATATTGATGTGAGAGAGACACATTGATTGGTTCCCTCCCGCATGCCCCCCCGACCAGGGCCGGGGATTGAACCTGCAACCCAGGTATGTGTCCTTGACTGGGAATTGTACCTGCAACCCTTCGATCTATGGGCTCACACTCTAACCCCTGACCCACAGTGGCCAGAGCTGTGGGTTTTTTATTTAAGAAAAAAAGCCTGAAATACAGCATTTTAAAAAATGTGATCTGTGAATTTATAATTGTGTCTTGCTGATCCATGACTTTTCTAGAACACTCGTGGACCCAGCAGGACACGTTTGTGGGCTGGTGTTACCTGTCAGAGGCCCTTTGCTGACTCTGAGAGGGTGGGCCCTGCAAACGGGCTTTCCCGCCTTCGCATCCTGAGCCCTGCACCTTTCTAAGCCAGCGTTTCTTCCGTATAAGACGAGGGTACAGCATCCTACCTCCTACGCTGTGATGATTCCATGTCATAAGGACGTGTTAGATCTCATTACAGTTGAGGGCCCCCTTCCTGGATTGTGCGTGCAGGAGGTATGACTGTCACTAGGCTGATGGGCGTGCCTGGAAGACGAGGCATCACGTGGACCTTGGTCAAGGTGAGGAAGGCCGGGTCTCCTCAGGCCCATGGGGAGGTGAAGAACCTGGAGCCAGGATGACCCATGGCTGGAGAAACCCATTTGGTTGCAGAGCTGGCCCCCAGGGCAGAAGCCCACAATCCCTGCTGCGCCTGCTTGTCATTCCTGTTCATGCCCGCAGAGCCCCTGAGGATGTCGAGTTTGCGAGGCCATCCCTGCTTTTCCACGGGACGGCTCTGAGCAGGGTCCCTGTGCCCAGCTCGCAGTGCCCTGTTCAGAGCAGCTCCGCGCTGTCCGTCCTGCACGCCTCACTGGCCTCAGTCACTGGGCGGGGCAGAGGTGCCCAGGGCTGTGGGTTTTAGAGAGGAACTTGCTTGCTCAGAAGGTGAGCACCTTGGATTTGGTGGTGTGGTGTAGAGGGAAGTCCTGCCTGGGGAGCGAGGTCCTGCTAATAGCAAGGAGAGGCTAAGGGCTGGACCATGCAGATCAGCCTGGGAGGATTTCTGTTCGGCCTTGTTCAGGAGCTGGCAGCTGCAGAATGACAGAACCTTGGGACGGTGGAGCAGAGGAGGCCAGAGGGAGACGCATGTGATGGAGAAAAGAAGGCAGCCACCCCTCAGGAGAAGGAATTGTGTCAGAGATGACACAGTTCCCTTTAAAGCTAGCCAAGCGTGAATGTGAACAGAGGCCCACTGGGATTGGTGCACAGTTGGTACTGAGCACTGGGGTTGGAGCACAGTCAGTGCTGAGTACTGGGATTGGTGCACGGTCAGTACTGAGCCCTGGGGTTGGTGCATGGTCAGTACTGAGCCCTGGGGTTGGTGCACGGTCAGTAGTGAGCACTGGGGTTGGTGCACGGTCAGTACTGAGCCCTGGGGTTGGTGCACGGTCAGTAATGAGCCCTGGGGTTGGTGCACGGTCGGTGCTGAGCACTGGGGTTGGTGCAGGGTCAGTACTGAGCACTGGGGTTGGTGCACGGTCAGTAGTGAGCACTGGGGTTGGTGCACGGCCAGGAGTGAGCACTGGGGTTGGTGCACGGCCAGGAGTGAGCACTGGGGTTGGTGCATGGTCAGTAGTGAGCCCTGGGGTTGGTGCACGGTCAGTGCTGAGCACTGGGGTTGGTGCAGGGTCAGTACTGAGAGCCTGGACACAGCATCTGTTGGTGGGAGAGCTGGGTGATCTTGCGAGCTTGGTCTTGCCTCGGGGCAGTCGGTCCAAGCCACCCGAATCAGTGTCATCAAAGCCCTGTCTAAAACCTGACACATTGTTCCCCATCCTTCAGTCATTTGGGTGCCATCTTCACGATTGATTTTTGGATGTATTACAAATACTTTAATTACTTTACATGGTATTGAAGCCCACTCATAACTTTTGACTTATTTACTTAAATGTGAAACTTTATGTCACTGTCCTAAATGAGAATCATCACTTGGCAGTAAAGTAGTCATGAAAACCAAGCAATGCAATTAAGTCCCAGCTCAGTACCCTTGCCTGTGCCATGTGCCGCCTGAGGCAGCCTCTTTTTTTCTGTTAAAGGAAGATAAAACTGTTAGAGAGGTAGGTGTTAACAAACTTTAGCACCTAAGACTGTCTCCATAATGTAATCAAAAGATTTGAATAGAATGAAAAGGGAAAGATAATTATTTTCTAATGATGTGATTAAGTGGCATTTAAAGTCATGTCCATGTTCCACCTAAATGTTTTTTTAACCACTGGTGGTTCATACCCCACACTTCGGGAAATGTCGACTGCCTACCTAGATCCCTCTCACTCTGATGTCACTGTATTATTTTATCATACTTGGGTGTCACCTCCATCAACAGCTTGGGGGGGACTGGCTGACATTACAAAGTCTGGGTGGTATGCAAAGCTGTGATTGCAATTTAAATTGCAAATCACTGGGGCATCATGGGGAAAGCAAGTGCCTGGGGAAGAGCTGGAGGAACAGATCCAGCCATGCATTATTTTTAGATCTTTTCCAGGATCAGTTTTATATAATTTTATCTGGACTCCGGGTTTGATAAGTTGCAGTATGTGCTCTTTATAATATTACCTGAGGCCTAACCCAAAGTTTCCTTATAATTCCAACTTAAATGACCGAGGTAAACCTTTATTTATTGTTTCTTTAAAAAACTGTGACTTGGATGAATCTCAGAAGCATTGTGCTGAGTGAAAGAAAGGTTTCGAGCTGCAGGATGCCATTTGCATGACACACGCAAACAGACAAGGCTAAGAGGATAGAGAACGACCCCAGGTTCTGGGACTGGGGCAGGGCCATGACCAGTAAGAGGCAGATGAGGGAGTTTTGGGGCCATGAAATATTCTGTACCCTGATTATGTGGTGTCACATGAATTATACGTGTTAAAATTCATAGAGCTGAACACCAATAAAAAGTCTGTCTTACTGTAAATATAAATATAAAATAAAAAGTAAAACTTCGTTTAAAAAATATCCACGTGCCCTGGCCAGTGTGGCTCAGTTGGTTGGAGCGTCTCCTGCACACTGAAAGGTCACGGGTTCGACTCCCTGCCAAGGTACATACCCAAGTTGCAGGTTCCATCCCCTGTCAGGGAAGGCATAAGGGAGGCAAAGGATCCATGTTTCTCTCTCACATCAATGTTTCTCTCTCTCACTCTCCCTTCCTCTCGCTCTAAAAATCAATGAACATGTTCTTGTGTGAGGATTAAAAAAGTAATAATAAAGATTAAACAACTCAGCTGCTGAAGGGCATCATACACCTCTCAATAGAGAGGGATCCCTAATTGTCAGAGAGACCCAGCTCCCAAATTTTTTGAGTCCACAAGCCTCCCTAACTCCTGTCCTTGTTATGAGTTAGAATCAAGGATATGGGTGGCCTTAAATCTTCCCTCTCCCACACCCACATTCCTGACACTGCGACCTGAGGCAAAGGCTGAGAAGATGCCCTGTGGTCTGGGGCCATGGTGGCCGACACAGACGTCTGGCCAGGCACTTCACAATCTCCTGACAGCACGTCTGTCCTCTGGTAGTAGCCAGCCTGAGGACTGAGCTAGACGCATCACCCTGCCCACCCCCCTCCACCTTGTCCCAACTCAGCAGGGACAAAAAGCTCCCAAATCACGCCCTCTCCCTCCAGAGCTGGGGAAGAACCCACCGTGGATTGGAGAGGCCCCCCGTTTCCTCTTCCCAGTACTTGGTAAAGACCCCATGCTTCCCACAGCCCCCATGCCACAGACTCCACTCCAGCCACTGCTAAAGACGGGCCACCATCCTGTCCTCTCCTCCCCTGGCATCTGAAATTGGACACACAGTAGGCATTGAAGCCTGACTCTAGTGCTGGCACCTGAGGCCACAAGGCACCCCAGTGACCTTTCACAAACCCCGGATTTTACTGGGTTAGGCTGCATGGGTTTATTTTCCTTAGGTGACTAACACGCTACTTGGGTGGTTGTGCGAAAGCCACCTGGGCTGGAGGCAAAAATATGAGTGTCACCAACCTGCGGCGATAATCGAACTCCTGGGAGTGGCTGCAGCAACTCAGGAGCCTGTGGAGCTCAGAGGGGGGTCGAGAGGAGGGGTGTGACCAGGAGGTAACTCAACACAGTGCTGGGGACAGGGCGATGGGAAGGGATGGGGGTGGGGCGGCTCGTGTGGCAGAGCGAAGTAGAGCTGGGGGCGCGCAGATGCCCCCGAGGGGCCAGCTCCCCAGGAGGCCGGGGTGCTGCCCGAAGCTCCCTTAGTTACTGGTCTGCCTGGTTACTCACAGTAACCGACTTCAAAAACGATGATCCTGTTACGGTCACCACTGTCCCCAGCTATGAGTACTTGCACTTTTCCTGGGTATAATTTATGTGTAAGTAAGTGAGCAGACAAACAGGCAAACGAAGGCGTTTCCCCGCGGTGCGGGGCAGCCTGGCGGGTAAAGAAACGCGGGCACGCGGATGTGGGAAGTTCTGAAGCAGTGTCCGGTTAAAAACAGGTAAAGCATGTGTACTGCCTTTTGTGGAGAAGGGTGGGAAGGAAAAAAATATATTGGAATTTTGTTATTTATGCATAAATTAATTCTGAAAGGATACATAAGAAGCTAGTGACAGCAGCTTCCTGGGGTGAAATTGGGCGCACAGGGGTGGGTGGGGGACACTCCTCACCACGTGCCTTTTACACGATTTTGAGCCATGTCAGTATAGTCTTTGAAGATTAAAGTAGGGGTTGTACATTGTGGGAAAATTAGGAAATGGAAAAAAGAAGTAGGAAGTTGTCCCAAATTGTACTTCTTGTTGTAATTGCTGTTAGAATTTTGCTTTTTACCATTGCAGACAAATCCCGTGTATACTTTCTATACCATTTTATGCATAGATATGTACGTGTATATTATCATATGTTTATATATCATTTTATAACTTGCAGTACATTCAGCGATATGACGTGGGTATCTTTCCGTGACGCAAGTGTGGATCTGGAAGATCATGGTAAACGCTTTAGCTCCGCAGCTGTACATTACCTGTTTACCCACAGCTCCTACTGGTGGGTGTTAGGGTTGTCCCCACATTTTATTATTTAAAAATAAAAATGACAGCAGCAGGCATTTTGTCTGTGTCCCCGGCTCAGGATAATCTACTGCAGAAGAATTTGGGGTTTGAGAATAAGCACTTCCAGCCGGGCACGCGGGTTCCGACACAGGTCGCCAGCCGTCACCCCCGGGCCCTGGTACCTGCACCGCCCGCCTTCAACGCTAGGGACCAGCTGTTCCCCTTTGCGGTCTGACCCCGAAAACCACCTCCTTTCCGTCGGAAAAGTTTTGATAGCTACTCAGAAGTGCTTACTGCCGTGTGTCTGTTTTCTGGAATTTGGGGAACTTGCTTTTCCTGCGGGAGGCCTCTCTCCCTTTTAGAAAGGGGATGCTGAGTGGCGGGGGGCCTGGCCGGGCTGCCTCTTGCTGTCCCGCCATTTCCGACGTTGCTGGCGGCGAACAGAGCCTGGCCGGCTTTCATATTTTCCTCCAGGCTGATGATCCCCTCTCCGTAAGAGTTTATATTTTTTAGGTGTTCTGATTATCGCGATATTGGGGCATTTTCTGTCCTTTATTTCGTTCCTTTCATTGTTCACTCCCTCCTCTCCCGACTCCCTGCTGTGAATCGGGTGGATTCGTTCTTCCTTTTCTGTATTGAGGGAATGTGGTTTATAACAGCATCTGAGTTTCCGGGGTGCAGCCCGGGTCGCCCTCTGTAGCCACCACGTCGCGCTCACCTCCAGAAGCCTCGCCCCCGCCTCACTGTTCAGTTGACCCCTTTCCCTGTTTGCCCTCCCTGCACCCCCTTCCCCTCTGCTCACCACCAATCTGTTGTCAGCCTCCGTGAGTGATTTTGTTCATTTTTTAAAATATTCCACATGTAAGTGAAATCATACAGTGTTTGTCCTCTGCCTGACGTGTGTTACCCCAGGGTCCGTCCACGTTGTCGGATGGCAGGGTCCCTCCTCGTTCCCGCGCTCGTGGTGAGCGATGCTCCGTCGTGTGCACCCATCCCTCCGGCAGGGGGCACGTGGGCTGTGTCCGTGTCTCGGCTACTGTGGTCTCGTGGTTATTACATCCTGTGAAAACTCTTGGAATTCCTGGTGTGACTTCAACACATCCCCAAGTCCCAGTGCCAGCGCCGATTTCTTCTATTTTTGTTATTAACAGAAGGACGGGGGGTCTGGGTTTAAACTCAGTCTCACGTGTATGGACAGCCTCGCTCGCTCCTCTTTCCTCCGTCACAGCACTGAGCTTTCCGTCCCTCCCTGCCCTGGTTGAGCGGGACAGGAGCGGTCTCACCCGCCCAGAGGTCTGCAGGTCATCACCTCTCCCCAGCGTGACACACACCGCCGGCTCCTTGTCAGGACAGCACGGGGCATTGGCACTCGTGACCTTACCATAGGTCTGGGTTTGGATGTCTCTGAACCCAGAGCTGGAGACAGGAATGTAAGAGCAAGGAGTCTATTTAGGGGCGGTTTCTGAAGGCAGGAATGTTGGAGAGGCGGGGGAGACGGGGCAGGGGGAGAGGTCCGTTCTGGAAGCTGCTTGGCATTGTGGCGACTGGGACCCAGTCCTGCTGGGAGTCTAAGGAGTTCTAGGGAATCCTCTAGAAAGTGTCTTAGAATTGTCCCTCCAAACAACTCGCTGACTGAGTTTGGTGTTTTCCGTCTCCTGCCCCCGGCCTGCCCTGGGCGAGAGGAAAGCAGGTGCCACCGCTTTAGGTGAAGCCCTGGACAGTGTCAGAAGCCTGAACAGGTCCTGAGGCAGGGCGTGGTCAGGTGCACAGGCCTGCCCAGCACTGCGCTGCTGGAGTCGGGGCGAGCGGAGGGACACGGGCGGTGGGGCACAGGTGTATCCGGTACATAATGTGCCAGCGCACTCTGCTCACGGGCTCGAAAGGAAGCCAGGCTCCCAGACTTGGACTCCCAAGGACTAGGAACTCAGCCTCCCCTCCCCCCGGGATTCAATTTGCTGCTCAGTACTGATAACAGCGTTGACCTTTAAGTACCCACTTTTTCAGGCTGAGCTTGGTCTGGACAGAAGATCAGACTCTCAGTCCCATCTTGGTCTCTTGCTAAAAGGTGCCTGTCAGGCTCTCTTTGTCTGCTCTCACTGCTCCAGGCCAGCCTTCCTCCTCCAGATGGGTGCCCTGCGGCACAGTCCCGAGCAGCTGGCCACTTCCTGGGCTCTGCCACCCCGCTGTGTCCAGACAGTGGTGCCGGCAGATGGGTGGGAGAGGGCCAAGCCTTCCTAGACTAGTGACAGCAGCCTGGCTCCCCTCCTAAGGCGGGGCGATGCTGAGCGGCCCTGCCCACAAGGAGGGAAGGAACCCTTAGTCCAAAGCCCTTGCTCTTGGTCAGGGAACCTGTGTTCTGCTTCTAGGAAGTTCATCAGCTTGCCTCTGACCAGGGTGAATGATGCGTGTGCTCTTACTGTGTCCATCTGTAGAAATAGAGAGTTAGGCTGGATTTGTGTATTCTGAGTGGATCTGAACGAAAAATATAAAGTGATAGTGCAGGAGCATGGCCAGAATTGCGGGGCAGTGTGTGAGTGACTGAACCTGGAGGAAGCAGACTTTGAGGTCTCTGACCTGCCTCTAGAATCTCTGAGCAACCTCCACTGTGCTGCGGGCTCAGGGTGCATTGCCGGGCTCAGGGTGCATTGCCGGGCTCAGGGTGCTTCGCAGGACTCGGGGTGCTCCGCAAGGCTCAGGGTGCGCTGCAGGGCTCAGGGTACTCTGCCAGGATCAGGGTGCACTACTGGGCTCAGGGTGCGCAGCCGAGCTCGGGGTGCACTGCCTGGTGCTGGGGCTCCGGCGCTTCCTGCACTCCTTTGCAGTGTGTTCCCAGCAGACCCACTGAGCAGTAGACACAAGGGCTGCAGCCCGGGGTCAGAGAGGCTTTTTTGACAGTTGGTGGAGACTTCTCTCTCCTCCAGGAGCGACAAAATGAGTCCTTAAAAATGATAAGGCACCCATTGCCTCTTTGGCTGCTTGGAGGTCCTTGTTTTGTTCAGTCCAGGTAGATTGTAGCTGAACTGTGAGGGCCAGAGTCCTTGCCGGGGAGAAAATCATTAGGAAAAGCTATCGATTAGGTGTCCACAGCTGCTGACACCCAGCAGCTGAAGCTCCAGAGCCGCATTTGTGAAAGGGCAGGGGGTGCAGAAAAGGGCAAAAATGTGATTGAGAGAGAAGACCATTTGTTCAGAGGACTGCGGCAAGAAGGCAGGTGGGCCCCGAAACATCAGTTCTTCCTCGTGTCAGCCAGTAGGGTGGATGGGACAGGTGTCTGCAAGGCGCCCCGGTACCATTTGCAACCTGGGAAAGAGCTCGGGGAATGCTGTTTCTTCTAGGAAATCCTGCCTCGGTCTCATCACCCTGGGACTCTGGCACCACGTGGTCCTGGCACTGCCCCCCCCAGACACCTGTCCCACACTTCAGTGCACACCAGCCAGCACTGTCACCACCTGTGGGCGGCACTCTGTGATGACCACCGGGCCTCCTGCGGCCGCCCTGCAGACACTCCTCGCGACACTGAGCGACCTCAAGTACCTGCCCATGCTGTGCAACGACGCCGGCCTGTGTGGCTGCCTCCTCTGTGCCTAGGAAAGTGCCTGGCACCCAGCGACACGGAGAACTGTTTGTTGAGGGAACAAGTGAGTGTTTGTAGGACGTGGACCGGGCGGGACTCAGCGTGGACCCAGGCACCCGCTGAGCACGTGCGCGGCCCCCTGGCAGCTGCAAAGGCGGGAGGGAGTGGAAACCTCAGGCAGTCGGCAGGAGCTCTGGAAAGAACAGAAGTCTGAGCCGTGAAGGAGGTGTAAGGATATTCTCTGCTGCCTATAGCTTTACAATAGTTGCCATTCTGAATGGTCTGCCAATCACATTTGATAACTTAAATAATACCTTCCAGCTGCATTTCTGAATGTTGTATTTTTCTTGGCACAAAAGCTGCAGGATAGGGAACCTCTGTGAGTGAGGTGACATTTCCTTTCCACTCATTTTTTTCTCTGACTCAAGGCAGCATATTCTGTGCTTTTCTTGAAGATGACACGGTTTTCTCCCTCTCACCCAAAGATACTGATAATGTCCCCTCCAGTGGGTTAGAACTAATGTTGTTAGATGCTCCTAACTTCACTTTGCTCATGAATTTCCGAGAATGTGATGAAAGCTGTGTTCCTGTGCCCCTCAAATCGACACATACGTACATGCAACATTTTTCAGAGAATTCATCTTATTGTGATGGAAATTGACTGCCTTTAGATCCACACGGTATAAACGTGGTCTTCTCAAAGAGCTATGTCTTTTTACCTCAGCTTTGTAATGTAAAGGAAATGGTCCCTTTCTAGAGAGAAGAAAAAACCCCTCAAAGTTGTGCAAAAATAAGACACCAGGTAGCCTTTAACTTTGCTCAAAAGTCAGTTTCCACCCTGGCCGGGTAGTTCAGTTGGTCGGAGTGTCGTCTAGATGCCCCAAGGTTGTTGGTTTCAGTCCCAGGTGAGGACACATACAAGAATCAGCCACTGAGCGCATAAATAAGTGGGATGACAGATCCATGTTTCTCTCTCTGAAATCAATCTGAGTCACTTTGTGGGATAAGGCTGGCGCACAGGAAGCTGAAGTGGCCGTGCACGTGTGGCCTTTGACATCAGAGGTAGGTGGGTAGCTTCGCCCAGTGAGGGCCCAGGATTTCCTCCTTACGTTGAATTCACGCCACGTCGTTTCCTTCGCTCTCCTGTCAGGGAGGTCACTTCCAGCCCAGTCTGCGTAGATTTCAGAGGTGGCACTTGCTGTTGCAGGCACCCAAAGGAGCTCACAAAGCAGGAATTCTCCAGTGGCGTCAGGGTGCGTGTAAGAGGTGGGACGAGCTGCTGGCTGCACCGGGAGGTGGCAGCAGGTGTCACCCAGCTGCGTAGGGTGCGCACCCACCACTTCCTCACACCCTGCCTCATCCTTTAGGAGGAAGGTCCTCGGTTCTGGGTGGAGGACCTCGATCCCCAGGGGCACCGCCCACACTCCTCCTGCTCCCAGCCTGGGCCGCTCGAAAGCCACCCCTCCTCTCCTTCCATTTATATGTTCTACTTATAGTCTCTTAAGGGTGTCCTTACAACTTTAACAGTCTAGAATTAGCAATATTTTATCTTCTTCCCGCAAAATACAAGAACCTAACAGCAACCCCCATCTCCCAGGTTTTTATCTAGGATTTTACTTACAACATGTTTTTATGACCCCAATCCTACAGTCCTATTATCATTATTATTTCCTTTTTAGAAAATAGTCAACATCTATGTAGATTTATCGGGAGGTTTCTGAGTTCCTTTTTTCAGCATGACTTCTGTGAGTCCCATTGCCATCCAACAGACCAGAGTATGCCCTTCAGTACTTCCTCCACTGGTACATCCTGTATCTTTTTCCTGAAAATGTCTCTGTTTTGCCTTCATTCTTGGTTAGTTATCTCAGTACGGAATTCTAGGTTGTGGGCACTTACATCATTGCAGTTGCTTTCCCTCAGATCCTGGAAAGTGTAATTCCAGTGTCTTCCGAACCTCTGTACGGTTACTGAGACATCTGAAGGTAGCTCTCGTTCTTTTACAGGCAAATATGTCTTTTATCTCTGGCTGCTTTTGGCTGTGTCTGTGGTGTTCTGTAATTTCACCACCGTGGATCTAAAGTATGGATTTGTTTTATTTTTATTTTGATCAGAACATTTTTCTTCCCAAATCTGAGAATTAATGCTTTTTTATCCGTTCTGGAAGATTCTCAGCCATCATTTCTTTGAGTATTTTTTCTTTCTAGGAGTTCCTGTTGGATGTAGGTTGCACCTTCTAATGTATTTCTCCCATTCTCCCGTTCCCTTCCTTCAGTTTCTCTGTATGAAGCTATAGACGGTTTCCTTTGTATTTTTTATTTGCGTGAGAATTTATTTTTAACGAGAAAAGGGGTCAATTTGGAAAGACTGGAACTTTTGCCAAAACTCGGATATACCCATTTTCTCCCCATATAATGTGTTTTCCTTTCATTAATATTTCTACTTTTTCTTTTAATCTCTTCAGTTATGTCAAGCATTTATTTTAGGCCTTCTTTTACATTGCGTTATTACCTCAGGTTTTGTGGTTTCTTGCATGGCCAGCTCATCGCAGCCGGAGTGGCTTTTGCACCTAAGTGCCGTGTGGAAGTGTTTTTACTGAATGACTTTGTGTGCGCTCTCGCTGCCCTGCGACAGGCTTTTGCGTAAGTTCTTGCTTCGAGGTTCCTGCACCATGCTACACACACGCTCAGGGGCTCCAATTCTCAAGACTTAGCTTTTCTTCCCAGAGCCTTGAGTAAAGACAGTGGCCCTTAGACTTCTCCTGGGCCAGTGGGAAGACTTTCTTTTCTCTGCCGTCCCAAAGATGGGAACCCTTGTAAGATTCCCAGCTCTGTGCAGGGATTCCCGGTAACCACCCACTTGGGCTCAGGGACACATCTCCCATCCTTCTGGGACATGACAGCTTTGTCACCTAAAGCTTGCAGGTGAGCTGTTGTCTGTGGGCCATGTGGCTTAGTCTATCAGTGCTCCCTTCATTTCTGGCAATCGAGGATTTCACTTTTTTGTGAACTCACCTATGTGTTTCGTATTATAATATTTTAGCTGGCATTTCTGTTGACAGGAAAATTTATGTTGACTCAGGCTACCTTGCTTAGGGCCTCATGTTGGCTCTTTTGCCGCAGCTCCATTTGCTTAGCAATACAATAAAAAACTTTGTGTTAAAGCAAATTCAACTTTTGCTAAAGCTCTGTTCTTTTCAAATTGAGTTTTCTTCTCTTTAACAAAAGACGCTTATTGTCTGATGTCATTTCAGCCTGGATGGACTTGAGCTGGCCCTTCAGACTGGTTGCTGCCTTGGGCCCAGAGGCCCAGTCAACACTTGCAAACACATATTATTGGCTTTGGATAGTCATGTCCCCAGTATCTCATTTCAGACCCCTCTCTCTCCCCTTTGGTGCCTCCCCCGTTACATGCGTGGCCTTCTTTTGTTCCCTCATATAAGCGTAGTGGGATCCTGGACCATGTCCCATTCTCGTTTCCTATCACCAAGCTCATGGTAGGCGGTTTCCTGTCGTGCCAAGTACATAGTAAGCGGTTAAAAAACCCCTGTATGCTTTGTATAAACTCATTTGTAGATATTAAAATTAAAACAATTTGAGATACTATCCACATCTATTAGACTAGCAAAAATTTAGAGAAGTGCCACGTGCTGCCGTGGATGAGAGGACGTAAGAACGCTTGGGCGCTGCTGATGGGAAGGCAGACTGGCAGGATTCTGAAGAGCAGTCTGACATTACTGTCAAATTATACACATCACACTCCAGAGTTGCGCTCCTGGGCAGATACCCAGAGACGTTCTCACAGAGCTGCTCGGAAAGGCATACGCACAGAGCGCCTGCGGCGTAGCGCTGGGGGGGGGGGGGGCGTTAGCTCAGCCTGGGTGTTCGGTCCCCGGGAAAGTGGGCCGGCAAAGGTGGGGACCCAGCACGGGGTGCTGTGTGCACTTAGAGTCAACGCATAGATGAACACCGAGCGGCACGGATAGGCCTTAAACATACAGTGCGAGTAAAAATGCAAGAAAGGGAAGGAGACATTCAGCACAATACCATTCATGTAAATTTTTAGAACCCACACGCAAAACAATGTACACTTTGGAAGAACAGGCTCAAGAAAAAAGATGCACATCAAATAGATGAGAATGGATTGCTGTGGGGGAGAGGGGTGTGAGGGGAAAAGTGAATGCAGTAATTAATAAGTACACAAAAAAGGGACCAGGCCCAGACCAACAACGATGATAAACCGCAGAGCACGGAGTATGATTAACTCTCAGAGCATGATGTTTAAAAAATAATCGGAAAGAAACATTTGTTCAGTTGAGAGTCTCATTTTCTCTTTGAATTCTTGCCTGATCTTGTGGTATGTAGAATCCTGTAATTTTTATTTTAATATCGTCCTTTCCTTCCAGCTCGCTGATAAGCTCGTTAATTGCAGGAGCTGTGTCTTTGTTGTTAGGTGGCTGCAGCAAGAGGTAGTTGAAAGACGAGGGGTTCGGGGGTGGGCTGAGCCTCTCACACTGACCCTCTGACCTGGGGCAAGGTTGTGTCACCTTTCTGAACCTAAGTTTCCTTGTTCGGAAAACAAGGGTGAAAGACCTCTGAGGGCTGTTACAAGGGCTGACTGACTATGAACTGTTGCCCCCATTACGTGCCTATACTAGCTGCTCAATAAAGGCTGGCATCCTCTCCTTGGATGATAGGTCTTCTAGCCAGATGTTTTTTTAAAACAGAAATGAAGTGATGTTCACCAAGACTAGGCCAAAAGATGGTTGCTTTAGGTCTGGCTAAAACAGGATTTCCGAACAGCCTTTTTTAAGCATCAGGATTGCTTCTGAGTGTAGCTGTGAAATACTCTCCTTTGAGCACCTCTAGAGAGGCGTTCTCTGTGTTCACGGCCCTCCACCATCCCCGTCCCAGCCCTGTTTGTCTGTGTTCAGCCTTGAGGACCCTGTGGCTTCGCCCCCTCCTTCCTCCCGCTGGTGTGGGAGAGACCCCTGTGTCTTGGGCCGGCTTCTCTCTCCTGTGCGCGCTGAGGCCGTAACTCACCGCGGGGCCGGGTGACTGCCCGGCCGCTGCAGGACAGGCCCTGACACTGGCCGTGGGCTGGAACGACTTCCCCAGGCCTCGAGGCTGGCGGCATTCATCTTCACAGCAGGCTACACGCGCTGTACAATTACCCAGCTGCTTTCCAAAGTCTTGCATTCAACCTGAGACGCCTTTGAAAGGAGTCGCATTTTGAACACTTTCAGGCCAGCAGGTTTGGAAAATGCCCCGACTCTCTGCGATTTGGGCGGGTGTTTTCACCTGCAGTGCCTTGTTTTCCTTACCTAGAAAAGGGGACCGATGGCGCGTTTAAACGCCGAGGGGACGGGAAGCGTGCCACATGCCCCACGTCGCAGGTATAACAGGACAGTCCCACTTTGTGGCAGTGATGCTCCCGACCCGTGTCATTTCAGCACTGCTGGCCAGCACGCAGGAGCCCACCCCCACAGTTACCTCTCTCAAAGAATCTGCCCTCCACCTCTTTAAAATAATCTAGCCACCCAGAGAGTAAGAGTATAAATTAAGGGGGGTGGCTTTTACGAAAACATTCGCCTTATGGCAGAGTGACAGCTCACCCGTTGATTGGGGAGTTCCCACCCTGGCTCCTTCGGGCAGGCTGAGCAGGCTGGGCTGTGCTGCGGTAACAAACAGCCCTGGCATCAATGGCTCGCCCAGCAGAGGTTTGTTTCTTGCTCATGCTTTCGGGTATGGGACCTCTGCTCACTGTGGTCATGCAGGGACCCAGCTCAGGGGAGCTCCACCTCGATGTGGGCTTCCAGGGTCCCCCAGGAGTGGAAAGGGGGCCTGGTAGATGTATGCACCTGCTCTCATGTTTCTGCCTGGAAGCAGCTTCAAGAAATCTTGATTCAGGCACGAATAAGCCATTATGCTCCGCCTTTTGGATCTGCTCCCTCTGGGTTATCTCGACCTTCAGGTTCTGGCAGTTCCAGGCTTCACATCAGCACAGCACCCAATTTGGCAAAGCAGAGCCCCCCTGAGTAGTTTCCATAGGAATCCTGTTACACAGCGCGTTATTGTCCGCAACGGAGCTTGTCCCCGCTCCTGGGGCCCGGTGCGGGAGTCGGATTGCTCCCGTGAAGTAAAATGCAGGATGCCCAGTTAAATTTAAATTTCAGATACACAACAGGTTTTTAGTATAAGTAAGTCCCAAATATTGCAAGGGACATACTTATACTAAAAAATATTCATTGTTTACCCGAAATTCAAATTTGACTAGATATCTTGTATTTGTATTTGCTAAAACTGGGACCTGGTATGGGCGCCTCTTCCCAAACCACATGCAAGGACAGGTGGTTCTTCCAAAGCAAATCGGATGCTGCGTCATCAGAACAAGAGACAGTGTCTCCTGAGTGGCATCAACCACAGTGTTCACAGTAGTAACTACGCTGGGTGGAATGGGTGTGATCTCCCCGAGGTGCTTACATGAGATCTGGTCCTCAAGGAGCACCTTCCAGTGACACGAAACGGTGCCCTTTTCCTGCTTTGTAACAGCCTCCAAACGTAGTCATTAAGCCAGTAATGTATTACTTCTGGCTCCACGGGGCGACGGCCGTGCTGGGTGTTCTTACACAGCATGGCTCGTGCGGCGGCCGTCAGATGTCGGCCGGGGCTGGGATCATCTGAGCAGGCTACTGGAACGAGTGTCCCAGACGGCTCCTCCCATGGCGGCCGAGGCTGGCTGGCAGCTGGGAGCTCAGCGGGGTGTCAGCCGGAGTGATGACATGTGGCCTCTCTACGTGGCTTGGGCTTCTTGGCACTGGGTTCTGAGAAGAAACGTCTCAAGAGCCAGTGTTCAGGAGGCCCGAGCAGAAGCATCAGGACTTGGACGATCTAGTCTCAGAAGTCCCGGGAGGGCACTTTTGCCGTGTTCTGTTAGTTAAGCGTGTCCCTGAGGCCGTCTAGATTCAGGGGCAGGGGAATTAGACAGCCCTGTCTCTCATGACAGGAGCAGCCTGTGTGTACAGGAGGGTGGAGTCCTCCTGAAGATGACCGACCACGTGTATTTTATGTGCATTCTGTAATTTACCCTCACATCCACTACCTGATGGAAACCGGTGTAGCCCCATTTTATAGATACGAAACCAAAGTCTTAGTGAAGTCAGGGGATTGCCCGAAATCACACAGCTAGGCAGTGGCAGAGCAAGGACTAGAACTCAGGTCGTCTGCTTCCAAGTGGGTGTTGTTTTTCTCTGCATTGCATCTGGCTTCTCTCTCTGCAGTGGAGACCCATAGCATGTGGATGCAAGGATGGCGAGGAAACTCACGCTCCTGCGGGAGGAGCTCTCCAACGTGATCCGTATTCTCCCGTCACGTGGGAGTGCCCACCCTGCTGCTGTATCCTGGGTCTCCTCTAGCATTATTTTTTATAATAAATAAAGAACTTCTCAGACTAAGGTAATTTAACGCCCATTATGGTGTCGGTGGTTGGATAGCTTGAATCCTTACTGCATGAATATCCCCTCCCCTGTCCCCCGTCGTGGTGTGGTATGCCTCCTTACCCTGCCAGTGCTGGGCTTGTCCAAAAGGGAGGCTCGCTGGTGTCATGTGATCAAAGGGTGGAAACCTGCTGCGTCCTTGAGCTTGCTCTGCAATCACCATAAGAATCTGCCCCAGGGACCAGATGGCCTGAGAAGAATGGACACCATGGAGCAGCCCTGGACCCAACCTGCAGCTTAGACCCAAGCCCAGGAGAGCCCAGCCCAAGCTCAGTCTGGACCAGGAGTTCTCAGCTAAAAGTGACCTGCCCACCAGGGAACATTTGACCATGTCTAGAGACACTTTTGGTTGTCACAACTAGAAGGAGGGTGCTACAGGCACCTAGTGGGCGTAAAGGTCAGGGTGCTGTTCAGCATCCTTCATGCACAGAACAGCCCCCATGACAAAGAATTATCTGGCCCCAGGTGTCAGCAGTGCTGAGAAACCCTGAGCGAGACTAACAAACTTCCAGCCGCCTGTCGACACGTGAGCAGCAGTAAGTGACTGTGCTTTGAAACCTCTGAGCTTGGGGTAGGTTTTCAACGCAGTGTTATTGGTAGTGGCAGCTATAATCGCAAATGTGAGAACTATGTTTTGGGAGCTAAGCTCAAAAATGGTTTCTCCCAGGTGAACTCTGTCATCTCTTTGCTGTCTCTGGACCATAGTCATGTTCTCTGGCAAAGTGTGGCCCAGCAGATCAGCTTGGATGACTAGCTCTTAGACCCCCGGGGAGGAGGCCACCACCTTCTGCCCACAGATTCTTTCTTCGAACCTTGTGTCATCCTGTTTCTTGCCTCCTGAAGCCCTTTATGACTGTGCCTCCCAGGCCTCCCCTCTGCCCTCTGTCACATTCAGGTTGTCTAAGGGACTTCTCCAGCCCATTACTAAGGCTTGTTTCCTCCTGCAGAAGAGCTCAGCCTTTCCCCTTGGCCTCCCCGGCCGCCCCCCCCAGCCCTGATGCCTGCATGTCCTTGACGGTGACTCATGTCCCCAAGGAAACCCAATTCATTCTGTGCTCATTAAGAGAAGACAGAAAGTGTTCCTGTTGGTCCTTTATAAAATCCCTTAAGATCTTCTTACATAGCCTTGGTTTCCAAACTGAGAGAAGGATCAGGTTCTGACTACTCTGCACAAAAGAAGTTACAGAAGTGGTTTCCACCTACTGACCACGTGACCCCATTTTATACACACTTAGCTCTTTCACTCCCTTTGAATGACTTTAAAGACTGAGGTGTAATTTGCATATGGTGAAATAGACCAGTCTGAAGCGTACGGCTTGATCCGGTTTTACGTCTGTATACACCTGGGTAACCACCGCCCAGATCAAGAACCTTGCGTCACCTCAGCAAGTCCCCTTGTGCCCCTTCCCAGGCGGTTACTACCCCACAGACGTCATCTTCCTTCTGTCTTGTATCACCAAAGATTAATTTCGTCTGTTCTAGAACTTCGCAGAGGTGGGAATTACACAGTATTTACTCATTTCCGTCTGCATAATGTTTTCAAACTCATCTATATTGTTGGGTGTGTATCATTTGCAGGATTCTTTCTTTTATTTTAAAAAAATAATTTCCAATCTAGCTGATGTGGCTCAGTTAAATGAGCATCGTCTCACACTTCCAGAGGTCACCAGCTCAGTTCTCGGTTGGAAGACATCCAGTAGGGGATGTGCAGGAGGCAGCTGATCGATGTTTCTCTCTCTCCCTCTCCCTTGCCCTCTCTCTAAAATCAACAAAAACATATTTAAAAATTTTTTTCAATTACTGTTGACATACAACATTATATTAGTTTCAGGTGTACAGCGTAGCGGTTAGACATTTTATATAACTTACGTGGTGATGCCCCCAGTAAGTCTATATGTTTTTTGAATCCTCACCTGAGGACATGCTTGAGAGAGGAAGGGGGAGAGAGAAACACTGACTAGTTGCCTTCTGTACGTGCCCCAGCCAGGGACTGAATCCTCAACCCAGGTATGCGTCCTACCGGGAATAGAACTGGCGACCCTTTGGTGCACAGGATGATGCTGAACCGACTGAGCCACTCCGACCAGGTCCCCTTCATCTTTTTCACCCATCCCCCAACCCCATTCCCCTCTGGCAGCCATCGGTTTGTTCTTGGTGTCTATGAGTTTGCTTCTGTTTTGTTTGTTCGTTTATTTTGTTTCCTGGATTCCACATATAAGTGAGATCATATGGTGTTTGTCTTTCTCTGACTTACTGCACTCTGTAAGGCCCTCAGTGTGTATCCATGCTGTTGCGAATGCTAAGATTTCATTATTTTCATGGCCGAGTAATATTCCATTGTATACATGCACCTCATCTTTTTTACCCACTTGTCTATCGGTGGACACGGAGGTGCTTCCATGTCTTGGCTGTTGTATCATTTGGAGGATTCTAAATGGCTTTTCCATAGGGAAGAGGAAGGATTTGGTAGAATTTCCACCACTGCTCTTTCAGGGTCCAGGATCGAGGGAGAAAGAACCAAGGACTTCTGGAGAGGATGGGCATCTCAGCCTTTCCCTTCCCCACACTCGCATGACAGTGACCATCACAAGAGGAGGGAAACACGCGCTGGTTTTAAATACTAAGAGCAGCTTCACCTGTTTGGTAGAAACCTCAAGGAATTCCGCTAGACCGGCACAGGCGAGGCTGGTCTGCAGGTGCCGTGGAGGGCATCTCACTTTGCCCAGGGTAGAGGCTGTGGGCAGGCAGAGATCCCCAACCCAAAGCCAGCATGGTGGCTGGGCCTCCTCCAACACTGGAAGGCTGCGTGAGCAGAAAAGCTCCGGGGAAGGCACCTCCAGCGCTGGCAGCAAAGCAAATAGAAGTCTAGGGAGACAGGGCATCCTCAGAGGCTGGCTGGCTGGCAGAGCTTATCAGCCTAAGCAGGTTGACTCCCCTGGAGTCGATTTTGATGGTCTGTTCTTCCCAGCGCATGGGCAGGGACACACGTGACCTCACGGTTGTATTTTGGATCAGCTGATGGTTGGCTGGAGTATTGGTTCAGTAGCGTGGAAAGCGGGCCTTGAACTTGCTGGGCCTTGAGCCGCGGAGAGCACCTTCCGTTGCTGGGCACGGGGCAGCAGCTGGGCGGGTGGTGGAGCCCGAGTGGCCGGCTTCTGGTGGCCTCACCACTGGGCCTCATCTCCTGTTTGGTGCCCAGAGGTGAAGGCGAGGGCGGGCTGAATTTTTCCCTTTGTAGCTAAACCTTCTCCCTGAATATTTGTAGAGTTCTTTGAAGTTAGAACTTCACCAGGAGAATGTCTAGGCTATCGTGTCTTTTTATCAATTACTTTTCTGATTATGATTTTCACCCTTTTGAAACACAGATTTGGTTTGTCATTAATTCAGGAAACTTTTCATCTCATATTGAACATTGCTTTTGGATTCTGTTCACGGATATACATTCTCTGTGAGCTACATCCCACTTCCCACCTTTAATACCTGCCGCCTCTCACCGTCTTCCCCTCCCCTTCCCTCTGAATCCTGGGGAACCTCCTTGAGCTTGTCCTCATGGTCACTCAGCTGCTTTTCCATGTCGTTCGTTTAGCCAGCCTACATCAGGTGCGCTTTTATTTTTATTTATTTTTATTTTATTTTTTTAAAATACATCTTTATTGATTTCAGAGAGAGGAAGGGAGAGGGAGAGAGATAGAAACATCAATGATGAGAGAGTCATTGATCGGCTGCCTCCTGCACGCCCCCACCTGGAGATCAAGCCCGCAACCCGGGCATGTGCCCTGACCGGGAATCGAACCTCGATCTCCTGGATCCTAGGTCGACGCTCAACCGCTGAGCCACGTTCAGCCGGGCAAGTGTGCTTTTAAATGGCTTAGTTTATTTCCTGTTCTAAACTGTAATTATCTTTTCCCTTTATCCCATCTATGTTTTTGTTTCATGGAGTCTGCATTTTCTTTAATTTTATTGAAAGTACAGAGTAAATGCCAATGGGATTCACTCCTGTTTCCTGCAGAAAATCATTTTCAAAAGCACTCATTTGTCCTCTGCCCGTGTTAGGACATAGACAGCTTTCTGAGGCTTCACATTCTTTAATTATTTTTAATTGATGAGAGCTATATCCAGGCCTGGCATTTCCTTCCAAGTAGAGGGCGTTGGGCTCTTCTAGTAATTTTCCTCCGTTTGGCTCCTGAGCTGGAAGATTTTGCATGTTCGGGGACTGAGCTGGGGACAGAGAAGGAAGGTGAGGCCACAGGCAGTCCCAGCACTGGACTGACTTCTCCACATTTGACAAGGCCAGTTTCAAACACGCAGCTGTCCAGACCCCTCAAAACCAGGGGTTTTTGTGAGGCTCAGGACTCTTGTGTACAGGTGACATTAAAAAAGCAACTGTCTTAAGCAAAAGAGAAGTTATTATCTCACCTAACCGAAAAAGTTCAGGGTCATTCCGGTTTTAAGAATGGCTGGGCTCTAGGGCATGATGCACTTTTCACTCTTTCTCCCCACGCCCAGCTCCTGTGCTGACCTCGCCCTGTGCTCTCCGGTGGTGTGATGCCTGTTACGGCTTCAGTCCTCACAGCCTCACGATTCCAGGTTCAACAGAAAGGAGGTTTCCTTCCCTCCAGCATGCCCGCAGAGCTGAGCCTTAGACTCGTTGCTCCGATGAGATCGCGTGCTCACCCTGGAGCCCCTCATCACGTCCTGGAGTTGGGGTGGCCTGCCTGTGCTAGGCATGCTCATACGCCCACTCCTCAAGCAGGGATTGGAATCCGCCCCATGCAAATCCTAAAAAGAACTATTGGGGCACCGTTGCTTGGAGGATGAATGGATGGCAGTAGCTCGCACAATAGACGTCCCTTACGGACCCTCTCGCACTTAGTTCTGTAAAACCTCTGCACCCCCTCAGAGTGGTGGCTGTGGGCTGGCCCCCTAGGGCCACGACGGACATTTGGGAGGTTGTGCCCTACACAACCACGCCACAGCTAAGGGGCCCAGGTCACACCACGGACCCCACATGTGTATAACTGTCACAGTTTTCCAACAGATGGGAGTGTCACGTGAGACATCTTTTGCTGATTGCATAAAGGTGCCTCACGGGCTGGGTGAATGGCAGGCCTGGGGGGTTGTCACTCAGTGGTCCTTTCCACGGGCTGCACTTCTTTCCCTGAGCTGCCAATCCTGTGGCAGTGTCTTCAGCTTACTTTCGCATGTTTGAGTATGTGAATCCTCAGTCTTGTGTCATTTGCCAGAAATAGAAATCTCGCTGCTAATATAGGATTACTCTTCTCCCCTTCCCCCATGCCTGGTCCCCAAACATAGACCTTCACTGAGAAAGCTCCCCCCCTGCCCCCCGCTGGCCTCCAGGGTATTGAGCACCGTGGCGGTGAGGAGAGGTGGGAAGTCATCTCAGATACGTGGGTCAGGCTCTGGAAGAGTAAAAACATTTCCACAGATGTTACATAATCTCCATGCTAATACCCAGTAAGGCTAATACCCAATAATGCCCCAGGTTTGTTACACACACTGTCATTTCATCTTTACAAGAACCTCGCAGATAGATGTAACCATCACCTCTTAAGTAAGGAAAGCAAGACTTGGCGAGGCTAAATGACACCTGCCTGTTTAAAAAATGTATGTTCAGTTAGGTCTCAAGCCTGTACCTTTATGTGAGATTTCCTGATGCCAAGTATGGTGACAAAAATAATACTAATTTCAGTGACTCACGTTTGTGTACCAAATGTAGAGGAGAGTGTGATACGGATTCAGACAGGACTGGGCTCAGGTTTGGCCTTAGATGCTTAATACCTTTTTGACCTTGTGCCTTTATTAGCTCTTCTGTAAAGTGGACAATACTTGCCTCCTGAGATGGTCAGGAGATTAAATGAGTGGTGACCACTTGGCAATGGTGTGAGCGCTCAGCAAATGGCCTCCTCTGTTTGTTACGTTTATTTACTTGTTAACCTTGGCTTTCCACAGTCAGTATTTTTTTTTTTTACATGAGAAAATATGGACTCAAGACACTTATATCTTTCGGCACCAAGCTTGCTGATTTCCTCTAAGAAAGCCCCTCCTTATTGTTTCCATTTCGGCCTCTTGAGGAGGATTTGAGGTGATTTTAAAGCATAAACAGTGGAAAGCATGTTAATATCATTTCCTTTCCAGCCCCCTGTCAAAATGAAAGGGAAATTTGCTTGAGGAAAAATTCATTTACAGCTTTAGCCAAATGCCCAAACTCTCAAAACAACAAACAGAGCAAGGTTTAACTCGGAATAAAATCGCGCATCTCTGGTTCTGCGTGGGGACAGCTCCTCGGTGGCCCGCCTGCTAATGATAGCCCAGTGTCAATAATGGAATGCGAGAGACGAGCTTCTAATCAATTTTTTTTGTCGGTTTAGATTAAAGCACAGAAAATGCCCAAATGCTCCATCTGCTTCCTCTAAGATTTCTGGTAGGCCAGAGCCCAATTACGCCTGCCTTATCCATTTTTAATAATCTACTTACGACACGCAAGCGCAGGGAGGGGTGACTATACCCACGTCGGCTGTGTTAGGGCTCCCATTTCCATCCATAATTAACAAGCCGCTCAGGCTGGAGGGGAGATGAAGGAGAGATGGGAGGGACTCGGGCAGGCTAGCGTCTTCTGCTGCTGTTCATTCATTCACTCTACAAACCCTTCCCGATGTCTGCAGCGGGCTGGGCACCGTGCTGGACACCAGGGGCAGGAGGAGAGCCTCGCCGTGGCCCTCTCGGCAGCTCTGGGCCGTGCGGGAAGGGGCACAGACACATATATCAAACCAGGAAATTCAGCTGTTCTCGAATTATAAAGTATAGGATGATTACATGCTATATTATTACCAAGATCATTCTAGGAAGGCTTTTTGGAACCAATTTCTTTGTCCGAGAGGGAGTGAGCAGTCAGTTTAGTGAGGAGACTCAGACAGCTGCAGCATTAAACTCACAGCCAGACAGCCTGGCTTCAAGTCCCTGCCTTCAGAGTTCCCACTGCCAGGCCTGATGCAGAAACCCAGGACTGTGTGACCTTAGACAGGTCCCTTCACCTCTCTGAGCCTGTTTCTGTATTTAACAGGAGGGACAAGCCTCCGTCGCTGGGCTTCTCGGTGATAATGGGCACCAATTTGTTGTGTGGATTGCAAAGTGCTCCATGAGTATAATAAAGAAAAATCAGCCCTGCTGACCAGAAATAGGAGAAAACCAGTCTCCTTGTTTTCTGATCCTGTCCCCCACTCACTTCTCCCGGTCCGATGGGACCGTGCTCTGGAAAGACCCACGCCTTCACACCGGAGACGCGTCTGAAGTGGTTTGGAACACTTGGAGTACAAGTCGTTGCCCGAATTCACAGATGATGTGACTGCCTCTGATAATTCTTAGCACAAAGAGGGTATTTGGGGAGAGCTGCCCGGGACTCTCACAGTTGCAGCAGCCGAGATAACGGAATTCAGTACAGTTCTGTTGTCATTTGCTGGAGATGTAATTGAGTCCACAATTTACCGCTCATGCTCACCGTCAGTGTTCCGGCTGCCAGGCCTCCCTCCATCCTCCCTGGGCAGCTTCAGGAATCCACAGCTCATCCCTCTGCCTTAAAGCGCCCCGCTTGGGCCAGAGCGGCCCTCTCCTGCCAGAGCTGCCTTCTGAGCCCCCCTCAGAGGGAGTCTCCACCACCGCCTTCCGAGTTCCCACTGCCAGGCCTGATGCAGAAGCCCAGCGGCCTGTAATCTGTGACCTGCAGCTGACTTAACCTCAGACTTTCATCTTTGGCAGGAGCTGAGCACCACAGGGTGGGGGTGGCAGCAGTCAGCTGTAGTTCTGAGGAAGGTCTCGTCGGAGAGGCAGGATTTGGGCAGGTGGTGAGTGAGTGGAAGGAGAGTTCTGTGTGCTCCCAGCTCCACCTGACCCCTACCTGGCACCCAGCACCTCGCTGGGCATCTGTCCTCACAGATGCCCAGCACACGCTGCCTGAAGCCTCTGCACCTGCACGTCTCCCTGGACTTTTCTTCCCTCGGGCAGCCACCTGGCTGGTCCCTGTTCCACTCAAATCCCTGCCTGGATGTGAGTGAGACACCACCCCCCCCAAGCCCACACCAGAACTTCCCATCCCACCTTTGTGCTTCATTTTCCTTCAGAGCAGTTCTCACCCTCTCCTGTATAAGGTACTTTGGGGAGGGCCTCTCCCCGTCTCGGTGGGATTCTCCACATCCGCGGCACCTGGGACCATTCAGACAGGTGGTGGATCTGTGGGAGGAGCATCCAGTCTGGTTACTGGCTTTGGGTCTGTGTGCAGCTTTTCTGGCCCCCAGAACCCCAGCGCCCTCCGGGTCCCTCAAGGACTCTCAGCTTGTGGGCACCAGTCTCTCACCCTTGTGTCTGCTTGTGGCCTGCAGGTGGCTGCCCCAGCTACGCGCTTGAGCAGAGCTGGGCCCAGCTGGCTGCTGGTGCAAACAGGTGTTGGTGCCCTGTGCTTGTTGGGGAGGAGGCTCCTGTCTGAGACAGGCCCGGAGGCAGGGCTGTGCCCTGGCAGGCCTGTGGGGAGGCAAGGTGACAGGAGCTGAGGAGCTGCGGTCCCCAGGGCCAGCCTTTGTTGTCTCTTGTAGACAGGCCTCTGCCATCATGTGAATACTAATTAATTTTTGATCCAGAGTTGGGAGGGAGCCTCCTTCCAGGAGCCATGGGTCAATGGAACTTAAAATAATAAAATACAAACCTCTTACCATGGCTTCTAAGACCTGGACTACTGCCAACCCCTGCAGTCTAGCCTCCTACGCCCCTTGCTCACCACACTCCAACCATGGGGCCCTCTCTCTTTCTTGAACCTGTGAGCTCTCTTCCTGCCTCAGGGCCTTTGCACTTTGTTCCTAGGGTGCTCTCCTTCCCAGTTCTGGCTCGCTCTCATCATTCAAACCCGATCCCAGAATATCCCGTTGGAGAGACTTTTCCTGCTTAAAATAGACTCTCCCATCCTGTTTAATTTCTTCATATTTTGCTTACTTGTTTAATTTTTACTGCTTGTCTTCCTGCCCCCCTTCTTAGGAATGTGAGCTCTGTGAGAGTGGGGGTCCATTTACCACTGTGGCCTTAACGCCTAGTGAGCACCCTGCACGCCATAATTATGTACTCAGTAAACATTCATAGAATGAATGAATGAATGAATGAATGGACGCACCAGCAGGCCAATTAAATTAAGCATTCTCGTGTGGGGATCTAAAGGCACTGGTGTGGTGTGCATCTCATGCACGAGGCAGAATCAGGAGCAGAGGTTGCTAACTGGTAGACTGTGGAGCGCGATGGAACCTATGGGTTTGCTGAAATGGTTTGATTGGCCTCCCAGAGTGTTTTAAAGGCGGACTAACCAGGCCCCCGCTATTCTTGCAACCTCAGCCAGTTAGCATCAGTCGTCTTAAATTCTGCCCACGTCAGGCGTTTCTGTTGCCTGCCTGGCTTCTGCAGCATTAGGCTTCCTCCCCTGGACTGTTGGATCATTTGGACTCAGCAGTCAGACACCTTCCATGGCTTCTGCTGGTGTCCCCGTGGATTAGAGTGTGTCCTGAGGAAGCCTGTGGGGAATCAGTCTTCTCACATATCTGTGATGGTCCCAGGCTCAGGGTTAGCCAGGTATGGCTGGTGTTTTTCGTCTTTATAGAGAGGCTGAGCAGGTTGGCAACCAAGAGGAAAGGCAAATGGGTCAAGAGTAAAGATTCGGGACACCTCCTGTAGGATGTGGGAGGCAGCCCATGAGAGCAGCAGCCAGGACTGTTCTGTCCAGTGCTGGAAGCCTCGGTACCAGCACAGCTTGAAAAGTACTGGATGCTAAGGAAACACGGGGGTTAACTTTTTAAATGGCCATAGCTAAAATGGCTTTTTGCTTCTGAATTTACAGCATCCCCACTTAGTTAGGGTTTATCACTTTCCCCATCAACCTACTGAAAAGAATGGAGAAAGCAGATAATGATTTCGTTGTCCTGTGGTGCCTTTAAGATGCATTGGGGCAAAAGTGACAATATGTGTCAGTGGCCCAGGCGCTCTTGGGAAAGCCACAAGTACAGTGTATGAATGTTGTTAAGCTCCTGTAACAAATTACCTCAAACTCAGTGGCTTAAACAGTAAGAGTTTATTATCTCACATATCTGGAGGCCAGCAGTTCAAAATCAGCAGCACTGGGCTGAAATTGGGGTGTTGGAGGGTCACCCTCCTTCTTGAGGCTGTTGGGGAGAATCTGTGCCTTGCCTCTTCTAGTTTGTTGGCTGCTAGCGTATCTTGGCTTCTGGCCACGTCACTCTAGTCTTCAAGGCCAGCTTCTGCAAGCCCTTCACTGCTCTGTCTTCTCATGGCCTTCTCCTCTGTGTGTGTCAGATCTCTCTGCTTCCTCCTTACAAAGATACACGGGATTGCATGTAGAGCCCACCCTGAGAGTCCAGGAACGTCTCCCCAGCCCAAGGTCCTTGACCTCATCACATAGGCAAAGACGGCTTTTCTAAATGCAGTCACGTTTACTGGCTCCTGGGGTTAGGCCCTGATATCTTTGGGGTCATTACTCCACCAACAACATGCACTCTTCCCAGGTATTAGACACTAGAAATTTCCAACGGCCTTCTGTGAGATCTTCTGGGATTCCCAGTAGTCCCTCAAGTATCCCCAAAAGAGCAGGACTCATGGCACATTGGAGGATGAGGTGCCTCCTGGATCCTGCCTACTGCAGTATCACATAGGACATGCGATTGCTGACGTGTGCCCACCTCAGGCCGTAATAGTCTTCTCACAGATGCGCTCATGAAAATGGCCATGTCACTCGCTGTTGTTATTCCTCACTTGTGTCCCCTGACTCGATGCCCCTTTTCCTCTGAGAAGCCTTCCAGAGTGTCTGACCTCCCAGGCTTCGGACCCATCTGAAGGACCTGTCTGTGGGACACCCTCAAAATCATCATCTCCTGCCACAGCTCCTCTCCTCCAGCAAGCAGCAAGCCCCCCACGAGGAAGTGCCTAGAAGTTCTGCCATTCTGGCCCTTTCAGTACAATCCATAGTTCTCCGGGCAAGAAGCTCAATGGCAAATACCCACCGCCTCTCCCCTCACCCTCTTTAGCTCCCCACGCTTGTCACGGGCTCCCCCGTTCCTTCCTGTGGTGGGCTGCTTCCTCACTCCGCCCGAAAGCCCCTCGCCTGGAGCTCATGTGACCCGGTGTTAAGACTTTGTTAATTAATATTTGTTAAGCGCAGCACAGGGAGCCAGATGGTGAGGGGGTTCCGCAGAACAGCACAAGGGAAATTAAAATAGAGGAGTTGATTTCTCACAGGTCCTGGAGGAAGTACACGGCCCATCTCAGTGGGCCACACAGGGAGTCAAGGCAGGGTGGAGGCAGAGAGAGGCAGGACCCGGGCACATGCCTTTATTAGGGTCCGTGTGTGGGGTGCTTTGGGGTTCTAGGCTAAAGCTGGAATGGTCAATTCACACCAAAAAGAGCAGGATTTTGGTAAGCTCCATGGGGTTCTTATCACAGGGAAGGCCTGAGAGGCAGGGGAACTGTTGCTCAGAAGTCCTATTGGGGAAACCGTGTCAGAAACTTACATTTGCTTCTGACTCTGCCGCCTGTTATCTAGGTGTGTGCTTGCATGAGGGACCAGTGTCAGTTTAAGGCCCCTTCAGGCCCCCTGGCCCAACAAATGGAGCCAAGGCAGCAACACCACGGAGTAAGCAGCTTCACTAAACGCCCGCACCAGGGTAGCCTCAGATGTACAGGACACACATTCTCCTAGTAAGCAGGGTGAAAATTGAAGTCTTTGGTAATATATCAACTTAAAAACTAAAAATATAGCGAGGTTTACAGATCACTGATCACACTGTCCTTCAGCTGAGGGTGCCATCGTGTTGGGACGGAATCTCTGCTGTGGAAGTGGTGCTGTGATGATGGGCTTCTGACCCTCAGTGACTCTCTTAATCAAGCATCATCTGGTGACACACAGCAGGAACTTACTCAAATTAGGTAAGGAGGGGATTTATTACACAGTTGTGGGAATATTCCTGGAACCCAGTATGGGAACCGTGGTAGGACCTCATGAAGAACTGTAGCCAGGAACCAAGGCAGTCATTACTTGTTTGAACAAATGACAAATTTTAACAGTATTTCTGATTCTTGGTTCCAGGTTCCAGGAGAGGTTGTTTGCCATAGAATCCAGTCCACAGCTCGTCCAGTTCAGTCCAGTACAGACGTGGCTACAGGGCCACTCCTGCAGGTGAAGGGGCTGCTCGCAGAAGGGAGATGCAGACAGTCCCCAAGATTCTGTTCTAGGGGTTGAACACATACAAATCACATGTTTACTACTTCTGGGAGCATTGCCCTCAAGACACTGTGATTAATAAATAAATCCAAGTGCTGCTCTTAAAAAAAGGCAAAATAGATGTCCTGATAGGTAAGTCAAGGAAAAAAGAAAACTTGAATGTACAATATTAGAAAAACAAAATAGCAGAGTTTTTACTATATGTGTGTGTATACACACACACACACACACACACACATATATATATATATAGCATTTATTAAAAGGTAAAACCTCATTTAAGTAAATAGTTATTTGGGGTGGGGGGGGATTGACTCACGAAGGTGTAGAAAAACTGAAAATATGCCAAAAACCTTGCATGTATTTGAAAATAATGTCCAAAAAAAGCTGCAAGGCCAAAAAGACTTTATGTACAAGTTCAATCAAATATTCAAGGAACTAGGTTATGCTTTTCATATATATAAAAAGTGCGCTTCCTTGTTTATTTTACTAGCAAGTAACTAGATTGCCCTGATACCAGACTTTGAATACAGATGCATAAAACCTGAATGATGTAGGAGCAAATAGTGTTCAGCTAAATTAGCAAAAAGAAATATGTATCTAGAGAATTTGGAGGGGGTGTATTGTATCCAAGTAGGATGTCTTCCAAGAATGCTAAGAATGGCTTGTTATTAGGATGCCTAATGATGCATTTGAAGCACTATAGTGGCTCAAAGGAGGAAAAAATGCACAATCAATTGCATCACTTTTTGGGTATTGATGGAAGTCAGTGGTCATTTATGAAAACAGAACTAAATTAGGACTAGAAGTTGTCTGCTTTATTTATCCAGCTGGCATCCTGCATGATATTTAAGCAGCGTTTAAATTTAAACCCAGTACAACACCATGACTGCAGTTATTTAGTATTATTCTGGAAGGTATAGCCAATGTAATAAGACAAGAAGAAAGAGAAAATAGTTACAAGTCCTGAAAAAAAGTCACCTCTTTCTTTTTCATGATTAGCAGATGACGGTATCGTCTGCCTGCAAAACCAGAGAATCAGTCGACAGTCTATCAGAACTAATGAGAGTTTGGCAGAGGGGAAAATACACACACACACACACACGCACACACACACACACACACACCAGTTTGACAATTGTGTGTGGGGGGAGCAGCAAAGTTGTTTACAATGGAAATGGAAAAAATAAATGCACAGAAAATATCTATATGAAGAAAACTACAAAACTTTCCTAGATAATGTGAACAAAAGTGGAGGGCATGCATATACCTGGATGTACATTCTTCTCAAATTAACATTCCTTTATTTATTTATTTAATCTTCACCCGAGGATATGTTTCCATTGATCTGAGAGAGAGAGAGAGAGAGAAACATCGACTGGTCGCCTCCTGTACGAACCCTGACCAGGGTATGTGAACCCACAACCTGGGTATGTGCCCTGACTGGGAATCGAACCTGAGACCCTTTGGTGCACAGATGATGCTCCAACCAACTGAGCCACAGGGCTAATTTATCCCTTTTATTCAAACAAAGAAAAATGTTAACTTTCAAAGTTTCATGAAATATTCCTGGAGATCAGTGAGAATACTGGGAAAAAAAATTGAACATGGAGCATAAGATTATTCTATTCAAAGGTAAGTTTATAATAATTAAAATTATAGTACTATAAGAAGCATCGGCGGAATAGAATAATTTAATATGTGATAAGGTAGCATTTGAATCAGTGCGAAAGACTCAACAAGTGGTGTTGGAACAGCTGGCTAGCCATTTGGAAAATAATTCTCACATATATCAAAATGTCTCAACATGGTTACATGTTTAAATGTTAAAAGTACAGTAGTCTGGGACTTGCGCGTGGCTTGCCATGGTTGCAGGTACCAGATTGCAATGCTTTCTTTCATGAATGAACCTTTTTGGCTGAGGAATACCTGGGTGACTTTTTGGTTCACGAGCAACACATGTGAAGGCCCCGGAGAAGACCTGCCCTCACCCCCAGTATCTTTGGGGCTCATGAGCAAACAGGTGTGGTGCCCACAGAGCCGTTGGAGCTGGCTGGTTTTCTCCCAGCTCAGGAGCTTGAGGGTGTCCTCACAGAAAGACAGCGTGCACCTGTTAAAACTTTCGGCCTTAAAGGGACATAAATTCTCTAAGGAAAAGTTGCAGTTTTCCAAAACCTAGCTCCTCAGAGCTGCTTAATACTGACGGATCATCCCCTGGCCCCTCGTGATGGTCTGCAGGAAATTCCTGAGGGTAATGCTGACTCCTCATGGTTTACAGATGGTTCATATTTAAAGTGTGAAAGTGTGTGCTCCGAGGAGATGAAAACCCCAAACACCACAGTCTGCAACCTAGAATAGACACCTCTGAAAAGACTCCCTCCACCCTGGTTGCAGGGCCCCTTGGCGCTGCACCTGTTGCTGGCCGGCCCGAGGGGAGTGGTTTGGGGCCATGCACTCCCCCCTCGATGTGAGACAGACACCCAGAAGAGGTCCTTCCTGGCCCTGAGGGACCCAGTGATGCTTTCAGAGAGGAATCTCCATCAAAAGGGGGACACGTGAATATCAGTGACCAAGACAGGAATCAGGAGGGCCTGTAGGAGGAGCTCTCCTGCCCTGTGCTGGTTGCAAAAGCCCCTTAGGAAGAACTCTAGGGTTATAACAGCCCCCCCTTCCTGTTCCCTCCGTATTGGGCCTCCTCCCCTTTGTTTCCCTGGGGAACTGCGCATGGCTAACCACAGTTACACATACCAGATTGCAATCCTGTATCCCCCCCCCCCCCAAAATAAATCCTTTTTGCTGGGGAAAAAAATACAGTGCCCCTCTCACATTCCAAGACCCTCTGAGTGGGTGCCTGCGACCACAGATAGTACTGAACCCTATATGCACTATGGTTTTTCCTGTATATATGTCCCTATGACAGAGTTCAATTTATAAATTAGGCTCAGTAAGAGATTAACAACTACTAATAAAATAGAACAATTATAACAATTAACTATAATAAAAGTTATGGGGATAGTTATTAAGTATAATTAGGGTGACTTGAAACAAGCATTGCGATACCTGGACAGTGGACCCGGTACAGAGATGGTCCTGAGTGACTCACGGGCAGGGAGCTCGGACACACTGGACGAAGGAGGAGTCACGCCCCGGCCAGGACCGAGCAGGACTGCGTGAGATTTCATCATTACTCAGAATGATGTGCAGTTTAAAACTTACGAATTGTTTACTTCTGGAATTTTCCATTCAGTATTTTCAGACTGTAGTTGAGCACAGGTAACTGAAACCATGGAAGGCAAAACCGTAGGTAAGACTGGGAAAGCTGGGAAAAGTTTTCTAAGAATTAACACTCATGACAGAAAACATGAAGGAAAAGACTAAGAAACTGGGCTCCATAAATATGTAAAAAGTTTTTACTCTAAAAACTTTAGAATGGGGAGTGGCTTGTGCAACCCATAGTCAAGAATCAATTATCCTTCACTTGCACAGGCTGATAGCATGTAAACAAGAAAGAGACATCCTGACAGCAAGTTGGGCAATGAGCACAAATAAGCAATGTGTATTTCAGTCTGCAGATGAAAGAAAAATGCTCAATTTTGTAGTCAAGAAAAAAGCATAAAATAGTGACAGCATTTTTTCACCTGTGAGGTGAGAAGTGTGAAAATACCCTCTCGTGGGCTGTTGAGAATGTCAGTTGGTAGAACTGTTCTGGAAGGAAAAAGCCTTGGACTCGGTCACACCCAGAAATTCTGCTTTTAGAAAACAGTTTCAAGGAAATAACAAGTAGATGCGTGATGTTTAATCATTTTTGTTTGAGTATTTTAAAAGGCAAACAAATCTCCAGTGTGGGAGATTGATATGGAATGCTATACAACTGTTTACAGAGAGTACAGGGATGTGAACTATTAACACGGGATATTATCCATTGTATAGCCACATGTTTTATTTATTATTTTTAATCCTTACCTGAGGATATTTTTTCCATTGCTTTTCAGAGAGAGTGGAAGAGAGAGAGAGAGAGAGAGATCAGTGTGAGAGAGACACATTAGTTGCCTCCTGCACGCAGCCTGACCAGGCCCGGGGATCGAGCCTGCAACCGAGGTACGTGCCCTTGGCCGGAATCGAACCCAGGACCCTTCAGTCCACGGGCTGACGCTCTAACCACTGAGCCAAACCGCCCGGGGCAGTGACACATTTTAAATGTTACAGAACACCATGTTCTTTTAGTGGGATTCTGTTTACTTTTTGAAAATACTGTATGTGCACAAAATCCTGCAAACAGAACCACAAAACATCTGAGAGAATATACAAGTCGCTGGTAACCGGGCTTCCGTCTGTGCGGTGGGCAGGCAGGACCTCGGCAGGACCTCGGTGACTCCCTCTGCACCTGGCCCATGTTACTCCTCGTGAGCGGGGCGGAGGTGCCGCGTCGGGAAGCGCCGCCAAGTCTGCACAGTCCAGGTCAGGGCCATTTCGAGCCTGGGCCCTGCCCGGGCTGTCGATAGTCCCGGGTGAGTTGCTCCACCGCCGGGCCCCCCCGACGGTTCCGGCGCTGACCTGTTTCCTCCTGAGTGCGCTTTGCTGTTGCAGCAGCCTGGGGTCCTCTGAGCGGGGACGCCCGTCTAGATAGCAGGCCTGTGTGTCCCTTGCCAGATTTATGCAGCAGTTTAGTGCTTTTCCTAATTGAACAAAACCTGTAACTTCATTTTTAGAATACGCGGGCTCATTAGTGTCAGTAATTAGACATTTGCATGTGTGAAGAGGGCTTGTTAATGAAACAGCAGTTTTAGGAGGCTCCTCGGGTGGAGTCCGTAGGGGGACTCACTCACAAATGCTGCCCCTTGAGGATTTTGATGGACCTGTTATATCGTCGCAACAACAGTGGGACAGCTTTTTCCTGGCAGGTGTGAAACAGCGAAACCTGCCGCTGGGACTGACGTTGTCTGAAGCACAGGAGGAACCCCAGTGAAGCCAGACTAGGGGTCTGTGAAACCAGCCCCCGAGGCCTGGGGACTCTGCCGTCAGATGGAGGCCGCCTCCTCGGCCCCGCGGGACAAGAGGTCTCCCATCACATTCGGGATATAAAAGTGTGGCTTTAGCGTCAGCCAGCTGTGGATTCAAACCCAGCTCTGCCACTTTCTAGCTCTCACCATGCGCAGGTTATTGCAAATTATTTGGCCCACCCAAGACTCAGTTTCCTGGCTCAAGATTATAGAGTAGGGTCTGAGGTAGAACCCCAGATCCTCAGCCTCCTTTTCATTTAGGCCAGGGGAGCAAGGGAGCCCTTTCGTGTCATCTGTGGTCCAGCCCGGTGGAAGCAAAGCCTTGAGTCCCAGACTTACTTGAGCCACTGACCCCTTGAGAAAATTGAATAAAAATAGCTAACATATTGAACACTTACTATGAAGTGTTTACAAATTCTCACATTAAAGTTACAAGGTAGGTACAGCTATTAACATCCTTGAGTTTACAGGTGAGGATACTGAGACGTACAGAGGGTTAAAAGCTTGCCGAGGATTGTAGAGGGGGAAGTGGCTCACGTGGAATTTGAATTCAAGCCACTTGACAATTTACAGCTCCTGGGATGTACTGTCCTATGCAGACCCTCCGGATATTTACCACACACAAAACAGCATTTTTCAGACAATTCATGGACCGACCACCGCTGAAACCCACCAGGAATGCCCAGTACGCTGTGGGGACAGGAATATTGAGGTTGGGGGTTGGGGTGTATCCACAGTCTGGCCACTCCTACCCACTGGCGGCCAAGCCACCATCGTCTCCGACTGATCCCTGCCTCCTTGCTCCCCTGTCTCCCGTCTGTCCCAGCACTGCGGCCCCGAGGAAACCCAGACGTCCCTCCATGACCCCCCACCCGCACCCTGCCTCTTCCTCTGCCTCTGGTCGCCTCTCGGGCTCCCCCCCACGGCCCACTCCAGCAGCCTCGGCTTCCTGGCAGAGCCCTGTGGGTGCTGGGCACCTGCGCGTGCCCCCTGGAATGCCTGCTCCTCTGAGAAACTCGTGCCCGCCCCCTCGCTTCCTTTAAGTCTCTGCTCAAACGCGCCTTCTGGGTAAAGCTCCCCTGGACAGCCTTGGTAAAGGCTCACCCCCCCCCCCCCCTGCTTCGTTGGCCTCCTTAGCATGTGTCTAACACGCTGTAGCGTTTGTTCATTCGTCTCGTTTATTGTACCTCTCCCCCCAGCAGCACGGTTTCCACGAAGGCAGGGACTTTCCCTGTTGTCCAGCCCACCTCTGGACTCTGGAACAGTGCCCAGCACATAGTAAATGCTCAGTAAATATTTGATGAATGAATGAACCTGGTCCAATATCCTGCCAGCAGGGCCCTGGCGTTCGGAGGCAAAGGCCCAGGAAAGCTAACAAGGTTCCTACATTGGGAGCAGCCACTGCTGGTAACGTTTGCTGGGCTGGAAATCTGTGTGACTCACTCTGATGCTGGCAGGGGCGAGGATTCGTTTCCAGGGTCCTGGTGGCCTACCTGGGGCGGGGGGGGGGGCACCCAGACCGGAGCAGCCCTGTGGGGAGCTGGCCAGCGAGCAGACGCTTTGCTGGGTGCGGTTGAATGACTCCAGATGGTGGCTGGGCTGCCCCGACAGCCTGTTTATTGCTGATGGAGATGAGGCCTGTGTGCTGTAGATGCCCAAAGAGCCGGGAGCACAGCAGACACGCAGATGAAAACTTCAGAGCTTGGCTTGTAAACCTGCTCCCTGCACAGAAGTGGGACAGTCATCTGATTTGTCTCCTGAGCATTAGGATGTCAAGTGCAGCCCTGGAGATAAAGCAGGGAAAGGCTATTTAATCCTCGCTTCACTTCTCCTATCGACCTCAGAGATGATTGCTCCAGACTTATTTCCAGGAGATAAGTTCCCCCTTAAACTCACTCTGATTTTTATTGTCATTTACCCCTTGTTTTGTCTCATGCACCAAATATAGCAAATGCTGCTCTTGGCCAGTATTTGACCCAGAGAAATTTTGTTTGGCTCACATGGTGTTGGAGAGGAAAAAAAAAAAAAAAAGTATTGGATGCCAACTTAAAAACACTCCACAAAATTTAATTTCTGGCTTGTCTTAAAAAACGGGGAGATCAGGCAGCAGTGGACGCATATTCCTGCTAGCTAACGATCAGCTGGGGAGAACTGATTTCCTCTTCAGGTGAGGTGCAGCCTCGGGCCCCCACCGGCCCCACCCCACTCTTCCCACTGTTTCCTGCTGGGCGCGTGCGAGTGTCTGAACCGGCAACTCCAGCGTCCACCACTGGATGCTGGGCTGCTCTGCTGAGCATGGAGGAGGGGGCAGTTCTGGGCCCCAGAGTACAAGATTCTCCCAAAATTCATCCAAAAGAATCCAAATTATGGACTTATTAGGCAATCTGCATCCCGCTCAGAGCCCTTGAGTTGGTTTATAAGAGGAAAAATGAGAGTCGGCTATTTATATGATTTCCAGATGGTTAGCCACTCACACTGAACAATCTGGCTACCGAGGGCTCTCGAGGAAGGCCCGGTGTCAAATCCTGGCTCCACCTCTATCACACAGGTGAGCATGCTCATGTTTCTTAACCTCCCATGCCTCAGTTGCCTCATCTGTAAAGTGGTGATAGCCAGGGCTCCTACCCCGTTGGGTTGGAGTTGAGGATTACGGTATTCATGGAAAGCACTCCGGGCACGTGAGTGGTGTTGACAGTGTTTGCTGGAACAGATCCCGTCGTGAAAACGCTTGAACTTGGAGTTCTTCAGAGCAGATTTCAAAGCCTGGCTCCTCCACTTTCAGGGAGGAGGGACGGCACCAGGCCTCTGAGCTTGAGCTCTGGAACCTTGGACGCAGAATCCATTGCGTAGGTTACAAAACGGGCTGGTGGAGGCAATGAAACTGAGCATAGTCAAGCCACCGAGTTCAAAGCCTGGCACGTAGTAGACGTTTAAACCTCCACAAATCTCATCTCACTTTAATGGCAAGTTTCTTGGACTCTTTTTCCCTTGACTTCTACTTAACGTCTAACTCAAACATTTGGGTGACAGATAACCTGGACCGAAGAGAGGGAGCAAAGGGAGGTGGCTTTTGTTCCTGGCACAGGTAACTTTGAATAATACCCACGCCCTCTGGTCTTTCACTTTTGTAAATGACCATTCAGGGTACTGTGGACGGGTGTGTCGGTCTAGCTGGATTACGCCCTGTCCACCTGCTCTGGCAGTCTCTGGCAACACAAAACCCACGTGCTTCCACTTGCTTTTGTTGTGTACCCAACCACTCCAAACCTCTGTGGCTTAAAACAACAGCATTTATTAAACTCAGCTACTCTGCAGGTTGGTGGTTTGGCCTGAGCTCACCTGGGCAGTTCTGCTCTGGGCCAGGCTCACCTGAACTTGGCTGGACTTACTCATGCATCTGTGTCCAACTAGTGGGTCAACTGGGGCTGGCTGCTGTTTGGTGGCTTTGGTGGCTTGGTCTAAAATGTCCAAGGTGATGGGGTCCCATCTCTACGTGGTTTCCCATCTTCCAGCAGCTTAGCCTGGACGTGCTCAGTGTAGCCCTGGGATCCAGGAGCAGCCAGAGGGTGGGCCTTGATACACGAGAACTTTCCAAGTGTCTGCATGTGTCACATTTGCTACCATCCTATTGGCCAAAGCAAGTCATGTGGCCAAGTCCAGAGTCAGTGTGGGAGGGTTCTACCAACGGAGCTGAATATAGGAAGGGGAGTTACTGTAGCCAGTTTTGCACTAATTGACCCCACCATGACCGACAACCAAGCTGGGAAACTGCTCCCTCAACTTGTATTGAGTGGAAAATCCAGAAGGTGAGTGTTCAGCCCCCATGTCCCATCTCCAAGTTCTCGGACTAGCCTTGAATTTGTTCCTTGGCAACTGCACCAACCAGCTTTCCAGGGGGTTCTGGAGGGGTGGGAAGGAAGGCAGTACATTCTCTCCCCAAGTTCAGAGCTCTACTCTCAAGCTGGGCCACAGCGATACCCATTCCAGCCCATGCTTCCCTGAGTGGCCTGATGTGGCCGGAGGCGCTTAGGCAGTGGGCCCATGTGTCTGTGCCTCTTAAATGCCAAACTCTGCCACAGCCATATGTTGTCTGGGAAATGGCATTATTCACCGGGAACATCACGGCTGAGAACTGACAGAGGCAGCTGCTGGGGCCGGAACCTGTCACAGTCGGGACAAGTACTGGGCCCCGTGTATCTGCAGGCTCAGGAGGCTGAACCAGTGGGACCCACAACAGAGCTCCTGGTTCTCAGGTCTCTGGATCCTATATCTCTCGACCACTAGCACCAAAGGGAGCTAGTGTTCTGAGTCCCCAAGATCCTCTCAAGAGATTCACCAGGGCTCACACCCCCAGGAACGTTGCCAGTACTTGGACAATCTGAGGCTGGCCTGATCCTTCTAGAAACCCTGTGGGGAGGCAACGTGGGCACATTTCCCCCAAGGCTGGGCTGATGTAGTGGGCAGGACTCACCTGCAGCTGGTGTGAAGGTCAATGCCAAGAACAGGAAAGGGTGTCAGCGGCCAGGGCTGCAGAAGCGTGCCCAGTGGAATCTCACAGCAGCAGCCAGCACTGAGAGCACTTACCATGTGCCAGGCACCATACTGAGCGTGCGCCCTACAAGGCTGGTACTGTTGGCATTGCTGTTTTAAAAAGGGGAAACTGAGACCCCTGGAGATGCCGTCACTGTGCTGGCCCAGCAGGGGTGAGTGGAGGGAATGACCGTCATGCCTAGTCCGTCCGTCTGACTCCAGGGCCCTTAATCTACACCTGGTGCCATAGTTGGGAGAGTGAGGTGGTCATGGGAGGCTGGAGTGGGGGCTAGGAAGAGCAAAAGCAGAGAAGGGGGGGCAAGTGAACCCAGAAATGGTGGGGTTGTCACACAGATCCAATCTCTTTAAAGGGCCTGGCACTCTGGAGCTTGGCCAGGGACAGTCTTCGAGGGCACCCCAGCTGGGTCCTGAGTACAGACTGCCCAGGGAGCAACCCGAGTCCTCAGTCTGAGCCGACTCTGGCCTCTGCAGACCTGCAGGATTTTGCACCCTGTTGAAAGTGGGGCGGGGAGGAGGGCAATGCATTCTTTTCTTCCCAAGTTCAGAACAGATTGAGCTGAATCAGACAGATGGGGATCAAATGTCAGCTCTGCCACTGATGGAGGTGGCTGCAGACTAGTCAGAGTCCGCTAATCATCTCTGCTCACCGCAGAGCTGGGGGGCTGCGGGCCTCCCCCACAGGCTGCCCCTCTGTGTAGATGGCCCAGAGGAACGGAGGAGACCTTTGAGGACAGCTGGTGCAGCAGGGCTCGGGGAGGGTGTCCGACCGCAGCGTGGTTGATTACTTTTCCCAAACTTGTCAGCCAGTTAAGGTGCACGCGAGGAGTGACCGAGGGTGGGGAGAGAGAACAGGAGTATTATGGAGCTGAAGCCTTTCCACATGGTTATAAGCAGGCAGGAAAATGGGATCCTTTCTAACATGCCCAGTTGGCCAGGTGACTCAGTTACAGGGGAAGACATGTCCCTTTGGGAAGGGCTGGGATTCCTCACATGGACAGAGGAGAGGGCCTGAAAATCCCAGGGAGGCCTAGGGTCCTGACATACCCCGAGGAGGGTTCAGGCCAGCGTCAGCTAGGATTTCACCCCAGTCCTGTCCCACACCCCAAACCACAGGCAATTAGATTGTCCTGGAGTGGGCCCATGAGCTAGTGTCTCCACATGATTCAGCGCCTGATATGTGCAGGCCTGGCGCTCGCATGGTGGACCTGAGAGGGAGGGGCAGGCTGCCCTCAGGAGCTGCTGTCCAAACGGGGCAGTGCCGTGGGATTAGTGCACCGACGGAGCCGGAGACAAGGCGGTCCGGTGGCAGAGAGGAGCAAAGACTGCGCTTCGAGGGGCTTCCCAGAGGAGGTGGCGTGACGCTGACGCTGGCTTCTGACACCCCCCTGGGCAGGGCCCTGGGAGACCGCACGAAGGGCTGGGACCCTCATCCTCTTGGTGTCCACAGTCACGGCGCAGGAACAGAACTGAGAGACTGTGAAAGGCCCACGCGTCGCTGCAGGTGTTCTAGAATTTGTTTAAACATTACAATTTCTTAAACTTCTGTCATTCTTGTAGCCCCTTCATGATTTTTTTTTTTTTTTACTTAAATTAGAAAAGTAAAATTTTATCACCATGGTAAATGGAAAACTGGTATCTTTTGTCAAAGAAATAAATACAACGAAAGCAAAATGAAGCTATCCAGTTCTGATTGGACGCCGCTGCCTGCCGATGGCTCAGAGCCTGAACCTGCGCGCTCTTGTTAAAAATGGAGAATACGTTAGAGACACAGTAACATGAAACTGAGACTTTGTCCTTGACTAAGCAGGAGCAACAGGAGAGGACTTTCTGGTCTGTGAATCAGTGTTGGTCAATGCTGAGCCCAAGGACCACCCAAATCACCCCACCCTTGGGAGACCCATAAGCCATGGTGAATCACTGAGGGATATTAAGCATGACATGGTCCAAACAACAGAAATTCTAGAGTATTCTAAAAGTTGATAAGTGATGCAGAAAAAAAAGGGCAAGGAGAGGTGGGATGGGGCATTGCAGTCTTAAATATGTTGGTCAGGGATGTCTTCCCTGAGAAGGTGCATTTGAGTTCAGACTTAAAGAAGGGGAGGGAGGCATGGAGATCTGAGGGAAGAGCTTTCCACCCAGAGAGAACAGCAAGCGCAAAGGCCCTGCGGTAGGAATGTGCCTGGTGTGTTCAACTGCAAAATAGCCAATGAGGCTGCAGAGGAGTGAGGGAGGTGGGACATGATTGGAGATGAAGTCAGAGAACCAAGGGGGAGGGTACAGCTGGTCTGCTGGCATTTGCCCAAAGCCCTATCTACATATTGTTGCAACAGTTTGGCGGGGAAGGGGGTGAAAAATTCAGTCAACCATTTTGTACTTCATTTCACAAGATGAGGCCCAGCCTTCACCAGCCCATGCCAGGATCATCTATGCAGATGGTCTGGGCTCTGGCTACAGACTCATTAGTACAATGTCATCACCAACCTGGCGTCTGTGTCTAGACAGCCCCAAACTCAGCTCAGTCTCTGCTTTCTGAGCAAGTAAGCAGACTGACTGATTATTTTGGGGATTCCAACAGAAGCCGCCAAAAGTTTAGCATCTTATAGACCAGCTCAGGAGCCTCAATGCGTCAAGCCCTGCAGAATGGGACTGTGGTGTCAGGCGCGCTCCTGTCCTCTGAACTGTTACTGACCTCCCTGAGGGAAGGGAACTGAGGTCCTCTGTGGAGTGTGTTCTTGCCCAGCGTCTGTGTGTCCTGCGCCATGTGCCACGTGGGGGGTAAGGGGGGTGAGAGCCCTTCGCTGTGTTGGTAGCCCAGTTGGGATTCCGCCCCAGGGATGAACCATGAGTGCACATGGCTCTAGTGAGCTGGCCCCATTTCACATGAGATTAACGGTGTCTAAGGTGCGGCAAGGGAAGGAGAGGCACTCGGAGCTAATGAGCTGAGCTCCTGGCAGCATTAGTGCGGCTGCACGCCCAGCGGGCATTGCATCCATCAGTCTGTCAGCTGGAGTGTAAATTAATCTGGAGGTAGCAACTCCACTGCCGAATTCTCCAACTACGCACGAGTCTGAAATCTTTTCCTTGGCTCCCACAGCGGGTGAGCAGTCACCTTCATCTTCTGACACCAGAGCAGGGATTTTTCCATGGCCAAGAGCCTCATACTGGGCTCAGGGGCCACTGGCCTGGGAGGGAGACCATGATGCCAGCCATGTACTGGGCGAGTCTGGTGAGAGAAATGGGGAACTTCCCTGCCCCACAAAGCTCAATGCAGCCCAGAGCCCGGCCTCAGGGACTGTCTAGGGACATTCTGCCCGCCTAGGTATTAGGAAGTAACCAAGTGAAGGAGCAAAGGCTCAGATTGGCTGAGTCTCCATCTCAATTTATCTTCTGTCCAATAAAGGTATGGGAAAAGCTTTAGTGTCAGAAAGGGTAGACCATCTGTCAGTTTTGCCACCCAGCATCCATTCCCCTCTCTGGCTGGTACCGGCCCTTGATTTTCCTTTGGGGAACCTCCTTGGTGCCATATGGTGCTGGCTGAGGTTATAAGACAGCACCCCATCCACTGAGATGGACACAGGACCTAAGCTGGCCAATCAGGGAACCCCACCCCTTGGCCACTGTGATTTGTTCAGGGGTGGCATGTGCCTCGAAATGAGCCGATCAGAGTTTTCCTGAGGTGCTCTGTGGACTCTGATAGAAATGTCTCTGTTCCTATGGGATCTCAAGCTGTGCCAATGGACATCTTTACCAGGTGCATTCAGAGGGTGGTCTGCAAAGTGAAGCCCTCAGAGCTGCTCCGGGGCCTGCCTCTTGCACGGTCTCTCTCGCGTCCTCTGTTTCCCCACCTCCCCTCAGTCCCCAGCCCTTCCACGCTCTAACGGCAGCAGGGCACGTCCAGCCATGTCCAACAGCAAGAATCAAGGCAACCATGTGGAGAGGAAGCAGAGCAGGTAGGAAGCTGACGGGCAGGGGGACAAAGGTTTACTTAGGGACAAGGTGACCCACGGCAGAATTCTGACCTCTCACCAAGAGGACGACAGGAAGGTTTTCAGGGACCTTGGGAAGCTGGAGAGGAACTTCATGGCACCTCAGAAACTGGTGCCAGAGGTTCTTTGCTTAATTGTTTGCAAGACCCTCGAGTTCTCAGCGTTTGATTGGTGCTTAATAACCGTCTGGTAGGAGGAGGGAGAACGCCCAGTGGCCGTGGCGCGCAGCTTGCGAACCCGCAGCCAGTAGGTTGTAGCGTCGGGACACCTTTGAGTTGGTTCTTACGGTGTTTTCTGTAGCCGTTGATTGTGTAAAGCCACTGGCCAAACTTTTATAATTGGGAAATTTCCATGAAAATTTTTATTTCTGACTTCACTTTTTAAGTAGCATGTGAGATTTCCAAAGAGCGCCTTGGGGATGAGCGCCCGGGGGAACCGTGCAGACTCTCGCCCGCAGCAGCGTTCCTGCCGCAGGTGCTGCGCGGGGCAGATCCGGATCGCTTCCAGCGCCTGCAGCAAACCCTAATCTGCAGACAGCTGCCAGTCCCGGGGCACCTCGACCACTCGTGCTTCCCGCTCTGAGAGCCGAGGGGTGAAAGGGAGAGCTCGGGCGCTCGGGCAGGTTTCCAGCCAAGCTGTGTAAGGCAGGTGCTGGTGGGAGCAGCAGCCCAGCCGCTCCGGGTTCCACGCCCTTCAAGAGTGAGCCAGAAAATTGGAGAGGCCAGAGAAAACAGACAGGCAAAAAGCTGGTCCAACGGGCAAGAATGGAAGGACTAGGAGCAGTTTTGCCAGGACAGCGGAGTTCTACAACGGAAGTATTTGAAAAGCTGTTCCACGGAGGCCTGTTCATGGAAGGCCTGCCCATGCTGGGGGGGGGGGGGGGGGAGTTCAAGGAGACAGTTGCCACTATCAAAAAAAAAAAAAATGAAGTGAGCTGTCTTGGGAAGTCATTAGCGTGGCTGGAATAACCACTTAACTGGTTCTCGGGGGTATTTCTGTTTTGCTTTTGGGCTTGACGATAAAATATTAGATTCTGGCTGAGCTGGATCCTTCCTTCTGTTGTGATTTGAAGTCAGCAATCAGTCACCCCCACACACACACTCCCTGGTTCCAAAACATGAAGAGTGGGTGTAGGTGGAGATGAAAACATGGTTTCTACTTGTAGTCCTGGTCCAGACCAAGAGCAGGCATTCTGCAACTGGCCGCATCCCTTACACCTGACCTTGGGGCCAGCCCGCAGGAAGAGCCGGGGTGGCTCCCGGACCTGGCTCCCGAAACCAGGCCTGGCGGAGCCTGCCCGTGTGGCATAAGGCTCCCTTTCTAGGCAGCGAGGGCCGGAGGAGGGACAAAGAGGCCGAGCCATACTTGATCCAAATGTCACCATCTGAATGTCAATTCTGACGTCTAACAAGGCACGTATTAAGTCTTGGGGACCATTCTGAAGGCTTCGCCTGATCTGATTTATGTCACTGTGTTATCTTATTTAATCCTTGTCCAACTCTATGGAGTGTTACTAGTACTGTCTCCATTTAACAGATAAGAAATTCCAGGAACAAAGACATTAAGCAACTGCCTAAAAATACACCGGTAAGAGGTTGAGCTGAGCTTCAAACCCAGGTCCATCTGCCTCCTAATGGGAGCTCCTGCTGACAGGACAGCAGAGCTTCGCTCACGGGGCTTCAACGAGAGGGCACACGTTTCGGAGGAGTCCCCACAGCCCTGGCACAGGACTCATAATAGGAGCTTCACGTCCTGCGTCCGGTCCCCTGGACCCGAGGGGCGGAGTCCACAGATTAACCCCACCCCCAGGCTCTGGTCAGGCTGACGCCTGGTGATGTTCGATCACTGCCCTGAGCTCAGTTTTTCCATCAGTAAAATGGAGGCAAAGCATCCACAGTCAGCTTTCTCTCCTGTGAAAAGTCAGGCAAAGTCTGATCGCATCGAGACATCCCCCTTGATTCCTTCTGCCAGGTACATTATCAGCCCTAAGCCATGTGCTTTCCCTGTTCTGCGGCACCACCCCTGTTCCCGTCTCACCATGGGTTCCCTGAGAGGTGGCTGGGAAGAGGAAAGCCCCCGTCCCACCCTGTTCTGCAAAGCCTCCAATTCAGGACAGTCTCCCAGGTGCCAGCTCAGTCCAGAGACGCCCCTCCACTGGGGATAAAGGGGGACACTTCCTGGAGGAGCAGCACGTGCTCACCTCGGTGTCCCAGAGAGAAAGGAGGGCTGGGCACAACACCACAAGGGAGGCCTGGCACACGGTGCCCAGGTTGCCCCCTCCAGTACTCGGTGGCCAAAGGCTGGGAGTCGGAGGTTTCGATGGCCCGTCCCTGGCCTAGCCCAGCTGTCTTCAAGGGTCAGGCCATCAGGACGCACCCTTACAGCTCTGGCTCGTGTGGGGCCCCGGCTCCCTCACACCCAAGGCTCGGAGCTAAGTGTGCATCGCTTATAGGGAGCAGTTACTACACGATCATCGTCTAAGCAAAGGAGCCCTGGAGGCTCACTTGCTTCTCTCTCAAAAACCTATCCAGGCTGCTATGGACCCCACTTTGTAGCTTGAGTTAGCTGCACAATTACACCCAAAACAGCCCATCTCTGAATAGAGATGCCAAGTCTCCCAGCAAAACACAGCCAAGTAACAGATGGTTTAGAGCAATAAACAAACTGAAATATAGCTTTTCTTTTCTCTCTGATACCAATAGGCAGAAAACCTTTCTTGGGAGGTACAAGGGAAGGGTGCTGGAAGGTGAGGGTATGTTTGCATTGCTCCCTGGACACAGAGCTTAGATGGCCCATGGTTGGAAATCCATATTCGGCCCAAACTCTGCTGAAGGGATTCCTTGTTCGAGGCCCAGGACCTCCTCCAACCCTGTGCAAAAGAGACAAAGGTGCTACTGCTAGTAAACCCAGCTGCTTGGAAGATGGCCTGGTAAACCAGGTGGACACAGGGTCGCCCCCCATTTCTCCCCTGGCTGGGCACCCCTGGCAGGAAACACGAACTTTCAGTGGTGGCCTGAAGTAGGTGTGTGTTCACCGCCTGCACAGTACCCCCTGTCACACAGGTTTCAAAACCCGAGACAAATTCCTAGACCTGAGGAGACATCTGCTTCCTTTCTGATTTATGCCTCACATTTTAAAGGTGATTCCACTTTGAATTGTGAGGCACAAGCTTCATCCAAGTCCCCAGCATCTCTGAGCGAGTTCCTGTGCCTGCCTTGAGACCTCTCCCCCGCTTGGTGGCCATTTCAAACCTTCCAGCCCGCTCTGGGTCTTGGCCGGCCCTCGCCAGCCCTTCTGCGCGGAGCTCGCTCCCTGCGCTCCTTCCATTGCTCGCGTGCCGCCGCTGAGCTTACACCTTGTATACATTTATTTAATCCTCGCAGAAGCCCTGTGAGAAGTTGCATTCGAGCGTTCACCGGAGAAACAGAACCAAGGCTACAGCGAGAGACGCATGTCAGAGAGAAACGGCAGGAGGCAGGAAGTGGCTTGTGTGGTCACGAAGGTCGAGAGGTCTCACAGCCCACTGTCTGCAAGCTGGACGACACCCAGGAGAGTGGGAGGCCGGGAGAGCTGGATGACACCCAGGAGAGCTGGACGACACCAGGAGAGCTGGATGACACCCAGGACAGCTGGAGGCCAGGAGAGCTGGATGACACCCAGGAGAGCTGGAGGCCAGGAGAGCTGGATGACACCCAGGAGAGCTGGATGACACCCAGGAGAGCTGGAGGCCAGGAGAGCGGGAGGCCGGGAGAGTGGGAGGCCAGGAGAGCTGGAGGCCAGGAGAGCTGGAGGCCAGGAGAGCTGGAGGCCGGGAGAGGGGAGGCTGAATTCAGTCCAAGTCTGAGGCCTGAGAACCAAGGGAGCGGATGGTGTAAGTTCCAGGATACCTGATGCCCGGTGGCAGGAAAAGATGGACATCCCAGCTCAGGAAGAGAGAGCGAATTCACCCTTCCTTCGCCTTTTATTCCATTGGGGTCCTCAGTGGATGGGATGGTGCCCCCGAGGTGGTGAGGGGTCTTCCTTACTCAGTCCACGGACTCAAACACTCATCTCTTCCAAAAGCACCTTCACAGACACACCCAGAAACGATGTTTTATCAGCTACCTTGGCATCCCTTCGCCTGGTCAAGTTAACACATGGAATTACCCACTGCACCCGGCCTGTGTGGCTTGGTTGGGTGTCCTCTTATGCACTGAAAGGTCTCGGGTTTGATTCCCGGTCAGGACACATGCCCCGGTTGCTGGTTCCATCCCCAGTCGGGCGCGTACAGAAAGCAACTGACCAGTGTTTCTCTGTCTCTCTCCCTCCCTCTCTCTAAGCATGCCCTCGAGCGAGGATATAAAAAGTTATCCGTTGCAGAAGTGTATCACTTTCTCCATGGCATACGTGCGGAAACTGACTCAGCCAGTGACCACTCAGGGCGCCCTCCCTCTGCCCCCCCGCGGTCACCACTCAGGCCTGAGTGCTCACTGCCCGTCGTGGGTTGTGCTTCACACATGCAACAGGCTTTTACCACAACGGAGAGGCAGGATAAGACCTGAGATTCTTCCCCAAAATATTTCTCTTTTAAAACATTTTTATTAAATTTATTGGGGTGACATTGGTTAATGAGATTATAGTTTTCAAGTGAACATTTCTATGATATATTCCCTGTATATTGCACTGTGCCCACCACCCAAAGTCAAATCTTCTTTCACCACATACCCAGTTAGTGCCCCCACCCCCTTGCCTCTGTTGTCTGTGTCTATGAGTTTCAGTTTCATATCCCATATCTGAGTGGAATCACATGGTCCTTAGCTTTTTCTGTCTGCCTTATTTTTCTTAACATGATATTCTCAAGATCCATCCATTTTGTCACAAGTGGCAGTATTTCATCTTATGGCTGAGGAGTAGTTCATATCTATCTACCAGGAACATTTGAAAACATTCGTTTGTAAAGATATGTGCACCCCTGTGTTCACTGCGGCATTATTCATAGTGGCCAAGACATGGAAACAACCAAAGTGTCCTTCGGTAGATGATTGGGTAAAGAAGATGCGGTACAAGAATATTTCTTTAAAAACATCAATAAAACAGACTACAGAGATGTCTTTGGAGCAGTGGCTGTTCCTAGGTTTGGTTTCAAGAGAGAGCAGTTAAATGGTGCCCACCTCCTTCCACGTCACCGTTCTTGGCATAACAAGGAAACACCGCGTCTCCTCCATTATCTTGTGCAATCAGAAAAAGAAGGCCCTGACATCTCGCCTTTGGCCTCCTTGGCAATCAGAAGATTACCTTTCTAATAAGTGCAGAGAGTTAAATAATAATTAATTGCACTTATAGGCCAGCCCCGCATCTTCGAAACATGTTGACATGAGAGATCCCATTACATAATCACAGTAACAGATGGACTTGGGGTTTTCTCGAGGCGTTTTATTAACAGAGCATTGCTGATTTTTTTAAACCATTGAAATGTTTCTTACCATAGTGCAGTCATACTTTTAAACCATATTCCACACAGTCTCCTTTTGAGGATATTTAATAAGCAAATTGTAAGCCTAACACAGAGGACAATGGGAATGCTCTCTGTGGCTCTTTGTTCTGGTTGTCACAGGGCTCAGCCACTTACATGGCTGTGTAATGAGCGACCTGTTCGCTACCTTCATGAAGATACCATCCTCCCGTTGCATCTTCTAATGAAAAAGCAATGTCTTTGTTTTGTTAACAAATTTTTGAGGCCTTGTGGAGCACAGGACACTGTGCAAAGTACATTTAATTCTCACCCTCACCCCTCATTATTACAATAATCCTGTGAAGTAGGCACCATAAATGGTCCCATTTAACAGATGAGAAAACTGAGGTTTCAGGAGGCTGAATAACTTATCCGCGACTTCTCAGTTAACGGGATCAATTAGAATTAGAAGCCAGGTCAGGCCAACTCTGGAGTTTATCGGTTTAATCCCTAAGTTATCGTGCTTTGCTAATTTTAAAGAACTATGAAATTGGCTGATTGCATGAGAAAAGCCTTCCAGCGAGTAAAGGGAGACTTTGCTGGTCAACTCCCCAGCATCCAGCATCTTGCCGGCGGCTCGGTGGGTGGAAGAAACCGCCTGAGTTGGACAGAAGAAGGCGGGGTCTTCTGACAGGTTAGTTAACCCGCATGGAGACTGCTGATGAGGATTCTGGTTAATTAGTTGTGGAATTTTTACAAACAAGCAGATGTGCCTCGGTAAATGCATTTTACTTCCCACGCCCTGGGGGAAGCTCTGAGCGTCGGCCGTGGGCACTTACAGATCTTGAGGGAACATTCCCGGCGCGTTTTGCAAGACTCAGGTGCGCTGCGCTGCTCCAGCAGGGACGCTGCCTCCGCCCCGGGCCCCCCGGGCGGGCAGGTGCAGCTCGGCAGGCACCCGGCTCGTGAGTGCCCACTGCGCCAGCCACCGCACGGGAATTACCATGCTTCATCTCCAGTGCTCCCCGCAATCCTGCAAGTAAGTTTTACCTTCCTGACCACGGAAACTGAGGCTCAGAGAGGTAGTGACTTTCCCAAAGCTACGCTGGTGACAAAACAGGGGTTCAGCCTTAGACGCGTCTGGCTCCAAAGCCTGTTTATTTTCCCTCTTCTGCACTCTCATTAAAAAAACAAACAAAAAATGCTCTGGCTGGTGTGGTTCAGTGGTTAGAGCGTCGGCCCACCCACCGGAGGGTCTCGGGTTCGAGCCTGGGTTGCAGGTTTGATCCCCGGCCCCAGTCGGGTGCCTGCAGAAGGCCACCAGTCGACGTGTCTCTCTCACATCGATGTTTCTCTCTCTCCCCCTCCCTCACCCCCTTCCACTCTGAAAATCAATGGAAAAAATATCCTCAGGTGAGGATTAGCCAAAAGGAAAAACCACACCTGACAAAAGCCCGGGGGTGAGAAAGGCTCTGCCATGAAGGGCGCTGCCTCCCAGCCCTCCGGGCCTCCCCGCCGCCTCGCCTCCCGCGCCTTCGCTGGGTGCCGCGGTGGCCCGCTTCCGCTCTGAAGCTGCCGTGCTGAGCGGTTGGCTGAAGGCCGTGCCCTGTGCTGAAGCTGCCGGTTTGCAGCGTGTGGGTGCCTGAGGAGCAATGCGGGAGGGTTGCGGGGCTGCGAAACAGCCCAGGCTGCTCTCCACCTTCAGGACAAGTCACCGCACGCCGGGGCAAGGGAAGGTTTGCAGCCGTGAGTGCCCGCAGCACAGTTTCTTCTTGTATTGCTGTTAACTACTGCACTGTTTTCCGTATGAACAGCGGGAAACCTCCTTTTGGCCACCCTGTGTAAAAGGAGCGTGAGAAGATTCTAGAGTACGCTGGGGTAACCACGTCCTTCCCTTTGAGAGCCAGCGACAGGCGCACTTGTCACACGGAGACCGGCCATCACGTGTGCATGGCATTTCTGCCTGCAGTTCAATACCAGCGTCTCCCCAGGCCTTAAACATCCTCTAAAATGTGTTTATTATCACAGCATTGGCATTCCACTAACTGCACCAGCCATCGTGTGATCGATGTGGTATTGTGTACATTCAGGTGGTTTCTGTTAGTTCAATAAAGAATACTTTCAATAACAAATACTGTGCTGATCAACCTTTTATTATATATATATCTGCAAATATCTTAACATTTCGACAGGATAAATTCTAAAGAGCACCTTCCACAAAACTTAAACTTCTCTGCAGTGCTGGCGTTGTAGGAGCGCGTGTTCTGAGCCGTGGAGAATTTGAACGACTCGACTCCGTGACAGGCCAAAGTGCTGTCTCACTTGGATTTAACTTGTGCTTCTTTGAAACGTGGTGAGCGTGGGTATGTGGCCAATTTTGTATCTCCATTCAGGAACGGTTTGTCTTTTCTTCAGTTTTCTAGGGGGCTGTTTTTCTTATTGATTATAAAAACTCTACTTATTAAAGGTATTAAATACGCACAGAGTTACACATGAGCAGAGTTGTGGGGCTTTGCACTTTGTCTCCCCCGCGGTGGTTTCGTATCTTCGCACACTTGTAAACGTCCGTGTGGTGGCCGGTGAAGGCCCTGCTGTCCTCCCTGGGCACTGAGCTTGTACCCCGGGCTCAGCAGCGGGCGCCGTTCACTCACACTGGGCTCTGTGCCCCCGGTGTTAACGCCGAAGGACGCTCTCTCACCTTGACTTGATCCTGGCATGGGTGTGACCGAGGACACCGGGCTCCATTTCCTCCCAGCTGATTTACCTATTGTCCCAATAGTGTCCCAATAATCCACAGTTTCCCAGATGATCGCAGTGCCGCCTTATCATGCGTTTTGTCGGTAGTTGTGCTTATTTCGGGCCTCGTATTCTCCGTTAATCCCTCCGCCTGTTCCTGAGCCACACCGTTTAAACCACTGCATCGCCGTTTGCTGCCCATGACTCTTCCTTCTAGCACAATCTTATCTTTAATTTATTCGCCCAAAAGAAACTTTATCATTGTAACGTCAAATTCGATTTTTTAAATCCTCTTGGGATTGGGTTGGAATTACATTTGATTTATAGATTAATTCAAGAAGAATAGATTTCTTTCTAATAGTACGACACTTCCATCCATCCCCCACTTATTAAAGTTTTAATTGAACTGTCTATAAATTATAGAACAATGTTAAATATTCATCGTGTTAGCAGGCATCTTTGTCTTGCCGAACTTTAATGAGGCTCAGCCTGGAGGCTACCGGCTCAGGTGCTGGAGTCAAAACAACGGGCTTTCGTCCTGACTTCCCAGTCAGTTCTGTGGTCTTTGGGCAGCTACTCCGCTGTGCCAAGATGCCCTCTGTGACTAATAAGGCTAATACAAATACCTACCTGGTGCCAGCCACTGTCGCGAGGTTAAAGGAGGGCTTCGGGTTATTTTTTGATTAGCGAGGACTGTCGAATCTACCAGGAGCCTTTTCAGAATCTGCCGAGGATGGCCGCTTTCCTTAGCCCCGTGTCTGTGCTGAATTATGATTCTGTGTTAGATGAAATGATGTGAGTTGCAGTGGGACCTGGCAGCGTTTCTTTCAATAAACTGCGCTTTGGTAGGTACTACTCGAAATCTTGACGGGGCAGTTTCTCTGGTGAGGGGTCGTCCGCTTGCCAGCTGGAGGCGGGCAGGCCTGCCGGGCAGCAGCTGGCAGGTGCCTCGCCGCCCCCCAGCCGCAAGGCCCCTCCGCCCCTCCAGCTGGCTGCGGGGGGCAGCTCTGCAGACCCAGCGCTCTTTCCCGAGGCCTCCGACACTGACCGAGCTCCGCCCGCACCCCTCTCCGCCAGGGTCCCTGGGGCCTCAATTCCAGAGCTACTGGAAGGTTCTGTGGCCAGAATCCACCTCCTCCTCCTGAGTGACCCCCCTTCCCCCCCAGCCACTTACGGCTCCGCATTCCAAGTCCAATACCCTTCGTGTGTCACCTGCCTTCTCCCCAAAACAGGCCTCCACGTGTGGTCTGCCACCCACTCTGCGCTTCCTCTCGGTATTTTGCTGGCCCTGTTGAGTCGCCGTGAGCACCGATCCAGCGTGTGGTAGGAGGCACTGCTGCGAACCGGGCCCTCCATCAGCCGTAAACGGTTCTCTTTGTCACATTTAATGTCTTTTGCTTGCACTTGGCTTCTTCTGCTGCTAATAGTGTGACTTCAGCTCTCTTTAGACGTGTTTTCCCGACATATCTGAGCTTCTCCCTTCTCGTGTACAATGTTCTGCCCCACACCTTTCAGGAAATCACACCACGCACAGCAGCGCGGGCAAGGGGGCGTTTCCAGTGCTGAGAACACGCAGCAGGGTTGATTCTTGCATTTTACTAACATTCCGGGATGGCCTTGTAAACACAAATATGGCCAGGTTTTATGTTAGAAGGAGAAACCTTTCTTGTTATTTAAAAATAATGGTGTTGGGCCCATTTCCAATCATTTTTAATATTAACACAATCGGCCCCACTACTATGCTTTATCTACAGTGTCTGCTATTTTTTCTTGCTTTCCTTTCCCTGTCTCTTCTGTGACATGAGCTGCATTTTTTTTTTTTTTTTGCTTTTTGCTTTTCCAGTCTTGTAAGGTACATGTCCTGCTTCTAATTCTTTTTTAAAAATATATCTTTATTGATTTCAGAGAGAGGAAAAGAGAGGGAGAGAGAGATAGAAACATCAGTGATGAGAGAGTCATTGATCGGCTGCCTTCTGTGCGCCCCCTGCTGGGGATCGAGCCTGCAACCCGGGCATGTGCCCTGACCAGGAATCGAACCCAGATCACCTGGATCCTAGGTCGACGCTCAACCGCTGAGCCACACCTGGCCAGACCTGCTTTTAATTCTTAATTCTACATTTTTCTGGTGGCAAAAACACGCCTCCTTTGGTAAAGAATCTCCTGTCCTTCACTCTGCCCCTTCCCACCCCGGTGTCTCTGCCGCCAATCTGTCCGTCTTTGTGAAGTCAGTGCGATTTTGGATTTGATCAAATTATTGATCTTTTCAGCTCTGTTGAGGTGTAAATTGTCAACTTTTGTATCTTCTTTTTAAAGGAAAATCTTGATGTTAGAAACTAAATTTATGAGTCATCTAGACCCAGGGCGTTCTTCCGTCCCAGTCATTACCCTGTTATGCACGACTAGCTCATTCTCGGGTTCTTCAACATCATCTCCTGTGTCGCTGCTTTTATTTTCAAAGGACTTTGTGGAGGGGAATGTGGGGGGCTTTTCAAGCTGTCATATGTGTTGTAATGCTTTGCTTTTGCCTTCACAAGCAAATCAGCTAAGCACTAATTTTTGGGAATCACAAATGTTTGTCTCCAAAACCCTATGGATAATTTGTGTTTTTCTAGCACTTAATTATGCTACAAAGTTCTCGTCTTGTATTTGTAGAAAAACTATTTTGTTTTCTTTACCCATCCTGGTACCTATAATACTTACAGAACTTTTGTATTTTACATATAATATAAAATGCCCGGTGTGTGTTTGTAGAGATAGATGATGGGTGGATGGATGGATGGATGGATGGATGGATGGATGGATTCATGGATGTGGGTTTTATTTTGTTCAGACTAAGCTGGTTTTTCGGTCTGCCCAATAGCCACTTTCTGTCTCTGGAGATGTCTTTTTAATGAAATCTTTGCCTATAGCTCTGTTCAATTTGTTTAAGGTTTTTTTCTTCAATAACACTTCAAACTGCACATCGCTTGTGACCCTCTGTCTTCCAAGTCACCTTCACTGCCATCAGTTCAGTCCTGGAGACTTTTACGTGAGAAGTCCAAGATCAAGCTCACGTTTTTCTGATTTCTATTTTCTACATCACTGGTTCTTGCCTTTGCTGCTCTCGGGGTAGTTTGCTAATGCATTTTTAGATTCTCTGCAGTGGCATCTTACCCCATCCATACCTGGTTATGTCTCAGCCTGTTGTCTTTTCATGCCAGCCTGTGCCCACCCCGTGACCTGCTGCTTGAATGTCCCCCCTGGGGTTTCTCTAACCACTCAGCTCCCTTGTTTTACCTGCTCTCTTCTTCCTTCAGCCCACGTTGTACTTGTAATTTCTTGATTTGTCCGTTACCAGGTGAGAGTCTCCATGAGAGCAAGGACTTCATCTATTTTATTCAGAGACACACCTTCAGCCCTCGCACAACGGCTGACAGACAGTAGGTGCTTAATAATTCTGTGTTGGATGGGTACATGTTCACCTCGCTCTGGCTGGGGTTCCCGTTGGCTGTACTCTCACTGTTTCGAGCCGGCGGTTCCCAAACTTCCCTCATTGAAGGATCACCTTCGTACCACTTTCAGGTACTGTTTGCACTGTTATTTACTTGATATTTGTCTTTAGATCGGTTCACGCCCTAAGCAACAAAATCTACAAATAAAGATGAGGTCTTAGTTCCTTTTTCTAAAATGCATTGAAATAAACACATAACTGTAAAAAGTGTAAATTTCACCCACGAAGCACTGGACGCTGCAGGTGACGTGTGGCCGCACTTGGAGAAACCCTTTCCGAAGCTCGCCGGCCGCCGCGGTTCGAGGAGCCCAGGTCCTCCAGTGTGAGGCTCTGGCGCCTCCCATGTTGGTCACCGGTGCCTGTGATGGGACGGCTCAGTGACGCGGACTGAGGCACCGCAGTCGGCGAGGAAGACACCGCCCCTTCCTGATGGGGTTTGCACACGCACAGGGAGAAAGCCAGGAGATTAATAAGCAGATACGCAAGATAATCCCAGACTGTGCTTAGAGCCGTGAGGAAATAAACCATGGGGTTGAGAGGGTGACATGTGAGAGTGGTGACATGGAACAGACCTGAGGATGAGAAGGGCTGGGCTGTGGGAAGGGCCAGGGGAGAGTTTTCAGGCAGAGGGAATAGCAAAAGCCTGAAGACAGAGGGCAGGGCTGGGAGACCGTGAGTGTCTGCTCATCTTGCGGGCGTCCTGAATGCCCTCCCGAGCTGAAAGGCAGGACCGTGCCTGGGCCGCAGCACAGCCTGGACAGGAGTCCAGGTTTGTATGGTTTAAGCGGGCCTCGGACCCTGAACAAGCATCGTACACTCAACAGCATACATGCGGCTTTGGCACAGCGGAGGCCTGGATGGTGTGTGAGCAGCTGACTTCCCGGGGCTTTGGCCGGCGGCACAGCCCACTGCTCTTCTTGCTCCTGGCACGACCAGCAGGCCACCCCCTGCCGGCCCTTTGCCCCCACGGAGCTGAATATATTCTGCTACCCTGCATCCAGGGGACACACTGAGGAAAGGACTCCAGCCCGGCCGGGCGTGGCTCAGCGGTTGAGTGTCGATCTAGGATCCAGGCGATCGGGGTTCGAGTCCCAGTCAGGGCACATGCCGGGGGTGCGGGCTCGATCAATGACTCTCTCATCATTGATGTTTATCTCTCTCTCTCCCCCTCTCCTTTCTTCTCTCTGAAATCAATAAAGATATATTTTTTTTAAAAGAAAAAAAAAAAAAGGAAAGGACTCCTGTCAGTGGCTACTTTCTCCCAGGAGGCCGTGGGGAATTGCCTACGGCTGCAGCTGGATCACCCCCACTAGGGGGCACTGTTGTGCTGCAGGAAGTGGGCAGGCTGCAGACCACCCCCTGCACAACCTGTCAGCACTGGGGACTCTGGAGTGTAAGACGGTAAAGCTTGGGGTTCAGACTGAACTCATCCAATCATTGGCTGGGGCGTTTGCAGGTGCCTGGAAAGCATTCGGAACTGGCGGGGGCCAACAGGTCCTTATAGATTCTGGTGCAGGGGGCACAGCCGGCAGGGGACACTGGGCCGTGGGGGCCGTGCAAGGCTGGGAGACTGGCCTCAGAAGGCCGCTGGCTCCCCAGTTCCGCCCCCGCCTGGGGCTGGTCTGCGTGGAAAGCTGTGTGTGTTGATAGTACCATAGTGAAGACGGTCCGTTCTAACGGTGTTATTTTCTCTACGAGGTGTGACGTGAGCGCCTCTGCCCAGAGGGGCGGGAGACGGCAGGCTTTGCTCGTTTGCAGAGGGGAGAAGGTCTGAAATAGTGAGCGGAGTGGAAGAGGGAGCTGGCGGGGGGAGCATGGCGGGGTGCTGGCTGTGCAAGGCCCCCCGGTGTTGGCAATCTCACATGTTCTCCAGCTGCACTGGAGCCCCTGAGGCGCCACTTGGTACGTCACTGTAGCCTTGGTACCACGTGGTAGTCCCCAGGTACCATCTTGCTTCTTGGATGAATGTCTCTGGGGAATGGACCCAAGAGCCAGAGGGGCTTAGGATGGATGCAGAAAGCCGAGCTTAGCTAGAGAAAAGCACGGAGTTGCTCCCTGCAGCTGAGCATGGGTGAGGGACCCGATGGGTCCTGAGCTGGCTGGGACAGATGTCAGATGAGGCTGGGGAGGAGGCTACCAGTTGGATTTGGTTATAGACTAGATGTGGGTGTTGCTGGTGGATGGCGGGTAGGGCTATTAGTTGGCACATGAGGAGATAAGTTGAAAGTGAGCTAATGCTCAGAGGCAACAGCAGGGTGAGGTATTTGGGGGTACACTCAGAGAGCTGCCCAGAGGGCGCTGGGGTGGCAGGCAGGTGTGACAAGCTGAGGATGAATGTAAGGAGAGGAAGTGGAGCCTTTGAGCTTTATCTCAAGAACTTTGGGAAGAAAAGGAGGTATATAGGGCTATAGCAGGAGAGGGCGAAGGGAAGGATGAGTGGCTTTTTGAAAATCAAAAAGACTTCAACTGTTCAGCCAGACTGTAATCAATAATTCTATAGTATATATTTGAAAGTTGCTAGGAGACCTTCAAAGGTCTGATCACAAGGAAAAATTTTAACTGTGTAGTGATAGATGTTACCTAAACTTATTGAGTGATTATTTTGCAATATATTCAAACATCAAATCACATTATACACCTGAAATTAATATGTTATGTGTCCATTATATCTTAGTAAATATCTAAACTAATAAGAAAAAGAAAAACTAAATTGAGTTGGGGAAGAGGAGCCCATGAATGGCTGCGTGCGGTGCTTACTGGCTCACATGGGACTTGTGTTTGTCCAGCTCAGACCCCCAGCAGCCCGGTAACGTCGCCTAATCATCACCCACACGTTGCAACGAGGAAACAACTCTGAAAGCTACAAGGCCAGGAAATGGAAGAAACTGGACTCAGATCTGGGTTTTCTGAATTCAAACCATCCACAGTTCCTCACCCGACATCAATTAACCAATTCCATTTAATGCAACAAACCTCCGCTGAGGAGGCAACTTGTGCCAGTGTGGCCAGGACTGCCCGGAGCCCTTGCTGCTCCGAGTGTGGTGAGGGACCAGCAGGTGAGCCTCGCCGCGAGCCTGTTGGGAAGGCAGAGCCTCGGCCTCCTGCCTACAAGTGCGGCATCTGTATTTCAGGAAGACCCCGGGCACCGAATGCACGTCCAGGTGTGAGCCGGGACTGCAGGGACCCACTCCAGAGGGAGGTAGCTTAGGTGTGGGGAAGGAGCTCAGCCCAGGCTGGGAGGGAAGGCGGGTGATAGTTACCCCCAGAAGATGCCCTGATGGTGTCCCCATGTCAGCCAGGCTAGCTGCAGATGGCGCCCGAGAAACTGAGCTCCAGTTGCCTGGACGTTTATCAGAGCTGTAAGTGCGGCAGCGAAAACCATTCACTCAACACCCACGGCCGCCTCCCCCCCCCCCCAGCCCAGCGAGCTGAGGAAGGAGCTGTGCTCTGGGCGCCCCCTCCCCCTCCCACCCGCTCCGCGGCCCCCCAGACGCGTGCCTCCCCCTCGCTCCACAAAGCTGCTTCCGCCGAGGCTATCCTCCCAAACAGCGTCAACAGACTGTTAAACATCGTTTCTCATTAGCTCATTTTTTTAACTACAAAGAATACATGCTCATAACAAAAATATATGTATAATGAATGCAGGAAGAAAAAGGTAGAAATTAAATTCCACTCTACCCCGCCATCCGTTCCGGTCCCCCGAGGTCACTCTGCAGAGGAAATCACAGTCGCAGTTTACTGTGCATCCTGTTAGCGGTGGTTCCTGCGTATCTAGACTGGCACGTGGGGGTGTGTTTTGAACGTATGTTGCACATGTGGCGCTGGCAGTTATGCAACTTGCCTTTTTCACCGAATACCCCCTCTAGGGTCCTTTCTGGGTCAGTATCTGTAGATCCACCTCCTTAGGGAATGACCTGCCGCCTGGCCGCACTGTCGTTTACTTAGCCGGCCTCCTACGAACAGACACGTGGGTTGTTTCTGGCCTCTTTCTGATACAAACGTCGTTTCAGAGTTAGGTTACTGCCCGCTGCTGTAACAAACAAATTCCAGCTAAAAGTGTGTCTCTTGCTCACCATAGTCCCAGGGGCGTTTCCCGGTGGTAAGTGGCCTTTAGGCCCCTTCTAGGCCCACAGGGCTCTGAGCACTCAGCTAGTGCAGCGATTTTCAGCCGTGAGCCACAGAATCTTTAAAGCCTAAAGTGCCTGACTGTTTACTCAGGGATGACCCCTTTCCCTTAGGTTGTCAAATAAAAATATGACAACAGCCAACACAACAATAGCCGTCAGGTATGAATGAATCAAAATCATACCTATTTTTTTGTCAGATCGGCAAAAATATTTTTGTGTGTGTGCTGCAGAATTTGAGTAATTGGTTTATGCGTGCCAGGAGATGAAAATGGTTGAAAATCGCTGAGCCAGTGGACAGAAAAGATGGTGAAGAGGGCACAGCTACTTTGCGAGCAACTAGGCCTGGAGGTAACACCCTGTGCTATCCACTGTCCATGGCACCAGCCCCCCAGATGACGCCCCCGCGATTCAGGGGTTGCTGGGAAATGTAGGCCTTGGCTGGGCAGCTGCCCTTCTAGAAACAGAGCTACACCTGGCAGGGAGGAGCAGGAATCTTTGGTGGACGTCTCCCCACCTCTGCCGCAAAGGCTGCAACAAACGTCCTCGCACAGCCTGTATGTGCCTGTACAAATCCACTTCCAGAAGCGGGACCGCTGGCTTAAAGGGCACCTGCATTTTACATTTGGGTAGATAATATCGAATTTCCCTCCTAGAGGCCGCCTGGCTGTATGCGGCTACTGATACGGAAGGGCAGGTTCTACACACTCCTGCCAGCAATAACTGTCATAATACAGGGCGTCCCAAGAAATGTATACACTTCAACAGCGATAGCTCAATTTTGAAAATGAAATGTATGTTAATAAACACCACCGTTATAATTATTCAAAGTGTGTGTATACATTTTTGGGGACACCTTATATTTCAAAATATATTTTCCATTATTACAGGTGAATAATATTATTCATGATAGGTTTGAATTTGCATTTCTTCAGTTTTAAGAGAGATGGAGTAGGTTTCATATATTTATTTTCCACTCAGAGTTCCTTTTCTATTAACTCTTCTCGTGGCTTGTGTTACAATTCTACCAGCTGGTTCTTGTTTTTTATTGATTTGCAAGAACTTTGAAAAACATATTTAATATACACATATATGTTAAATTATCTTTTGTCTCTCAAATACTTTTCCAGGGAGTCATTTTCTGTTTATTTTATTTACCATATTTTTCCATCCCAGAGACTCAACGTTTGTTATGCAACCTTCTTTTCAGTCTTTTTCCCCAGGATTTTGCCTCATGCTTAGAAAGGCTGTCCTGGTGCCAAGACTGATTTCACATTCTCATGTTTCCTTCTAGTGAGAGTCACACTCAAATCCAGATTGTGTGACTTGCTGTGTTGCTTTGGGGACTGGCTTTCATTCTGCACTCCCCAGTTTCCGGAGCCTGCAGACGGGCCTGGGGACAGTGGCGGCTGTGCTGGGTCAGGGTGGAGACTGAGGAGGTGGCTCGTGGCAGAGCTGAGCCGCACATCTGGCCCAGCCACTGCACAGATGTAGCTGGTCGCTTGTTTATGTCCGGGGCTCCAAGGCCATGTCTCGGTCAGCCTGGGCTGCTGTAACAAAAATGCCACCGACTGAGTGGCTTGAACAAGAGAAATTTATTTCTCACAGTCTGGAGGCTGGAAGTCCAGGATCCAAATGCCGGCCGATTTGGTTCCTGGGAGAGCTGAGTCCTGGCCCTCGCAGGGCGGCAGGGAGGGGTCGTCTCCTCCCGTCTCTCCCTAGAAGGGCACCCAGCCCATTCCTGAGGCTCCGCTCTCAGGACCCCTCCGGATGCCAGCACCTGGGGGCTGGGCACTGACGTGATCGGAGGACACAAGGGTTCAGTCGCGGCGGACTGTGCGGATGGCTGACGGGCCGTGCGCCGCCCCTTAGAGACACACGCCGTGTGATGTGATACACCGCACGTCTCACAGGTAGTCAAGGTCAGCATCGCCTCCCATAGTTACCATGTCAAACCCAGTGTCTCAGCAGCCTCCCAGTGTGTAAGACAGTCTTCCTAACGACAGTCACCCATGCTAGACACTAGACCCAGTTATAAGATTGCTCCTCTTATAACTGAAAGTTTGGGTCCTTTGACCAGTGTCTGCCCCTTTCCCCCACGCCCCAGCCCTTGGTGGCTGCCATTCTGCTTTCTAGTTTTGAGTTCAACATATAGATTCCACCCATAAATGAGATCGTGCAGCAGGTGTCTTTCTGTGCCTGGCTTGTTTCACTCGGCCACATGAGAGGGAGCTCCTGCCCTTTGTGACAGCGTGGAGGACACCGTGCTCAGTGAAGTAACCGTGTGCCCATTTCTTATGGTTACTGAGCGACAGAACTCGAACACAGGTCTCTCTGATTCTAAATCCCTTCCTCGCCTCCGGCCACTGAAGTAGCCCACTACCCCCTGACTGTTTCTGTGTCTCTGCCATGCAAAGAGGATCCCTTTCTAGTCTCCATCTGTCACAGGACCGACTCAGGTGTGGGAGAGAGAAATAATAGGCCTGCCCGGAGGGAACATGCAAGCCCAGGGTCTCGTTGTGGAGGCAGGCATGGGGTTATTGTCTTCTCACTGTCACCCTGAGGGACATGCCGGTGCCTGGACAAACTGGGTTGACACTCCAGGAAAGGGACTCTGCCCGCACACCTCCAGCAGCTCCCCTCTTACAGGACAGGGCTGGGGCAGCCTTGTCAGGTGGGATGCCAGGCAGGCTGGGCATGGGGCCAGCTGTTCCAGGCGTTCTCTGGAAAAGCCAGCTTTCCAGCACCGGGGACCATGGGGACCTGTCAGGAACTGGGTTCAGGCATAGCCCCTGTTGCCAGAGGAGGGACACCACCAGCCCTATGGGAGCTGAGTGCAGGTGTGGCCGCTCACACTGGGAAAGGGGACCCACTCCGCCCTGTGGTTTGCATGCCATTAATTCCTCGAGAGCAGAAACTATACCTGGCTTAGCTTTCTATCCTCAATAAATGCTGTTCAGTGAATGTACACCAGGCACAGACAGGCATTGTCAACATGGAGGAGTGGTGGGTTCTGGATGATAATAGATGCAGGTAATGTGCCAAAAAGGGAGATGTCTGCAGTGGGTGCCATGGAATCCCAGGGCTGACAAATACTAACTCTTCAGGGAAGGGGGTGGATAATTAAGATGCAGTCAGGAAAGGCTCCCTGGAGGAGGTGGTAATGAGATAAGAGCCGAGAGAAGTTTTGCCTGACAGGCTACAGAGGTCTTCGCCCCCCAAAACACAACAGGTCCAAGGTCTCTTAGCATGAAATGTGCAGAATTGGGGGAACTTGGAGTAGTTGAGTATGGCCAGAGCCCGGGCAGCCATGGGCCAGGTTAAGAACAGCCACCTAAGTCCTGTGAAGGCCTTTACCAGTGAGCAGTGAAGAAGTACAGCTGTAGTGCAAGCCGGGCCCCAGCGTTTTGCTCCCGGGTCACGTAAGTGAAAGGATTTGGGGCTAAGGAGGGTGGAGGCCTCGGAGCTCTGCCTGCACGGGCTGAGCGCCTGGGGGTCAGCCGGGTTCGTTGCAGCACCAGCTTCTTGCAATAAGCTTCTCCCTCCTCTCCTGCTCCTAATTACCCCTCTGGAGACTGCCTGGTTTTCAAGGAGGCTGTTTGCCCAGTTAGCGCTAATAAGGCACTAAAGAGCCCCCAGGCAGCCAGGTCTTCCAGACACATCCACGGGTGTGCAGATCTAGCAGGAAATCTTCCCGAGAACCCTCGGCGGCCGTCAGGGGTGTGCCAGGCCTGCCAGCTCCCGGGCGGCCCTGCTCCAGGCCCCCGCGGGCTCCCGCGCACAGGATGGCCCTGTGTGGAGGGGTGGCCACCGGGGCCGTCTCTGCCCCACACAGTGGGGCAAAACTAGCATTTCCAAGCTGACAAGAAAGTATTTAGGGTGTGTGCTTTTTTTGGTGGGGCCGCAAGAAGCCCGTGGTTTTCCCTCAGGGAGCAGATGGGCTGCGGGCTCTGTGGCGGGGGGATGGGGCGCGCGGCCCCACTGGCACACGCTGACCGCAGCTGCTTCACTGCGCCAGGTGAAAGGAAGCCTTGCCTTTGTGTGTTCCCTTCAACTGCAGCCCTACTAAGTGCCCATCATCCCCTGGGTGCTGAGAACACAGCCGTGTCCACGGCAGACCAACCCTGTTCTCTTGGAGCTTGCAGTCCGGGGCTGGGCAGAGAAAGAAACATAGAAATAGTTTATCATACGGTAGATAGTAGTGAGCGCCATCGCGTCACCCATGAGAGTGCATTTGACCAAGGCTGCGCTTCCCAAGCTCAGATCTTAAGGATCATGGGCAGGGCGGGGGGTGAGGGGGGGAGTGTTAAAAATGGAAGGTCCTGGACTGCACCCAAAGCCATCGAATCAGAAGGTACAGGGAAGGGGTCTGTGACTTTTTCTCTAAGGCTCCGGGTTGATACTCAAACAACTGTTTTAAAGGCTGAGTGGCTAAAGGAACAGTCTGCAGCCCAGGTCCTTAGCTCCGGTGGCCCACTCGGATCATCCGGGGAGCTTTAAAACTGCAGGTGCTCAGCACTCACGCTGTGCTGGAGCTTCTGAGTTAATGAGTCAGGTGGGCCCTAGGTACTTACATATCTTCAGAAGCCCTCCAGGTGCAGCGGACTTGCCCACCTCCTCCCTCCCAGCCACACTGCAGAGCGACCACAGCCCTGTCCTGAACACCCGGGGACACCTTGGGCAAAGGACAGTGTGCAGATAAACTGCAGAAATGGCCAGAGAGTGTTCTTTTAAGTCTCATTTGACCTTCTTATATTTGGAGTTTGGGCTCCCCTCAGTCTGTGAGCCTGAGCACCTGTGGCCATGATGAAATCTTAACAATGGCACAATGATTCCACCTCCCCAGGACTCTGCTGAATCTTTCCTCTGCCCATGGTCAGAATGCCAAGGAAAGGCTGGGCTGCATAAACTGACACTGGCAATTTCTGAAGGCTCAGGGTGACCTCTCAATACCTTAGACGCTGAATCTCTGATCACTTTATTGAGTATCTATGGTGTGCCAGGCATTGTGTTAGGAAGGCAAAAATGAGAAGCAACACGCCCAAGTTGCTGAGGATCCATTGATATAAATGGATGCGTAGCTAATAAGTTCCCCATAACGGGATGAGGGCCCTAGGAGTTGGAGGCACAGAGGGCCATGAAACTACAAGGAAGTTTCACGGAGATGTGACTTCTGGTTTAGACTTGGAAAGGTTAGTTAAGGTTCACCACAGTGAGGGAGACAAGAAAGATGATCCCAAGTCTTGAAAGATAAAAACAAAAAAGGACCAACTGCATGAAAGAGCATGACTTTCTGTTCAGCATGGCCTGGGCACTGGGTTCCCAGGAAACAGCAAGAGATTCATTCTGGAAAGGTAGGCAGTGGTCCTGGTACCGAGTCAAGGAGTATGGACTTTACCAGAAAGGATAATTGATGGTTGACAAGATTAGATTTGCTTTAGAAAGATTTCTCTGGTGGACACAGAATTCAAATGGATTGAAAGGGAGGAGAGAACGGAAGCATGGAGGTTAGAGAGAAATCTATCGTCCGAGGAGTAGATGACAAGAGCCTGAGGGGGAGACTTGAAAAGTTTGGGGGGGAAAGCCTATGAGAATGAAAGACAGGTGTGAGAAGGGTCACGAATGACCTAGGTTTTTCTGCTCTGTGAGTGGATTCTGATGATATCTCTAAAAACAGGCAAAGGAGAGAAGTAAGTGAGGGAGGAAAGTGGCAAGTTCACTTGCTGAGGCACGGTGCCCAGCCCACTCAGCTGGGCATTCCAGCCTGGAGCATGGGAAGTTGGGGCTGCAGTTACAGACACGCGAGTCGGCAGCTCCCAGAAGAAGGAATGAGGCCCTCCAGAAAGATCACATACAAGGAGACAAGTGAGAGACACACCGGTGGGCAGATCCAGAATGGCCTGCAGAGCGTGGAGAATTCGAAAAGGGGTGAGGGCTTCAAGGCATAACTGGGTTAGACAGGTTGTTGGTTCCATTGTAACTCAACAATATCGATGCCATGGACTATGGACGACCCTGGAGATAGAGATATAGGTAAAGTGCACCCTGCCCGCATGCAGTGTATGTTCGAGTGGGGTGAGTGTAGCTCCCACGTGGAGGGGGCCAGGTTGTAGGAGCTAAGTTAGGGTTCTTGGGTTGCAAGCAACAGCAACCTATGACTAACTTAAAGGAGTGATAATTTATTGGAAGGATGTGTAGTAACTCACAGAATACAGATAAAAGCAGAAGAGCCAGGTCTCAGGGCAAGAACCAAGATAGCCAAAGGGACTTGGTAAGAGAAGATGATGGGGAGGTTTTCCCAGCTCCTATATCTGGTGGGAAGGTTCAGTCCAACCATTTCAGTCTTGGTGATACATTATTAGCCTTTATGACACAATTGGCACTGATTGGTCTAACTTGGGTCATGTACCCACCCCATGGCCCATCAAGATTTTATCCAAAGCAGGACTGGTAGTTCCTCAAAGGAAAATCGGGGGGGGGGGGGGGGCTCTTATCAGATCTAGGGCAATGGTTGCTGAGCAGGTTAAAATAACAGATGGCAGGTAAGTCCAAACAGTGATTGTCAGACTATTTTAGTAATTTTTGCAAAGCTACATGGAAAATAAAGGAGGCTGAAGCTTAAGAGGGTTACGGGGTGACAGAAAAATTCAGCTGTGTGTTAGCAGCTGGAAACAAGTAGGCAAAATTTAAACAAAGGCATGAAGAGGAAAAGCGAGCCTTAAGGAAAGTCTAATCCCGCCCCCACGTGTGCACAGAGCAGGGAGGTGCATGTCCAGTCTCCGAGCACATTTTCCTCTCGCAGGCCTCAGCGCTCTATTCCAGTGACCTCCAGAGACATGCATATGTAGGGTATTCTTTGCGGGGAGAGGGAAAATCTGAAGCACGCAGGAGCCATTTAACCCGTGGCACGTGTTGTTTACAGTCTGGTGTCTGTACCTTCCTCAGTATTTGTAATTTGGTTTCACAGCTGACATGCCAATTAGGAATTCGAAGATGGAGCTTCACTCCAGGTCATAGCCAGGGGATGGTGTGATACTCTGAAGACCACTGGGACTGGTCAGAATTTTCCAAACTGGTAACAGAGAGATTTTCATTGGTGCTCCTGGCAAAGTTCAAAGCTCTTTAGTCAAATAAGCTTGGGAAATGCTGGTCATCACTTCCTCTCTTGGCTACTCTTTAGTGTATTAAAGGGTATTGCAGAGAAATCTGTTTCAGGGCTTGTCAAGTCAACTTCTTTGTGTGGGGGGGAGACCTTTATATCAATAATCCCATAGAGTTTGAGAAGTCCTTAAGTTTAAATGCACTGTCACATTTATGTAATTCTACTTTCATCGTAAAGGCCAACATCTAATTACAATGTATGCCAGGGCTATAGTCTAATATAGCCAGATTTCAAAGTAAAGCTGACCAAAGAACTCTGTTCAAGTGTTTTGTGAATGTTTTCTAATAATAATATCCATTTAAAAAGTGGCCTACTGCCCTGCTGGGCATGGCTCAACTGTTGAGCATCGACCTAGGATCCAGGAGACTGAGGTTCAATTCCCGGTCAGGGCACATGCCTGGGTTGCAGGCTCAATGCCCAGCCAGGGGCGTGCAGGAGGCAGCCGATCAATGACTCTCTCATCATTGATGTTTCCATCTCTCTCCCCCTCTCCCTTCCTCTCTCTGAAATCAATAAAGATATATATATATATATATATATATATATATATATATATGTGTGTGTATATATATATATATATTTAAAAGTGGCTATTCAGTATTAATAAATATATTAAGACTTCCAACTCACATGGGTTCATTATAAACGTTGGGCCTGGAAGAAAACACCAGTTGTACCAGCCTATCAGCTGCACAGTGGCTTTGAAAGCTCGAGGGGCTGAGGGCGGGTTCCCAGGAAAGGCAATAGGGGAAGAGATCTGAGAGTACAGGTGGACAGGTGAGCCCTGCCTACCTTTTCCTCTGAGGCCGGCAGGAGGGGTGCAGGAGGGGAGCAGGTAATAGTCCATTTCAGGATGGAGGAGAGAAAAGTTGAAGGTGTGACAGCCGTCTTCCTCATGCAGCGGGAGACTAGTGTGTTAAGGGTGGGTGATAGGAGTACAGTTGGGAGCTTATGGTGAGAATTTGGACTGTGAAAAATCATAAGGGGCCTGTAAAATCAAAAATAACAGATTACTAAGCAGTGTTGAGGCTCAGTTGAAGATAGAAATAATAAATAATTATAAATAAATAGAGGAAGGATCCAGTTGCCAGGTTCAGCAATTTTCTCTCCTGCTATTTGGCAACCCAGAGACAGAATTAGAAATGATGGAAGGTTGAGAGGATGTACTATTAGGGGCTAGAAGAGCAACGAGACAAGGAAACTGATGATGATGATGAAGAAGAAGAGGAGGAAGGAATGGAAATGACTGCTCACTGGTCCAGAGAGGCTGTGCGAGAACATGAAATCAGGAGGATCACAGGCGGATCTGAAGGTCAGGGGTAATGATTTGCGGCTGTGGTGAATGTACAGAGAAGTAAGGTGCAGCCTGCCTTCGTTGCCGTGGCCTTTGTTGGCTGGTGGATACATCGCTCCAGGCTCTGCCTTTGTCCTCACATCGCCTTCTTCTCTGTGTCTCTTCTCCCCTTCTGTTGTCTCATAAGCATACTCCTTAGGCCCAACCTAATCCAGGATGATTTCATCTCAAGATCCTTAACTTGCATCCACAAAGACTCTTTTTCCAAATAAGGTCCTGTTCATAGGTTCTGGGTGGATACATCTCTTGAAGGGTCACCATTCAACCCTCTACGTGGTCCTAGAATGGGATTTCAGAGTGAACCATTTCAGAATTGGGGCAATTCCAATGACAAGACCCAAGGGGTGGCCAGGAGTAAGAGTTGCTAAAAAAGAGAAAATAGAGATACTTGGTCAAAGGACTGTGAGGCCAGGTTATTGACTAGGCATGATGGTAGGGTCTGGGATGAAGAAGACCAGGAACCAGGAGTCCATAGTCCAGAGGAATGTGAAGCCCAGGGCTCTGGGCGTTGGTCAATCATAGTGTTAGGAGTGAGAACCCTCTATTGGTCATCCTCGACTCTGCCTTCCATTGGAATCATCTGAGGAGCTTTAAAAAAGTATCCGACCCCAGAGAGTTTTAATCAGTTGGTGCAGGATGGGGCTCAGATATCTGTATTTTAAAAAAATTCCTCAGGTGGTCTAATGTGTAGCCAGCATTAGAAAAACTAGTTTAGGGTAAAACATGACATTCAGAAAGAAGCAATGACTCGGAGTCAAGGGTGACCCTCCATCAAGGTCTGAAAGAGACACATCTGGGAAGGAGCTCCCACCATCATCTCCGAGAAGCTCAAGCAGAGCCAAGAAATTAGAAGTAGGGGAGCGAGAAGTTGCAGTTCCTGGCTTCTGCATGAGGCCCCGCTGGCTGGCACTTCTGTGCTTCTTCAAGCTCATCCCAAGGAGGTAGTTCTGCAGGGAAAGACATCAGAACTCCTTTCTTTCTTTTTTTCTTTCCTTTTATTTTCCTTCCTTTTTTTTCAAAACAGAAAGTGCTAAGAATTTCTGTTTTGTTCTTTTAATTTAGTGATGAGGGATACTTTTATTTTATTTATTTATTTTTCAATTACAGTTGACATTCAATATTATCTTAGTCTCAGGTGTACAGTGTAGTGGTTAGAACTCATTTCTAAAACACTTGCTGTTCCTACAAAACGAATCTTTTCCCCAAAGCAGGTTTTCTAGTATATTGGAGAAGTCTCTTTTTGCCAGAACAGTATTCGGCGCCTTCCTTTGCATCTTTTGAATAAGTAACAACCGCATGAACAATTTCCAGTAGTGTAAAAGGTTATACACTAAAAAGTCACTCTCGTTCACTCCTCACCCCCGCTCTGCCCCGGCCCCGCCCCAGGACCCCCTGCCTGCCTGTTCCTCGGGCCCTTCCCGGGTGAAGATGCTGTCTCCCCTCATTTCATTTAATGCTTTACCCCGGCCATCGTTCTCTGTTGGCACACACGTGCCTACCTCACTCTGTTGGCTAGTCCATCATTTATTGAGCCCGTGCTGATGGACGCTTCCTGTCTTAAAGCAAACTCGTTCAAGACTAAACCATAAAGTCAACAAGAGAGAAAGCGGGTTCCTCTCCAGGCGAGAGCAGGGGAGCCCCGGGTGTCGCAGAGGAGGGGAGGGCCCCGGGAGCTGGGCAGCCCTCCTGACCTGTGCTGCTTCTGCCCGCAGGAGCCTCATGCCCAGGACCCTGGAGAGCCAGATCACGCTGGAGAAGACGCCCAGCTACTTCGTCACTCAGGAGGCGCCCCGTCGGATCTTCAACATGTCCCGAGACACCAAGCTGATCGTGGTGGTGCGGAACCCCGTGACCCGCGCCATCTCCGACTACACGCAGACGCTGTCCAAGAAGCCGGACATCCCCACGTTCGAGGGCCTGTCCTTCCGGAACCGCACGCTGGGCCTGGTGGACGCGTCGTGGAACGCGATCCGCATCGGCCTGTACGCGCTGCACCTGCAGAGCTGGCTGCGCTACTTCCCCCTGGCGCAGATCCACTTCGTGAGCGGCGAGCGGCTCATCACCGACCCCGCGGGCGAGATGGGGCGCGTGCAGGACTTCCTGGGCATCAGGAGGTTCCTCACCGACAAGCACTTCTACTTCAACAAGACCAAGGGCTTCCCCTGCCTCAAACGGGCGGAGTCGAGCCTCCTGCCCCGCTGTCTGGGCAAATCCAAGGGCAGAACTCACGTGCAGATCGACCCCGAGGTCATAGACCAGCTCCGGGAGTTTTACAGACCTTACAACATTAAGTTCTATGAAACCGTCGGGCAGGACTTCAGGTGGGAATAAGCCTCCGACGTGCGAGGCTCTGCTCTTGGACTCTGCCACAAGCTGTGTTCTTAGGGCCTATGATCCCCTCGCCCCAGCAGAGCCATGCTCCAGCCCCACCCCCACCTTGGGCTCCCTCGTCCTGGAACCCGGGAGCCCGGCCAAGGCCGAGAGACGGGGGTGCTGCCGCTAGCGCCCCCCAGTCTGCCCAGGCAAAGCCATCTGCTTGTGGCGCGTCCAGTCAATTCCAAATCGTTTCCCCTCAGCCCATAAGCTGCCCGGGAAACTGCTTTAAGGAGCGGCCTCCCCGTTTTGGTAGCCAGTGCAAGTGGTGATGGTTCTGTTGCAGTGAACACAGCTGTCTGTCCCTGTCACCGTCCACCCCAGAGTGAGCTTGTTAATTCCGAGTGTCCTGTGCTTCCCTCTGAGCTGAAACCTCCTGAATGGCCCTGGGGTGGCGTGGGGACCATCCTCCTCTCCCTGGCCTCAGCTGCTCATCCAGACGTGCAGAGCCGAAGCGCCCCCGGGCCACCCCTCGGAGACAGACCCTTTGATGATGGGATAAACCGGAGCTTCCTAAGGCTGTGGTCTTGGCTCTACTTGAAGGGTGACTGTCTTCAAAGTCCCCCTGGTGACTCTCCCTGCTCCCTGTGGACAAAAGCACATAGTTCCGCTGTTACGGGTACTTGCCTCACCAAGCTTTCGTGTTCAGCATGCGACAGAATCATGCTTGTCCATGTGAAATAAATACGGCTCTCTCGTGTCCTGGACACTGGGCTCTTCTCTGTAAGCTGGGCTGGAACCCGACTCGTTCGTTCAGGTCCTCCATGCAAGGAGGGGCTGGGGCTGGGACGTGGTAGGAGGGCTGTGAGAGGTGCCAGGCCTGCGTGGGTATCGGCAAGTGTGGAGATGGGGAAAAGAAGTTCTTGCTGGCGGGTGATGGGGCAGATCACAGGGAGACCTGTAGGGACATCTTCTATCTGAATCATGAGTCTGAACGTATTGTTCTGCTTAAGCCTTGCTTCTCAAGGGCCAAACGAGAGGCCCAGGTGCTGAGAGGACATCAGATGTGCATTTGCTAGTCCAGCAGGATATTTTGAAATAATTTCCAACATTTAAAACTTGGGAGGGTTCATATGAAAATATAGGTATCCAGATTTTCTTGTTAATGGAACCTTGGCTACACAGAGCCTGCGCTCCAGCATGGCAGCGAAGGGCTGGCACCTCTGGGTGGGCCTGCAGGCCCCGTTTTCCAGTCCCACGAAGCCCTCCTCACTGATTTAACCCTCTGCCTGGCCCTGTAGGCAGCTGAGTTCACAGCTCTGTTTTGGGCATGCACTGTGACCCCAGAATAAAGTTCAGATGGTGCCAAGACATCCCCTGCTGACAGTTTCCAGATCATCTCCTGCTTCTCTCCCTCCCCCTCTGCTCCAACCTCACAGAACTATGGGCCTTTTCTTGGCTCTTTCATGCCTTTGCCTGGAATGTTCCCCCTCACCCCACATCTCCAGACAATGGAAACCCCATGCTCCCGTGAAGTCTCATGACCCTTGCTGGGTATTTGTGGAGCCTTCCTAACCAAGCTGAGTTCTCTGCTCGCTGTTTTGTGTTCACTTGGAAGTTTGCACACATTGCAGTTACAGCTTTTATCACACTGGATAATCATTGTTCAGATGCTTGTCTTGACCACACACCGTGAACTTCTCAAGGGTCCAGCTGGCCCCTGGCTAACACAGAGCAGGCGCACACAAATGTTTGATGGATGGATGTGTGAACAGGTGGATGGATGTGGAGGCATGGACAGGGATATCCCAGGGAACTGCACTTCGGGGCACTTCCCAGATAGCTCCATAGGCCCCACAGGTGGCCAGGAAAGATTGCCGGACCTCCAGGGCCACTTTGTCTTTGTTGCTCCATCAGGCATCATGGAAATTTCCTGAAAATGAGAGGCTGGAGGAGAGAGGCCTAAGGCATTAGCTCTGTGTCTTGGCCCATCTTCCTGCCCCACGCATTTTACAGAAGATAAATAACTGAGACCAGGGTACCCAGAAGCCAGCTCTGGGCGTTTGCCCCCTCTATGCATCCCCCGAAGGCATGGCAAAAGGACACCCAGGCCAGTGGGAGCCACTGCCTCCCAGAAGCTGGGGCCCTGAACCTGGTGACCAGAAGAAGGGTGGGTTGCAGTGAACGTTAATGAACTGCACCTATACTCTTCATCCAGAAGTTCTTGGTGTCCTGTGATCCCAGGCCACATGCTGGCCAAAGCCGTATACAAAGGAAGACAGAATGACATTGGGACACAAAGGAAACCCCCAAAACGAGTTGGTGAGATTTGCTTGTTTATCCTGACAGGAAAGAATCCAGTCAGAATGGGTAAAAATTCTGAATTCCGTGTGCAAGGAGGCAGCTTCACTCCTTTGCATTACAAGCACTCTCAGACCACCCAGACCAAGCAGCGTCTTAATATTAATGACTAGGTCAGGCCCTTGTATTTAGCATAGAGATAATTGCATTCAAATGAAAGATGCTCAGGTACCCTGAAAATCCCAGTTTAAACGAGTGACGCCTGGTGTACGTGAATCTGCTCAGCAAACTGATTCTTCATCCAGTGCAGGCCTCCCCAGGGCAAACGTGCACAAGTTCCAAATATTCCTGCGTGCCTGCGTGTGTGTGTGTGTGAAGTGTGAAGTGTGTTCTTTCTCACTACCGATCCAGGGTCATAGGTCAAAGTGCATAGGTCAGAGGTCAAGGGCCCAAGGTCAGAGGTCATAGGCACTGTCACAAGAGGCAGCTGCTATGGGAATGGCAGCTCTATCCGCAGGCAGCTTCGTAGCCGGGCGCAGCCTGGAGAGGCAGTGCACCGTGAGAGGCAGCACCGCTGAGAGGCCTTCACCGTCCCGAGGCGCCAGTTTCCAGAGGTGGGCTCGCGCTATCGCGAGAGGCTCCCGGGCTCGCGAGAGCTGGCCAGTAGCCCAAGAGGCAGGCAAAAAATACGGGCCTCCCTAAAGTCCAGAGGGGTTGGAGGCAGAGTCAGAGGCATCTAATCCAACTAGTAGAAGGCAAAGAGGCCCCTGCCCGGCCCACCCTGACAGATGGCACCAAGCCTGTATGGGAGCTGCCTCGGGTGCGAGCCTACACCCACCGGTGCCTCTCCTCCTGTGCCCAGCACACTCCGGGCATAGACAGCCCTGTTATTAGAAGGATCTTTATTCTATTGAGACTGAACGTACGAAAACATTCAAACCTGTGAAGAATTTTTGTGAGATTATTTGAGCCAAATTGTCGACATGTACCAGGGAGCAAAACCTCAACAGATTGAATTTATGACCAAAAGGGAAATCTATGAATGAAAAGGGACCCAATACTAACCTGAAAAGCTCGGGCAAGGACTGCTTGACAGCCCCGTTAACACCAGAGGTTCTGGCCCCCTCCGTCCTGGTGCCGATCCCACTCTGCCTTGCGCTCAGCAGGAAGGGAGCGCAGGGATGGGCGAGCGCCACCCAAAAAGAACAAGCGGAGCCCATGGGCTCCGAGCTTGCTGTAGCGAGGACCCTGCGCTGAGGGGCTTCTGGGGCGGCCTGATGGGAGGCTGTGGGCAGGGCAAGCTCGAGGCGGGCTAACTGGAAGCAGGACACCCTATGTGCTTGGTGTGCGGGCACATTTGACCTCCTGCGGTTGGTCCCGAGTTGGACGCAGAGACATAAAAATAGGAGCGCTGGCATCGTTGACCAGTCCTGCCCGCTCTGGGGCAGCTGCTGCGGAGGTTGCGGGCCGGGGTTCTGCTGTCGTGTTCGGCCTCGCTGCTGTCCATTCAAACCCTCCGTCTCTGGAGAGCAAGTGGGGCCTGGGGCAGCACCGGCCTCTCCCTTGAGCTCGCACCTTTGTATGCTGAATGGTGCCTCCTAGGTTCGGGCAAGGCTGTGGGGTTCCTTTTGCTCACATTGCCCTTGGGTAGAACTCAGGTGCTTGGCTGCCTCAGTTGCAAGGGAAGCCGGGATGCACGATGGTGTTAGTCTTGGTTCCTGCTCCCGGACTAATGAGCGTAAGAGCCACGCCTCCTTACTTACGAATACTTACTCTACAAGGTGACAAACTGCAGTCACGTGGTACGGGGCACAGGGAGGACAGCAGGGGCTGTCCTGGAGGAAGCGACAGGGGCCCCGTGTCTCAGAGGGTGAGGAGACCCCCTTTTAGAGAAGGGTGGTATATGGCAGTCTGAGATGCCCCTGGGGCACAGTTTTTCTAGGTGGGGTCAATTGGGACCAAGGGTTAGGGCACTGGGCTAAATTCTGGTCACTGGATTGGGCCCTGAGCCCACCTACACCACACCCAGCTTTTCCCCAGCTTCCGAGTGTACCTCACACCTGCCTACCTGGTGCTAAGGGCAGAAATGCAGACTCGCTCTTCTTCAAGGAAAGATGAGCCACCAGCCCACTTAGACTCCTGGGACGGATGTAATTTCCTCACCCTCCCACCCGCCTCGCAGCACCCAGCTCCTAGCACCCAGCACCCAAGAGCTGAGTGAGGAAACAATTCAGGTGGTTAAGCAGGCGCCCCAGTGGGCTCCTCACACCGTGACAGTGAGCCTGCCTCTTGGTAAACTTAGCTTCCTGGAAATAAGGAGAACATACTGCTTTTATCACTTAAAAAAAGAAAGCATATATAGCTCAACCCCCAAAACAAACTTAGGAAAAGTTTTATTCCGTTTTTCTAGTGAGAAGTGAAATACGAGTGTGCCGCTTAGGAACTGTATTTCTGACTGCTTTTTACTGACAGTCGTGTCTTAAAAAAATTAGGGATTTATTGTCTCAAATGGAAGAGGTCAGTTAAAGAAGCCTTGAGCTGGACAGCCCGGGCCGGTACAGTGGCAGCTCCATTCTGTTACGCCAGCAGGGACTCGGGCTCCCTTTGTCTTCCTGACACATCAACCCTAGTCCCTGGCTTTCATCCTCATGGTTCAAGACAGATGCTGGTGCTCCAGCCACCACACCTGTGCTTCAGTCAGAAACAGGAGGGAAAGAAAGAAGTCAGGAAAATATCCCTCTTGAACAAGTCAACGCATTTGAGGAGATTTTCCAGAAATTCTGCCCAGTAATTTATACTTCCATCTCACTCACCACTCCTGCCTGAAAGGGAGGCCAGAAAAATCCAGTCTCTTAGCTGAGCACATTGTCTCCCTGACAACCCAGGATTTCAATGCTCAGGAAGAAGGAGAGAGTGGATATTGAGAAGGCAATTAACAGTCTCTGTTACAATGGAGCTCCAGCAGTTTGAAAAAGCTGTCTTAGATGACCAATATCTCCCAATCGATCTTCAAAACGTCTCCAGTACCTCCCATAACGTGAGACCTCCAACTCCTCTCCCTGCCCCTTCCACCTGACTCCTCAAGACAGATGCCCCAGCAGGAGGTTCTTCCTGCGCATCTGAATGGGGACCATGTCAGGCTACCCCAATGCTGTGTCCCCGAGTGCAGTCAGGACGCCTGCAGAGTCCTGAACGCTCTCCCCAGCAGCTGCACCGCCAGCTCTCAGGAGTCGGCTGGAGCTGCTAGGCACACCCTACGCCATCTCCCACCTCCCTGCCCCCGAGCCCACACACATCCCAGAGCTTGCACTCCTCCCAGGGCGTGAGTCAGAGACCTGGGCCTTGGGGTGCACTTGCCCCTGGTGCTGGGATTGCACCTGCGGTCTGGGCTCGGGACAGAGGGCTTTGCACACCTCTACAGCGAGTCAGACGCACCTCGCATGACAGTGTGAAGGGGTTGTGTCACTGCATTTAATTCACCTAAAGTCAATTATATGTTAGAGGGAGGAGGGAGGTGATTTAAATCATGTGAGTAGTTTTATCTGACATCTTGCCCTGTGAACGTATACCCCAGTGACCAAGACAAGGCCCCACGGACCGTTTGTCCCCTCCACCCCGGCTGCTTGTCACAGTGTGAGCATTTTGCTTCAGTTGTGATTCCAATGTTGAGTATCACTTATTTTACACACTCCACGGCCCCTAAGCAAAAGCCAGCTCCTTCCTCAGATGCCCAACTGGGTAAATAAACGAATCCGTAGCCATGGCTGGTGAAAAGGGTAGTGCTGGATCCCGGGGATTTCTCAAGGCCATTCTGCCTTTGGCATGGGGCCTGTGGACTCTATAGCCCCGTGCCTGAGTGAGAGGCATGGCCACTTTATTTGTCCCTTCACGTGGCCTCTGCATCCTGCGTACACACACACTTAGAACGCAGCAGAAGGGACAGACACTATGCAAAGTGGCGAGAGAAAAGCAGGGGCGGATGGCAGACTTTCCGGCGGCTCCTTAGTTCCTGCCTTCCCCGTGTGCCCGCCTGCTCCCGTGGCACACGGCCTGTGCCTCCTCCCTCAGCCGGGCCTCATTGAAATGCTCGTGTGCCACTGGCATTCACATGCTCCCCTGTGCCACCCAGGACTGGAGGGGGGCCTGTGACTGACGTGTGTCTGGCTGGTCCACCTCCGGTCAGAGATAATTGACCGCATGTGACTAATTGGATCGCCGATGCCTGCCTCCTGCCTCCTGCCTCCTGCCTCCTCCTCCTGCCTCCTGCCTCCTGCCCCCTGCCCCCTGCCCCCTGCCCCCTGCCCCCTGCCCCCTGCCTCCTGCCTCCTGCCTCCTCCTCCTGACTCCTCCTCCTGCCTCCTGCCCCCTGCCCCCTGCCCCCTGCCCCCTGCCCCCTGCCCCCTGCCCCCTGCCCCCTGCCTCCTGCCTCCTGCCTCCTCCTCCTGCCTCCTCCTCCTGACTCCTCCTCCTGCCCCCTGCCCCCTGCCCCCTGCCTCCTGCCTCCTGCCTCTTGCCTCCTGCCTCCTGCCTCCTCCTCCTGCCTCCTGCCTCCTGCCCCCTGCCCCCTGCCCCCTGCCCCCTGCCCCCTGCCCCCTGCCTCCTGCCTCCTGCCTCCTCCTCCTGACTCCTCCTCCTGCCTCCTGCCCCCTGCCCCCTGCCCCCTGCCCCCTGCCCCCTGCCCCCTGCCTCCTGCCTCCTGCCTCCTCCTCCTGCCTCCTCCTCCTGACTCCTCCTCCTGCCCCCTGCCCCCTGCCCCCTGCCTCCTGCCTCCTGCCTCTTGCCTCCTGCCTCCTGCCTCCTCCTCTTGCCTCCTCCCCCTGCCCCCTGCCTCCTGCCCCCTGCCTCCTGCCTCCTGCCTCCTGCCTCCTGCCCCCTGCCCCCTGCCCCCTGCCCCCTGCCCCCTGCCTCCTGCCTCCTGCCTCCTCCTCCTGACTCCTCCTCCTGACTCCTGCCCCCTGCCCCCTGCCCCCTGCCTCCTGCCTCCTGCCTCCTGCCTCCTCCTCTTGCCTCCTCCCCCTGCCCCCTGCCCCCTGCCCCCTGCCTCCTGCCTCCTGCCTCCTGCCTCCTGCCCCCTGCCCCCTGCCTCCTGCCCCCTGCCCCCTGCCCCCTGCCCCCTGCCTCCTGCCTCCTGCCTCCTGCCTCCCCCTCCTGCCTCTTGCCTCCTGCCTCCTGCCTCCTGCCTCCTGCCCCCTGCCCCCTGCCTCCTGCCCCCTGCCCCCTGCCCCCTGCCTCCTGCCTCCTGCCTCCTGCCTCCTGCCTCCTGCCTCCTGCCTCCTGCCCCCTGCCCCCTGCCTCTTGCCCCCTGCCCCCTGCCTCCTGCCCCCTGCCCCCTGCCTCCTCCTCCTGCCTCCTGCCTCCTGCCCCCTGCCCCCTGCCGCCTGCCTCCTGCCTCGTGGGAATGGCAGACCCAGCACCTGGGCCTGGAGCTCCTCTGAGGAGCATCAGTCTGAGTGACACATGCCCAGTCTTGCAGTGGGGCTGGCATCTTGGCCCTGCCACGGGTCTGCAGTCTTGCCCCTCTGGGAAGGGGCTCTGATCCTTTCTAGGCCTGGAGCAAAGGGTGCATTTGCAGTGTGGCCGCAGCTGCCCACCAGCCCGGGCCTTCCTTCCCTGCCGGGCATTTGGCTGAACTGGAGCCCAGCACGGGCCCTGCAGTTCCGTCTACCCAGGTGAGCCTGGTTTCATGGGCTCAGTTCCCGGTTCCTAGAGGCTTTAAAGGCATCTCATGCCATCTTCAGAGTCCAGGACCCTCTCTCCAGAGGCTGCAGCTGTGCAGGGCCTGTGGGCAGAGGCTGAGCGAGGGGACTCTGGGTGACACAGAGACACAGTGATAAACTGGCAGAGACCAAGTGTTCAGGAGACAAGGGTGTTTATACAGGACTCCGGTCTTTCTTCTGATTTCAGTAATGATTACATGGCTTTTAAACTGGCTTAAGGGGACAGGGGCTTTTCACACACTTACATCATTTTCTCTTGGTAATAACTAGGATTTTCAGTCCCATTTTGCAGAGGGAAGAAATTGAAACCCAGAGATTTTTTTAAAACCCACTTAGCAATGCCAGGACTCAAATCTGTAACTCTAACTTCAAATTCTGTATATTCACTAGGAAGAGACTAAAACTCAAGCTGCCTTTTGGGAAGAATTTGACATCAATGAAGGCTGTTCGGCCTGGGAATGAAGAGCAGATGTGTGTTGTCTTTTAGGCCCACATGTTAATATCTGAGAAATGGATGGAATAAGAGGAAATTGGGCATAAATCCTGGTGTTTTGTTTGTGGCAAAAAAGGAGGCAGAGGGCAGTGGGGGTTTGACCCAAGCACGTCTCAGAAATTAAACTGACTTTGGAGAGCAGAGTGTCCGCACAGATCAACATGAAATCCCAGACCGAACTTAAATCCTCAAGACAGAGATAGAACCGTGCCAAGAAATGTAGATGGCGACTGTGGCAAGGCCACCGAGGTCAAACCCTGCTCTGGGCTTCCTGAGAGGCCAGGCGGAGGCGAGAGGCGTGAGCAGCGTGCCTCGCGCAGCCCGAGGCTGTGAGCGCGGAGGAGCGAGGGCCGGTCTCTGGGGAGGCTCCTTCCACCCAGCTGCTGGTCAGCAGGCGTCCTTGGTGGTTATTTTCACAGGACACCCTGGGGTCTTGTTTTGAATGAGTCTGACAGTTCTCCCCCCAGCTGCTCTTCCAGTTCCCTGGCCCTGGTCCCAGGACGTGAGGACAGTTGACCTTTTTGGCCGCTGGTTGGGAAGGGGTGGGGTCACGGTTCAGCAGCATCTCAGCTGCTAGGACGACCTTGCAGTGGCCTGTCCCCACCCGGCATGTGCACTGTGAGCTCACGTGACAAAGATAAGGACTGGGTTCGAGTTCACTCTCTTCACCTTCGTTGTCACCAAATCCAACCGGCACGAGCACCGAGTCTGCTCCCAGCCACCCTCCGTGGCTCAAAGGAAAGTACTGTAGAGCCTGCTCTTCAATGCAGAGACTGTAAGGACTCCAACATTAGACTATCTTTTCTCAGGGACTTTTTCCTGAGGGGAGCTGTCACCTCTTATAAATGCATATTTGTAGACGACTTTTCAGTTTTGAACCCAAGTGCACGGCCATTAACCTTTTGGAAAAATTTGGCAACAAAATGTCCCCCAGGTAACCGAGTGAATGAGCCTTTTGAGTAGGATAACTTAATGCTTCCCATTTGGAGGCCAAGATTTTTTTTTCTTTCCCAAATGCAGGTTTTCTTTTTGGCACAATTCCCATTCAGCTAATTCCATGTAGCCAGTGGGTTTGGCTGCTTCACACTGTCCCCTGGAACCTGTGACTACAACCTTGACATCCAGTGGCTAAAAGAGCCCTGGTCTACCCGTTCGATGTGGCGAAAGAACACATTTCCAATTCATCTGGAAACGGCACCAAATTATTAAAAGGCACAGTCTCATTTTATGCTATTAAAAAAAAATTGCTTTCCTACCCACTCAGATTCTTGCAGTGAATTTAGAAAAATGAGGAGAGAGAGGGAGAGAGAGGGTATTAAAAGCTTTGGATCAATACTGTTAAGATCATATGACTGGACCCATAAATGATTTATACATATGAAATCAAAGCCAATAATATACCAAGGATCTTAGGGTATTTGCTCTAAACACTCTCTATTGAGCAAAACAGAGTCAAGCCATGAGCAGTGGTCAGATAAATGAACTGCAGTTGCTGTCCTCATGGAGCACAGTAGAACGAGAGCCCCTAATGTCTGCGAAGATTAAATGAGGCACCGAGATTTCAGGGACTATTAACTGGACCGGTGTTACCCAAACTTTAGACAGTTGAGCGTCATCTTTACAATTTTCATCACCTGTGCTATTACTACCTTAATCTTTTCCTTTTCATCACCTCCTTCTTATTTACTTACCTTAATTTAAAAAGGAAACCTCGTGTTTCTATCCTTCCTGGAAAATCAGCCTCACTAACCCTGATTAATTAAAATATAAAAGCCTAACTATGGGGTGTCTTTGCCCCATTCCTTTGGTTTCCAAGAGAAGGGGGTTTTATAAAACGGTCTGAGATTCTTGTCTACCTTCTCTCCTCTTCCCAGAGGTGGCAAGAATTTACCTGGTTGGTGGGTGCAGTCATTGGTCCACATTTCCTGATTGGCTGGAGCCAATTTATCAGAAATCTTAGTTTCAGTCTCTTTCTCCTCCCTCCACCCAGACTGGAGTCAGGCAGTGCTCTGGGTAAAGGGTCTGCTCCTCAGAGTCAGGCCCTTCAGGTGGGCTGCCCAAGGGGCAGGGCGGATCGAGGTAGGGAGCACATCGGCAGGGCCCCTTGACGCTCACAAAGCCAGGACCCATCCTAGCCTTTATCATAAGAAGACCACTGCAGTCTCCCATCTGCGCTTTGTCTTTTTCTCAGTGAGTTCAGAATTCAGACGAAAAGAATACTACTACTTTACTGGTACTAGCAAATATGAAAAAAAAATATCAAATATGAAAAAAAAATTAATCATCAGTATGCTACTTAAAATCCTCTCATGTAGCAGCAATGAGACATTCCTCCCACTTTGAAATATTGGATAATGATTTGGGAACTTGTAGAACTTTTTTTTCCTCGCTAGAATAGATTACATTTTGAGTTTACCCTGATGGAGTCTATCCAAAGAGTTCATGCTAACAATTTGTAATATTGGGGCGATCAAAACTGAGACCAAAATCTAAAGCTTTCTGGGGCCCAAATGTTTCCTCCAGGAGCAGGGTAATATTCAGATTTCAAAACCAGTAAACAGGGCATCCGAGATGGCAGTGGAGCAGGTGGCAGTTACCTGCACCTCCTCCCAGGTCCAAACTGGAATTACAACTGAATTACAGAACAGTCAGCCTGAATAACCAACTGAAGGCCAGCTGAAGAGAAGTCTTATAACCAAGGATTCACAGAAGAAGCTGCATGGAGACTGGTAGGAAGAGCAGAGACTCGAAAAGGCTGGCCCCACCCCCACAGGAGGTGGCTGAGAATCCACAGGGACATCTCAGTGGCAAAGGTCCTCCCTGAGGAGCAGGGACTCTCACCCCCATGCTGGGCTCCCCAGCCTGGAGCACCAGAGTGAGAAGAGACACCCACATGATATCTGGCTGTGAAAACCAGTGAGAATTCTGTCCCTCGGGGAGAGACGGGATCTGCTAGAAACCAGGCACTCTCCTAAAGGTCCAGAACGCAAAGTCTTGTTCCCACTCACTCACCCTGGGCTCCAGCAGAGGGCGGGCAGATCAGATCAACTGGAGTCATGTGAGGACACACTGGGTTGTGTAGCTCGACTGCAAGGGCTGAAAGGACAGCTGGCAGGGTCCCTGTGCTGAGTCCCTCTCCTGCACAGCCCACAGATGCCATCTTTCCTGAGTGGAGCACTCCCCTCCAAAATGCATCAAGCCTAGGGAAATGCAGTAGCCTCACCCTCCTGACTCCCCATCACCTCACCCTGTTGATCTCAAGCCCTACGGACAAGTCAGCTGCCTGGGCCATGGTGTAGATTTTCTTGGAGGGCTCTTGAGGGCAAACTCAGGGGGTGTCAGGGATTGAGTTGTGTGGTTCTGGACTGAGGGCCATTTCTCCCCCATCAGCCCCATGCAGGCCAGAGTGGGCACTGCACACCAGAAGGGTGCCATTCATTGGTGCTACCCCCCACAATGGGAGATCCACTAGCCCTACCCTCCCGACTGCCAGTGACCCTGCCCTGGCACTATACATGGTTGTTACAGTATTACTGATTATATTCTCCATGCTAAACTTTACATCCGCGTGACTATTTTGTAACTGCCAATTTGTACTTCTTAATCCCTTAAACTTTTTCACCCAGCCCCCTAATGCCCCTCCCATCTCTCAACCATTAGTTTGTTGATTTATTGGTCATAGCCATTCTGACAGCTGTGAGGTGATATCTCGTTGTGGTTTTAATTTGCATTCTTCTGACAATTAGTGACGTTGAGCATCTTTACATACGTCTATTGCCCATCTGTTTGCCCTCTGTGGAGAGGTGTCTATTCAGATCCTCTGCCCACTTTTAATTGGATTCTATGTTTTTCTGCTGTTGAGATCTTTATACATTTTGTATATTAACCACTTATCAGATGTATCATTGGTGAATCTCTTCTCCCGTCCAGTAGGTTGTCTTATGATTTTGTTGATGGTTTCCTTTGCTGTGCAAAAACATCTTAGTGTGATGTGGTCTCATTTGTTTATTTTTCCTTTTGTTTCCCTTGCCCAAGGACATAATATTAGAAAAAAAAAATTACTACAGAAATATCTGAGATTGTACCACCTGTTTTCTTCTAGGAGTTTTACGGATTTTACTTTTACATTTAGGTCTTTAATCTATTTAGTTTATTATTGTATATGCTGTATGAGGGTGGTCTAGTTTCATTTTTTGCATGTATTTGTCCAATTTTCCCAGCACCATTTATTGAATAGACTGTCATTACCCCATTGTATGTTCTTGCCTCCTTTTTCATATTAATTGACCATATAGGTGTAGATTTATTTCTGGGCTCTCTACTGTCCTGTTGATCTAGATGTCTCTTTTTATGCCAATATCATGCTGTTTTGATTACTATGACCTTGTAGTTCGATTTGATGTCAGGTAGTCTGATGCCTCCAACTTTGTTCTTTCTCAAGGTTGCTGTTGCTGTTCGGGGTCTTTTTTGGTTCCATATAAAGTTTTGGATTTTTTTTTTCTAGTTCTGTGAAACACAGCATTGGTATTTTGATAGAAATTGCATTGACTTCATAGATTGCATTGGACAGTATGGGCTTTTAATAATGTTATTCTTACTATCTGTGAACACAGTGTATGCTTCCACTTATTTGTATCTCCTTCCATTTCTTCCTTCAGTATCTTATCATTTCCTTTCTTTCTTTCTTTCTTTCTCTTTCTTTCTTTCTTTCTTTCTTTCTTTCTTTCTTTCTTTCTTTCTTTCTTTCTTTCTTTCTTTCTTTCTTTCTTTCTTTCTTTCTTTCTTTCTTTCTTTCTTTCTTTCTTTCTTTCTTTCTTTTTTTCAAAATATATCTTTATTGATTTCAGAGAGAGGAAAGGAGAGGGAGACAGAGACAGAAACATCAATGAGGAAAGAGTCATTGATCAAGCCCGCAACTGGGCATGTGCCCTGACTGGGAATCGAACCCTGATCGCCTGGATCCTAGGCCGACGCTTAAACGCTGAGCCACGCCCGGATGGCTTCTTATCATTTTCCAAGTCAAGTTTTTTTTACCTCCTTGGTTAAATTTCTTTTTAGGATTTTTTAATGCAGTTGTAAATGGGATTGTTTTCTTAGTTTCTCTTTCTGATAGTTTATTATTGGTGTATAAAAATGCAACTGATTTCTGAATATTTATTTTGTATCCTGCTATTTTACTGAATTTCTTTATCAATTCTAGAAGTTTTTAGGTGGAATCTTTAGGGTTCTCTATGTACAGTATCACATCATCTTCAAAGAATGACAGTTTTACTTCCTCCTTTCCAATTTGGGTGCCTTTTATATCTTCTTGTCTGATTGCTTTGGCTAAGACTTCCAGTACTATGTGGAATAAGAGTGGTGAAAGGGGACATTCCTCTCTTGTGTCTGATCTTGAGGGAAACACTTTTATTTTTCCCCAGTTGAGTATGATGTTGGCTGTAGGTTTGTCAAATATGGCCTTTATTATGTTGAGGTATGTTCCCTCTAGTCTCACTTTGCTCAGAGTTTTTATCATAAATGGGTGTTGGATTTTATCAAATGCTTTTTCTGCATCTATTGATGCGATCATATGATTTTTATCTTTCATTTTGCTTATGTGGTGTATCATATTAATTGATTTGCAGATGCTGTACCAACCTTGCATCTCAGAAATAAAGTCTACTTGGTCGTGGTATATGATCTTCTTTATTTTTTTATTTTATTTTATTTTATTTTATTTTATTTTATTTTATTTTATTTTATTTTATTTTATTTTATTTTATTTTATTTTATTTTATTTTATTTTATTATTTTTAATCCTCCCCCGAGGATATTTTTCCCTTGCTTTTCAGAGAGAGTGGAGGGGGGGAGAGAGAGAGAAAGAGAGAGAGAGGGAGAGAGAGAGAAACATCGATGTGAGAGAGACACATTGATTGGTTGTCTCCTGCAAACACCCTGACCGGAGCCAGGAATGGAACCTACAACTGATGTGTGTGCCCTTGGCTGGAATCGAACCTGAGACCCTTCAGTCCAAGGGCTCTTCAGGGTTCTCTATATTTTTTCTAACCACTGAGCCAAACTATGTTAGGTGCATAAATGTTTACAAGGGTTATATCCTCCTGTTGGATTGATCCTTTAATCATTTTGTAGTGTCCTTCTTTGCTTCTTATTATAGCCTTTGTTTTAAAGTTTTTTATGTCTGATATAAGTATTATTACCTCAGCTTTTTTGCATTTCCATTTGCATGTAATGTCTTTTCCGTCCCTTTACTTTAGTCTATGTGTGACTTTTTATCAGCAGTGAGTCTCTTGTTGATATCTTATATATGGGTCTTATTTTCTTATCCACTCAGCCCCCCTGTGTCTTTTGATTTATTGTTTTTGTCATCTGATTAAATGGAACGTTTAATTCATTTACATGTAAAGTGATTATTGATAGGCATATCATTACTGTCACTTGATTATTCATATTTGTATCCCTCTTTTTTTTCTTCTTCTTAAAGAAGTCCCTTTAACATTTCTTATGTTACTGGTTTGATTGTGATGAACTCCTTTAGCTTTTTCTTGTCTGGGAAGCTCTTGATTTCTCCTTTAATTTTAAATGACAGCTTTGTTGAGTAGTAGTCGTGGGCATAGGTCCTTGCTTTTCATCACTTTGAATATTTTGTGGCAATCCCTTCTGGCCTGAAAAGTTTCTGTTGAGAAATTGGCTGACAGTCTTATGGGAGCTCCCTTATAGATAACTAACTGCTTTTTGCTCGCTGCTCTTAAGATTCTCTCTCTGTCTCTAACTTTTGCATTTTAATTATGATGTGTATTTGCGTGGGCCTCTTTGGGTTCCTCTTGTTTGGGACTCTCTCCATTTCCTGGACTTGTACATCTTTTTTCTTCATCAGGCTAGGGAAGTTTTCAGTCATTATTTCTTCAAATAGACTCACAATCCCTTGCTCTCTATCTTCTCCTTCTGGTACACCTATGAGGCAGATACTGTTATGCTTGATGTTGTCCCAGAGGCCCCTTAAACTATTCTCCTTTTTAAAAGTTCTTTTTTCTTTTTTCTGCTACCTTGTCTTTCACATGCTGATGTGACCCTCTGCTTCATCTACTCTGCTGGTGATTCCTTCCAGAGTAGTCTTCATTTCAATTATTGTTTTCTTCATTTCTGACTGGATCTGTTTTATGGTCTATGTGTTCTTTTTTATGCTGTTGAAGTTCTCGAGCATCAAAAACATTGTTTTGAACTCTGTATCGAATAGATTGCATTCCTCCATTTCATTTAGCTCAGTTTCTGCAGATTTCTCTGGTTCTTGCATTTGAGGCATGTTTCCTTGTCTCCCATTTGGGCTGCCTCTCTGTGTTTCTATCTGTGCATTAGGTAGATCTGCTCTGACTTCCTGTCTTGGTAGTGTGGCCTTATGTAGCAGGTGTCATGTGGGGCCCAGTGGCATAGTCTTCTGGATCACCTGAGTTGGGTGCTCCAGGAGTGTACGTTGTGTGGATTATGTGTGCCTTCTTGTTACAGTTGAGCCTTGATTGTTGTTGGCCTGACTATGGGTGGGATTGACTCTTAGGCTGGCTCTCTGTGAGGAATGGCTATGACCACAGTGTTTGAGCTGTTGTTTGTGAGCTGACCCCATGAAGTAGAATTTGCCCCAGCAGGTTTGGGTGCCTGCTGAGACTTCCATCTGGGTGTGCCACTTATGAAGCTAATTAGGTCATGGTTTGTTGTGGTTTAAAGCCAACAACTAGGTGTGTTGGGCCTTGGGCCTCTTGGGAGGGACTCTAGTGCTGATCAATGTCAGACCCTGCCTGTGACTGGCCCTGGGCTACATGTTAGGAACTACAAAGCAGTCTATTTGGTAGCTGACTATGCTGGGCCTGGTTGCACATGGAAGGGGCCTAGCTGTATACCAATACCGGCTGCTACCAATACTGGGCCTGGAGCAAGTCAACACAAGGCCCAAGGCACCCTGAGAACCACCACTGCCCATTAGATTCAACCACTGAAAGAGCCTCAGGTGGTACACAAGTTGGATAAGGCAGGTTCATAGGGAGTCACCAGGTAAGGGTGAGTGATGCTCACCAGGTTAATACAGATTAAAACTTGGTGCCAGTGCAGGGTTTGAGGCCAATCAGGGAAAGTCCCAGGGTATACTAAGGCCAGCCGCCACCTTTCTGGGGCCCATGGACCTTTGTGTTGGGGCAGGATCTCAGAGAGTCACCAAGATGGAGCCAGTAGAGGTCATTAGATTAAAGTCAATTAAGATTTTGTTGTGTGGCAGGAGGGCCCAGAGCAGGAACAATGGTGCTGTTTGGGCATGTGGTAAAATGGCCCTCACTCTAAAACAATACAACTCTGTCTTTCCCTCTGTGTCTTTGGGACCTGCCCTTCACGAGCTTTCCCAGAATTCCTCCAGACTTTTTGAGAAAGATTGTAATGTGGGCCCAGGCTGGCTGCCACCAGCAGATCTCAGAGCTGTATGCAAGTTGGGTAGGGTTTGGCCTCAGGGAGTCACCAAGGTAGAGGCAGTCTCGATCCCCAGTTTAATGCTGTGATGTGGAAAGGGCAACACAGGAATAGTGGCACCGGTCAGGGAAGATGGCCTTCGCCCTACAGCCACACAACTCAGTCACTCCCTGTGTGTCTCTGGCATCACCGAACTTTCCCAGAATTCCTCAACAGCTTTTTAAGAAAGACTGCAACATGGGCCCAGGCTGGTTAACCCAGACAGAGCTTACAACCGAGTATGAGTTGGGTAGGGCGGGGCCTTGGGAGTCATCAGGGTTAGTGGCACTAGTATAGCTTCCTAAGCTAATGCTGTATGAGGGGAGTGCTCTACCCAGGAGAGATGGCATCCATGGGTGGTATGGGAGAGGGACCAAGCACAGAGACATTAGCAACTGTCCCTCCAGCCTTCTCCCCAAAGCCACAAAGAGACTTCTTCCTGTATGACTATAGTCCACTCTAAGCCACTGTCCCTCAGCTGGAGCCCAGGGTAAGTGCCCTTGAGCAAGATTTTGTGTGCTGTCCCTTTAAGAAGACACCTGAGTTTCCAGCTGCCTTTCATCTCACCTGGCAGGTGGAATCCCTGCTGAGTTTCACAGCCAGGTGTTATGTGGGCTCCTCTTCCCAGCACTGGTGCTCTGGGCTGGGGAGCCCAGTGTGGGGCTGAGACTCCTTGCTCCTCAGGGGGCACCTTTGCACTGAGATACCCTTCCACATTCCCCACCACCACACGACCACATGACCACACGACCAAACCGGGGTGGGGGTCGGGGTGGGGGGGTGCAAGGCCAGCCCTTTTCACATCTCTGCCCCTTCTCCAGTCTCCATGTAGCTTCCTCTGTATATCCTTATAGGTTGTAAAACTTCTCTCCAGGGAGTTTTCAGATGGTTCCCAAGGTGATTGCTCTGTAATTTAGTTGTCCTTTTGATATGGCCATGGGAGGAGGTGAGTGCAACTTCCACCTGCTCTACCATCTTTGAAATACCCTACAATAATAACTTCCTTTAAAATCACAAAGGGACTGGAACTTTTGGAGGTGATGGGTGTATTTATTACTCTGATTGTGGTGATAGTGTCATGGCTGTGCACATATTCTAAACACATCGAGGTGTATACAGTGAACATGTGCAATTATACCTCAATGAAATCATAAAAAAAGACAGTATTCAAAGATTCCTCCCCAAAAAAGCCTACCAGTGGATACTACAGGCCCCACCCACTTTGAGTAGCAAAGGCATGGATGTCACTAGACTCTGGGACTGAGAGACAGCTTCAGGCATGGACGCTGGGCATGCACCCTCCCTCTCGAGGGTGGTGGCAATAGCATCAGGGTCCCAAAGTCTGGCCTCCCATTGTCAGCGCCAGCTTCCTGCTCCACTGTCAGGAAATGAGTTCTTCCCAGGGAACTTTAGAGAGTCCCTGAGTTAAGTTTCTTTGAGCATTGCAGCCTTTGATCATAAAAGGAATAGATGCTTAAAAAAAGTTTAACACTGTCATATTACTTCCTATATGGTGCAAATTTTGAAATTAAAGGATAAATAATAGTTGCCCAACTGAGATGAGAAAAATTACTAAGGAAAGGATGCAAATGATCCATAATTTTCCTACCTGGCAGATATACCTTTGGGTATTTATCCTTTCAGCCTTTTCTTGCTATAAAGGAAATTTAAATTTTGCATTTGTATTACAATTATTGAAGTATATACTTTTAATTTTTCTCTTTCATAAATGCCAATTGAAATGCTCACAGGAAAAGAAATGAAAATGGGTAGGTGGGGAGAGACCTTTGTCCGCATTGAGAAGCAGGGAAGCTTGCCAAGCAATAAGCCTGACGCAGGATTTCCGCAAAGAACCCTGACTCCCTGTAGTGGGGACAGGGCAGGACACAGGGAGCTGCCGGCCCTGGTGCATCCCCCAGGCAGCACCAAGCCACACAGAGGCGCTTCAGCTTCCGAGCCAGCGCCCAATGACAGGGCACTTAGAGGAGAGGGCAGTGCCCTGCGAGCTCTGGCTGCCAAAGTACCCTGGGGACCACAGCCCCCCCCCGCCCCCCCCCACTTTGCCCAGCAGGAGCTCCTCTCCGGGGGTGCTGACTCTCCAGAAACTCACTTGCTCCCCACCCCCTCTAACCAACGCCCAATCCAGCAAAGAAAACTACAAAAATACAATTTTTCCATGTTCCCTTTGTCCCAGGCAAAAAGCTTGAACCAGGACGCGCAGGATCTCTGGCCTATTTTGTTAAACCCAGGAACGGACAGGGAGATGCCCTCTGTAAAGATGCCCAAGGGGAGAGAAATGCCCGGAGGAGAGGGTGGGAGCTAAGCGCAGATTCAGAAACTTAAGAGTGTGCAAGGGGGCTCTTCTTAGACTTGGCCAAGGAAAGCGAGACCGCATTTGATAATAAATCCTATTTCCTGCTTTCTTGAGATGTGAAAACGCATCACATTTTATAAAAAGGCAGGAATTAAGAAATACTGTCTTTAGCCTAAAGCAGGCTACAGGGTGGGTTAAAGGGACCGGCCTTGCATTTAGACAGCCCAGTTCAAACCAGACTCGCCCTTTGTGAGCGGTGGGAGCTCTGTCCCTTGGTTTCTTCCACTGTAAAGAGAGCTGATCATGATGGTCCCTGTGTCACTCATTCTCAAGATGTGACCGTGATGATATATATCAAATGGTTGGCAAAGCAGCCACTGACCTTACTTATACTTTTGGCTTGTTTAAAAGAGAAAAAAAAAAAACACCAAAATTTAAAATGCAACGCCCAGCTTCTGGTTTCCTGAGGGGGAATTTACCTCCCATGTTTACCTCTATTCTCTCCAAATACCACTGACATGATAAAAACAAAAATCTTTGTGACTCTAAAAGAGAGAAAACGCTAATACCAATAGATGCGAAACTCTGGGCACTTCCTGGGAGACATGAAATGGACGCAGACAGACGGACAGAAAACTCCAGGAAGCCGAGCACTCGGCTCTGGCTCTGTGGGTGAGGGGTGCAACCGGCCCCCCTCCAGGAAGCTGGGGGCTGAGAGAGGAAGCCGATTGGGGCCGGATAAAGGATGGAGTAAGCTCTTCAAGAATTTTTTAAATGTTTCCTTGAGTCCAATGGTGTGTGTTGGTTTTTCCTTCAGAAGGTAGGAGCAGTTGGCAGGAGTTACACAATGTGCGTGCGTGTGTTCCAGGTCCTCAGGCACAGCATGTAGCTCCTGTCTACGGAGGGTGACCAGATGGACACTTGAGGAGCACTGGGGAGAGGAGCCTTCCCTCCATCAAATACAGAGGCAGCTGTCTGTGGGCGGAACATGTAGTCCCAGACTCTCTGGCAGCTGTCCCCATTCCTCCAGGGCCCATACATCTTCCCCAGAGCAGAGAGGACTCGGAGAGGCACTGCTGCTTGTTGATAATCTCTGTAGTCCTCGGATCAGCTACTAAGCCAGCAGGCTACTGCACACGAGCAATGATCATTTAGAGTTGCAGTTAATGGGCTGTTTTATAGGGACCCACAATTATAATTGCATGTCAAGTGGAGTGCATCTCAGCGGATGGAAAGCAACAACCACCGGGGCCTGGTGTGCAGTTTTTTAATGTGATTATTAAATTTCCCATCTCCTTTCTCCCCTATCTTCCCTTAGTGTGGCTTCCAGCTGTGGCCCCATCTCAGTACTGTCTTCTCCAGCCCAGAATCTAGGCATTAGCCTCTCCAAACCAGTTTCTGGTCCTATAGCTTTTTATTGAGCATGGGTCTAGCCACCCACTGGCCTGGACCCTGCAGAAATAGAGCAATTGCCAATTTTGATGACTGGCAACCCTGCCCCAAAACCCGGCCAAGAAAGCATCTCAGGTCCCTAGGCTTGCTCAGCTCACTTTGCACAAACTGAACCCCAGAGCATTTGGCCTGACAAGCACAGTCCATTGAGATGGTGACCACAGGGAGTACCTGGCTCCTTCAACCCAGTGGCTACAGGGTCCTGGGAAGGTCTACCTTAGCACTTTGCACTCAGAATCTGTCCTTAGAGTTCTCCTGCTCTAAATTCTAGGACATAAATTAATGCAAGGTTCACCAATAGTAAGTGTCAGGGAAGTGGGATAGTTGTTTGGGGAAATGGCAAATAGATTGAGGCAGCGTACTAAGCATGCTTTTATATGTCCACCCCTGGGTGAAAGAGAAAGCATGGCCTTCTAATGGAAGTGAGGAAGACCTAGAAGATGAGATGTTAGGGGCTGGCTGAGCGAGAGAAAGAAAGGTGGTGGCCCTGAGCCCACCTGCCTTATCCATCTCAAATCCCAGCTCAGCCAAGACCCTAGTGCCCAAAGCCAAGTAGGGAACCTAAAGGAGCACAAAACTTAGCTAGGCATGGACCCAGCAATTCCCAGGAAATTCAGACACAAGCCAAAGTCTAATCTAAGTATAACCCTAGAGCCCCCTCCATAACCCATCCTAGAACACAGCCAAATCCAGAACTCAGAAGCCCTGAATTCAGCCTTGCCTAAAACCCATAGCCAAGGCTCAAACCCCCAGCCCATGGCAGGATACAGCATAAGGGGGGAGTCAAAAGCGTCAGGCTATTGGGAACCATCATCCAAAATCATTCATTATCTAAATCCAGGACCTCTGGCCCAGTATTTCTTACTGGAAGGAAATGAACTCTGATAGACGTGTCTCATAGCACCCCAAACACCTATTTTACGTGGACTTCCCGTTCTCTGGGGAAAGAGATTGTCTTCCATTCAACTAGGAGACCCCGAGGCTGGCACAAGGCCCAGGATAATAAATGCTCGCTCCATGACTAGGTGGAAACGCAGAGTCGACTGAGAAGGTGGTCATGCGAGTCCGTGGGCCCGGGAGCAGAAGCGCCACTCGGCCACTGCTTAGCTGTGCGACCTGGAGCATCCCCCCCGTCAGCCGTGGAGCGGCGTCCAGGGGCCCCGCGAGGAGAGAACGGGGCTGCTCGGCTGCTGGCAGAGAGCTCCCGTTCCCTTTTTCTTTCTCCAACGGCAACATATCTGAGGATGGTATTAAATAATATCTTTTTTTTTTTAATCCATCTCTGGGTGCAGAGTCCTCAGAGGGTTTCCGATTCCTAGAGTCCTTGTGAGCAGCCCGCTGCCGAGTCTATATTCTGTTTCGTATGGTTATCGGTTGCCACAAGAGAGCTGTAACGACCAGTCTCGGAGCTCCAGGGGTGTGCGACAGACAGTGACTGCTGCTCCCGGGCCCTGGGTTGGCTGGGCTGTTTGGATCCTGAGCTCGTGTCTGCAGTCAGCGGGGGTCCTCAGCTCTGCTCCGCGGGGCTTTCAGCCCCCGACGGGCAACCTGGGCTACTTCCCGGGGCAGTGGCAGGGTCCCAAGGGATGAGTGGAAGCTGACACGAGCCTGTGAGGTGTGGGCTCAGACTTGACACAGCGAGAGAGTGACAAGGGCAGCTCAGGTTCCAGGGCGAAGGGCCACTTGAGAGGAAGAGCTTCAGCGTCACCTTGCAAGAGAAAGGGGTTCAGAGAAGAGAAGGACTGTGGCCACTTTCTGTGATCAATTCATTATTCCCTCTCTGTCCTCCTCAGTCTCCTGGTTTTGAGAAGGCATCTTAAGGAGCTGGAAGGAACTGGAGTCAGAAACACTGGGGTCCTAGCATCAGCTCCAGTGTGACTTAGCCTCTGTGGACCTCAGTGTCCTCATCTATACACTGATGTCAATAGAAAGGACCTCTGACGCCTTCATCTGTTCCCATGACTCTGTTGGGACATGCCCAACCCTCTGGTAGTAAGTACAAGAAGAGAACATAAGCAGATTGTCGAAATCCCTGGGGTTGGCCCCGAGCCTCCCCGCCCTCCAGAGGCAAGGGCTGACTCTGTGCTGTCCATCTCAGATCCCACGTCACCCATGACCTGGGACACCCCAGGGTTCAAAGCCAAGTACAAAGCCACGGGTCACCAGGAGGCTGGTCTTCCACCATCTCCCAGGAAAACGTTTCTCCAGGCAGCTCTGCCAGTGGTAGAAAAGGAAGTCAATGTGGATAAGCAACTGCACGATTCAGTCACCATTCCATTTCCTACCAAGGTCCGTGGGACAAACCCCAGGTACATTCGTGCCATGCCAAGTTCACTCAAGGTAACTTGTGCGTGACACAAGTGTTTTCCCTCCCGCCCTCACCTGCTGTCTCCCTTCCCCCAAAGCAGTGCTAATGAGCCACACAGCTCTTCCTCTCATTACTGTTTATTTCATTTGCATTTTCCCATTATAGTGTTATTATCCTAAAGTGTGAGTCCTCTTACTCAGGCGACCAGAAACAGTGCCTATGTAGGATCAGTGCTTACTGACAGCTAAATTCACATGGTGAAAATCCGCTCTAGGGTCACAGGACAAAAATCATCCCACAGTTCCACATGCCTTAATTCCTCACTTTGTCTTTCTCCAGACAAGACTTAGCTGAGCTCCATGTCTCCCCCGGGAGTGTACTCCCATAATTCATTTTACCTCTACTCAGCAGCCACAGTATCTATCTCCTCCTCTAAGCGAATTGCTCCCCGATCAATACCGCCTACTCAAGACCTACCTCGTGGGGCTGCGATGAGGTTAAATGGATGATGCATTTCAGTTCTTAGTACAGTGCTCAGTGCATTGCAAACAACTCAGTAAAGATTAACAACCAGTCCTGCTATTAGTATTAATGTTAGTGTCAGTACAAGTCTGTCACCAGCCACCTTAGAAGCCACCACAGTCCTTACGTTAGTTATTTCCACATCCTACTTCTTTTCAAGGCAAGAAGCATCCTCCCATCCCAGGTTCTCTAGTCCTCTCATCTCAGGATTTGCCCCTCACCTCTGCAGGTTTCTACACCAGCAAGTAAACCCAGGTCAGGGAACTGTTACTGTGTCAGTTGGCAAAGAAGCTTCTGGGTCAGCTTCAGGGAAGAAGAGAGAAGCATTTTCTGTGTTGGCTTCTGACCCAAGCAGAAGCAGGTGCCATGGGGAGTGAGTGGTCCTGGAGGGGCACCTATGGGTCTCCCTTCAGAATTAAGATAAGGAAACCAGCAGCTGGCAGGAGACAAATATGATACAAATGCTTTGCTGGAATAGCTATAAATAGGGAAAGTCAATGGTATGGAGAAGAAAGCATTTTAACAGCGAAGTGTTCTTTGCAATATCCGGCTCACAGCTCGTTTTTATCAGACATTGTTTACACAAAGGAAGGTGTGATGGTGCTTACGGCACCATTAAGCATGGATTACCTCCTTAACTGTAAATACAGACACTCAGAGGGTGCAAACTCTCTGGAACTCCTCAAGGACATCCTGGAAACCAAGCGCAGACTCTGCTACCCCTTAGTCAACCAGAAAAGCTGCCATCTCACCCATCAATTATCTCTCTCACTCAGTTCTTAGCCCACCAAAAATAAAGATAGAGTGGATATGAATCCTTGTCTCAAAAGTCAAGAATGGTCACATCTCAGTTCACACTTTAGACTTTCCTAAAATCTCTCAAATAAGCAGAATCTGGCCTCCGTGTGCCCTGTACCTCTTGCTAAGTAGCCCCAAGCAGCCTTGGTTCACAGGTAGGCCTCTCCTGGGCACCTCTAAACCCAGCACAAGTACCAGGCAGCTGCAGAATACTCTGTAGCTCAAGCCAAGTGGCCCTGGGCAGAACACAATCAGTGGCTGACCTTAGCTTGCACCTCCTGGGAGGCCCCAGAGCCAGAGCATCCAGTGGACAGCTTTAGACTACGTCGAAACAACACTCAACCACCTCGAGGGGCACACTCGAGGGGCAGACTCAGTGGGCACCAGAGCCCTCTAAAGTAAGTCCTGCTCTGTGGGGTGGGCCCCTGCACAGTTGATCCTTCACAGTTATCAGTGGTCTCAGGCAGTCCTTGCAGTCAATTGGCCTGGGGGTAAATCCCTCCTATTGAAGTGCCAACGCAATCAAGGCTCAACTATAAGAGGAGGGTGTACACAGCCCACAAGATGGGTGGGACACAACTGGAGTGCCCTGTTTGGGTTATCAGGGAGGCTGTGCCACTGGACCCTACAGGACACCCACTACATTAGGAGACTCTATCAAGTCCAGGAGACATAGCAACTCTACCTAATACACAGGGAGGCTGCCAAAATGAGAAGACAAAGAAATATGTCCCAGACGAAAGAACAGAATAAAACTCCAGGGAAAAAAAACCCACAAAAACAACAAACAACTAAAAATGGAGACAAGCAAACTACTCGATGCAGAGTTAAAAAGACTGGTTATAAAGATGCTCAATGAACTTAGGGAAAGAGTAGTTGAACTTAGTGAGAACTTAAACAGCATAAAAAAGGACATGGAAACCATAAAAAGAACCTGTCAGAAATGAAGGCTACACTAACTATAATGCTCAAGAAGTTACATGGAATCAACAGTAGAGCAGATGAAGCTGAGAATCAAATCAGTGATTGGGAAGATAAGGAAGCAAAAACCACCCAATCAGAACAATAAAAAGAAAAAATAATTCAAAAAATGAGGATAGTGTCAGGAGCCTCTGGGACAACTTAAAGCATCCCAACATTTGCATTATGGAGGTGCCGAAAAAAGAAGAGAGAGAACAGGGTATTGAAAACCTTTTGAAAAAATAATGAAAACTTCTACCTGGTGAAGGAAATACACATCCAGGAAACACAGAGAGTTCCAAACAAGATGAACCCAAAGAGGCCCACAGCAAGACACATCATAATTAAAACTCAAAAATTTTAAAGACAAAGAGAGAATCTTAAAAGCAGCAAGAGAAAAGCAGTCAGTTACCTACAAGGGAGATCCCATAAGATTGTCAGCTGATTTCTCAACAGAAACTTTGCAGGTCAGAGGGAGTAGCAGGAAATATTAAAGTGATGAAAAGCAAGGACCTGAAACCAAGATTATTCTACCCAGTAAGACTATCATTTAGAACTGAAGGTCAGATAAAGAACTTCCCAGACAAGAAAAAGCTAAAGGAGTTCATCACCACCAAACCAGTATTACATGAAATGTTGAAGGGTCTTCTTTACAAAGAAGAAAGCAAAAGATAAAAAATATGAACAATAAAATGGCAATAAATACATATCTATTAACAATTGAATCTAAAAAAACAAATGAAGAAGCAGAACAGAAACAGACTAATAGATACAGAGAACATTATGATGGTTGCCAGATGGGAGGGGGGTTGGGGAGATAGATCAAAAAGATGAAGGGATTAAGAAGTACAAATTGATCTTTGGTGTAATTTAAAAATAAAAAATGATTTAAATTAAAAATAAAAGGTCACATCTCTCTATTTTCCATAAGCAGCCAAATTTCCCATTAGAGCATCATGGTGTTAGCAGGAACCTCTACTTCAGTTTCTTAGGGGCTCCTTCCACTCAACCCAGGCTATAGTGTCAAGGGGTCTTACACAGCCAAAGCCTGGGGCACAGGATCTTCAATCATTAGCTTTTCAAGAGTTCTTTCATTCCATCTGTGTGCTGTCTTCAGCTCTGAGTTCTCTCTGATGCTTCCACCCCTGTAGAATGCGGCAAGGTTTGGAACACAGGTCCTTACAGTCTTTGTCCATTTTTCCCTGGGGTTTTTCTGCTTTCCCACTGTTCTGGGGACCCACTGGCCTCTGGCCTCTTCCCTAGCCCAGGGGGACACCTCTTTTCCTGCATCTGAGAGAAGCGCCTCTCCCTCCTTCCTGAGTCTTCCAAGTCACTCTGCTCCTCCCACAAACCTACCCTCAATATCTTTAGGTTTTTAGCAACAACAGAAATCTCGGGGAATAGTTCTGTCTTCAGCCCTGACACATTCCTCCCCCGAGGCAATCCAACGCCAAGCCTGCCACCTGCCTGCATGGAAGGAAGGAAAAAGGAGAAAGTATAAATTAACATTTCACAATACTATCAAACATTAGCCTTTAAAAAAGCCTGACTACATGTTATACCCATCCAGATGGCCTGTCCTTTCAGGAGCGCACCTGTACACCCAGAGAGTTGATGGTCTGTTGAACCAAGCCTTGAAGAACCTCACTTGCCTACGCACTCTTTGCTGGATCAGCCATCCATGCTAGAGTGTGTGAAGGAGGAGGGAGGCAGAAGAGTTTTTGGAAGCTGAGGATAGAGCTGTCAAGATCCCTCCTGGGCCGACCCCATTCTGCAGTTTTCCACATCATTCTCTCTTGAATTTCAGCGACCCCTCTGAAGAATAAAATCACCAGGCTTCATGTACCCACGATGTCAGTGAAGCCACAGTCAATCTTGGCGTCCATTCAGTACTCCACAAAGTCAGTGGTTGCCTGCTCTGTGCCAGAAGCCAGGAGAGCTCCAAATATCCATTCATTTCCCCATGTGTTTCACTGATCTTCTCCAATGCTTGCTCTGTGCCAGGCAGTTTTCAGGACCTTAGGGACACAAAAGCAAATGTGAGATAGCTAAGATATCTCCTGGAAATCACACTTTATGGGGGAAGACATAAAGATAAACAAGTAAGCAAATAAATTTTCACAGAAAGTGAACTATAGCAGGGGGATGGCGAATGATGGGGATCTCTATTGTACATAGGCTGATCAGGGAAGGTCCCCTAATGAGGCCACCTTGAGCAAAGATAAGAATGGCGAAATGATGGGGACAACAGTGTGCGTGCAGAAGGAGAAGCAGTGGGGTTGTGCTGGGTCTTCCAGTGTGGCCGAGCATGAGTGGTGAGGACAAGAGGGTTGGAGATGAAGTCAGTAAGACATGAAAGGGCCAGACCCATGGAGCCACTCGTCATAGCAGGAATTTTAACTTTGTTCCAAGTACTATGAGGAACCATTGGAGAGCCTAATCAGGCAAGCATGCGATTCATGTCAAAACCATTTCTCAGGCTCAAGTGTGCAGAATGGATGATTCTAGAAAGATAAATATTCATGCTCCCTAGTTGCCTGCTTGGTATGATACAGAGCTTAGGTTTCTAACCAGGTGGTCTCCTGGGATGGGAAAGTTTCCCACCAAACTGGGATCTCACTGGGTTTGAGTAGAACTAGTCTTGGGGATGGAAGTGATGATCTGGAATCCTCAACCCTCATCCCAGTGACACCAGCCTATGCTCCCGGTGATGGGAAGCTCATTACTTCCAAGATGGCCCATTTTGACTATAGATCATTTTTATTATCAGCTTGATTTCCCTAATAACAGCTGTTCTTTGAACAAAATATGAGTCCATATATCTCCTGCTGGAACTTAATTTCCTTTAATGCAAAAAGAGTTGGAAAATCAGAAAACTGAAATCTTTATAAGAGCCAGAGGTAGTTCTCTGTACAGTGCCTTCCATTCTCTCTAGCTTTTGCTTCACTTACTAGATACTCCTTGTGGAAGGGACTCCTTTGGAGGGAAGGTGCAATGAGCCCTCCACATGAGTTATGACAGGGTATACTAGTCAGCATGGGCCAGTTGCTATAACAAGCAACCCCAACATCCTAGTAGCTCAACAATAAAACTTCATATTTTGCTTATGTCATATATTCTGTGGCAGAGTAAATCTTGGCCAATCCTCCATCTGAAAGGCAGGGTCTTTTTCCCCTCCCCTCAAAGCTGGGTTGGTCCCTATGACTGGCTTGGTCAGTGGAGTTTGGGAGAAGTAACAATGTGCCAGGTCCAGGCTTGGCCTTTAAGAGGCATAGCCTTAGCTTGCACTCTTGGGTGGAAGCCTGCCACCATTTCAGAAGTCAGACTACTTTGAAACTTCCATGCTGTGAGGAAGTCCAAGCTAACCATGAGAAAAGGTCACATGAAAAGAGAGACAGACAGAAAGACAGACAGAGAGAGGTGCTGGCCAGCATCCAGCTCTGTCAACCATACAGCCAACATGTGAATGAAGACCCCATCTTGAACATTCCAGCCCCCTGCCTTACACTTCGTGCCTCCTTCACCTTGGCTTTCAGTGACAGCCCCAGCACCATCCCTCTTGGCCATCACCTTGATGAGATGACCCCAGCTTCTGTGAGGAGGAATCTGGACAACAGGGACCTCATGGGAGCTGCTTGGGCCTTTTCAGTTTTTTTATGATAACACCTCCAACCAGATCCAGCAATACATTAAAAAAAATCATATGTCATGATCAAAAGGGGTTTATTCTGAAGAGGCAAAGTTGGTACAATAATTGCAAATCAATTAATGTGATACATCACATAAACAAAATGAAGGATACAAACCACATGATTATATTAATAGATGCAGAAAAAGCACTTGATAAAATCCAGCACCCATTTATGATAAAAACTCTCAGCAAAGTGGGAATAGAGGGAACATATCTCAAAATAATAAAGGCCATGTATGACAAACTCACAGTCAGCATTATACTCAATGGGCAAAAACTAAAAGCATTTCCATTAAGAACAGGAACAAGACAGGGATATCTGCTTTCACCACTCTTATTCAACATAGTACTGGAAGTCCTAGCCACAGCAATCAGACAAGAAGAAGAAATAAAAGGCATGCAAGTTGGAAAGGAGGAGGTAAAACTGTCATTATTCACAGATGAGATGATAGTGTACACAGAAAACCCTAAAAACTCCACAAAAAACTACTAGATCTAATAAATGAATTTGGCAAAGTAACAGGATACAAAATAAATATTCAGAAATTGATTGCATTTTTATACATCAATAATGAACTATCAGAAAGAGAACTTAAGAAAACAATCCCATTTACTATTGCAACAAAAATATAAGGTACCTAGGAATAAATTTAACAAAGGAGGCAAAAGACCTGTACTTGGAAAATTATAAGATACTAAAGAAAAAATTGAGGAAAATACAAGTAAGTGGAAGCATCATTAAAGTGTCTATACTACCCAAAGCAATCTACAGATTCAACATAATTTCTATTATAATACTAATGGCGTATCTCACAGATATAGAACAAATACTCCAAAAGTTTGTATGGAACCAAAAAAGATGCGAATAACCTCAGCAATTTTGAGACAGAAAAACAAAGTTGGACGTGTCACACTACCTGATATCAAACTATACTACAAGGCCATAGTAAACAAAACAGCATGGTGCCATGGCCTGTGTTGCTCAGTGGTTAGAGCTTTGACTGGCACACTGAAGGGTTATGGGTTCAATTCCTGGTCAAGGGCACATATCTGGGTTGCAAGTTTCATCCCCAGCCCAGTCAGGGCACATGCAGTAGGCAACCAATCAATGTGTCTCTCTCACATCAATGTTTCTCTCTCTCCCACCCTCCTCCCTTTCACTCCCTCTAAAAAATCAATGAAAAAAATATCCTCTCTGGGAGGATTAACAAAACTCCCCCAGTATGGAATTGGCACAAGAACAGGCATATATATCAATGGAACAGAATAAAGAGCACAAAAATATGCCCATGCCTTTATGGTTGATTAATATCTGACAAAGGAGGAAGAATATACAATGGGGTAAAGACAGTCCCTTCAATAAAAGGTGTTGGGACAGATATGACCAAAAATATGAAACTAGACCACCAACTTACACTAGACACAAGAATAAATTCAATATGGATTGCAGACTTAAATGCAAGTCGTGAGACCATAGAAATCCTAGAAGAAAACATAAGCAGTAAAATCTCAGACATTTCCCTTAGCAATATTTTTTTTCTGATATATATCCTCAGGCAAGGGAAACAAAGGAAAAAAATAAACAAATGAGACTACATCTAACTAAAAAGATATTGCACAGCAAAAGAAACCATCAATAAAATGAAAAGGGACCCCACTATATGCGAGAACATATTGGCCAATGATACAGCTGGTTAAAGGGTTAATTTCAAACATATATAAAGAATTTATACAACTCAACACCAAGAAGACAAACAACCCACCCTGGCCGGTGTGGCTCAGTTGGTTGGGCGTCATCCTGTGCACCAGAAGTTTGCCAGTTCAATTCCCTGTCAGGGCACATGCCTGGGTTGTGGACTCTATCCCTGGTTGGGGGCATGCAGTAGGGAGCAGATCAGTGTTCACTTGCACATTGATTGTTTTTGTTGTTGTTGTTGTTGTTGTTTTGCACATTGATTGTTTCTTCCTCTGTCGCCCTCTCCCTTCCTCTCTCTCTAAGAAAATTAATAATAAAAAAAGAAGACAAGTAAAAAATGGGCAAAGGACCTGAATAGACACTTCTCCAAAGAGGCCATACAGAGGGCCAATAGACATATGAAAAGATGCTCAATGTCACTAATCATCAGAGGGACACAAATTAAAACGACAATGAGGTGTCCCCTCACACCTGTCAGGATGGCTCCATTAGCAAATCAACAAAGGACAAGCGCTGGCGAGGGTGTGGAGAAAGGGGAGCCGTAGTGCACTGCTGGTGGGAATGCAGATTGGGGCAGTGGAAATCAGTACGGAGTGTCCTCAAAAATTAAAACTGGAACTGCCTTTTGACCTACCTATTCCACTTCTGGGAATATATCTTAAGAAATCTGAAACACTCATTTGAAAGAATATGTGCACCCCTGTGTTTTCATAGCAGCACAGTTTACAATAGCTAAGATCTAGAAACAGCCCAAGTGCCCATCAGTAGATGAGTGGATAAAAAAGCTGTGGAACATTCACACTGTGGAATACTACGCAGCCATAAAAAAGAAGGAAGTCTTACCCTTTGGGACAGCATGGATGAACCTGGAGAGTATGATGCCAAGTGAAATAAGCCAGTCAGAGAAAAACAAATACCATATGATCTCATTTACATGTGGAATCTAATGAACAAAATAAATTGATGAACAAAATAGAAACAGAGGCATGGATGCATGGAACAGTCAGCTGTCAGAGGGGAGGGAGTTGGGCACTGGATCAAAGAAAGTGAAGGGATTAAATATATATGTATATGTATATGTATATGTATGACACATAGGCACAAACAGTGTGGTGATAGCAGGAGGGAAAAGGGGTGAGGGGTAGGTGGAAGTGGGCAAAGGGGGGATAAATGGGGACAGAAAGAGACTGCTTGGGGTGATGGGCACAGGATGCAGTGTGAAGATGACGTTTCATTGAGTTGTACACTTAAAATCTGTAGGGTTTGTGAACCATTGTCACCCCAATAAATTCAATAAAAAATAATTAATTATTTAATTAATGAAAAGATGACACCTCCAGCCTCCAGGTGTGTGTGTGTGTGGGGGGGGGGGGGGGAGTTACATGTGCTCACCTGCCACCTAGCTCTTCAGGCAGGAGGCCTACAGGAACTATTACAGGACCCAAACTCAGCATGTCCAGAGACAGAGTGACCCCAATCAAGCACCAGCAAGGCCCCAGGGAAACATTATACACAAACTCGTATTTTTTTCCAAAATCACTCACTATTTAAAATTTATTTTGCTTAGTTTTATTCAAAATTTCTTCTCATGGACATTTTGGTTGCTTTTCCAACCAAATTATTTTATTAGCCATGGATAACTGACTTCCCAACTGATCTGCTGCTTACATCAACAACTCCTGCCACTCAGTTACGGAGTCCTCCTGGGTGCCTTTTAGTGACCGGCTACAGAGAGAACTATTAAGACCCAGACACGACGATCCAAATTGCCTAGGTTTTCATTCAGCCTCTGCCACTTACTAGCTGTGAGCCCTTGGGCAAGTCACTGGCCTCTCTGGCTCTCAGTTTCTTCATCTAGAATGCAGATGAAGGAGTATCTACTTCATAGAGTTACTGTGAGGACTGAACCAATTAATCTATGCCCAGAGCAAGTGTTAGCTGCTGGTGATATGAGGAGGCCAGCTGCGAAAAAGGTGCTGCTGAGTTCTGCTTGGTTGAACTGGCTTGGAATCTGGCTGGTCTGCCAGCCTCAAAACAAGCATTCACATGAGAGTCATTTATTAGATGTTCTCCCAATAAGGTAGGACTGGGACAGGAAGGGGCAAGCATGGGTGTAACATCAAGCAGAGTTTATGCAGCAAAACCTAATCCTAACTAAACAATGATCGCCGCCCACACCCCTGGGCTGCAGCTACTGGTATCTTATTATAGTGGGGCTAACTTTTCCTGAGCAGTGCCATGTTCTCGCTACTGTGCCAAGTGATTTATGTACATTATTTCATCTAATTGTCAAAACCTGGTGAGCTATCACATCATCATAATAGGTCATATCACGCAAATGATATGCCAAAATTTATCTTCAGATATATTATCTTCCTCTAAATAATGACAGGAAGATGTGCACATTGACCTGTGAATATATTGGCTGATGTAAACTTCCCTCTGCAATGAAAGCTAGAATGTGCTTACCTGCAATAAAGGCAGTTTTTTCAGTCTTAAGCGAGGTGAAAGGGTGTCACTGTGATGTAGCCTGAAGCCCTAGGTCTGGCAAGGCCCCGGCCAGTGATGCCTGTAGACTTGGTCCTGAACGCCAGCCCTCATTGATTAGCGGGCACTTGGGGCAATAGTGGGGCTCTCTGGGCTCAGCAGGAAAGACACTGTCATCCTTTAGTCATGTCTGTGGGGCTGTAGGACTGTGTTATAGTTCTTCAGCTGCAATAAAATAATCATAAAAGGGGTGACTTATAAACAATTATTTCTCATAGTTCTAGAAGCTGGGAAGTCCAGGATCCAGGCACCAGCAAATTTGGTGTCCGGTAAGGATGTCTGGTGAGGGTCTGCTGCATGGTTCATAGACAGCCCTCTTCTAGCTGTGTCCTCACAGGGCAGAGGAAGTGATCTCTCACAGGGCAGAGGGTGAACTCTCTGTGGTCCTTAAAAGGTCAGCGATCCCATTCATCAGGGCCCCACTCTCATGACCTAAGCATTACCCAAAGGCCTCACGTCCTAATGTCATCACACTGGGCATTAGGTATCAACATATGGGGGGGTAGATGGGGAGGGGGCACAAAAATTCAAACCACAGCAAGCTGAGGGTGAACTGAATATACCAAACCCATAACAGCACATCAACTTGCAGAAGCCACTTTAACAATTCCATTTTGCAGGTGAGGAAACTGAGGCCCAAAGAAGTCATTCCCCCAAAGTCACAGTTAGTATGAGGCAAAGCTAGAATCACACACCTAAGCTTCTTGAGTTCAGGGCTGAAGCTGGCAGTCACTATCTTGTTATGACAGCCACCCAGTGGGACACCAGGCAGAAAGGGCCTAGTGGAGGCTGCTTGGGCTACAGCCTCGCTTCAGATCCTGGGTCCGATTCCATCCCTGCCAACCCCACCCGCTATACACTCCTGCCAACCTCCGGATTCCTAGGACTCAAGGACTGCAGCCTCCTGTAGGACGATGCCCGGTGGTGGCCTGGCTTGGCCCTGCCTGCCCCGTCCAGCAGTGCTGAACCCACCTTGGCTTTGACCCACTCCCGGGGCCCACCCCCTGACCGCCCACCCCACCGCAGGGCTGGAGCAGCAAGCAGCACCAGGGAGGGCTCCGCTATCGATTGGGGGGGGGCGCTCCCTGCAGTGGCCTTTGCCCAGAGCTACAATTTACCACCAGGTCAGAGGTCGCAGGAGCCCCCCCCCCCCACCAACGCTTTTATGACGCTGCTGAAACCATTTTTATTTTATTTATTTATTTATTTTTTTAAATATATCTTTATTGATTTCAGAGAGAGGGAGAGAGAGATAGAAACATCAATGATGAGAGAGTCATTGATCTGCTGCAGCCCGCAACCGGGGCATGTGCCCTGACCGGAAATCGAACCCCGAACGCCTCGGTCCCAGGCCGATGCTCAGCCGCTGAGCCACGCCCGGCCGGGCTGAAACCATTTTTAAAAGGGCCACTTTGTGAGTCACAGCCCTGCTTTCACCAGAGGGGGAGGGAAATGGCTGCAGCCTAGGGGCCGGGAGCCCTGGAGCCTCCTTTCCAGCCCCCAGTGAGGCTGGAAACCCCTGAACCTCTACTGACCCTCCTCTCCTTGCAGGAGCCTTGCCCGGTGCATCCAGGCTTGTGTTTGGGGGGTTAAGACGCCCCCATAATCTGTTTAAGTCTGTTCATAAAGCCCACTCCCAACTCTCATACTGATCACCACTGACAGCCTGTGCCCTCCCTGTGCCAGGCACCCCTGTGCCCCACTTCCCTCCCACCTTCGCGGCGCCTCTCCGGGGGTGGCTACGATTATCATCCTGCCCATTTCTCGGAGGCTCAGGGGAAGTTAAGCGACTTGTTCCAATGAATTTCAAGCTGGTAAGTAGCAAAGCCAGGACTGAAACTGAGGACACTCCAACGCCACGGCGCCCACATTCGGGAAGAGGCGAGGCCCTCCCTTCAGCCGCAGGCCGGGCTGCGTACCTGTGACGTGGTTTTGCAGCCACACAGGGCAAAGGACTTGGCCCTAAGCAGGGAGCCGCTAACAGCCCTCAGCCACCACATTCCAGGCTCTTCTTTCCCCGACTTGTCTGCCGGCCCCTCAGTGCCACCTCCTGGCTGCCTGTTCAGCTCCCGCCACCCGCAGGAGCCTTGGCCGCTGCTCCTCTGGGGCCCCGCTGAGTTCATTCACTCGGTGCCCACCGCGCAGACACTGAGTGATTCCTGGTCTGTGCCAGGAGCAGGGGCAGGAGCTGGGCTGACACACGGCACCTGCAGTCCCACGGAGGAGACAGGCCCTTCCCCAGGACAGACGGACAGGGAGAGAAGTGCGGGAGGCCGCCCGAGGGGCCAGCGAAGCGCCATCTGGAGGAGGAGTCGACCCTGCAGCTGCGTTGCGGGCAGAGGCACAGCGGTGCGGGTGCGGGAAGAGGGGGCGCGGGCCCAGCGTGGGACCTCCGCCGTCAGCTTTCCCCCCACCGCTCCCTCTCTGAGACGGACAGTGGAGGCGGTCGCCGCCTTAGGAAGCTGTTACAAGGTTTTATGCCACTATAAGCTCGTGTGGCCTTCTACACGGGACACGCGTGGCACCCCCGGGGACAGGGAGGGGGCAGGGTGGCGGGTGAGAGAAGCGGGCAGGTCACGGGGCCTGGTGAGCGGGGTGAACTCCCTCGCCCTTCTCAGGAAAAGGGCAAAGGGCAAGTTCACAGAGGACTCGGTGACGGGGACCTGGCCAGCTTCTCCTCACACCGTCCCGGAGGACAGAGGGACAGCCTGACTGCCCTCAGGTTCCTAGGGAGCCCGGGGCAAAGCAGTGGTGCTCCTCAGACCGCAAACCTTGCGAGCTCCTCACGTCTGCAGAGGAACGGGGAAGGGGTGCTGCCTCCCAGGGTCATCCCGTCGGTCCCCGCACCTGCTGAGCCCCCGCAGGCCCCGAGGAAGGGTCCAGGCCAGAGCCGCCCCTTCTCTGCCAACCTTTCCCAGGGGCTTCAAGCTGCTACATCAGTGTCGCCCCCCGCCCAAGCCCTCCAGCTGAAGTCCCTCAACCCGCCTGTCCCCCAGGAGTCTGGGCACCTCCTTGCTCTCCTCTTAGGGGCGTCGCTGCCTCGGAGAGTGGGCAGGCCTCTCTGGGTTGAGCTAACTTCTCTGCCCCAGATTCCAGCCGGCCTGGGCTGTCCAAGGCTTGGTTCCGCCTATGTCCCACCCCTCTGGAGGTGTCAGTGTTTGCACTCTCCCTCTGCCAATAAGCATAAGTGCCCCAAGTTAACAAACCACCTTTCCCCTCGGCTCTGCCGCTGTCTTACTTTCTCCACTGTTACACTTTCCTCCTCTGCTCACAATCTTGAGTCCTCGCTCACAATCTTGAGTCCTCACTCGAGGGTATTTGTCTCAGGTCAGCAAGGCTACCACTTGCTGCTGCCCAGCTTTGCGTCCCTTTACCTACACGAGCTCATTCATTTCTCATATAACCATGTGAGTTATGGCCATCTGCATCTTACAGATGGGGAAACTGAGGCTCCTGGAGGGCAGTGAAGTAACTTGCTCAGTCATGCCACTGGCCCTGACCCTGTCTCGAACCATCCAGTCTTATTGAGCCCTCCACTAGGGCAGCCACCTGCCATTCCCTGCTGTCGCCCTGGTAGATGGAGGCACTCGATAGACATGCGTTGAGTGAATGAATGAATGTTCAAACACTGTAATGACTTTTTGCCAGCTTCTCTAGAGATCTTTTCTGCAAACGTTCATAATTTAGTAATAAATATATCTGGTAGTAATGTTATGTGTGTCATTGTGTCTCACAATCCCAGGACACCTTTATGAATTAAGTATCTTGAAAAATAAAATAGAGTGGAATTCAATACAATTCTGAACCCCCTCCTTCCTGTCAAAATGCTAGCGCCTCCTTAAACAGGAGGGAATGCTGGCTACATATTAATTAGGTTGAGCTCATGAAGTACACTCAGGCATTCACAGTACAGGACAAAACAAAATCAAGAAGCTAAAGTAATCAAAAGGGATGAATTTGGTAAATCCTGTACAAAATGCTGTAGGTCTGAAAATATTTATTGGGAGAAACATACACATTAAAGAAAGGTTATTCAGCAGACAGAAGAGAAAAAAGACACCCACAAGAATAAAAATAGTACACATTTAGAAAATGTTTCAAAGAAATTAAATTAAGTAAAAAATTCCCTTAGGCAACTTGAAGAAAATATCCTTGTAGTTATGTGCACAGGCCACTAGGTGAATTAGCGTTAGATAGCTTAGCTGTTATCAGCCAGAATGGGTTAGGTGCTGCCGCAGTAACGACCTTCAATTCTCAGGCCAGAGAATTGAAGGTTGTTTCTTACTCTCTCCACAGTTCCAGCACAGGCTGGGTGAGGTTCTCTCCATGTTACGTTCAAACCAGGACACAGGCTGATAGGATAGCCTCTACTGGGAATGCTACTGAGACTTGGTGAAACATGTAGTAGCATTAAGGAGTTCTACTTAGAAGTCACACGTGTCACTTCTGCTCACATTTGACTGATTGAAGAAAATTGCATTGCTTTGCTGAGTTCGTCAGGGCAGCGATGTCTAACTCTCCTACAAGGAGGGCGTCACATAACAGCCCTCCCCTTCAGGCAAATTGGATTTAGATACGTGGTCAGCACTCTACTTCCTTTCTCCACCCCATACATTCCTTCCTTCCTCTACATCAGGAGCTGTAAGGTGCATACAAGCACTGGGCAACAGGTTACACTGCAGCTTCTGGGACCCACCTCACAGAAGCTGATTTAGAAGATTTGGGTGGCTGGTCCCTTGGGATCTGCATGGTCACCACAGGGACCTTGATGTCTGGTGGAAGAAGGAGCATTTGGAGAAACACTAATTTAATCTCAGATGGAACTTGCTATCTGGGTCATCTCACATTAAAATGACCTTTCCTCATTCCTTGCTCAAGGTGCGTGCAAACCAAAACCCCTCAACGTATCAGTGACTTGAGCAATATAGAAATTTATTTTTCTTTTGCAATAATAAGGAGCTTTGAGATAGGGAGTCCAGGACTGCTCTGGTAACTCCATGGTTATCAGGGACCCAGACCCCTTCTGTCCTGATGTTCCACTATCCTTAGTCCATCACCTCATGCTGCTCCCAGGACCATTTGTATGTATCCTGGGATTCTGCTTGGTTCTAAACTGTGGACCTCAGAGGAATTATTTACTCTCCATACTCTAAGTCATGGGTTTTTTTTTGTTTTTGTTTTTAAATATATCTTTATTGATTTCAGAGAGAGGAAAGGAGAGGGAGAGAAAGAGACAGAAACATCAATGATGAGAGAGTCATTGATCGAGCCCACAACCCGGGCATGTGCCCTGACTGGGAATCGAACCTCGATCGCCTGGATCCTAGGTCAACGCTCAACCGCTGAGCCACGCCCGGCCGGGCCTAACTCATCTTTTGTTTGTTTGTTTGATTTTAGAGAGAGAGGGAGAGAGCAAAACATTGATGTGAGAGAGAAACATCTATCAATTGCTTCCCACACGTGCCTGACTGGGAACTGAACCCAAAACCTTGGTATGTGCCCTGCCCAGGAATCAAACCCACCACCTTTTGGCATGCGGGACAATGCTCCAACCAACCGAGCCACCCGGTCAGGGCTAACTCTTCTGCTTTTTAAAAAGTTATTGGAAGAAGCAATAACGCAATGCCCACCCCCCCACCCCCCCGGTAGGATGCACTGAGAAGAACACAACGTCACTCCTATGGTGTTCTTGCCCAAAATGCATAACAGAATATTTTAATTTAATCATGAGAAAACATCAGAGAAAGTCAGATTGAAAGACATTCTACAGAATGACTGACAAGTGCTCATCAACAGTGTCAAGATTATGAAAGACAAGAACATGCCATAGCCTGGAAGAAACTAAAGACACAGCAACTAAATGCAGCGTGGGACCCTGGGACAGGAAAGGGCATTGGGGGAAACAGAGGCAGGGTTCGGTGGAGGGCTGCGGGTTCCTTAGCAGAACTGTCCCCGTGCTGACTCCCTGGTTTTGAGAGTAGGACTCTGGTTGTGTGAGACGCTAGCGTCGGGGGCAGCTGGGTGGAGGGGCCTGGGAGCTCTCTATACCGATTTACAGCTTTTCTGTGAGTCTAATTTTATTTCAAAATGAGAAGTTTAAAAATGAAGTTATTATAAAAATATTCATCTTGTGGGGTCATGGTGATGTCAAGATGTCACATCCATGCAGAATGTGGTGCTGGATTTGTCCCTCTGTCCAGCCTTCTGCAGATCTAAGTAAGGGCTTAACCATTGACCTCACTTGAGAAAAAGAAGAAAACTGAAAAACTGACTTCCTCTAGGTCGCACCATTGCACTCCTACAATAACCCTGTGAAAACGGCACTGTTATCCTCACTTTACAGACGAGGACAGTGAGATGAGGAGGGTTTATCGTTTACAATCTGGTGCTCAGGTCTGCAGTGAAACCGCGGGCCCACAGCGCTTCCAGCCCGGGGAGCACCTCACCTCACCCCAGAGCCCACCCTGCCCGGCCTGGTCTGCGCTTCCAGAAGACAGGGCTGCCGCTCCCTGGCCCTGCCCCGGCACTTGGATTTCCTCGGTGCCGTTCTAACTGAACGTACATTCACCAGCCCCGGCCTGGGCATTAATCAACCTTCTCCCAGGCCCGGAGCCACATTCACTGCCTCTCCCTGAGCTAGAGAGAAAGAAAGCAAACCTCAGGCTTCACTCAGGGCACGGGACCCTGCTCCTGGGCTGCCTCCCCGACTCCCTGGGCTCCCAGGACACAGCGCACTTAATTATTTCTAGAGGGGGTGTTAGGTCCAGATGGTGATCGCGGCCGCTCCCTGTTCCCTGGCCGCCTGGCCTCATTAGAAATCCTCGAATTGCTTGTTCCAGCCTCTCGCCTGCAAGCAGCGCTGGCCTCTGCTCGCCTGCCAGCCAGGGTCTCAAGGCACCGCCTTTACTTTTTTCTGAATGTAACATTTATTGTCATTTTCCCCATCCTCTGACTAAGGAAGGAATATGCGTGTTCATTGTAGAAAAAGCACAAAAAGATTAAAACCCCTAATGCCACCAGCCGGAACAAGCAGTGTGAATATATGGAGACAAGAGAGATCCTTGACGTTTTAAAACATGGCTTTTGTGCAGACCGCATGTCGCAGGCCGAATGCCCGATTCAGAGATACAAATGCAAGTGAAACGGGGGCCGGGCCGCCGCACCGCGTGGCTCCAGGGCCCGCGCTGCGGTTGACGCAGTGACGCCCCCAAGTCCTGGCGCGTGGCCTGCAGCTGGGCGTGGCAGCCTGTACCCGGCCTGACAACACCGAGGAAGCCACAGGTAGGTGAGGGGCCAGGGCAGCTGCTGAAAACTTTACATGTAGGGAGATGTGGGGACCAGCAGTGTCAGAATCTTGTGATTTTTCAAAACGAGCTAGAGATCTGGATTTTTTACATAAAATCACCCAATTTTTAAATGCTGCCAACTAATTCAATTTTAAGAAACCCACTGCGCAAAACAGGCTTCGTCTGGACTGTGAGCCGTCTGGTGACTGAAGATGATTCGGGGCCGTTCCAGGGCCTTCTCTCCCTGCCAAGCCACCCCTCCCCCTCCCTGCTCCTGCGCACCATCCCTGCTTTCTCCCGGCGTGGCCAGGGAGCTCTCCTCCCAGGCAGCGCGCCTCTGGCTGTCCGGGGCTTGGGCCGCGGAGGGTGGGCAGCAGTAGCAAAGGCCCCACTCGTCCCTGCCGCTAAGGTGGTGAGGGAGGACTGTCCTCTTCTCCGACCCTGGCGTTTCATCGTTCTACAGACGGCTCCTCAGCAGATTCCTTCCAAGCACCCAGCCGGCTCTTTGAGAGGAATTCTGAGCGCAGTGTTCGGGAACAGCTGAGCCCCCCGCGACGCTTCGGTTGATGCCTCAGAGGAGTGGGTGGGTGGGAGACTTCAGGTTGGGGGCTGCCCTTCCATCAGCCCTGGCTCCCAGGTAGAGGAGGGAAGGGCCGGCCGGCCAGAGTCAGGGGAGAAGTTCAAAGCCATTTTCCCAATTGTCCTCGCTCAGGGGAACAATGGATGTGTTCTTTTCTTTGAGGACACTTCATCCATGTAATTATTTCATTATGATGTGCTCCACCCACTGGACTTGAGCTACATGGAATAAGAGATGAGTCTGCTTTCATTCCCTGGTGTGCCTCTGGGGCCCTGCAGAGGCACTAGCATCGCACAGTAGGTGCTCAGAACGCTGCTGAGCGAGTCGAGGAGGCGCAGTGTCCATGCGGTCAGTACCTCCTGCCCTTGGCCCAGGCAGAGCCCCTCTGCAGATGCCCCCATCCACATGAGATTTATAGCAACCATAAGTCAGGAGTTTTATTATTTTTAGCTCTCTAGGAATAGAAATCCTCTGTAATATGTGAGCCTACTGCTTCACCTTCAGAGAGCCAACTTCCAAAGATACTTCTAGCAAAACATTAGGCATAAAAGTGAGGAACTCTGTAAATACCCCTTCAATATTTTTGTCTATGCATGTGTCTGTGTGTAATACTTAATATTTCAAAATCTTGTCTTTCATACAACCACATATTTTAACTATATTCCTAGGATAATAAATATTTTTCTGTAAAATTATTTTTAACCACATGGAATTGCTTTGCATGAATCTACTACAATTATATTTCCTATTGATGAGCATTGTTTCCAACTTTTTTGATATTGTAAGTACATTGGTGGTAAACATCCTTGTCCAGAAAAGCTTGCCCATACTCTGATTATTTTATTTATATTATAAATTTATTTATTTATATTATTTTATGTTAAGCTATCTGGTCAAACAGTATGCTAATTTTGACGCACAAGTTACCCTACCTAAATATTATACCAAATTTCCACATACTGTGTGTATTCATTTCCCACCCCCTCATTCACAGTATATTTATTGCTAGATTATGGGGTGAGACACCTAAACACTCACTTGAGGCATCAATGAAAGCATTGCATGTTACTGAACATTGTATTCCCCAAAATTCCTCTCCAAGAGAGGTTCTTATGCAGTTGAAAGAATATGCTGAGACATTTGTGGAGAAGTGAGGCCCCTCAAGAGGCTTACTTAAGGAACAAATAGATGGTCATTAAACTACTCTCTAAGGAAGGTGGGTCCAAATAACACCAGGATGTTATTTTGCTTAATTGAGCATGCAAGTTCAGGGCCAGAGCTGAATTGTTGGGCATGTACAGAGAGGTTGAATACTACGATGGATAGTGTTCCTTTTCCCCCTTCCCTACACGGCACTCAGCCACTCTGCTTTTTAACTACTGAACAAACAAGCGTTTAATGAACATTGGTTTTAATCATGTAGAGTATTTTGCATTAACTAGATGGATATGGGTGGTAAAGTGGTAACTGATAAAAGTAAGCTAAAGAATAGGATCTTTTCTATTTCCCACTTTTTTAAAGGGAACCTACATAAGCACGTATATGTTTCCATATGTTTATATAAGCAAAGGAAAATATGGAATATACAAGCTTTAACAATGCCTATTAGGAATATTAGCTTATAGAGCAGAAGATGAGATGATTATTATACTTACTTTAAATGCTTGAATTACATCAATTGTTTAAGTTGTTTCAATAAGCACATACAACTTGTATAATTTAAGTGTTTAATTTTTTAAATTAGATTTGAAGAGGCATCAAGTTGTAGTATGCTCAGAAGAGGCCACCTTTCAGACCATCTCTGACTGGATGCTATCTTTGAAAATCTTTGCTTTAAAAATTGGCAGTGTAAATATGATATGGGAATTATAATAGGCATCTTTTTTGCCCTTGACTGTACAAGATTATATCTAGTATTTTGCTTTTAAGTTAATGCAGATGTTTTAAAATAGAAATTCTTCATCATAATTAGGAACTATACTTTATTCCAATTTTACCTAGAGTTGTTAAGAAAAATGAATATTAATGATTATCAAATTTTTAAAATAAAGCCCACAGAGTTGATCATGTAGCTTCCCTCTTTGTACTTATTAATGCAGTCAAATAGATTAATAATAACTTTTCTGATATTAAGCCATCCTTGCATTATAAGACTAAGTCTGATTGGGTCATATTTTATTGTACTTTTAGTATAATATTCAAATTGACTTTATTAGAATCAATTTGAGGATAACTTTATTTAGGATTTTTACATCAATAGTCATAAGGAAGTTTGGTTGGTAATATTCTTTTTGTGGTGTTTTTATCAGATTTTGCTAACAGTTACTCTAGCTTCATAAAACAATTTGAGGAACTTTCTTTTTTTAATCTGCTCTACCTATTCAAGTAGTCTAAGAACTACTTACTCTTTATATGTTTAAAAGAACCCATCCACAAAACTGTCTGAGCATAGAAACTTTTGGAGAAGTGGGGTTTTGTTTGCTTGCTTACTACTTTTACTATTTCTTTCTTTCAGGGCTACTGGTCCATCTACAGTTTCCTCTTCTTTCTTTAATCAGTTTTATTCATTTGTATTTTCATCGAAAAGAATCCATTTCATCCAGATTTTCAAATTTATTTGCATCGTATTATAATATGTACTTTGCTAATTCTTTAAAAATATTCTCTAGCTCAGTGGTTGAGCATTGACCTAGGATCCAGGAGATTGAGGTCAGGGCACAAGCCCTGGTTTCGGGCTCCATCCCCAGTGGGGGGCCTGCAGAAGGTAGCTGATCAATGACTCTCTCATCATTGATGTTTCTCTCTCTCTCCCTCTCCCTTCCTCTCCCTGAAATCAATAAAGGCATATTAAAAATATATATATTCTCTAATTCCACATTTCTGATTCCCTTTCCATTCTGAATTTTGCTTATTTTCTTAGATTTCCCAGAAGTTGGTCTATTTCATTGGTCTCTAAAGAGCTAGGTCTTGGTTGTAGCTATTAATTTTTATTGGTCTTAGATTTTCTGCTCAAATTATGATTGTTCTTTTTGTAACATGCTCTTTCCTGCTCTTCTTGTGTTTATTTTGTTGACCTTCTATTCCTAATCCTTGAGGTCAATGCTCATTTATTTTCACTTTTTACTTGTTTAATGACTAAAGCATTTAAGAATTATTTTTCCTGAATCCAGTTGTAGCTTATCTCATAAAATCGAAGACATTGCCTTTCATTTCCACTCTCTTTGAAATGGTTTATATCCACAGCTGAGCTTTTAGGAGAGAGTTGTTATGGCTGCTTTAAAAAGAAACTGTTTCAGAGATTATTTTAAATTAAAAATAGGTATATTATACAAAACAAAATCATCCAGAATTCTACCATCTTTCCAATCATTGGTGTATATGGTTACTTCTTGGTTTTTCTTTCAAAAAATCACATTATCTATTTTATCTTAAAAACCCCTTTCATGCCTACATACTGTGTGTTTGGCTATTAAGACCTCTTGCTACTCTTCAGGGCTGTGAACTTTTGGAGTCTTATAGTAACTCATGTGAACACAGAGATTGTTTGACAGGCACATGTTAGGAAATTTTATTTATGTCTTCTCTCCTTCCTCATGTGAGACAGAAAGAGGAACTATGACAAAGGTTTCACATATGAAAATATTACTTTGCCTTTATCTCCTTGAAATAGCCACCCCTCATCAAGCTTGACGGCAAAGGAAACAAGAAAACGTTACTCGTGCTCTCTGGGCCAGGACCCCTGCCTTCTCCCCAGCATCTCTACATGGACAAGCATTTCCGTCCTTAAACAACTGCACAAATCACATCACTCTTTTAGAGCCTTCCTTTTTTCATCTGTAAATGGTGACAGGTGGTCCCAGGCTGGAAAGGCAGAGGTGAGCTTTAAACGAAACAATGCACAGAAAGCTCTTGACACAGAGCCTGGCACTCACTCAACGAGAGCTAATCCCTCTCCTTTCCAGACTTGTAAACAATCAAGACTGAGGGATCTCAGTGCCTGCTGTTCCTCTGCAGTTTTACAAAGGCAATTAAAGCTCGCCTGTGATCCAGTCTTGCCACTGTCCTTGAAGCCCGAGATGCCCTGTTGAGACAGGAAGCCAGTGCCCTTGTGCCCGCTCGGTGCTATTTATTATGCCAGAGAGGCCCCTCAGACTCATTACTGCTGCGGAATACGGGCCCCCAGGGGCTGAAGTGGAGCCGGTAATTACTAACAGATCCCTAATAGGCATGGACTCAGTGGAAATGAGTCAATCAGGACCGTGCATTTGTGACTAAGCTGTCCCAATCCTGGCTCGGGGCGCCGGAGACTGCTAATGAGGGCCCAGTCCTGAGGCCGAGGCCCTGGCCGCCAGGTCTGCCCTTGGGAGCCCTGTGCTGGGAGACTTCTGACCCCCGCTCCTCCTTGAACTGCCCAACAGCTCACCCTGGGGAGAACTACCAGGCAGGCAGGTCTGGTTGATATCTGAGTCTCCTCTGCCCCCCGGCCCGCACTGCCCCCTCCAGGAAAAGATCTGGTTCCGTGCAGAGCTCCGGCCTTAAAAGAGATCGCTCGCAGCACCCCTCCCTGGCCGCTCTTCTTTTCAGCTCCTGCTCAGCTGGGCTCCTCCCTCTTCATTCCGACCACAGGCAGCGTCCGCTTGAAAACCAGCAGCGATGTCTGAAGGCCGCCTCAGCCCTGCTCGCGGGTTCTCTCGGAGCCACAGCGTTGCCTCAAGGTCACGAGGCTGTATTGCTAACATTTGCTCTCAGGACGGGGTGCACACATGCCATTTCAGGCCACAGATTAGGGGCGCAAGAAACTGAGCTGTCTGGATGATTCTATAGCTGGTCTTTATTGGTCTCCCAAGCCCCATTTCCTATGGGTGGTGGAAACACAATCTCAGCAATTCAGAGAGGCCCCCCACTTGTTTTCTGGATGAGTGGGGCTCCTACATTCTGGGGGCAGACTGGCTGAGCGTCAGAGGGTGGATCTGGTCCCTGGTCAGTGTCCGCTGCCCATGGTGGCACCTTCCCTGCCAGCCCGCCCCCCCATCTTGGCCGCCCTGCACTGTCCAGGCAGGGTCCTTGCTGAGATCCGCCCCTCTCGCGGCCGTGATGCCCTCAGTCCTTCAGCTGGTTCCAGGCCCTTCTCCCCAAGCAGCAGGCACCTGCGCACTCTCCTGCTGTGCCCTCCTCCTCCAAACCACCGAGTGCCACTGACTTAGTGACCGAGGAGGGACAGAGGATCCTTGGGGAATATCTAAAATAATGATTCCCGCAAGTGTTTCAAAGTGAGACGGATGGGTGGGAGGAGGGGGTCATGGGGCCGCGAGGAAGACCCTCACCGTGTGGGAGGCACCTATAAGTATGAATTTGGACACACTGGTGCCCCTGGAAGGAACGAGATAGGTTGGTGCTTGTACCGAGGAGAGCCTATGATAAAGGTAAAACCAGTCATTGCCTCTGACCTGAGCAGCCCCAAGGTCCTGTTTTAATAGAGCCTGTGGATTATGACCCTGTTGCCATTGCCCCGGGGACTGTTTTAGAGGCTTCTGGAATCAATTTCTCACCACCTTGTGGTGGAGCTTGGTGAGGGCATTGCTCACAGGCCCTCATTGGTCACCGTGTCCTTGCACAGTGACCTGTTTAGCAAGAGGTCGCGCATGCATGGCGGGGCTGCACTCAGGGCAGTGTGGGCTCACCTGTCCAGGGGTGTCCTTGGCCCTAGAGTGAGGAGGGGCTCCTCTCTTTGACAGCAGGTCTCCCCATCTTGGGAACTAAGAACACACCAGTATCTTTGCTCATGGGCAGACTTACTCATCTGGCCCATGGAAATGGTACATGAGGAGTCAAAAAGAAGCAAGCCTTGCCCGGCTAGCATGGCTCAGTGGTTGAGCATCAGCCTATGAACCAGGAGCTCAGGGTTTGATTCCCAGTCAGAGTACTTGCCCGGGTCGTGGGCTCGATCCCCAGCGAGGGGCGTGCAGGAGGCAGCCGATCAATGACTCTCATCATTGATGTTCCTGTCTCTCTCTCCCTCTCCCTTCCTCTATGAAATCAATACAAACATGTTTTTTAAAAAAAGAAGCAGCAGCAAGCCTTTCCCCAGCCCTCTGCCAGGATGCTGGGGAGACATTCCCCCACTTGTTTGGATTGGCCTCTGCAGTGGATTAAGGACGAACACGGCTCCTTCGACACTCCTCCTGTTGAGACGTCAGCTCTGAGTCCCCTGCTCTTGAATCTGGAAGGCCCTTAGTGACTCGCGTGACCCGCAGAATGTAACAAACGCGGTGTTCCGGGCTTCCGAGGTTAGGTCATAAGCTTCCCCCTTCTGCTTGGGTCTTGTGGAAAGCTCACCCCGGAGGTGCCCCTTCTCAGAGCCCAGCCGCCGTGCTGGGGGGAGCCTCAGCCACACGAGGGCCTCGGGCAGGCACCCCAGCCTCGCGTCCCAGTGGAGCTCACAGCCACGTGCGTGGTCCGTTTGGGACACCCGGCCCAGTCGAGCCTTCCGATGACTACAGCTCAGCTGCCATCTCCCTGCACAGGAGACCGCAGGTAAGAACCCATCTGAGTTCAACTAACCCGCAGAACCATGAGCGATCAAATTAAAGTGCTGTTTCCAGCCACTGAGCTTTGCGGTGATTTGTTCCCGCAGAAATAAGTGCCCAGGACAGTGTCCAACCTGAAGGAGGTCGTCAGTCCTCCTGGTTGTGCTCTCACCTGTCCTTGGGCCTCGCTGTCCTCCTCACCCTCACCCTGGCCACCGCCCTCTGCGGCTGCGCCTCTCGTGGGGCCGAGAGCGGAGCCCGCCGGCAGGAGAGGAGGGCACAGGAGGTTTGCTCAGAGTACCCGAGCGGCTTCAGCACTGCAGGTCTCCCAGAAGCCCGAGAGCAGGTGGCACAGTCGGGCCTCCTCCGTGAGGCCGGAGGCGGGGTGAGCAGAGCCTGAGGAAGTTCCAGATGTTTCTTTCCTCCCCTGCCCGTTTCGTCAGCGCCCACCTCGTGCCCTCTCTGGACCAGGTTCACGGGCTGCGTTCTGATGTCTGATTTCTCGGGCGTCTGCCTCTCCTGACGCCTCCCACTGTGTCCTTGTGGTCTGTACTTTACTTTCCTCTACACGATGAACCCGGTGGCACAGGACACACCCCCCTCCCTACTTAACACCACATCCTCTCCAAATGCAGGCTGCCCCCTTCAGAGTCCCAGGCCAAACTCCTGGCAGTGAGAATGGATTGGCCACCTCGCAGGCCGGGGGTCTAGCCCTGGTCCCGTCAACGCCTGGAAGGCCAGCACCAGGTCAATCGGCAGAGGTCCTAATGGGAGGGCGGGCAGAGCCACAAGTCAAGGGCTTGGAGATCAGGGGCCCTGCACCCCACAAATGGCTGTCATTGGTTGTGTGATGCCAGAGCAACCTGCTTGTACCTCAGGCCTCCCTGTCTCCTCCGGCGCAGACGAAGAAGCTCCAGGGAGCAGGAGGCTGGACGACATACAGAATCCAAGAGAGGGGAGGCTGCCCTGTCCCTGTGGATTCCTAAACAGCTCCCTCCGACGGGAACTAGTGCCACCTTCCTCTCACATCTGGGGAAACTGAGATGAGCTGAGCTGAGCTGAGGGGCGCACTGAAGCGCACACAGCCCGTAAGTCACTCAGCGGGGACTCTGCCACAAACCTGCTGCCAGAGCCTCAGCTCTGACTCACTTCCCGAACCCCTTTGCTGTGCTGCAGGCTATGGGCCCAGCAACCTGGGGGTGGAGGGATCCTGGAGCCGACCACAGCATTCCTCCCAGCTCTCTCTTCCTATCTTATCCCCTCGTATCTGTTTGTTAAGCATTTTGGGACGTTAGGGGCCTGGTAAGTAGTGAGCTGGACGTGAACCCAGGGCCTGAAGAAGAGACGACTGCTCTCGATGGCTCCCCTCCCCCGAGGGCAGCTTCATGATATCACATGAGGGCTGGGAGCTGGCTCTATCTCTATTAATACTGTTCAGTGGAAACGTGTTGAAGGAACAGCCCCGCATCAGCTGGTGCAGCTGCAGAAGCAGCAGAGCCTGGGCCCTGCAAGTCTATGTGTGCAGAGCATGCACCAGGGCCCGGCCAGCCAGAGGGGCACCCTGCTCACTGAGCACAACCTTATGGAGAGAGGGCACAGGCCCGGGTCAGCGGGAAGGGTTCTGCCTGCTCCACAGGCCAAGGTCCGGAGAGCAGGCCGCACAGGGTCTCAGATGGGCTTTGGAGTTTCTTGCTCTGGGCAGTGGCTCCCCAGCCTGAATACAGATGAGGCCTCTGAGCCGCAGTGGCGCTGCCAAGAAGGGCTGCTCAAGCCTTTGTCAGGTTGGCCAGGAGACAAGGGAGAAGCCGTCCACCCAGGTCTCAGCTGGGGCTCCCCAGGCTGGCACCACAGGGCAAAAGCATGGAGTGTAGACAAAATGAGGGCATGGGGAGTGCTGATGGCACCTAGCGTTCAGTAGCTCCAGAACACACTCTGTAGGCATCCTTACATGATTAGTTTTTGTTTTCATTACATATGGGATAAGTGGTGAAAATATAATCTTTTATACTATCTATGCTTGTGTGTAGGGCTTACTGCATACCAGGCCCCATTCTGAGAATTTTAAAATATTAAATCATTTAGTGCTTAAACATTTTAAATTGCATGATGTATTTTTATTCTCATTTTACAGGTGAGGAAACTAAGGTGCAAGGAGGTTAAGGAACTTTTCTTAGATCAAACAATTAAATGGTGAGGCTAAAATTTCAAAGTTAAACAAATGTGCACCATAATTGTATCAGTCAGCTCCTGCTATGTAACAAACCATCCAGAAACGGAATGGCTTTTAACAGCACACACTGCTTATTCCTTGTGATTGTGTGGGTTGGCAGGCTGGTTCTCCTGGTCTGGGCTGGCTCGGCTGATCTCCATGGTGAGCTGGCAGCTCTCCCAGATGTCTCACAAAGGTGGTCACAGGGACCAAGATGAATGAGACAGGGGGATGACCCAATGAGAAAGTGATCTGGGGGTTTCTGCTTGTATTATGTTTGCCAATGTCAAAGTCAGCCCAGAGTCAGTGTGGGAGGGGGCTACTCAAGGTCATGGACTTCGGGAAGGGAATAATTAAAGGCTATTCTTACAATGTCCACAACAGTCTTAGCTCTGAACCACTCGCTAAGATGCCTCTTAAGCTTCTGACAGTCTTAACCCAACTCCACCTCTCAATGAACCCAGAGGAGGAGCAGTCAAGGAATCTGACAGCACAAGTCAGTCCCCTTTTCCCAGTGCCCTCCCCTAATCAGCAGCCACCATGGGTGCCGTCAGACCTGAGTAAGTGTCCAGGGAAGGAAAAGAGAGTGGACTGTGAACCAAGGAGTTTGAGTCCAGCTACCTGAAACAACTGCGGGACCTTGGGCAGCTCACTCACCTTTCTAGGCCTCAGTGATTTGATTTTATTCAACTCAGCAGCCCCATTCATTCAATAAACATTCGTTCAGTTCCCACTCTCTGCTGGGTGCTGGGTTGGACAACACAGATACACTTGTGAAAATAGGCCATTCTGCCCCAGGAAGCACTTAGCATAACAGAAAAACAGGTGTTACTCAAATAATCTCAGTAATGAGCATATAACTGCAGACTGAGGCCAGTGCTCTGAAGGACAAAAGACCAGTTCTCTGAGAAGTTAACCCAAAGAAATTTGGTTTAGGCCATGGAGGGTGGGGGGCGGATGAAGGAAGTTTCCTTTCAATGGAAGAATAGCTGAGAGGAAGTTACCTGGGGGGACCAAGGGATATGACCTGAAATCCAGAGTGACTGGGAAACAGTTCTCCACAGAGCTTGGGCACATCCTGAAAGCAGAGGTTCTAACTGCCTTTGCCCTGGGCTAGCTTTGCAAGGATATTTGTATAGCAAACAGCCTTGAAAGACAGAGATAGCCTCTCTCTCTGGGGCAGTGGGTAAGCGTGCTTGCTGCCCAGTATAAAACATTCAGGCTCCCTAAGCCCCAGGTTCCTCTCCTGTAATGCAGCCCACTGCACAGGAGTCACTTGGTCCTCACCACACCTTGTGGGAACTGGGAGCTCAGAAAACCAAAGCAAATGATGATGCTCTGGACTCTGCTATTGCTGTGAGTAAGAAACAGTCCTCTTTCTCTGACCCAGGCATCTCTGTCTTCTGCCAGCATCCGTGAAGCTGTGATAAAGCTGACAGGTCAGTTTGCAAGGAAGGCAAAACTCAGACCCTTCTCTCTTCTTGATTCTCACAGGTTCCCAAAGGAAGTGACTCAAACTGAAACTGGAGGGTGAATTAGGAAGGAGGGGAGAGAGTGGGGACAGAGCCCCAGGCAGAGAGCCACCTGGCGCAGCTTGGAGGTGGCGGAGAGCAGGGAGACGGAGAGCGAGACCTGTTGAGCAGAGTGGGGGTGGAGGGCTTGAGGAGGAAATGCAGAGAGAGGAGGCCAGAGGCAGGGGGGGTGGCAGGTTGGCCGCCAGGAGCAGCCACGGTGTCCCAGGCAGTGGGAGCCATTGAAGGATGTTAGGAGCAGACTAGACTCAAAATCCTTTCAGGGAGATTCTGAATGTCCCCCATCTTAGCTTCCAGAACCTGTCCACCTCAGCGTCCCCCAGAAAACAGCCGTGGTTGCAGCACAGGTTGGCATAGCAACCGATGATATGACTGTTTCCACCACAATTTTACTTTCACCAGCTCTAGAGGGTCGGCTGGCCCTACATGTGTTTGGACAGGCACCAGGTGCTGGATGGGGGAGTGGGTTAGAAGGTCAACCTCCTTCTGGCTGCAAACTGGACAGCTCTAGGGGGCAGTTCCTTTGGGGAGACTGAGACCCCCTAAGCAGTCCTTTCTGAACTGACAATCACTGCTTGTCTCATCCAGCCAAGCCAAGCGAAGCAGCCTCCGCCCTGTGACCCCTGAGCACGTGGTGAGGAAGGTCACCCCTGGGGCTGCAGAGGGGGCTAACCCCTCCTGTGTGAGTGTCCAGTAGGCTGAACCCAGGCAGCCAGCGTGCACGGCTCCCCCTACTAGCTTCGTGACTTCAGGAGAATTAATTAATTGCTCTGCCCGTTTCCCTGCCCAATGGGACCTAACTCATAAGGTTCCATGAAGAGTAAGAGCGGATTAGATGTGAGGCACACGATATGTATCAGTCAATAGGAGCTGGTGCTACCTGCTTGGAATGTGTCTTCTCACAGCCCCTGTCATTCGGAGACTTCGAGGGCTGACACCGTCCCCCAGAGCAGGCTTTGCACAGCAAAGCAAGCTCCGCAGTCACCTACATCTTAGTCAAAGAAACTCACTTCCAGAGTCCAGTGGGCTCACTTCCTTTATATGTGAAATCTGCAAAATACAATTCAGGAGCTCACTGTGACTGAATTTCTTGATGGTCCCCCAGTACTTACAAGTGGTCCTTCTAAAAAGACATGCCACACCTAGGGCATTTCCCACAATTGTCCTTGGGCTCCGGGGTCTTCCACATGGGAGGTCCTAGCCAACCCTCAGAACCTGAGAAATAAGACATCGTTGTTGTTTTAAGCTGCTAAGTTCTGAGGTGCTTCCTTCCTCAGGACCAGACTGACATCTGGAGCCTGCAGTCCTCTGGCCACACCGGGAGACTCCGGAGCGGGGGCCAGGGAGGTGCCATCCACTTATGTCCCAGGTGGTTCTAACTGACACGGTTTCCCTCAATGTCCCCACTCTCCCCTCCTTGCCTGATGATAAAAATCTCCTGTGCCCCAACCCAGACCGTTTGAGACGGAAAGTTCGAGAAAGAGTCTGGGAATTGAGAAACTGAACATATAGATGCATAACGGCTGGGCTACACGTAAAATTAAAACTCGGACCCAACACCTCAGCACCAGCCCAGGAAGTAAACAGCAACCCCGAGAGCCACCGGCTCCAAAGACCAGGACTTGATCAATAGTTTCCTTGACTTTTTGGCACCACTCCCAGTTTAAGCCAAGCAGAGAAAACCAAATACAATTCACTCTCCCAGCTCATGGCAGGATGTCCTGCCTCCCGGGCCCAGGGCTCGGATCAGGGCACAGCCAGCTCCCTCCCGCCTTCACTATGAAGCTTTCCGGCTCCCCACCCCTCTGAGTCTCTGCGAACACAAGTGACAGTGGCTGTCTCTCGCTGGACCAAGCTCTGCATAAACAGCCTTTGTTCTTCATTTATTTTCATAGGATTCATTTACTTAATAGGAGGGAGCTAGTCTTATCATGAGGAACTTTAGAAACACCATCCCAGGCCCTTGCTACTCAAAGTGTGGTCCCCAGAGCAGCAGCAGCATCGTCTGGAGCCTGTTAGAAGTGCAGAACCTCAGGGCCCTCCCCAGACAGACTGAGTCAGAACCCGAGTCATTAACCAGGCCCCAGGTGACCTCGCAGCACATTCAAGTGTGAAAAGCATTGATCCAGGTGAGCGGATCCCAGCCCGGGGTGCACATTAGAGTTGTCTGGGGACTGTTTAAAATGCCAAAGCCTGTCCTCTGTACTCAGAGCATCTGGTTTAACTGGCCCTGGGTAGGGCTTGGGCATCACTGGTCTTAAAGGCTCCATGGGTGATCCTCACGTGCGGCCGGTGCTAAGGACCACGGACCAAACCTGAGTGTGTGTCAGTCATCTGGAGAGCTCACCAGGTGCTCAGAGGCCCAGGCTTGGTGAAGGGAGAGTCCTGGGCTTGGCAAGAATGTCCAAGTTCCCAGGCGACTCTGGAACTGACCAAACTAGGACCAGTGGTGCGGGAGAAGCCCTGCGAGGGGGAGTCCCACGGCAGCCTCTCAGGCGGCGCTCTCCTCCTCCTAACTTCGCCTCCACCCTCAGCTCCACCTGGCTGGCACCAGGCCCTTAACGCTCAAGGAATGAGAGAACATCAGGCATCTGCGGGCCAAAACCAGCATATGGCACTTGCCCCTGTGTGTGCTCTAATATGCACAAGTGTTATTTTAAAAGCTTTAAATCCATTGCCAACATTTTTAAAAGGAGATTTTACATAAAAATCTAGATTTCTAGATTCTCCTGGAAAATAGGGGATCTAGGAACAATCAACCCAGGTTCCTGTGTGGCAGCAACTGCCCGGAACTAACTGCCCCTTAGCATGAGGCACGTGCTCACCAGTTGCCCACAGTCCCTGCCTGGCCCGCGTCACTCGTCTTTGTTACCTGGCTGGCCCTGCTAGCATCTGAGTCTGGCACCTTTGCATGTGGAGAGTCCAACCCTCCTTCTGTTGAGAAAACCAAACCCAGTCCCCAGTGGAGCTCAGTCGCTGTGTCATGGCCAGTGCTGGGACCTAGGGTCGCAAGTCTGGCTGCTTGTGGAGGCTGGGAGTGTGCCTTTCTGCGTCCTGGCTTCCCCACCAGAGGACAAGGCTCTAGACCCCCCACCTGGCCCTCACGCAGAACTTGAAGCCCCTTGAAGTACAAGTAACCTCTGCTTTGAACTGCGGGGCTGACACCTGTTCTGACATGCCTACACCTACAATTTCCTTAACCTCTCAAGCTCCAATGAACTCACCTACACAGCAAAAATAACAATGTCTGATCTATGGGGCTATTTGAGGGTTAAGTTAGACAGTGTTTGTAAAACAATATTCTGGCACCTGAGACATAGGAAAGCTCTACAGTGAGCACTGGATACTATTAATAATTTTTTCAATGCCTGTGTTCGCGTGAGATCCCCATCACTGTCCAGCATTCACAATGGCCGTTGTTCCCTTTCTTCCAACCTCAGACTTAAGAAAGCAATGTGTTGAGAGCCCCTATTGAATGAGCAGCTTTAGGCAAAGGCCTTAAAACTTGCTAAGTCCTGTTTCTCATCTGTGAAACGGGTAATCCTAGCAGGCACTTCTCAGAGCTGTCTGAAGTTTAAATGAGATGATACATGCAATGCACCTATCACAGAGCCCAGCTCCCGATTAGCTCAGGTTTTGACTCCTTGAAGCAGCGTCGCCACCTAGTGGTTTAGGACAGTAACTTCAGGCTCTACAGACATGAGAGGAAAGGGCCCCATGGGTGGGCACGAAGGTCTGATTTGACCGTGGAAAGTGAATTCAGAAAGAGGCACTGGGCAATCAATGAGCATAGGAATTTCCCAGGTCCATCCCTGGCCCACCCTGTGTCGTTGCCATGACAACCCCGTCTGTGGCGTCTCCTCTTGGCCAGCTGGGCTCTGGGCGGAACCGCTTGGCCCCTGGTTGGGCTCATGGAGACCTGGCTTGCTGCTGGGCCGCGGGCTTGCTGAGTGTCGCTTCTGGTCTCCACCGTTTAGTTGTTGGCTGCGTGGTTGTCCCCTGGCTTCACTCTGGGCCATCATCATGGCTCAGGCCAGCACTGAGGCTGTTCCTCTGCAGTCACCAGCTGATGGGGGAGACCTTGGAAGCAATGGGCTTGGACACCGCAGGGCATGTTTGGTGTGCGGGGAACATCTGCTGACTTAGGCTCGCTGTGTGGTTCTCTCCGGAAGTGCTGTTTAGGTAACACTGCAGAGGGGACTCTAGACACCAGGCCTGCCTGGGTAGGGCACTCCCAAGGTAACCCTGAAGGGAACGGGGTCTGGGGGACCCCGAGGGAAGGTTGTGTCTCATGTGGACATTGTGTCCAAATGCATATCCAAGGACAACCCCCAGACGGCCCCAAGACGATACCTTTTTGTTGTTAAATACCCAGGCTGGCAGGGGCTCCCAGTCCCTTACTTGTAGCCACAGGGAGACTTGAGACAGAGAGTTTATCAAAACTGCAGCCCACTTTGACTACCTCAGCACATGATGTCTCAACAGTGGCTAGTAGTGCGATTCCGAGGCTGGAGTCAGTCTGGCCACAGAAGCGTCTTCTATTCCACAAGGTCATTAGCAACACTAAAATCAATAAATGGCCCATGCCAGTCGCAAGAAATGCAGAACCAGCCGCAGCCCCAGCCCCCTTCCGTGCTGGGGTGGTGCAGGAGCGCCGGAGGGGAGCGAGGGGAGTGGAGTGAGATGAGTGCGCACTCTCTCCTTTCCTGGGGACACCTGCGCAGAGCGACCGTCTCAGGCTAGTTTGACCTCTGTCTCTGTGTGTCCATCTCTCACTGTGCCTCTCTCTGTTTGTCTCTGTCTCTCACACACACACACACATTCTGGATTTTTTGTTGCCTTATAAATCACATTGGCAAGCGTGTGGAGTGATAATGACGCTGGAGACAGTAACCAAGGAGAGAAGAAAATGTTGCATGAGGAAGAAACAAGAGACCCACATCTGGAACAAAAGTTCAGGGAGCATCTTAAGTTATCACTAAGATGCAGTAACAATAAGTATGTAATTGTTGCCCGGCCGGGCGTGGCTCAGCGGTTGAGCGTCGAACTAGGATCCAGGCAATCGGGGTTCGATTCCCTGTCAGGGCACATACCCGGGTTGCGGGCTCGATCAATGACTCTCTCATCATTGATGTTTCTCTCTCTCTCTCTCCCTCTCCTTTCCTCTCTCTGAAATCAATAAAGATATATATAAATTTTAAAAATAATGTAATTGTCTGTTTGCCAGAAAAAAATTCATTTTCAAAGTGGAGAAATCTACCCATATATTTAAATTTGTCTATGTAAAGAAAATGTTTAATAAAATAAAACCTCTTACAGAAATGTACAAAGAAATTTGCAAATAAGTAAATACTTTATTTTTAAAAAGTTTTAAATGAATATTTGCACCAAATATGTTCATTATGTATTGTTAAGAAAATAAATGGAATAAAACAGTATAGGACTTGCATTTCTACTAATCTAATAGACTAGATATCCTGAAAAAAATCTCTGACACAAAACACATAGAACAATTTTAAAATAAATACATGAGCTAGCATGCAAATAACCGAAATCCCCAGGTGCCAAAATATAAAGTGAGGGCTGAAAATCAGAGTGGCAAATGGACACTGAGGCTGTAGCAGGCTTGGGGACATTCGCCAATCTCAGTAACCAAGAGATTTTTACAGTTTTGCAAGTTTTAACAGTTACATGGGGACAAATGACCTAAGTCATTTGTCCTACCCATGGTGGAAAGGCCAATACCCTTGATAAGAAGTTTGACTAGGGAATAATTCACCCACTAGCGAAGAGATAAGACTAAGGACTCTGTTGGACCTGGTCTGGGATCTGAAAGGGAAACAATGTTTTCCTGAAAATTCATAACCACAGAATTATCCCCATATGCATTTGGGATTTAAATTGTGCTCCTATATGGCCTGGAAAACCCCAACACAAAAAATTAGCAGAGCAATGCCAGGTTGGTAGCTCTTCAGAGTGCCCAGAAGAAGAAAATGCCAGTTCTCTCTGGAAAATTCTCTCTAGCCCCCTGGGAACCCACAGAAAACATCTCATTAAACATTAGTTCACCAATCAAAACTAAAAGACATATGAATAAATAAGCCATCATGAAAATAAGCAGAAACAATAAACAGCAGAATTAGACCCCCATCAACATCATAACATAGAATTGTCAAATTCAGAATACAAAAATATATATTGTTTAAAAACAAAAAATAAAATATGATCCAAAAAGAGCGGAGACAAGAGTAAAAAATAACCAAATATCACTTTGGTAAATAAAAAAATAATTTAAGTGAAAAACCCAATGAACAGATAAATTAGGAGGTTAGAAACAGATAAAGAGAAAATAATGACATAGAAAATAGATCTGAAAAACCACCCAGACTATTGCACAATGATGAATGGTTAAGAGACACTTCTTCTAGAACATACTATCTAATCATATTTCCAGAAGAAGGGATGGGAGCTGTGAGGTGATGTAAGCAAGAAGGTAGATGGGAGATCCCAGGCCTCACATCCCACACGGAAATGCCAATTCTGACAACCATCCATGGACAGGGATACCTCTCTGAGGACCCAGCAGTCCAGTGAGAGATCCAGCACCCTATTCAAGAAAAAATCCAGAAAGAGATACATTGACAAGGGGAAGAAGAAGAGTTTCACTTTATTTGCATCATCCCTTGCCCAGAGCAGCACAGCTTGGTGCCAACAGAAGCCCTTGGCCAGCAATTTCTCTCACTGGGGAGAGTGAGAGCAGAGTGAGTGCCTGGCTTCCCCAGACCCCTCTTCCCCAAAAGGCCTGCTTCTGCCTCCCCACTCCCAGGTTACTCAGGGGATTATCATGGAGAAAAAGCAGGGAAAATACTCAGGGCCTCACAGCAACCACACTGTGGATCTCAAAAACCAGTCACAAGTCCTACTGACTGGCTCACAAATTCCACCAAGAAGCCTGCCCATGAATCCCATGGAACTCCTCACTTGCATTCCCCGCCCCCCCAGCTGCCCATTCAGCCCCCAGTACTCCACGCATACCCCCTTGACAGTGTACATGAGCCTTGACAGATGGTGTGCCGGGGCTCCCCAGAGGGCCCACACAACCCCCATAGACGGTACAAGGATATTTTCAGTGGGCTCAACTCTGTGGGCTTGGGAGAAGGCACACAACCTTGAACACTTCAGGGTACTGCCCTGGGGAAAATAGACTCTCAGCCACTGGCCTGGTGTGGAATGGAGAGAAGGCACACACCCTTGAACAAAAGAAGGAACAGAAAGGATGAAGAAAAGTCCTTGAAGAAATAATGACTGAAAATCAATCAATTAATTAATAGATAAACTAATTAGCAAGCATACATATTCAAAAAATTTTTAGTCCACATCTGTGCACATCACTGTGAAACTGAATAATATTCAAACTACCCCTCCCCACTCCCCATCAGAAGGAAAAATCTTAAAAACAGCCAAAAGAATAAAAATTTGAGTAGAAGACTAATTAATGGCAGCAGTGGAATCCTGTAGGGAAAGTCTGGCCCACAAGCTGTATACAGCTTGCAAAATAATTTGGTCTGGCCCTGCCAAGGCAACCACAGGCTGGACTCAAAATTCAATAAATCTAGGAGCTTTTTTCATAGCTAATTTTAAGTTAATAATTTTGTATGGCCCGTGAATTGTGTTATAAATATCTATATGGCCCTTGGCAGAAAAAAGGTTCCCTATGCCTGATGTAGACAATAGAGTGATATCTCAATAGGCTGAAAGAAAATACTGTCAACTTAGAATTGTATACCTAGCTGAACTATCATTCTCTAACAAGAACTAAATAATGCCATTTAAAACCAATAAAATAAAATGATGTCTTTTCTAAGGAATTAATAAAGGAAGTATTTCATGAAGAAAAAAACAGTGAATCTGAGAAGAAAGGTCTAAAATGCACAAAGAAATGTACATACAAGCAGGTCTATAGATTTGGTGGTCCCACATGTGTGGTCAGAATCATAACAGCATAAGGCATCTCAGTGTATCCTAAAGCAAGATGGTCAGGTGGTCCTTTTGAAAATGCTAAAATGTGCAGAAGATCCTGCTCTGAAACATGCTGGTCCAGAAAATATTTTGCAACCAGAACTTTAGAAAAACTTTTCTGATGGATGCTCCACAGTTGCTCCACTGCCTCCAGGGTACTCTTTTCTCAGAATGAACTAAATCCACAATTTGTCCTTCCTCATAGTTACAGACCTGTGAATTTTCCAGATAATCCTTCAAATGTATATGACAGCTTTCTACCCAACTCATGAATCTTCTGGATAAATCAGCCAGATGCCTCATATGAGTAGCAAATGTATGTAAGGCAATTATATTAACCACAACATTTCCTTTGCCAAGAGAAAAATAAGGCTGTTGGAAGCTTATATTAATTTTTCTCACTAGTCTCTGATTCCAATGATAAAATTGTCCAAGATCTAGGAACTTCAGATAAATCTCCAGGCATTAAGTATTTAAAAGGTCCATATCTTGAGATTCCAAGATGGTGGCAGATTAAGTGGAAGCTACACTGACACTTTCCCAGGACCAAACTGGAATGACAACTAAAATAGAGAAAAATCACCCGGAATAATCAACTGAAGACTATCTGGAGGGCACCCTCATAACCAAGTACCTAAAGTGGAGGCCACATAGAGATTGGTAGGACATACAGAAGTGAGAGAGAACTGGCTGGGCTTCCACAGGCAGCAGCTGAAGGTCAGCTGTGGGGGTTCCCACTGAGAACTCTGGAGTCTAAACCCCAAGCTGGCTCCCCAGTCTAGAGCACCAGAATTGAGAAAGGTGCCCACAGAACATCTGGCTGTGAAAAGCAGCAGTGTTTCTGTCTGTCAGGGAGAGATGGCTGGTAATGCAGGCACCCTCTTAAAGGGCCAACATACAAAATTTTGTGTGTGGCCACTCCCCTTGGGCTCCAGCAGAAGGAGGGCAGAGTGAACTAGAGCTGTGTGAGGAGAATCTAGTGGTGCTGACTCTTGGAATAGAGCTCAGAGGGCAGCCATCTGGATTCCTGTGCTGAATGATTCCCCCATAGTGCAGAGAACATATTTCTCAGGCAGACCTTTACCACCTAGGCAGCTTGTCTGAAGGGGAGAAGCAATTGCCCTACCCATTGAGAATCTCTCACCCCACCCTGTGGAGTTTATGCATTGCTGTGGTCTACAGCCTGAGGCTCATTAAGAGACTCTGAATGACAATCAGCCCGCAGGCAAAAGTGGATCACTGGGTGCTTTGAGTCTTTGCCTGATCTACTTCTGGGCCCTGGGCTTGGAAAAGTAGACCTTGGTGTGAATCTTCGTCCTGTCTAAAACCACCCAGCCCCAGCAGAGGGAGCCACAAGCTGTAGATTGTTGATAGCTCCAAACAGGGTACTCAAGGCCAATCACAAACAGCATCTGACATTGAGATTGGCCTGCACCAGAGACCCTCTAAAAAGACTAAGAGTCCTAGCAGACCTACCTAATATGTAGAAACAAACCCAAACAGGCAGCCAAAATAGGGAGACAATAAAAACAAGCCCCAAAGGAAAGAACAAGAGAAGCCTCCAGAAGAAGAGCTAAATGAAAGGGAGGTAAGCAATCTATCAGATATAGAGTTCAAAATACTGATCATAAGGACGCTCAACAGCATGAAAAAAGAAATGGAAACTATGAAGGAAATTAAGAATGACATAGCAGAAATAAAGAATACATTGGAAGGAATAAACAGCAGATTAGTGGAAGCTGAGGATCAGGTCAGCAAATTAGAAGACAGAGTAGAAAAAAGCCCTCAATCAGAGATCCAAAAAGAAAAAAGCAATTTAAAAGCAAGACAGTTTAAGGGAACTGTGGGACACCATGAAACATAACAATACTCGCATCATAGGGGAAACAGAAGGTGAAGAAAATGAGCAAGGAATAGAGAACCTGTTTGGAGAAATAATGGCAGAAGACTTTCCTAACCTGGTGAAGGAAAAAATCACACAAGTTCAGGAGGCACAGAGAGTCCCAAGTAAGAAGAACCCAAAGAGGCCCATGTCCAGACACATCATATTTAAAATGCTAAAAATTTAAAACAAAGAGAAAATCTTAAAAGCAGCAAGAGAAAAGCAATCTGTTACCTACAAAAGAGCTCCTCATAAGGCTGTCAGCTGATTTATCATCAGAAACTCTACAGGCAGAAGAGAATGGCATGAAGTATTCAAGGTAATGCAAAGCAAGGATCTGAAACCAAGACTACCCTATCTAACAAGGCTATCATTCAAAAATAGAGGGTGAAGACTGGCTGGGCATGGCTCAGCAGTTGAGCATCGACCTAGGATCCAGGAGATCGCAGTTTGATTCCCGGTCAGGGCACATGCCCAGGTTGTGGGCTCGATATCCAGTGGGGAGCATGCAGGAGGCAGCTGATTAATCTCCCTCTTCATTGATGTTTCTCTCTCTCCCTCTCCCTGAAATCAATAAAGGTATATTAAAAACATAAAAAAAGAAAGAGATGGCGAAATACAGAGCTTCCCAGACAAAAAAAAAGGGGGGGTAAAGGAGTTTGCCACCAGCAAACCACCACTGCAAGAAATGTTAAAGGGACTTCTGTAATAAGAAGTAGAAATAGAAAGAGAGAAACATAGGCATAAAAAATTAAAATGGCAATAAATAAGTACCTAGCACTAATCATCAGAGAGATGCAAATTAAAACAACAATGAGGTATCACCCACACCTATCAGAATGGCTCCATCAACAGATCAACAAACAGCAAGTGCTGCCGAGGGTGTGGAGAAAAGGGAACCTTAGTGCACTGCTGGTGGGAATACAGACTGGTGCAGCCACTGTGGAAAACGGTATGGAGTTTCCTCAAAAAATTAAATGTGGCACTGCAATTTGACCCAGTGATCCCACTTCTAGGAATATATCCTAAGAATCCTGAAACACTAATCAGAAAGAATATATGCACCCCGATGTTCACAGCAGCACAGTTTACAATAGCTAAGATTTGGAAACAGCCCAAGTGCCCATCAGTAGATGAGTGGATAAAAAAGCTGTGGGACATTCACACCATGGAATACTACGCAGCTGTAAAAAAGAAGGATCTCGTACCCTTTGGGACAGCATGAAGGGAACTGGAGAGTATGATGCTGAGTGAAATGAGCCAGGCAGCGAAAGACAAATATCACATGATCTCACTCATATGTGGAATCTAATGAACAAAATAAACTGATGAACAAAATAGATCCAGAGACGTAGAAGCATGGAACAGACTGAGGGATCTGAGGGAAGGTGGGATTGGGGAGAGATTAATCAAAGAACTTGTACGCATATATGCATAATCCATGGACACAGACAATAGCGTGGAGAAGGCCTGGGGTTGGGGGGGATGGAGGGTAGAGGGGGAATCAATGGGAAGACAAAATGTGACATCTGTAATACTTTCCACAATAAAGATAAAATAAATAAAATAAAAATAAAGGTCTGTATCTTTATTTCACTATAAAAAACAGAGAAAATAAAACTAGTTGGGGACAGATGAAATCTTCATTTTTCAGCCAAGTCCCGCAATTAGACCTTGGTAACTTGGTCAATTGCTTCTCAATGAATTGCATCCATGCCGTTCTTCCGTAGCAGATAGGAAGAGTAGCACGTGCACGTATGCTGAGAAAGTGGCTTTATTATCCTGAAGATTTATTTCCATGGACCTCATGAGACAAATAACTCTGGTACTTAACTGCAATCATAAAAGCATAGATCAATATCTGTCTTGTAAAACTGAAAATTATTGTCTCTGGTACACATTCCTCAAATTCATTTGATCAATATTAAATACCAAGTTAGCGTTGTTGGGTATCTGTGTATATTTTGCTGCTAACTTGACCCAACAGGCTCATAGGAAGACTGAGTTGTTCATATCAAATATCCTTTGGAAGCATGACTGAGGTTTTCCTAGTCCAGGTGAAAATGATAATATATACAAATTCATGAAGACAAGAAATAACATGGTTTATTCAACAACTATAAACAGTGCTACTGCATGAGTGTTGAGGGAGGAGATTGGGATGCAACACTGAAGCATATCAGGGGTCAGCTCACAAAGACTGCACCACTCCACGCTGACAAATGTGAAACTATCTTATAACCAGATTTCTACCCAAAGGGTATGGATTTGGGAAGTAGAATGAAGACACTTTGTGTCAAAAAGCATGAGGTGTATCCAATGTAGCATACAAAGGTAAATGTATAGCTTTAAAATCATGCTGATCTCTAATTAGGAAAAAAACATGACATCTTAGTTTTTGGAAAAAGAAAAGCCAAACTCAAAGGAAAATAAAAGGAAGGAAATAAATGGGCTCTTGAGCTCTTGCTGCATCGCATGCTTTATATTTGTTGCATCTCTGAAAACGTTCTTGCCCCTTTATGCCGTATGCCAACTCCTACTCATCCCTTAAGAGCCAAATCAAACACAAGTTCTGTGAAATACTTCCTGACTGCCTCCATGCTTACACTGTAATATTTCAGTGTTTGCCACTGTTTTCACATATCTTTCTCCATCACTAGGCTGTGAACTTCTGAAGGACAAGAACTGGTTTGTTTTTTATCTTTATATCTCCAACTTCTGCAACAGCATCTGACATATAGTAGGTACTATTCACATGTATTTATTGAATGAATGAATGGCCCCCATGGCTCTGGATTTACAGATGAAGTGATTCAATCAATACAGCTATTCGGTGTCTAAGTAATCAGGTCCTACCTCAATTTTCTGGATCCTGGGAAGAGTCTGGCTCATAAAATGTAGGAGCGCCCCAGTAAATACTTCCTAATGAATTGGGAGCTAAACCTCAGCAGTATCATTATACCATTATATTTATGTCCCCCTGAGACCTGGGGTCAAAGTTCTGTGGCAAGGAGTAATAAAAAAATTGAGCCCTGGGACTGGGAGAAATGCCAGAGGGCTCTCACGCCTTCTTAACTGCCATGGTCCTGGGGACATTTATTGAGAAATTTACTTATTAGGGTTAGTGACCTCTAGATTTAGATTTGTCTGCCTACTTTCTAAGCCACTCATTAATCTGCAGGAATTTTCTGAGCTTTGGTCATTACTGCCTGATTAGCATATCATTAATTTCTATGTAAAGCAGGGGTCACAGACCATCATTGTGACACGGTAATTCTTGAAATGCAGGGAACTGAATCATTTAAATTTATAAGCAGAAATGAAAAGATAAGTCTCCAAAAATGGTTCGGTGATAACAGAACACGAAGTATCCTTGAGTAAGAAATGGCATTTTGTAGAGTAGGAAAGGGAATGTCCAAAATTCCAAGCAAGGACCCCAGTTAAAAAGGCAAATTTATAGGGAGAGGGAGCAGATTTGTGGTTACCTGGGGCGGGAAGTGGGAAAGGAAATTAGGAGTAAATGGGCTAAAAGAGTTTTATGAGTGATGGAAATTTGTTAAACTAGATTATGGTAATAGATGCACAGCTCTGTCAAGTTACTAAAGATCATTGAATTAATATACTTAGAACAGGTAAAGTTGATGCATGATATGTAAATGATACCTCAGCAAAGTCAGGGTTTTTCCATTTTAGTCCATCAAAGCTGAAATAGAGTTTGGTCAGCCACCGCTGGTAGTAGCCGTGGCCCAGGCACATGAGAAACTGAGAGGAGGCCAGGGAAGACCTGAGAAGCCAAGCGAGAGGACTCTCGCTGCAGCCCGGCGTGACCTCCCGCCGCAGGAAATGCAGGGCACCCAGAAGTGGAGAGGATGGTATAACACAGGTTTAACAGTTACGCAACTCAGGGGCAATTTTATTTCATCTGAAACCCCACCCACGCCCTCTCACCCCACACACTAGCTCACACAGCACTATATATATTTTTTATTACAGCAAACGTCATATGCTAATATCTACAAAGCCGTAAACAACCTCTGCCTCCTTCAACAATTATCAGCACGGGCCGGTCTGGTTTCACTGCACCCCCTCCCTCCTCCCAGCCCTGTACTATCTGCAGGCCCGTCTCAGACACCGTATCATTTCATCTGCAAATAGCTCATTAAGTAATCTCGCCACAGGACCATATTACATCCTAACAAAATTAACAGTATTTTCCTAATAATAGTAAATATTCAGTGTTCAGATTTCCAATTATATCATAAATGTCAAAAACATGTTTTTCAGAGCATGCTTATTTGAACCGGACGCAGCGAAGGCCCGCACCTTGCTGTGTGGGACGCACATTTTCCTTGCAGTTTCTTTGCTAAAGAAACCAGGCCATTTGTCTGCAGAGTTTTTCACAGTCAAGGTTTGGCAGCACTATTTTTAATAACAGAACATTGGAACCAAGAAATGCCGTCCATCAAAAGGAAGTCGGTTAAATAAATGAGGGTAGGACCGTGTAACGGAATTCATAAAAGCTGGGTGATTAATTTTCATCAAACAGAAAGATGCAGCAAATATTTATTAACTCTGTCCTGTGTGCCGGGTTCTGTTCTAGGGGTTAGAGGTGGCGCAGTGAGTAAACGAAACCCCTGCCCGCCTGGAGCCTGGGTGTGAATGGAGGGGACAGAATAACAGCCACAGAATCCCAGCGGAGAGTGTCGGGCGGTGGCACCTGCCCTGGAGAACAGCTCAGCGGAGAAAAGGAGGGAGGAGCGGAGGCGGTGGGGAAGGAAGGCTGCGAGCAACCAAGGGGCCAAGGGCCAGGGGCTGCAAGCGGGGCGGGTGGGGCTTGTTAGGAAGACGCTCCCCAGGACGGTGATTCTGTGGTGAGACCCCACCCCCTGCAGTCTACCTTGGGTGCCCGCAGTCAGTCTGTCCCCCAAGTGCCCCTAAAGCAAACTACAGCCTGTTGGAAACCTGGTTTTTTAAATAAGTGTTATTGGCACAGGGCCACGCCCGCTCATTTGCATATAGCCTGGGCAGCTTTCAGCTGGGGCAGAGTTGGGTAGAGACCCTGTAGCCCCAAAGCGTAAAATCTTTACTGTCTGGCTCTTTACAGGAGAAGTTTGCCCAGCCTGACCCTCCCAGAGCCCAGGGTCCCTTGAGCGAGGCAGTTCTGGGTCTTTGGAGGGTCCCAGCCTGGTTCCAGGCGAGACTTGTCACCGCCATTCGAAAGGGCTTCTTCATTGGCCGGGGGGGGCTCCTGAGATGGGTGGTGGGGCATGTGGCCCCTCTCTTTCCCCTCCCCTTCTCTTCCACTGTGAACCTGTGCAAGTGAGTCCTGCCTCACTTACCGCACAGCCAGAGAGAGCCCCCCAAATGTAGGGGTTCTCCATGGATTCACCCCTAAAACAAACAGGCCTGCGCAGGAGCACTGGGATGCTGTCCGTGGGCGCTGAGCATTGGAAGCCACCAAGCCTGTGCTATGCGAACCACTCACCCGCGGGCTCAGCCACAGTTCAGCTCCACCCGGCTGCAATCACGGACACTCTGTCCCTGACCGGCTCCAGCAGTTAGAGACCTGGGTCTGTCATTGCAACGTGGTCACATCGCAGGGCCCATCTGTCATCAGAGAAGCCCTGTGGGCTGAGGCACCGTGGACACCACCTGCTTTCTGGGAAACCCTTCTCCCTTCTTCGGATAAAACCATTCCCCGCTCTTAGTCCCTCGGTCCATGTGGCTCGAGGGGGGCTGATGACACCCCAAAAGGAGTATGACAGGAGTGCTGGGGACTAAATAAGATTCTCCAGCACGCCCTCCAGCCTGAGCCAAGAGCCCCTTCATCAGCAAGTGCAGAGACTCGGGTGCCCAGGAATCAGGACCCCAGCCCAGGGGGACTTCGCACTGCGCTGGCCAGGCTGTGAAATGCCGTCCCCTGTGGGCACAGGCTCGCGGCAGCCCTGCTCTGCTCCTGCTCCTGAAGGGTGGGGCCTCAGGGCCTCCGTGGCCACGGGGTGGGCGTCACTCCAGTCTCCTCCCTCGCCTCCACCTCGGCTGCTCTCATCACGTCTCCATCCTGCCGAGTCAAGAGGGTGCTGGGGCCCGACACCCTCCCAGACTCAAGCTGCAGGGCCCCGAGGTGTGGACAGAGATGCCTTTGCCTCTCCTTTAAGAAGGGGGACCTGTCCGGATGCACTAAGGACCGGGCGGGAAGCTGCAGTCACAGACGAAAGCCCCGAGCTGAACGACAGCTGCTCCAAACCCACCACCACTCTCAGCCACTTGGGTTGTAAAGAAATGAGAGGGGGCCAGTGGGAGGAGGGTGCCAAAGACGACATCTGAGAAGGAGCCCTCCCTTCCCGCCATCCCATTACCATCTCCAGAATAGGAGCTAAAGGGCAGAAGTTGCTCGGTGACCACAAAAGAATGACCGGCAAGGCCTCCTGATGCCACCCCACCCTGGACAACCTGGCGTGTGGCTGGGCAGACACTCTGGGTCTTGTTGGGGATGTGAAAAAACAATGTGGCGGACTCATTTTCCTGTCCAGCATCCTGCGCCCCTGTTCTGACCACAGCACCGTGGTCTTCTTTGGTGGAGCCACTTTCTGTCCCCACTGCCCTCTCCCATCAGCCTGTAAGTGCCTGGGGGGGGGGGGGGCGCTGAGCCACCCTCTTGCTCCAGGGATGGGCAGGTGAGCCAGGCCTGGCCACTGCAGGGCCTGCGGCCCAGCGATGGGTCTGGAGGTGAGCAGAAAGCCCCGGCGCCAATCAGAGCCTGCAAGTGTCGCCTCTGGGGCTTTAGCTGGAACCATCCGGCAAAAGGCCCTCTCTTTCTCCTGGGCACGCTCGCTAGTTGGATGTGAGCCTGGACGGCGGGGCGGGGAGGCCGTCCTGGCCACCCCTGAGAATGGGACTGGCCTGGCCAGTCAGCAGAGCAGAGAGACGGGTCCCGATGACATCGTCTGAGCCCCTGAGTCCGGCCACGCCCCGAGCTCCTGCGCCCCTGGCCCTCACAGCTCATAGCTAATACACCCTCTTTCCCTGTCGCTTAAATCAAGAGTTCTGGGGATGGAAAGACCCAGAGATTAGGAAGAGTGTTCTGAGCATCCGTCCTGTCTAATCCACCGGGAATCCCTTTGTGAGCACTCAGATGTCCTTGTCTTGTTTTCTTTTCGACCACTGGAAATTCAATGTGCTAAATTTATTTCTTTCCCTTTGGCATTACCTAATAAAACAAAAACAGAGTAGGGAGGAACGTTTCTGGACACAGAACAAAGGAAGTTCTGTATTATCTAAATAAGTCCTTCAGTTTTATGAAAAGCTCATCAAAATCCCAATCGAGACGTGGGGGAAAGGCAAAAACAGTTTATGTGAATGCCGGGCAGAGAGGAGGGAGCGGACGAGCCGAGCATCCGCTGGTGCCCCGACCACCAGGCCCACGCAGCAGCACCACGCACCCAAGCTTCCCGGCCCGCAGGGTGCCCGCCAGGCGACGGGTTGAGGAGGAGCACCTCCCGACGGGGCCCTTCCCGAGTCCGCTTCTCGTCCCCCCTGACAGCTTCCTCGCCACTGCTCAGGGGACGCGGGTTTGTATGGAGACGTGGGGAGGGCTAAGAGTGGACTGGGAGAGGGTCCAAACATTCTTCTATGTAAAAATGATTGATCTATACAAGTTTTATTGACTCTGTGTCCCTCTGAGCCAGGCCTGCCCATTGCAATTTCTATTTCCACGACGCCAGATGGCACTCTGGGGCCCATAAAGTTTGCTAAAAATGCTTAAAAAAATAAAAATAAAAAGCCAGTGTGGCCTCTACCACATGGTCCCCAGGCCCAGGCAGCCTCACTGACGACGCAGAGGAGGGTCCTGGTCCTCGGGTCAGCTGGCCCCGACTCCCGCGGCTGGTCCGCGCCCCCGCCCCTTCTCTCTCCCGTTTGGCTGGGGTCCTGGGTCAGGCTGGCCGGTGGCGGACCTCCCCTGAGCTGCGCCCCCTCCCGGCTCTGTGGGGCTGGGAGCTCGGCCTCCTCACGCGGGAGGCGGGAGCCACACGGACGCCTCTCTTCCCAGGGCTAGTCCGTGCGCACAGCAGCATCGCAGCCGCCCACTCAGCAGCACCCTCTGTGCGCACCTACTGGGCGGCAGCCCCCGGCGGGCTTGGCTCTGCCTCCAGGGTTCGCGGGAAACTCCTCTCACGGCAAGAGGATGCCGCCCGACCCAGCAAACAGGGTTCATCCCGAGCCACGCTCGGCTTCCAGCTGGTCCCCCTGCCTCTTTCCCGCGCCCCTGTGTTCCCCGAGTGGCCTGTCACTGTCCACCGGTCTCCCAGCCCGGCCCATCCCACCCACCCACTCCTTCCTCCCTTTGCAGATCTGGTCCCTTCCATAGCTCCCCCGTCCTGAACCAATCCTGCAAAAGCCAGCGTTCGGCAGTGCCCACAGCCTCTGTCTCCTGCACCCACTCCTCCCCTCAGAACGGTGGGGTCCGGGTGCCCCGGCGCTCACCCCAGTGGTCCCCCTGCCTCCCGTCCACTCTTCTGATCTGAACTCTGGTGCCCAGGGGCCACTGCTGGCCAGTGCGCCGGCCCGAGCCGGCCCTCGGGTGCCCTCCGCAGCCCCGGCCTGCCTCCCTCGCTCTGGCCCCGGGACTAGAAGCCCTCCTGTGCCCTGCCCCCAGTGCATGTCAAGGAAGGACGCCACCTGCACAGACAGGCTGGCCAGCGAGGGGCCGGGAGGTTCAGGCTTCCTGGCAGCGGGCAGGGGGGATCAGCCCCCGCTGCCCTCAGAAGTGGGGCTGCAGCTCACGTTCAGCTCCCACGAGGGCCCAGGTGCAAGAAGCTGGCGGCCTCGGGCAGTTCCCGCGCAGTGGCGCCTGAACTCAGGTTGCCTGCGCCGAGCCTTCTGTTTCCCACGCAGGGCTGCTCATACGAAAGGCGGAGACACCAGGCCCGGCTCTCCCCGGGTGCAGCCCCACATGGTGTCCCGGCCACCCTGTGGGGTGGGGTGAGGTGAGGGGGGTACTTCTCGCCTCGTTTTGGCCGCTGTAGCCTTACAAGCTGCCTTAACGAAGCCTGCTCCTCACGTGCCATCTGCCACTTGCCCTCACTCCCTTGGTCAAGCTTTCCTTGGAGAGTATACCAGTCTCCCGGGGTTGCTATGGCAAAGTACCAACAGCTAGTGGTTTAAATAACAGCGATGCGCTGTCTCATGGCACTCAAGGTGCCCGCAGGCTCACGCCCTCCCACGGCTCTGGGAGAGTCCTCCCGGCCTCTGCTATCGTCTGAGTTACTCCTTGACCATCCTGGCCTGTAGGTACATCACGCCAGTCGCATGGCTGTCTTCCCCTGGGTCTCGTCATCACCTTCCTTCCACACATGTCTGTCTGGGCCTAAATTTCCTTTTTATAAGGACACCAGTCATCGGGTCAGGGCCCAGACGGTGACCACATTTTACCTTGATTACTTCTGTGAAGGCTTTATTTCCAAATAAGTTCACACTCTGAAGTACTAGAGATTAAGACTTCAACATATCTTTTTGGGGGGACACAATTCAACTCAAAACAGAAAGCCTTCCTGACAAGACCTACCTGCCTTCCAAACGGCCTCTAAGTACCATCAGGTCTGTCTCTACCACCACTGGGCTCTGCCCCGCAGGGCCCCAGAAGTTCCTGTGCGATGCCCAAGACGCTCAGTGCCTGCCCGGTCACCCCAATTATCAGTCGCATAACCTGGCCAGGCTCCAGTTTGAGTGTTTGTCTGACTGACTGATGCTAGATCTGGTGAGATTATTGGGACACACTGCTCAGCATATACCGAGTCCCTAAGATCTCAAGAATGGAAAATACAAAGGAACCACCCAAAGCTATAGCGTGTGTGACATGCTTAAGCCACCTCCTTTGGTGAGTAGAGTGCTGCTCTGCCACGTGCCGTGGAAGAGAGGTTATCAGGAACCTGGCTGAGTTGGTTGGTGACATTAGACACCGTTCAAATACACTCGACTCCTTTGAGTGTGCTGGGGCCATCACAGTCTGATTCCCATGGTCTAAAAGTGTCATGACATCAATAAAACGTCAAAGGGGCTGTGACCCACTCTGGTCTTTGCCTTTTCCATGTTTAATCCTGGAGTCCAAAGGGGACACAGCCACAGCGTTTTGTCACAGTCCAAGGGGATCGTTCTGTCTCTCCATTCCAGCTGCTCCTCCCATTTCTAAATCGATGAGACGCCTTCTGCCACTGCCCTGCCACCTCCCCCTGTCCTCAGTCAGCTGGGACAGGGCTGGTAAAACCCAGCAGCTTCAAGTCTAAGAAACGAGGAGTGAGAGAGACAGAAGCCGTTCCAGCTGATAGTCCCTGTCAACAGCCTGCGCTTGGCATCCCTGCCTTGTTCTGTTCAATTACTCATCCACTAGGAAGACATCAAGTTTTTTCCTAACCAAGGTTGAACTCTTTGGTTATTTTTATCAATTCTTCTTCCTCTGGTTCCTTCCTCCAGCCTGTGCATTCTAGGTACTGTGTCTGGAAGGAAGGCAGCGAAACACACTGAATTGCCCAACAAATGTGCATCTTATAGCAACACTCCCACTCATGAGCGTTGCATGGCCGGAGCCCGGACCTGTGGCCCTCAGCGCTCACTCACAGTCCTCTTTGCATGTAGAGGAAGGTGCCCAATGGCTAAGAGTCTGAAACTTACCCCTTGGGGGGGATTTGCTTGCTCAGTTCCCAGGCCCACTTTTCTGGGAGCCTGGTGATGGCCTCCCCTCTCCAACCCAAAGAGGATTTTCATTAGAATCTACATTGTAGGTTCTACACTGAGAATTTCCCAAACAAAGGCAATTCTTAGCTACAATTTTTTTCCTGCTAAATTAAATTCAAATACCATTCGCTAAACATATGATATGTTTCAAGCATTAAGGGGGACCCGAAAATGGGAACACCTTAGTTCCTACCCTCCAGGGGCTGATAAACTGAGAGAGAGAGGAAAATGGACATACACCAAGAGTGATGTACACAGGCACTGCTGAATGCCGCTCAAGGGGCAGGCATCCCCGTGTGACCGCCTTCTCCCGCTGGCAGGGAGGCTGGTCGTCACCAGCTCACAGCTGCATCCTCAGGAGCTGCGCTCAGCCCTGGAACCTGCCCTGATTAAGGTTGTACCCCTCCCTCGTGACAGCCCCACGCAGTGACTGGTGATGTGGGGGCCCAGTCTCAAGTAAGGACCTGTCTGGAGGGCCGTCCCAGCTCTGAGTCCGCCCAGGATCGGCAGAGGTCCCTCTTGCGCCTCCACGGTGGTTCAGGTTCTCCCTGCACCCACCCCTGATTCTCTAGCCTCTCACCGGCGCTGCACCCAAGATCACGCCCCAGTATGTTCCCTACATGCTCTGCCTCACAGTCTGTTTCCTCGAAACCCAGCCTATGACCAGGCACAAAGGACAAATGAATTTATTCAAACTAGAACATTTGGAAACACGTTTTAGGCATTTCCTCCGCCAGCGTTTGCTGAGGACCTGTCCTGACCGGGCATAGTTCCAGGCACCGGGGCCGTGACCGCTGACAAGACAGGCCTGGTCACTGTTCTCCTAAGCAAGCAAACAAACGGGGCATTTTCAGCCAGCAAAGAGTACATCGAGGAAAAGAAAGCGCTGTCGCTGACAATATGATGGGAGGTGTCGGGGACAGGCCCCTGCGGCCGCCCAAACGTGGAGGGTCGCCCCTCGCAGGTATGGGGAAGACGCAGGTGTTCGTGGCAAGCGCGGGGCCCCTGGGTGGGAATGAGCTGGGTGTGTTTAAGGGTCAGAACGAAGACCTCGGTGACAAAATGAGGGTGGACGTGGGAGGAAGGCGGGGGCAGATCACGCGAAGCCTTGGAGGTGAGGTGCTTGAATTTCGTGCTCAGCGAGACGGAAAGGCCTTGGCGGATGCGGGCGAGGGGGTCGCATTTCCTGCCGTTTGGAAAGATGGTTCTGGTTGCCGGGTGAAGAAAGGGCAGAGGCAGGAAGGTCCACCCGAGTGCGGGTCGACGTGACGGTGACGGACTGAGGCGGGGCAGAGGAGCAGGGCTTGGGGGATCCCGGGCTTGGACGGAGACAGCAGAGCTGGCGGCTGTCCTGCTAGATGGGGTGAGAAAAGCCCGCGGCCCCGACGACTCCCACCTGGGCCTTCGGCAACCAGATGGGGCCCCTGACTGGAAAGAGGAAGAACAGGCGACACATGGGCGGGCGACAGGTCCAAAGCACTGCGGTGGAGGTAACGGCGAAGCCGCCGAGATGGGAAAGTTCAGCTCTGCTGGTCCCATGCACCCAGTGAGCCCGCGGCGGAAGGTGTGGCGTTGGGAGGACAAGGGACAGAGACAGCCAGGGTCGGAGAGCCCGGTGCTGGGCATGTTAAGCCGGAGGAGCGTGGGTGCTGTTGGCAGTGAAAGCTCTCGCCTGAGTTCCAGAGAGAATTAAAGGCCAGAGCTGGTGGGTGAGGCTCCGGCGTGGGTGAGACCACCAGGCAGACACACCTGAGAGGACGGGGCTGAGAGCGGAGTCCTGAGAGCAGGTTCGAGGGCGAGGGAGGAAAACCAGGGCAGCTGGGGGCAGCCGTGGAAGCCAGGAGAGGAGAGGAGAGGAGAGAGGCCTTCACCAGGAAGAGCCGCCTCACAGAAGAGCCACCCTCCCTTCTTTTTCCTGACTCCTGACCGGTGTGGCTCCAGCGTCTGCTCAGCTTATGGGAAGAGCCGCCTGCACCTCCAGACAGTCTAGGTCCAGTGGGTGGAGAGTAGGCCCAGGGCCCCCTCCCTCCCCCTCTTCACCCCCCTGTCTCCCTCCCTCCCTCCCGCTGGTCTGTGCCTGGGAAGCGCTGTCCCCCGGGCCGGGGTCTCTCACGGGCAGTTGAGGAGCGGCTCTCAGGGCTTCATGCATGTGCATCGCTGCAGGGAGAACTCGTTAAGCTGAAACCCCCGCCCAGAGATTGTGGTCCAAAGGTGTGATGGGGCCCAGAAACCGTGTTTGTAAAGAGCCCCCAGCCACTGCCTGGGGGCCGCAGACCACACGCGGAGTCGCACTGCCCAAGGCGTCCTGGCTGAAATGCAGGCCTCTTGTAGGCAGGTCCTAGAGTTGTGCCTGATAATAAAAAACAGCAAGTATTTACCGAGCTCTTTCTACGGGATCCTCACTGCCGAGTGCTTCCTGTGCATTCCCTTACTTCATCCGAAAACAGTGCTACGGGAGAGAGTGACCATTTGCCTCATTAATTCTCAGAGGCTGAGTGACTTGCCGAGGTCAGCGACTTTGGCAGCCCTGAGGCCCGGCGGCCGTCCTCCCTCTGAGTCTACGGTAGCCAGTGCTCACTCCAGCTGCCCCGTGGCTGGGGCCTGCCCAGAGCCCAGATGCTGCGGGCCGTGGCCCCTGGGCGGCCCTGAGACCTCTTGCAGGGAATAGCGAGGACAGTTCTGGCCCTGTCCCCACCCCCCATGCACCATGCACCTCTATAGGCAGCACAATTTCTACTTTGCTCATGAATAAAATGTAAAAGAAACTGGAAGCAACTATAAATCACACCTCACAAGTGCCACAGTGAGGAGGACAGCGTCACGGCCACGCCCAGCACTGTGCCCAGGGCCAGGGCGAGCTTGAGGTGCATGTGCGAGGGGAGAGCCATGCGTTCAGGAGCGCAACTTCAAGCCACTCGGGTTTGGGACGATGGACAGGAAATCGTCTGAAAACCTCATCTGTCCCCGTCCGGATGACATCTATGCCTTTGCCAACCTGGTGCCCATTCCAGTTCAGCGCAGAAACCAGTCCTCAGTCCTCCTGGAGCAGTTTGGGTACAGCCTCTCCAGTCCTAGTGCCAGCGTGGGGGGCAGGGGGCACAGGGCCAGCACTGGCCCGTCACAACCCAACATGCCCCAGCCCAACCACTGCTTCCGAGTGGTCCCCCGATTCCATCCGGGCCAGGCTGGTGCTGGGACTTTTGTCAGAATTGCTGAGAAACGGGAACCCCTCCTGTCTCTTGGTCTTAAAGCTGGAGGGCGGGGCCCAGAGTGGTGCCCGAGGTCCACACACAGAGGTGGGCGACCCCATAATTCATCACCCAGACCAGGACACTTGAGAGGAAAAGGAGATGCTATTCACGATCATGCTGCACAACCAGTGGACACGGGCCCTGCCACAAAGTGGAGAGACTGGGCCTTCGGCCGGCGAGAGGCCGACGGCAGGGAAGGCAGGGCTCAGAAACAGAGAGAAACTGCATTCTGCTGACAGTTCGGGTTTTTAATACATTTTTTTTAAAAAAAGACTTAATTTTCTTGGAGCAGTTTTAGGTGCACAGCAAAGCTGAGCGGAAAGCACCCGAGTTCCCTTGCACCCCTGCCTGCGCACATTAACACGGCCCCCGTCCACGCCCGTGACCAGAGGGACCTGCTGACCCATCATCACCACCGAAGTCCACCGTTGTCATCAGGGTCACTCTTGGTACTGTGCATTCTGTGGGCTTGGACAAATGTGTAATGACATGTATCCGTCGTTACCGTGCCGTACAGAGAAGCTGCGCCGCCCTAAACCTGAGCACTGCCTCTCCCTCCCTCCCCCCTCAGCTCCGACACTCGCTGACCTTCTGCTGTCTCCACAGCTGTTCTTTTTCTAGAATGTCAGATAGTTGGAATCGTACAGTAGGTAGCCTTTTCAGATTGGCCATTTCCACTCAGTCAGATGCATTTAAAGGTCCTTCGTGTCTTTTCATGGCCCGACAGCTCATTTCTTTTCAGTGCTGAGTAATATTCCACTGTCTGGATGGACCACAGTTATTTATCTATCACCTGCGGAAGGACATCTCGGTTGCTTCCAAGTTTTGGTAACCATGAATAAAGCTGCTATAAACATCCATGTGCAGGTTTTTGTGTGGACACAAGCTTTCAGCTCCTTTGGGTAAACACAAGGATTTGATAAACTTTTAATTTGGGGACAATTCTATATTTACAGAAAAGTTGCAAAGGGAGCACAGGGAGCTCCACACACCTCTCCCAGCGTCCCCCAGTGTCAGCATTTTCATCTCATGGCACATTGTCCCAGCCAGGAAGCCAGCCCTGTCCGCTCCTGCCGACCACGGCCCAAGCTTCATTCAGAGTCCACTGGCTTTTCCTAACAGCATTTCCAGCTCCAGGCTCCAGCTCAGGAGACCGTGTTGCATTTAGCTGTCAGGTGTCCTTAGGTGCCTCTAGTCCGTGACCGTGTCTCAGTCTTTCTTTGCTTTTCAGGGCATTCAGTCTTTGGCAGAGTATTTGGTCAGATATTTTGAGAACTATCCCTTAATTTGGGTTTGTCTGACGTTTTTCTCATCAGACTGGAGCTAAGGGCTTGGGGGTGGGGTACTTCAGAAGTGAAGTGCCTTCCTGGTCACATCATAGCAGGGGGCACATATTATGGAAGTGACTTGTCACTGGTGATGCTTGCCAGGCTTCTCCGCTTAGCTCCCTTGTTCCTTTCCCCTTTCCATACTCTGTTTTTTGGAAGCAAGTGATTAAGTCCAGCCCATGCTCAGGAGAGAGGAGGTAATTAAGCTCCACATCCTGGCTAATGGTAGTTTTGAGACCCTGGATCCATCTACACCTGAAGCCAAACACCCTGCCTTCTCGGTTGCATGAGTCAAAACGTTCTTTTACTGCTGGAGCCAATTTGGGTTAAATTTCTGTCCCTTGCAAATGAAAGACTATGAGCAGATGTCCCGTAGCCTTTCTTCTCCTTGCAACCCTTCCTCCACGAGGAAGCCAGCACGACTTTTCACCAAATATATGGTAAGTTTCCAGAACTACCACTAGGTCACAGCCTATTTGTACAGCCTGCGTGATGAACATCCCTTGAGCTCTGGAGCCGATGTAGCCCTGAGGCTGCACCCCATCTGCCTTTCCTGGATAATGTATTCTGTCAACCCGACCCTGTTGGGAAGCAGTATATTTAGACTTGCTGTTTTACCACATTTAAAGTGCTTAAACACCCAGAAGTGTTTGTAGACACGATCTCTGTTAAGGTGGAGGGAGCCCCCCTCTGATCAATGACCCAGATCAGAGGTTAATGATCTTGCTGGGGCTACTAGGACCACTCTTGTGAGTCTGTGCATTTCACAGTAATGCAGGGAGCCCTGAAATACTGGAACGCCCCATTTCTTCACTCATCCGTCCACTTATTCAGTGAATATCCAGTGAGCCAAGCTCAGGGAATTCAACGGTGAACAAGACAACATCCTGACCATCGGGGGGCTTATTTCTAGCGGATATACGGATGACAAAGTAAACAAGGAAATAAACAGGTAAACCCAGACACTAAGTGCCAAGAAGGAAAACACACAGACCCGCCTGGCCGGCGTGGCTCAGCGGTTGAGCATCGAGGAGATCTGGGAGGTTGCGGTTCGATTCCCAGTTAGAGCACCTGCCCAGGTTTCGGGCTTGATCCCCAGAAGGGGGCATTCAGGAGGCAGCTGATCAATGACTCATCATTGATGTTTCTATCTCTCTCCCTCCCTCTCCTTTCCTCTCTCTGAAATCAATAAAAACATATTTTTTTAAAAAAACTAAAAAAAAAAAACCTCACAAAGACCTAATAAGAGAGTAACTGATGGGGAGGGGAAAGGAGGGCTTTGCAGGGGGTTTAAGTGAAGATGCATCTGAAACCAAAAGCAGAAAAGGAACCAGTCCTGAGAAACACCAGGGGGAGGTGTCTCCAGGCAGAGGGAAGAGCAACGCCGAAGCCCGGAGCCAGGAAGGGCCTGTGTGCTCCAGAAACCGGAGGCAAGCCCGTGTGACAGAGTGGGGCCCAGGAGAAAAGCAATGCAAGGTGACACTGAAGATGTGAGCAGGGCCGTCGTGTAGGACCTTTGTAGCCATGGAAACCAGGGCTCGCAAGAATGGAGTGACATGCTCTGATTTATGTTTCTAAAAGGCTGCTCCGGCTGCTGAGTAGAAAGTGGATCGTGAGGCGGCAGAATGGAAACTAGGAAGACCTGTTAGCTGTCACCGCTGTCTGAGCAAGAGACGAGGGTGGCCAGGCCCAGGGTGGGGGCAGCAGACTCGGAGAGCAGGGGAGGGGCTTAGTGAGGAGCCTGTGATGAGGCTCCTGGCGCATCGAGCGCCCCCTGGGAATCTGTGGCCGTGGCGCTCGGGTGGCCGGCGGCCCAGTGGCCCATTTCCCCTGCAGCGCTCCGATGCCTGCGCGCAGGCCGGCGCGGTCCGCCTGACTTGGGGTGTTCTAGATGAGCGGAGAGCGGAGAGCGGAGGGCCTCTGATGACAGCAGCGGGACACGCCACGTGCTTTGGAGAAGGCAGATTGGGAGGACATTCAGGCAGCTGGATGCGAGCGGAATTAGGTGCGTGGGCTAGCGCTGCTCTGCCCACTGCGGCGGCCGCTGGCCACACGTGGCCACTGAGCACGGGGAACGTGGCTGGTCTGAGACGCGCTGTAAGTGTACAGTACACAAGGATTTCAAAGACAGTGTGAAAAGAATGTAAAATGTGTCATTAATCATTTTTATATTGATTACAAGAGTAAAGTTTTGGATCTATTGGGTTAAATAAAAATATTAAAGTTAATTTCAACTATTTATGTTATATTTCTTAATGTGGCTACTAGAAAATTTTCGATGGCGTACGTGGCTTGCATATTATTTCTGTTGGACAGGGCTGGGCTAAAGGTCTCACTGAGCTGGGAAATGTCCGGTGTGGAGGCATTAGAGTAGGAGAAGAAATCTTGAGATTGGGGGACTTTAAATTCAGATTTAAGGTTGTACGGTCACTGCCAAAACCAAAGTTATGGAAAAGTGTGAGGAGGAACGGGGGAAAGAATCATAGGTGGGTGAAAAGTCCAGGAAATGGAGAAGTCAAAGGGTTGGATGAGTTAACTGTCCAAATGTTGACGCCACCAAGAATGATGAGATTAGGGTGGAAATGAAGACCGTGACTGATTAGGCACTTGGGTCTTTAATGATTGAGGGGATGGTAAATGGCCACTTCGAGGAGCAGTAGCTGATACTATCATTTAAGGACTTCGCTTGAAAGATCTGGGGATTTTTTTGAAAGGGAAGCTGTTTGGACGTGGCAAAGGGGAGCCCCGAGGTACATGAGATGAGAGGGAAAAGCAACCTGCTAACTTGGGAAGGCTGAGCAGAAGGCTAGGGAAACCTCTGCGTTAAAACTAAAGCAAGACATGAAAGAAATGCTTGAGGACAGGCTGAGAACACTGCAACACTGACGGATTCCAGAGGACAGATTCAGGGAGGGAAGCGGGAAGGCACTGAGGTCCAGCGGGATGTAGAGAGCACCGTGGGGGGACGATTCTGGGTGAGGCTGGGTGCCCGAGAAGCTCTGCACGTCCCGGCCAGAGGTTCGGTCAGATGCGAGGGGGGTTCCAACTGGCTCCAGGAAGCAAAGGGATCGTCAGCGGACACCGAGGTTCGGAATCCTTAGCTGGATGGTTTGGAAGCAAAGTGACAACCTTCAGGCATCTGCTCTCCTCACTGGTTCTGAGACATGTTTTAAAATAACCATAATTAGTAATGATAAAAAAAGAATAGTGGAAAGAGAGAGACCAGGAATCATTAGGACTCACAGTGATGTCGCTGTTTCGAAGAGGAGTGAGAACCGGCTTCTGATTAAACTAGATCAACAAGGGAAGGAATCGGAAGCAATGAGTGGAAGTGTCTGCAAACGTGTCAGTGGAGGTGGGGGTGAAAATGCTGATGGAGAATTTCAAATGCTGACCCAGGAGAAGTTGCTCATTTCTTTCTTAGTATTATTCTAATGATACATGTAGATTAGTTTAGGTGCTGAAAAGCATGAGGAAAAATCTGCTCTGACTGGTTAATTAGGCCACCGAGAGGAAAGGAGTTTAAACTGGGATGGTTACTATCATCTTTACATATTTCTGTGATGTTATTTTTATAATGAGCATATATTATTTTAGTAAACAGAAAAAAAAAAGTATATATAAAATTTGAAACTATATATTCTGGAACAAAAATATATACATATATATGTAAAATTTAAAATTCTTCATAAATCCTTTCAAAGGGATTTGAGCTTTGTGATATCATGCATGGTTGGCAAACTTTACAGATAGCAAAAATCCGGGGGTTTTTGGGACACAGAGTCTCTGTGGGCAACTACTCAACTCTGCCACTGTAGCACAAAAATAGCCACAGACAGCCCGTGAATGAACCAGCAGGTCCGTGTTCCATCCAAACAGCCACAGACAGCAGGTGAATGAACCAGCAGGCCCGGGTTCCATCCAAACAGCCACAGACAGCAGGTGAATGAAGCAGCAGGCCCGGGTTCCATACAAACAGCCACAGACAGCAGGTGAATGAAGCAGCAGGCCCGGGTTCCATACAAACAGCCACAGACAGCAGGTGAATGAACCAGCAGGCCCGTGTTCCATACAAACAGCCACAGACAGCAGGTGAATGAAGCAGCAGGCCCGTGTTCCATACAAACAGCCACAGACAGCAGGTGAATGAAGCAGCAGGCCCGGGTTCCATACAAACAGCCACAGACAGCAGGTGAATGAAGCAGCAGGCCCGTGTTCCATACAAACAGCCACAGACAGCAGGTGAATGAACCAGCAGGCCCGTGTTCCATACAAACAGCCACAGACAGCAGGTGAATGAAGCAGCAGGCCCGGGCTCCATCCAAACAGCCACAGACAGCAGGTGAATGAACCAGCAGGCCCGGGTTCCATACAAACAGCCACAGACAGCAGGTGAATGAAGCAGCAGGCCCGTGTTCCATAAACTGGTTATACAAACAGACAGCGGCCCCAGCTTTGGCCCACAGGTCATAGTTTGACAACCCCTAAAATACTACAGACACATAGAGTGAAATAGCAGCCAATTGAAGGGAAGCAAAAGGCAAGACATAGACCTTCTCTCATGTTTGCTTGGTAAGAATAATTTAATGTAATTCTGGGTGCAATTTGTACCATGTGTTAAGATGTTTAAAGAGAAAAAAGACAGTAAAAAGCAAGGCAGAGAAAGGAAGCAATTATTTCGGACACTAGGCTGGCAGGTGCTCCTGCCTTTTCCAGGGAATGTGTGCTGGAGCTTCCTTGAGGTCAAGGTAAAGAGGAAATGAGGGCTTTCAGACCACCAGATAAAAGCAAACGCCCTGTTACGGGGGGGAAATGGTCTTTTCCCATCTTTGGAGCTTTAAGAGAACTTGTTTTCGGTTGGGTCTTTCTTAGGGTAGGGCAACCTACTCCTCCCAATTTCCCCAGAACTTCACCAGCTTTACACTGAAAGTCTCCAGCCTCGGGAAACCCCTTTACTCCAGCTTTAAAACTGAGCATCCTGCATCCCAAGAATCCCCGGGTCCTGGGCAAACTGAAATGACTGGTCACCCTAATTAACTAAGGGGCGCTGGGCACACAATGCAAGGGCTGAGTTCTCGATAATAGTATTTACAAAAAAGCACAGAGTTCCTTTGACACATGTTCATTTCTTGTATCAACCAAAAGTAATGGCCAACACATCATTTGTCTTATACCCAATACTTACTGTGCACCTACCATGTACCAGGCACTGTAGACAAGAGGTAAATAAAAGACTTACCTCTCTTGCCTGGAGTCAGACAGTCGGGGCCAGGAAATAGAACAGTTGCCTGAGTTGATGAGACCACGAGGAGGGAAAGAAAATGCTGGATTCTGGGGGAGCGATACGTTGAATTGGCCAGTGGGCTTCTAGCATGCTCGGCAGCGAGGCCAACTTGGCTGTTCTCAGGGTCACAGGGGGAGAGGAGAAGATAGGGGAAACCTCAAGGAGGAGACACAGGTAAACTCCACTGATATCTGAAAGGCATTTCTGTTGCAGAACTTCAGGGTGGGAACCTGAGACAGAGGCCACCCGCAATCTCAGAGTTTTTCTCAGTTAAAATGGGGATGGGGAATCCAAACACAACTCAGCGAGGGCGACCCTACTGGAGGTCACACGTGGGAGCCTACTGACTGGCCCTGGGCCATCAACACCTGCACATGTGTCACCTCTCTGGAGGTCCTTACATTTTTGAAAATTACTTAAACTTTCAATTACTTAAATTGTAAAAATCTGAGATGTTTCACAAAATCATCGGAATTAGTTAGAAGTCAGAAGATCTGATGATTTGTCCCCAGTGGTACAATCAGTTGGAGGAAGTACTGGCGACTCCTGAAGACAAGTGTCCACGCCTCTGTGTGCTAAGTCCCCAACCTCTCCTTGTTACCCCCTGACACTGAGGCCACAGGCCAGTCACCATTTGCCATCACACCTGCCCTATTCTTTTGTTCACATGAGCTCCTGCTCTGGTGGGCATTTCTACCCAAGTGAGTGACTCTGAGGCTAAGCTAATGAGATAAGACTTGCAGTTTCTTGGGGATCCATGGGACTTGAGGAGGACTCAGGATTCTTGGAGGAGTCAGCGCTCATTAGGCCAGGCCTGTAAGAGTTTAAGCTCTAACCTCACCTGGGAGATGGTAAACTTTTACCTCAACCTTATGTCAATCCTTGCCCTCTTCACCCTTAGCTGTCATTTTAACCTCAGTCTCCCTCCCACTGAACCCCATACTTCTCCTTGGGGAACCCTCATCACTTTTAACATATGCTACCCTACCATACCCTCATCTCCACAAGGACCCAGACTGTCTCTGCTCTGTCCACTGCCGATCTAGCCTAGAGCTACAGGTTCTCAGTAAACATGGCTGGATGCGCAAATAAAATGTCTCTCCTTCAACGAAGATTAGTCAGTTGTCCTTCTAGCTCTTAAGTCCACCAACTCTGAGCACCGTTGGACACCTTGCCATAGTCATGGGCGTGGGGGTGTCTTCCCCCCAAATCCAGCATCAAGAGATCACTTTTCCTTGCCCCTAAGGAAAGGTGATGGTTAAACATTCTAAGATTCAAGGGGCTTTAGATGAGGCAGGCAGGATTCTAAGATGGCCCCCCCTGATTTCCTGCTCTAATCCCCAAGACTGCAAATAGGATGAAAAATCATATCTTACATAGAAAAAGAGATTTTGCAGACGTAATTAAGATTACTTATCAGTTGACTGAGTTAATTTTTTTAAAAAAACTATTAACTGGCAAGCCTAATACAATCCTGTGAACCCTTAAGAAGCTGAGCATTGTCTCAAGCTGGTAGCAGAAGGGTAAATCAGAGATATTCCAAGGATGAGAAAGTTTCAATGTGCCATTTCTGGCTTTGAATATGAAGGGATTACATATAAGGACTAGAGAGTGGCCAACAACCAGCCAGGAAACTGGGACCTCAGTACTACAACCATAAGGAATTGAACCCTGCCAACACTCTGAATGAGTCTAGAAGTATTTTTTCTCCAGGGCCTCCAGATGAGAGCTCAGCCCAGCTGGCACCTTGGGTTCAGTCTTGGGAGACCTGAAACAGAGAACCCAGCTGAGCCCACCCTGACTCCTGACCCACAGAACTGCGAGATAATGAAGGGGTGCTGTTTTAAGCCCCCAAGTTTCTGGTCATTGGTTATACAACAATAGAACTAATACCACAAATTATCACCACCTGGCTCTGTTTGATAGCTAAGGAGACGCAGGATGGCTGAGAGACCTGGAGAACAAAGATGAGAAGACACAAGCCAGGTTGTGTTTCTTCCAGAACTGTTGCTGATTTATTGTGGGGTCCACTTCCTCAAAGGTGACTAAGAATTCCCTTTGAAGCCCTCTCCACATGAAACAGCCCAAACTGCAATGCACGGCCATCCCTGGGAGGAGAGGAATTGGGAGAAAAAACATGGAAGCAGACAGCATTAGAGGAAAGGGCACACAAGCTAAGAGCCTGGATGCCAGCTTACTCCCAGGTGCTCTGCTCGTAGTGCTTAGCACTCCACACAGAAAAGTTATGCAACCCGAATGCCCCCAGGCCTCACCAGCCTTGGGGCACAAATGAGGTTGCATCAGCATTTATTCTCATAATTTGCTTGCTCAGACACCTTCCTATATCAGTTAAGTCACAGAATAAGTTGCTGAAACAGAAAGACTCAAGTGCACAGTAGTTCAAGCAGAGTCATTTATTTCTCTCTCATGTGACATCCCAGAGATAGATGGTGGTCCTGAGAAGGGAGACAACTCTGCTCCACAAAGTCACTCAGGGACCCAAGTTCTTTCTACCTTGATTATTCCTGAGATGTTGTTCTCATTCAAATCAGAGCTCATGCACCATCACTAAGTCCACATTCCAGCCTCCAAAGATAGGAAAGAGAGGAAGTAGAGGCCAGGCAATTTCCTTTTAAGGAAGCGACAGATCACGTCCTCTCGCATTCCATTGCCAAGAACAAGGCAGCACCTAGCTGCAAGGGAGGCTGGGAAATGTAGTCTCCACTGGGCAGCCTAAGGAGTCTTATTACTAAAAGAAAGGAAGCAATGAGGAGGCAATGTGACACTACCCCAAGTTTTGCTGGGAGCCTTGGGGGCCATTTCACTTGTGCTCGAACACCACCTGAGTACCACAGTCCCTGTGTACCAGCCAAGTCTGCTCTGTCAGTGCTCTGGGAATCAACAGAGACAGCACTGCCCTGGCTGGGGGTGGTCCCCTAGGCCCCCAGCACTGTGTGACTGTCTTAGTATAAAGGATCCCTCAAGGCAGGGCCAGAGGCAAGGGTTTGGGTGACAGCAGATATTTGACAAGTGATTTCAAAGAAGTAAGAGTGAGGGAGCGGGAGAGAACTTGGGTAAGGAGGAAAAGCCAATAAACTGTGTGCTGCTGACCTGGTTACTGCTGTGGGTAACTAGGACCCAATCCCACTGTGGACATTTAGAGTAACTGTCCCTCAAGAACAGGAACCTGGGACATTTATCCAAGATCCTGGAGGGTTTGTTCCCCTGCCTGCCGAGAGCTGAGCCAGCTCTCACAGAGGCAGAAAAGCAGAGAGAAGGCAGGCACCTGAGGTGTGACACTGTCCACATAATGAGAACCACCCACCGTGGTTGCTGCTGAAATCTAACGAGGACCAAGGGATGCAGCTTGGGTTAGGCACATGCCATCAGTTTTCTCTGGAAATGAGCTCTTAAAATGTTCTCATCATGGTTGCCTTGCCCTCAGGCAACCCACCCATGCAAATGAACCAGAACCCTGGGTTCTGGATCCCGTCTCAGCAGAGACACAGCCCTGACCACCCACAAAAGCTACCCATTAACATGTCTGTTTCTGGAAGCAAGTGAATTCATCAAAGCACTGCCTAGTTCTCATAAACATTATCTGTTGCTATTGTCATTATTACTATTATTGGCTTGAGGATTTATGAGCAGTGCCTGGCTTCCATGAAACAAGCTGTATGTAATACAAAAGCTAACATCATTTGGGGACCATGATGACAGTTATTAATGGTGGAGCCAGGATTCAACCCAGGCAGTCTGAGTCCCCAGTCTCTGCATTAAGCCAGTATGGCCTGCCACCTCTCCAGGACTAATCACTGGTGGCATTTATTACATGATCAAATGATTGTGACTATAACATACGGGGCTCCCTCAGGAAGCACCCAGGAAAACCGCTCAAGGATGGGGGGCACTGCAGGAATTCACAACCACAGCCAGCCTTCCAGGACAGCCTCGTCGCCCTCCCAAGCCCAGGACACTGAAAGACCATCTCAGCAGTTACCGTCGCTGAGTCCTTCGACTGCTCCTGACAGATGGAAAGGACTGAGAGGCAGGGACAAGGTCGGGGCCTCGGAGAGCACTGAATAACGGTGCAGGAGTTTTTGAGCCTTGGTGTAAGTGATTTCAGCTTGGTTAGCTTTTTAGGACACTGCAAAGAAATCGGATGTGGAGGGGGCAGGTGCGGGAGCAGCCGCCGGGCCTGGAAAGCTGCCACGCCACCTGCAAATGGAGCACAGAGGAGGGAGCTCATTAGCCGTGCCAGCTCATTAACTGCTGGTCCCCAGGGGCACAGCCACTGAGTCTGGACTTTTTCCTTTGGCTGGTCTCTCTGCAGGGGTCTCTGGGGGCTCCAGCCTCTACCAGGGCTCTCGTCTCAGGAAGGTGGTACAAGCCACGCTTTCGCACAGAGCCTGGTAGCCACTGTTTGGGCAGAATAACAAAGGCTGCCTTTTCCCGACAACATCCTCTGCTCAGGGGTGGGAAACCGAGGCTCTGAGGCTAATTAACTTGCCCAGGGCACAGAGTTTGAAAGTGGCAGAGCCAGAGGTCAGACAAGGCCATCTAGACCCCACGCGAGCCTTGCAGGATGGGTGACGGCGGTTCTCCGTGGCCGGCGGCAGCACCTGAGGATGTAGCATGCGGGACCCAAGCACAGGCGGGGGGTGTGGGTGGGAGGAAGCCGGGCCCTCGGTGTAGGTAGTTCAAGTACCCATCAGCAGGCCTGTGCGCATTAAGTAAATTTATCCATCCCACTTGTCAGGCCCTGGGATGGAGGAAGGATGAGAGAAAGTGGGGCCCAGCTCTCACAAAGGGGAGGGGCAGGGGACACCAACAAGGGTGATCGGATAGTGGCAGTGATAGGGAGGGCAGAAAGGAGACAGAGTGTCAGTGATGCAGGCTGCAGGGCAGTCCCGGAGGGCTTTCCTCAGGAGGAGGCATTTGTCTGAAGCCTGAGTGGTGAGAACCACCCCTGAAAGGTCTAGGGGGAGAGAGCGCAGGGGAAAGAACCAGCAAAAGCCTTGAAGTGGGTAAAAACAGTATCTTTGAGACCCAGAAGGAAGCCGGTGTGTCCAGAGAGTGTGAATGCCCCACGAGAGAAGGTCAGAGATGTGGCGGGCCCCCGAGTCCACCCCTGGGCTGGGCTCCAGGCCCCCATTCTGCCTTTCGTTCTGGACTCCAATGTTCTGTGTCGGGTTTGCTGACCAGTCTGTGACCTGCAGGTGCCTGGCATAGGTCCAGGCATGGAATCGGTGCTTGGTTGGTGTTCACTGGACAAATCTGACCCAACCCTCCAAGAGAAAGTGGTAACTGTCAGCAAGGTTTGGGTCCCGGCCCCTAAGGCCACCTGGTGGTGAGCAGCAGGTCAAATGAAAAGGGAGTGGTGGCTGGTGTGGCTTTTCCCTGCTCCGGGGCTTCCCAGGGCTGCCGCCTGAGGGCCAGGAGCCTTGTGTCTTGGCCTTTCCAGCATTAGGCAGAGTTCTGTCCCCTGTGAAGACCCTGCTCCTCCAGGGCCACTGGCTTGCTCATCTCTTTTAGGACTTTTCTTAAACGTTGCCTTCTGAGAAGCCCTCCCTGCTCACGCTTCCTCCAACCTACAGAACTTCTATGCCCCTTGCCCGCCTATTTTCACCAAAGCACTCGCCACTGCTAGCATGGCGTGGACTGCACATTCTGACTTTGTTCTTGCCTCTCTCCTCAGCACTAGGACATAAGCTCCATGGAGGCAAAGATGTTTGCCTTTTTGTTAACTGCTGTGCTGAGCTCAATAAGTACTTATTGCGTGAGTGAGTGAGTGAGTGAGTGAGTGAGTGAGTGAGTGAGTGAGCGAGTGTTACCAGAGCTGGATGACTCCTGAGGCAGTGGCAGACCCAAAATAAGGCTGTTCCCATTTCAATCACTGTACTCAAGCTTTGCTAATTAGCACATCTGGAAGGAGCTATTGCAACGTGTACACTTTGTATTTTATGCTTTAGTGTTTTCAATGCTTGAAGACTTTAAACCCAGCCTTCAATACTGTAGCTCCCCACCTGCCAAATCTGATATAAAAAAGAGCCACCTGGTGAAAAACTCAGCTTCCATTGTCTATATATATTTTTTCATTTTCCTCTAACACGTTAGAGCCCCTCTCAGCTAAGTCTCAGTCACCCGGTCATATGTTTTCTCCCTGGGGCATTTCACATTTCATTTGAGGACACTTTACCTGGTTGGGTATGGTTCAGTAAAGGGCAGAGCCTGGCCATGGATCTGCTATGAGAAATGACAGTCTCGTGGCTGTGAAGGATCCGTTTAATGTGGGTATCCAGCAGGTCGTGAGGTCAGAGGAGGGGGGCCCAAGCACCAGAATGGTTATTAAAGGCCCATATCCTCTAAATATTCTAAGTAGGCATTAAAAACCCTAATGCGCTGCTCCAGAAGGAACCAGGCGGCAGGGGAGAGGGGGAGACACATTCATCTAAGAAGCTTTCGACTGGAAACCAGCATTTGCACTTATTGCATTTCAGCTCCAAACCTGATTATGCTCCTCTCGGATGTAAACCTGCCTGCCCTCCCGGCAGCCTATGATTAAAGCCGGGACGGGATTGGTGGAGTGAGACCTAGAATTTCCATCCTGGCTTTGACATTCCAGGAAGTTTTAAGGCAATTATGGCCGCTGAGCCTCGGGACCTGTGGGTCACTGAGCTCAGGGAGGGATCCGGGAGCCAGAGCAAGAACGTGGGAGCTGGGAGCTGGGAATCAAAGGTCAATTAAAATAAAACAGTCCATTTTAATTTGAATGTCTTGCTTATACTCACATCCCTTCCCTATAAGTGAGGAAGTAAATGAAGCCTGTTCATTTGGGGGGGAGGGAATTGAGGAAAATAGGGGCTTTTGAAATGCTTTCAGAGTCTAAAAATTTGAAATGTCCCAGGGAGAAAACATGTGATCGGGTCACCTACCCAAATGCCAGCAGATCCAGAGCAGCTGCCTAACAAAGAGCCATCAGCATCAACCTCAGGGGCATGTGGCCTAGTGCCACCAGTTCCAGCTGTGGGAGGGGGCACCTCTGTGCTTGAGCCCTGGCCCCACCGCTTACCAGCTATATGACCTTGGCCATACAATGAGCAACGTCCCTGTGCCTCTATTTCCTCATTAGTAAAACGAAGCTAATAGTACTACCCTTGTGGTTATTTTAAAGATTAACAGTTTATTCTAAGGATATTCTAAACAGCTATCTTGAAGATAAACAGTATAGCCAAGGCGTCAAGCACAGTGCGTGCCCAGGCGTTCACGGTCATGTCCTTCCTACTTGCTCCGTGAGCCTGCAGCCCAGCCGGATGGCCTCAAATAGCTGCAGCTTAACTAGACCTGGACTCGCTGGCAGGCACCTTCGCATGGGGCTTGGGTCCTGGGCTGTTGGTTTCAGTTTTCTTCATGTGGATGTCTTCGTCTTTTTAAATCTTTATTGTTGAGAGTACAGATCCTGCTCCTCTAGCCGCACAGGTCGGGGGGTTCAGCCCCGTGGGCAGCAGACCCGCGCCAGCCTTGCCCCGGGTTCCATTCCTGCCAGCTCGTGCCTCAGACTTCCTGTGGACTGTGCAGTGGACTTGGTGTCAGGCTGACGTCTGTGGCTCCGACCTCCATCTGTGGGGACATTTGCCTCCAAGTTCCTATTTCTCTCCTCCAGTTCCAGGCAGGATTCCTCTAGAAGGAATGCCCGGTCTTTTCCTTTGGGGCTGCTCTGCCCGCAGGCGTGGTGCCGGGTTAGGAAGGCTGAGGTGAAGGTTACTAGGGAGACCCACACGTGGTAACCCAGGACTGTGTGGCTTGCGTGGGAGACTAAAGGGACTTTTGAGAAGAGCCAAGTTGGTACTAACGTGAAGGATGGGGGACGGAGACACATGGGAGGTCACAGCGAAGGGCCAGGGCCAGGGCCAGAATGAGGCCACGTGCAGTGAGTGGGGCCACGTGTTCAAGAACGTGGCCGTGAGTAGTGAGTGGGCACCAGCACGCCCTTCCCAGGGGTGCACGGAACATGCAGAAGGCAGGCATTTTAAAGAGCCGGGCCGGCTGGTGGAAACGAAAGGCTGCGCGCAAGGGAGCAGAGGCCCGGGTGAGCGAAGCCCGGTGGCATGAGGAGCAGCGCACAGCAGCCACTCTTCCTTCCCTCCCTGCAAGGCCTTTCCTGGGACACTGAGGAAAATCCTAGCAAAGCCGGTGGTGGGGATTGTGAGTGTTTCCGAGAGGGAGGCAAGAGGGCTGTTTCCTCACCCCCTCCCGTATTCCTCATCATGACACAGGCCACAGCCCTGGATGAGAAAGACAGAGAGGAACTGTGGCCGGGGAAGAGTCCCGGTGAAGCATGCCCCTGGGAGAGTTCAAGAGCAGCTCGGCTGGGCGGCGGGGGGTAGCCTGAGAGCGCAAGGAGAAGGCCGGAGCAGCAGCCACACAGCACACTCCGCCTTGCCGCAGGCAACACCTGTTCATTCATTCCCACCTGCTTCTCTGTTCCCTGAACATCTGATGCTGTCCTTGAAACCAGAAGGCCAGCTTCCCAGGGAGGAGTGGAGACACCAGCAAACAGCTGGCAGGAGTCACCCCGCCGGCCCCCCTCCTAGCCCTGCGCCCTTGCCAGCTCACAAGCTGCTCCCGCCCTCTGCCCGCAGCTCAGACCCACCCTGTAGGAATCTCCGGCATTCATGTTTGCCAAGGAATCCAGCTACATTCTACCTGGCCCCTGCTCCGAGCGGTCAGGTGGCGGCTTCAGGCCAGAGGGGGGACTCAGAGGGAACCCGTCGCCCCCCCCGGACCCGGCCCAGGCCTCTCTGTCTCTGACTGTGCGGCTCCCGGAGCTGGACTGGGTCACATTTGAAGAAGGTTTTCTCATCTCTCCCCATCAGGGGTTCTGGAAGTGTGGTCCTGGGACCAGCAGCATCACCCAAGAGCTATTAGAAATGCAAACTCTCTGGTTCCATGCCAGACCCACTAAAATAAAACACGGGATGGGGCCCAGCAAGCCCCCAGGGGACTCTGATGCCACTGACACTTGAGAGCCCCTGTCCACAGGAGTCGCAGGAAGAGGACCCCTGAAACCCGGCCACGTGCACGGGTTCTGTTGCCACCCCAGTTGGTGGGCTCCTGGATCAGTTCCACTTTTTCCTTCCAACAAAACGTCGTATTGGACATTCTTTCATACACAGCTTCACGGATCCGTGCGCTCTTCCTGCAGGGCACACGCCTGAGAATGGATTTGCAGGACAAGGGCACATCCACAGGCTGGGCGGCGCACCCGCGGCCTCTTCACCGGCTGCAGAAGATGGAAGGACACGCGTCCTCCACACCTCTCCGGCCTGAGGTGAGCGCTCTCCATGTTTTCATTCACCTTCCAGCCACGTGCCTTCTGAGAGGTGAAAATGGTATTTTGTTTTGATTTGCGTTTCTTTGAGAGTGAAACTGCGTCTTCTCGTGTGTTTATTAGCCGTTTTATTGGGTGCTTTGGGGGCTATCTCTATGTTCAGCAATCAACATGCATGGCCTGTATAAAATAAAATAAAATAAATAAAATAAAATAAAATAATAAAATAAAATAAAATAATAAAATGAAGACGAAGAAAAATGCCTCCCTCTCTTTCCTGCAGACTGCTTTGCAGTCTCATGAAAGAGCCAGACGGAAGGTTTGGGGTTGAGCGCAGGGTGACCAGTGTGGCGGTTTGCAGGGAGGGTGGGGCAGGGAGGGTGGGGCCCCGGGACAGGACGTGGGACTGTCCTTGATGAAGCCGTGACGTCCCAAGCCAAGCGGAGCGAGGTGGTCGTGGAGCTGACTGATTTCCTCGGGCAGCATGTAGCAGGGCGGCAGCCAGCCGCACAGGAGGCCCCCGGCCCCGGACCCCGTGCGGGGCTCCTTCCCAGGGGCCGCTCACAGAGAAACGGAGCGGGGCAGCAGGACTTGTCAATCTCTCCCAGCTGCACAGGAGGTTCCTTCTGCTCATTTATCTCTTAAACCCAGCATTTCTCACTGAGTCAGTAACAAGAGTCAGACTAAAGACATTCTCCCTGGGGGAGGAGGGGAGACCCTACGCTGCAGTCTCCTGGTCACACAAGGTCGAAATCCACCCAGCGACGTTTACCAGGAAAGGTAGTGGAAAGACCGTGGGCTCTGGAGTGGACGGACAAGTCCTAATCATCCCAGTCCAGTCCCTTAGGGCTGCCCCGCCTTGGAGACCACGCTGACTCTCAGTTTTCCCTTTTCTGGAATGGGACCAGTCATACCTACCTCACAGCAGAATGCGCAAGGCCTGGAGAGGACAGGAGGGTGAGAAGGCAAAGGGAGATTATCCCTCCGCATTATGCTGAGAGAAACAAGCCAGGCAGAGACACAAACCACATGATCTCACTCACACATGTGGATTGTGATGAACAAAATAGACTGACAAACAAAATAGGTCCAGAGGCATAGATGCATGGGACAGGCTGAGGGATCTCAGAGGGAAGGGGGTGGGGTGGATGGGAAGGGATTAGCCAAAAAACATACATGCACATATGCATAGCCCATGGTCACAGACAACAGTGTGGGGAGGGGGTCAGGGGGGATGCCGAGTGGAGGGGGGCAAAGGGGGACATCTGTAATAGTGTCAACAATAAAAAAATTCACCGAGTACATTTTAAAGCTCTTGTTGGCTTTATTGAACAGTTCATGAGTCGGGCAGCATCAATCCAGCAGATAGAAAGGAGCTCCAGCCCAGCCAGTGTGGCTCAGTGGTTGAGGTCGCCGCGTGAACCAGGAGGTCACGGTTCAATTCCCAGTTGGGACACATGCCTGAGTTGAGGCCTCCACACCCAGTAGGGGCGGGCAGGGGGCAGCCGATCAATGACTCTCATCACTGATGTTTCTCTCTCTCTCTCCCTCTCCCTTCCTCTCTCTGAAATCAATAAAAACATATTTTCTTAAAAAAGTTAAACAGGCAAGAGATTGAATAGGCCGAAGAGAGCAGCAACAGGAAGTTGCACTAGGCAAAAAGCAGTCTGGGATTGTGCGGTCACTTTCCTTTAGGGGATGGCAGGGGTCCCGGGGACGAACAGCCTCATCAGTGCTGACAGGAGGTTCCTCACGAACTGGTTCCAGACTCCATTTCTGGAAGAGCCCAGCTGCGGCTAGTCTTGGTTTGGTGCCGTGGGGCTCAGCATTGGGGGCCCGTTGTATTTTTAACCCTCTCAAGGTGGGAAGACCAGTACCCGGAGTCTCGCTGGGCTCCCACAGAGAATGGGCACCATCTGTTTAGGGCTGTGCACGAGGGTGCCTGGCCCAGGGGTCAGGTGTGGCCTCAAGTACAGTCTGCACTCTCCCGGCCAGGGCGGGCTCCCCGGGGGGCTTCCCGGGGGGGGGGGGGGGGGGGGGGGCTGGGTGTGCCTGGAGGAAGGCGTTTTCTTCCTAGAAGGAGCCCTCCCGTCGCCAAGCTGCGCGGCTGTGTCTCGCGAAAGGGGGCACAGCTTGCCCATCCGCACACAGACGCGGTGCAGGCGCGCCCTGGCCCGAGGTACCCCGTCCGCCGTGGCCGCCCTCTCCGACCCCTCAGAGCAGCCGTGAGGGGGGCTCACCCGAACAGGTCACCTGAGAATTGCAGCAAGCCACTGTCCCTGAGAATCGCGCATCACTCGCAGAACAGGAAGCTCGTGCGAGTTTCTGCGCGAGCGGGCGGGAGGCTGCGGGGAGCAAGGGCTCGAGCGGCAGAGACTCAAGCGGGGCTTCGGACAAACTTGGTTCGCAGGCCGAGCTTCTGGCTCCCGGGGCTGGGTCCGGCCTGGGGGTTGCCGGCCACCGGCAGCCCCGCTGCAGCTGTGCAGGGGTGTCTTTGGGCAGAAAACTGCTCGCGGCTGCAACTGAGAGAAGAAGGAAAGGTGATGACTAAGTGTTCAGTTTACTCCCAGCCCAGCAAACATCCTTCCCAAGGGAGAGGGTAACGGAATATATTCTGAGATTATTTAAACTCATTTAAATTAAAAAAACCCCACAACTCAGCAACAATGAAATGCAGAGAGAACAGGGGGTGGAGGGGAGGGGAATGACGCCAAAGAACAAGCCAAAAAGCTGTTTTGGACAAGAGAAAACCCACAGAGGTAACAAAGTCCGAGCACTCGACTAGCTGGCTGACCAACTGCCACACAGGTGACCCAACCGGAGGTAAGCGCAGCCCCTTGGGGAGCCAGGGGATGGCTTCTCGCTGTTTCAAGTGATAGCCCGGAATGAACTGACCTGGAGCGGGAGACTTGGGATCAGTTAAACATTTAACGTGCCAATAAAAGGGCTGTGGTGGTAAAGACGCTGGTTCGTTCAGAGGCTGCGAAAAGCCGGTGCACACCCTGCTCCGGGCACAGGCTTTGCAGCCATCAGTCACGGGCTCCGGGAGCGCAGGCCCTCTGATCCTGCCAGAGGCCATCCAGGCCGCCACACGCTCACTCACCGCCCAGCTCAGAGACACACAGGCACCTGTGGCCGACCCCTCGCAAGCTCAGGTGGTGTCAGCTCCACTCCTCAGGAAAACACGGCACCCCCGAGGCCCCGCATGGTCCAGGCCCAGGTGAAGGTGCTGCAGCAGGGCTCTGCTCCCCACAGCTGGAAGGACCCTGCCGACCCGGGCTCCACGCGGGGATCCAGGGAAATGCAGCCTTTAGCTGGGAGCCCCTGCCTTTTGGACCCCTGCAGGGCTGAAATCTGCTTGTGGCTGTTACCCTCATAGTGCTACAGATGACAAACAACAGTCCTTTCACACCTCACAGGACCTGATGGCTGTGATCCAGGAAACCCCCTGCTCGTACATCTGTGACACAGAGAATCCGAAGCAGAGCCTGACGCGGCAGGGGGGTGTCTGAGGAAGGCGGGCTGCTGAGCTCCAGAAAGCCCGTGGGTGGCATTCGCCTTGTGCCATTCAGAGGTTCACAGCCCAGTCCTGAGTTTATTAGGCTCAAATGTCCAGACTCTGCCAGGAGACTTGCTGCTCTGAGCCGGGCTCACCCAGGACTGAGGCTGGTATGTGGTCCATAAGCCATAATTTCAAAGTATTCGTTCACAGTGAGGAATACAGTTGTTTACTCAAGCCCAACGGCCAGCACATTCTTTGCTCTAGAGAAAGCCACTTGGGAACACAAGTGAGGATCAAAAATTTGCCAATTAAAAATAAAACTGGCCCTGGCCGGGTGGCTCAGTTGGTTGGGCATTGTTCCGTGCACCGAAAGGTCGCTGGCTCCACGCCCTGTAAGGGCACATGCTGGCGTTGTGGGCTCGATCCCTGGCGGGGGGCGCGTGCAGGAGGCAGCCAATCGATGTTCCACTCTCACTCCGATGTCTCTCTCTCTCCCTTTCTCTCTCTCTAAAAAATCAATAAGAAATCTTTTTTAAAAATAAGTAAAACTGGACAAGTCAGGTGGATCTCCTCACATGTGATGGCCAGGCAAGTTTGGCCAGGACTCAGGCCCTCCGGCTTCTCAACCAGCTGCTGAATGCCACACAGCATCTCAAGAGAGGGAAAGCTCCGGGCAAATCACCCTCGTACTGAAAGGCTTCTGACCGAAATTCAAACCTTTGGCCTGCATCCTAGAGGCCGGCCGAAGTCCTGCCCCAATGCAGGCGGGTCTTCCCTGGCCCCTCCCCCATGTTACTGCTTGACCTTGGGGCTGTGGGAGACAGAGATGCGCCACTCAAGTCCCCTCAAGAGAAACACACTGTGGAGTGGGAGTGACTGACAGCCTCTGCCTGGCAGCTTTTGAACCAAGGTCCCTTCTTGGGCTGGCCCGTGGCCAGTGGCCCAGCGAGGTAGGATACGAGGGCCTGGCCATTTCCGCCCAGTGCCGGGCTCCTGTAGTGGGAAACCAGCACTCCCGCTGGGCTGCCAGAGACCTCACAGGTCTGCATGTGGCCTCATGACTCCTCTGAGCCTGTCCCGCCTTCTCCCTCCCCCTGGCCCTTGTTCACACAGGTGTGGCTCCTTGCAAACCTGCTGCACTCTCTCCCCGCTGCAGCATCCTGTGGAGCCCAGCCTGTGACAGCAGTGCTCTGGGTCAAAGGTCAGCAAGCTGTGGCCATGGCCCAGTCCTGGCCTGTGGCCTGTTTCCGTAAATAAAGTGTTTTTCCCACCCAGCCATGCCGAGAAGTTCACTTACTGTCTATGGCTGCTTTTGCACTCTGTAGAGTGGTTGCAACAGAGACCTACAAAGCCTACAGTGGTGTTTAACACCTTGCTCACCTGCTGTTTTGAGCCAGAACTTGCCCGTGCGGCCAGCTACTTTGATCAGCAAGGTGTTTAAAATTACTTAAATTAATGTAAGTGCAGACACGAGTTATCTCATGGCCGGTCAGCAGAATTTGGACACGGAAACACATGCATACTTGTGACCGGTCAGCCAGATGTTTTAATATCTGGCCCTTTATGGGAAAAGATTGCAGGTCTCTGCCCTAGACACTACAGTTCTGATGACCAGCAAAGGCCATTGCGATGAAAAAAGGGCCTCTTCCCAGGGCCTGGGCCAGAACACCGAGACACCACTGTGGGCCTCGCTCGATGTGTGCTCCTCTCTGGCCCTTCACTGGCCTCAAACAACCTGGAGTGGGTGATGGAATCACAGTGTGGAGCAAGGGCCTGAGGATGTTGGAATGCCCAGGGCGGGGTCCGTGCCCTTGCAGCATGACCTCGGTCTGACCAGCCGGGTGCCCCACCCCTTGGGGCCTGTAACTGGATTGGGATGAGCAATAACCCAAACTGGTCTTTGACTGGAACTATTAGGAGAAGCAGTTTCCCTGTCTCCACTGCTGAAGGCTGATGGTTAGGCCGGGGGCTTCCAGGCCATCTTGCCGCCACACGGGACGGGGTTTTCGGAGAGTGAGGCCAACTCCTAGGAAGGAGTCAGGGGTGAGGGGGACGGACTCCTGTGGACACCACTGCAGCACCTGGGCTTCTCAGCTCCATGAGCCAACATTTTGCTTAACCCAATTGGAGTGGGATTTTCTGTCACTGGCAACCCCAAAGACCTGACTTATACAAGGACTACACCCAGACCATGTCCTGGTGACTCGCCAGGTGTTCCAGAGAAGAGCGGGAGCTCTGAGAGGGGCAGGGAGAGGGGGCCTGGGCTTGGGCCCGTGTGTTCCCAGAGCCCGCGCAGGAGCGCTGGCTGCAGACCCGGCCGCCACAGTGGGTGGCTCTCCACCCCAAAGCCCTCCAGTGACTGAGGGGCCTTGAGCAGGGATTTTTCCAGCTGCAGTGAAGCAACTCAGTCATGAAATGGTCTGATGTTATTTCCAAATCCTCAAAGCTGAGCAACCAGGGGATTTTATTAGACATACTTAGTCTATGATCCAGTGTCTGTCTCACAAGCTGCCTCTCCTCCAGGCAGAACTCTCATTTTGCCTCTGACACTGAGAACGAGACAGAAACGCCTGTTGTGCAGATGCAAACCAGCCCAGTGGAGGCTCCAGCTCTGCCCGCCGGGGGGCAGACATGCTCTGACCTCACCCTCTAAACCCTCTCCTTCCCTCGCTCAGCTCCCACCTGTGCCGAGACCCCTGTGGCCAGCCGCTGGCACCCCTGTGCTCAAGCCAACTTGAGATCTGCAGGGCTGAGGGAATGGCTGAAATGCAACAGTGTTTGTTACACTATTTGTATTTCCATTTCTTATTAGATCTTCATAATGACTCCTTATTGAACTGAAGCTTAAATGGCTCAAGACTGATGGTAACAGAACATTTAATTGTTTGCCTGTCTGACTCTCTCAGCCCTAATTAAATATTGTTTTTCACTGAGCAGCTTCCACAGTGATGTTTTTCCTGTCACTGAAGAGAGCAGGGGGCTGAGCAGAATTCAGATGAGCCGGGCTCCCTGCCTGCTCCCGTCCTGTTCCTGTCTCGTCCAGCGGAGGGAAGCAGCGCCCTCTGGAGGGCAGCTTTGGGAGATGGTCTCCTGCAGGTCTGCAGAGAGGCAGGAGGCGGATAGAAGGCGAGCTACAAGAGGCCCTGTTACCTTTCAGGTTTCCTGGGGAAGGTGTGGTCCTTCGTGGCAATGGCTGGTGTTGGAGCCATTGCCCCTTCTGCTCCCTCTCACTCCCACCTCGGCAGCCCCAGGATCCAGACACTTATCACCTCCACGCCATCACCCAGATCCAAGCCACCATCAGCTCTCTCGAGGGCACTGTAGCTGCCTCCTCACCGGCCTCCTCCATTTGTCCCACTTCCCGACAGGTCCCTCCCATCCCATCTCAGAACCCTCCGGCAGCTTCTAGCACACTGGCAAGAAAGCAAGGGTCTCACAAGGGCCTCCACCCGTGTTCCCTCTGACCTCACCTTCTAGAACCCTATCCCCCCTCTCGCAGCGCCACTGACCTCCTTGTCAGCTCCTGAACACTCTCCAGGTGCTTCTTCTTTAGGGTGGTTCCCTTGCCCTCCCTGGGCTGGGAACCTGTCTGTCCCGGGAGTCCGCTTGGCTCTTCCCTCACTTCTTTACGCCTTTGTGCAAATATCACCTCTCAGGGGGGCCTCTAACCACCCCATTTAAATTTGCAACTACCCCACACCCTCTCTCTTCCAACTCTGTCTTATTTATCTCTGGAACTCTTAATTTGGGGACATATGTTTTAGTTCACCTATTTATTTTATTTATTGTATCTCTCCCTCTACTTTATTTTAATAAATGTTCATTCCAGGAGGGCAAGGACTTCGCTGCTGGTTTCACTGCTGAATCCCCAGTATCTAGAAAAATGCCCTGCACTAAGCAGGTGTGCAAATAAATATTTTTTTGAGTGACTGGACCAGCAAATGAATGACTGTAGACATGCGTAAGTGAATGAGTGGTCAGCCATTCCTCTCTGGCCATGAATTCCCACAGCCAAGCTGTGCTCTGGGCCAGAAGCCTGGATGCATTTGTACCTTGCATTCCAGGATTCCGGGCATCGGAGAAGCCTCCCATGGGAGACAGAGGTGCAGAGTGGGGTCCAGAGCTCTGAATGAGCTCCAGCTTCCCAGCCACGGAAGCTGACCGAGGCTTAGGGCAAAGTAGGAGAGGAGGGGCTTGAACCTGAGCTCAGCAAGGGCCCTGGTTCACAGCACAAGAAGAGGCAGGTTGACTCAAGGAGCTTCCCTGGAGGCATCGGAAATGAGGGGTCCCTCAGGGAGTGGCTAGAGCATCGCTGTGAACAGCCACGGAGTCTGTGGGCACTCTGCCATCCTGGGGTGATCTAGGGGAAACTCCTGAAAGAGGAGAGAGAAGGGCTGTGGACAGTCAGGACAACCCCCTGTACAGGACATTGATACAGAAGAGGGACTCACGCGGTGCAGGTGGTTGGGGCCCCCAGAAGTGGCCAAGGCCTTGGGGAGGACAGTGGCACGGACCCACGGCTTCCCAAACTCCCCCACCAGCTTCTTCAGATGAGTGGCATAGGCACAATCCACAAGCCATGCACAAGGAGCTGAGTTCCTCATGGAAGAACCCACCCGCTGTGCAGCCAGCAGGGGCATGGACTCAGTGTGGCCAGCCACGCCTCCACTTGGCAGCCTCAGCAGCTCCACAACTCAGGGGGCAGGGGCTGGGCAGCTGCCCGGTGCCCATCACCTCGGTTACACAGTCCAGGGATCCGCGGGCCTGTCTCCAGGACCCCAAAAATCGAGGCACATCCTTGCCCACAGGCTCTCAGAGGGGGGCTCCATGTTACGCCCTGTTCACCAGCTCCAGAGTCCCAAAATTTTTGCAAAAAAGTAATTTTTTCCATGAGCCTTCACATTGAGAACCTCATTCAGTTCCATCTAATGTTTATTTACTCATCAAAGTTTCAAGGCATGAGCATTTTGCTAGTGGTGTCAAACTGTCAGAAATGTCCCAACTTATCCTGTCCTTTGCCATCCCGTCACTGATGGCTTACGGGTGTCTTCACCTGCTCTGAGGAGAGCCCACCTTTCCAGAGAATTGTCTACTTGACTTACCTTTCCAAGGTTCTGGCTCTTGATTCGATTAATCAATTCCACTGACTTTTTGCCCTGTGATTAATGTACATTCATATGTTTATTAATTTCCTCCCCTCGCTTTTATTTTGCTGATCATTTTCCAGCTTCTTGTTTTGAATTCTTAATAATATTATCCTCAATCTTTCAACATTTAAGCATATTAAATATGCTTTAGAAGATGGATTTTACAAAGAGTTACATTCCTCGTGGCCTGATGCGTGTTTTTGCTCAGGGGTCTCGTCATCTCAAATGTCTGAACAGTGCCCCTTCCCAGTATTGATTCCAACTTTTACAGCAGTTATTTTTATTATGTTTAATTTCCAAGTGGCAGTCATTTATCTTAATTTAGGCATCCTCTGGCTATTGATGCGACCAGGAAATACGGTTTGTGAAATTTTAATTTGGGGGGTTTGTTGTGGATTTTTGAGCCTGGTACATACAGTGCCTCTGTCCGGGTGGGTCAGGCCGCGGGAACCACTGGAAAAGAGTCTCTGTGCTTAACTTACAGACACTCCTCGCTCATCCATGTTCGTAACGGGTGAACGGGGTTCTCGTCACAGCCACCCGGGGACCCAGCTCCATCTTGACACACGCTTCTGTGATGACAGAGGCCGGGAAAAGAGAGCCTGGACAAGCCTCTTCTGCATCCGCTTCATCGGCTAAAGAAAATCCAGGTGCCCGATCCCGCGGAACATGAGCGCACCCGACAGGCGTTTATCAGGGACCGTGGGGACACCGCCTACTCCAGAGCAAAGGCCGGCACAGCCGGGCCCTGGCAGCGGTGTCCCGCCTCCCAGCCCCACTCCCGGAGGCCGCCTGGGACCCACGCCCCAGGGCAAGTCGGTGGAGTTCCCAGGGAGCCTTTGCTTTCTGATCTTGGTGCTGCCCTGTCCCCTTCCCTCCTTCCTCTCGAAAGGCCGCGAGAAGCTCGGAAATCTCTGCCTTGACCGTGTCGAGCCCCTGAGCCGGCACCAGCGGCTGCAGCTCCCCGGCTGCTCACGTGCAGGACAGACAGGCTCATGCCTGGGCCACCGAGGCTGGGCTTCTTGCTCCTCGCGCCGGGAAGCCCTTCTGAGTGAGAGAACGCAGCACGTGAACAGGAAGGACAGTCCCCATCTTCGGGGATGACAGTCCTGCAGGCATATTTTGTTCTGAGATAATAGAAAAACATATATATCGGTCTCTGTGCCCGGCTCCTGCCCAGAGCTCCTCAAACCCCCGCAGCTTCCTGGCTGACAAGAGCACTGGGAGCATCATTTTTTCTGATATTTGGTATTTGACCCCAGTTCCCGACACGAAGCGCCTAAATCCCCTGGAATGTCCTGGGCGACAGCGGTGTCCTTCCTTCTAATGCGGGGACGCGGGTGACCGGAAAGACAAGCCTTGGTTAGAGGTTAGAACTCCCAGCGCCCTTCCCTCCCCACCCTGCGGACAGCGGAGGGCCTGGAAGCGGAGCTGACCCTGGACCCCGCCGGGAGGAGGCCCCCACAAAACCCCAACAGTGTGGGGTTCGGGTGAACGCACCCACATCCTGCGAGGGTGATTCCCCATCTCCAAGGAACAGAAGTACCCGGGACCCTCCCCGACCTCGCCGGGTGTCCCCTTGTCTGGCTGTTCATCTGTACCCTTCACCGGCCCTTTAATAAACCCGCAAACATAAGTGAGTGTCTCCCTGGGTCTGTGAGCTGCTCTAGCAGGTAATCTAACCCAGCGGGGAGGTCCTGGGGACCTCCGATTGCAGCCAAGTGGAGCAGACGCTGTAGGCAACCTGGGGACCTGCCGCTGGTGATTGGCATCTGGAGTGGGAGGCAGTCTCCGGGACTGAGCCCTTAACCCGCGGGTGGGCGCTCACCCCAGGCAGCGTCAGAACTGAACCGAACTGTAGGGCGCCCAGCTGGGGTCGCTGAGAATTGCTTGGTGTGGGGGAAACACAAAACAAACAACCAAAAACCCCTGCACATCTGGTGTCAGTTTCTGCAAAGAAGCTGGCTGTGGTTTTGACGGCGATCTTACTGAATCTGCAGATCAATCGGGAGCATTGCCATCTGAACAATACTGCCTTCCATTCCACAAGCGGGGGTGTCTTTACAGCTATTTAAATGTTCTTTAACTCACTTCAATAGTGTTCTATAGATTTAGTGTACAAGTCTTGCATCTCTTATTAAGTTTATTTCCAGATTGTCCATTTACTAGTGTATAGAAATACAAGTGAGTTTTGTATATTGAACTTGAATCCTGCACCCTTACTGAGCTCGTTTATCAGTTCTAGTAGTTTTTTAGTGAATTCTTGAGGATTTTCTACGTGTAGAACCATGTCGTCTGGAATCAGACAATCCTTTCCAACCTGGATGCCTTTCGTTTCATTTTCTAGCCTGATTGCCCTGCCCAGAGCCTCCAGTACAATGTTGAGAGCAGAAAGGGTAAGAGCAGACTTCTTTCCTGTTCCTGATCTTGGGGGAAAACATTCAGCCTTTCACCGCTGAGTATGTTACCTCTAGTTTCCTGAGTGATTTTATAGTGAAGGGATGTTGAACAGTGTCAGATGCTTTTTCTGCATCTATTGCAATGATCGTGTGACTTTTGTCCTTTATTCTGCTCATATGGTGCATTAAATTAATTGCCTTAGGGTGATAACCCAACCTTGCATTGCTTGGCTCCCACTTGGTCATGGTATGTAGTCCATCTTATAAATCCCTGGATTTGGTTGACCAGTTTTCGTTGAGGATTTTTCCATATTTATTTAGAAGAGATATTGGTATGTAGTTTCCTTTTCTTGTGATGTCTTTATCTTGTTTTGGTATCGGGGTAATACTGGCCTCACAGAAGGAGCTGGAAATTGTTCCCTCCTCTTCAGTTTTTTGAAAGAGAATTGATATTCTCTTGTTTAGATATTGGTAGAATTCACCAATGAAGCCATGAGAAGAACGTGTATTCTGCTGGTGCTGGTTGGAGCGTCTATAGATTCTGTGAGGTCTAATTCAATTATAGTGCTGTTTAAGTCGTCTGTTTTCTAGTTGATCTTCTCCCTACTTGCTCTACCCATCACTGGAAGTGGGGTATTGAAGTCTCTAACTATTATTGTCAAATTGTCTGTTTCTCCCTCAATTTTGTCCATTTTTGTTTCATGTATTTTGGGGGTCTACTGTTTGGTAAATATGTATTTATAATTGTTATTTGTCCTTGATATATCAACCCTTTTATCATTATAAAATGCCCCTCTAATATCTGGGTTTTTTTGTTTGAAACTCTATTTTGTCTGGTATTAGAATGGCCACCCAGCTTCCTTGGGGTAACTTTGCATATTCTTTCTTTCACACCCTTTTACTTCCAAACTACTTCTACCTCTGAGACTTAAAATAAGCAGCCTAGAGTGGAACCTTGTTTTTAAATCCAGCCTGACGACCTCTGCCTTTGACTGGATTGTCTAATCCGTTCTCATTCCATGTTACGGATGAAGCTGGAACCGCTGAGTTTCATGATACCACGTTTGTTCAGTTCCTCAGTTTGAATTTTTTCATTTTGCTGGAGAACTGCTTCAAGTAAATTTCTTATAACTATATGTGGATGGTATCTTTTCTAAGTTCTTGAATGTCTAAAATTATTTGTCCCTTACCCATATGCAAAAACAATAGTTTGGGAGGGTATAAAATTCTGGGGTCACAATCATTTTTCCTCAGAACTCTAAACTTTTAGCCATTGCTTAACTGATTTTAATATTTTCTTTTTATACTCGGAATTTATAAAAACCCACAAAACATGTCCAAATACGGATCTTTTTTCAATTAATCCTGAGACTTTTCAACATAAAGATTTAAGTATTCAGGTCAGGTAAACTTTCTTCTATTCCATCTACTCCGTAGTGTGTTTCTGGAACTCATTTTACGTGCGTATTGAATCCTTTGATTTAGTTTCATATCTTTTGTCTTTTATGATTTTTGTTTTGCTGTCTTTCTTAACTAGTTCTAAAGGGGCCTCTTTTTTTAAAAGTGTTTATTTAAAATGAGAAAATAAACCACAAATCACACATTTTTAAAAAATCGATAATTACCAAAAATATCCCATATCCAGAAAAATAAGATTTTAAATTAGCTGATCACCTGACACACCTCTATAATATGTTTTTCTACATTTTTTTTTTTTGGCTGCAAATATTTTGGTAGCGTCTTTTATAACAATTTTACAATACTACTCTCTCTAGAGAGAATAGATCAGTCATCCCTTTGGCGTGGCAACTTCTGACTCTGGGCACTTCGTGCCTGCTTCTCTCCACACCCCTCACGCCCTGGCACCGGGCACCCTGGGCCGTGTTCACAGTGTGACGCTGCTGCTGGCCTTGGACCCTCACATTGGGTGAGTCAGCACATTGGTTGGGAAGATCCTTCCAGGTAACACCCAAGTGTCCATCAACTGATGAATGGAAAGGCAAATGGAGTATTTCAGCCATAAAAGGAATCCAATACCAATTCTTGCTACCACAGGGATGAACCTTGAAAACATACTAAGTGAAAAAAGCCAACAAAAAGGTGCACATATTATATGATTCCATTTGTATAAAATATCCAGAACAAGCAAATTCATAGAGACGGAAAATAGGTTAGGAGAGGATTACAAGATTAGGAGCTGGCTGGGGTGTGTGTGTGTGGGGGGGGGGGTTGAGGAGTTTCTTGATGAATTTTAATTCACTCATTTGATTATGCAATCCAATATTTTTTCAATCATGTTCTGTATCTCCAAAAATTCCCCCGGCGCCTCTGATAATGCCTTTGCACAGCCCCCTGCCCTTGCCGATTTCCTGGCCGTACCTCTAAGTGTCCCTGCAGGAGCCGGCTGCACACGCCCCCGTTTCAGTCCTCGGGGCCCTCCCCCTTCTCTCTGATGAAGTTCTTCACGTGTCTGAAGACTTTTCTCAGAAATAAGATAAAGATAGTTCAACACCAGTAACTAGAAATGAGCTTCAGTAACAGTTCCCACGTCGATAGAGGGAAATAGCGCGTCGTGCGATCATTAGGTCGTTTGTCCAGCTCACTGACCCCAGTTGCAGAAAGTTGAGGCAAACATTCCCCTCAGCTTACGGAGTGTCAGCTCCAGTCTGAAAACCTTCACCTCCTATTTCACTTACACGTATATGTAGTTACTCCCCTCCCCCTAACTCACAGCCCCTCCCGTAGCTGACACACAGTAGGCATTCAATAAACGTCTGTTCAGTAAATGGGCAAATATTCAGCGAAACCCTGAGCAGCCAACAGAAGCTACAGGGAAACGCTCTGACCCAGGACAGGGCATGGGGTCTGTCTGCCGCAGGTCATTGCTTCCTGATGGTAGTGACACAAGGTGGTCAACAGCACCCCTGCCGCGGCCGGCTTTGGACAGCAAGCCTAGAACCCGAGCCAGTGGAGGGCAAGCGTGAGGTGAGGCGGGGGGTGGGCGGGGGTGGACCGCAGTGTGGTAAACGCTGTCGACCAGGCTCACGGACCGCAGGAGGCCTGCGATGGCGGGGCTGCAGGGGGACAGGTCTGGCCGCGGTCCGGGGAGACCGAGAAGAGATGGGTACAGGCCAGGGGGGTGCTGAAGGGAAGGAAAACGCCTCCTCCTCCTTCCTCCCGTTCTCTGTCCCCTCCCCTTCACTCCGTCCCCTCCCCTTCGCTCTGTCTGTCCTCTCCCCAGAATGGGGAGTGTGCCAAAACCAGGGCCCAGGGAGTCACACAGAAGTGAAGGGACGAGCTGTGCTGCTGAAACAGACTAACAACATGACAACTACAACAACGGGCTTTTCCTTCTCTCACACAGGGGCCCGGGGCCACAGGACTGCCTTGCCAGGCCCGCCCGTGGCTTCCGTGGCTTCCGTGGCTTCCGTGGCTTCCGTTTGGGATCCGAGGCAGGTGCTACCATTTCCCCGCCGCGAGAAGGGCCCAGGGAGGAAGTGCGGGGCAGCTACCCCCTTTCAAAGGGTGGGGTCTAGGAGGGGCACCCATCACTCCTCTTGCAGCCCCCTGGCCGGAATGTCCTCACGGGACACGTAGCCGCCTGGAGGGAGGCCGGGAGCGCAGCCTCTGCGGGTAGAGTGGTCTCCCCTGCGGAAGACGGACCAGGAACCCGAACCCCGAGAAACAGATGCACGTCGCAGGCCTCCCCTGCGGATGGGACCGGGAACCTGGAGAGACGGACCAGCCTCAGTGCCTCTACCACCTGCCCACGTGCCGAGCGAGCTCCCGTCCGTCCGTGATCGAGCAGGAGGCCCGGCGGCCCTCCAGCGAACGAGCTAACCCTGCCCTTCCCCGGACTCCAGCTACTTCAGAGCCACCTAGACGACCGCTGCCACGGTGACCAGGCCTGTCCCCGGCAGTCCCACGGAGGCCTTAGCCCGGGTGCACACTGCTTCCCTGTCCCGTCATCAGCCCACAGCTCCCCCGGATTCCGGACTCATTCACTGCCACCCGGCTCAACAGGGAGACGTGTAGGGAGCCGTGAAAATACCCTGTCACCCAGGCCCCACCCTGACCCGTCGGGTCCGACTCTCTCGCCAGGGTTCTAGGCTTCAGGAATTTTACAAAGCTGCCCAGGGGACTCCAATGGGCCTCCAATGAGCCTCAACACTCAGAAGCACCACTTACTGCGCGCAGAGGGCATCCGCGCCCACGCCCTGCTCCTTCCCGCTGCTTGGGAAGGCAGCGCCCGCTCAGCCCCGGCTGGGGGACAGGTCGCCCCGTAAGCCCACCTCACGTTTATGGTCACTCTTGGTGGGGAGGGCAGCAGGAGGAGAGGGGTTTCTTTTTTCGGGGGCTCAACCAGACAGAAGACGATGCGTCCTTCCTCAGGGCCGTCCAGCAAGTCTACCAGCTCTAACTCCGGCTCCACAGCCCCAGCCATGCGACCTTTTCTCTGTGGCTCAAAGCGAGGCCACTGAGTCCCACGGGCTTCCTCCCCTCCTCACCTCGGTGAAGGTCAGGGCAGTCCAGTCGCTAGTCCAGTTAGCACCAAGTGCCAGCGGTTCTTCTAGCAGGTTACATATGTGAAACTGAGGCACAAAAATATTAACCGATTTGCCCAAGACCACAGAGTGAGGAGTGGAAAAGCTGGGATTTGAACCCAGACCTGCTGGCTTCCGAGTCCACGACTTCAAAACCTCTACACTAAACCAGGAGGGGTGGCCATTCCCACCGCCACGGCCACAGGTAGAAAGAAGCCAACATGAAACTCAGGCTGAACAAACATCTGATGAGCCCCGAAATTCGTGGGGAACTCCCATCCTACCTCTCAGGGTTTCTGAGGCAACACCCCCCACGCCCACCTTCCCCGCCCCCTGCCCTCTCGCCCGCCTGTTCCCCAGGGAGCCCCGCACGGGGCCTCTCCAGGACACCTCTCCTGCTCCCCGAGAACCCCCGGGGGCTGCTGCCTTCCTCCTCCTCTAAGGCCAGGATGGCTCAGCAATCCCTGGTCAGCTGGTCACCCCGCTCTGGCCACAGTCACCCGCTGCCACTGGGGGGGAGGGGACAGCACACTCCAGACACATGGCCACGCGGACAGGCTCGGCCCCCAGCCCACAGGGAGAGGTGGCCGAAGCCCACCGGCCCTGACGTGGGCTCCGGAGAAGGCGGCCAGGGAGCTCAAGGGGCTGTTAGGCAGAAAGCCGCGCCCGTCGCCCTCTGCTACCCTTTCTGCGCCGTCACCGAGCAGCTGGCCTGGCACATTTCCTGCCACCTGCCACACACACCGGGGTTTGCTTGGCGCGATGACATATGAAACGCACATGTGGCCGGCCCGGTGCACAGATGCTGAGACACAGGTCACGCAGGCTCCAGCCTCAGCCCCGCTTACACCCGCTGCGTCCCGGGGTCCGCTGAGCACGGGCCTGGCAGGTGCGCAGCCCGGGCCTCCGCGGGCGGCGAGCTGATGAAGAAAAACGCACCCTCAGTGCGGCCTCCGCTCTCGCGTTTGTCTTAACTTGAACCGTCCTGGGTTTTAATTGCAAGCCCCTTCCATTCTTTTCCAGAAGCAGGCAGGGCATACGTTATAAAATAAATAACAGATTAAGAAACATCTAATTATTGGTATTGGTTTCTTACTTGAAGGTCCTTCCAAGCCGCTTCTTATTAAAGTCATTCATCAAGGCGGCGGTGCCCTTTCCGGAGGCCTGCGCCCAGGGCCCGCGGGGCTGGCTGTCTCGGGCGCCGCAGAGGTGCTCAATAAAGGCGGCGGGATGGATGGCGGGGGGCTGCTCCCCGGGCCCAGCGCCCGCCAGATGGATGGCGCTTCCCGGCCACGGCCACGCGTCTCGGGCGAGGGTCGGCCAACTGCACACAGCGTCAGCCTGAGCAGGGGCGGCCCCTAACTGCCCCTCCAGCGTCGGCCTGAGCAGGGGCGGCCCCTAACTGCCCCTCCAGTGTCGGCCTGAGCAGGGGCGGCCCCTAACTGCCCCTCTGGGGCGCCTGCATTTCCCACCCAGGGACCTCATCAGCTCCCCCTGTGCTGCAGTCCCTCGGCTTATCAAATATTTATGACAGTTATTATTTACCAAACGAGCCGCGGAGCAGGGAGGCTTTCAGCGGAGGCTCTGGCGCTGCCCCGGGCCTGCCTTCCAGGCCCCTGGGGGTCCTCTCCAGGCTGCGGTGGAGGGGCCTCAGGCGGGAGGCCACAGCAGGGGGCAGCCGCTGTCCTGGAGCGGCCGCTGCCCCGGCTCTCCAGCCTCTCCCCTCTGTGAGTCCACAGGTTCAGTCTCACTCCATGAACACTGAGCCACAGCGGGTGCAGGGGCACTGCCTGGGGGCTGGGGCGACGCAGTGTGGCGGACACGGGGCTGCCTCCCCTGCACTCAACCCCCCAAGTTTCTCCTCTGCCAGAGCCCACCCTCCGCCCCAACACTGGCCTGAACCGCCACACTCTCACTTGCTTCACTTTCCCTGCCACTTGGTCCCACTTGGTAACCAAGACCCTGGCGAGGGGATCCAAGGAGAGGCTTCTAGGGAGCCAGGGTGGGTCTGAGAAACAGTCTCCACCCGATCAAGACACTCAGAGGTTGTCACTAAAGGCCACATCTGAGGACAAAGGTCAGCATGCTGAGAATGGAGAGCAGAGCCTGGTCCCTGACGACCCCGCCCAGCACTGAGCCACCTGCGCCTGCCTGGTGGCGGGACTTCCGGTGAAGTGAGCTCCTCAGGACATTTTCTTCCACCACTAGAAGCTGCAGGAACAAAAACTGCAGGTAAGACCCACGTGTAGATGCTGGTTAGCATGGAAGCTTGAGGAGAAACAGGACACGCGCGTGGCCTGACACTGTCCCCCCGAGACTGTCACTAGGACAAAGGGAAGCAGAGTAACAGCGCAGAAAGCAGAGGACACCGCTTCAACCACGCAGTGTCAGCCACCAGCCATGACACCAATGCCACGTTGTCCCTGCCACGCACTGAGAAGGGCACGTGGCTTCTGTAATATTTTTTCCCCAACGTGGAAAACCTCAATCTAATCATGACATGCATGAGACAAACCCAAACTACAGGACACCTTATGTAACGGCTGGTACTCCTCCAAGTCGCCGAGGTCACGAGAGACAGAGCTGTTGCAGGTCCGAGGAACCCAGGAGACGTGGAGCAACATGTAGTGTGGGGTCTGGCACTGGGCCCTGGGCAGACGCAGGCACCAGTGGAAAAAACCACAGTTCTTATCGGGCCTCACCAGTGTCCCCCCTTAGTACCCACATTTCTCAATGCAGCTGAGCATGTTGACTCTTAACCCCCTCATTTAAGACATGCAGGGTACTGGAGCCGCCCTGTGAAAAACCACAAGCTTAGAAGTAGTTGGCTTGGGCTCATACCAGCGTGAGACCCGCCACCCATTACGGGTGTGATTTTTAGGCAAGTTATTTATTTTCTCGCGCTCGGTGCACAGCTGTACAAAGCTGAAGTGATGGGCAGACTTTGGTAGGACGCTCTGTTGCTCACGGCTGAAAGCATCTGAATGACACAAGGAACAGACGAAGACAGAGAGTCCGCTCGAATGGCAACTGCATGCTGGTGGGGAAGACGTGATGAACTGGTGAAGGGAAAAATAAGAATTTCAGAGACTGAGAAGCTCTGTGGAAATACAATGGGTAAGGAGGTGAAGAGTGACCGATGAGTGGGAAAACGGTGCTGGGCGTGGTGGCCCAAGGAGGACTTTCCCAGGATCCTCTGAGAGAGAAAGGACTTGCCATATGAACACCCAGGGGGAGAGCATTCCTGGCAGAGGAAACGGCAAGTGCCAAGGCCCTGTGGTCGACACACTACAAGGTGGCTTCTGTGCCTGGAGTGGAGGAAGAATGATGTCAGATGGGGTTGGAGATGCCGGCAGATTTAAGAGGCTCACGTAGAAGCCCCACTGAGACTGTGACTTGGAGTCAGTGTTGTCCATGGAGAGAAAGAGAAGCGGGCAGATTTAGGACGTGACTGCAAAAGTGGAGCTGGATAGGGCCTGCAGATGGACCAGGTGTCAGGAGGGGGTGAGCGGTGGATCCCTGGCTTCTGGACTGAGCAGCAGAAGTGGGCTCCGTGACGCCGTTTACTAAGTCCTAGGAAAGGCGGGAAGGACAACGCAGACAATATTTAAAGAGATCATGACTGAAAAGTTCCCAAACACACTCATGAAATGCATAATAAAAACAAGCAAAAAGCCCACAGGTAGGCCCCTCATAAAAAAAAATGGATGGAAGACAGAGAGTGACATCTTCAAAGCACTTAGGGGGAAAAGGCATACCTCTGAAGGGACAGCTGGAAGACCAAGAACTGACTTATCTACAGACAGAAGAAAAGGCAGAAGACTGTGGAACGAAAGGAAAGAAAATAACTCCCAACCCAGAGTTCTATTCCCAGAGAAAATAGCCCTGCAAAGTAAAGACATTTCCAATCAAATGAAAGGGAAGGGATGCATCACTAGCACAGGCTTTGAAAAGAAACACTAAAGGGAATTCTTTAGGCGGAAGGAAGATGATCGCAGAGGAAACACGGGAAGGCGAGGGAGCAGCAGGACGTGAGTCTTGACGAATGGACGTGAACGCTTGCTTCCGGCATTAACAGCGGCGTTAGTCACAGGAGTCCTGCACCTGCATGTGAAACGCGACAGGCCTGGAAAGCACGGCAGCCAGCAGGTGGGGAGGGGAGCATGGGGTGGAAGTGCCCTGAGGCCCAGAGGGGTGCACCCTCCTTTCTCCTGCACCTGAAAACCGAGAGCCCGCGCGGAAACCACAACGGTAACCGCTGAAGGGTGAGAGGGTGTATAACAAACAAGCTAACAGGAGTGAGAAGCTGGAGCTTTAAAAACATTTCATTGACCTAGAGGAAAGGCGAGAAAGAAGAGAAATAGGGATATAAAGCTGGAGGGCCACATATCAAAGAAACAGCAGAGAGCAGGTAAAACCAAACCACTTGTAATTATGTTAAATGTAAGCAAACCAGCAGCCCAGTCAAGCTGCCCAGTGACCAGATGCAGGCCATTGGCCATGGTTTACAGGAGGGGAATCTGAGGCACAGGGTCAGGTAACCTGCCCAAGGTCGTCCACCCAGGAGTGCCCCTAGCAGCCGCCTCCGGGGCCTGAGCACATCCCCCCCAGGAGCTGCCTCCTCTGTCCACCCAGCCCCGCTTTAGGCCACCCTTCCTCGGACCACACCCACAGTCCCACGAGCCCCTCACAGGGCCTCGCTGGCGGCACATCATTGCCATGGTGCTAAGGCAAACTGGATCCTCGCTCCCTCCAAAACTGAAATGGCTTCCTGGATGCTCATTTGCTTCAAGACAAATGCAGTTGGTCTACAAAGGTCCTTCAAGACAAGGCCTCTGCCAGCCCCCCACCCCCTGCAGCCCCGCGTCCTGCGCCGGGCAGGTCACGGCCATCATTCCGTTCCACCTTCACCACCCTCCGAGGCAGGCAGGCATTCCTTACCTCCTAGACAGGATGGCGCACTCAGGATGGTTAAGCGGTGACCTGAGCAAATCCATTTGTGCGGACAGTAAATGTTTACTAAGTAACTACCATGTGCCCGGCACTCTCCCAAGTGCTCGGAAAGGAGCAGGGAACCGAACAGGCGAACATCCCTGCTCTTCTGTGGGAATACAGTCAGCCCACTGCCCTTCGGGATCCATGGGTTCCACATATGTGGGTTCAACCAACCGTGGATGGAAAATACTTGAAAAAGTTACATGGTTGCTGGCATGTATACAGTTGGGCCTGTGGAGATGATGATGGTTGTGCATTTGAGCTGAACATGTAGAGTTGTTCTTGTCACTACTCCTTAACACTACAGCAAAACTACTACGTGCACAGCATTTACATTGTATTAGGTGTTATAAGTCAGCTAGAGATGATTTCAAGTATATGGGGCCCGGGCGGGCGTGGCTCAGCGGGTGAGCACTGACCTAGGATCCAGGAGATCGGGGTTCGATTCCCGGTCAGAGCACATGCCCAGTTGCGGGCTAGGCAGCCGATCAATGGCTCTCTCATCATTGATGTTTCTACCTCTCTCTTCCCCCCTTCCTTTCCTCTCTCTGAAATCAATAAAGATATGTTTAAAAATAAAAAAATTTAAAAAAATAAAGTATATGGGAGAATTGTGTATATTGTATGCAAATACTATGTCATTTTATATAAGGCACTTGAGCGTCTGCAGTTTTGGTACCTGAGGGGTCCTGGACTCGATCCCCGTGGATACCGAGGGACGACTGTATTACGTGTGTATACACCGTGTGTTGTGTAGATACCATATATATACCGTGGTAGTTGGCGGGAAGTGACGGGAAGAGAAGGTGGGGAGGAGGGAGGGTGAAGTGGATTGCCACGTTTTACAAGTGTGGTCAGGGAAGGCTGGGGACACACTGACATTCAAGTAAAGGCCGGAGGAGGTAAGGGAATGAGCCACACAGGTGTCTCAGGCAGGTCGTCTGGGTGACCCAGGACATGGGCTGGGAGTGGCGATGCCTGAGGGCAGCGAGTAAATGGCAGGGCGGAAGCACCAAAATGTTAAGAACTTGACCCCTGCCCGGCCAGCGTGGCTCAGCGGTTGAGTGTCGATCCTTGAACCTGGAGATCAGAGTCAGGGCACATGCTGGGGTTGAGGGCTTGATCCCCAGTGGGGGGCGTGCAGGAGGCAGCCAATCGATGGTTCTCTCTCATCATTGATGTTTCCATCTCTCTCTCTCCCCCTTCCTCTCTCTGAAATCAATAAAAGGGGGGAAAAAAGAACTTGACCCCTGGCTAGACAGCTAGCTCCTTGGGGTGTGGTCATCCCCCAGCACCTGGGCACACAGGGGGCATTGCTAAATGAAGGCACTTGGACTTCAGTTTCGAGTGGGACAGTGAAGGGGCCCCTTTCCTCCGGCCGCCCCGCCTCCCCTGCAGCCCCCAGCACGCCTCAGCCCCCCTTTCCCTCTGAAGGGTGCAGTCTCGCCCGTCCCCCGTCCCGGACAGGAAAGGCATGGGAGAGCCTGCAGGGGCGGGGACCTGGCCTCACTCACATTGTCTCCTAACTTGCTTTAGGAAAAACAGCCATTAGTCAACTGATGTCCCCCGAAGGCTCTAAAGCATGGGGTGCTGGGCCGCTGGGTTGCACTGAGCGATGCAGAACCATCACCCTGGGAGAGGGGAGCCCTCACCCTCCCTCTGGGTGGACAATGTCAGAGGTGGGAGGCGTGCAAAGGCCAGACCAAATGAAGACTGAACTCTAGGAGGTCCTACGAGGTAGCCCACGGCGCCCCGAGGCGGGCTATGGGCTGGCCTGCGTGGAGACGGCCGGGCGGCACAGGGCTGCAGGAAGGAGAACCCAAACATTCACCTGGGAGGACTCAGGGGCCCGCCTGGGCAAGAGGGGACACCGGGCTGCGGACAGGCCTGAGGCACATCCCGGGGGGCCGGCGGCCTGCAACCATTCAGGGGCTTGCTCCAGGAACACGGACAGGAGGGAAAGTGTTCAGGGAGGCACTGGTCATCCAAACACTTGAAAATAACCCTGCAAATTCTGAGGACACAATGTTCTTCCAGTACTTGCTTAGCTACTACACATGCATGTGGCACGCGGCTGCCCCGCACGGTGAGGCCCGAGGGGCGAGGGCACTGCCTGCCAACTGGGCCGAGCCCAAGGCAGACTCCCCGTTCAAAACCGGAGCGGTGGCAAGCGCTGCACGCGGGCTTGCCCCGCGGTGCCTCCCCGCCCGCCCTCAGCCGCGCGCTGCTGTGACCTGGGCTCGTGTCCGGGGCACACGAGGCTGGGTTCTCCACAGCGACACCCTGCTCTACCCGCTCACCGGCACGCAGGGCGGGGAGCGAGCCCCGCAGAGGCTGCCGGCACCGGCTCGCGTCTCTTTGGTAGCGGCGAGCGTCAGTGTCCCCGTGTGGTCACACGAGGTAGGACACCCTCGACGGAGTCCTGTCAGGAGCTGCAGACTTCATCAGAGCAAAGCTGTGAGGGGCAAAAGGGGGCCGGGAAAGACGGTCCCTTCTGGACGGCTGCTCCCCCACCACGGAGGGAGGAGGGAGGGAGCCCGCTGGGCGGATCGAATGCGAGCGCCCCGCTCCACCAGGACGCCTCCCCTCGTGGAGAAGTGCAATGGGGATGCCGGGCGGTGAAAATCAGAGATGCTTGGGCTTCTCGTTTTAAAAGTTTACACAGAGAGTATCTGCATGCGTCCTCCTGTCACTTGCTTTTTCAGTAACAGTACAACTTTAAGGCATTTTGTACACATACATGTAGTACCAATATGTTTAATTTCCAAGGCTGGTCAACACCAAAAGGTATAGTTTGGCAATGAGGAGTATGGCTGGAAGGGCATCATGTAATAAATTTATTGTCTTTTGTTACACTTTCCACTTTTCTCTTAATTCCAACTGTGACATAATCAACTGCTATTCCAGGAATAAAACTTTTTAAACATAAAAATATAAATTCTGCTTATTAAAAGTGCATACACCTTGAATGAGACATACAAATAAATAACAGAAGTCAGTGGCACATCCCATGCACTTGCTCCAAAATAATTTTAAATGACACACTTTTCTCCGCCTCAGGGAAGACACCCTGCCTCCCACATGACTGTACAGCTAAGGAAAGTCAGAGGGCACCCAGGGGTGCGCGGCCGATGCCAAAGCCACTTCATGTAGCGCTGTGACGTGCAGCCTTAGGGCAGCCATAGAAACCCGCCACGTTCCACGAGAAACTGGATGGGCCTGGGCTCAGTTTTACCCAGTGGTGAGAGGCAGAGGGAACATCGGTGCAGGTGGGAGAGCCCGCAAAGAGCCTCAGCCCGCCGGTCATGACCTCGCCCCCGGGAGAGTAGCGCCCGGGAAATCCTCCATCACATCTCCCGGCACAGCGCCCTTGCCGGGGCCTCTCTAAAGGAGCACCCCGCCGGCGTGGCTTTCCCTCTCAGGAACCGTTCCTTTCTCGTAGGCGGCGTAATGCTCCGTGGGATGAACCCCCTGAAGCCCTGGGACGCACTCAGCTCACCAGATTAGAACTGCTTTCCACCCGCCTCCATCGGTAACAAATATGGCCAAACTTCTGGATGAGTATTATTTGATTTTTTTTAATTACATGAAAAAATACCAAAGGTTACCAAAAAAAACCCTCCAAATAAAAATGCTTCACATTCGTTTTTAAACTTAAAAATGCTTCCGGAAACTACATTCTGGATAGAGAGTGAGCTAAACGGGGAATTCGGGGGCAGCCTAGGGTTTGCTATTATAATTACTACAAAGAAACCACCATTCTATCAAAAGTGGGGACAGGTTTTCCTAGGCCACTGAAGCCTTCACTTCAACATTTTCTAGCTCAGTGACTTCCCTATCCCCACCCCACCCCTAGGCCTGGCCCTGCTGTGACCCATGGGGACACTGCCTACCCATTCCCACCAGACTGGCAAGTGCTTGGACACCCACCAAATGCTCCAAGTTCTCAAATTGGGCCTTGAATCAGAAAAGCCCCCAGACTTCAAGCAGGAGGTTGGTATCGGTTTCAGTTTTTCTTTCCTGCCCAGCACAGGGAGCAGTCTCACACCCGAGTGCTTCTTGCCCTGACTGAACTTCAGAAACCCCTGAAGTTTAGCATCTGCAGTCACTCCTGGGACCCGCCGCTACACTATACACAAAGCATGCAAGGAGAGGAACCTGGGTGTTAAAGTTCCCTAGACGATTCTCATGAATGCTGGGTGTCAAACAGATCAGTCACTCAGAAGAGGCCTCACAGAATCAGGGACAGTCATGTGAGATTTGAAGAAGCCTTCCAAGTCCATTATGGATCTCACTTTTCCCCCAAATTGGGAAACACGAGACTAAAACGAATGTGAGATGGATCTAGAACCTAACCTCCCGACGACGCTACCATAAATCCCATGAGCTTAAGTCTTCATGTGACCTGTGGTTGGGGAGCTCAGTTTTCCAAAATAGTAGCTCTAAGTCTCTAAAAAAGCATTTTAAAATTGTTAGTACAATTAGAAGCCACATTCTCTCGTGACCACAGTAGAACCTAGAAGATATAAAAAATTAAAATCTATAGAAAATGGCAGGTTATTTTTGGAACATTCCTATACTTCAGGAAAGTCTCAGGCTAAACAGTCTATAAACCAGCATGTTCACCTCCCAGCCCCTCTTGCCTGCACTTACTTTACAGTCTCGCCAATGATCAAAAGTTGGCCACGAGAAACGTGCAAGCAGAGCAAGAAACCAACTCAGGCTCTCCCACACTGATTAACCACATTTAATACACCACAAATTCGAAAATAGAGCTCCATAGTCTAAGAGTTGCCTTTTAAAAAACTTACATTTAACGCAGTGCACACTGTTTGCTAGCTGCTCTGCACCGGCAGTGAGGGAAGCGCTCTGGATCAGATCGGAGGGAGGCCTCGCACAGCTGTTCTCACTTCTCGGGGAAGGGACTGGTTGTGCTCAAAACACAGCTGCCACACACACTCCGGGAGCCGACCAAGGGGCAGCGCGGGACACTGCTCACTAAAATCGGGCACAGGGCTCACCCCCAAACACCCCATCAGGCTTGGCAGTAACGCAGCCTTGTGAGGTCAGACGGACAGCCTGCACAGTAACAGCCAACTTCTGCGTTTACCATTAGGACACAGGCCCTGGCGAGTCAGCACGTTTTGCTCTTTTCAATTCCAAATAATACAAAGTTCAACCCACTTCACAGAATAGGTTTTATTGAAACTGTGCTTATTATTTGCATACTATCTCAAAATTCCAACCCAGAAACACTAATTATCTTTGCATCCAATGATTATAGTAACTTCCACAGGAAACAGTAACTTCAGCTACTCAGTAATTTTGTCAGAATGAAATGTAACATCGGATGTCACTGTACTTGAAAAACATGTTTATTTGAAATAAATGAGCTTTGTTCACAGCTCTTCTCTGTTCCATTTCCCTAGAGGCTGCCACTACTGTCCTTTACATGTTGCTCCTGATTTTCATGACAGTTATTTCAGAGGGATGACATTTTCCTCTCACCACCCCCCGCCCCAACCCCCACATCCATCTCATACTAACACGGATGAGCGTATCTTCAACCCCCAAGGAGCAGAAACTGCTCCGTCTGATGTGGCTGTGCAGGAAAACATCTCCGGAGGTGAAGGGCACTTTGGTTTCCAGGACACACTTGCTCAAGAGACCAGCAGCCTTGGCCAATCCACACAACCCGTCCACTCTTGTTCACGAGGACTATCACTCCACTTAGGACGCCATCGGCACCGCCATCCGTCCATCAGCTCCTCGGCCACAGCAAACTCCTGAGCCTGCCGCTTCCTTCCCCCGCAGAGCAGGCCCTCAACGAGTGTTTGCAGAATGAATGGATGAATGAGTGAGGAAAGAATGATTACAAGAGCTGAGGGCAGCCTCCCAGCAGTGACAATTCTTTACACCACCACAAAGACTCCCACATCCACACGCTGCTCTAGCGGAGCCTCACTTACTCTCCGGCTGCTGTCAGGGAGAGAAGGTACAAAGGGTGGGAGATGGTCTTGACATGCATGGGCCTAACTGCTCCCACGGGCTTCCGCATCCTACAAGGCATCACAGAGGCAAGGCACGGGGCCCTCTTAAGGAATGATGGAGCCTCAGTGCCCGGATGTTTACGGGAAAAGAAATCAAGGAACAAACTTTTTAAAAGTGGAAAAGCATTACAGATGCAACTCTATGGTTGGTGATTCCTCTGCCTACCAGAAAATGAGTGCTCGTATCAGGCCCACCCAGGTGGCTGTCAACCAGGAACCCAGGCCTAACACCCTTAACAGGTGGCTTCCAGCCCCAACACACTATGTTCATTGCACCAAACATCACTGAGAAAATAAAAAAACAAACACCAAGTCCCTAACCTATCAAAGAACTGAACTGAACCAAGTAACAATTCCCCATATTTTACACCTCAAAGAGCACCTCCAAACTTCTGGGCAAAATATCCTTCTTGGAGGCTTCAAGTTTGTACCTGGTAGTTAGCAGTAAAAATTCCCATTGCGCAAGCACAGAAACGTAATAGCTCAAAGAAGCCTAGACAACGCCGTAATACTTCCTGATTTTTCCTACTTAAATCTGATACAAGGACTAAATTCCACAGACATACAATTTTATAGATACTGAAATTTTATTTCTAGATCTCATGGAAAATTAAAGGAGTTTGTAGTGGTTTTTTAAAGACACTAAGCCAAATGGAAAATCCATTCCTGAAGCACTCAGGAATAAAAATATTTACCACTGTGAGAATTAAACTATTTTCTATTAATGCTTAACTGATTATAGCCTCCCCAAAGGTGTTAATAAAACCTTTTACGTAGCCAAACTATCATTCTAGGATTTTGCAGAGCTGCAGATAGATTTCAAATGTGGTTTACCTGCGAAAGAAAGATGAGAGGTCCCAATCAAACACTGAATTCCTGACACCGACGATCCCGTATCTGTGACACAGAAAACCAGCAGTGGCCAAAGGGACCAGGCTGTTGCCGTGCCGCCGGAAGCCATGGTGACATCACAGGCAGCTGGGCACCGGAGTCATGCTGCCGCCGAGGACAGCAGTGCTGCTCTGGGGGCCACAGACACCTGGGCAGGACTGAGTGCAGTGGGCCAACCACCGTGTTCAGTAAATTTCATGGAGCACTACGGTAACTTTCACAAGGCAGAGTGAGTCTTAAATATCGCAAGGGTCGAAAATTGCAGCTACCCTCAATAAAAACAGCCTCCAGGCTTGTGAGTTACCTGCTAATGCTCAGATTAGCAGCAAAATAAAGTAACCTACTGGAAACGTTTCCCAAGAGCTATTCATGGAAAAACAACAACAAAAGGCAGTGCAGAATTCACAGCTGTGAGTGTTCAGTTACCTCACACACAGCGACGCTGGAGGGGTTTATAAATGGTTCTGTGCACCAGGAGTTCAGGGCAAACTTGAGTGCGTGGTTTTTTTTAAAGTTAGTATTTAAGAGCATATAAACATAGCATGCTGTATTTTGTGGCAAGGTGACAAATGCTATTCAAACAGAATCAGAATCATGACTCTCCTCACATTTAGAAAAAGGAGGAAAATAACTAAAATTGCCAAGATACCTCCAGGGAGCCTGGAAAACCATGTACCTTCCTCATCTGTGTGGTTCTCGTTTTCTAACCAAGTGCAATTTGCACAGTCAGCGTGCACATGCTCCAGTCCTGCTGAGTTCTGCATAAGACATGAAATCTTAAGCACGAAGAAGGAATGAATGAATTACTGAGCAGCAGTCGCACTGAGCCGGGAGGAGGGATAAGTGTGTATGTGATACTGTTACACATCGCTGCACCCATCACGTGTGTGTGTGTGTGTGTGTGTGTGAGATACTGTTACACATCGCTGCACCCATCACGTGTGTAAGATCCTCTGTTACACATCGCTTCACCCATCATGTGTGTAAGATCTTCTGTTACACATCGCTTCACCCATCACGTGTGTAAGATCCTCTGTTACACATCGTTTCACTCATCACCGACTCCCAACTCCCCACCTCAGCAACTTCTCTCCTCTATAACTTACAAGACTCTGTGGAAATGTGGGCATGGAGCTTTCAACGTCCTAACACAGAAAAAAGCAAACCAGAGGAGGAAAATGGTAGAGACTCGTGCATACGGTTGAGAATCCTTTTTTCCCCCAGGAATCTTTCAAAGGTGTTAACTGCTCTACATTTCAAAATCCCAATAGCCTTCACTAGCAAATTTAGAGGGGGGAAATTTTACTGCTAGTGACTGGCTTTCTGGATCTCCAATTTGCCATCTCATGGGACATATCCCAAGAGTCAAGACAGCTTATGGTACACACACCTTTGCGGAAATGAAAGTAGTGAAAGATCACTTCTCGAAACACGTCCACATGTGGCAGTAAGAGGAGTGAGTCACTGGCAGGCCACCCTCCTCTTAATCCTTCCACTGGTACACATCCTTCCGAGACTAGCTGAGTATATATACCTGAGAAACATTAGTGTTAAAATATTGCCCTTTACAAAGACTGGTAGATGGGGCCAAAGTGCAGAAAGCAACCGTTTTCTCTCGGTTTGTTTCATTGTTAGTGTCACAGTTTTTAGAACTCCTGGTGCCACGTGACAATTGCCAGTGAGGACAAGTCCTGCTCAGCTGAAACCCAAGTCTAATGAGTCATCCTTCTACAGAGCACAGTAACGAGAGCTTAACTGGTTCCCAGGTTCCAAACCCTGGTGTCCAACAAGCCATTAGAGTTCTCTAGAAAGAAATATGCTGAAGGGACTGTCGGGGTATCATCTGTAATTTTTCCAGTTAGCTCGGTATCGATGCTTTGCCTATGGCTGTTATTTGGTTCAATGGCAGAATAAGGCGACGCTTTTAACAATTTGCAATTGAATTCTGCACACGCACACACGCACACACGCACACACACACGCACACAAGCACGCACGTCAGGCACATGACCCAAAAAATACAAAACAAAAGCATCGAGGGCTTTGGTGGGAGGGAAGGGTTCTAAATAAATAAACAGCTTTCCAGGTAAACACTGGGAGTGCAGCAATCACTGAGGTTTCTGAGAAGGCCGTGCAGAGGCTGGCATGCTCGAAGGTAACTTTTGGGAGGATTTCTCAGCAGACTGCCTGCCACCAGGAGACAAGGGCGCTCCAGAGTCTAGCTGGGAAGACTTGGATTTGCGACTGGATAGCAGGGAATGTCTAGCAGAAGCAGGGTCCTTGGAGACAAGCTGTTCTTTTCCAGCTGAATTGGCATTTGGCTGCTGGGACCCTTGAGGCTGGTGCCCTTTCTCTGCCTTATCATCACCGGCACTCTTACAGACTGACCTGACAGAGCTCCCACCTGCCTTCTTAGAGAGCAAGGTGGTCTTGCCAAGGTCAGTGGACCGCCGGGTTTCCTTCTGTCGCAAGGCAGACTTGAAGAAAGACAGCCCCTTTTCGTCTGACTTGCTATCCCTCTTAAGACTGGTCTTCACGCCCATGTTGGGGGAGCGCAGGCTGGCCATGGAGGAACTCCTGACATGCTTTCCATCCCCCCGGCCCTCCCCCGCCCTGGACTGGCTCACCCGAGGGGAGTTGGGTTTGGAGCTGGAAGTGACACTGGCTCGGTCAGAAACCAGGCTCTGTCTGGAGCCCTCTCTACTTAAGCTCCTATCTGAAGTCCTGCCCTTCCCAGGTGGGCAGGGGCCTCTCACAGCAGGGCCCGAGGCTTTTTTGGCAGGTATGGAGGAAGCAGTGTGGGTAAGGGAAGAAGCTGACTTCAGCTTCTGGGACGAAGGAGAGGCCACTGAGTCCTGGGTTCTGAGGGAGGATTCCTTTCTGGGAAGGGCAGGGGCCCTGGAGGGATCTGCTCTGCTCCGTGAGCGGGAGGGCTTTGCAGAAACTTTGGCAGGAACAGGAGACGAAGGGGATGTGCTGGACTGAGATGACCCTTGGCTTGCCAAGACAGACCTCCCCTTCCGCAAGCTTCTATCTGGCTCAGATGCGCCCTTGGAGCTGGGGGAGCTCTTGGCTGTGCTCTCTGGTTTCTTTGTGAGAGAGCCTGAGTGGCTTGGGGGTTTCACCTCTTTGACGGGAGAGCTGTCAACAGAATCGCTCTGATCCACATAAGCTATCTGGTTATTGTTGTCAAATGGATCAGAGACGGGGGGCAAGCAAGCCCCTTGTGCTGAGAGTCTGCTCTGTGTGTCCACCACACTGGAGTTCAATCTGTGGGCATCTGACTCGTCTCTGAACACACCTTCCATGACAGCCAGAGGGGCCCGGCCCATGGCCCTGGGCTCCCGTCGACTGGGAGCATCGCCTGGTTCCTGGTAACTGCTAGAAAGGTTCCTCAAGCTACCAAAGCAAGAGATGGAGACCTTGTCATCCACTGCCTCGCCGATTTTCTCCAAGGTGGAGGCGGAGGTGTGAATAGGAGAGTCCCCTGAGAACCGGGAAGGAGAGTTGGAGCGCATCTGCAGCTTAGCAGACAGGGACCAAGAAGGTCTGATGCAATTTTCATTGACAGCCAAGGGGCTGGTGACAGAAGACCTGGATGACAAGCTCTGACGCTGGACACTTCTCACGAACGGTCGAGTCGAGAAACCTCCTGAATGCAGCAAAGAGAATACCATTAAGCTAAATAGAAAAGAGCCCCAGTAGCACCGAACAATGAAAGGAAGGAAAGCATCCTGGAATGACAGAAGCATGACCCTCAGAGCCAGCATGCCTGGGGTCAAGGAGTAGCCATGGGACTTCACCTTTTCTGAGCCCAGTTCCCTCCCTTATCTGTAAAATAGGGACATTCTAACTTGGGGATCGACAAACTATCTCTTTCCCTTCCTGCTCTACACCAAGGGTCAGCATAGTAAATATTTAAGGCTTTGTGGGCCCCTGTCCTGTGCAAGCAGCAATGGTGACACACAAACAAATGGGCATGGCTGTGTCCCAATAAAACCTTATTTAAATAAAGGCAGGGACCACATTTGGCCTTTGGGCTGTAGCTTGCTGACCCTGCTGTAACTCACAGGGGTACGTGAGGAGTAAATAAAATCTTTTAAAGTCCTGTGCCCAGCAAGGCACGTGGCACTGCACAGATGCTCAATAAACGGGAGCTACTGACCCAGCTTCAACTTACTAAGGACATCTGGGGCTCTCAGAAGGAAGTATCTGCCCAAGGTGATACAGAAAATTAGAGGCAGAGCGAGTATCAGAGTCATGGTCTCCAGCCCCACACTCAGTGCGGCATGCAGGTGCCTGTACTTGTTTCCTGTGAAAGCAGATCCATGCAAAGGCAGAGAGACAATATACTCCTATCCTGAAGGACTTAAAACTTACTAAAAAATATGAGTAACTAGAACAATATAACTCCTACGATGAGTGACTTAAAAATTCCAAAGAAAATATTCTAAGTTAAATTCCATACACACTTGCTACTGTAGCTGAGGATCTTTCAGTCTGTCTAGAGGAGACTGTAGGAGACAGGCCCCGTCCTGTGGGCACCACCAGCACACTAGGAGATAATGACACTTAAGAGGGTACAATTCTGCCCAGCTGGTGTGGCTCAGTGGTTGAGCATCGACCTAGGATCCAGGAGGCCACGGTTCGATTCCTGGTCAGGGCATATATACAGGCTCGATCCCCAGCAGGGGACATGCAGGAAGCAGCCAATCAGTGATTCCCTCTCATCATTGATGTTTCTCTCTCTCTCCCTCTCTCCCATCCTCTCCCTGAAATCAATAAAGATATATTAAAAAAAAAAAAAAAAGAAGAAGAAGAAGAAAAAGAGGGTACAATTCTCTAACCACATTGGTTAAAATTAGGTCGGGCAGACCAATCTAGGCTTACTGCTGAAATGAGAGTGAATTCTATGCTTAAAGGCTGCACTGGAAATAACCTCTACCTAAACAAACCAAGACTCACTGGTCGGTTTTTCATATAGTGCCAGGAGCTAGAAAGCAGCTTAGCAATCAGAGCCCAATACTCTTATTTTACCAAGAGAAGCCACAAGCCAGAGCTGGCAAAGCCGATGCTGTGTGGCACAGCTCCGTCTGGCATGCTTCTCCCCACCCCCGGCCCTCCCCTCTATTTCACATTCTCAGAATCACCCATCTCCACCAGGAGAGGACCACAGCTATCGAAATACTGGCCGCAGAATGAGGCTTGTGGAAGGTGAGTCACCGACCTCATTACAGAAGCTGAGCTCACTCTCTCCTCTTCTAGCTCTCGGAGTACTGGCTGCCTGATGGCTCCCACCCCACCTGGGTCCCTGCTGGAACTAAGGGCCATGCTGCCGCAACTCAAGCAGTAAGTGAAGGTAAAATAAAACAAAGTTCAACTATTATAAGATTTCCAAAGTTTTTATATTGTACTTATTTTCAGAATTCCCAAAAACTACCTCTATGCAGAGGCAACAGTCTTTGTTCCAGGCGCTTCTGCACCGGAAAAAAGCATGCCACAGACTTCTCTCAAGGCAACAGTGCGGCAGGAAGGTGACAGCTGAGCAGGCCGGGAGGTCCCTGCCAGGCCCTGCATGGCGACTCTGCACCAGGCAGCCCTGGGCAGATCACAACGGCACTGAGTTCTCTCACAGCGGCTTAGATTTTTAAAAACACTTTGAAAAAAATGTATTCATTATTGTACAGAGTTCAGGCTGCAGCCTCCACTCCAGACCTTCAAAGTCAAAAATGATGAGAGAGGAAAGGAGCTCTAGGTCAAAGAGGAAAAGCAAACGCCCTGTTCACTGCAGGTGTGACTGGTGATGGGCACATGAGGCAGCGCCACCAAAGCCTTCCCAGGGTTTGGTTCCTAAACATGAGGGGCCTGTGCTGTGAGTTGCCTCTTGAAAGTTTGTCACCAAAACACACACTCACCATCATCCTCACTCCTTTCCCCGGTCATCTCCACGGACTCAGACAGCGAGGCCAGGGAGGTGCGTCGGGAGGAAGCTGCCGAGGTTGCGCTGGCTGGCTTGCTCCCTGGGAGCCGGCTCACCCAGTGCTCACACAGGGAGGAACTCGTGGAGCCTGCAGAGAGGGAGGGGCACAAAGGTCAGCCCGGGACCCTGGGCCGGCCTGCACAGCACACACCCTCATGAAGGTGCTGCTGCCTTCAACAGGAGGCAGCCTGCAGCTCGGCCTGCATGTCTTCACTGCAGAGCAACACAAACTCCCAGACCCCACAGTGTGCCTGCCCCAACGGCCCTCCTAAGACCCTCCAAAGGCAAAAGGAAGGAGAGCAGACTCCCGCACATGCCGGTAGTAACAATGCAAGGACAGGGATGGATACTGTAGAATTCGAAATCCAAGTGCTAAGGGCAGGCAACAGAGCCAAGTATAGACAATTGCTCAGACTCGTTCTTTCCACAAATACTTACTCACACTCCACACCGGGCAGTGTTCTAAGTGCCTGCCTAATACTTCTAACAGAAAGAAAAGAGCAGCAGCGCCATTATATTCTCAGCCTGATTGTTGAACTTTAAAACCATTTTCACAATATTTATATACAAACACAAAGCTTTATGTCAACCTGTCCCGTCTGTCCAGGGATGCCCTTAGATGCACATTAGAGCAACAGCAACTGCTCCTGAAACTGAGAACAGGCAGCAGCATCCTGGTCTCAAGCAGCCCTCAAGGGTGTGCTTTCTAAGCATATCCCAGACTGGGAAGCACTGAGGACAAGCCCTGGAGCACTGGGCTCCCACTTTTGTTAACGAAGTGAGCAGCAGACAGATGGGTACCGGGGGGGGGGGGGGGGGGGGGGGCGTCCTGACTCCAGCAGGGCCACTGCTCGAGAGGCCTCCTTTTAGCAGCTTCTAACTTAGCTCTTGAAAGCCTCAGGGGGAGCAGGGGTCGATACGCCCTAACTTGACCACATTCCCACATTCCAGTCCTGTCTTACTCTTTTAAATTCACACCACGCACTAAGACGCACGTGCCCCTTGTTCAGATTCCGTGTGGCTGCGCCCACATCGAGTGTGGGCATTGATTCCTACATTTATTAAAACAACAGACTAGACCCCATCAAGCTAAACCTAAGCCACCTAATATTATTATCATAGCCTTCAATTCTTCCCCTAATAGAACAAGCCAATCTTACTGGGGGAGGGGGCTATTCCTCACTGTGCTTTACCCTTTATGAAAGGCTTTAAGGCACATTTGCCTCACCTGATGCATAGTGACGCCAGGAGGCAGGCGGTGTTACTACACCAGGATTACAGATGATAAACATGTGCCTTGGAGGGAACGTGCCCCAAAGTAACCCAACCAAAATGTGGCGAAGCCAAGTCTAGGTTCTATTTCCAAACCCTCATTCCCTCTACTTTCAGAGTACGTGCCGTGCTGGTTTTTAGTTCGCTTATCCCACGAGTGACCCGGGCACTGGTCCACCTCCCTGTGAACTGCAATCATTTTGGTTTCAAGGTTAAATGCAAATGTGAGGATTAATGTGATTGAACTGACAGAGGCATGAGACCTTCTGGAGAATCCTCTGAACCATTAACGACAATCTTCTGTTCTGGAAAAACTGCCCAAGAGCAGGGCCGGCTTACCTGCCACAGAGCTGTTGGCCGACCCGGAGGGTATCGCTGCCCGCCTCTGGTAGAACAGGATGTAGGCCGCGCGTGTGCAGACCTCGCCCTCCGGCAGCTGCTGCACGTCGCTGTCGTCAAAGCGGTACCAGAGGCCGTCCACGGAGTTCTTACAGAACGCTGCCGGAGAGAGTCACGTCAGCACCCCGCAGGCTGCACCCTACCCACACAGACCGCTTCTTTGGCTCATATAATTAACTCAAGACCTTTTAAGGCTGCCTGAGTAACAGAGAAAGGTGGAAAACCCAAATTCCGTATCACACTCAGGCAAAATGTCTCATGGAATTTCAGATACAGTTCTTTTCAATCTTAGGAAGCACAATATGCTTATTTCTTTAAACCAACTGGGGACAATTCTACCCCATGGGACATTTGGAAAATCTGAAGACATCTTGATTGTCCACAACCCGGGGGTAAAGGTGTTACTGGCATCTAGTGGGTAGAGGCCAAGGACGCTGCTAAACATCCTACAGTGTATAGGACGGACTCTCACAGCACAGAATTATGTGGCCAAACTGTCAACTTTGCCCGGGCTGAGAAACCCTGATATAAGCATGTGGGTTACATTGTGCTTGGTGTTTATTAGAGACAGAAAATAATAGAACTAGAAGTAATGGTATTAATAATAGCATCAGCTAACACTTGTTTAGCACTTACTATGTGCCAAACATGCACTTAATCCTATGAGATCTGCTCGATGACGATTTCCATTTTACAGAGGCTCAGAAAGATGAACAGGCTTGCTCAAATTCCTGCTGCTGGTGAAGCTCATTTCAGAATTATCTAGCCCCCTACCTGACCCTGCTTCCCTCAGGGGTAGCACAAGCAATGCCCCACAAAGTCCCTTTGCAAACAGAGAACATTTGAGCTTATGAATATACGTGGCCTTCTCTCCAGTTCTAATTCTAAGCCTGAGGTAGAAACACAGAGGTTTTGAGCACCAGCAAGAATGGACACCTTAGTGTTAACATCATCCTGAAAGGATATATCAAGGGGCATGATAAGCTTGATCCATAAAAGTACATTCTTACCACACTTTCTAAAAATACCTATTTGTTGGGGTGGGATAAAGGAGGGCTAGAGTATTCAGCTGGCCACTGGGACAGACTCAGCATGGCCCCCAGGGCAAGGCATACAGGTCCTGGCAGGAGGCACCAGGAGTGACTTCCTCCATAGGCCACAACCACTTTTCAAGCATGGAACCCTAAGAGCTGAAGGGCGCCCAGGCAAGGAAGGGCTACAGCAGACAGGTCCGGAGAAAGAAGAGCAGAGTGAGAATCTGTGCTCGCAGGGAGACAAGTCATGCACAGCCTGGACTCTGGAGCCAGAGGGGAGAGAAACAGAGCTATAAGCAGTGAATAGGACCAGGGAAATGGCAGTGGTCTGGTGTGTGGCTGCTCTTCTGGAGTGGGAGTGGGATCTGACAGGGAACAGCCCAAGAGAAGGTGACAGAGACCCTGCACTAGCTTCAATCTGCTTCTTCAGACAGTCTGTCCCCAGCCACAGCGTGAAAACTAAGGAGCACAGTAACTCACTGATGGGTAAACGGTGCACTTACAAAATAACTGTATTTGCTTTTTTTCCTAGCACTATTGGTGAAGGGTTTTCTAGACCAGTGCTACTCAAGGTATGGTTTGCAGACTGGTGCCAATCCACAAGATAAACACCAAAACTGAGAAAAGCAATTGAAAACTTTTACAGCAACCTGATATTGCCATGGATATTTTAATTGTATTTTTGCACAAGTATTGGTTCATGAAAGACTGAAAATTTTTAAAAAGAAAAAACTAGGTTCTTCATCACAGATACGTTGAGAAGCACTGTTTCAGAATCCTTACACCAGTTAGCCACACATGCACCACATAGTTATAACTAGATCCAGGCCAAATAAAGACATCGCAGGAACCATTCCAAATGAAACTCACACACAAGGTGGCCTTAATCCAACAATGCTCAGGTACTTAAAGTGTTCTCTAACCTAAGACTTTAATCATTTTACACATCAGACAAGCAGTGGTATGGCCTCAGCATGGGAAAGGTGAAAGGATGTAGAAAATACCAAAGCTCCTCTAGCCTGGCTGGGGTGGCTCAGTGGTTGAGCATCAACCTATGAACCAGGAGGTCACAGTTCAATTCCCGGTCAGGGCACATGCCAGGGTTGTGGGCTCGATCCCCGGTGGGGGGGCATAGAGGAGGCAGCTGATCAATGACTCTCATCATTGATGTTTCTGTCTTTCTCTCCTCTCCCTTCTTCTCTGAAGTCAATAAAAATATGTAGTTTTTAAAAAAGAATGGTTAAAGTGATAAATGTTGTTATGTGTACTTTATCACAATTTTTAAAATTGTTACCAGTGGTTATTGAGTGATAAGCCCATGGATGATGGTACTGTTCTTTCCTCCCTCTCTAGTCTCTAAATATCATGATGAACATAGTTGCTTTAAAGATGAAAAAATAAATGTCGCCTTGATACAAAAAGAAAACCTTTTCAAGTCTCTTTAAAGACACTATAAAAGTGCCTCACAGTCACTCCAAACCAGGGAGGAGCTGGAAGCTCAAGGAAGTGGAGCGGAACACTGCAGACAAGGTGAGCTCAGTGCGTGCTTGGGAAGCGGACCATGCTGTCCAGCTGCACACACCACTCCCCAGGCAGCAGACACCACCGATGGGCACGCTCAGGACATGGAGGAGAATTTTCGCTTGTTTGCTCTTGGACGAAGATCCAGAGGAGGAAAACTGCCCTTACGGTTGGCACACTGGCCACTGGAAGGGAGGGTGAGGATCTAAGGCAAAGCGACCCTGTCACGAGCAAGCACGCCTGAAGGAATCGTCCACACAGACACCCGGCCTCTCACGCTGCAGACCTGTGTAGTGCCCCCCTTGCATGGTGCCATGATGATTGCACACAGCATACAGGTCATAGATGTAGTCCTCAGGGTCCCTCCCGAGTCCATAAGGTCGTCGCCATGGAGACCAATGGGATGGCAAACTCCAGCTGCTCTGGCTTCTCTTAACCACATGAGGCGTCATGTCCAGGCCAGTCAAGGGGAACTTGACCATGTTCTGAAGTTTCATACGCCTGTCTCCTTCCTGTCACAAGAAGAAATACAAGTCCTGATGATATTTTCATGCAAACAGGTGGTGAATGGGTTCAGCGTGGAATGTGGGCTCTAGCAGCTGAAGTGGTTTGAGTTAGCTGTCTGATGCTCCCCAAGACACACACAAAATAGGGAAAACAGACTAACAGTTTGAACTGTTTGGAAGAACAGGCTTTAAGATCACTAAGAGTGGAACCAGCAATAACCTACAAATGAGGGGTAATGAGCCTCCCTGAGTCTCCATTTCTTATCTGACAAAGGATTTGTCAGACTCACAAACTGACAATTTTGGGTGATATGTCCTGATCTCTGTCACATGCAGCAATAATCTATGAGAGAGGCAGAGCACGGTGCCTGGCACAGCCAGCCACTCAATGAGCAGCACCCCTTCTTACCCAGCCCTCTGGCAGTGGCATGAAAAGTTAACACTGATTTAGTTTAATACATTTGTTTAGTTGACAACCCTGGGTAGTCTGTCTTTCCCACATGTCCACAGGGAAATCCTGTGAAATCTAACCATCAGCTGAATATTTACTGAATGTTTCCTGTGTCTGTGAGAGCTTTAAAAAATTAATCGGGCATGGATAATGGCTACCCCAAGGAGATATGGATCTATTAAGGGAAGAAATTTTTTCCTAAGACAAAGGCAGGATGGGTCCTGGGTGGTCAGGAAGGTCAGGCTAAAGAATCTGGACTTTGTTCTTAATCAAGGGATAAGTACTGAGGCTTTGAGAAGGTGATGTCATCAGAGTTGTGAGTGAAGAGCTGTGTAAGTAGTGCGTAAAACATGGTAGAAAAAGTCATCCAGGTGAAGAAATCAGTTAAAAGACACTGCAGCCCAGCCGGTGTGGTGGAGCACCGTCCTGTGCACCAGGAGGTCGATTCCCGGTCAGGGCACATGTCCAGGTTGTGGCCTCGATCTCCAGTAGGAGGTGTGCAGGAGGCAGCAGATTGATGTTTCTGTCCCATTGATGTTTCTCTCTCTCTCCCTCTCCCATCTTCTCTCTGAAATCAGTAAGAACATATTAAAAAACTAAATAAATAGACACTGCAATTGCAACCAGCTGGAAAGTACCAAAAGTCTGAACTAGCAGGGTGACAGCAAGAACGGGGAGCCCTGGCCGGTGTGGCTCAGTTGGTTGGGCATCATCCTGTGCACCAAAAGGCTGCTGGCTAGACTCCCGGTCAGGACACAAGAATGGGGAGAAGGGGACACATGCAGGAGGCAACGGAGAGGCGTAACCACGCGGAAGAGGAGACTGGACCCTACATGAGAGGGACAGGAAAGACGAGTCAAAGGTGGCCCCAGAGTTTTTAGTGTGATGATGTGCCTTCAAAAGAAACAGAAAGCGAAATAAAGTGGTCTGTGTGTGTGCAAGGATACATGTGGGGATCCCAACACTCAACCAGCTACCTACCTGCAGATCCCAATGGGAGTGTGCAGCTGGGACACACAGCTGTCCCCCAAACCTGTGTGTGAAAGCCCCAGCCCTGGAGCCATGTGCGTGTCCACATCATCAGCAAGCCCTAAGCATCTCTTAAACCCCCTCAGGTCTCCCCATCTTCTCTACTTCACACACCTGCAGTCCCAGCCATCAGTATCCCTCCCCGACCCTGATAACTGCAATGGCCCCTTCAGATCTCCTGTCTTCATTCTTGTCACTTCTTACTCTCCACACTGCAGTGAGAATGCTCTCTTCAAACACAAATTTAGTGATGTTGCTTCTTAGCTTAAATCTATCATCAGACTCCCACTCTGCTCGCAAGGGTCTGTGTGGATGACCCGTCCCTCCCCATGTTGTCCACCTCGGCTCACACCTTTCTCTCCAACCCTCTGGCGCTCCAGCCAAATTGTCTGCTGCCAGGCTCCTGCATGGGCCACACTCCCTCAGCGCAGGGCTTTGCACGCCCTGCTCCCACTAAATGCCTATCCCAATCTCAGATACAAAGCTCCTGAAGCCAGGCTTCAGAGACCCCTCTACCGGTTACCTCCCACTAGCCCTCATACAATGGGGCTGTCTGGGACCATCCCAACCTCAGGAACGGACAGGCTTTTTGGGAAAAACTGACTCACAGAGCAATATACTCAAAGCAGATTTTCTTTGTACACATTTCTGACTCAATCCCCAACTGTACAACCATTTCTTGGGAGCAGGACAACTCCCATTATTACTTTCGAAAGAAACATAATTCTACCCGCCCTCAGAAAGAAGCTTTACTTTTTTTTTAAATCCAAAGTACACTCATCAAAATTTAAGCACAATATCTACAAATCTAAAGCAAACGCTCAAGAACAAAGTAAAATCTCCACAGTATGAAGTAAAATGTGTAGGATTTAAAGAGTCGCAGGACCCTCTAACTCTGCTTAGAAAGAAGGGTGGCCCCCAAGGGGCAGATGGGTGTTGTAACACATGGATGGGAGTGTGGGATAACGCAGGGGCCCCAGCGAACCCCCCAGCCCACAGGTGGTCACGGCCTCTGTCCTCACCTGTCGAAACCTCTTCAGGTGTACGATGAGCACATCAGGCAGGGTCCAGAGGCTCAGCGTGATGCTCCCCTGCTGCAGCTGCTTGCAGTGCGGGCAGCGCCAGGCATCGTCGGGGGCCAGCTAGACACGAGGAGCACAGCTGTGTTAAGTGCACCTCAGGAAGGCTTCCTGCCACCCGGTGCTGGACTCACTCCTTGGCCAGCGCCCGGGCAACTCAGAATCCCTCTGGAAACAACACTTGATGGGACGCAATGGAAACATACCATCGAAAGTGGCACCCAAATATTTGCTGGGTAGATTATCTCTCAAAAAGGAACGATGACTATCTAGAGGATATGACCCCGGAGGACCTGGAACTCCACATACTCCCAAACTCATCACCTTCCCATCAGCATAGTCCCTTCTCCTCCTGTCCAGTCCTAGCAAACACATGACACCCACCAAAGGCAGACCATCGGGGTTATCCCAAACCCTCAAGCCCTTCTCTCTTCCTCCCCCTCCGTGTCCACCGAAGTTGTTCTCTCCCTGCCATATCTTGTCCTGTCCCTTCCTACACCCTGACCACCACCTGAATTCAAAGTCCTCACTCATTCTCTTACGTGGACATCTCAAGCTCCTAACTGATCTCTCCCCCAGCAATAAATTGCTCCAAACAACCCTTCCCTTCTGCTATCAACACGATCTTTGTAAATGTCATCTACATCTACGTGTCATCTCTGCAGGCCAGTGATTCAGGGTGGGGACCTGCCAGGTTACAGGTGCCAACAGGTGAGAGATTTTTAGACTTGCTCTGGAAATCAGAAGCTGCAACAGATCTGGGTCCACATCACAGTGAGATAAGGGAGGCCATGGGAGTAGAAGGCCATGCCCCTGAGATGGAAGAAAAAGAAGCCAAGGACAGATTCTGGGAATGCCTATTTTTAAGGGAAAGACAAAAGTTCAGAAACCAGCAGAGCCTGAGGATGCAGAGTCAGAAAACCAGGGAAATTGGAAGCACTCCCTTTCACGCAAACCAAAAAAAGAGCAGTGAGGCTGGAGGGCTGTCAAGTGTAAACTGAGAACGTCAAGTGCAGAGTGAGGAGTGTGGTCAGATGGATGATGAGGGCTTGGGAGGGGAGAGAAAAGCACTTGGACCACTAATGTGAAGTTAGGCATGAAGGAGGCGGAGGAAGATTGGCATGGCCATTGGGAAGGGAGCAGAACTGAGGGAGATCTTTTTTGACAGGGAGGCCCAATCATGTCTGCAGGAAAAGCTTGGATGGGTGAAAGTGAATCAGAACGTTAAACTGGAAGGGACCTAAACTGTCATCTGGTCACTGCATATCTGTGTGACAGTGACAGTCTGCATGCATGGCCATCCAGCCCAGTGCTCGTGGTAAAGGAGCACACTGCTGTTTATCTGTGTTTTAATTTACGATACATTACAAACAATACTTCTGTACAATCCACTAAAAATGTAGCAATAATGTCTAATAACTATTACAGTCTCTAAAGCACCTGTCTGATTCCTGTAAACTGTTACCAGGAGCTCCCCGACCAGACAATCCCTTACAAAGCTCTTCCCTGTGTTAAGACGGAATCCTTTTCCAATAATTTCCAATCTTTAAGTTCTCTTTTCAGATAAAATTGAGTCCACCTTATGTTCCACAGGATGGTCTGTGAAGGGGCCGAGTCCTTCAGGCTCCTTCTTCAAAACACACTCAGCCATGTCATGATTTCCAGATGCGCAATTCCTATCTGCTCTCTTGGGTTGTGCCCAGTTTGCCGGGGTCTTAACAGGGAACATTTAAGGTAATGAAAAGAGCAGTGCCATCACCATCTGAGTTCCGGACAATTTCTAAAGCAATCTTAAGGAGGCCTACAGTGGCTGACGCCCCCACGACACTGCTGATCAATACTGAGCTTGCAGAAAACCAATCCCCAAAGTTATCATCACACAGACTCCTGCTGGCCAAGTTACAGCTCCTCCTCTCCTCCATTTACATTGTTATTTTTGGACCTAATGACTGAGCCCCCCAAGTAACCCTCTTTTATTCACTCATTCCAGTGTATACTTACTGAGTGCCAGGCTCCACAGTAGATACTCAAGATTATTCAAAGACCAGCAGGGAGTCTCTTCCCTCTCTCTTCTATCCCTGTGCTCCAGTTACACTGGCTCTGTTTCTACTTCTCAACCATGCCAGTTCCTTCCTACCCATGGCCTCCACTTCCTTCACTTCCTTGTTTGAGGACAGAAACGCTGTCTGTCTTGGTCCTGGCCAAATCCCCAGGACCCAGTGCAGTACCTAGCACACAGTATGTACTCAATAAACATTTACTGGATTAATGAATCCCTATCAAAATGGATCCTGCTAGCTTGAACTCATCCTTGTAAATCAGTGAGCTGTCCTGTAGAATACCAGTGTTGCCATCTAGTAGGTCTGCTCACCTCTAAGGTTTGTGCCATTTTCACACATCTCCCAAATCAATTAAAGCAAAAAAAGGCTAAATAGGATAAGGTGCTACACAGAGCAAGCAATCAACAGGATGCAGAACCAACTAACTATTTTATGTAAACTGAAAAAAATGTCTTATGAAACCTATTATTAAAGGAACTAGCTATGAACAACTTGGGGGAGAAAAGAGTGAGAAAATGGAAAACAGTTCAAGTATTTAAAGGTTAGACAAATATTTGTCCTCAACTGTTCTTAATGAACTCGAGAGAACACGTGTGGGTCACAGTGACCTGGGGACATATTTCAGGCTGACCTATCACCATCAGATATATCCAAAGAGGAAATGGTGAGTCTCCGATGTAGGCAAACGCCTCACAACTAAAGGTGTACAAACTGGCTGAATAAGCACCTATCTGAAATTTGGTAGAACCCAACCATCAGAGAGAAAGGAGCTTTAAGTCATCTCCCACCTGAAATTGCCCTATGTACTTAGAGTGAACAGTAACAATCAGTAGTCAAAACTCTGATCTGACCCTGGCTGGGTCACTCAGTTGGTTAAGAGCATCGTCCTGACATACCAAGGTTGTGGGTTTGATCCCCGGTCAGGAAACATACAAGAATCAACCAATGAATGCACAAATAAGTGGAACAACAAATCCATGTTTCTCTTTCTCTCTCTCTCTCTAAAATCAATTAAAAAAAATAAAACAAAATAAAAATTCTGATCCTAAACATCAACTCAAGATGAAATGCAAGTGTTCTAGTCAAGGTTTCTCAAGGTGCACAAACCTGGAGAGGTTTAAAAATCACACAGGCCTGAGACCCATCCACAGAGACTTGTTTGTCTGTCTATCTGTCTACCCTTTCATGCAAATATTTACTGAGTCCCTACTATCTGCAAAGCACAGTGCTAAGTGGTCCAAAGAACACTGCCCAAAAGAACTTTGTCTATGTCTACACTGTCCAATAGAGAGCCACATGCCTACTCAGCACCTGAAATGTGGCTAATGCAACTAAGAAACTGAACTTTTAATTTTATTTAATTATAATTAATTTTAATTTAAATAGGTCGTTGTGCCTAAGTTCTCAGTACCAAAAAGTTGAGAATCACTATTCTAGTTACTAAGGAAAATGATTTAAAATTTGTAAATTGAGCACGGCTGGGCGTGGCTCAGCGGTTGAGTGTCGACCTGGGATCCAGGCAACCAGGGTTCTATTCCCGGTCAGGGCACATGCCCGGGTTGTGGGCTCGATCAATGACTCTCTCATCATTGATGTTTCTAGCTCTCTCTCTCCCTCTCCTTTCCTCTCTCTGAAATCAATAAAGATATATTTAAAAAAATAATAAAATTTGTAAATTGAAACCAAAAATAAATTTATTAACCATTAAAAGAAAAAACATTAACTACAAAGGTTCATTTCTAGAGCACTTCAATTAATCAAGTTTTTCTAAAACTTTAAACAATTTCTTGTGAAAATCCTAAAAAAATAACACTAAGATACCCATTATGTGTGCAGAACCTATGTGAATGCAAAACACCTGGGAGTTTTCTGGGACGTAACTTGTTTCTCCGTTATCACCTTGCCGTAACCCCCACCCCCGCAACGCCCAGGGAATTCTTACCCGCTCCTCTTTGGTGTACAGTTGGAAACACTGCGATAAAGTGCAAGTCTGAGGCTGATGATGACGCTCCCTCTGCAGACGGACACTCTCTGCATCAGGGATGTATTCATCTTCAGTGTTTACAAACAAGCTGCCATTGGGGGGCGAAGCACATATCAGAAAATACCTTGCAAAACTGACACGAAATACAATCACAGCTTTACAGTGTGGACGTAAGTAATTTTCCACGTTCCACAGTGTTCTTGGAACATTCTCTATCTATAAAGTTGTTTTCAAGAAGAAATCACTTGGAGTTGGTTTTTCTGGGACTGGCCTCGAGCTGCGCTAATTCATATATTCTTGTCCTTTGTAACTAAGGGCATGCATTTTGAATAACTTACTAGAGTTAATGGGCCTGTAATACAAATCAAAGTAATTGGACCTACAATGAATATATCTATATGTATATACACATACACATATATACACATACACGTACATACATACATACATATAAATATATAGCTTCTGTCTCATTAGCAGCAAACAACAGAATGTATAGGAGAGAAATAACAAATAATAATAAAGGATTAGCAACACATCAGACACTAAATAGCTAACGAGAAGAGAGATTTGGGTTTCAGCTAATTTGAAAGGTCAAAGTTGTACTTTTAAAATAATTAAAACAATGATTCTATAAACACTAAGTAAAAAATACTCACAAATCTTTTGTCTCCTTGTCCCATTCTACCACTAATTTCACGTGAGCAGTGCCACCTGGTCCACAAGATTTTAATGCCCTAGAGGACAGGGAAGAGGGATGGGAGGAGTACATGTTATTTTCTAAATAAATGATTTTACTTAAAAATGATAGTCCTATCTGAAATCTGAAATCACGTGATTTCTGAAAATCTTCATCACCACTCCCCATTAGAAAAAGTTTCTAGTGAGACCATTATAATAACCTCATATATAATAAGTAGGTTACAACTGGACTAAAAAAAAACCTTAAGTTAAAATGTCCAGTATAGAAATAGAGATTGGAAGAAATTTAGAATCCTCTTATAAGGCTATCCACAATCACTCTCAGATGTTCTTTATGACCTTTCCAACTTTTTGTCCAATTTCTCACCAACCCCAATAGAGACTGGACAACAGTCTCTCTGGGAACAAAGTCTGCTCCTGCGCCCCACCCCTCTCCCCATAATCCATGCCTGTCCTTGGGCTCTGTGCCAACCTGAACTTCTGCTAGGCCTGCTCCAGTTCCACCTCCTTCCTTCATAAAAGCCCACTGATTGTCTTGGCTCACTCCAATCTCCTGAGAAACTCAGGATTAAGAGTCAATATTACTCATCTAATTTTCTTATGCTTTGCAATGTTCTGAATGAAGCGTTATCTCATCTATTAACTCTCATCTCTAAAACCAAATAGTGACTGTGACCTGGCCGGTGTGGTTCAGCTGGTTGGAGCACTGTCTCACACACCAAAAGATGGAGGGTTCAATTCCTGGTCAGGGCACCTACCTAGGTTGTAGACGTTTTGGAATCCAGAAATGCAGGCACTACATTTGTTGAAAAAATCATTATAATAAACAGTTACGTGGCCCTAGCCGGTGTTGCTCAGCAGCTAATGTCGGCCTGAGGATCAAAGGGTCATGGGTTCGATTTCTGATCAAGGGAACGTACCTTGGTTGCAGGCTCGATCCCCAGCCCCCATAGGGGCGTGTGCAAGAGGCAACCAACCGATGCGTCTCACTTACATCAATGTTTCTCTCTCTCTCTCTCCTTCCCTCTCTCCCTCCAGTCTCTGAAAAATCAATGGAAAAAATATCCTCAGGTGAGGATTAACAACAACAAAAAAAACAGTAATGTGAGTTTTTATATTTATGTATCATGTATGAACAGTGCACATATATGCATAGATCTCTTATTTCAATACAGTGAAGTATTGTAATATTAGACGTGTGTAGAAAGCACAGGGGAAACACAGTGCAGTGAATAATTTGAACAGGGGGAAAGGATGGACAGTGTGAGAAAAGGCTCAGAGGAAAGATATTGTCAACACATGAAACTACTGTGTATCCAACACTCAGTACTCCGCCACTGCTGAAGGTTTAGGATGGTGGGAAAAGAGCAAGCAAGGCCTGACAGGAGGAGGGAAGTAGTCAGGGTTCAAATGGAAAGGTGTCATGTACTGTGGAACCTGCACTTTGTCTTTTTTTTTTTTTTTTTAATATATCTATATTGATTTCAGAGAGAGGAAAGGAGAGGGAGAGAGAGAGAGATAGAAACATCAATGATGAGAGAGTCATTGATCGAGCCCACAACCCGGGCATGTGCCCTGACCGGGAATCGAACCCCGATCGCCTGGATCCTAGGTCGACGTTCAAAGGTTGAGCCATGCCCAGCCGGGCTGCACTTTGTCTTTTAAAATACAGGCTACCATGCAAGGATTTCAAGGAGAGAAGTGGTATGACTAGAATTCTACTTTGGGAAACATCAATCTTGTTGAATATGAAAGTGTCACGTATCTGCAGTCCTGGATATATGGTAATTTGCCTTCTTAACATGAGTACTCCAGGCTTTTCTGATTTCAAAAAGGGTCCTAAAACATGTCATATCCTAATATGAATCAAAAGTAAAGTAAGTACTTAATTTCTAAATGAGCCTAAAGAACGTGCCACACTGTGTGGAAACCATGCCAGCCATCACTAGAAATCACACATGAGCACACGTGAAGGTCTAGAAGGTGATGTTTTTACCTTTCTACTGTTGGGTGGCACAGCGGCTGCTCTTCCTGGGGCAGCAAGTATGTAATTCCCACCACACTGACCACACGCAGACTGAACGGACACACCTGCATCACACGGTGAAGGAGAATTAGGCTGGATTTCTCCGCAAGGGCATCTGCTTCACAGTGCTGTTTCCAAACCAGGTTAGAGGGGAAGCAAACTTTTGCAAAATGCTCCTCCATAATGTTGTTAGGTTGTCAAGTCACTCTAATACACTTTAAATATGATTTACCAAATGCAATTTACACATCAAATATGTGTAATACAAGACAGGAAATATGTGGCTTTAGTGGAACGTTAACAACGTAAATTTCCAGTGGCTACCTTAACACCGAAATCCTACTTTTGAAAATATACAGAGAAATGTTCCACAAAGTCTCTCCAAGGCAATCATGTGCTAAACATTATTAGACAAATCTTAGAAAGGGAAACCTTGCAGTACCCAGATCACTACATAGAATGAGGCTAAGCCCTCAGTCTCGGAAATCTGGCCATAGCCAGTTCTACTGAACAGCTCTGCACCAGGGCTTCCCAACACTCCAGCTCGGTGTGTGTTCCCTAAGGCAGAGGCCTGCACTCCTACTTCCCTGAAACGCTGTTTCTTCACTGGTACGCATGCATGCTGGGCCAGAGTACCAGAGCACACACACCTGAATGCAAACTGTGGGCCTCAGGAAGTATTTCATCTTCTCCAAGATTTCCTTCTGCAGCAGGTCCCAGGCTATTGTCTTCTCCAAGTGCAGCACAAAGGGCAGTCCAAACCTAACATACAACATTTCAATCACCTTGAGTTAAGCAATTCCTTACTCATGACCTTCTTAAATGGAATCGCTATATAATTGGTTTTGGGATTGTTCTCAAAATAAAACAAACAGGAAATTTAATAGTAACTCTCGTAAGTGGATGAAAAAGTCAGAAGAGAAGCTGAGATTTCTAAAAGAAATGTAATAGCTCATGCACCAAAATGGCTTCTGGGGGAGCATGAATGCTAGGATATTAGGTAGCAAGAGGACAGGATCAATGGACATGAGGAGGAAAGACGGTGGGAGTGGACAGCATGGGGTTATTGCCAGAGGGCCAGACAAGACTGGAAGGTCCAGCAGGCAGGCAGCCAGGCCCTGATAGTCTGACAACAAGGGAGGCACTGGCAAGCAAGTGACTCTGAAAGTCAGGGCCTAGCCCCAGGGAGAAGCCATGTGGCCCCTGCCAGTGCTGGGCTGTCAGGTGTTGGAGAATCAAAGGCAGCGCCATGGTTCTCAGCTGAGGCTGCAGACTGACATCACCCAGGGAGCTTTAAACAAGGCTGCAGCCAAGGTGAAGAACCACTGGCCTGGCCTCCCTCGCCCCAAGCTCCAGCTATTCAGACCTACTTGTTGTGTGCCCTGAATGTGTCCAACTCACACACCCAGGTCTTTGTTCAGCCAGTTCCTTCAGCCTGGAAAGCACTGCCGGGCTTCTGGGCCAGGTCCTACTCTCCCATGTCCAGACCCAGGAGAGAGATCCTGCTACAGGAAGCACCCTGCCAGTGTGCTCCGTGCTCTCTGCACCACAGCACTAACACTGCCTTGCCTGACTGTTCCTCTGCCTCCAACGCACTGTGAGGTTATCTGGTGGAAAGAACTGTGACTTAGTTATCTCACTAGCCCAACCGCAATGCCTAGAAAATGGCAGATGCTGAGTGAATGAGTGAGGACCCAGATAAACCCTGACTCAGGCCAAAGCAGAGATGCTGACATCACCAAGAAAGCCAGCACCTAAAGAAAACTTCACTCACAGAGGCACTCAACAGTGAACCTAGCTGTTCACTGTTCACTGTTCACCTAAAACAACGGTGATGTGAAGTTACAAGCACATGTAAACCATCTGGCCACATTTTTCATGACAATGTCTTCTAAGAGACTAGCATCCCTTCCCTTTTGTCCCTTAAATATTCCACGCTCCTTCTAGGCTCAGTGTATTTGTACTCAAAGTCCCCTCTTCATGAGAGCCTGTTCCCCAGAGGCTCACACAGCTCACCACTTCCCTCACTAGGCTCAGGTGCCACCTCCTGGAGAAAGCCCTCCCTGACCTCCTGACCTCCCTCTCTAACGCTGTCTGCAGTGCCCCTAACCCCAGCACACTATCATCCCAGCCAGTTTTAAAATCTTCAAGTGGAAAGAACTGAAGGGAAATGTGCTACTCATTCATAGCCACTCCTAATGAGGGTGCTAGCTCCATAGGAAGCAGATCCTGTGTGTCTGCTGCTGTAGCCCAGTGTTTAGAACAGTGCCCAACACACTGTGAACACTGCAGTGCTTGTTAATGAGCATCATAAATATACAAATCAACACATTTTACATTTATGCTACTTACCATCTTTTAAAAAGGAACCTATTTCAAAGCAGCATTTTAAAAGGCTAATATAAACGCTACTCTGACAAATATTAGAAACACCAAGTCCCTTCCTCCCTAAACAGGTTCACATCCTGCTTGTTATGACTCAGGTGACATCACTACTGTGATAAGGCTACTTTAAAAGACAGTCTGAAACTCCTGCAGGTTCTTACAGAGGGAAAAAGACCTGAGAGATTCCAACTCCCAGCTTTCTGGCTTATGTGGCTGAATGAATAGTGGAACAACTGCAGACAGAAACACTGGAGGGCCAGGTGTGCAGGGAGAGAGAACGGAGTCAGTCTGGAACCTAAGATTGTGGTGTACATACCATCCAAGTATGTTTGTTAAGAATTTTTTTTAAAAAAGCTGTTAAGAAAGTGGCTAGGTGTAGATGTATAGGTCTGGAGCCGCTGGAGGAGCTTCAGCTGGAAATGGACACATGACAGGAGCCTTTAAAAATGACATGAGCTTGAAGAGCCTTTCTCACTCAGATTCTATCATCTTAATTTTATCTTCTCCCACCAATGCCTCAAATCAGGTCAACTTATACACATATTCTTTCTAAATATCAGAATGGAAAATTAACTACTAAAAGTAAGGATGTTTTAATCCCTCTTCTGAAAACATTAGACTTTTCAAGCCTCCGCAGTTGCTAGACAAGAAGCTGGTTGCACCTCTTTCCCTGTTGCCCCGTGCAGGCACGGTTGCACACGAGCAGGACAATCTTGTCGCTCCCTGCTCTCGTCGCAGGCAGCTCCACTTTCCCCTGCTTTGCTGCTGTGTGTGCAGAAGGCAGTCTAGGATGGTCCAGGCCAAATGTTAAGTGGTTCAGATTATTGTTCAAATGTATTCCTGAAATAAAATAAAAAACAACTTATTTCATCTCCTTAAAATTCTTTCATTCATTCATTACAAAGTAATTTACCCAATAGAGAAATTAAGAAGTTGTCATTATACAATTTAAACTGCAACTGAAGGAAGGAACAAATGATCTACTTTTGGATGACTCATGGAGCCAATCAGATAATTTCTTCAGCATCATTATTTAAACTGGCCTTACCTGTCAGAAATTAAAAATTAAACCAACAGGTCCAGTGTGAGAAGGGCAAGCCTACAGAGATGATTCACCAGGACAAATGTAACGTGTGGCCATACAATCAGCAACCAGATAAACTTTTTAAAAAATAAAAATAAAGGTTAATACAAGTGAAACCATCTTCAGTATGCCATTGCCATTTCTTCTCCCTGATTTAAGAGCTAGGCTTATAAGAAACTACATTTTTCCTGGCCGGGTGGCTCAGCTAACTGGAGCATCGTTCTGTACACCAAAAGGCTGTGCGTTCAATCCCTGGTTGGGACATGTACAAGAGGCAACCAATCGATTGCTCTCTCACATCAGTGTTTCTCTCTCTCTCTCTCTCTCTCTCTCTCTCTCATATTGATGTCTCTTTCCCTCTCACATAGATGGTTCTCTCTCTCTCTCCCCCCCTCCCTCTCTTCCTTTCTTTAAAAATTAAAAAAATCCTCAGGTAAGGATTAAAAATGATGAATACATAGTTAACACCAAAATAAATTCTAGATAAATTAACATTTTACAATAAAGAACACAGAAACTAGAAATAAGGAAACACTGAATTTTCATCAAGCTATTAGAGGAAAGAAAACTTTTCAAGGTAGAACACCATGAAGAAATCACAAAAGAGCAGATTTCAGTTCCTAACCATTTTAAACTTTGGTATGAGAAAATAAAAATAACAGAAGTCTGAGACAACGAATGGCCTAATTTCCCACGCCCTCAGCAGAAGCAAGCTGGGAAAACCTGTTCTGCTAAAAGTGATCAGGATTCCTAGTGAGATGAGGGGATACCCATCAACTGCAGAGAGGTCAGCTCCGCATTCAAAGTGCAGGCCCAGTTACCACCAGCTGTGTGACCCCTCACCTATCTCCTCCCTCATTTGTAAACTGGGGAAAGTAGTAGCCTCATACACACTGAACCAAATAGTATAAGGCCTTTACAACAAAGGCTAACACATACTCACAAAGTGGTATATTCTTCCAATAAAGGCACTCTCTGGCTAGAATATGAGAGCCTTGGGCCTCAATACAATTCACTTACAAATAGAAACTTAGTGTTAACCCTGAGTAGTTGGGGTGTGAATGGGGACTGGGGTAATTTTCAGTTGAACAAACACTAATTGGGTTCTTGCTGTGTATTAGGAACTATATTCAACTGCTGGGTACAGAAAGGTGAGACAAAATGTAGTCCCAACTGCAGAGAATTCACAGTATGGTGGGACAGACACAGGAGAAAACAGATAATCTCCACACAACATTCTAGTCCAGAGATTAGCAGAAGCTACAGCTGAAGCATGGAAGGGCAGGAATGAGTCTGCAGGAAGGAATTGGGGAAATGAGGAAACACTTCTGGACAACGTGATTTGGGTATTTTTACTGTGATGCAATTAAAATTAGAAGGCAATTTAAATACACAAATGCACATACATGAGAACATAACAACTGGAAAACAAACAAGAGCACTCCTGGGTCAAATAATAATGAAAACTGAAATAACAGACTGTCTTAGAAAATGATGTTAACAGGAGTAGACCAGAGAAAACTGAATCCAAAGCTAAGAGTGGGGAAAAGACCAACTCAGTACATACAGTTACCAAAAGGGTCAAAAACTAGAGGCACCAGAGACCTCTAGAAGTAGGAAGTAAAAGAAAAAAGGTTCTAAAAGAAGGACTTTTGACAAGGGCACCAAGACCATCCAAGGAGGAAAGAATAGTCTCTTCAACAAACGGTGCTGAGATAACTTGATATTTACATGCAAAAGGAAGTAACTGGGCCCCTACCTCACACCATACACAAATATTAACTCAAAATGGATCAAAGACATAAATGTAAGAGCTAAAACTATAAAAATTCTAGAAGCAAACACAAGGACTTAGTAAATCTTCATGGACTTGAATTTGGCAATGGGACAACAAAAGCACAAGCAACAACAAAATAAATCAGACTTCACCAAAATTAAGGACTTTTATGCATCAAAAGATACTATCCATTCAGAACACCTGAAATCTAGCTGAACAGAAGTCCTAGAAGTAAGGATGTAAAAAAGAATCCACAATGAGACTGGTAGGAGGGCCTGAGACACAGAACAGGCTGGTCTTAAGCCCACATGTAGTGGTTAAAAACCGGGAGGTATATCCTGGCTGCAGATCTCTAAGGAGCAAGGGGTCAGCCAGGGTTTCAGTGCTGGGAAGAGAAGTTCCCATAACTTCAGGCTGTAGAAACGAGAGTGTGGCTAAGTGAAAAGGAGGGCTGCTGGAGTCCCAGGCATTCCTATTAAAGGGCCCCTGCACAGATGTAATCAGACTCATTCACTCTGAGCTTCAGAGTTGGGACAGCAGCTCGAAAAGCACCAGGGACAATGGGAAGGTACTGAAGTGTGTGACATCGGGGCAAGAGCTGGAGGGGCAGCTTTCTCCCAGAAAGAAGGGCTGGCAGAGGCCACTGAGCACCATATTTGAGTCTTCATCAACTTGACTAACACTGTTCACGCCAACCTGGTGATTCCCTGAAACCCCACACTACCCAACTTTAGGGCCCACCAGAGCCGCTTTCAGTGGCTTTTCCATACAAACGGCCTCTCTTGGCTCATGGTCAGACTTTCCTAAAATCTCTCAAACAAGCAGCATCTGGCCTCAGAATGCCCTATACCTCTCACTAAGCGACCCCTGGCCTGGCATTCACAGCAGTTGGCCTTGGTTCATAGCTTGGCCTTTCCTGAGCACCTCCAAGCCCAGTACAAGTAGCAGCCACCTGCAGATCACTCTGTAGCTCATATAGGGTGGCCCCGGACAGGGCACAGGTTGTGGCTCACCTTACACCTCCCAGGAAGCCCCAGAGACAATGCACCCAGCTTCAGACCATGCTGGATTGCAACCCGACCAACCTTCATGAGCAACCCACTCAAGCAGCAGACTCAGCTGGCACCAAAGCCCCACTGAAGCAAGTCCTGCTCCATGGGGTTGGCCCCTGCACAGCAGCTCCTTTGCTGTAGTCTGAGCCAGTCCTGACAGCTTATAGACCTGGGGATCAATCCCTTCCAGAGATGTGCCAACAGCAATCAAGACTCAACTACTACAGGAGGGTGCACACAGCCAAAACAGAGGAAGCACCTGACACAACCAGCTCAGGTGACTGGGGAGGCTGTGCCACTGGGCCCTACAGAAGGCCTCCTACATAAGGCGACTCTACTAAGTCCAGGACATGTAGCAGCTCTACCTAATACACAGAAACAAACACAGGGAAGCAACCAAAATGAGGAGACAAAGAAACAGGTCCCAAATGAAAAAAGAGGAGAACTCTCCAGGAAAAAAGCTAAATGAAATGGTGGTAAGCAAACTACCAGATACTGAGTTCAAAGCAATGGTTATAAGGATGTTCAAGGAACTTAGTGAGAACTTCAAAAGCATAAAAAAGGACATGGAAACCATAAAAAAAAAAAAAACTGTCAGAAATGAAGGCTACACTAAGTGAAATGAAAAATAAGTTACATGGAATCAACGGCAGAGTAAATGAAGCAGAGAATCAAATCAGCGATTTGGAAGATTAAGGAGGCAAAAAACAATCAAAACAGCAAAAAAAAAAAAAAGAATCCAAAAAAACGATAATAGTGTAAGAAGCCTCTGGGACTTCAAGTGTACCGCCATCATGGGGATGCTGAAAGAAGAAGAGAGGGAGCAAGAAATTGAAAACCTATTTCAAAAAAGAATGACAAAAAACTTCCCTAACCTGGTGAAGGAAATAGACTTACAAGTTCAGGAAGCACAAGAGTCCTCCAAACAAGAGGAACCCAAAGAGGCCCACACCAAGACACATCATAATTAAAATGCCAAAGGTTAAAGACAAAGAGAGAATCTTAAAAGCAGCAAGAGAAAAGCAGTTAGTTACCTACAACGGAGTGCCCATAACACAGAGCTGATTTCTCAATAGAAATTTTGCAGGCTAGAAGGGAGTGACAAGAAATATTCAAAGTGATGAAAAGCAAGGGCTATCAGCCAAGATTACTCTACCCAGCAAAGCTGTCATTTAGAATCAAAGGTCAGATACAGAGCTTCCCAGACAAGAAAAGCTAACGGAGTTCACCATGCCCAAACCAGTACTACATGAAACGTTGCAAAGTCCTCTTTAGAGGAAGAAGAAAGATCAAATATATGAATAATAAAATGGCAATAAATACATGTCTATCAATAATTACTTTAAATGCAAATGGATTAAGTGCTCCAATCAAAAGACATACATTGACTGAATGGTTAACAAAACAAGATCCTTACATATGCTGTCTAAAAGGGACATTTCAGATCAAAAAACACACGAATTGAAAATGGTAAAAAACAAACAAAAGAGCTGGGGTAGCAATACTTATACCAGACAAAACAGACTTTAAAACAAAGGCTATAACAAGAGACAAAGAAGGACCTAGCAATTCCACTTCTGAGTATTTATCTGAAGAAATCCAAAAGACTAAGTCAAAAAGAAATATGCATCCCTATGTTCACTGCAGAATTATTTACAATAGCCAAGATATGGCAGCAACCTAAGTGTCCATAAGCAAGTAGACGAATGGATAAAGAGGTGGTACAGTCCTGGCCTGTGTGGCTGATTAGAGCATCAGTCCACACACCAAAGGGTCATGGGTTTGATTCCCAGTCATGGGCACATACATGGGTTGCAGGTTCAATCCCCAGCCCCGTTGGGGTGCGTGCAGGAAGCAACCAATCGATGTGTCTCTCTCACATCGATGTTTCTTTCGCTCTCTCCCCACCTCCCTTCCACTCTCTAAAAATCAACGGAAAAAAATATCCTCGGGTGAGGACAAAAAAAAAAAAGAGGCAGTACACATGGAATGTAATTCAGCCATAAAAAAAGAATGAAACCTTGCCATCTGCAACAACATGAATGGACCTAGAGGATACTATGGTAAGTGAAATAAGTCAGACAGAGAAAATGCCAGATAATTTCACTTATATATGGAATTTAAAAAACAAAAACAAACATGCAGAACAGGAAGACTCATAAATATGGAGAACATTTTGATGGCTGGTAGATGAGAGAGGTGTTGGGGCGAGGGGATGGGTGAAAAAGATGAAGAGATTTACAGATATAGTTGGTAGTTACGAAATAGTCATGGGGATATAAAGTACAGCACAGGAATACAGTCAACAATATTGTAAGAACTATATATGGTGTCAGATGGGTACTAGATTTCTTGAGGTGATCACTTCATGAGTTATACAATGTCTAATCACGGCATCGTACACCTGAAACTAATATAACATTGTACAGCAACTGTAAATTTAAAATAATTTTTTTTTAAAAAAAGAAAAGACACTATAAAAAAAGTAAAAAGCCCACAGAATGGGAGAAAATACCTGCAATCATATATCTGATAAGGGTGTTGTATTCAACATATATAAAGAACTCTTAAAACTCAACAACGAAAAGATAACCCAATTTAAAATAGAGAAAGGACTTGAATAGACATTTCTCTAAAGAAGATATATAAATGGCCAACAACCACATGAAAAGATGATCAGTATCATATATCATTAGGAAAATGCAAATAAAAACCGCAATGAGATACCGCCTCACACCCACTAGGATAGTCATAATCAAAAAACAGGAAACAAAAATGTTGGCAAGAACAGGGAGAAACTGTAACCCTCATATATTATTGGTATAAATAAAAATAATGCAGCTGCTGTGAGAATTACCATACAACCTCCATTTCCACTCCTAGGTATATACTCCAAAAGAAATGAAAACAGGTTATTAAAACAAATATTTATACATGAATGGTCACAGCAGCACTACTTCATAATGGCCAAAAGGTAGAAACAACCCAAATGCCTATCAACGGATAAATGGACAAAATGTGGTATATACATAAAATGGAATAACATTCAGCCATAAAAGAGGAAAGAAGGACTGAAGGGCTGATACACACTGCAACATGGATGAGCCTTGAAACATAACTCTAAGTCACAAAAGGCCACATGCTATATAACTCCATGTCTAGATGAGGGAAATGTATAGAGATAGAAAGTGATTGCTTAGGACTGGGGCAGGAGGGATGGGTGGTGGGGGGACAGGGGTTCTTGAGGAGACAAAGGGGAAGCTAATGAGATAGAAGATGGGGAAATAAATTCTCAGCAAATAGAGAAAGTTAAAAGCATGCGACATGTTTGTGTCAGATTTCTTAAAACAAGTATCAAGAAAATGTTTCTACATTAAAGATTTTAGAATTTGGAAACTGAGCATCAGAACTGGTAAGCAAAATAGGAAAAAAATTTTTATAGCACTGAATAAATAAATTGAGTGTTGTCATAAGATGCCAAAGAAGTCACTTAAGGGAGAAATGTTAGGAATTAAGGAAATATCCTTGCCTAAAGCATTAAGAACTGCCCTCTTCCAGGAAAATATGTTACCAAAAATTTATACCATTATAAAAAAATGTGTTATGCGTATTTTACCACAATTTAAAAAATTATGCCATCATATAACAGACATCTAACAGGGCAGACAGTGGTTGACCCACAAACCTATTATGTGGCATTATGGAAAGAGATACTCATTTACCTCTCTGACTGAGAATTCCTTCAGGCCTGAATATTTCTGGAGTCTCAAAGGCAAAAATGCAGTCGCTTTCGTGGACTGTTTCCAGGTCGTCTGTGTCACAAAAGGAACGGTGGAACCCATCATAGTACATTTCTGTTAATACAATCTAAAAATGGGGAAAATGTCAATAGCTAGATAAGCAGGAAGCCAACATGAATGGGTCTTCTAATTCTCCATGAGCTTCCCCAGACCACCAGGACCTAACCTGTGAGGTCTCTGCCATGTCACAGGGCCCGTACTATTTGCCTTTAATAAGGGAATCTTGGAAGCACAACATTCTCTGTAACTGAAGAGCAGTATACTCTGTTCTCAGAATGTTATGGCACTAAATCCAGAGCTCCTCTGAGCTCTGGTGGAGAAGAGGCCCAGGAGATCAGAGTGTATCCCCTTGTTTCACAGGGGAAGAAACTGAAGAGAAGGGAGAGTGACGTGCCTGAGGCTATTCAACTATTCGCTCTCATGGCAAGGTCAGAGTCCACATCTGACTCCAAGACTAACTCCTACATCATTAAATTTTCTTTCCAGGTTAAAAAATCTCAAATAACCATCAATATTTGTATTAGGAAAAACTGAAATCAACTCAAATGTCCAACAACAGGAACTAGTTAAATATAGTAGAGCCCTACTGGAATTATAAAGCTATTACAAAGAATGAGCTACAAATATTTGCACTAACATGGAAAAATCTCCTAAATAAATAAGAAGCGAGGTAAAGAACAATGTGAGTTCATTTTTATAAAATAATAAATGTAGTATATGCACAGGAAAAAACAGGAATGAATCTACAGCATAATATTAAAGTTAGTAACCCCTAGTTCTAATAAGATACTTAATATGAGATACTTTCTAGGTTTTGTTTCTGAAATGGTTGAGTATTACACAGTAAAAGAAAAAAAAGATGGGTAAAAACAATGGAGACATTTAGAGACTTGGTTACATGCTCAGCAGCATTGTCTAGTGAAAGAGCGCTGGGATGGGCTGAGGAGGTTCCAGTCCCGGCCTGCCACCAACCAGCCCTGTGACTTGAACAAGTCACATGGTTTCTCTGGGCTCCTTCAAATGAGGGGTTTGGACTGGACCCCTAAGGTTCCCTTTACTAACACAAACATAATACAGGTCTACGAGGCGAAAGGATTGGTGGCATAGTCCACAAAAGTCCAAGGAAAATAGTCCTGACACATTTTCTGTCTAATGATTTTAATGACCACACTGTTTTTCTGCAGGTGAACATGCAAACATAATTCACTCTCTCTAGCAGGTTCAGGTCAAAACAAACTTGTAATTATATCACTCATTCAAACTGCATGCAAAAAGAGCCAGACAGTCGGAGAGCTTTAGGGAGAAAACCGATTTGCCCTGGGCACACGCCTACACCTCCCTCCGTCTCTCCCCTCACCCTGAAAGGACAAAGACGCATCAATGAGCTCTCAAGAGTATGGACAAATGCGGACACTTCATGAACGTGCCAGTCCTGGGGCTATGGAAAGGTGCGACATCTGCTTCTGAGGGCAACACCACTAGTGGCATTTGTTTTACCACAGTAACCTCCCAAATGAGGCCGTCTGCAGCCCGAGTACATAACACCTTTACTATGCAAGTATGGCAGCTTCCAGAAGCGATCTGGGGAGAAGCTACTTGGTCACTGAATCATCTTTCCTTAGTAACTCCTGAGGAGGAACCTTTTTCCAAATAAAATCATAATGGCGAACTGGGTAAAGAATGTATGCAAAAATATGTCAAGTCACAAACAGGCTAATTTGGGGCCAATTTAAATACCAAATATTTACCCAAAAAAGAAAGGGAGCTGGGCACACAACTTCCTTTCTCTTATCTAAACAAGGTAAGAGACTGGTCCAGCTTCAACCAGAGAACAAAAGAACTGAGCATCTAGGTGCAGAACTAGCCAGATGCCCGTTCTAATCACCATGATGCGAAGGGGTTTTCAAGGGCCACTGCTCAGGTTCTCTAAGCCTCTGACTTCAAATACCTCGGGGACGCTCTTCCCACATAAACCTCAATAAGGATGACTTAAGGGGGTTAAGCAACTGGTCTGACACTTCTATCTAACTACACTTGGCAGAGCACTGTTAAAAAATTCCAGGAGAACAGAAAGCCACCCTTGTGTGGCTCCTTGAATAATCAGCGTTCACAGTCATACTACCTGATCAGTGGGGATCTTTGTTTCCACAGACACTGCTTCCCGAAGTCTGGCGACAGTCCCAGACAGAGGCACAGCCACGCCAATCCTCATGCAGTGAGAACACTTTCCTTGATACACTACAGTGACATAGAGAGGCCTGTACAGATCAAAGTCAGATCTTATTAGCTGCTTATTTCAACTAAAGTATAGAAGCAAGACAAACCTGACTGGAAATCAATGTAAAACTGAAGCTAACCCACACCTCTATTTAGAAGCCAAACAGAAAAACTCACTTGGGCCTAAGTAAAACTATCAAACAATCATCAAAACATCTCTGGAAAAGGTAAGCTTCAAAAAACAAAAATGTAACATATCAATACTTGGTTCTGTGCTTTGTATTTTCCTTAAAACAGTGTAACTCCTGGAAATTCTGAGAAAAGTTTCAAATAAAGCAATTAACTAAAAGTGCAATATGAGGCCTCTAGAGAATCTAGGAGGCACTCAGCAGCCTTTCCCCGCCCCCAGGCTGTGGACAGGTGACCAACTGAACAGGTATACCTGTCCCACGCACCTCGCAAGCTCAGGCAGACATGTGTAAATTTCTGTAAGGTTTTAACAATGCCTGTATTCAACTTATCACTAACCCCATTACTTGTCTAAATAAAGTAAGAAGACCTATTAAGAGTCTACAGAGAAAAAGGAACACAAAGGAATGTACCACCTTAATTTTACTAAATCTGCTCTTACCTTGTGTGGGGTAGAGGAATTGGCAAAGAAATGCAGAGGAAAGGGTCAAAAGTGTTGCTCTGCTTCTGACAATGAGGACATGTCAAAGAAGATCTTCAAAAACAAAAATGTAAGACACCCATAATAAGATCACCTACAATTACATAAGCAAACAACATAAAGGGAAATTTAATTGGCTCATACCTGTACTGGGCTTGAAAAAGTTCTTGTACAAAAGTGCTACAGACAGGAAAAGATGGTCCCTCAGGCATCATATCAGTCTCTGATGGTGGCTTAAAAGAAGAAAGTACAATTTTACAGACTAGAAAAAAGTACCAATTATTGACTGAAGATGACCGTGAAAGTGTCACAAATGTCCTTGACTTTTACAAGCTATGCATCAGGTTCAGATGTTTAATTAAAAGGTATCTGCTAAAGGAACCAGAACATAGCAGCCAGGACGTGGGTCACAGAACTCATCTCCTCACAGGCTATCCCACACATCCCAGTCTCTCCACCCCATCCAGACAGTTCCTCCCCGGGACACTCCAATCCCCCTCCAACTCTCGAAGTCCCGTGCGAGCCTCTTCCAGGAAATGATGCCAACCACTGGTTCCTCCCATGCCTAAATTCCCTAGCACCTATTAGCTGCTAATTTTGGTGCCTAATCACTCTACTTCATATTTCACTTAACCTTCCATGTCCCTCCACCTAACAGTTAGTTACTGAGTACCTGCTACTACGTACAGAGAGCACTGTAGAGGGCTTTAGAGTACAAAGTGTCTGACTTTGAGTTCATCTCAACTTAGTGGGAGAGAGTCAGCCACAAGCATAGAGTCAGTCATATGACAGTACAGAGTTCAGGCACAAAAGGACCTTAAATTGAAATAACAACTAAACCAAAACTAGAAATTTAAAATTTGAGGTACTGAGAATTATCAAAAACTTTAAAAGTTGCAAGAGAAAGGCAACTCTTTATCTTAATTATTTCCATTAAGAAAATTATTTTACCCATCATAGTAAAGCTACATGCATAAAAATTAAGGATAAATAACTCCTCAGTTACGAATATTCTGGGGGGTCAGTTCTTACACTCCTAACAATAGAGACATCCATACATTTCCTGCTTGACTGTGTGTCTGTTCCAGTGATCTACAGACAATGGGTCTCACTGGACTAGAAAGCAAATGTTTGCTTTAATAACAGTTTAGTGAGATGGAACCACTTAATTTTAGTCTAAAGCTAGTCATACAGGCAAATGTGTCCCCTCTCATTAGACTGTAACCTCCTGGGAGACAGCACCTCTGGCATCTCACACTGTCAACACAGGAGTAAGAACGGAGAAATCAATCCTCTAAGTATCCATGAATTTTGTACTCACCCAAAGCTTACTCAATGTCACTATATTAACTAAGTGCAAACTGCAACAGCTTCTCAGGGGTTTGGGAGAATGGGCCTGGGCTCCCTGTTCCCAGCCTGCTGGGCGGGGCACCCTCACCTTCACAGGAGGTTGGCCGTTCTGCTTCACAGCATGATTGAGGTCCTCGTGAACTCGGTCCAAAAGCCACAAAAGAAACTCCTGAGCATCATGCTGGGAATTTCCCCGGTATTGCAGCGCATTCTTTGACACAATACTCTAGATAGGTACATAAATCAGCATGAATAGTTGTGAATCCTGGCTTTATGATAAACTGTTTCATAATCCCAAACAGGGGTGGATGTAAGCTCTCAAGGGTATTAGAGGACTTCCCGGAAAGAGCAACATAAAAACTGGTGCTAAACCTGGCCAGCATGGCTCATTGGTTGAGCATCCACCTATGATCCAGGAGATCCCCATTAGATTCCCGGTCAGGGCACATGCCTGGGTTGTGGACTCGATCCCCAGCAGGGGGCGTGCAGGAGGCAGGCGATCAATGATTCCCTCTCATCATTGATGCGTCTCTCTCCCTCTCCCTTCCTCTCTCTCTGAAATGAATAAAAATATTTTAAATAATAAATAAAAATAAAAACAGGTGCTAAGAAAAAAAAACAGGTGCTCAATGTAAAACCCACCCTCGCCCGGCTGGGCATGGCTCAGCGGTTGAGCATCGACCTAGGATCCAGGAGATCGGGGTTCGATTCCCAGTCAGGGCACATGCCGGGGTTGCAGGCTCGATCCCCAGTTCGGGGAGTGCAGGAGGCAGCCAATCAATGACTCTCTCATCATTGGTGTTTCTGTCTCTGTCTCTCCATCTCCTTTCCTCTCTCTGAAGTCAATAAAGATGTATTTAAAAAAACAAAAAACCACCCCCAGGAGCACGCACCAAAGACTTAAATGTGCCTACTCAGGAATCCCACTTTTAGGAATATAGCTAAAGGAAACCATCAAAACAGCCAAAACATATAAGAGGATATTCATTCATCAGGCTTTTTAATAGCAAAAAACAGGTGATAACTTGAATATCTTAAAAATGGGAATTGTTACAAATACCACATCATTACTTTGTACACATGAAGCTAACAAAATGTTTTATCTCAATTATACCTCAATAAGAAAAAAGAATTGGTTACATAAGTAACATAGTATTGGATTATAAACCCAAAGTATAAAATAAACAAGTCTACACCATATAAGTGATTGAGTAAATAAATGGGAGGAAGAGACAAATCTTCCTTATAAAAGAATTCCAAATAATTTATGTCACTAATGCTCCTCCAGGAGTTGGACCTGAACGCCCCACCTGGAGAACAGGCTATGACAGTGACTTGCTCTGAAAGACAAGTATGGAAGAGCGGTAGCCAGTGAAAGGTTGCCAGTGAACTGAATTAAGATCCTGGGCTCAAGAGCATGCAGCCTAAGTTCAAATCTCTGCCCCAGCCCTTATTCTGTGTGAGGTCCTGGCTAACTCTCCTCAAAGTGAAAGGGACAATAATGATTTAGCGTGGTTAAGTGAGAACGCATGCAAAACACTTCGCACATAAACGCGGTATAAATAAGCACTGACATTTTAACTATGATTACTGGACTTGAAGTAGGACAACTGCACAAAGCAAAAGCAGTTCGGAGACAAACAAAATGAGGAGGGAAGAGATAACGAGGGTCTAAGCTAAGGCAGCGAGGGCAGAAATGCGAGGGCAAACCTGAGGGATTTAGGAAGGGAGGCAGGGAAATCAACAGAACTCGTGAGCCGAGGAAGGAGGCGTTGGTGTCACCCAGGTGTCCTATCTGGACGATGGGCAACTGGTGGCACCTTCAACAGAGGGAGTAGCCTGGGAAGAGGGGGATGAGTGCCCTTTCGAATCCACTGCATTCTGAAGCTCTGCAGACCTCCTAGCAGAAGTATCTTGACAACAAATGAAAAATACAGATCTGGGCTCCATGGAAGAGCCTGTGCTAAGGATAAGATTTGTGAGTCAACAGATGGGTGGTAACTGAAACCATGAGAACGTCTGAAATCACCCAGACATAACCATGAGGTGGAATCAAAGGACAAATCCCAGAGGACAGCTATATTCAGGGGCCCTCAAAGGGGACCAAGAAAAGGTCATCAAAGATATGGCAAAAAAAATGGAGTCCCAAGAGTCAAGAGAAGAGAGTTATGTAGAAAGTGATCGTAGTGTTCAAAGATGAAGAATGATAAAGTAAGCCAAAGAAACAAGAGCTGTCCATTGTATCTTTCCAATTAAGATAACGACAAGAGAGATGAAAAGGGGACAGGTTTTTAATTCAATTATGAAAAAGAAGCATCACAACTTGATGGTCAATTAGATATGAATGAAACATAAAGATGATTTACAAAGATTCAAATTTAGGGAGGGGAAAAAAGAGAATATTGAGATGTCATTGGCAAAACTTCCTAACTGAATGAAGTGAGCAAGGGAAAAGGAGGACCCTGATGACAAGCAAGGATGCCACCTGGACGCCACCTCAGAAACAGGTACACAAGACGAGATGGCCGTGCGGGGAAGTCTTCACCACACAACAAAACTTCCCCAGAGGTCAGATGCCACCAGATCGCCAAGTCCAATTTCTTCTTTCTCAGCCCTCATTTTGCTCGAGCTCCCTGTAGCAGTTTATACACTTGATAGCTTCCTGAATCTTGAAATGGTTTGGTTTGCAGCCTTATGTTTGCATTAGGAGAATCAAAACCAGAGCCACTGCGCCCTGGCCAGTTTGCTCAGTGGTTAGAGCACCGGCCCTCGGACTGAAGGGTAGGGGGTTTTGATTCCCGTCAAGGGCACGCACCTCGGCTGCAGGCTTGGTCCCGGGCACGGTTGGGGGTGCGTGAGGGAGGCAACCAGCTGATGTGTCTCTCACACTGATGTCTCTCCCTCCCCTCCTTCCCTCTCCCTCCCACTCGCTCTGAAAAGCAATGGAAAAATATCCTCAGATGAGGGTAGAAACAGTAATAACCCAGAGCCACTGGCGTAGACAGTGGGAGAGGGTGTGGGCTACCAAAGAAAGAGATCTCCTAGTAAAGAAAATCGACCAAGGAAAACACACAGCAGCTAGCAGCACTGCTGACGCTGGGGCCGGCTCAGGAAGGGAGAGAAACAGGCGACTGGTGGCACCATCTTGAGGGACGCACCACGGTTTTCAGCATCTGACGTAGGCAGATAATGACGTCAGGAACAGAAGGAGACTGCAGAGCACTGGACATGTTGAGTCTGAGGTGCCTACAGGATCCCAAGTGAGGCTAAGTGTGGTGCTCAGGAGAGACATCTGAGCTGGAAAGTTAAATCAGCACAGATAACCCTATCCCCAGAGCACAAAGGAAATACCCAGCCAGGCAGGATCCTGAAGAACGCTAGCACAGAAGGGACACATCACAGAAAAGCCCAAGAACATAAGAAGCAGCACCAGGAGAGCGCGCACCACACAAGCAGAGTGAGGAGAAACCGCCACGGAGATGGAAGCCACAACGTGAACCACCGCAGGAGAGTCCACACAGGCACTGAGACAGGCCCTGGGGATGGCACGTTAGGGTGACTGTCCCTGCCTCTTCAGGGAAGCAGATCAGGGAGGGCGAGAGAAGGAAGGTCAGGTGGCTACGTGGCTGCAAGACCACTCTTCATATCCAAGTGCTTAGTTATCAAAGGACGGAGACAGAATGCTACGACCACTGGGGGGACCAGCTGACACGCAGCGAGGGGCTCACATGGCGAGGGCAGGAGCTGGCGGAGTGGAGACACCTAAAGAAAGGCGATTCTTTCTTTTCCTTTTCGTTTTTATTTTAGGGGGGGAGGGGGAAGGAGAGAAACATCAATGTGAGAAACATCGACTGGCTGCCTCCTGCACATGCCCTGACCAGGGATCAAACCCACAACCTGGGTATGTGCCCTGCCCAGGAATCAAACCTGCCACCTTCTGGTGTGTGGAAGGACGCATCAACCAAATGAGCAGCACAGGTCAGGCAAGAAAGGTGATTCTTCAGTAAGGGGAGCCGGAGGGATTCGGGACAGGCAGAGGAACTGCCTTAAAAAGGAGGGGGGAGAGACACGAGAGGAGGTAAAGATATGCAGTGGGTTCAGAGAAGTTACAGACAGGAAGGTGGGGAAGTTTGTTTTGTTTGTTTGTTTGTTTGTTGAGGAAGCAGAGACAGCTGCCAAGAGGAAGTATTGGCTACAGCAAGGATAGAAACACAGCACACAGCTGGGTACACAAACTGCCAGAAGCATGACAAGCTGGTGTTCAGGACCCTCTCTCATCTACTTTCAATGGAAGAGCAGGGGGGAAGTCCTCAGCATCTGCATCCTAAGAAACAAATTAGCTGAAATCAAATGCTTCATTATGTGTTAAAGCAAAATGGTATGGTCAGTGTCCATCAAATTTCAGGGTGGAGACAATACTAAGTTCTTTATCAGGCTTGCATTCAACTTGACTTATGCTTCCTGCCACTATCACTTCAACTCATCCACACTTACCCACCAATCACCGTGTTCCAGGCACTGTGCTAAAGCCGCTCAGCAAGATTTTTTCGGGGCACGCTTAAACAGGCCACGGGGACTTCCACAACCCTCTGCAACTGGGACAAAAACTGCTCTGGGCCAACCTCGCCCTAAATCACTATATCACAAACTGAAGGAAAGTTCACAGGAGACCGCACTGAATAAACACAAACACAGTCTCCTCTTTCTGCTCTTCACAATGGTGACATCTTCTGCTACAGATACCCAAGGGACTTTCCTTTAGTGCCAGGCAAAACAAGGCATAGGATAATCTAGTAACCATCCCTAGTGTGTGTTGCAGGAGAAAGAAGAGTGGGAGTCAAGCAACCACAGGGAAAATGAGTTGTTTCTGGTACAGAGCCCCTTGGCCCTCACAGACACAAGGGCCTAGCACAGGGAACTCAAATCCAAGTGTCCCTGTATCCAAGTTCTCATGAGCCAAACTCAGCAACTATACAGACGTGGAGAGCAAGGGCTATCCTCACCGCTGTAACGCTAACTTTGGACATTAAACAAACGCGTATGTACCACAAAGACTTGGGGGCAGAAACTCATTGCTTGGAATATAGGCTAGGAAGAGACATATATCTTGTCCAAAGAAAACGCTGTCATAAAAGGGTTGAGAAAGGATTACTGCATTTCAAGAAATTGTAAGTAAGGGTAGAAGTATGGTCAAGAACGTTAGAGCCGGGATAAAAGGGTGAAATATCAAAAGGAAAATAGGACAAGTTCAGCGAGATGAACAATGAACATAGAGCTACACAGGCAGAAAACAACAACGAGAGAAGGCCGCCAAGTATGTAACCGCGGTCGAAGCTTCCACTAGAAATGCAACAGAAACGGAGATGGATTCTGAACACCTGAGTCGTCTTCTTTCCACCACCTTTTACTTTGTATTTTCTCTGAGCCTTGGCAATCTTTTCTGCAAAATGGTGATATTTTTCTAAAAAGATTATTGTGGGGCTTCAAAGATATCATAAAAGCATTTCATAAATTCTAAAACTCTATTCGGCTGCTGTCATATAACTTTCAAAAGTCAAGGATAAAGAAAGGAATTACCCTAACATACTATATAATCCTGGAAAATCCAAAGAGAAAGCAAAGGGAAAAATATCTAAGGCTCTGTATCCTGACCTTTGGCTACACGTTAGAATCACTTGGGAAATTTTAAAAAATAAAACCATGTCCTGGCAGCAGAGCCAGGTCTATGGTGGGATATGATCATCACTAATCTTCTATCAAGTGTGATTCTTTTTTTTAACAATTCTAATTATAATGTGAAGCTAAGATGGAGAAAGAACATAGTTACACTGGAAAAGCTCTAAAGCTTTGCTTCTAAAAGCACCAAAACTTATGGGAGGCTCTCTGGTCCTCACTGGATTATCGTCACTTATTACACTGTATTTATTCATATCATCAGGAAATATAATCTCATATCTGCCTCCACTACTAGACAGTGATCAGGAATATTTTATTCAGTATTATTCCCATCATGCCCTCCCCAGCAAATACAATACTTGACACAAAGGGTAACAATAACAGTTAATATTTGAGTGCTTATAATGTATCAGGCATTACACTAAATGTTTATAGGTATTATTTCCTATAAAATCAATCCCTCAAAAATTTCCTGTGCTATAAGTATCACTGTTATTTCTATTTACAGATGAAAAAATATGGGCTCAGAGAAGTGAAGTAACTTGTCCAAAGTTACCATTATTCCTCAACCTTGTCTTACTGGAACAGCCTTCAAGCCATTTTCTCAATAATCCCTCTTCCACAAATGATTCCCTTCCCTTATAATACAACTAGGGATCACACAGGGCTCAAGGTTCTTCATTCCGAATGTCAATTCTTGAGGCAGACATAAAAGTTGTAGGAGACTAAACTACAGTTGCACCAAGCCTGAGGCTTCTGAGAATTTATTTGCTTTTAAATAAATCCTTGTTAATCAGTGTTTGTTTTGTTGTAATTTGCATTTTTTCCCTCCCCACGACTGAAATATGGCCCAGAAACAAAAATGCAGTTTATCTTACTGAGATGTTATCTGAGGAGTAAGGAGGAATTCAGACTATGTAAGAAGATCAAGTTGCAGCTTGTGCAGATCGCAGTCCTGCCTGAGTGTCCCGGCTGCGGTTGCAACAGAGAACAAATGAGAGAGACAAGGACCTGGCTTTGGAGAACTCCGCTGGCCTCTCATCAGCCAAGGGCAAGCGGAGTCAGGGCTCTGCTGGTGGGGGTGAAGTCTGCCCTGCCACAAGAGTGTCTTCTTTTGGGGCTCCTTATTATTTTCCAACACAATCTAAGATTCTCCCCAATATAGTAAAATAGTGTTTTTTGGGGGGAGGGGGTTTTTTGTCTAACAATAAACACAATCTAAAAAGCAAACACCCAGTCCTGATGTAACTAAAAGGTCGTCATACAGTAAGTATAATAATCTTCAACAGTTAAAAGTAAAAAAAACAACAACCAACTAGAAACATCATCTAAGTATCTAATAAGTTATTATATATCCCTACTACGGAATGTTACAGATGCGTGAAAGTTAACTTAGAAACATGGGAAAATCAGCAGCTAATACAATGAAGTAGGAAGACGACATGAATCTACATATGAACATGATTTCAAACTCTTACAGGCCTTTCTGTCCTTTATCCCCTAAATGTACACCACAGCATTAACTGTCATCTCAGAGCAGCAGGTTGCAGGTGGTTTATCTTTCTTCTTTACATGTTTCTGTATTTTTGACATTTTCTAAAATGAACTTGTTGATAAGAATAACTAGGTGGTACTTAAGAATGATCTGATGAGAGCACAGCCTGAGATTTTGGCCAGGGAACACCAATCTTATGCACAGATGGGGCTGGCATAAAGAAATATAGCTTATTTCTAGCTGAGGCTTTGGCTCCAAATCCAGGTGAAGTAGGCTGCACTCCACTGAGAATTTCTTTCTTCTCTGCTAGACAGACCTCAGGAGCCTGTATTAATCCTAAACCCAAAGCCAAAAACAAGCTCTGAATCTTATCACTGGAGGGAAAAGGCAACAACAATCAGCATCAAAGAAAAATACGGGAAAGAAAGAGGGAAAAAGAAGAGCTTATGTCTTTAGACATCCATCCATCAGGGGCTTTCTTAGACCACCGTGGCTTGCCAGGTAGTAGGTGAAAGCTCAGGCCTAGGAAAAGAACAAAACACATGAGAGTCAGCCTCCTGATCAAAAGGAGGGAAGAAGCAGGAAACATGGGCTTGGCTTAGAAACTCAGCACATGGTCCCATCAATCTATGTTCTTGAATGAGTGACTACACATCCTTGGAGGTGGAACAGGGTGGGGAAGACAAGGAGTGGAGGAGCCGTGAGGTCAGACCTTGAACTATCCCAAGGCCAAACATTCAGTATTTCTTCTATAATCAGTGTGTGCGTGCATGTGTACGTGCGTGTGAACACGGGCACGCATGCAAGGAGACAAAGTATGTATCCTCCAGATTCTGAATATGTTGGTATTTGATGATAAACAACTCTAAATGTTTTTGACCAAACAGCCAATTTTATAAAGGGATCCAAAATATTCTGGAAATGATCTTGCTTTAAAGCATATACAAATTGTGAGTTCACAGTGCCATAAACCCAGAGTACTCCCAGTAAAGTTTAGCTGGCTGGCGATGCCTTCAGGGCCTAGGCCTGTCACACCTGAGTGAGCCAGGCTGACTCCTAAGCCATACATGATGGGTCTCCAAATCAATCCTGGCCTCTGCAGGTCCTCCCAACCCTCACAAGAATCAGATCGCATAAAACAGGTGCAAGCCTCCCACTCACTGCGGCTCTAAGCTTTGCCTAGCAAAGTATAATTTAGAACCTTCCCAGCCTCGGCCTGGTCTGGCCTGTCCCAGTCTTGACCAATCCTAGCTGGTGAGGCCTTGGTAATCTGCCTGTAGAGTGTGAAGGCTAACTGGAAGTGTATGCATACACAGACAGCAAACAAAGAGAATTCTGTGTAATCAAAATAGGGTAATTCCCTGAATTACAGAGGACTACCATCGTATAGGTGTACTTCCACTTTAAAGAAGAGATAAAGCTATCCTACCTCACTATCAACAAGGAAATGCAATTTAAAACAATAAAATGCGATTTTCCACTTGTCGACTTAAAGATGTCTATTCTGCAACAGATGGTACAGTAAACATTCTTGCACTGCTCATGCCACAATCCTTCTGTAAAATACAGTAACAATATGACTTAAAAACCTTCAAAATGGGGCCTGGTCGAAATAGCTTATTTGGGAGAGTGTTAGACTGAGGAACCTTCAAAACAGATAACCACTGACCCAGGAATTTCCCTTCTATATATCCTAAAACATAGCCAAAAGTAATTGTAGTTTTCTTACTGATTTTAATAACTCATATGTCATGAATAATAACCATTTTCTGCTCATAAAAAAAGATTTATATAAAAAGTATGTTCATGCGATCAGAAACCATCCAAATAGATTACCATGCCACCATACAATGATCTGAAAAGATTTTCTGACAAAAATTTCTCATGACATCAAATGAAATGAAAGCACAAAATGTAAAACTGTACATAGAGTTTGGTCCCAATTATGTGGAAACACACAGAAAAGGGGAAAAAAGGCAAGAAATATGCCAAACAACTTCTATACATTTACAACTTTCCTCTTTCAACTTTTACATATTTTCCAAGTTTTCTACAATAATTTAGATATTATTCTTATCAAAATATATGTTGTCTTATAATGAATTTTAGCAAAAGAAACCACATACAAAAGTACATATACTTAATGCAAATCAAAACCACAATGAGATACCACTTCACACCCACTAGGGTGGCTACAATAAAAGATAGACAAAAACAAGTGGATGTGGAGACACTGGAAACCCTCATACACAGCCAGTGGGATGTAAAATGACGCAGCCACTGCAGAAAATGGTTGGGTGGTTGCTCTAAGTTAAACACTGAGTTACCATATGACCCAGCAATTCCACTTCCAGGCAAATATACCCAAGAGAAATGACAACATATGGCCACACAAAAATCTGTGCATGAACGTTCATACAGCGGCATTATTCAGAACAGCCAAAAATGAGGAAGCAAGCCCAGTGTTCATCAACATGTGAATGGATAAACGAACTGTGGTATCTTCATATAATGGAATATTTTTCAGCCACAAAAAGGAATGAAGTATGACTCATGCTACAACATGATGAACCCTGAAAACATCATACTAAGTAGAAGAGGCCAGATGCAAAAAGGCCACATGCTGCATGATTACATGGATATGAAATGTCAAATAGGCCGATCTAGAGAGACAGAGTGGAGGAGAGGGCGCCTAGAGCCGGGAGGGCTGGGAGGAATGGGGAGTGACTGCAACTGGGTGTGGGGTTTCTTTTGGGGCTAATAAAAATGCTCTAAAACTTATGGCCGAACAAGTCTGAATACACCAAAACCACTGGACTGTGCACTGTACATGGATGCAGTATGTGGTATGTAACTTATACAATAAAGCTGGGTTTTAAAAGGATATATATTATTTTATTCATAATAAATTCAAGAACAGGCAAAATGAATCAATGGTGTTAGCAGCCAGAAGAGTGGTTACCTTTTGGGGGAGGAGAAAAAGAGGGAGCAGCTTCTGGAGGCTGGGATGTCCCATTTCTTGAGCGGGTTGACGATTATCACTTTAGGGTAATTCATCAAGTTTATGCTGACGAAGTGTGCATTGTGTCCATGCTTCACTTAAAAGGTATAAGCTCCCAGGATAAAGCAAAAAAAAAAAAAACTAAGGAAGGACCATGAAGGAACAGGGCAGGGAGCGAGAGGAAGCATTATAAAGACTAGAAATGAGAATTCAACTATATAGCAATCCGGAACTGTTCATCAAGTCCTAAACAGCCCCACTAGCCCCAAAGAAACCACCATATTTACAGACCAAGAGCATATTCAATGATGCTCGTGACCATCTACATCACCAAGGAAACAGTAAAGTGTGTCCAGGATCCTCTCCTGGGAAAGTGAGTGTATAAATATGCTAATAAGCCATCAATCCGAAAGAAGTTCAAATTTTAAAGATCTGATGTTCAAATAAATAATTACCTGGGAAGCAACTTAGAGTCCCCCAAAAGGCCAGATTACTGGGTTATTACTGTTACTCAAAAAGATCACACAATGATATCACTATGGCACAGAATATACCATACTGAGAAGTCCCCAGGGAGTCATCTAGCACTGTAACATTGGAGACTTAAATACTACTCCTTCACAAGCAGTCTACAATTCCAGGGGTCAAAACCGAGAGCAAACATGCACCAAAGGTGAGCTACTGAACAGAGTGGCAAGGCCAGACCTAGAGAAAACTTTGAGGTGGAACACATTTCTCTTCCACATGCAATTACAGTGGCCTTTTGCAGGATCCTCCAGCTCTTCCTACCGGCATCCCTCCTTCCTGTGGCCCAGGCTTGCTCTTACAGGCTGGGTGGGGGGATTGGTGGGTGGGCTGGCTCTTTTGGCTTTCCTGCTAAAATGTTACCATCACTCAGGTGTAAAGGAACCAATGGTTACTGAACACCAGGATCTGTGAGGGTGATGTTATATGGCAATGAAAAGGAAAACAAGATACCAAGGAGAAATTTTAGGGTGAATGCACTACTCCAGCTCCTGAGTTCCCTGCTGCTCAGCCTGAGGTCGCAGACCGGTCTGAAGGCGTGCGGGTGCCTTCTGTGCCCATTCAGCAGTCTCCTACTGAAGACTGGTCTGCAGCCCCCACTGCCCAGGCCACCGAATGGGTAGGCACAGCCACTGAGTGGTCGGTCCTAAGCTGTTCTTCCACAAACTCTTAACAATGGAAATAAGGTTGACGGAAAATAAAGTTTCTAAAAGTTGGGGGGGGGAAGGGGGAAACAAGGTAACCAAGACTCAATAACCAACTCAAGACTTCAGCACTCCAGGATTCTGACTCAATTCCAAGTTCATGGGTTCACAAATTTTCCAAAGGAAAGGAGTTGTCCTGGACACTGGCTGCCCACACCCTCCTCCCAGAGCCATCGTCAGATGCTGACAGCCTGAGGCCTGATACAGAATCGGTAGTATCACCAGGAAGGGGTGGGCAGCAGTTACAACAGCCTAACACTGCCTGACATCACAATAGAGCTTCTAAGGGCCAACAGGTCCCCAACCTAAGTAACCCTTCTTCCCGCTGCATGTGAGATAAAAAGCTGCCAGTGCTCTCTCTCCTGCCGGCAGGGAAACAAGGCTACTCTCCTCTTCCCGCCCTTCCTGTCGCTATTAAGGTCCTGAAATCATTGACTAGTAGCTACTTCCCATGAGCTGTTGCTTTTAAAGGCATTGTCGCCCTGGCAAGCACTGCTCCGTGGTTAGAGCCTCAGGCTGAGCACTGGAGGGTCTCCAGCTCAATTCCCAGTCAAGGGCACCTGCCTGGGTTGCAGGTCCAACCTCCACCTCTGGTCCAGGTGTGTGTGGGAGGCAACCAATCGGTGTGTGTCCGTCACATGGATGTTTCCCTCGCTATCTCCCTCTCCCCCTCCCTGTTGCTTCCTTCCTCCCTCCCTCTCCCTCCCTCCCTCCCCCCCTTCCACTCTCTCTGAATATCAATGGAAAGAATATCCTCATTCCTCTGGTGAAGATCAAAAAAATAATTAATAAAAATAAATAAATCAATAAAGGCGTTGTCTTGTCTTTAGCTATCCTAGTTTATGATGACTTCCATGGAATCAAGGCTCTAAAATTTGGGAGCTACACCAAGCATCTGGACTGGTACAAGGGACTGTGATGTTAGGATAAGATGAAGAACATTAAGTTAATATATCTTTATAATTACATACTTGGAGCACCTCTGGTCAGAAAAGGGGTTAGTCTTCTCCAGCTGCAGAGAGCCACGGACCTTAGAAAAAGGCTGAATTTCCTTCCCTACAGTTTAAAACAGACTTTCTTCTCTCTGGCCTCGTCACTGCTCAAAGTAAAGCAACACACAAGTTACTTCCCTGTTCATTCATTTACTCATAAACACACATGGAGGACAGGACCTGTTACAACAGGAAACAGAGAATCACAGAATTACAGTTCTACAGAAACACCTGTATCTTCACCTACAAAACAAATAACAGTATGTGTCTACCTTACACTGCTATCGGGAGTAAATAAAATAGTCCACTGTGCAGGGCATATTGGTAAACACTCATGTTAGCTATAGGAAAAAAGCAAGACAGAGAAAATTACATGTAGTGTGCTAGCATTTATCTCAATAAAAGGAAAATATGAACATACACAATACACAACCACACATATATACACACACATACTTACATTAAAACCAATGAAAGAATAAATCCTAAAATTTAGGGAAAAGGGGATAGGATATAGAAATTAGAGATAGAAACTAGACTTCTTTAAACAGATCTTGTTTTGTAAATTTGACTCTAGGCCACATATTTAAGTTTTTACATAATCATGCAACAGAATTAAATTTTAAAAAGCAATCCCTCAAAATCAAAAGCAAAAAGAAACAAACAAATTCACATATATATTCAGTTGGTGACAAAGCCACACTTAGAATTATTCTGAGTGACTTTAAGACACAGTAATTTTACTATACAGTCCTAGTAGGACATATATCAAAAGGGGGGGGGGGAACAAAAACAAAACAAAAAGAAATCTTAAATCTTTTCAAAGACTTGCACTACTAGTGGTAGAACTGGGACTATTATTCTGCGACTTAGGAGTCTCAGAATAATTGTGCAATAACACAAATGAGAATTTACACTCGTGTTAACAGGATTTTCAGCAGGAGAGGAAAGAAAAACAGATAAAAGATCAATGAGGTTAAATAAAAAATCTGAAATCCTGAACTGGGATTATCAATATGAATTCATGATTTAGTGTATCTTTAAAAAAAATTACACATTTCCTAGCTCTATCGACTTAGAAGACACAGACACCACGTGCACCCCTGGTGCCTAGCTTGTGACCTCTCAGTACCATTTGCCATCAAAAGGAACCTTAAAGAAAGGTTCCAGTACCATTTGCTCCTTAAAGAAATGTATGATTCCAGGTCTGGAGGAGACAGGTAAGATGAGCCTGGCACATCTTAACCTCCTTGCATTCTGGTCTGAAATCACAGACTACTAGTATTGTGTCAAACTGACTTGGGAGCCAACTTGTCCCAATGGCTTAAAATGGGACAGCTTGAGCAACAAAAAGGTTAATAACTGTAACTGACTGAATAACATTGAATACACATAACCCACGAGTTCATATGGTTACACCAAAAAACTAACTATATTTGGAAATCAAGTAATTATTCTGAAAAATATAAAAGAAAGGTGGGGCCCTGGCTGGTGTTTCTCAGTGGTTAGAGCATCAGCCCACGCACCAAAGGGTTCAATTCCCAGTCGAGAACATGTACCTGGGTTGCAGGTTCGATCCCCAGCCCCAGTCGGGGCACATGCTAGAGGCAACCAATCGATGTGTCTCGCTCACACTGATATCTGTCTGTCTGTCTGTCTCTCTCTGCCTCCCTCCTTCCCTTCCTCTCTCCCTAAAACTTAATGGAAAAAATATCCTCCAGCAAGGATTTAAAAAAATTTAAAAAAGAAAAGGTGGGGAAAATCAAACATTTATCTTACCTTTCTTCTCCAAATTTACTTTGAGGTAACCAAATAACTGCCGAGGGCAAGAGTCTCTATAGAAATGTCCCAGCTACTAAGTGAAGAAAGGATGTTAAATTTATAACATCCCCAGCTTTGACCCTTAATGATCTAGGAATAATTATTGCTAACATTACAAGAAACATGCCAGGCTGTACAGGCTTTCTGATGGAGATTTATAATACTACCCACCCACAAGTTAGTTTTACCAAAAAAAGGAGGCACAGTTAAAACTCGCGCGCGCGCACGCCCTTAAGCTCATTAAACCTCCATATCTAACTACCACTTTACAGGAAACACAGGGACAGGAGGGCAGTTTGACTGAAACTACAGCAATACAACAGGCAAAATCAGACTATGGGAAGCTCCAGAGCAATGCTCTTCAAAATATGATCCACAGACAGGTGCCCATCTGTGAACTTGCTGTCACCAGTCCATGATGAGATAAGTACAGAAATTGAGAGTAAGCATAGAAACATTTAGGGCAAATATAAACAATAATTTTATGTCTAATTAAATCTAACAGGTTTTTTAAATGGGGCTGGTTTTATGTATGCCTTATTTCATTTTTCTGGAAAAGCTGAAATGAACAAGCTAAGAAATTTATACCATTTTGTATATGAAAAGTAAAGGCATTTTTCTTCTTTTAAAAAAACATGTTTTTATTGATTCGAGAGAGGAAAGAAGAGAAAGAGAGAGAGAGACATCAATGAGAGAGAAACACCAATCAGCTGCCTCCTGCATGCCCCCTACTGGGGATGAAGCCTGCAAACCGGGCATGTGCCCTGACGGGGAATTGAACAGTTGACCTCTCGGATCATGGCACGACGCTCAACCAACTGAGCCATACCAGCAGGGCCAGTAAAGGCATTTTTTGAGAAGAGAAATAATATGACTATAGGTAAACTTTAAGATTATCTGACAACAATAAAACCTATCAACTGGAAGAAACAGAGTGTGGAAATGGAGCTGGGTCCTCAGATGACCACAGACTTAGAATGAGCAGCTTCTTTATCACCACCTACCACTTCTTGAATACTTACTACAGGCAGGTTATTAAACCCTTACTTCTATCTTCTCATTAATCTTCACAAAAACCATGCAAGGTTGGAGTTCTGGCTCTGATACTTACTGAACCCCAAAACCCTAGTTTTAAACATGGAGTAACAATGCCTCTTTCACAGGGCTACTGTGAAGACTAAATGAAAAATTGTATATGAGTGTACATTGTAAGTGATCTGGCTCCACATAGATGGTATTTTCATGATTATGATTATTATTTTCTTAAATCTCTCCTGAGAATCAGACAGCTTGGCCTTACTCTTAAAGACTAGAAGACCAAGAGTAAAATCAAAGAATTTCTGGAGCTGGTGATGAGCTTTTAAAGGTTCCTGAGAGCAGAAGCAACAAAGGCATTTCCTGACCAGTCCTGTGAAACCTAAAGCGCGAACTTGTTGGTTTGTGGGCACTCTGTTTGCTGCCTTCCAGGCTCAACAACTGGGGGGAAGCAGCAGCAGATGTTCGGTGACTAGCCAGTTCCTCTTGGAGCTGCCACAGTCCAGGGCATAACACAATGATTTCCAAATAGAGAAAGATCGCAGTCAAATGAAAGACAAGACGGCCGATGTGCTCCACTGCAACTGCAAAGATGTTGTTGTTAAACATAAAGGGGCATTTGAGAAACAGCCAGTGAACGATTAATTAGCAGAGCAAACAAGAATATTTTTGAAGGAAAAAGCTACAGAGGACACAACTTGAAATTATTCAGTTTTGAATTTCTTTTCCACTACTATATATAAAAGGTTTTCTTGTGGAAACCATGAGGTCATTGTTTTCCAGAGTCTTTACTCTAGGAAACAGCTGTGGGGAACCACACAAACAGAGAACACTGCCCTATTTAGTAGCCCCTCATTGTGACAAGTGTACAGACGGGGACAGGAAAAATCCATCAAACCACACACCAATAACAAAACAGAAGTGCCAGATCAAAATAAAACTGTAAGCCACACAAAGGAAAATGCAAAACAACTAAGTCAGGACAAGCATCTGTATTATTATGTCTCCATATCTGCAGAGATAATTCCATGTTTAGACCAGATCAGCTCCTTTCTACATGAGTCATCAAAAACTTAAATGATGCACTTTACACAGTTCCTGACACATGACAGACATTCAACAAATATAACCGAAAAGTTTTCCTAGGGCTCTTATGATCAAATACTGTGACCTGTCTAAAGCTGCAATTACCCGCCCACCTCCAGAACTGCTGCCCATTCTGGGCTTCCAGTCTTGAAGAGCCCATCCCAAGACACCCTGTTTCAAAAGCTCAGTTACTTTCATCTCCTCCTTTAAATCAAAACCACAATGAGGTTTCACTTCACACTAGGATGGTTATTATAAAAAAACAAAACAAAACGACAAAAAACAGAAGATAACAAGCACCGGCAAAGATGAGAAGAAATCGGAGCCTTCATGCGCTGCTGCTGGGAATGTAAAATGGTACAGCCACAGTGGAAAACAATTTGACAATTTCTCAAAAAGCTAAACACAGAAGTAGCACATGATCCAAAAGAACTGAAAACAGAGATTTGAACAGGTACTTGCACACCTGGTTCACAGCATCATTATTGCCAAGGGCCAAAAAGCAACCTTCCGAATCCTTTGAGACACAGTCCAGGTATCACCTCTTTGGTCCTTCCACATCCCTCCCATTTCCCCTCCAGTGCTCTCCCCACCCCGCGTCTGCACAGTGCTTTGTGCACAATCTATCACAGCACCCTACCATATGCAGCTATTTCTGTACCTGTCTGTCTTCCCTTTCTAGACCCTGGATTCCTTAAGGGCATGAACCATCTCACCCATTTTCATATCCCCAGTGCTTTGCAACACAAGACCAGCACAGGAATCAATAAACGTGCTCAATAAACCTGTGCACTTAATAAATCCATATCATGTCTTCAAAAGACCAACCTGAATTTGATTCCTAATGGGTATACACTGACATTTCTGCTGCCCTACACTGTATTCAGAGCTGAGAGCAGATCGTCAAACCATCACGTAAACCAGATTCCAGGACCCTGACTTCCTGGTTTCCCTGGCCTCTCAGACTGCCCCTTCAACAGGTCTGCTCCCTCTCCTGTCCCTTATTTTTTAGCTTTCCCCAATGGCCTGGCCTTGGGCTTCTGACCTTTACACTTATCACCTATATGTACCCGAATCCAAGTCTACAGAGCTAGTCCTAACTCATGCCACATTCCAAACAGTCTATTGCGATCTCCTTAGATATCCCATGACCCCACCCCAACATGCTCACATTAAATGCACAATCTTCTCTGCCCTTGTGCTCCACAAACTGCTCCCCCCAGCTGCTCCACTTCTGTCGGAGACCCCCATTACTTTCCCCATCGCCCAGGCCCGATATGGTGTTCCCTGACCTCTCGCTCTTAGGCTTTCCTTACTAAGCCACGACGTCCTCCAGATGCCTCTTGGGCGCACCCTTCGCTCTTGCTTTTCCATGCCTCATACCTGGGATTGCCCTCCCCCCGCACTTATTTTCTCCTCCACCTGATTCATTTTTTCACTCAACATCAGACCCATTTTTCTAAAATATCTTTTTCCTCCAATCAATGTCTGCACAGCTCAAGAGCCTCAACTGAATCACTACTGATGGCAGCCTCAAAGCTAAATTATTGTGACAGGCTTTCAAGGCCACCCATAATTTGCCTCCTCTCATCTCCTCAGACATCTACATTTCTCTCCAAATCAATGGTTCTCAACCAGGGGCGATTTTGCCCCCAGGAGACATTTGGAAATGTCTGGAGACATTTTTTATTGTCATCAGTGGGATGTGGAGAGGACAGGGACACTAACAAACATCCTATGATGCCAGGACAGCCCCTCACAACAACGAATTATCTGGCCAATAATGCCAGATTTCTCAGCCATGCCACGGCTGGGACAACTGCTTTAAATCAAGCCTCCATGGCAGACAGCCCACCATCCTGAGATGACACCCCTCTTCTCCTTAACTATCCAGGACTTATTTATCATCAAACCCCATTCTAAGCCATATCCCATGGCTTTAAACACCATCTGCAGGCTGATGACTCCCTAATCTTTCTCTCTAGCCAGTCTCAATCAATCTTCTGAACTCCAGACTCCATTATCCAGCTGCCTACTAGATATCTCATGAATATCCTATTTAACACATCTGAAAATGAGCTCCCGATCCCCCAAAATTGCTGCTCCTCAAGTCAGCACTGGTAACCACTCAGTTGCTCAAGTCAAACACCTGAGAGTTATTCTGGATGCATCCCTCTGCCTCAGTGTCCCACTCACCCCCAGCAAGTCCTGTGGGGCCACCTGCAGATAGATCTCAAATCCATCCACTCCCCATCCCTATGCACCTCCACTTTTACCTGATCTATCACAGAAGCCCTGGCCTCCCTGCTTCTGTTCTATTCACGTAATCACCCCATGTTTTAATGAGATCAGAACAGGATTCTGCCCAAGTCCTGCAGCAGCTCCCCACTGCCCTTAGAATAGAATCTAAACCCCTTACGTGCAACTACAAGACCCAGTATGACCCGGCCTCTGCCTACCTGCCCATCCCTTCCCAGCCTCATCCGCCCTCCTCTCCTCTCAAATGTACCAGGTGAGGGAGCAAGGGAAAGTAAGTTACTAGACTGAGAGTATATATGCACAGCTACTTGTGGAGTATGAGTCTCTCCATGTAAAAAACGTGTACATGTTCACATACGCATTGGACCAGCCAGAAAGAATGGTTTTTAAGGAAGACTTGCAAAGTGCCTAGGCGCATGCATGAAGCAGCTGTGGCTGACCTGATGTTCACTCCAATTCAGTACCATGACCTTAGAGAGGAAAACACTACACGTTTCAGCACGTCTACCTGTCGGCTGGCATTTTATGTTGAGACCTGTCCTTTCAGTGGTTGTACTAATAAGGAAACCCCAGACATAGGACTCAGTGTGAGCATCAGCAATACAGGCTGACAAAGTGGAACTCAAAACTCTGGTTCTGCTCCCTCAGCCTCTAGCCAGCAGGTGAACCTCGGTTCCCTCATCCAGAAAGGCCAGGGTCTGCTCACACCCACCCAGGTCTCCTTCCAAGTCAAAAACGTGATGACTCTATCACCTCCTTCCTCCTTTGGAGACTTGGAGCTTCACTAAGACTATAAAGTGACAGCATTTAACAGACAAGAGAACTGACCAGGAAGAGACGTACTTTCTATTTTATACTGTCACAAATCTAAATGTGACCTACACAATTTCTTTTTTTTTTCTTCTAGTTTTTCAAATGAATTCAAGGGGCACCCTGAATTCAGAGTACTTCTTGGAAACCACTGTGAAATTTCAACATACTAAACAGCTTCATACAAACCAGGAAAACGTCTATCAAAGGCCTGTAGCGTGAGTCCATGAAAAATCAAGGTGTGACACCAAGCCATTATCAGCCCCTGATGCTAGCTTGTCTGTCACTCCTCATTTATGTATGTTTGCTCCCTCTGTAACCTGAGAGTGCTCACTAATAAATGAGCACCCCTAGACACCAAAGTTCAAGGAAAACACCATGGGACAGAAAATTCTATTACTTTTTGTTTTGCTGCAATTTAGACAGAGTTCCCACAGTTCTTTTATCAGGAGATCACTATGTTCTAGTTCTTCTTGGGAGCATGGTTTGAGAACTGCTGCTATAAAACTTATCTTTCTTACTTGGAAGATGACCATATATCTTTCTCTTACTGCAAAGGGGTACTGAGAACTGGAAGCCAGAGAGCATCTTCAAGAAGCTGGAGCATCCATGCTAGCACCCTATTAAAGCTGTGACAACCAAAGTATGTCTCCAGACATCACCAAATGTCCCCAGGAGTGAAGGGTGGGAGTAGGCAAAGCACCGTGGCTGAGAACCACAGCTCTAAGAGCAGGTAAACATATCTGCATAAAAAGAACAAAGGATCTAGGTGGCAGCTAGAGAGGTTCTTAAAGCACACCCAGGTTGGGACAGTCAACCCATTTCACTCTGGAAAATGAAAATCCAGCCTTAACCATCATTTAGCTCTTCCAACACCAAAAATCCATTTACCTGGCAAGCTTCTAAGGTCTAATCAATACGGTTAGAAAGTAAGAAAAAACTCTAATTGAAAAATGTACAAAGAAAATTATTAGTAACTTAAGGAAGTTTGAAGACAATAAAAGCACATTCAAAGACATACTAAGTGCTTTTCGAGACCTCAAGACAAACTATCTTGAGACGGTAAAATGCTTTAAACTCCTCTGCGAACTCCAATCAACTGGCAGCGGCTGCCTGGAGCCCAGAGCTGAACAGGATTCTGAGGCTGAGCCCACTCAAGAGGACATGCGTCAGATACCGGTGTCCACCACAAACGGGCCAGTGCGCAGTGGTGGCAACTTCCCCTCACATCCACCTCCCTTGGTGTTCAACTTCCTTAATGCTCAAAATCACAGCCATCGAATTTGGCTGTAATAAAACATTTTGGAAAAAAGAAAATTATCTCCTTGGTAATCCACCAGGCTTACCAAATTGGGGAGAAATAAAGGAAAAAGACGAAAGCTGATCCTACCTCTCCTACTAAAGTCAGCTCTGGATTCTCCACTTCCAGAGGATAGTTTCAACCAGTGCAGCCTACACAGCGCTTCACAATCCACTCACAGCACACTTCTCCCAGGCTTTCTGCACCCCTTCCGCTCCACGCTGTAACCAGCCACCAGCATCCCCTGGGACTTGTTAGAAATGCAGCATCTCAGGCCCCACCCAGCTCTACCAGATCCAAATCTGCTTTGTAACAGAAGCCCAGGTGAATTATAGGCACATAAGGTGTGGAAATAGTGTCCTGGGGAACTTGCCAAGTTCCTCCAGACTCAGTTCACAGGTACAGTATCTTCCCCAAATGAAAGTGCGTGGCACATGGCGGATGAGTGCTTTGGTGGGCTGCCTGGGGCAAGCCCCTCCTCTACTCATCTCTTCTATGAAGGCAGGAAAACCCAAAAGTCCACCTTACAGCCTCCGTGGCAGCCAGCAGTATAAGTGACATGGTCAGAGTCAATGAGGTGTCAGGAGAAGCCTGCTGAGGGGGCTCTGGGCGAACTTTTATTTCCCTAATGACTTCCTGTCCTGATTGGGTAGAATGCCATGAGGTGACAAACATTAATGACAAAAAAACAGTAACAGCTAAGGACAACAGAGTGGAAAACAGAAATGGCCTGGATCCTCGTTGGGCCCATCAAGGCGCTGTGCCACCTGAGAACCACCTACATCTTAAGGAACCATCACTGGGGCTTCCTCTTTCTCGTGCTAAACACACTCCTAACTGGCTGGGTCAACCTTCAATAAATGGGAGGTGAACGAAGGGCTGCAAAGTGAAATCTACTAAAGGTTCAGAAGATTACATTTTTTTAAAAATAGAGCCTCTAAGAATCTGCTCAACTTTACCAAAGCAGGCCTAGAAATCAGTCTCTGCATTTCTAGAATTACTGACTTACTTCTGTTCACAACTTTTTAATGGATAAAAGAATGAACACAATCTCTTAAAAAGCAATGGAGATGTTCTCATACCAAAATGCTGCAGAAATTGATTTTCACGTTTGGAAAAAGAGGAGAAAACAAAACCTAAAACAATGGGCTCTGACCTTGAAAAGTCTGTAACTGCTGTGGCTCCTTACAGGCAACGATAAGCAGAAAGTAAAACAGAAAAAGACTGAGTGGCTGGTTGACTGCCATCCTCTCCCACCTTATTTTGAGATCTCCGACAGGGACCTCACTATTCCAGCCCCCATACCAGTCAAGTATTTCCATTCAGATTTCCAAGATCAAACAGCAACCACCTTTTTCTCTTTGAGAAAAAGAGAACAGAACAACATAAGTATAAATACAATGTAAGTGAAGTGTATTAAAGGGGGGTGCACCCCAGCACCTGTTCCTCCGCAAGAAGGCAAGTCTTCAACCAAGTGCCAACTCCTCAGATAGATACCATTTTACATTTTAATCAAGTCATTCACTTACATAAAAGGGTTTTTGAAAGAACCATCACGGCAGCAATGAAAACCCAGGGCCACTTGCAGTGAGTACAAGACAAAAGTAAAGACGAGCCCAAGGAGAACATAACTGCATTAAATCCCAGCTGCTGCTGCCTACTACAGCCTCTAAACTGAGGCTCGTGCTCTCTGTTTAAAACACAAGGTGGGCAGTGAGCAAGGTGTTCAAGTCAGGCCACCACGCAGCTGAGACTTTCTCTTGAGCATGATCAGGACAGAAAAAACGAAAAAAGAATGGACTTTCTCACTGTGTGGTTTCATTCTACTTAATTTAACTCTATTTATATCTATTTCTCACCTAAAAGTAATCCTCGTACAATCTCAAACCGTTAAGTCCACTTCCTCGGTGCAGCCTAAATGGCCCCACATCCCTGGCCCAACCCTCAGCTGCAACCCGCGCACTGGGAGGACCCCAGGGCCACAGCTAGCCCACCGCCTGTGCCTGTATGGCCCATGAGCTAAGAATAGTTTGTAGAAATTAATATCTGTATTAAACCTGATGATAGGAAACACTCATTCTGAACTGCAATTAAACTAAACGGTTATCCCCTCCAAAAAAAGAATTTCATTTTTCTCATTAGTAACCTGTACTACAAAATATTGTACTATCACTGTACATTTTTGTCAATAAAACACTGAACATTTGTTTTCTCTTGTCATATAGGTACCTACATAATAGCCCCGATTTTGCATCTTGACCACAAAGCCTACACTATTTACTCTGCTGCCCTTCACGGACGTCTCCCCGAGGCTCCACTGGTCCCCGAGGGCACCACTTTCCTCACACCTGGGAAGAGGGACCCCGACCTCCTCAAGGCAGGTTCTCTAGCTACTCAAGTCTCAGCTCCACCGTCACCTCCTCCAAGTGGTCACCCTGACCACCCCCTCCGCGCTGGAAGCGGTCTAGCAGCACATCAGTGGCATCACCAGGTTTTACTTTCTTCAAAGCAGATATTACGCGTTAACTTATTACAAAGTCCTTAACAATAAAAGTAACCAGAGCAGCAAATACACGTGGTGCTGTGCACAGCTGAGGCGTCTTCCATAGGAGGCTGAGCCCCTAAGAGTGCCGATCTCGAAGTCAAAAACGATGAAAAATGGGCAGTCCCAAAGCGATCGATGGGACAGCCAGCCTGGTCTGCGGCTCACAGCCCCTTCACGAGGTCGGCACCAGGGGAACCGGCAGAGAGACTGGGAAAGTCGCCGAGGTCGCACTACTAGCAAGTGACGAGACCGAGACCTGAGCCCGGCTCAACAGTCTCGCTCGCTGTCAAGTCTCCTCGGAGCGCCTGGCACGCGGTACACGCTTAATAAACACGCGATGGACGAAAGCCAGCCAATGATCGATCCCCCTCGCGATCAACCGGTGCACCTGCCCAGCCCGCGGCCCCGCCCCGGGAACGAGCGGCGCCGGGGCAGCAGCGGGCAGGCGCGGGAGGGCGCCCACCTTGAAGTCGCGGCTGTGCTGCGGGGTGTACTCCAGCGTCCAGAGCGCGCGCACCAGGTGCGCCAGCTGCTCCGTGACCTCGCCGGCGGCGCGGCCGGCGGGCGGCTCGGGCTCGGGCTCCGGCTCGGGGTCCGGCTCGGGCTCGGGCCGGCCGGCGCGGTACTGGCCGAGCGCCAGGTACTCGGCGAAGAGCTCGGTGTTGCTGAGGCACTGCAGCGTGGCGTTCATGAAGCACGTGTTGCCGTGGTTCCGGAGCCCCGCCACCCCGGGCACCGGCTCGCCGGCGGGCGGCGCGGGCGCGGGCGCGGGCGCGGCGGGCGGCGGGCAGGGCGGCGGCGCGGGCGGCCCCGGCGGGAAGCAGGCGCGCAGGGCGCCGCGGTCCGGGCTGCCGCCCTCGGAGCTCAGGTGCGAGAGCGTGGACAGCGTCCGGAGGACGCGGCTCATGAAGCTGCCCACCGAGCGCGCGGACGACGGCGACGAGGGCGCGGCCGGCCCGGGCGCCCCGGGGCCCCCCGCGCCGCCGCCCGCGCGGCCGCTCCGGAACAGCCGCTTGCTGAAGGAGCGCTTCTCCTTCCCGCCCGCCGCCGCCCCGGGCCCGGGCGCCGTTACCTTGGACATGGCGGCGGCCGCCCGCGCTCATCCCCGCGCCCGCCCTCCCGGCCCGCGGCCCCGCCACGGCCGCCGCCGCCGCATCCCACCGCGCCCGGCCCGACGCCCCGCGCACCTCCGAGCGCCGCCGAGCGAGCCAGCGGCGGGGCGGGCGCGCGCGCGGTCGGCCAGCTGGGCCGCTCACGTGACCCCCGGCGCCGCCCGCCCGCTGAAGCCGCCGCGCCGCCATGTTGACTGTGGGAACCGAGGCGCCTCCCCGCCCGCGCGGCCTGGACGGGCGGCCCCCGCGCGGTCCCGCCGCGTGAAGCCCGAGAGAGGCCATGTCTAGTGCGGGCGGCCCGGCGCGCGGTGCGGCCCGGGCCGGGTCTCGGGTCTGCGCCGCTCCGACGGCGGAGGCCGGGGCGGGGCGCAGCCAGGACGCCGCCTCTGACGGGCCTGCGGGCGGCGACGACGCGCCCCCGCCCCGCCCCGCCCCGCCCCGGCCGCCAGCCCCCGCGGGACCCGGGCCGCCCGCCGCCGCCCCAGCGCCGTCCCCCCGGCTCGCCTTCGGGCGACGCTTTGGGGTCGCAGCGAAGCCGTGTCTTCAGTCACCCTCCTCGCGGTCAGCCTTGAACTCGCGTCGGCCACGCCCCGGGCCGCGGGTTCGAGCCCCGGTCAGGGCGCCGACCTGGGTGCGGCCGCCACCCCAGGCCCCCTTCGGGCGCGCGGGACGCCGCCGGTGGCCGCGCCCCTCACATCGCTGTCCCGCGCTCCCCCTCCGCTCTCTATAGAAAGAGCAACGGTGAAAATACCCTCCGGAGAGAATTAAATAATAACGACAGTAATAAGAATAAAATCCCGCCAAAGCCAACCTTCATCCATCCATTAAACACGTGGTTACTGCTCTGTGCCAGGCCCTGGCTGGGCGTGCAGGGAGCGCGGCAGGATAGGGAGCCCTGCCATGTCCGCCGGCCCGCCTGCGGCCTCCCCTCTGCGGCCTCTCCTCCTGCGGCCTGTCCTCCTGCGGCCTCCCCTCCTGCGGCCTCCCCTCCTGCGGCCTCCCCTCTGCGGCCTGTCCTCCTGCGGCCTGTCCTCCTGCGGCCTCCCCTCCTGCGGCCTCTCCTCCTGCGGCCTCTCCTCCTGCGGCCTGTCCTCCTGCGGCCTCCCCTCTGCGGCCTCCCCTCTGCGGCCTCTCCTCCTGCGGCCTGTCCTCCTGCGGCCTCCCCTCTGCGGCCTCTCCTCCTGCGGCCTCTCCTCCTGCCGCCTCCCCTCCTGCGGCCTCCCCTCTGCGGCCTCCCCTCCTGCGGCCTCCCCTCCTGCGGCCTCTCCTCCTGCGGCCTCCCCTCCTGCGGCCTCCCCTCCTGCGGCCTCTCCTCCTGCGGCCTCCCCTCTGCGGCCTCCCCTCCTGCGGCCTCCCCTCCTGCGGCCTCCCCTCCTGCGGCCTCCCCTCCTGAGGCCTGCCCTCCTGCGGCCTGCCCTCCTGCGGCCTGTCCTCCTGCGGCCTCCCCTCTGCGGCCTCCCCTCCTGCCGCCTCCCCTCCTGCGGCCTCCCCTCCTGAAGCCTGCCCTCCTGCAGCCTGCCCGCCTGCCCTCCTGCGGCCTGTCCTCCTGCGGCCTGTCCTCCTGCGGCCTCCCCTCCTGCGGCCTCCCGTCCTGCGGCCTCTCCTCCTGCGGCCTGTCCTCCTGCGGCCTCCCGTCCTGCGGCCTCCCGTCCTGCGGCCTCCCGTCCTGCAGCCTGCCCACCTGTCCTCCTGCAGCCTCCCCTCCTGCAGCCTGTCCTCCTGTGGCCTTCCCTCCTGTGGCCTCCCCTCCTGCAGCCTCCCCTCCTGCAGCCTCCCCTCTGCAGCCTGCCCACCTGCCCTCCTGTGGCCTGCCCTCTGCAGCCTGCCCTCTGTGGCCTGCCCTCCTGTGGCCTGCCCTCTGCAGCCTGCCCTCCTGTGGCCTGCCCTCTGCAGCCTGCCCCCTGTGGCCTGCCCTCCTGTGGCCTGCCCTCCTGTGGCCTGCCCTCCTGTGGCCTCCCCTCTGCAGCCTGCCCTCTGTGGCCTGCCCTCTGCAGCCTGCCCCCTGTGGCCTCCCCTCTGCAGCCTGCCCTCTGTGGCCTCCCCTCTGCAGCCTGCCCTCTGTGGCCTGCCCTCCTGCAGGTGCTGGGAAGCATGCACTGTCTCCTTTAATCTCCAGCTCAGTGCCTTTCAAATGAATAGCAACTCTAACCAGGTTTCAAACCCAAGTTTGTTTCAAAGCCCCTAGACTTGACCTCTAAACGAAAGGTCACAGACCCACAGCCAGCACAGGGACCAAGATGAGCCATATCAGTGAGTGAAGAATCCTGGCGGTCCAGTCATCATCGTGACCTATTAATACTTCAAGCTGCTGGGCTCTCGGGCTTGGGGAGGATATCGGGAGTGGTGGGAACCACGGCAAACTCCAAACGAGCATCCTTCTAAAGGGGGACCAATGGTTCCCATGTGGAAATGAGGGCTCAGATCATCTGATTTGTTAAGAGAAGGTGGGAATCCTATTTTTAAATGTTCATTTAATTAGAAAACATAGAGCAGGGGGAAAAGGGAAAAAAAGACATCTTTGGGCTGCCTTCAGGCCCCAAATCCACTGGTTTGTGACTCTCTGTAGATTCTCCTTTTTGCTAACCCTTAGCCTGAGTCCTGGTTACTATAAATCCTACCTTACACCATATTTCAAAGCAATTGGCCCCATAATAAGCAGAACCCTTATGGTGACACCTCCAGGGTGCTCTGTACTGGCCCCCAAATCTCGCCTCCTAATCAAAATATCCGTTCCTCACTGCATGTTGAACTCATCTGGACATCAGGCAGAAAGCAATCTGATCATTCATTCTAAAGGAGTGCAGTGGTCCACGACCTTTGCAGACATGGCTGAGTTTCTTCAAATATGAAAATCGTGGGGCAGGGAGGGACACAAAAAGGAGTAGTTTTTGGTGGAATTTCAAGCAGTCTGACATTGTATCACAGAATCCAGCCATTATGTTAACAAAGCTTGAGGGCTTGCTTGTGTTTCAGAGGCGGGAAGTTAACCCCCAAGGTTAGCTTCCCTGCACCACTTTTTTTTTTAAGCTCGTCTCCATTTTAGACTCAGATGTGCATAGCACCCACCATGCTTGCTCAAAATCTGCAAAAAAGCAGAGACTAGATCTGTTTTGCTGACCATAGATGCCTAGTACTGACCATGGTTCTAATGAATGTTTTGTTAAGTGAGTAAATTGCTTTAGAAGGAAACTGAGCCTAGCAAAAGCTTTTCATTCCCCATGTCTCATGCCGGGAGCCCATCCCTAATTTCAGCCACAGTGATCAACTGTGGAAGCCACTGCACTGTGACAGCTCCCCACTCTCCAGTTCAACACCTGCTGTTTATCTTTGTCTCAGGCTCTGATTTAAAGAGATCCCAAACTCAGATGCTGAGCAACTTTAATTAGGGCTGGAGAATGCAAGCCCCAGACAGATCTGGAATTGGCTGAGATGGGTGTTTCTCCTAGCTGCTGCGAGCAATCCTTAGCCTTCTCCAACAGCCTTTGTCCATGTGACTATCCTGCTGGCTGCTTTGCAGAACACCCTTTCTTTCCTGGCATACATGCCTGCATGCATATGCTAACAGTAGGTACTCACAAATGTTCTTTTTAGATTTATTAAACCAGGAGTCAAAGACCAGGGGAAGTTTACCACCCTGCCTCTCTTCTTTACACTGGAGACATAGCCTGAATATGACCCCACTGCTGGGCCCTCCTCTCCAGTCCACGCAAGCCACTTGGAATCCCACTGTTGTCAAGTGCTTCAAAGAAATTAGAGCTGAGCCCCTGCCGGTGTGCTTAGTGATTAGGTCATTGACCCGTGCACCAAAGGGTCGAGGGTTTGATTCCTGGTCAAGGGCACATACCTGGGTTGCAGGTTTGATCCCTGGTCTGGATCAGGGCGCATGCAGGAGACAACCAGTCAATGTGTCTCTCTCACATGGATGTTTCTCTCTTTCCCTTCCACTCTTTCTAAAAATCAATGGAGCCCAGCCAGGTGTGGCTCAGTGGTTGAGCGTTGACCTAAGATCCAGGAGATTGGGGTTCGATTCCCAGTCAGGGCACATGCCTGGGTTGCAGGCTCGATCAATGACTCTGTCATCATTGATGTTTCTATCTCTCTCCCTCTCCTTTCCTCTCTCTGAAATCAATAAAGATATATTTTAAATAAATAAATAATAAAAATCAATGGAAAAAAATATCCTCTGGTTAGAATTAACAAAAAAAAATTTTTTTTAAAGAAATTAGAGCTGAGCCCATGAACCGATCTGACTCCCTTGATTTACAAGGTCCAGAGAGGGGCAAGCTAGGGTTCCCCACACCCCTTTGAACACTTTCCCCTCCCCCAGCCCAGTACTACCTAGTGGCTACAGCCACCTTTTTCCACCAGCATGTAGCCAAAACCCAAAATGGAATTGGTAGAGTTGAGCAGTAATCGGGAGGGTGGTTTCCTCTGTCACCGGAGTCCAGTAAAATAGGATTCTCTCTGATCGCCCTCGCGTCAGAGTTGCCCTCCATTCCCCTCTTACAGCCCAGCGCCATGGGAGGTCTTGTTCTTCCGTCTACACCTCAGGCAATTCCAACTGGACAAAAGGGCCTTTGCTTGAGCTGTCCCCTCTGGCCCAAGACCCTTCCTTGAGGCTCTTCACTTAGCGAACCTCCCCTGGACCTTAAGGTCCCACCTTAGGTATCAGCCGCTCCAGGAGGCATCCCTCCCGCGCTCTTGGCGCCCCTCAGCCGTAACCCTAACGTTGCTGTGTCGGATCAGCTTACAGCCTGCCACCTGCCCCAAACACAGGCTTCAGCGCAGCCGCAGAGGCTCACCTTACCCATCGCCGGGCTCCTGGTGAGGCAGCCTTCATGTAGCATATTCATCAATTGGCAGCGACGGGCCTAAACAGCATCTGGGCTCCTTAGTGGGACATGTGAACCCCCTTCTCAATCTGCCACCCCAGGCTTATTGATCCCCATGGGGCCCCAAAGTCATCTTATCCCAGCCGGGCCAGAACAGGCCTGGGAAAGAGTCCTTGGGAGGCATTCTCGGATGGCCGCTCTTTAAGGCCTCCCCAAACCACGTTCTACAGGAGATCTCCCACCGCCCGCTCCGGACCCACGCCTTACCCCGAGCGAGGGAAACGGGTTCGAGGCTGCAGTGCAGTTCATGTCACCGTGATCCAAACTTGGTTCATCCCTGCAGCTGCGCCCCTGAGCTGGCACCTTGGGTCAAAGGGAATGCCCATGTCGCACTGCGAGGCCTGCGCTCCGGCTGGCCTCAGAAAGCTTCATCCTGCCAACAATGACGAGTGGGGAGCACACGGTTCCCAAACCCGGACCTGCTGAGTGTTCGCCCTTCTCACGTTGGCAAGTTTGATGAACACAAGGCGGCGTATTGCTGCGCTTATATTTGCAGGAGTCAAGTTAAACACGTGAGTTGGGCTTTTAGCTGTTCAACATCTAAACAGACTTCCCGTTTGGAGGGGATGCCAACCAGGCGAAGCAGCTCAAGCGCCCACGATGAAAACTGGGCAGGGTGAGGGGCAGGCGTCCCCTTCCCACCCAGGGAGGCCACCTAAGAGGGACAAACGACCCCGCCTGCACCGCGGTGCTGGAAGTACTGACCGAGGGTAGCTGGAGAGAATGCAGTGAGTTAGGGAATCTGCATTCAGCAGTGTGGCAGCGAGGGGACAGTGGTGGCAGTGCCAGCAATGGTGGCGCTGAGTGTCCGGCTGCAGCTCTCGGGGCAGGTTCTTCCTGGTGGCTGCCTCCCGGTTACTGCCCAGCCCGGTCCCCAGCTCTGTTTGCTCCGAGCTAAGCGGCGGGCCTCCCGCAAACCCCTTCACCGTGGAAACTCCCGTCAGTTTCTGTTGTTTGCAATGAAGGAAATGACTGGCAACCCCTTTCCTTAGCAACCTGCGTTTTCCCCGCTCTCACCTGCGTACATTATGAGCCCGCTTTCCTCTCGGCGCGCTCCTTTTATAAACGCTGGCTAATACGAGCTCTTGGTACATAAATTATGTTGTTCTTTGGTCTATACCATTCCATTTGGTTATTTACCTTATGTCGTATTTACAGAGTTTTCATATCAAATAGAAAAGGTTAATTATTTTATATACTCACATGGATCAGTTTTTTCACATAGGTTTCTGATTTTTTTTTCCTGATTTTTTTTTTTTTACATGACTAGGCAAGCAAGTTTCCCCCACTCCAAAATAAGGGAACTCATGTATGTTTTCATTTAATGCTGTTATGATTTCTTTCTTTCTTTTTTTTCTTTTTCTTACTTTTAATGTTAGCTCCATCCGGACATGGCTAGCCAGTTGACTCAGCACCAGTTTTTAAAAATTAATGTAACCTTTTCCCCCTGCTTTTAAAAAGTCACCTTTTAATCACATATTAAATTCTCTATATATTTAGGGTTTTTAAAAATTCTGTTCTCTCTCCCTGCTGTGTGTCTGTACCCTAACAATGTGGAGTTAGAATATATTGAAATGTTTGGGAGGGCTACTCCTCCTAGTGTTTTATTGCCTAGTTATTCTCAAAAGAACTTAATCCTTTGGGAGGATTAATTTATATAGATTAATTTAGGGGAAATTGACATCATCATAATATTTATCTTCCCTGAAAATAAAGTGTGTCTTTTTAAAATTATGCAAGTTTTTCATATCCTTAGAGCACTGTAGTTTCCTTCCATAGGTCTGCGTAACATTAATAAATTGATCTCACTTGTTGCCACTATGAGTGGGATACTTATATTTTCCGCTGTTTGTCTCTAGGACAAAATTATTTTGTAACCAGTCACCTGATGTACCGTAGTTCTTTCTTCTGATTTCCAGTTGGTTGTCTTGGGTTTTTTCAGGCAGTCGAGTCAATGCATGAGATAATAACCTGGCCTCTTCCTTTATAATATTTGTACCTCACCTTTCCCTCTCTCTTGTATAATTGCCCTTCCAGAATTCAGTTAAGTAGCAGTAATGAGCGTGGAAAGCCTTGTGTTGTTCCTGACATTAATAGCAATGTCCTCAGGCCTCACTATTACATGGCATGATGCCTGCTTTCGGTTTGAGATATATATTATTTATTGCATTAAAGTGGCATCCATTTATTCCTACTTCAGGAAGGGTTATTATCAGAAGTGGATCTTGAATTTTATCAAACAGACATCAACAGAGATGAACACACACTTTTTTTCCTTTGACCTGTGTCCCCATCATATGCTCCTGGTAGTTAAAAAATATGAGCTCCTTTTAACTAACTGAAGCAGAAAATGAGATTACCAGAAGTACGGCTATCGAGCAGCTCACAGAACTGTCAGGAAAACCTCAGGATCAGACTTAGAAAACCAAGGCAGACACTACATAGCCAGGCCCCCACTCCAGAAAATGGTGCTTAAGGCGTCAATTCTGGTACCACCCGTGAAGCTGGACTTGCTGCTGCCACCAAGCCTGGCACCACCATTGCAGCAGTGACGGCCACACTGCTGGACTCTTGGTTCTGCTACACCCTATGAATAAACTTGAATCATTTCTGATTGAACGCTTTCTTCCACACTTTCCAAATTCTAAGCCCAGAGTGGAAGCATTTATTTGGTTGGGCCAGATGCTTGGTCTAGTCCCCAGCTGCTGGGAAGAAAGGAAGGGACCATGTCTCCTCCAGTTCCCATAGTGTGGACAGAGTGCCTCCCATCTATCTTGACATTCCTTTAAAAAAAAAAAAAAAAAGACTTTATTTTAATGCTGGGCAGCCAAAAATGACAAATAGCCACTGCAAACTATTCATGTGGTGTGTGTCATATTGATAGCAATAAATATGATATGTTACCTACTTGCTAACATATCATATAGAAATTTATATCTATTTTTATAAGAAAGCCAGGTTGCAGTCTGTGCGGTGCTTACTATCCTTGTCAAGTTTCAGTTTGCAGCTTTTTAAAAACAACTGTGAGGTTCCCTATTGTCTTTAGGTTCTGCAACAATTTGAATGTGTTTTCAGCCCTGGCCAGGTGGCTCAGTTGGTTGTCGTCAGGTACACCAATAGGTTGGGGGTTCAGTCGCTGGTAGGGACTCATAGGGGAGGCAACCGATCGATGTTTCTCTCACATTGATGTTTCTCTCTCTTCCTCTCCTTTCTTCTCTCTCTAAAATCAATAAAAACATATCCTCAGGTGAGGATAAATAAATAAATGTGTTTTCAAAGGTTCTTCTTTGTTGTTGTTAATCCTTACCTGAGGATATTTTTTCCAATGAGTTTTTAGAGAGAATGGGGGGAAGAGAGGAGAGAGAGAAACATCGATGTTCGATTGGTTGCCTACCACATGCACCCTGGTCTCGGGTGGGATCGAACTTGCAACCAAGGTACATGCCCTTGACCTGGAATCGAACCTTTGGTGCACTGGCTGATGCTCTAACCACCGATCAAGGCCAGCCAGGGCTCCAACGTTCTCAGAATTCACACAGTGTAGTCTCTGGTCCTGGTGGAGCAGACTGTTCTTTGAAATACCTTGTAACTTTCACCCATTAATATTGGTCGGTCTAAATTTTCTTTCTCTTCTTGAATTATTTTTAGTCATTTTATTTTGCTAGAAAATCACTCATGTTTTCCAGTTTACTAGCAAAATCTTACAAAGACTTGTCTTAAGATTCTACTTTTTCATTTCAGGATCATGGAAATGAGTTAAATATATTTCTTAATTTGTGAATCTGTCATCGTTGGTGAATGGCAATGGCATCCCCTGTCCACCAGTCATTTCTTCTTTTCACGGACATTCACTAAACTCCAGAAGACTGGGTGATGCCATTGGTGCCTCACCCAGACCCTGTGTGCTGTGCTTTGAATTGCTTCCCTTGTGACTATCTCCTGGTGACCACCTTGGGCCACTGGCACTGCCTCACCTGCACACAGAGAACTGGAAGCACCTGGGGTTTATGTCTCCTGGAAGTGGAGGGCGCTTACGAGCAGTGACTATTGGGTGCAGAAATCTGAAATCCAGCTTCTCTGCCTCCAGTCATGACAAATTCTGAGGCATAACTTACATTCCAGAGCTCCCTGCAGGATTAGGCCAAGGCACTCTTTCCAGGACCCTGTCCCAAATTCCATCCTTTCTTCCTTTCCCATGACCTGTTCTCCTTACCCTTTACGAGTTTCTTCTAAGAGCTCTTCCTTAATAAATCATTTACACATGAATTTTCATCTCAGTGTCTGCTTCTGGGGAACTGGCCTAAGCCAAAGATGATTTAACTCAGTCCCTGCCCTTAGAGGTTGGTATAACATCTAATGAATTACATCACAGCACCTGGGCATCATCATAGAGATATTCTGTGAGGGCTGAAGTTAATAACTCAGTCGGGAGGAGATAGCAAACCCTTCATTGAGAAAGTGTTAGTCAATTTGGGTTTTTAAGGATGAATACGAGTTGGCCAGAAATATAGTGTGGAGGTGGGTGTTTCAAGCAGAGATAAAATGGGGGAAAAGTTATAATTATAAATAACATGGTTCCTTCGCTTTTGGAATTCAAACTGTAGTGAGTGAACTTGGGAAGCCAGGTGGGTCTCAGAGAAACTACAACACAGGGATAAATAAGAACTGGAATAAGCAGATGCTGTTCTTGCCTTGAAAGTCAGAGCTGGGTCCGGAGAAGTGAAAATGAGTTTTCCAGGCCAAGAAGGGAGTGAGAGAACCTTAAGAAGAGAAATAACGTGTAATAACATAGGGACATGAAAAGGCTTGATACGTTCAGGGAGCCCAAGTTCAATGTAGCTCTACAAACTCAGAAATACATGGTGAGAAGAGTATGTCCTTTTGGTTCATTTCCTTTTACAAAGTCTAGTATGTCTTGTAAACCTTTCCACCACCTGCTTGATCTTTCTCTCTCTTTAAGCACCGTGGAGCAGGCCTCCAGTCCAGAGCCTGCAGTAGGAACATCACTGGAGTAGTTTGTGGTTCACATTCCACATGGTCTTGGAGAACCTTGCCACTCACTCCCTATCAAGAGGTCAAATCTATGTCCCTCCCTTTTGAATCTTGCTAAGTTTTAGGACTGCCTCAACTGATAGAATTCAGCAGAAGTGACACCATGTGACTCCTGAAACCAGGCGATAAGAGGCAATATACCTTCCATTTGGCTCTCTCTCTCAGGATGTTCACCTTTGGAACCCAGTCACCATGCTGTGACAAAGCCCAGGCCACCTTGAGAGTCCCTTGGAAAGGAACCAAGCCCGAGGCTCTGAGCCCTAGGTCCTGGCTGAGCTCCAGTTGACAACAAGCACCAACTTGCAAGCCATGTGAGTGGGCAGTCCTAGAAGTGGGTCCCCAGCCTTCTTCCACCCTAGTGGTGCCCCATAAAGCAGAACTGAGCCTTCCTTGCCAAGCCCCACCCACATCACAAAATAAATGATTATGTTGTTTCAACCCATTAAGTTATGGGGTAATTAGTTACTACGATTAGATAACCAAACGAGTATCTAGGTAGATCTTAATTACATTTTTGTTTTTCCTCTGTTCATTTTTCCATTTGCCCTCTACTTATAGCTACACTGATTTTTACTTGCAGCAGTGATATGAAGTTGTCTTTTAAAATACATTTACCCCTTGAGTATGGGCTATATTTAGTGACTCTCTTCCAAAGAACAAAGTGTGGAAAGGGACAAATAATAACTTTGCAGTGGAAAGACCTAGCAGACACAACCTTCACCAAATGATCAAGGTTAACATCACCTAGTGATAAGACATGTTGATGGCTTGACCCCTGCATTAGTCACAGTTCTCCAGGGAAACAGAACCAACAGTGTGTGTGTGATTTATTATAAGGAGTTAGCTCACATGATGGTAATGGAAACAGACAAGTCCCAAGATCTGCAGTCAGCAGCTGGAGACCCAGGAAAGCCAAAGGTGTAGTTCTAGTCTGAAGGCTGCCAGACTTGAGACCCAGGAAAAGCTAATGTTTTACTTTGAGTCCAAAGGAAGGAAAAGACTAATGGCCCAGCTCCTGTGGTCAAGCAGGACAAATTCAGAAGAGTGTCAACTTTTTTATTCTATTTGGACCTTTGACTGACTGGATGAGGCCCACTAAAATTGAGGAGAGCAATCTCGAGATTCCAAGATGGTATCTGATTAAGTGGAAGCTACGCTCACACTCTCCCAGGAGCAAACTGGAATTGCAACTAAAATATAGAAAAAACATCCAGGATAATCAACTAAAGACTAGCTGGAGAGAACACTTATAACAAAGGACATAAAGTGGAGACTGCATAGAGGCCTGTAGGAAGTTCAGAGACACAAGAGGGCTGGTCAGGCTCCCACAGGCAGAAGCTGAAGGTCCAGAGAGATATCTCAGCTGTGGAGGTTCCCACTGAGAACTCTGAGGGCTAAACCCCAAGCTGGGCTCCCCATCCCAGAGCACCAGAACTGAGAAAGCTACCCACATTACAACTGGCTGTGAAAAGCAGCAGTGTTTTTGTCTGCGAGGGAGAGATGGCTGGAAATGCAGGCACCCCCTTAAAGGGCCAACACACAATTTCATGTGCAACCACTCTCCTTGGGCTCTGGCAGAGGGAGGGGAGAGTGGACTAGAGGTGTGTGAGGAAAATCAAAGAGTTCTGGCTCTGGGGATAGAGCTCAGAGGGCAGTCATCTGGATTCCTGTGCTGAGTGATTTCCCCATAGTGCAGAGAACATATTTCTCAGGCAGACCTTTACCATCCAAGTAGCTTTTGCCTAGCGGGGGCGGAAGCAATTGCCTCACACATTGGAAAACCTCTTATCCCACTCTGTGGACTTTATGACTTGCTGTGGTCTACAGCCCGAGGCTCATTAAGAGACTAAAATAACAATCAGCCTGCAGGCAGAGGCAGGTCTCTGGGTGCTTTGAGTCTTTGCCTGATCTCCTTCTGAACCCTGGGCTAGGAAAAGCAGACCTCAGTGCACATCTTGGTCCTTTCCAAATGCAATCAGCCTCAGCAAAGGGAGCCACAAGCTGTGGATCACTGAGAGCTCCAAACAGGGTACCCAAGGCCAGTCACAAACAGCATCTGACATCGACACTGGCCTGCACCAGAGACTCTCCAAAAAGACTAGGAGTCCTAGCAGATCTACCTACTACATAGAAACAAACCCAAACAGGAAGCCAAAATGGGGAGACAAAAAAAAAAAAAAAAAAGACCCAAAGGAAAGAACAAAAGAAGTCTCCAGAAGAAGAGCTAAATGAAAGGGAAATAAGCAATCTATCAGATACACAGTTCCGAATACTGATTGTAAGGATGGTCAATAGCATGAAAAAAGGTATGGAAACTATGAAGGAAATTAAGAATGACATAGCAGAAAATAAAGAATACACTGGAAGGAATAAACAGCAGATTAGTGGAAGCTAAGGATGTGATTGGCAAATTAGAAGACAGGGTAGAAAAAAATCACTCAATCAGAGATCCAAAAAGAAAAAACAATTAAAAAACAGGAGGACAGTTTAAGGGAGCTGTGGGACAACATGAAATGTAACAATATTCGCATCATAGGAATGCCAGAAGAGGTCAAAAGTAAGCAAGGGATAGAGAACCTGTTTGAAGAAATAATGGCAGAAAGCTTTCCTAATCTGGTCAAGGAAAAAGTCACACAAGTTCAGGAGGCACAGAGTCCCAAGCAAGAAGAACCCAAAGAGACCCACACCCAGACACATCATAATTAAAATGCCAAAAATTCAAGACAAAGAGGAGAATCTTAAAGGCAGCAAGAGAAAAGCAATCTGTTACCCACAAAGGAGCTCCCATAAGGCTGTCAGTTGATTTCTCATCAGAAACTCTACAGGTCAGAAGGGAATGGCATGAACTAATCAAGGTAATGAAAAGCAAGGATCTGAAACCAAGACTACTCTATCCAGCAAGGCTATCAATCAGAATAGATGGTGAAATAAAGAGCTCCCCAGACCAAAAAAAAAAAAAAAAAAAGGCTAAAGGAGTTTATCACAACCAAACCAGCATTGCAGGAAATGTTAAAGGGACTGCTAATAAAAAGTAGAATGCTTGGTGGGGCTCCCCTGTGAGGTCATCCAGACCAGGGCTTTTGTTTGCTAGAAGTTTTCTTATTGCTGCTTCGATTTCATCAGTTGTTATTGGCCATCCAGGTTTTCTGATTCTTCCTGATTCAGTTTTACATGATCGCACTCATATGTGAAATCTAATGAACAAAATAAACTGATGAACAAAACAGATACAGAGACATAGAAGCATGGAACATACTGACGAATCTCAGAGGGAAGGCAGGTGTGAGAGAGTGGGTGGGAAGAGATTAATTAAAGAACTTATATCCATATATGCATAACCCATGGACACATGCAATAGTGTGGTGGAGGCCTTGGGGGGATGTGAGGTGGAGGGATCAATGGGGAAAAAAGGACATCTGTAATACTTTCAACAATAAAGATAAATTTTAAATAAACAAACAAATAATAAATAAATAAATAAATAAATAAATAAATAAATAAATAAATAAATAATAAATTGTTAATCTCATCCAAAAACAACCAAGGGCTTCCAGTCAAGATGGCAGTGTGGGTAAATCCTACACTTGCATCCTCCCACAATCACATCAAAATTACAACTAAACTACAGACAACCATCATTCAGAACTGGCAGAAATCTAGTTGAACAGAAGTCCTACAACTAAGGATATAAAGAAGAAACCATATTGAGACTGGCAGAGGGGCAGAAACCAAAATGGGCTAGTCCTACACCCACATGTGGTGGTTAAAAATTGGGGGGGATATCTTGGCTGCAGAGGTCCCTGCTAAGGAGCAAGGGGATCCCAGTCCCTCACCAGGCCCCCCTAGTCCAGGGTCCCAGTGCCAGGAAGAGAAGTCCCCATAATTCTGGCTGTAAAAAAGCAGTGGGAATTGTGCCTGAGTGAGACAGAGGCTGCTAGAGGCCTGGGCAGTCCCTCTTAAAGGGCCCATGCATGGACCCTTTCTCCAATTCATTAGCCCTGAGCTCCAGTGCTGGACAGCAGCTAGAAAGGCACCAGAGACATACAGAAAGGAACTGAATTGTCTGGCGTCAGAGTGGAACTGGAGGGGCAGCTTTCTCCCAGACAGAAGTGCTTGCAGAGTTCATTGTTCCTTTTCTGACACCCCCCCTTCACCCCCTCCAGAGCCAGCAAGCTGTATCATATCTGAGGCTCCATTAAGCTGGTTATTAGTGTTTTCCCTGCCCTCCTGATTCCCTGAGACCCTGCTCCCCCACCTCCCCAACTTGTGGGCCCCCCCAAGCTGCTTCCAGTGGCTTTTCCATACAAATGCTTGGCTCATGCTTCAGACTTTCCTAAAATCTCTCAAACAAGCAGTATCTGGCCTCAGTGTGCCCTGTACCTCTCACTAAGTGGCCCCAGGCCTGGCACAAATGGTAGCAGGCCTTTGTTCACAGCTTGACTTCTCCTGGGCACCTCTAAGCCTAGCACAAGCAGTAGCCATCTGCATATTGTTTTGCAGCTCATGCTGGGTGGCCCTACACAGAGCACAGGCAGCAACTGACCTTGGCCTACGCCTCCTAGGAGACCCCAGAGCCAGAGCACCTGGGGGACAGCTTCAGAGCACATTGAAACACTACCCAACCACCTCCACAAGCAACACACTCAAGGAGTGGGCTCAGCAGACACCAGAGCCCCACTGAAGTAAGTACTGCTCCATGGGGTGGGATTCTACTCAGCTTATCCTCCACAGTGGTCAGAGCCAGTCCTTGCAGCCAATCAACCTGGGGGTAAATCACTCCAATGACATGCCAACAGCAATCAAGGCTCAACTACAACAGGAGGGTGTGCACAGCCCACGTGGGAAGTGGAACACAACTGGAGCGCCCAGCTTGGGTTACTGGGGAGGCTGTACCACTAGACCCTACTGGACACCTACTACGTAAGGCCACTCTACCAAGCCTGGGGGATGTAGCAGCTCTACCTAATACATAGAAACAAACACAGGGAGGCTGCCAAAATGAGGAGACAGAGAAACATGTCCCAAATGAAAAAACAGAACAAAACTCCAGAAAAAGAACTAAACAAAATGGGGACAAGCAACCTACCAGGTGCAGAGTTCAAAACACTGATTTTAAGGATAATCAATGAACTTAGGAGAAGAGTAGATGAGCTTTGTCAGAAATTCAACAGCATAAAAAAGGATGTGGAAACCATAAAAAAGAACCTGTCAGAAACCTACACTAACTGAAGTGAAAAATAAGTTACATGGAATCCTTAGTAGAGCAAATGAAGCAGAGAATCAAATCAGTGATTTGGAAGATAAGGGAGCAGAAAACAATCAAAACAGAAAGAAAGAAAAAAGAATCCAAAAAAAAGAGGATTGTATAAGGAGCCTCTAGGACAACTTCAAGCATACCAACATTTGCGTCATGGCAATGCCAGAAGGAGAAGAGGGAGGGAGCAAGAAATTGAAAATCTATTTTAAAAAATATTGACAAAAAACTTTCCTAATCTGGTGAAGGAAATAGACTTACAAGTTGAGGAAGCACAGAGGGTCCCAAACAAGATGAACTGAAAGAGGCCCACAGCAAGACACATCATAATTAAAACGCCAAATGCTAAAGACAAAGAGAGAATCTTAAAAGCAGTAAGAGAAAAGCAGTGACTTAACTACAAGTGAGCTCCCATAAGACTGTCAGCTGATTTCTCAACAGAAACCTTGCAGGCCAGAAGGGAATGGTAAGAAATATTCAAAGTGATGAAAAGCAAGAACCTACAACCAAGACGAAGCCACCCAGCAAAGCTATCATTTAGAATCAAAGAACAGATAAAGAGCTTCCCAGAAAAGAAAAAGCTAAAGAAGCTCATCATCACCAAACCAGTAAAAGAAATGTTAGAGTCTTCTCTAAGAAGAAGAAAAAGATCAAAAATGTTAATAAAATGACAATAAATACATTTCTATCAACAATTGAATCTAAAAAAATAAAATAAAAAAAGAAGCAGAACAAAAACAGACTCATAGATACAGAGAACATTTTTAAAAAATATTTTAAAATTGATTTCATAGAGAGGAAGGGAGAGAGCGATAGAAATAGTAATGATGAGAGAAAGTCATTGATTGGCTGCCCCTCCTGCATGCCTTCTACTGGGGATCAAGGGGGCAACCTGGGCATGTGCCGTGACTGGGAATTGAACCATGAGCTCTTGGTTCATGGGTTGACGCTCAAACCCTGACCCATGCCAGCCAGGCTAGAGAGAACAATTTTGATGGTTGCCAAATGGGAGGGGGTTTGGAGGGCTGTGTGAAAGAGGTGAAGGGATTAAGAAGTACAAGTTGGTTATTACAGAATTGTCATGGGGATGTAAAGCACAACATAGGCAATATAGTCAATATTCTAATAACTCTGTATGGTGTCAGATGGGTGTGAGATTTATCAGGATGATCACTTAGTAAGTAATGTAATGCATAATCACTGGGGTGTACACCTGAAACTAACATAATAATGTATGTCAACTGTAATTGAGAAATAAAAAATGATTTAAAGTAATAAAGGAGGCTGCCAAGGCAAAGAGTCAAAGACAGAAACAGACAAGAAGGTCACAGTTCCACAGGCACAATTCTTCTTGCAGTCATACCAAGGTATATAAAAACTTCTTTCCCACCTTGATTCTAACCAACCTCCTCAGAAAAATAGAACATCCATTCAGGTTTCATTCAAAAATTTTACCACTATCATTCAAGCATTAGAACCACAAAAATATTTCTATGCTTTTCCAGGATTAATTGGCTTTTAAAATATAAAACATAAAAGCTTTTTATCTGCTAGGTGGATGCTGCCCTATTCATGCATCATTAAATTAAGCCAATTAGATCTTCAAAACACCCAGAATAATGTTTAACCAAATATCTGGGCTCCCTGGGACCCTGTCAAGTAGACACATAAAATTTAACATCAAGCCCTAATACAATGTGATGAAGAGGACACTTTACCTCTGTGGTATTCTTTGCAAGACCATAACCCCAGTCTAATCATGAAGAAAAACATCATCTAAACCCAAATATAGGGACATTGTACCAAGTGACTGGTCAGTACTCTTCAAAACAGCCATGGTCAGGAAAACCGAAGAAGGACTGAGAACTGTCAGAGACCAGAGGTGACAAAGAAGACGTGAGGACTAAATGCAAGGTGGCATCCAGGGTCGGGCCCTGGCACAGAAAGAGGTATTAGTAGGAAATGTGATAAAATACAAACAAAACCAGAACATTAATAGTGTTACACCAACGTTCATTTCTTAGTTTTAATAAACGTACCACAGCTGTGCGAGATGTTAACATTGGGGGACGCTCGGGGAAGGCTATATAGGAGCTCTATATTATCTTTACAACTCTTCTGTAAATCTGAAATTATTCCAACATTAAAAAGTTTGTTTAAAATGCATTTAGATTAAAAGGAGGGGTGGATTTTAAAAATAATATTGAGTAATCATAAAGTCAACTTTTGTACGAATTACTTCAAAATGACAGAGGAACAGGGAGAGTTCGCTGCTGGGCACCTTGAGCAGAAACTGATGCACCTGCTTGATTCAGGAGCACACACTAGGGGCCTCAGCTTCCAGATGTCTGAGATAGGGAAGCCAGAACGGAGCGGGGGGCGGGGGTTCTGGTGACCCTCCCTCACATGGCGAAAGGCAGAGGGCAGTGTCCTCCTGGGGACCGTGAGACCAGCTCAGATGGGAGTTAGGGAAAATGGAACAAAAATACAGAGGATGCCATCAGTTGTCACTTGGATGTGATGTGATGGGTAATAATTGTCCAAATGAATAGGAGCCTTGGAAATGTGAGGATAGGGGGATTTCTAGAAAATGGTGCAGAGTAAACAGATAAATTTTTCTCTGCTCCAAACCAAAACATTACTAAGATGAGAGTAAAAGAATAAAATGATATAAATCCATAGACAAGAGATCATAAAATGGGGAGTACTGTTGATGAGAGATCAAGGTTCCATCAGGAAAACAGAAGCCGCTGTGTATTCCAAGTAGGAAGGGCTTTAGTCTGGGGAAGTGGGGGCTCGCCCCGTCGCTGGAAGGCTGGGGAGGAGGGCAGCAGGCCACTGTCATCAGCCTCGGCCTGTAGCGCCAACGTGAGTGAATCTCAGGAGCAGCCCAGAAGCTCGGCTGCAACCCCGGGGCAGGGCCCGGTAGGAGGCGAGGCTGGTGAGGCCGTTACCTTGGACACCAACTTTAAGGGGTGTCAACGTAAGCATTCAAGCCTGTGAAGAATTTTTGTGAGTTTATTTGAGCCAAACTGTCGACAGTTGCCGAGAAGCAAAATCTCAATGGATTGAGCTAATGCTCCCGAGAATGGCAGTTTGCACCTTGCTTTACAGATTCCGATCAAAAGAGGAGACCTAAGTGCGTTTCATGAAATCCACGGGTGATGGATCAGGGAGGCGGGAGAAAGCGAAGCGGGGGAACCTCTGGGACTGGACAGAAAGTAAAATGCTGGACACACTTCTTTTACTCAGGTGGGTGCAGGACAGTTAACAGTCCACGATTAGCTCAGTAACGAGGGGATCTGTGGTCTCCGCAGAGCGGTGCCTGTGCTTGGAGGGGCCAGAAAAAGGAAAATTACTCTGACATCCCAAAGATATGTCATCGTAGATGCAAAGAGACAATGGACAGGCTCAGTTAAGGTGAAGATTGACCTTCGTCAGAAGATGCCAGCCTAGGACATGAGTACCCACCCAAAACTGCTTTTAGTTAAAAAGTTTTCATTTCAGACCATCCTTTGTGGTTACTTTAGGCCAGGTTAGCATGTGGCCCCTTTTCGTCGACAGGGCACTGGAACATGTGTGAGGGTTCTCCAGGGAAACAGAGCCAGTAGGAGATGTGTGTGTGTGTGGAGATTTATTACAGGAACCGGCTCACGCAGTTGCGGAGGCCAGGAAGTCCCGCAGCTGGGGGTGGAAGTCTCAGTCTGAGTCCGAAGGCCAGAGAACCAGAGACACCCATGCCTGGGCAGGAGGAGGTGGAGGTCTCAGCTCCAGCAAAAAAATGAAATTCACCCTTCCCCCACCTTTTAATTCTATCAGGCCTTCTGTGGAGTGGGTGGATGTCTACCCACACTGCTGAGGGGTCTTCTGAACTCAGTCCACCGACTCAAATGCTCATCTCTTCCAGAAAGATCCCCAAAGGCACACCTATAAATAATGTATACCAGCTACCTGGGCATCCCTTCACCCAACCAAGTTGACACATAAAATACAGCATCACAATTCACTTACCAAATAAAGAATATTTTAATGCAATATTGTTTTAAAAACAAACCTGTGGAAGAAAATGGGTCACATACTAAGTCTGACACGCTCAGGGGAGGCCTGCAAGGTGGCCTTGCAAGCTCAGAAACCGAAAGTAACCACAAGGATGGTCTGAAATTAAAATTTTTTAACTAAAAGCAGTTCAATTCACAGTTTGATTCCCGGTCAGGGCACATGCTCGGGTTGCAGGTTCGATCCCCAGTGGGGGACGTGCAGGAGGCAGCCGATCAATGACTCTCTCATCACTGATATTTCTCTCTCTCCCTCTCCTTTCCTCTCTCTGAAATCAATAAAGACATATAAAAAATTTTTTAAAGAAATACTATGCAGCCATTATAAAAAATAAGATATGAGTTTACATGGAAAGATGATCGTAATTTGTAATTAAGTGAAAAAAGATTGAAGAAAAACGATTGAAGATTAAGTCCACCTGGTAATCTAGTTCTCTATATTTGTATAACAATTTTTAAGTCTGAAAGAATACACATAATTGGTAATAATGAGGTGGGATTTGTGTCTGAGGTAAGTGGTTTTTATTATTATTATTATTTTAATCTTCACCTGAAGATATTTTTTCCATTGCTGTTCAGAGAGGGTGGGAAAGAGAGATAGAAGCATTGATTGGTTGCCCCCCACAAGAGCCCTGACCAGGGTGGGGGTCAAGCCTGCAACTGAGGTACGTGCCCTTGGCCAGAATCGAACCCGGGACCCTCTAACCACTGAGCCAAACTGGCTAGGGCATAAGTGGTTATTATTAAGCAAGATTTTCATTTTTTCTGTAATGCTTAACATTTTTACAATGATTAATCTTATCAAACAGAATTTAAGTACATTTTATTTTTTTTAAAAAAGGGGGATAACTGAGAAAATATTAATAGCTATTGAAATAACAAACTCCCTCTTTATCATCTAAATTAATTACTTGCTAAGAGATGCTTGAAAACATTGCGGAGATCAATCAATTGTTGAGTAAGCTATTGATCAAGCCATAAAGCAACAGGTCATCCACTCCATCAGTAATGAGTAAAATCCTGAAATGCACATGCTATCTCAATGGACCCATATAGCTAATGATTTATTCTGATTTTCTAAATTTTTATTATGGAATTTAAAAAGTTGATTTGAGAGAGAGAGGAGGAGGGAGAGAGAGAGAAGGAGGGGAGAGAAATGTGGATTTGTTGTTCGGCATATTGATGCCTCCTTGGTTGTCTTGTATGTGCCCTGACCTGGGGTCAGAGCTGCAGCGTGGCCTGTTGGGACGGTGCTCTCACCAGCTGAGCTACCTGGCCAGGGCATGACATTTTCCGAACATAGAAAACAGGCTGAAAGACTTGTACATTGAGCATCCATTCTTTTTGCTCCAATATAGACTGAATTCCTGCCCTCACAGGTCTTGAAGCTCTGTGAATGTTAGCTTACTTTTCTTCCCCTCCAGAGCCTGAACATTCTGGTCCCTGTTCTCGGTCAGCCTGGCGCCTCTCCTATTAGGAAGCTCCAAGTCCAGCTGGGTCCTGTTCATGTTGGCTACGGCAGCGCCCCGCCTTTATCGCTCACGTTCCCAAATCCGAGGAGACTGTGTAACCTGCTCTGCATATCTAGAGCTAGCTACTCAATTTGTGGGGCCCAGTGAAAATGAAAATGCAGAACCCTTTGTTCCTAAATTATTAAAAATTTCAAGGTGATGACGGCGAGCGTTGAGCACAAGACCCTTCTAAATGCAAGGCATGAAGCAACCACACGAGTCATGCGCCCGTGAAACTGGGCCTCTGTGTATCGTTCATAAGCAAGCTCAAGCCCTTTTGGAATACAAAAGTTGTAATATAACTGTCTCTCCGCAGCCCATCCAACCCTCCTGCCCGCGGTTAGCTGGGCATTTCCCTTGCTGAGACAACCCATTCTCCTCAGCCATAACCTTCTAGAGCCACGGGAACCAGCCATAACCGAAACTGGAGCTGGCCTGTTATGGTACTCACTCATTCATAAAATATTCATTGAGCCCTTTTGTGTGCCAGGCACTGTTCTATCTACCCTGGGGATAAAGCAATGAGCTAAATAGGCAAATATGCCTGCTCTCAAGGAGCTTACATTCTAAAAGGAAAGACAGACAAGATACCAGTAACATACACAATTTGAAAATTGGTGCTATGAAAAAAATAATAAAGCAGGAAAGGGGAATTCTCTGAAGGTTGCAATTTTAAATAGAGTGGTCACACAAGGTGGTGGTGTGCCTTCCAGAGAAAGCATGTGTGTTAGATAAGCTTCGTCCAGGTGTAAGTTACAGTGCTGTTGATGAATCAATAACATATATTAAATAAGGTGTCTTCTAACAGAAACACATTTTTAAAAGTTATGCTTCGAGCCCTGGCTGGGTGGCTCAGTTGACTGGGCATCATCCCGAGCACCAGAAGGTTCCCTCTTCAATTCCTGGTCAGGGCACATGCCCGGGTTGCGGGCTCCATCCCTGGTAGGGGGCGTGCAGGAGGCAGCTGATTGATGTTTCACTGTCACATCGATGTTTTTCTCTCTCCCTCTCCCTTCCTCTCTCTCTAAAAATCAATAAAAATATAAAATAAATAAATAAGTAAATAAATAATAAAAGTTACACATCGATGGGTTAATGACTATGTTGTGAGCAGAGGCTCGCAGGAACCTGCGTCTGTATTTCACCTGGGAGCAATGATCTGGTATTTGCTAATCCAGTGTTTGTGGTGACTTTACAGAACATAACCACCACAAGCACAAGTCTCAGGCATCAGCTGTACGTTTCTAGTTCTAAAGGCAATCCGACTGCTCCGCCTCTCCTCTGTGGCAGCTGAACAACCTGGCTGTTGGAGGTCACTTTCGCTACTTCATCCTTTCTGTGCCCATCGCCAAGCTGCAAGTGGCATTTTGTGGGACAGGAGCATCCGGTTAGAGACCTCCGGGGTCCAGGGAGAACCCACAAACACATCCGTGGCTGCTGTCCGCGGTGCTGACCATCGAAAGCAAGCTCTCTGCATGAGAGGCAGCATCTGGAAAATTTTAAGTGAATATAAGGATCCTGTCCCCTAGTCCGCAGCGATCAAAGAAAGCAGGTTCTTTTTTTTCTTTTTTTAAAAATTTACCTTTATTGTTGACAGTATTACAAATGTCCTGCCCTTTCCCCCCATTGATCCCCTCCACCCTGCACTCCTCCCCCCAGGCCTTCACCACACCTTTGTCAGTGTCCATGGGTTATGCATATGTGCATGTAAGTTCTCATGTTCTCAGGAGAGCAGGTTCTTAAAAAGACTGGATTAATGAACATGCACCAAGAGACCCTTGATCTCACGCTCCTGGGGCAAGGTAACATCCACAAGAAAGGAATCCTGGAAAGGGCCAAACTGGGGAGCAAGCTTACTCACTGGGCTCCCACACTTATTCAGTCCAATGCTACTGAGGCTGGAGCCCTCATATCAGTTTAACCAAGTCTCCTCAGCCGCTTGAGATCTCCTCCAGCTCTCCAGAAGATTCAAGATCTCCTGCCATATCTCATGACTGAGTTCCTGAGTCCATGATCCCTGACACTGATCTCTAAAACCCAGAAACTCTGCAGAGGTATTACACAAAGTTCCAAGGACTATAAATACATTGTAGAAAAGTGATACATCAGATAAACCAAAATAAGAGAGTTTCACTGAAACAACTATGGATTGCAAATGCCAAGAAGGCAAAGGGAGGGAGATTATAGAAGACTAGATGTTGACGAAGCAAAATTGACTCTGATTTTGCTTTGGGAGAATTTCCCTTTCCTTATTCTCAGCACCCGTGTTTTGGGAGAAGCTGATTCTACTCGAAGGTGAAGCACGGAATCCAAACTTGTCCGCTCAGTGCATTCTATTACTCAAATAGTGGTGTTCAATTAGAGGCTGAAACGTACCTCAGGCAAAGTGATAAGGCCCAGTCAGGATCATTCATAACTAAGCCTACAATCTGTGCTTGAACTACCAGTCCTGCTGGACTAAGCTGTGTGCATGCGAGCTGGAGCTCATGCAGTCATCTTATGACTGTGCTGGACAGAGAATGACATGAACACTGAGAACACAGAGCCAAGACTTAAAAGGCAGAGAAACCAAGTCCTGGTGACATCTTTTGAGTCCAGGTTTAAGCTGGGCCTAAGGCCAAACTCCCCAGTACATGAAATAATTTCTTCCATTCTTAAACCTAAGCTAGTTCAGAGTTGTTTGTTTCTGATATTTGCAACATACACAGTCCTAAATGACTTACAAATAAATACTAGAAGTGGAGTGTTTCAGGTGATACAGGCTAAAATGTAGACTTGGTAAGGGCCAAGTAAGTGGCATATAGGGCCTTGAAAACCCTTCTGAAATAACTGGAAAGTTGGCAAGAATTTTCATCTATTAGCAAAATAGATGAAACTCTCTCCAAGGGAAAGTTTTTGTTAGCTGGCTTCAGAAGCATGCCCTTTCTGGAACCAACTATGGCTATAGAGAAACATGTTATGATTGGTGCTAAGAATGGGATTCCTTCTACAATTACATGGACAAAATGTAGGGGAAGATAATTCTTCAAAGGAAAAGGTAGGCTAAGTTGCCAGTAGAAAGTAGAATGGGTTTCATGCAGGCAAGAGAAACAGATTCCATGAAGAACTCCCCTGTGACAATTATCCTGTGCGTAGTTTCAATAGCCCTCACCGTCATAGGTAATCCGTGCATGTCTCTTGATCTTCAAAGAATCTGATTAATTTAAAAAGTCTTTCTTACATTAGGAAAATTATGCTACTTTTGTCAGAAGCATGTGTGCCCTTTGGGGAAAGAAAGTAGAAAATAGATGTAACCAATAACCAAGGACTTACAAAGAAGGCCACAGCAAGACTGGTAGTAGGTGCAGAGACTCCAGAGTGTTGACCAGGCTCCCACACGCACCAGCTGAAGTTCAGGAGAGATATATCACCTGTGGGGGGGTCCCCCTGAGAAGTGTGGGGTCTAAACCCTAATCTGGGCTCCCCAGCCCAGAGCACCAGAACAGGGAAGGGCATCCACATAACATCTGACTGAAAAGCAGCGGGGTTTCTGTCCACCAGGGAGAGAGGGCTAGAAATGCAGGCACCCTCTTAAAGGGCCAACACAAAATACGCAGAAAATTTTGTTTGCAGCTCTTCACCCGGGGCTCCGGCGGAGGGAGGGCAGAGTGGACTAGAGCTGTGTGAGAAGAGTCTGGGGTTGGTGGCTCTCGGGAGAGAACTGAAAGGTCAGCTGCTAGGATCCCTGTGCTGAGCCAATCCCCCATACTGCAGAAGCCACCTTTCTCAGGTAGAGCATTCCCTTCCATGAAGCATCAGCCTTTGGGGGAAGCAATAGCCCCATCCCTTGGAATTCCTCTCACCCCACCCTGTGGAGCTTACACCCTGCTGAGTACAGCCGGAGACTCTTTAAATGACTGAGCCTAATAGACAGCTTGCAGGTGGAAGTGGATCTCTGAGTGCTTTGAGACTTGCTGACCTGCCCTGGGCCCTGGGCAGGTAAAAGCAGACCTTGATGAGCAGCTTGGCCCTTTCCACATGCTCCCATGCCCACAAGAGGGAGCCACAGGCTGTGGATTGCTGATAACTCCAAAAGGTTGCCCTGGGCCGGTCACAGACAGCATCTGACATTAGCCTGCATCAGAGTCCCTCTGAAGAGGCGTAAGAACGAATGCGCCTAGTGGCCAGCTTCAGACAACAATAGAGCAGGATCCAATAAGCTTCTCAAGCAGCATATCCACAAGGAGATATTGGCAGGCACCAAACCGTGCTGAGGCAAATTCCACTTCACATGGTCAGCACCTGCACAGCAGCTTGCACACTGTATTGGGGGCTGAGCCTCACTGTCAGCAAGCCTGAGAGTTGATCCCATGCATGAACAAGCCTATAGCAATCAAGACTCAATTACAACATGAGGACCCACATAATGCACACAAGGGTCATTCTTAGAAAACAGGTGTGACCAAATTTGCATTTCTCTAATACTACAATTGGCACTATTGCCCCCCAGGTAAGATTGTATACAGAAACAGTATCCAGGTCACTGTGTCTGATTAATGAATAATAGTGAGCCTTGGCCAGGTGGCTCATTCTTTGTTGGTTGGAGCATCATTCCATATACCAAAAGTCTGTGGTTCCATTCCTGGTCAGGGTGCATATGCGAGGCAACTAATCGATGTTTCTCTCTCTCCCTCCCTCTCTCTCCCAAATCAATAAAAACATCCTTGGGTGAGAATTAAAATAAATAGATAAATAAGAATGACCTTTTATCATTCTGCCACTCCTTGTGAGCCCAGAGAGTCAGAGGACATCATTGATAACTTTTGGAATCTTACTACCTTGTTACGTAACATCACTGTGAGCCTGGAAATCTGAGCCCCATTGAGCCCACACCAAGATTTACAACAAGCTGCAGGTCCTGTGGAGATAATTTGGTAAACTCTGGGTTTTACCGAAATAGCTAAAGAGGTCCAGGGTTAAAGACAGTCATAGTTCAAATTACCCTCTTCCCTGTTAGTAGGGCAGGGTCCTCACTGGTGTCATCTGGCATAGAAAAAACATTCCCAGAAAATTTGTAGATTCTTCACCCAGGACTGGATGTGGAATAGACTCACTTTAAGGACCAGAAGATGGCATCGCCCCATCCATGTGGGAAGATAGGATTTTTGTTCTCTCTCTCTATCAGTTGGGACTCTTTTGGTTTCTAGTGAGAGAAGCTGAATTCAACATGTCTTAAGCACCATAGAAATCGATTGGCTCATGTGACTAAAACATCCAGGAGGTAGACTCAGTTCTAGGTAGTACTGGGTGCATTTTATCATCAGAGCTATCATCTCCGTCTCTCAGCTCTGCTTTTCTTTTGTTGGTTTCACTCCCAAATCCCATGTGATAACCCTCCCCCAGCCCCCAGCTCTTGGATAAAACACAGTCCTTTCTACTTGCAGCCCAAACAGAAAGAAGAGTCCTCCTTTGTAATCTTCCAGAAAATGTTCTGGATGTGCATGGCTCTCATTGGATTGAATTGGGGCCCATGCCCACTCCTCAACAAAACCCTGTGACTTGAGTGATAAGATGAGCTGATTGGCAAGAGCCAAAGGTGGAATCAACCCAACTTGAACCACAGTTCGAGGATGGAGAAAGGGGGATGAATGCCTCTCCAAAGGAAATTCACAGATGCCTCCAGAATAGGATGAAACGCATGTTGGTAGAAAAAAAAATATGAGCACTACACCATTGCTTTTGGCGAGCAAATTTATGAAGCCTGTGCATTTAGGGGGCAGTATAAGTCTCATCCAATATTGCGTTTTCTTAAGTCTCGGAGAAGGGGTAGCATTGACAGCAAAGGGAGCTGTCGGTTCACCTCCCTTTAAGGTTCCTTCCTCACTTAGAGCCACATTCACAGAGTTGCCCATTCAGCCACAGTGGAGGCCCTTACTGCCATCTTTGTGCTATGTGTTCCTTTCCTCATGGTGCCAGCTTATTAGGCCAGGGGTGAGGACACTTGACTCATAGAACCTAGTTCATTGGCAGGCCAGTGGCCAAATTCTTCCTAGGGATCCACTGAGACTAAGAAGTGGGCTGGCAACTCAAGAAAGCCCAGAACGTTCCTTGTTCCCATTCTCCCGAGGCCTTGTTTGTGTTTCCCTGGGTTCTGTAAAAGGCTTCTGCCTGCGTGAGCCCCATCATCTCTTGGTTTTGCTTACACTAACGCGAGTCTGTTTCTGTTACTCGAAACCAAATGTCTTTACCAAGACTAATTCCGGTCCCACGATTCCAGTAGCATTCAGAAAGGAGGAGCTGATTTTGAATGCAAGCGATTTTGGTTTTCCCGTAATGTGGCCCCTGCTGGTTGCATTTCCTAGGCTCTGAGCTCTTCCATCTGAGCCTGTCATTGGTCCCAACAGTCCTGAAATACTTGGGTCTTTCAAGGCTTCTGTCTGAGGGACGTTGTATCAGTTATCGATTGCTACAGCAATGTTGCATGATTGGTGCCACTGGGAGGTCGGTTAAGCAATTCTGTTGATCTTGGTTGGGCTTGATATATGAAAAAACAACATAGGAGGAATTGTAGGGTTAGGATAGCCATTAGAGAAAAAACACATATAATAAGTAAAAATTACTTGTAAGCCCGCCCCAAGAGATAACCTCTTTTAAAAAACATTTTAATGTATATTTTATTATTCTATATACTGTTTTTGTAGCCTTCGCTTTTAACTGTTTATTTTGTTGTGCCAATTAAACTGGGTAAGTACACTGACAGTAAAAAATAATCCCACTAGTAGGAATTTATCTCAAGGAAATAATCAGAGACATGCATGAAAATATTATACAGAGAATAATTTATTTTAATGCAAAATTGGAGGCAACCTTAAACTATATCAATAGACTGATTAAGTAAGTTATGTGAGCGGAATGCTTGGGTTAATGTGCATATATATGCAAGAAAAGTATCACAGAGTGAAAAAGCTGGCTTTATTTCTTTACAGTGAGAATATAACTGTGTAGTACATTGTCATTAAAACAAACTTAAATTAAAGAACAGTGTGTCTTTCATAATCCCATTACACACATGAATATATAAATAATAGCTGTGCTCATTCACTGGGGGTCGCAGATTACAGAAAGCCTTCCACTTTCTCTTTATTATCTGAGTTCTTTACAATGTGCGTGTATTGTCAGAGTAAACAGTTGAGATATTTTTACAGGCATTTCTTTAAATTGCCCTTCAAAAATCTGAACCAGTTTCCACTCACCTGGGCAAGGAGCCCTTGTTCCTCAGAGTGTGGTCCGGGACCAGCCACAGGCGCATCACCCGGGAAGTGGGCAATGCGGGTTCCAAGCCCCATGAGCCAGAATCTGCGTCCTCCGGGGACCCGCGGGGGATGCGGGCACAGGGGAGCCTCAGCAGCTCTGAGACCAGCGCCCGCGCCTCCCCGCCCCGCCCCTCTCTCCTCCCAGCGGCCCAGCCGAGGCGTCTGCGTCCCTGGCAGGTGCAGGGGAGGTTTTCTAGGCTCGTTTCTCGTAGGGATCTGCTGAGCCCCTGTAAAAAGGCAGCTGGGGCGATCGGCTGAACCGCCCCTGCGATGGGCAGCTGGACTGAGGGAGCCTGGGCAGCGCCAGCTGCGGGTCCGGGGGCAGCCTGGGCGGGACGGCGCGGGGCCTCTCCGGGCGCGGGGCCTCTCCAGGTGGGGGCCTCTCCGGGCGCGGGGCCTCTCCAGGTGGGGGCCTCTGCAGGTGGGGGCCTCTCCGGGCGCGGGGCCTCTGCAGGTGGGGGCCTCTCCGGGCGCGGGGCCTCTCCAGGTGGGGGCCTCTGCAGGTGGGGGCCTCTGCAGGTGGGGGCCTCTCCGGGCGCGGGGCCTCTCCAGGTGGGGGCCTCTCCGGGCGCGGGGCCTCTCCAGGTGGGGGCCTCTGCAGGTGGGGGCCTCTGCAGGTGGGGGCCTCTCCGGGCGCGGGGCCTCTCCAGGTGGGGGCCTCTCCGGGCGCGGGGCCTCTGCAGGTGGGGGCCTCTCCAGGTGGGGGCCTCTCCGGGCGCGGGGCCTCTGCAGGTGGGGGCCTCTCCAGGTGGGGGCCTCTCCAGGAGCGCGGCGGCCGGGCGGCCGGCTGGACCCGAGCGACGCGCTGGGAGGCAGCCGGGCGGCAGGGGGCGCTGCGAGGAGCGTGGAGACGGCGCGCACGGGCCCGAGGGGAGCGCAGGGCGCAGGGCGGCCTCGGGGCGGCAGCAGGCGCTGCGCGGGGCCACCGGAAGGCGCGAGCAGGTCGCGCGTGGGCGCAGCGCGGCCGCAGGGTGGCAATCGGCGCCCGGTGCCGGGACGCGCTCCCGCCGGCCGTCCCGCCTCGGCGGCCGGGAGCCCGCACCTGGGCAGGTGGGGGCGGGCCGGGGGCGGGCCGGGGGCGGGCCGGGGCGGGGCCGGCGGGGCGCTCAAGAGCCCGCGGCGGCCGGGCGTGGAGATGCTCCAGCTGCACCGAGCGGAGCGCGCAGCCCTGGCCGCGGAGCCTTCGGGACCGAGCGAGGTGAGCCCAGCAGGGTCAGGCCGCGCCGGCGGGACCCAGGCGCCCGTGGCTTCCCGAGCCGGCCTCGCCGGGCGCGCTCGGGCACCAGCTCGGGCTGCCCCGGGCGGGGGCCGCGGCGCCGTCGCGGGCCGGGGGTGCAGCGCCCGGCGTCCGCCCGCGCGGGGCCCGCGGCACACGGCTGGCGCGAGGGGCCTCGGGGCTGCTGAGAAACGGGGCCCGGCCCGGGCGGCGCCCCCTCGCTGCCAGCCTGCCCTCCCCCAGTCCCGGGAGGCGCCGGGCCGCCGCCGCCGCTCCTTCTGCGCCCTGGGGTGTTTTCTCGGGCGCCTGGGTGGCAGGGAGACGCGAGCACTGGCGGCGGGCGGGCGGGGTTCCCTCCCGGGGCTTCAGCCGGCGGTCCACGGCCGCGGGACGAGGCCTGGGGCTCTGCTCGCGGTGGGCGGGGGCTGGGGGCGCAGGCCCCTGGGGAGCTGGAGTCCCCGGGGGCTCGAGGTCCCTCGTTGGTGTGGGGGGTAGGCGAGGGCCGGGTGGGCCTGAGGCTGCAGTGGAGTCACCGTCCTGAGCCAGGACCCTGGAAGTTTAAAGAATGCTTCCCACTTGTGTCACCTTGGGCAAGTTTCCTAACCTCTCTGCGCCTCAGTTTCCTCCTCTGTGAAATGGGAGTAGTACTAGTATCTTATATAATTACAGTGAGGACTCAAGAATGTCATGTGCAGAAAGAGCTGAGGTGGATGCCTGGGGCAAGAGTAAGGGATCGATAAATGAGCTGCTATTATTGTATTATTATTATTATTTATTATTATTATTAGAGGACTCCTGGGTTCAAATTCCTGCTCAGTCACTTTCTAGGGTGACCTTGGCAAGCTGCTTAACCTGTCCGTGTTGGCTTTATTTGCATAATGGGGAAACCCTGGGACCTTCCTCAGAAGACTTGTGGAGACTGAATGTGCTGTGAAGCCCTTAGAAGGGAGTGTGCTGTGTGTCAGGTGCAAATTCCCCCACAAAGGCAGCCTGTTACCCAAGCAGCACACCTAACGGTAGCTACCGCCTTGCTTTGCGTTGAAGTTGAGATCTTATTTGTGCAAACATCTACCTGTTTCGTAATGGGCAGGGTGGGCTTCCTTCTTTCCCCTGTAGTTTCACTGACATTGGCAAGCGATCCCCTGGGCCCAAGGTCAGTTCCGGGGAGGGGACGAATGGGACAGAGGGCCCCCAGGCGTTGTCTTCAGCGAGAAGGGTTTGGAGACAGGAGCTTTCGGAATCAGTTCCTGTTGAACATTTGCAGAGCAGAAAACCTTGTATGTGACAGATATTGAACCTGTACCTAAGTTTTTTTCTTTCTATTTTAAAATAAACAAACCCTTACTAAATTTTTGCCTTTGGATTGTAGTGAGAGAGGAGGTGGGGATGTGCAATATTTTAAATGACAAAATAAATTCTGTTCCTCTTGCCAACAGGCTAATAGCTTAATTTTGAAGGTCAGAGATTGCTTTCTCCCTCCCAGCGGGATCATGCGCCTCTGTGGAGGGCTCTGCGTGGCCTGGCTGCCTCGGACCTCTCCCCCCCGCCCAGCACTCTCATTCCTTTGCATCATAAACCCGAAACCCGCTCGCATCCTAAGTGAGAAAGCCTCCCAGTTTTGCCCTGGCTCCAAACTTTGGACAACACCCCTTGGGGTCAGGGGGGAGAAGAATTAACTCAAGTCCAGAATCCTGCCTGAAGAACTTGATGGGGAAACTAAGGTCCTTGTCCAAGACACAGGCCCTTGGATAGCATGGGACCACCCTGTACATCCTAGAGTATGTCCTCATTTGCCTCTGTCACCTATGGCAGGCACAGGGGACAGAATTTCCACACACTCTCCTCCTTCAGACCAGTGGGAAGTGATCACATTACCTGTTCAGCGTTTGGAAAGCAATTCGCTCAGGACCCCTTCTCTTTCCTTCTCACTTTAGTCCCAGGAGCTACTAATTCACTGCCTTGGGTGGAGGCAGCACCCAGCACAATCCTGGCCCCTCAGGGGCAGGTACCATGCTTCTAATCCAGCTGCTCCACTCACGGAGCTCTGTGATCCTGTACAAGTTACTCCACTTCTCTGAGCTCATTTTACTCCTCTGTAACATGGAGATAATAAGAGTATCTGTAAACCTACCTTGTGGGGCAGTTAAAATATGAGATGAAATATATATAGATTATGTGTTTATATAGAGACTATATGAGACTAATGGGACTACATATAATAATCATGAGATGACCCTAGATATAGATACATATAGATATAGGTAGCTATAGATATAGATATCTAGACATTATATGAATTCATTTCTAAAAGGAATGTTATTTCATATCAAAGTTTCAGTAATTGAGATGCATCATGCACATTGACGAATGTGGTAATTTGCTTTCCAACACTCTCCCCCAAACAAAGCTGTTATTAAGTCAAAGTGTATTCTATCTTAGAATCAAGGAAATATGGCACAGCCCCTGGCAAATATTAAGTGGCCAATAGCTGTCGGCTATTGTTGTAGTAGGTGCCCTAGAAACACTAAGAGCTTGACTGTAAAGTGAAGAAATGAGGCAGAAACGAAACAGGAACTCTCCACTTTCAGTAAAACAGCAGGAGGACTGGGAGGACGTGGTGGGAAGGGCCTGAACATGATCTAGAGACTGTCGGGAAATTCTCTTGGTAGATTTTATCTGTCAGGATCAGCTTGCAGGGTGTTTGCTCTGTGCCAGACCCTGAGCTGGGCACCAGGGGGCAGGATGAACTAGGACTGCCGCCCGCCCTCCCCGAGGCAACAAGGCCCAGGGGGCAATACTAGAGTCCCCGCAAAGCAGGACAGGAGGTGCCGAGGCTGACGTGGCTCGGAGAGCTCCTGCCTCAAGCTCCAGGCGAGAGATTCTTCAGACCTGCCTGTGATTCACAGGGTGAGCCCCATGCAGGCCCTACACGCCGGGCCTGGGGCCTCAAGTGGAAGAGGCGGCTCTTTGGCAGCTGTGGTGGCCTGGAGAAGGGGCCAAGGCCTCAGAGCGCAGGCTGCCCAGCCCACAGAGGGAGAAAGGAAGGCGGCCCGAGGGCACGTGGGCGCCTGGCCTCCAGGGCCGTGCCAGCAGGCCCCACATGTGAGCTCACCCGCTTTGCTTCTCTGCCCCTCCAGCCTGCCTGCCCTCCCAAGTGCCCTCCTCGCCATGGCCCCTGGAGAGAAGATCAAAGCCAAAATCAAGAAGAACCTGCCCGTGCGGGGGCCTCAGGCGCCCACCATCAAGGAGCTGATGCGCTGGTACTGCCTCAACACCAACACCCACGGCTGCCGCCGCATCGTGGTGTCCCGCGGCCGCCTCCGCCGCCTGCTCTGGATCCTGTTCACTCTGACGGCTGTGGCCCTGATCTTCTGGCAGTGCGCCCTCCTCGTGCTTTCCTTCTACACCGTCTCTGTCTCCATCAAAATCCACTTCCAAAAGCTGGATTTTCCAGCAGTCACCATCTGCAACATCAACCCTTACAAGTAAGAGGCAGGAGCAGGGCCTGGCATGGGGACATGCCCTCTCCAGCTGCCCAAGGCCCTCCTGAGGGTGACACACTCCAGCCTGCAGTCACGCCTTTTAGAAATTTAAATTCATTGCCAACATCGGTAAATTGCCCTCTCTCAGCCTCTAAACCTGTACCAGGTTTTCCGTCCATCAGCTGCTTCTGAGGATGGGCTGGCTCAGGGAAGGCAGGGGGAGACTGCAAGGATCAGTTTTGCTTGGAGGTTGGATCTGGAATGAGCTATCGCCCCCCCCACACACACACACACAAGACATGCACACACACGCACGCATGCACGCCCTGAGCTCTCCAAGCTCCCACCCTCACTGTCCCCAGATGTGAGCCCAAGGCTGACTCAAAAGTGGCACCCAGATGATTTCTGGAAGCATCTCAGCCACCCCAAATCCTCACCTGAGTGAACCCAGCCCCACTAATTGAGATCACTGGGCTCTGGGCAGAATCAGCCCTTGGTTCGGCTCTGTCGTCTGCCGCAGGACCTGTTCTAAATGGGTCACTGGCGTCCTTCTCAGGATTATTGAAAACTGATCTGTGAGGCAGATCAGAATCTGGCAGAATTTGTCAGAGCAGGTGTGGGGGTAGAGAGAAGGGAAAAGCAAGGGAGGAAGACTCTTAAAGGGAACTGACTGGGCCAGAGTTATCAATGAGCTGATGGCAAAGCTCAAAACCAAAGTCAGGTCTAAGACTCATCCTCCACTGCAGTCTCTCTCTTCTTTTCCTCTGCCTCCCTCCCGTCTTTCTTCCTTCTGTCCGTTTTTTGTGTCCTACAAATCATCACACGACCTGGGGCACAGAGCTGAAAACCCAAACACGTCTCTGTCCTAATGGAGCTGATGTTGTGCTAGAAGTGTGCAATACTAACACATACGATTAGCACTGGGAAAATCAGAATAGTGACCATCTAATTAAATAGGTAGACGTAATGGCCCCATTTTACAGATGGGGGAATGGGACACAGGAAGGCTAAATGACTTGTCCAAGGTGACACATCCAGAACCAGGATGGAGAACTAGAACTCAGGCAGACTGGCTCACCTACTATGCACTGGACAAGGCGGAGAGAGAGGGAGATTGCTAAGGCCAGGATCCTTGGGTGTTGGGAAAGATGGTATCACTGTACTTCAGTTCGCCGCGCCGACTCCTGTATCATTCTTCTGTGTTCTTGGGGTTGTCAAGGTAACAGTTCTACCTCTTCACTCCCAGCACTGACGCAAGGAGAATCAGAGGGCAAGGGTAAGTGTGCTGGGTGGAGATGGAGCCTGCCGCCTGGGGAGACTCCTACTTATCAGTGGCTGGCTTATGGGAGGCACCTACAGTCACCACTCCAGAAATGCTGGTTGTGGCAAACTCATCAACACATCCTGAGAACAAGCTGACAGTGGTGGCAGAGGTGAAGCCACAGGAAGTCACACAAGGGTACACAGGAGCTGTCCCTATTTGCTCAAGCCAGCAGTCACTTGGGATGGGGCCAGTCGTAAAAGGCCTGGTCTCCTAGGCCAAAGGGACAGGAGCAGTGGGCACAAGGCTGGCACATGTGGATGGAAAGCAGCACAGAGAAAGCCAACACTGTGCCAGAGGGGCTTCTGCCCTCCCTGACTGCCCCTCTCCACCTTGGCAGGTACAGCGCCGTGAGGCCCCTTCTAGCCGACTTGGAGCAGGAGACCAGAGCGGCCTTGAAGACCCTGTATGGCTTCTCAGAGATTGAGTCTCGGAGCCGCCGAGAGGCAGAGCCCTGGAGTTCGGCATGGGAGGGCACCCAGCCCAAATTCCTCAACCTGATCCCACTGATGGTCTTCAACGAGGGTGAGACCAGCAAGGCCACAGACTTCTTCACGGGACAGAAGCGTAGAGTCAGTGGGAGCATCATCCATAAGGCAGCGGACGTCATGCATGTCCAAGAGTCCAAGGAGGTGGTGGGATTCCAGCTGGTGAGTGCCTGTGCTCATGGTTTGGGGCATGGGGTAGGCTGGAGGTAGTGGGTCCAGAGAGATTTCTCCTTTGCCATTAGCCCCACGGTCCCACTGGAGGAAACACACCCAGTTACGGTGAATGGGCTACAGGCAACTGACATGGATGCAGGCCGTCTTGAGCAGAAAGCAAATGTCTTAAGTGACTGTAGCTCATGCAGGCCTCTCCAAGGACAGAAATTAGGGAAGATCCAGGGCTCTTGGTGACAAGAAATGATGGAATGTCATTTAAGATACTGCTGCTATTAAATAAGCTTCAAATATGTTTAGTCTTCTTGTTAATTCATCCATAAAGGTAGCTTCACATCCCATTTTGGGGCATCTGATTGGCCAACCTCGGGTGACCTGCTGTCTCGCAGAGGGTGGGATCCTTGATGGACAGTCTCACCAGACTGTATCCATAGGGGGAAATGAAATTTCACCAGAAGGAAGAAAATAAATAATACACAAGAGAAACACCCAATGTTTCCTGCATTGCTTGCCTTCCTGAGAGGCTCTCATCTGACTTCTCATCGCTCCTTCTTAATCCCATCTTTTCTTCTTAAGGGTTTGGAAGAGGTAGTCATTCACCAAAAATGAGTTCCATTATCTACCTTCCTGGGCAAACTCAATCTCCACCCTCCCCTCCATGCCCCAGCCATTCCTGCAGGGTGAGAGCTACTTCTATACCTTCCAGCCCTGAGTGCTGATTGTGAGACCTCACGACTACAGATCCTGAGAAAACGGCCCTTTGTCTTAATCATTGAGACTTTTCAAAGTCTTCCTGGGCCTTTACATAAGATACCTACAAGGTTCTCCTTGATACCAAAATCAACCCTTTGGCTTCTGTCTTTTAGGAGAGTGTTTAAGGCCTGCATGGTGAGAGCACCTGGGATGTGCTGCAGGGTCCCTGTAAAGCTCTCATTACTGTATATTTTAAGTGCTGGTCTTCCCAACTACCATACAAGCTGGGGAAGGGTAGTATTTTCACCCACATTTTGCAGGTGAAGTACAGTGCCTCGCCCTGATCCCGCAGAGAAGCAGTGTCAGAGCCTGGGCTCTGGTTTAGAGATTTAGGCTGTGGAGCCATTAGGAAATGTGAGGGCCATACAGGAACCTGTAGTGATAATCAGCCAAAGCCCTGACGTGTGGGGCCCTAGTTTTGCTTTTCGCCTGGTAGGGAGTCATTTCTTCCTCACTGACCCCCTTCTTCGTGCTTGAGGCTTGAGGATGATGTCCCTCAGCCCCCCAGATGTGAGAGGAAGCCCATCCTTACCCAGGGACCCCTCCTGTTCCCCTGAGTGTCTGGTCTGGAGTCTCAGCTTCTCACCCTTACAGTCCTTCTGAAGGTCAGTGGTAGGGCTGATGGCTTCAGCCTCGTGCCTCCTCTTATTCGCAGTGTTCGAACAACACGTCCAACTGCACCGTCTACACCTTCAGCTCGGGAGTCAATGCCATCCAGGAGTGGTACAAGCTGCACTACATGAACATCATGGCACAGGTGCCCCTGGAGAAGAAAATCAACATGAGCTACTCTGCCGAGGAGCTGCTGGTTACCTGCTTCTTTGACGGGGTGTCCTGTGATGCCAGGTGAGGAGAGGAAGGCCGCGCTCTCAGCTCCGAGGACCGGTGGCGCTGCGCGCCAGGCCCCTCGCGTGCACCTGCAGCTCAGCTGTAGGTCTTGGGGGGGGAATGGTGCTCCTCTCCCTGGCCCTGTCCTTTGGAAAACAGCTTACCCAGGAGCTGGGCTCTAGGGTCAGTGAGGAAGGTGGAGATGGTGTAGAGTCAAAATATCCTTTATCTCATTAAATTACTCATAAAAACAGAAGTAGATGGTGTACATACAACCTTGCATATTACCTACCATCCTGCATACCAGTGATGGAGAACCACTGACCTAACGTAGAGGGAGGGAGGTTGTGATGTGGTTCCTTCTCAGAGGATCATGTCCTAGGACTGGGGATTGGAATGGAAAATTGTCAAGTATTGGCTGAGAACTTCGAGAACAGAAGAATTTGGGGCAGACATATGGCACAGGAAACACCAGGTCAGGATGGAGACGGAGGTGAGATTGAGAGGGTGAACAGACAGCAGAGAGCAGTTCCACGTCAGCGTGGGTCCACCCGGATGAGAGGCTTGCTTGTCACTTATGGAGGAGCGTTGGGGAAAGCGAGTCCTGTCTGTCACCCATTGTTCATGAAAGAGAGCTGGCGATGTTAGCACTGCCACTCAGACTCCAGCTCCTGAGCTGGGGGCCCGGCACAGCCCCTCTGACCCATGTTCTTCCTCCACAGTAACTTCACACTTTTCCACCATCCAATGTATGGGAATTGCTACACGTTCAACAATAAAGAAAATGAGACCATCCACAGCACATCCATGGGCGGCAGTGAATACGGTGAGGAACCTGCAGCGAGGCGGCCCAGGGCGGCGGGGCAGGTGGGGCGCTGGGGCGCTGGAGCCCCCGAAGCGCAGGCGCTCTCCGCCTGGCCAGAAGCCGGGACGGCACTTGCCCTGTTGCAGTGCTTCCGTCAGCATCTGTGTGGGTTCCTCCTTGACCGGCCTCTTTCCCCTGTTTTGACCTCTCCTCTTTACCTGTGAGGGAGCAGCGGCGACTTGGCTGAGGTTTCTGCTCTTGGGGACCCCTCTGGTTCAAGCTTGTAGCTGGAGCGAGTGACGCTGCGCAGGCAGCTCCCAGCGGGACTTAAACCCAGGCGTGCTGAGCAGGAGATGAGGGAGGCAAGCACTGTACCTTGATCTGGGCTAAGATGACAGAAACCCAGCTCTGCCGCTCACTGTGTGACCCCGGACAAGTTACTGCACACATCCGTAAAGTGGCAACAATAAGAATAGCTCTGAGAGAAGGTCACTGAGAAGACCGAAACTGTGTAAAGCACTTAGACTAGGGCCTGACCCTCGCTGGATTAGTCTGCTCGGGCTGCCATGACCAAATATCACAACAGACATTGGTTTTCTTCCAATTCTGGGGGCTGGAAGTCTATGATCAAGGTGCTGGCAAATTTGGTTTTTGGTGAGGCCTCTCTTCCTGGCCATCCAATTCAGTTTATAGCATACACGAAGCACCCAGTAACTGCTAGATGTGGCTGTCATTGCTACTATAACCGCCATTGCTAGTCGGGTGCTGCTCTCCCGTTGCCAGTGCCGTCACCACCACCAACAGTGGCATTACTACCGCCAGGGCTACTATGCTGCTCTGCAACCAGCCCGTAGGGAAGGCAGGAGCTCGGCAGACTGGCCGGGCTTCCCCGCAAAGAAGAGTTCAGAAAGGTCCTGAGCAAACTGAACACAACTGATAAGGCAAGGTCTTGTCACGGAGGAAGACCTCGCTTGGATTGCTAGCCTTGTTACCGTGTATTCTGGGTCCTTACCAAGCCTGCAGGAAACCGTGACTCAGGGCACACGCTTCAGTGAGAAGACGTCATCTGGCCCTGTCCCTGCTCTGCTCCGTGCGGGCTGTGTGACATCGAGCAAATCGCTTCCCCACTCTGGGCTTCTGTTCCTTTACCTACGAATGGACAAAGTCAGAATTACTCTCAAAGTTCTCTTCTTTCAACCCATAGAGGCCCTGCCCATTGGCTCCTTCATTTACCAGGCATTTGCTGAGTATCACTGCGTGCCCGGCCCTCTTCCAGGTGCCAGGGCAGGCACCGGGGCTGCTTTCAGGGAGCTTGCACTGTAGGAAAGAGAGACAGGCAGCAAGTGGGCGAAGGCACACAGATGGTTTCTGGCTACAAATCCTGACAGCCTATGATGGAAATGAGGCAGCAAAGGGGAAGAGGGGCCTGGGCTGCGTTGCGCCGGCTGAGGCGGGGAGCTTTGTTTCAGATCAGGGCGTCCAGAAAGGTGGGCCGTCTGAGGACGAGGGGAGCCAGGAAGGTCCACAGGAGAGTGTTCTGGGCACTAACAAGTATAGACCCTGGGAAGGAAATGAATTTGATGTGCTCTAAAAGCAGAAAGACCAGTGTGCCTGGAGCTTCTTGAGGGAGGGGAGAGCGGGCCGTGGGGGAGGCACTACACCAAAGCCCCGGCAGCCACAGCCGGGCTGGCGGAGTTTGTTCTATGGCGTTCCGTCCTGCGAGGTGCCACCAAGGGGCTCTAGACAAGGGAAATGACCTAACCTGATCTCTGGTTTTAAAAGGAAGGTCCCTCCGGCTGCTGGGTGCAGAGTAGACGGAAGTTAGGCCAGGGCCAGATTCACCACCAGTGCTCACCTGTCCCCTGTGGGTTCCACAGCCGCAGAGCCGCTCGCTGCTTGTCTCCTTGGATGCTCAGCAAAGCTCCCCATCTAAAGGACCCCAAGGGGGTGCATGTCGAGGGCAGGGTAGCAGCTCCCTACACTCAGCAGAACTGTGGATGACACTGATTCTGAGCCCCTGTTTTGAGCGAGTCAGGCACCACTCCCCCCCGCGGAGCTTCCCCACTAGCCCTGTCCCCCTTTCTCTTGTTGGAAATGCCCGGGCCTGGGTTTGGGGGCCCCCAGAGCAGTGAGCAGGGGCCGCCCCAGGTATGTCCTCCCAGCCTTTGAGCACAGCGAGCTGCCTCTCCCCCCAGGGCTGCAGGTCATCTTGTACATAAACGAAGAGGAATATAACCCCTTCCTGGTGTCCTCCACCGGCGCCAAGGTGATCATCCACCGGCAGGACGAGTACCCCTTCATCGAGGACGTGGGCACAGAGATCGAGACGGCCATGGCCACCTCCATAGGGATGCACCTGGTAAGAGGATATTCTGAGTCCATAGACTTGGCGAGGAGCACGGGTTTTTCCCCAAGGCAGCCAGTGAGGCGCGGCTTGTGGAAAGTGCAGCATGGCCCTGTTCTCCGGGGTTACCCCCTGGCCGATCCGCAGGCTACTGAAGGCTGTGTGTAACCTCTGTACAGGTGAGCGGGGCAGGGTGCCATTTGGGGAAAGAAGTGAAGGAGCTGTCCTTGTCCCAAAGGCAGACACCAGCATTTATGGAACCTGTGCTGGAAGTGAAGCGACAGACACCTGCTGCACGCCTGTCGGCAACGGAGATAGAGCAGGTGGCCACCATTCTTTCTGGGCATCTAGAGGCCCGCGGGGCGCGTAAACCCTATTTAAGGGCTAACAGCAAGTCCCTGGGCAAACAGGGATCTATTTAGCCCCTCACACTTCCATCAGTTTCGCCTCATTTACCAAGAACCCCCTGCTCCCTCAAGCCTTTGACCTTCTCTGACCTCAGCGGGTGCTGAGCACACTCATGCCTGCCCACAGAAGCACATCTGGGCTGCAGGCGCCCGACCCTGAGTCAGCCACGTCCAAGGGGAGCAGAGGGACAGTGAGAAGGGTGCTGGTCTGCAGGCTGGGTCTTTTATGCCAGCGTGTATCTCTCCCCCCACCCCACCCCTCTCTCTTTCTCTCTCTCGCTCACTCTCTTTCTAATGGAATGACTCTTTCAAAAGTCTTTTTTATTAGTGTTTTCATTCAATATTATTTTATATTAGTTGCAGGTGTACAGCACTGTGGCCAGACAATCTAGAATGAGACTTAAGAACTTATTTAAAGGGGGTGTATACACGAAGTAAGAAACCCAAACCGTAGCCGGGAACACACCATGCAGATGCACCTCCTTTCTGTCCCTGGCCTCCTCCCCGCTTCCCCTCGCCGTTGCTGTGTCTCGGCAGGGATGGGACAGTCTTCAAGTCTGTGAGTGCAGGCATAAGCGTTTCCCTCCTGACGGACATTAGGTCCTTTCCAGGCACAACCAAAAGTAATGGTGTGACGCAGTGTGGTGCGTAGTTGCCTGATTACGTCCCGCTGTGGGGATGGGCGAAAGTGAATGGATCTGAGTGTGTGTCTGACGCGGTCTACACCCCACCGGCAATGTGTCAGTAGCTGCTTCCCACCAGCTCCTCTCACCAGCGGGTATTAACCAGCTTTTCATCTTTGCTGATCTGTCGAGACAAAAATGGTATCTATTATAATTTTACCTGACAGTCCTTATTGGCTTTTTTTTACCTGTTTGTTGGGGAGAAAAGTCTCCTTGTGGGCTGTTTACGCCTTTGTTTATGCCCAACCCTAATGCCTCGGTTAAACTCGCCGGCCTTGGCCTTCGCGCCTCACTGGTCTCTCCTCCAGAGTCAGAGACAAGCCCAGGGACCTGTATTTTTACCAAACCCCGGAGGTTATCCCAAGAGGCAGCCAACCCAGGAAGTCAAGTAGCTCCGCATGAGAGAAGCAGTGTTTCCCCCACGAAAGTAAAGCTGGACTGACACAAAAGGCTTAGCACAGCCGTGCCCGACGGCTTCATGCTGGGTTAGGAAGCGATATGCTGGACACGGGCTGATATGCTCACCCACCATTTATCCACTCAGCAAGCGTTTTCTGAGCCCTCCTATGTGCTGGACATTGGGGCCACATCAGTGCAGAAGACGCTGTCCCTGTCCCGTTGGAGCTTGGGGTCCAGCAGAGAGGACCAATAACAAAAAATTACACAGATGGTTCATTGTAACCAACCTAAGCGCTAAGAAGGGAAAAGGGGGATCACAGGGGGGCATGTTATGGGGGTGTCTGACCAAAGGCTTTTTTAATAGGGAGATTTGGGACATTCAAGGACTGCTTTCCTGAGGAAGTGATATTGGAGTTAGACAGCAGACGTGGTGAACTGGGGTGGTGATATTCCAGAGGAAATTTGTGGCATCACTGCCTCATGGTGTCCCATCAGAGGGCAGCCCTGGACGGGAGATGCCATCAGGATAGCAGCCTGGAAACCCCGCTGCTTAAGAGGCATGTTGTTTAGGGGCTGTGTTCCAGTGCGGGAAGTTAATTCTGACAGGAGAAGTCTCCTACACCAACTTGGCTGCGTGCGTGCTGATTGCCCAAGAAAAAGGTCTTGAGCCCAGCCTGCTCCAACTGTGGCTTGAAAAGACAGTGGCCCCACTCAAGGAGCTGAGTCACTGATTCCTGCTCACCTGCAAGTCACCCGCCTCCCAGGTCAGCACAGTGAACATTCTGAGGCGACCCCTCCCATGCAGCTTTATCTGCGTGCTGCAGAAGGGCCTGGGGTTTCAGCACATCCCTACCTCATCCCTCCATGCTCTCCCTGCCTTCTGCCTCTCACGGGGTCTGCAGACTCTGGGGGGAGCTACAAGAGCTTGGCAAAGTCTCAGAACCAAGGAATTCTGCCCTCTGGTTTTCTTCTCCAAGCTTAGAAATACCCACCACATTGTTAAGCAAATATTCTCTTTGCCAACTGTGGGCAAACAAAGACATGGGTGGGTTTTCTGCTACGCCTAATTTGAGATGCACAAAACCAAAGCCACAGAGCAGGGTCGGTCAGCTCTTGCTCTGATTTATGAGATGTACAAGAAAAAACCAGGGATTACGAAGAGGTCAGTAGGGAGTCACGAAGAATAAGTCCAAACCAACTAGACTTCCTTCCTTTCTTATTTACGTTTTATTTGTTTGTTTGATGGGCATGTTAAGCCGGTAGATTCAGTAGTTGGTTAGGCAGTGAGTTAACAAAATCTCCTTCATTCACCAAGGGACTGTGTCCCCAAAGCACCGGATATCCAGAGTTGAAGACATCAGAACACCTACCTCAAAGATCTTACCTTTACGAGGCCAAGACAGCTCGCCTTTGTAATGTGGTCCTCAACTGTGGGAACAGGGACCTTCTTGTCCTTCCTCAGACACAGTTCTTAGAAGAGAGCAGATCCTCAGTAAATATTGTTGGATGGATGATGGATGGATGGATGGATGGATGGATGGATGGATGGATGGATGGATGGATGGGTGGGTGGGTGGATGGATGGATGGATGGATGGATGGATGGATGATGGAAGCTGTTTGTGAAGGCTTCCTAGATGATGGATTCTTGAAGGACAAGTGTCAGTCAAACACGGTCAGGGAAGTTAGTCCAGACAAAGGGCACAGCAGTTACAAAGTGGCCACAGACAGGATTTTAAGCTGTGTAGTGAAACCTTTTGAAAAACCACATTGGCTGAGTGTAATCAGGACACTAGGGGCAGCACATTTTCAGTAATTATAGAAAGAAATGATAAGCACCTTCGCCGAGGCGATGGCTGTGGGGATGAGCAGAAGCGAGCGGATTCGAGAGAGATTTCAGCATGGTAGCACAGAGCTTGACACCACGGTCAGCGAGGAGGGGCCAGGGAAGCTGGACTGATCTTTAGCTCTGGCGTGGGCAGTGGGGTGGATGGAGGTACCAGGCTCAGAGTTAAGGACTGCAAGAGGAGGCATAAGTTTGGGGGAGAAGGTGGCTGCTTCCTTTTGGGACATACCCAAGTGCCTTTGGGAAATCAGGTGGAAATGTCCAATAAGTAGCTGCTCTGAACCTGGAGCTGAGGAGAAAATCAGTGGGGAGGGGGTAACAGAGTGTCATCCCAGACGTGGGAGTAAGCGCCATCGCCCAGGACCTGAGGCAGAAGGCAGCTGCTGAAGGTTTGAGCAGAAAGAAGTGGGGAAACAGAGGCAGAGAAGTAGGAGCAGAAGCTAGAAAGAGTTGGCATCAGATATGTCAAGGAACAGAGTTCCAAGGAAGAAAGGTGTGAGCCAAAGGGCCAGATGCAGCTGAGAGGCCAAGCAAGAAAAAGGGCAGAAGGGGTTGTTCTCTGGTTTGGCACCCAGGTCACCAGTGTTCTTCCCCAGAGAAGTTTTCAGTGGAAGGAGCGGAACAGAAACCTAAGTACAATGGGTTGAATCACGAACAGGAGACAAGGAAGCGGGGGTGTGGGCCAGCCCTGGAGGGGGCGTTTCACTGCCATCGTGAACCCTGCTGTACATTTTTAATCTTAAAGCACATACACCCTTCTTTTCACAAGCGTGTGTACAGTAAGGATTAAGTGCTCAGACTCCAGAGCCAGACGGCAGGGCTCAGACCTGCACTCTGGTTGTGTAATCTGTGTCTCAATTACTTAATCTGTAAAATGGGGATGCAATAATAATGTTCCTTCATAGGCTGGTGAGAATTCAGAGAGTTGATCTGTGTGAAGCACTTAGAACAGTGCTTGGCATGTAGTAAGTGCTCCTTCAATATTGGCTATTACTCTATATTTTTTACAGAAAAGGGATGTGAAGATAAACATAAAGTAAAAGAGGGGTGGGGAAGTTTTTCTTGTCCTCGGCGACACCTCCTTCCTTCACGAAGGGCGCGTTGGTCTCTCACATCTACCAAGAGCGCTAATTATTTGCTGTGTGTGTTGCAAATATCTTTGCACCGGAGTTTTCTGTCTGGTTTGCTCCAGCTATTTTTTCAGAGACAGAAACACCAGATGTTTACAGACTCAAATCTGTGTTTCAGTCATCATGTTTACCGAGGATTTTCCCTCCTCCAGATCAGACGCTGAGCCCAGTTTCCTTCGTTATTTTATTATTTCGTTTCATACTTTAACCCACTACATTTTTTTTCTGCAGGAGGTGAGGTGGAGATAGAAGTTACTTCCTCCAAATAGTTCATAGTCCTCACCTGTAACCTTTATCATACACAAGTAACTTTTATAATTTATTGCAACAGAAAAACAGAAAAAAGGAAAAAAGAGTTAAACCGCTCTAACTCCACCTCGGGCACCCTGCTGCTCCCCGGGCTTCTCCCTGGCACAGCTCGTGCCTTTAAAGCCGCGAGCTAAGGGCTCCCGAGTAGCTGCCTCCTCCCTCCTCCCCCGGGATTCTCAGAAGGAAACAGATGGGGCCTGGTGTGATAACGATGGGGCCTGTTTCCCACACCCACACCCACACGCATGTGCATGCATACATTTAACCACACCCACGCATACTTCTGCGTGGATATACACACATGCACATCACATGGATGCACAGACATGTTTGCATACTCATACGCACATGCACATAACTTGCACACGTTCACACACACATACACCCAGTGTCATTTTTGTGTCTCTCCCTAGGACACAAGCCGCAGTGTTTCCCTACCCCGCATGGACCGGCAGTTCTGTAAAGCTGACGGTGGAGTGTGGGAAACGGAAAAGTGAGAGGGAGGGTGGGAGGGAAAGCAAGAGCTCCGCGTCCAAGTTCATCCGTTGGAGGCTTGGAGAAGCTAAAGACCTCTCTGTCCCTCAAAAAGCCCACTTGCCCTGTGCTTCGGAAGCAGCCTGAGTAGCTCGGGCACTCTGAGTTTAATAAGCATCATTACAGAGTAAAGGGCCATCAAGTACTCGAAAAGCAGAAAGATTGACAGATAGCATCTCACAGGCAGTTTCCTGGAGGTGCCCATGGGGTGGTTCGCAAGGAGAAGGAGCCCTGGCCACCTTTGCTGGTTGCACATGGCTTACCTGGGTGGACAGACCCCGTCACCTCAATGCCAGGGTGGTATAGTTGCCCCCAGGCTGGTAGAGCTCATAGCTGTCACTCTAGGCTCTCAGACAGGACAGCTGACACAGCTCCACAGGACTGGGGAGCTCCAAGGACATCTGCCCAAGCAACCCGCTGCTGGGAGAACCTTAGAGGGTGGCATTGAATCAAGGTGACCTCCAGGGAAGCCGCTGCTCGGCATCTCAGTATCCAGTGCCAGCCCAGCCCTGGCATGTACCAGAGGCCCTGAGTCTGTTTGCTCCCAGCTATTAGAGGCATGAAGTAAGTCTGTGTGTTCTGTGCTGACCCTGACAGTCAGTGAGAATAGGAGATTGGGGGGCATAGGGAATGAGTACGTGGCTGCCTGTCTGCTATCTGCCTGTCTGTCTGTCTGAGATCAAGATCTGATCTGTTGGAGTGGGTCCCTGGGAAAGAGGGGGGACTAGATGGCTACTTTGCCCTTTGTTTGCTTCTGCCGTTGAAATGTTTTAAAATGAGCGCTATAGGTTGCCCTTGAGGTGCTTGCCATTAACTGAGGGAGACGACCAGGCTAGCAGGTGACTTCCAACACGAGCAGGGGGTTCTAGCCTCACCCTCCTCCATTCCTTTCCCTCCAGTTGTCTGCCTCTCTGTCCAGGCAGCCTTCAGAGGAAAGAGTGTTCTTCTTTCCACAGATCTGCCGTCCGCTTTCCCTTCATCCGCTCTCAGAAGGAAAGGCCACCGTGCGCACTCCCCGCGACCTCGTTCTAGGGAAGTCGTAATTCTGTTCCCTTGGGGTTCCCCCTCGGGAGACAGTAGCCTCTTTTCCCCTTAGCTGGCTCGTCTGGCTTGTTTATTTGCAGTGACAGGTGTTAAACTAGAGCCAAATTTCGGAAACCACAATAACCGTACCTTAATAAGGCTTGGGAACTGTGAGCAGCAGTGTTCTTACCTCCTCTGATCAGGGGATCGTTCTGCTCCGCTGGGCATTCCTTGGCCTGGGGCCAGAAGACAGGAGGGCGGGACGGGGGTCCCTCACTGGGATGCACCCCCCAGCAGGCAGCCACGGCTCGTTGGCCCCCCGCCTGCTCCCCCGGCGTTCTCCAGCGCCTCTGCCACCTGAAAGCCAGTCCACGATTCTCCGTGCTTGGCCTCCGCTCTGGCTTCATCTCCAGCCGCTTCTCCCCCTTTTGCCGCATTCAGCCACCCTGGCCCTCCCTCGCCCCTGCTGCTCTCTGCCTGACCCCTTCCTCCACCTCTTGGCACGTCCAGCTCCTCTTCCATTCCATGTGGAGCCAACATGGCCCTTTCTCAAAGACAGCCCCCCTGATCACTCCCAGCCTCTCTGCCCACTCTCGCTGACCACGGTCCAATTTACTTACTTATCTGTTTTCTTGGCCATCCATCTACCCGACTAGAATGGAAGCTCCATGAGAACAGGGGACTGGTCTGTTTTGATCACTGGTGATTCCATAGTGCCTAGAATAGCCCCAGGCACCTAGTAGGTGCTCAATCAATGGTTGTTAAAGGGATGACTGAATGCCTTTGCGGCTCCCAGGCGCTGTTACGTGCTCCCCGCCCCCTCCCCTGCCCCTGCTCTGGGCCTCAGGGAGTGGGCTGAACTGTGCTGTGATTACAGACGGAGTCCTTCAAGCTGGGCGAGCCTTACAGCCAGTGCACAGAGGACGGCAGTGATGTGCCCATCGACAACATCTACAATGCTGCCTACTCCCTCCAGGTATGAGCTGGGGGGACATCCAGCCCTGGGCTGTGGCCTAGGCCCAGAAGACAAAGTTATATATAGGCTGGGGTGTGTCTGGGACCAGGAACTGTGGTGAGAATCCTTGGGGTTTATCCAAACACCTCAAGAACAAACGATGCTGGCCAGTTCCAGTCCCCTTGATCCGTCTGTAACCAGAGCTTCATTGATACATTGAGGTTTGCATGGAACACAATGTGCAGCCGACACAGGCCGACTTCCTAAAAGGGCCCTGAGTGAGGGACAGGCGGGGATCATCTGGAGAGGCACTGGCGGAGGGGTCCTGAGCTTGGCTTCCAGGACCACTTGTGCCGCTCACTTGCCGTGGCCTTGGGCAAGTTGTGTCATCCTCAATAATCACAGGAGAGGTTGGATTGGATCAGACCCTTTCCAGGCTGCACACATGGTTTTTCTGGCCCAGGTGGTGTTTAAAAGTCAGGGAATTTCAAAAGAAAACCAAAATTCCCAGTTTCTCCTGGGAAACAAGGCTGGGCTGTTTTCCTGCAGGATAGACAGGGGGTGGAATTGCCCCAATAAACAAGGCATGTGTTCTGTGGTTCCCTGCGGTCCCCACTAGTCCCCAGTGTATGGCCTATAGCATTGGCCCTCTGGGTGTCTGAGTTTTCAACCTCTAGTGCCACCACCTGTTATGCCTCATCTCACACCCTTGGAGTGGGCAGTTTGCTGCTCATGGGGGTACCCAGAGAATAAAAGGACCAGGTGCCCCTCTGCATGGAGTCCTCCTGCTTAGACAAGAGCTGAGCTGTGAGGTGGTGGGAACCAAGTGAGAGACTGTTAGTCAGAGAATGTCTACTTTTAAGAAATGAAAACACAATCAAACTGACTTCAAGACCAAAAAAAAAAAAGGTCAGCTCATGTACAAACACTTTACATAGATCAATTCATTCCATGCTCAAAAGTGAAGAAACCAAGGCACCAGAGAGCCTAAGTAACGTACCTGAGGTCACACAGCTAGGAGGTGGCAAGTTGGGATTTGAACTCGAGTAGCCTGCCTTCAGAGCCCCTGCCATTAGGTTTTATGCTATAAGCTTTGTGAATATTGTGGTAGCTTATGATCCCCAAGGACCCTGTGTGGAGGGCTGGGACTTGAGGTGGGAAAGCTGGGGACTGTGCTCCTCTCTGTTTCTTGGCATCTGCTCCAATTTTCCCATTTACCTTTGGGTCAGTGCTCACGTGGTAGGAAATGGCCACCCCAGCCGGGCTCCAGCTCAGCCTGGTCTCCACCTCTCTGTTAGTCTAAATTCTCAATAAACTTTCTGGCTTGGTCTCTTTGGAGTCAGGGGACCACCCTGGCCCAATCGGCTGTGACCTGAGGGGCACATTTATGTGGTCTCCGAAGGCTGTAGGAGGCTGACCCTCTGCATGAGGCTCGTGTGGGGAGGGCTTCTTGGCCTCCGAATGCAGAGAGGTTAAGGGAGTCACTGGGTCTCCTCTTTCAGATCTGCCTCCACTCGTGCTTCCAGACTAAGATGGTGCAGAGCTGTGGGTGTGCCCAGTACAGCCAGCCTCTGCCCCCGGCAGCCAACTACTGCAACTACCAGCAGCACCCCAACTGGAGTGAGTGAGACCCACCCCAGCCAGCCCGGCACACCCCAGGAGCTGGGTCAGCCCGCTGGCACCAGAGCGTGCTCAGGCGTACCGGGCCCCTTTCTGAGGGAGGTGTGGTAGAGACGTTAACTGGAGTTTTACTCCTGTCGTCCAGCCGGGCTTGACTGATTCCAGTTAAGAACCAAATGCTACAGCCCAGCCTGTGCTAAGAGCTTGAGCACCTCTGTCAACTCCAGGAGGCAGCAGCTGTTGGTAGTACCCTTCCATAGAACAGGGAACTGAGGCTCAGAAAGGTTAAGCAACTTGCCCAAGGTCACACAGCTAGGGAGTAACAGCCCTAATCAAGGGCTGCGACCCTCCCACTCGTGTCCCTAGTCACCGCACATCACAAAGCAGCATTGGTCCCAGGGAAGCAGGGCTGTGGGGAGCAGCGGGAGACCGCGGGGCACCGCTGGAGGCCCTCGGGAAGGGCCCGTGGCCCCAGACCCACGCTGCCCTCTCCTTGCCCCTCAGTGTACTGCTACTACCAGCTGCACCAGGCCTTCGTGCAGGAGCGGCTGGGCTGCCAGGCCCTGTGCCGGGAGGCCTGCGGGTGAGTGCGCCTGGGCCGGGGTGGGCTGGGGCGGCCGGGGTGCCAGGCCCTGTGCCGGGAGGCCTGCGGGTGAGTGCGCCTGGGCCGGGGCGGGCGGGGCGGCCGGGGCGCCAGCCGCACTCACCCTGTGCCCTTGTCCCCCAGCTTCAAGGAGTGGACGCTGACCACCAGCCTGGCGCAGTGGCCGTCTGTGGTTTCTGAGGTCAGTTCTTCCGCCCTCTGGTCCTCCTCCAGCACCTCGGCGGGGGGCCGGGAGCCAAGGGCCGGGGCTGGGAGCCAAGGCTGGGAGCCTGGCTGTGTCCTCAGGCCTCAGGGGTGTGCGGGGAGGCGGGGGCCGGGTGGGGGTCAAGTGCGGAGGGCAGAGGGGGCAGAGGAGGCAGAGGGGGAAGGCCAGCGGCAGGGCCTCTGCATTCCCCAGGCCACACCTTCTTTCTCCATCCCAGACATGGCTGCTGCGTGTTCTCACTTGGGACCAAGGCCAGCAAATAAAGAAAAAGCTCAACAAGTAAGTTGCCTTGCACCCTGTCTCCCCTGTACCGAGCCTGTCTCCCCTCATTGCCAAGCCTTCCCCTTTCCATTCACTACTCCCTTATTTGACAAATATTTGTTGAGCTGTGTCCTGAGCCTGGCCCTGCTTTAGGCCTGGGCTCTAAATGCTTTGACCACGACACACACTACGAAAATGGTTTCCACGGTGGCCCGCTGACCGGATAACCGAGGTACAAGTCTCGCGGAGCAGCCTTCAGGCAGATTCAGGCGGCCGTGCCAGCGGAGCCCAATCAATCGCTTCCCGCGCCAGCTGCCCGAGCACAGTTCTGAGCGGTTGGTGCTCATATCAGCTGGTCAGAGTGGCAGCTATCTCTGTGGATGCACCCCATACTTTATTTCATTTCACTTGGCGAAAGGCACTGGTCCTGGCCCAGTGCATTTATTTCATGGCTTCCTAATATATCTTGACCTAGTTGGAAAAATACTCTACTGAGCCTTGCACTTCTAATCCCACTTGAATTTTCCACATCAAAATTTATTTCCAAGGTACCTCTGGCAAAAATCAGCCCAGGGACCTCAGCAGATAGAGACGAAGGTGGGAGGTGACATGGGGCTTGTACGTGAAGTCACATCTCTGTGGGCTATTCCCTCTCCACAGCGCCCAGCACTTGGCTGGGCCCAGCGGGAGCCAGTCCAGCCTCCAACACATACTAAATGTTTTGTGCCAGGTGCTTTGTGAGCACTGGGTACCATGATGACTGAGCAGACATGACCCCTGCCCCCAAGATGCTTTCAATCTAGCAATAAAGAGACTTTGACCAAATGATTGCACACTATTAAGCCAGCATTGCAAACTGGTGACTCCCGAGGCTAAATTAGCTCCACAAAAGTAACCCATTATCTCTAGCTTTTCCTGAAAAGTCAGAAGTTCTGAAAATAGCAAACCTCCACCAAAGAGCTTAGTAATAGCTGCCCTTTGGGGGAAAGTGTGAACTTTCCAGCCACGGTCCTATCAGAAGGCAACTCAGTACTGCAGTTAAGAGCATGGACTTTGAAGTCAGAGCTCTCTAGGTTTCAACATCGGCTCTGCCAATGATGAGCTGTGTCATCTTGGGCAAGTTCCTTCCCGATTCATGTCTTAGCTTCCACATCTGTAAAATGGGGATGATTAAAACACCCTACTTCACAGGGTTGTGAGAATTAAATGAATTAATTGACACCAGATTCTTGGAACAGTACTTGGCAACACAGGAAGTGTCCAATAAACATTAGCTGCTATAATTGGTTATTACCATTATTATCTTATACCCAGCCTACCTCACTCATTTACATTACCTTCTGAGATTGCAATCAAATAATCACAAATGTCAAGACTTAATGCAGAGCAAGGTGCTATGGGAGTATAGCTGGGTGGACTGACTCAGTCGGGAGGTTGGAAAGTGGTTTTCGATTGATGAATGGCCCGAGCAGCCAGGCCCAGGCTGGAGATGTGCTCTGGGTGCAGAAGGTAGGCCAGGTTCTAAGATCCTGTGGAGCTCAGAGTCTGGGCCATGCTGGGGACTGGGCAGGAGGGAGGCAGCTGCGCTGAAGAGCTGGTCACCTGGTAGAATGTAAAGGCGCCCAACTCACCTTGGCCCTGCCTGTTGGAATTTCTGCAGGACAGACTTGGCCAAACTCTTGATATTTTACAAGGACCTGAACCAGAGATCCATCATAGAAAGCCCTGCCAACAGTGTGAGTAGCTCCCTTCCGGGACCTGTCCTGGGTCTATGGTGCCCATCTGCCTGGCCTCGGGAAGCAGAGTCAGATCACAAGGGTCTAACCAGGCCTTGGATCAGGGCGGGCAGAGGAAGAAATGGGCAGGAAACCTGCTCACTTCTTCCTCCAAACCCACTGAGGGCCAGGGCTAGCCAGTGGCTCTCTTGGGAATGAGGATCCCTGCATGAGGCCAACCTGGGTGACTCTGTCTTGATGGTGTGGCTTGGCCTCTCTTGCAGGTCGAGATGCTTCTGTCCAACTTCGGTGGCCAGCTGGGCCTGTGGATGAGCTGCTCCATTGTCTGCATCATCGAGATTATCGAGGTCTTCTTCATTGACTCTCTCTCCATCATTGCTCGCCAACAGTGGCAGAAAGCCAAGAGGTGGTGGACCCAGAAGCAGGCACCTGCCTGCCCCGAGGCTCCTGCCAGCCACCAGGGACAGGACAACCTGGGCCTGGATATAGATGATGACCTACCCACTTTCACCTCTGCGTTGCGCTTGCCTCCAGCCCCAGGGGCTCAGGTGCCTGGCACACCACCCCCCAGATACAATACCTTGCGCTTGGAGAGGGCCTTCTCCAACCAGCTCACAGACACCCAGGTGCCAGCTGAGTCCTGAGGCAGGGTGAGGAAGAGAGATCTAGCCAGGACCACCAGCCATGGTCTGAGAACTTGGACCCTTTCTCCTGTACACAAAGGGCCCTCTATACCCACTCTGGGCTTTTCAGAGACATTGACTACGAGACTGCTTTGAACAACAAGATGGGGCCTGGACGTGTGCAGGGAGCCTGGCAGGCCCTGCCCAGCAACACTTAGAGTCATCCCGCTGAGACAGATCCCGCAGCACAAACCCTTAGCACGTGTGCCTGGAGAGGGATGGGGCCTAGGAAGTTGCGCCTGACAGAGTTCTTTGCCAGAACTTGAGAGAGAAAGACTCCAAAGCCTCCAGCCAGGTTGGAGCCCAAGGACGTGACCTTAGGTATGGAGGCCTAACAGTGTTGACTGGTTCCATCAATCTGAGGAAGCTCTAGCCCCGGGGCTGGAGCTGTTTGTGAATGAACTGTTTTTGGTCACTGACATGGGGGCAAGGTCTCCCCTGTGCCCTCAGACAGGGAGCTGGCCCAGGGTCCTCAGAGTGTGCAGGAGGGAGAGGGTGCAGTCAGGGGAGGCCTGGGGATGTGATGGGAGGCCCTCACTCTGGGAACTGGGGTGGGGCCATGTTCTGGGCAGTGCCCTGGGCCCCTTTCCCAAGCAGAGAGGAGCCAGTTAAAGGGCATTGCTGGACACCCCTGTCCAGTGGTAGCCCAAGGCCTAAAGGATTATGTCCTGATGAGCTGCTCTTCCTCCAAGGCAGACGCCTCCGCCACTCCCTCCCATAGCCATGCCCTCCAACCTGCTAGCAGCTGATGGATTAAGCACAGGGTGGGTGTTGGATGTCAGCACAAGAGCGGTGTGCTGGGTGCTGTCCTGAGCTGTTACGGAGTTTAGTGTCGGGCACTGCAAACTAGGACCCTCAGGCCAAGTCCTGTTTTTGCCTGTGACCTGAGAATGGGTTTTTTAATCCTTCACTTCTCGATGGTTAAAACATATCAAAAGAAGACTATTTTGTGACTCAAGCAGATCCTCCGAGATTCAGGTTTCAGTGTCCATGAATAAAATCTTACTGGAACATAGCCGAGCCTGTTCATTTAGACTGTCCGCCGCTGCATCTGTGCCACGAAGCACAACTGAGGGGCTGCAGTGGGCTGAGGGGCTGCAGTGGGCTGAGCTCGCTAAGCCTGAAATATTTACTCTCCCGCCCTTTATGGAAAAAAACCTTCCAGCCCCTGGAGTAGCACCTTAAGTAAGTATGACGATTCCGTTTTATGGATGAAGAGACAGAGGCACAGAAAGGTTAAGTTACTCGGGTGACACAGCTAGGAAGTTGCAGAGCTGGGGCTGATTCAGGCAGCGTGACTCCAGAGGGCCAGGGCACTTGATCGCTCCCAATCAGCGTCCGCCTTTTTAGGGTGAGGCTCGCCTCGGTTCCGGTGGGAGGAGGGGAAGGCTGGATACCTGGTTATGGGGCAGGAGGAACTCCTGCATCCATGGCCTGCATTTCAGGACTGCTTCCTAAACAAGGTTGGCTGCTAATGGAGGCAGAAGTGCTGGTGAAAGAGCAGGGGCTGTGGGACTCTGCCTGACCCAGAGACTCCTGGTCCAACCTGCCCCCAGGCCTATAGTGGCAACGGCCATCTTGTCCTCTGCGGTGGCTCCACAGGACCTCGAGGGGTGGGGCGCTGCAAGGAGGCGGGGCAGCCAGCAGGGAAGAGGTCACCCTGACCCCAGGCTGGAGCTCCTTGAGGAGTGGGCGCAGACGCCAGCACTGATGCGGGCAAGCATCAGGTTACAGAGGGCGCCAGCCTGGCTGCCATCCATGCCAGGCTGGGTGGCTGCAGCCAGCGCAGACAGGGACTTGCAGTGGATGCCTGCCTGGACATTGCCCAGAGGGAGCTTCCTCCCCCCACGCCAGCAGGTTCATGGGATCAGCATGATGTCACGGTGGGAGTGTTTCCAGCAAGGAAGGGTTGCCGCTGGCTTTGTCCAAGGTGAGGCCATGAGCACCTGGAGCCAACACCCCCCCCTCTGTCCCCCAGGACATGTGCATGCAGACCCCATGGCTCCAGCCATCTCCTTCCTGCCTGGCACCGGACCCCGGGCTTGTGCCCCTGCCAGGCGCAGCCCTCTCTCCTCCACCCACACTTCCAGGCCAGGTACAAGCTCCACCCCCCCGGAAAGCCCACCCATACCTTCGCTGGCCCGAGAAGCCGAGCTCCCTCCCCGTGGCGTTTCCATCCCCTGGTGTAGGTTTTGTCCCTTTGCTGTCTTGCACTAAATGGTGAACCCTTTGAGAGCAGGAATTGTCTTAGCTGTTTGTCCCTAGACTGGGGCAGGACTGAGTAGAGGGATGGCATTTAGGAAAAGTTTTCGGAGCTAATAAAAGCAGTAATCAAAGTAATGGCTGCCATGTATCGAACACTCACTGCTCGCCCGGCTTCTGCTAAGCACTGCGCCCACCCAGCCGCGGGACGGTCACACGCAGGTATTCCCACAAATAAGGACACTGAGGCCACAGCCCCCAGCACACCGCCTGGTATCCGCCACCGTGCAGAACGGTGGGAGCCTTCCCAGGAGGCCCCGGCTGCCTGCCCAAGGAAGCCCCTCCGTCCGCGCCGGCTCAGGCCCAGCCTGCCGGGCGGGGGGCCTCCGAGCCCAGACAGAGGTGGGGCGGGGAGACCGCTTCATTCCCAGGCCCCGGGGACAAGTGGCCGGAGTTACTGTCTCCAAGGGACCGTGACTCCATCTGTAGGTCGAGGTTATGCATTTTCTTGACGCATCACTATTCTCAGACCCTCTGAGCCTCTGTACTCACTGCTCCTCTGACTCCCTCCCGGGCCCCTGGGTCCCAGACCCCAGTGTCCCCACAGCCACACAGCATGTCCTGATAACAGACACCTCAAGCTCAGCATGGCCCCCGAGCCGCAGCCGTGGGAGGAGATATCTGGTAGGACGCTGACCGCCCGGCCAGTTTGGCTCAGGGCTAGACTGTGGCCCGCAGACTAAAGGGTCTCGGGTTGATTCCAGCCAAGGGCACGTGCCTCGGTTGCAGGCTCACACCCTGGCCCTGGCCGGGGCCGTGCGGGAGGCAGATGATCCATGTGTCTCTCTCACAGCGACGTTTCTCTCTCTGTCTCTTCCCCTCCCTTCCACTCTCTCTGAAAAATCAATGGAACAAATATCCCTGGGTGGGGATCGACCACAACAACAACAAGACGCTGACCGCTACAGAGCCATGCAGGAGTCCTCAAGGGTGCGTGAGGTCACCCCGGAGGACAGCAGGCTGCAGGGAGGAGAGGGGATGGAGACCTGCGACCTCCGTGCTTAACTAGCAGCTGGAGCGGAGACGGAGCCGGGACAAAAGATGACGAGCACCCACGAGGCCCCCCTCCTCCTCGTGGGTCTCCCTGTCCCCCAGCTCTGACCCTCCGGTTGCTTCTCAAAACCATTACTCTACGTGATGGAGGCCACATATTGAACGATTCCATTGATACAGATACTCCCAATAAGCAAATCCATAAACACGAAAAGTAGGTTAGCAGTTGCCAGGCGCTAGGGGGGAGGGGGAGTGACTGCCTGAAGGGTACAGGGCTCCATAGGGGGAAGGGGGAGTGGCTGCTTGAAGGGTAGGGGGCTTGTTGGGGGGGATGGCTGCTTAAGGGGTACAGGGCTCATTAGAGGGGACGGGAGTGGCTGCTTAGAGGGAACGGGCTCGTTCTGGGATGAGGTCGATGTTTGGAACCAGAGAGAGGCGAACGTGCTAAATGCCACTGACCTGCACACTTTAAAATGGCTCATTTTATGTTACGTAAATTTTACCTCAATAAAAAAGGTCAAAAAGCAAATTTGTTTGAATAAAAAGAGTGAGTTGACTTAAAGAAAAATGACAGATGAAAGTAAAAGGACGGGCAAGGTGGCACGGATGGTGGAGTGGGCGGCCCGGCTGAGGGAGGGCGCTCGGGCGCAGGCGCGGGAGCCGGCTGCCGTCTGTCCTCCCCTCGGGTGGGGCGCAGGCCGGCTGTGCTCTCCCGGCTTTCTAACCTCGTGTGTTTAGGCACTGCTCTAAAAGCATGGTTTTGCACAACCTAAAAAAATCTCAGAAAAGAAAGTGGTGATTAGTTGGTCAGAAGGATCCAGAGGATGTTAACAGCACCCTAAAAGCAACGTGGTGTTGCAGGAAACGAGCCCAAGGGGCAAAAGCCTCTGGCTCTGACCCCTCCCCCAGTCGCTCAGGCAGCCCCAAAGGGCCGGCGAGGCGTCCTGGGGTGGGTGCCCCGGGAAGTCCCTGGACAGCCGGCTCTGGCCCACGCAGCGCCGACCTCCGCCAGCTGAGGAACAGGTCCAGCTCCTCTGCTGAGACGGGACCAGCCCAGGGTGGAGAGGAGCCCGGATCAGCAGGATTCCTGAGACCGCGCTTTAATTGCAGGCTGCAGACTGAAGGCGCCTCATTGTGCCCAGCTGGAAGCTGCGAGGAGCAGGGGGAGGAGAAACAGAGCGGATTGTTCAACCCTCCTTCACCCCGCCCCCCAGCCTCCTGCAGGAAGCTTCCCAGCTGCTCGGGTCTCCGCCCGACCTGCAGGTGTCTCCCACAGGTGTCTGCCAAACTGCTTTGTGACAGCTCTGATTGCTGACCAACTGCACGGACTCAGGAATCTAATAGTTGCCTTTTGTTCTTTTTTAATAACCTTATTAAAAGTACACATTTGTTTTTATACAAAAGTAATAAAGATTGTGTTAGGAATCTTGTCTGCAAATGCCAAAAACCTAACTCACACCGGAAGCCCCAGGCGTGTGTCCCATCTCTTCGCACCTCAAAGAAAGTGAGCTTCTCTCTCACAGCTATTCCAAAACCAAAATGACCCGACGGGCTTGCCTAGGCCACACTTGGGCTGTGGGTCTTTTCTGGACCTAATCACAGTCACCGAGGGGACGAAGCACCGGTTGGCCAGGGCTGCGCTGTGTGCTGATGTCTGCTCTAGGGAAGCAGTCTTGCCTGCAAAGGTCTACATGGAAAGAGAGGGCGGTAAGGAATGATTGCCAAAGAGCCACTATCTTGCTGCTATCACAAGGAGGAAGAAGGCAGACTGGTTCAGCACAAACCACAGAAACCTGCTATGGAGAATTTCAGAAAGCACAGAGAAAAATTAAAGACCAGCCATTATTCCAGCATGACAGGCTTCCTTGATAGAGCTGTTGGATGGTCTTTTCATACATGAGGGAACTCACTCAAGCTCAGAGGATGCCCCAACCCAGCAGGGTGGCAGTGGTTCAAGTAAGAACATAAGAAAGAGAAGAAAGGCAGAAGGAGCTTGGGCGAGGCAGTGAGACTGGCTGTCCATTGTTCCCTGCCCACCTCCTATAGCCAGCCCTTCGCCATGTCCCCACCAACCCCAGGACAAAGTTCTGCCTCCTTCAATACCTCCAGTCATCCATCCATCCATCCATCCATCCATCCATCCATCCATCCATCCATCCATTACCAATGCGTTTATCCATTCATGTGGCCATTCACATACCCATCCACCCATCCTTGCACCTGCCTAACCAATAATTATCTTTTAAACTCTGAAGTCAAACTATCTGGTCCTGGACCTGGTTTAAATCCAGGTCCCAACACTTTTCAGCTGTGTGATTTTGGTTAAGCTACTTAACCAATCTGCACCTCAGTTTTCTCATCTGTAAAGGGGGGGACTAATAACAATTTCTACTGCATAACATTGGTTTGTAGGATAAAATGAGATAAGGCAAATACTAAAGGCTTGGCCAAGGGCCCGACTCTCAAAAGATCCTTGGTAAAGTTTTCTAGCATTATGTTTTTATTATTTTTATAACATTAGGTATTTTTTATTATCAGACATTTGCCAGGTAACTGAATGGGCTAAGATTGGCCCAGCACTGCCAACTACAACGTTTCCCTCTTTTCTGCCCTTGAGGCAAATTCTGGCTACAAAGAACTGTGAGGACCACAAGGAAATGTCCTCCAAGACTTACTGATAAAACAAAACAAAACAAACAAACAAAAAACTACTGTATCTTCATTTTTTTATAAAGGCAGTTCAGGCTTTGCAACTGCTAAAGGCCCTCAAGGTCTGGCCCTGAGATCTGCTATTGCTGATTTAAACTTCCTGGCATAGGGCTGGCACGTGAGAAGTAGCTACACTGGACCACAAGGAGTCCCATTTTAATGCAGGTCTGGGGAGTGGACAGACAAGTACCAGCCTGCCCCTCACATCCTTGGTGGATTGTTTATGGAAACTGACAGGCTTACAGAAAACCCCAGGAGCCAAGAGGGTGTCCTCACTTCTCCCCCCGGGACAGGGGTGTCAGGGAAGGAAAGGGGGCTTGGGAGGTCACTAGCTGGCTCTCCAGTGGAAAATTGGATTTGGATTTCTGAACCAGGGCTTGAGATCTTGAAATAATATTCTAGGCCCTCACAAGTGATGACACAGTTCATGAAATGAGGGGAGACTATTGTGGACAAAAAGGTGTCCTATGAAAAGTCTCCTCATAGGTGACCTGATCATAAATTCCTAGCTGAGCAGGTCATGGTGGGTAGTCATGGCCCAGACATTTGACTTCTTTAGTGAAAGGTTTACTTTGCCTTAAGCAAGCCCTGTCCATTGTTTCTGTGCGCCTAGGTTAAGGCACCTTTGAAATCCCAGAGTGATCCTCTTTTCCAGAGCCCTCAGAAGCCAACACGCTAGAGGGATCGCATCACCTTGTCATCCAGTCCCCGCCTTGCTGTCTCCCTGCTCCTAGCAGTCTTCCTTGGTTCCCCCCTTAATTCCAGATGCACAAAAGCAGCTGCAAACTGTCATTCTGGGAAGCATTTCTCTCAGGCTGTTGAGATCTCACTTCCTGGCATATCCTCTGTTTGGCTCAAATAAATTCTTATAAGACCTCTCTGCGGATTTGGATGTTCTTATGTTGACACTCTGGTTGCCCTGAGCAGGGCCAGCTTGCTCCAGAGGCTTTGCACTGACTCTGAAAAGAGAGAAAAAGAACAGGATCAGGGCTTGGCCTGGGGCCTACATCAAGGGTCAATTAATGGCCAGAGGAGGGCCCAGCCCATAGTCAGGGTCAGGGGTCAATCTGTGGTCAGGATCAGGGTTCAACCCAGATTAAGGCCAGGCCCAGTCCATGAGTAGGTCCCTGGTCCTGATAGCCCTGCTTGTTATTGGTGGAGGCTGCCTCCTTGCCCACAGGTGTTTCTCAAGGTGGACTTGACTTTCTCCGGCCACTTGACCTTTCCTCTCACTTCCACCTCATTTCTTACAGTCCGCTTCCTTTGAAGCTCCTGGCACCTGTCATACCAGCCCCATGCATTCTTGCCCACCTCACCCACTATCATCCCCTGAAGACTTTAGCCCCGATGCCCTGTTTTCTTCTTGTATTTGTGCTTTTTTCATTGTGGCAGATGCCCCAGATCCCTCTGGCTTTGACAAAGGAGAGGGAAGGGGTTATTTTGACTTGCTGAAATGAAACGTCCAGATGCATCTAGCTTTAGGCGTGTGTGGACCCAGTCAGTCGTTGGGGCTCACTCCGGCCTTCTCCCCATTTCCCTTTATGATCTTGCCTTTATGTTTAGACCACTTCTCTTATACAGCGAGAAGAGGGGCTTGCCCCAGACCCTTCTCCCCCCAGCTTTCATAAGTCAAACTCACCAGGGCAATCTGATTGGCCCTGCTCGGGTCGCATGCCCAGCTCGGAACCAGTCACTGCGGCTGGAGGATGGAGTCTCCCAGTTGGCCCTGTCCCTGTCACGTGCCCAACCCTGATCGGGGTGAGTTCTGCCCAAATCGCACCAATCCCCGAAGAATGGCAGCTGAGCAAGCAAGTATGGGTCCCAACCTTGAGCAAAGTGAACTTGAACTGGGAACGATCCACTCAGTGAGGGGACCTCACGGCGCCTCGAGCCCCTCCATTCCCACAGCTTTCATGGCCAACCAGGAGACCCCATCCCCCAGCTGGTGCTTGTCGACTCGCTGATGGGGCTTTTCTGGCGGCTGTGAGGTGGTACCTCACTGTGGTTTTAATTCGCATCTCCCTGACCATTAGTGACGCTGAGCATTTTTTCATATGTCTGTTGGCCATCTGCATGGCCTCTTTGGAGAAGTATCTATTCAGGTCCTTTGCCCATTTTTTAGTTAGATTTTTTGTCTTCCTGCTGTTGAGTTGTGTAATTTCTTTATATACTTTGGAGATTAACCCTTATCAGATGTGTCATTGGCAAATGTGTTCTCCCACACAGAGGGCTCCCTTTTCATTATGTTGATGGTTTCTTTTGCTGTGCAGAAGCTTTTTAATTTGATGTGGTCCCATTTGTTTATTTTTTCCTTTATTTCCCTTGCTCTTGGAGACATATTAGCAAATACATTGCTCCGAGAGACGTCTGAGATTTTACTGTCTATGTTTTCTTCTAGGACATTTATGGTTTTGTGACTTACATTTAAGTGTTTTATCCATTTTGAGTTTATCTTTGTGTATGGTCTAAGTTGCTGGTCTAGTTGCATTTTTTTAATGTACCTGTCCAGTTTTCCCGACACCAATTATTGAAGAGACTGTCTTTACTCCATTGTATACTCTTACCTCCTTTGTCAAATATTAACCTTAAAGGTGTGGGTTGATTTCTGGGCTCTCTGTTCTGTTCCACTGGTTTATATGCCTGTTCTTGTGCCAATACCAGGCTTTTTTGATTACAATGGCTTTGTAGTATAGTTTGATATCCAGTATTGTGATCCCTCCAACTTTGTTCTTCTTTCTCAAGATTTCTGAGGCTATTAGGAGTCTCTTTTGGTTCCATTTTATTTTAACTTGTTGATAGATTCGCATGGTTTAAAATTAAAAATGTAGAAAAGAATGTTTGGCCTAAATCACTCATCCTCATTTCCTACTCACCCAATCCTTTCCTTTCCCAAATTATTATATAGATCAAAACATGTTAAAGGCTACAAGCATGTTCTGGGGTGAAATCCCCTATTACTGGATATTTAGGTTGTTTCCACTGGTTTACATTATAAATGACACTTTGGTTTAACAACTTTATGCCTTTGCCTTTACCCAGTTGTTCAATTATTTCCTTAGGATAAATTCCTAATAGAGTGGCCATGTCAAAGAGCTGACACTTTGTTAGGGAGGGGTCTTTTGATTTCAAGTTTCTTTCTATACAGATTATATACCACTTCCCTACACAGGCCCACCCAGGCTAATAGACTGTACCAATCAGATGGACAACAGTGGTGCTGTTTTAATCTGCATTTCTTTTGTAATCTGAAATGTTGGGTCAAGTTTATTCGGTATCTGTGTACAGATGAAATTCTTGGAAGATGACCTCAGGTCACTACCTCCACTTCTTCACTCCCCATTGACTCTTCAACTCCTTACAATCTGGGGCCCAGCTCCACTTCTCCCCCCCCAAGATGCTCCAGCAAAGTCTGCCACACAAGCCCCCAACCAAACGGTCCCTTCCCTTCCTCATCCTGTTTCATTTCCTTTTGTCATTGAACATTATAGATCAAGCCATCCTTTAAAAAAATTTTGTGGTTGTTAAACTAATCTTGTTTTTTTCCAAATCCAACTTTGTTTCTAGAATTCACAATTTTCTGTATCTAATTCGAGTTTTGACAAACATATTCAGTCATGTAACTATCATTGCCATGGTCATAATCTAGAATATTTCCATCTATCCAAAAAGTTCCCATGTGCCTCTTTGCAGGTAATCCCTTCCCATCTCCATTCCCTGGCAACTAATAATCTGCTTTTTAACACTAGAGGTTTTCCTTTTCTCAAATTTTATGTAAGTGGGATCATATAGTACTTGGGTTTGTGTTTCTGGATTCTTTCACGTCACATAATGCTTTTAAGCTTCATCACTGTTGTTGTGAGTATCCTTCATTCCTTTTTCCTTCATTCCCTTTCTCCACTGTATGGATATACCACAGTTTGTTTACCCATTCCCAGCTTGATGGAATTTTGGGTTGTTTCCAGTTTGGGGCTATTTTGAAAACAGCTCTTAAGAACATTCAAGTACAAGTCTTTCTGTGAACATAAGTTTTAAAATTTCTCTTGGGTAAATTTTTAGGAGTGGAATTGCTGGGACACTGTGGAGGTGCATATTTAACTTTATAAGAAACTGCCAACCTGTTTTCCAAAGTGGTTCTAGCGTTTTACATTCCCACCAGCATGAATGAGAGTTCCAGTTGCCCCACAGCTTCACCAGCATCACAGTGATTGGTTCCAAGCTGGACGTGACCCATGCAGGGCCAATTGGAATCCCCTGGCGAGTTCGATCTATGAAAGCTGGGGGAAGAAGGGTCTCATTTTCTTTGATATGAATGAGCTGTCAAAGCAATATAGGCTTGGTGCGCTTTGTGCTATTAGTCTTTATAATTGTGGCCCTACTGGTAGATAGGAGGTGGTGTCTCATTGTTATTTTAGAGGGCATCCCCTAATGACAATGAATTGGAGAATCTTTTCCATGTGCTTATTTGGTACTCAAATATCTTCTTTGGTTAAACTTTTAATTTCAAAAAAACTAGGGTAACACCTGCTCATGTTTTAAAGTAATTCAAGAGGTACAAGAGGGAGCCCGGGCCAGGTGGCTTAGTTGGTTGGAGTGTCATCCCGTACACCAAAAGGTGGCGGTTTGATTCCCAGTCAGGGCACATACCTAGGTTGCAGGTTTGATCCCTGGTGGTGGCCCATGCATGCAGGAAGCAACTGATCAATGTTTCTCTCTCTTTCCTGGCCCCTGGTTTTGCCCTTATTTGTCCAGTTCTTATTCCTCTCCATCTTCTTTGCTGGCTTCCCTTCCTCCATTTTCCGTCTCTAAATGGCAGTCCCCCACCCCTCTCTGCTGCTCCACTTTACCCTTCTGGGCTACCCTGTTCTTGCCCTCAGCTGCCATTTCCCTCCTTGTGTACAATTCCAATCCCTGGGAGCTTCAAATCCACATTGCCAGCCACCTTCTAGACATTCCTACCTCAACACCCTTCAAACAACTAAGTCTCTATGTTCAAAGCTGGACTTGGTCTCTTCCCCCTTCAAACCTACTTATCTTCCCTAAATGTCAGCTGGTGGCACCTCCATCTACCCAGGTAGTCAGGCAAAAACCTGGAGGTCATCCCACCCTCACTCCCAATCCAACTGTAGTGGGCATTTAGATGGGCCAGGTGAAGAGGGTCACCAGGGTGGAGAGACCCGGGTGCCCAGCAACGGGCCGAGCTACAAGGCTGTGTATGCTCACGCCCTTAAGCATTAACCCCTGGAGATGGCATCTAGGCCTCAGCTGTGTTTCAGCTTCAGGCCCAGAGAAGCAGAAAAAGCAGGCGAAGCGACACCACAGCTACATCAGGACCAGCTGCTATGACCAATGGCCCCCTCCCCTGGCGCCCACCAATCAGTGGAGACCACGACTCTAAGGAGACACAGTGGAAAAGCTGGTGACTGTTCCATTGAGATCCTTCCCTGGGACCTCAGATGAAAGTGCTCAGGACAGAGGACCCATCTCGGCTCTCTTTGTGGTCCCTTGTAGCTCCTTAATCCAACTTTTTCCAGGACGCTCAGCTAACTCCTTTTATCTTACTGTTTTACTGTGATTAGGAAGGTTGTTGAATGTTGTGATGCAGGTGCGGCCGTGGGAAGTTTCGGACAGGCCCAGCAAGGGGCCTTTCAGCTACTGTTGGCCCTAAGAGATGCTGATGATAAACCTCCAAGCTGGGGCAAAGGTTTGCTCCTCTCTGCCCCAGACGCACAGCAAATAATAATTGTAATTCACATGGATTAAACTTTTACTATTTTCCAGACTCCACGCTGACATGGTGCACACAGGATGGATCGCATCCAATCCTCACAATGGCCTATGACACGAGCACAGTGGCCCCTCATCTGCGGCTGCACTTTCTGTGGTTTCAGTTACCTATGTTCAACCGCAGCCCGAAATATTAAATGGAGAATTCCCGAGGTTATCAATCTGTAAGTTCTGAATTGTGTCGCCTGAGTAGAGTGATGACATCTCTTTGCTGTCCCATGCCTGGACGTGCAGTGTCTCTGTCCGGTGCATTTACTATACATGCTCCCACCTCTGCTCTCAGTTATCACAGAAAGGCAGAGTGGCCACATTTACATAACTCCTATTACAATATATCGTTACAATTGTTCTCTTGTATTATTGGTTATTGGCAATCTCTTACTGTGCCTAATCCATAAATTAAACTGTCATAGGTATACACGTATGGAGAACACACAGTACAGAGTGCGGTGCTATCCGGGTTTAGGCATCTACTGGGGCTCTTGAAACATATCCCCCTGTTGATAAGAAGGGACTGGAGGACTAGTCTTATCCCCATTTTACAGAAAAGTAAACCGAGGCTCTGAGAATTTAAGTAACTTTTTTTAACTGCAAAGTCCACGGGTTTAAACACTCCACTCCCACGAAGTGGCTCCCCACGGCCGTGGGGAAATCGGCCACCCACCCCTGTGATGGTTCAGCCCAGCATCAGAGTCTGCCCAGTGCCCAGCCCTGGCTCGCCCCTTGCCTGAGCCCTGCCGAACAAGTTCCTGATGACCACTGTCAGGCGTCCCCACTGCAGGTGACCTCAGGACACCAGCCCAGCTTAGGAGAGCTCAATTCCCTCTACCCTAGGGCTTATCTTGTGTTCCCTGGAGCTGCAGCGACGTCCCACCCATTAGGCCTGGTTCCTCCATGCTGGCCATTAATCCTTTCAGTGAATATTTACCAAATAATCTGGGCTGGAGACAAAAACAGTGCCTAGCCCTGAGCCCCATTTACATACTTGGCTCACCATAAATATTTTTTGAATGACAGAAGACGCAGTGCCCATGCTCTGTAGACTACTGAGGAAGACAGATCAGTCAGCAGTTAGAAGCCCAGGTGGTGAGCTCTTCGATGTGCGCAATACAGGAGTTTCTAAGAGCACAGCGTGGTGTCTACTTAGGGAGACTTCCCGGAACACTTCCTGGAGGAAGTGGGGCTTTAAGCTGAGGCCTGGGGCACTGCCTGGGTAGCCAAGGAGTTTAACCCAGACTGAGGGGAGGGATTGGGGAGCCATGATTCATTCCAGGTGCAAGAGAGAAGCCCATTCAAGGAGGAGACAGAAGGGACCGAAAGACTCCCGGGCCCCCTGCCAACCCCAGCCGGGGACAGCAGTGGCGCAGTGTGTGGGGACGAAGGGGAGCAAAATTTGATTCTGTTAAAGTGTCCACCGTTGTCTGCCCAACCCAAGAGACGCGTTAGGCTAAAGAGGCCGCTCCCGAGCCTGGCCCGACGCAGAAAGAGGCACCGCCCGACGGCAAACCACTGGGGCACCGCAAGGCCGCGGCCCTCCCGTCGCCGCGGGTTGCTGCCGGCCTAACAGGCCGAGCGAAGGCACGGCAAATACACACGGTCCCCTCCTCTCTGCCTGGGCCAAAATGTTTAATCAGCCTGTTTAACCCATCTTAGCAGCCAGGCTTGAGCAAACACGGCCTCCTGCGATAAGGGTTGGCAAACAGGAGGCAATGACAGCACGCATGCGGTCGCGCAGGTCAAAAGCGCGCGACAGGAGGAATGAGGGCAAATGTCCCAGCGTAAGTCACACTTACAGCCCAGGGAACGAAGCGAAGGGAAACGATTTGCCGATTTGTAGTCTTGCAATTTAGAGGCTATTGACTCTGAAGCAACTCTTCCTAGGAAACTATCCCTAGAACATACAACCATTCTGGAGATAAAAATATATTTACTGAGATGGAATAGGCCATAAAGGCGGTTTACCGGAGATTAGGTGTCACCTAATCTCAAGTCAGTGGATCTGAGGAACAGATTAAAAGGTGCTAAAGCTCAGGGAGAAACGGTAAAGAAAAAAAGATAAGCAGACTGGAGATAAGGGATCAATGTGCACGTAATTGGGCCCCCAAAGAACAGAACTGAGAAGAGAGAGTCAGAGGGATAGCAGAAGAAATTGCCACTGAACGGAAGAAATATTCAACTGTATATTGTAAAACGATTCCTTAATTATCTGGCAGAAATGGATGGGAAATGCCTCAAAACCTGTATGTAGCTTGGTGACAAACAATTCAGGCGCCCAGAAAAATCCCCGCAAGAGCCACGGCGGGAAGGCCAGCTTATGTCTGAATTAGGTCCTCCGCTGACTCCTAAGATTTGGACGTCACAGTGACGTGCACAACTTTTAGTGGGAAGAGTGTGATCCACTTACATGCAAGTGAAGCAAAAAAAGCCTGGCAGGCAAGAGTTCGGAAGGAGAGCACCCAGGTGCCCTCCCCAAACAAATTCCAAAAAGAACTCCTCTGGCCTAAGACACGATTTGGGATGAAGACCCCGGGGCAGGAATGGCAACAAAGGAAAACTCTACTAGAAGAGATAAGCAAGCTAGACCTAAAAAACCCTGGAAAGCTCAGTTATAAAATACAGGCTTCAAGCATGTCTTGATCCAGAGGCTCAGATCATCTCACTGGCTTGTCTCTCCTTCCGCCCTTGAGAAAGGCTCTCTCAATTCTCAGGGACAAAACGGGCTCAAGAAGTCCACGAGTCAGATCCTAAAAGCTTAGCGGCCCCAGAACCAAGAGGGGATCTCTAGTACCCAGATGCTGGGGAGAATCCGATTGGCCTAAGCTGTGTCACATCCATCCCTGAAGCAGTCACCACAGCCAAGGGGGGAAGCTCTGATCAGCCGAGCCTAGGTATGTAATGTGTCATTTTAAACCACACAAATGGTGTCAACCCACACAGACACCAGTGGTACCATATGACCTCAGATTCTTTGACACTCCTTCCTTTGAAGCATGCAGTCTGATTTGTGTTCCCTTAAACATAGGCCAACCTAGTGACTTCTCCCTAATGAGTAGAATACGGCAGACGTGATGGCCTGTGGCTTCCAAAGCTGACTGTGGAGGACATTGCTGCTTCCTCAGTCCGCCCTCTTGTGTTGCTCTCTCTGGGGATGCTCAGCTGCCATGTTGCAAGGATGCTCAAGCAGCCCCACCGAGAGTCCCGCATGCGGAGGAACTCGGGCCTCTCACAAGCCATCAACACAACCTTGACAGTCATATGAGTGAGACACCTTAGGAGTGAATTCTCCTGCCTTAGTCGAGTCTTTGGATGTCCACAGCCCCAGCTGACATCTTGCTGGTAACTCTGTGAGAGACCCTGAACCAGAACCTCCTTGCTAAGCTACTCTGAAATTCATGCCTCACATAAACGATGAAGATAATAAATGTTTGTTCTTGTTTAACACCATTAAGTTTGAGGATAATCTGATATTTCACAATAGAGAGCCAATACACATATCATTCTGCATCATGAAAAAAATCATTCAATATGATGTTGTTTAGCTCCAGCCTTATGTTGACACATGTAGACCAGGCTATTTATTTTGACTTTCTCGGCCACATTTTACTCATCCACGCCCTTATTTCCAGGCACCTAGATTGCTTCCCGTTTTCTGCCATTACAAACCGTGCCTCGATGAACCCTCCTGCATTTGCTCCCTTAGGCACACATGAAAGCTTTTCAGACAACACACTAAAGTTTTTCTGGAGAGCTCATTTGTTCTCTAAAGCAAACATCTGAGGATCACCTGGACCACCACCAGTGTCTGGGGGTGCCAGCCCCCATCCGTGAGAGCACAGGATTGCCAGGCTCTCAAACCCTGTGCCCCTCTGAGGAGTGGAAAGCATCTCGTTGTTCTCACTTGGGTTCCCCCACACCGGTGAGCAGGCCCACTCAGAGCCTCACACTACCTGGCCCTGCTCCCGAGGACTGGGAAGCATACCTGTGCCAAAGTCCTCAACAACACCAGGCACAGCCCTCATCAGGTGACTCCCAGGGACTTTCGTCTCCCCAGGGATTTCTTATGAGCTTCCATCCCCTGGGCAAATTCTGCTCTTTGTAGCTGGCCTGGTGGGATACCTAGAAACTCAGCTGGCCCTCCTTTTCCAGGAAGGGTGTGGCTTCAGACTGCGCTGGGGCTGGCCACCCCCTCCCGTCCCCTCAGGGAGTGTGGCAGCCTGCGGCCAGGGGAGCAGCCAGCCAGGCACCGAGCCAGAGTACAGAATCTTCCCTAAAAGGGGCCCAAGACCTCTGCCCCCTGGAGGGTGGCCCAATGGGGCAAAGGGAGGGGGAAGCAGGAGACATCAACAAGCTTCCCAGTATGTGCTTCAGGCACCTGGCTGGGCCCCGCATTCCCCTGCTTATGCCCTGAGGACCTGGCCTCAGACTTCCCTCAGACCTGGGCACTTGCACGGGCCCCTAGGACCAGCCCCGGCCTCCAACAGGCCGGTCAGCCTGACTCACAGAACACTAGCTGCCAACTGGCCCACCCGCCACACTGAGCCACTTCCTCCAGCTCAGCGACACTGCCCGATGCCTTCAGTACGACATTTATCAGAGTTCAGTCATTTGCAAAGCACCTTCACAATTTTTGTCGTATCCATGTGCCACTCACTACACAATTAGTTAACATTTTAAAACATCTACCTACTGTTTCCAATATAAACGCACTAATTTATATTTCTACCCAGCACCAGTTGCCAAAAGGGAAGGCAACTGTAGATTATCATCAAAATAAACAACATTGGTAAGTTCTATAAACACCATTGTCTGCTCTTTGCTGAAAGAGAAAGAGAGAGGCGAGAGAGACTAGCAACAGAGAAGTGTTAAAGACCATCACCAAATTGAGACTTTTTTCTGTGATACAATACTGTTGATGTCTGTAAGCCACTTTGTGAAAGAGACCAGTAGCGTATTTTCCAAATTCATTTCTACCTTCCATAGTAACAGGGTAGTGGCCATCCTACCCTTTGGTGATTAGTGTGGTCTGTGTTCTTCTGAGCAGAGTGTGAGTGGATGCCACTCTCGAGGACTTCTAAGACTGCAGGTGCCTCTTCCATGTGCTTTCCCCTCCCAGCTGGCCTTGCTGGTGACATCTCAGAAGCCACATGTTGAAGGTGACAGACTCACCACTCGGGACTGCATGGAAAAGGTGTCCCCTCCCCTGGACAGTCGCCAAAGACTATTAAATGAGCAAGAAATGCATTTTTATTTCATTTGTGCCATTACACGGCTTGGTCTGCTCGTTACAGATGCTTAGCCTACTCCAACACTCATCAGAACCCACAGCCTTTGCTCTCAGTGATGCTCACCCCACAAAGGGAAGCGAGACATTGCATTGAGTGAGAGCGTGGCCTTGGGTGTGGGACAGTCCAGGTTTAAGTCCCAGGCCTGCCACTCATTAGATGTGTAAACCCGGGCAGGTTAATCAACCTCGCTGAGCCTCAGACTGTAAAATGGACCCAACAGCCATACCTACCACGAAAGACTTTGTAAGGCTGAGTGAGAAAGTGCCCCGTATCTACTTCATTTCTCAGGCATACCTTTGTTCTGTTTTCTTTCTGTTTGCTTTACATTTTCATGTTTCTGAAATCTAGGTGTGTCTTTTGATAGGTAAATACACTTAATACGGTAGTTTCTGTCTTTCCCTTGTTTCTTCTTTTCTTTGAAAGCTCTCGTTAAATAAATGGCATGGGTGATAACTTAGAAGCAAGAAAATATGGTAGGTCCAGGTCCCAATAGGTGCCCAACAAAAAGTAATTACCGTTTCTCTTTTATTGTACTGTTTTTGGTTTTGCAAACCTGCAGACAGCTCCTTCAGGGTGACTCAATCAACCAGTGAGCCAGGGACTGCAAGCAGGAGGCCTATGGGCTAACTCTGGTCCCTGGGCAGGTTTCGATTGGCCCATTTCATTGGAAAGAATGTACTAACTGAAAGGCTTCCTAGAACACTCTGGATTTCTGACTGTTGTTGTTTTTTTGGGTGGTGTTTTTTTCGTTTGTTTGTTTGAAGATTTTTTATTGATTTTTATTCAGGGAGGAAGGGAGAGGCAGAGAGACAGAGAAACATCGACGTGAGAGCCAAACGTTGACCGGCGCCTCCTCAAAGCCCTGCCCTCTCCCCACCCCGCGTATGGAGCCTGCAACCTGGGCATGTCCCCTGACTCAGAATCGAGCAAGTGACCCTTCAGTGCACCGGACAACACACAACCAACTGAGCCACACCAGCCAGGGCTGGATTTCTGCCCTTTTAAAAGAAAAATTGGAAAATCTGACTTCATTGGCCTGCATTCCCCCATGGCATCGTCGGTCAGTGCTACCGGTAAGGGCCCCCTTTAGAAGCCAGCTCACCACGTCCCCACCTCTTCTTGAGAAGCCACCATCTCACTCATTTCTGTCACCCGCCTGTCCCTGCTGGCATTTGCCTGAGGGGCCCAGGGATAAATAGTAATTGCTGAGTGACTGTCATGTGCGTCAGCTCTTTCCCGCGAACTGGGAGGCAGGCTGGAGGGCGCGGCAGGGCGAGGGGTTCGCTGTGCCCGCACCGATGCCCCCGCAAAGCGGAGCCGGCCGCGCTGAGGAGGGGCCTCTGCTCCTCCTCTCACCTGCTGTGGCCGTGGCTTTCCAAAGGCTTCATTTTCTCCGTTGAAGTGTAACCTGGACACAGCATAAGCATACAATGTGATGAGTTGTCGCAGACTGAACACAGCTGTGTGCCCAGCACCCAGATCAAGAAAGAGCCCGTCACCAGCAAGCCCCGGGGCCCGCCGCTGTGACAGTGTCCACAGTGTGACATGCACGGGTAAGCCTCGCTCGGCCCCTCTGCTCGGCCACTGATGGGCTTCTGGTAGCTTCTAGTTTGGGGTTGTCACAAATATGCTGCTGTGAATATTCTAGCCCAAGACTCTTATTAAATAAAGAAATAAACACACACGTATATTTATATTCTTCCCTTTGCTCAGTACCTGTCCGGAGAACAAAACTGCTGGGTCAGATCTCGCTTATACGTGAAATCTAAAGAACTCAACAAACTGATGAACAGAATAGATTCAATGACATGGAAGCATAGATGAGACTGACGAATGTCAGAGGGATGGAGGAGGGCGGGTGGGTGGAGGGGGAGAGAGTAACCAAAGAATTTATATGCATATATACACAACCCAAGGACACGGACAATGGTGGGGAGAGGGACTGGGGACAGGGGTGGGATGGGGTGGAAGGGGTCATTGGGGAGAAAAAGGGACATCTGTGATATTTTAAACAAAAATAAAATTGAAAAATTAAAAAATAAATAAATAAATAATAATAAAATTTAAAAAACAAACAAACCAAACTAACAAAAAAGAACTGCTGGGTCAGAGTATGCGTAAGTCTGGCTTCAGGACACTAAAGTGATTTGCAAAGCGTTGGCACAAGTTTCCATTCCGACCAGCAGAGTAGGAGCTTCCAGCTGCTCCGCATCCTCACAACACTTTAATTTTCCATCTTTCGTGGTAGCCAGTAGGTGTATCAAATGGTAACTGGTGCTTATAATGGATATTCTCTAATAACTAATGATGGTGATTTTCAAATGTTTCTAAGCCACTTGGATACTCTCTTTTGTGAAGGGACTGACGAGAGGTAGATAGACAGACAGATAGATATCTTTTTTTCCTATGGAGTTGTCTGTCTTTTTCTTACTGATTTGTAGAACTTTGTATAGCCTGCATACAATTCCTTTGTCAGCATCTTTTTTCCCCAGTGCTATCTGCCTTTTCATGCTTTTTATGGAGTTATTTTATGAACAAACAGTTCTTACCTTTCATATAGTCCTCTTATTATCTATCATCTATCTATCTATCATCTATCTATCTATTTATCTATCATCTATCTATCTATCTATCTATCTATCTATCTATCTATCTATCATCTATCTATCTATATCTATCTAATCTATCATCTATCTATCTATCTATCATCTATTGATCTGTCATCTATCATTTGTGGTGGTGGCACTTTCTGTGTCCTGGCTGACACTTTCAGTTGTCTATAAATATGCATTTCCCATTTTCCCCTTGACATGTGCCCAGCTAAATAACTTGCCTTCCCAGCCTCCCTTGCAGAGAGGACGGCCACGTGCCACAGCTCTGGACGATGGGGCAAAAACAGGAGCCTGCTGGGTGGGCTCGAGGTCTGTGAGCTTTCCTGACAAAAGCAGTCACTGTGGCTCTACCCCCTCTTCCCTCCGCCTTGTGCTCCCAAATAAAGTTGCAATTTTAAAGTGTTCGTAATATGCTGACTACAATCCCCAACTTTCCCGGATAGCAGGGAGTGTGATTTCTGCCCCTGTTCTTGGCTCTTTAAGCAATGCTTAGAAGTTTCACCCCGGTGTCCCTTGTCACACGCACCGGCTCACCTTGCTCTGTCCTGGGCTGCTCAGGACTCGCAGCTCATCCTGACCATCCTACTCAGGCTCAGCCCAAGCCCACGCGAGACGTCCAGGCCTCTCCTTTGAGTAGAAGACGTTTCCTTTCCTACAGAGCACAGGTCTCCAAATGTTTGAATTTTTACAATGATAATGTTCTGCTTTATAATCAGGAAACCATATACACACAGGACACAACTATGTAAGAAAAAAATCCAGGAATTAAAGGTGGATCCAACCAACAAATATAGTCACGATTCTGGTGGCCAGAACAGGCAGTTCAGCTAAGGAACACCCCTCCTAGAGAACACCTTGTCACTGTCTGGGTGTGCCACACGTTATAAGTACAGAATAAATGTTTGTTGAATGAATAAATTAATGTTAACTGCCCCCCCCATCACCTTATCAGATAAAATTCCAGCTCATTTGAATGGATTCCAAGTCGTCACGTCCTGGCCGGGCCTCTCGCCGTTTGACCCTGTCACACTGCCGCGTTCACTGTGCCTTTACCCTGACCGCCTAGCCTCCTGCCAAGCTGGGGACTGGGCCTCGCGCCTGCCTGTGAAGCCCGACCAGCCTCTGGCATCGCCAGTGTCCATACTGACCCCTCCTTCCTTGAGCCTTAGGTCTTACTTTTCATCACATTTCGCTTTCTGCATCAGCTCCCCGGCTACACGGGTAAATCCTGTCTCCTTAAGGAGACACGTTCCAGAAGGGGATCCATTCCCGCTCGTCTCTTCCATGCAGTCGATCGATGAGTAGTCACTGGCTTCTGAATTCGCTGTCCCTCCCCTCTGGCCCGTCGGGGCGTCAACTCTGTCTCAGGCTGGGTCTCCCAGAGCAGGCCTGGTGCGCGAGGACCGGGATTCCTGTGGAAGGGATTCACCAGGAGGTGCTCCCAGGGAGACGGGGCAAGGAGGGCAGGTGGGGGCTGGGGCGGGAAGGAGGCCGGGTAAGGGTGTGTAACCAAGTCAGTCACACAGGGTAATGGTGGCTCAACCCCTCGGGGAGCTTTGGGGACAGTCATACTTAGAGGTGTCCCATTAGGACAAAGGAGCTGCAGTCCCCCACCCCTACCTATTAGTCATCGATTAAAGGATCCCGAGCATGGAAACTTGTAGGCATTTCTGGCTCCCTTGAGCGTGCAGGAAAAGCCGGTCTGGCAGCCTGAAGGCAGCCCTTCTCCAAAGGGAAGGTACCGGCTGTCAGGGCTGCAAACTTACAGGAGCTTGTGGTGCAAAAATGGTGAGATGATCGTCACATTACCATAGACACTGCCTGAAGTGTGTGGAGGCATGGCCTTGGTGCTCGGGGCTCCCGATGTCCCCAAGTCACACGCAACACGGTCCTGCCCGGGAGGAACATGAAAGCAGGGGCAGGTGGGAGCAGGAGGAGGTGACAAACTGCCGGGTGATCCCGGGCATGACTTAGGAGCTTAAAGAGTAATGGGGAGAGGGTATTCCCAGCGAAGGGAACAGCACGTACAGAGGCAGCGAAGCAAAAGTACACGTTTGTTTGGAAATGGGGAGTAGTTGTCTGTGGCTGGAACACAGGGCGTGGGGGGAGGAAAGCTGGGCGCCGAGGTTGTAAAGAGCCGAGGTGAGGTGGGGAAGAGCTTTTCTCCCCTGCTAAGGAGACGGTGAAATTTCCAGATGAGCCCGGCCCCAATTCGAAAGGTGTTTTCGGAAGAGGGCGGCCCTGTGAACCGCACGCTGGACGCAGGCGGGTGCCAGGCCGCTTCCAGGCCCCGCAGCGGGTCAGGGAGGGAGCGGGCTCTGCGGCGGGCAGAGGGGAGGCCTGGCCGCAGGCTCCGGGAGCCAGGGGATGGGACAGGGCAGGCTTCTGGGCACATCGGCACCTGCCTATCAACATTCTCTATGGATGTGAACACTGACTAACGTCAGTAAAGTCCCTCTTTCTGGCTGAAGCCAGTTTGAGTCAGGTCTGTGTCACACTGAGAGTCTCCACTACGGAATGTGTGCTTCAAAACCGAAACACGCACAAGCAAAAAAGTCTGCCCCGTACGCAACAGAAAGAACTTGGTAATAGAGAAAAAGCTACCGTCTCTGTTGAACTTGAAAAGGCCTCAACATCATAGCACAAGACTGAAAAGCACTGGACAGTTTGAACCAGGTTGAAAGTAACGCCAAGCACAAGCCACAGGCCCCACTCCTGGGCGCCCTGTGACCTGAAATAGTCCCCAGAGGACCTGGCCACTTCCCTGCGCTTGTGAGGGACAAGGTGGACACACAGGCTTTGGGAAGGACAGGGAACATGCCATTTGGTCTCTGTTCCGTGTGACACTCATAGAGGGTGGGGATTAGGAGGATGTTGCAGCAAAGCTGCCTTATGTCCCTTCCCCACACCTCCCTGGAGGAAGGCAGGGCCGTCAGCACGCAGGCTGATGACCCAGCCTGCAGGGCCCTCCGTGGCCCCAGAGTTCGTGAGTGGCACCGTGATTTTCCACGTGCGGGGACTTTGCCCATGAAGCCATCAACAGCTCTGGGAAATGCTACCATGCTGGTGTGCAGAGGAAAACGCCCAGCCTTCGATGCTTTTGTCAATAAACAAGCAAGTCTGAAGTGAGTGACCTGTGCATTCGACTCGAGAAATTAGGAAAAGTGAGACAAAAGAGATCGAAAGAAAGGAGAAGAAAATGAACAGAAAGACAGACGCTGGGGAAGGGAAAGGGGAAATGCGTAGGGTTGGCGAAACCAAGGGCTGCTTATGGAAAGGGCTGGTCCATAAACTGTGTGTGTGTGTGTCAGAAATTCCATCTTTTTGACGCATATTTTGCCTTTTCCATTTAACTCCCTCTTCTCCCCATTATAAACTGTATACAAATAGGATAGTTAATATAATGGTATAACCCGTCCAACAGTGAGGTGCTGAGAGGAAAGGAAGGAGCAGGGATGTGGGGACGAGCCAGTGGGACAGGAGGGGGCTGAGGCTGGAGGGGCCTTTGGAGCCACCTCCCTGCCTCCGGGGGATATCTCACAAGACTGGGGGAGGAGAGGGGCACAGTCTTCGCGTGAGTCCCCTACGTGCTCCACGAGCAGCCGCGTGGGCCTCCAGGCGATTACTGCAGCGCAGACCAGCTGACCAGAAGGAAGGCGGAGGATGTGACCGTGATAGCGAGGAGATCAGCAAAACCAATTTTAATCCCTTATTTTAATCACAATTTTAATCACTTGTTACTTGGAAAAGATTAGCGGAAAAGTTTAAAATCAATGAAATCTACAAAATATCTCAAGTTGGAAAGCGTAGGCATCTTTCCTTCTGAGTCTTCACCTCCAGGAACGCGTCTCGTCAGGCATCAAAGTCCTTCTGCAGGTCCTCTGTGCAGTCCCACAGTTTCTTCAAGAGTCGCGTACGGTGTTTGCTAGGCTTGTTCTTGGGATGGCTTTGAGATCTGTAGTTCGGATAATTGAATGGGTGGAAGAACTAAACTCACAATAGCAACCAAAACTACAAAATACGGTACACCGGAGTAGCCAGGACACCTCTGGGAAACAAAGGGAATGGGAGCAACGCTGGTGGGCAGGATTGGAACTCACCAACCACTTATCAAAGTCCGCTATAGCCGGCCCGTGTGGCTCGGCAGCTGAGCACCGACCTAGGATCCCGCAGATCTCGGTTGGATTCCCGGTCAGGGCACAAGCCTGGGTTTCGGGCTCGATCCCCAGCAGGGGGCCTGCAGGAGGCAGCCCATCGATGGCTCATCGCTGATGTTTCCATCTCTCTCTCCCTCTCCCTTCCTCTCCGAAATCAATAAAGACATATTTTGAAAAAATGCACTATAAAGCTAACACCCTGAAAACTTCGGGACGACGGCTGCGTGGGGGACAGTCATCCAGTGCCACAGACACGGGAGTAATGGGAGGCACACTGTGGACCCCACAGCCCAGCGGGGGCTCGGAGACAGTGCGCGGAGCGAGTGACGCAGTGTCACAGGTCACCAGCGGTGGGAAGACAGCTGCGCTGGTGCGGGACGGACCAGCTCCCACTTACCAGGTGGGAGGGTGACGACGGCAGGGTGGCACGAGGGGGGGAGTTCTCCAGGGCGACGCAGGTGTTTCCCCGCCCAGTGGCAGCGATGGTTACACACTCGCGTACGGATGCTAAAGTTCTTAGAACTGTGGGCCCCAAAGAGGGCGACTTGACTGCATAATAACCTTTAAAATAAAGCAAGCAAAGTGGTGTGGTGAGCAGCACAGCTCTGAGCAGAGAGGCGAGCGGCAGTTAGAATTAAAAACGGCTTTTGGGACGCTGGCCGCACGGCTTGGGAGTGTGCTTAACGCTGCTGAACTGTACACACAAAAATGGTTAAGATGGTCGGTTTTACGGGGGGTGTATCTTACACAATTTTATAATTGGCTGTGTCGTTGTACATTGCACTTCTTTTTACATCGATTGGTGTTTCAGCTGGGAGATAGGTTTTTGGGGGTTATGCCATTATACTACTTTTGTATAATTTGATATTTTCCATAATAATTTATTTTTCTGTCTTCAGCTTCTAATTTGAGAGCTAGGAGAATTCAGGGTAATTAGAGATGAAAACCCAGATGTAGCATCGAGACCCTCTGCTGCCGGCTCATGCCAGCGGGCATGACCCGGAAGGACTGAATGCGTACTGGGCTCTCCCACCTGACCTCCCCGAGCCTTGATTTCTCCACCTGTCAATGGGTTTATGATGGAAACGCCACAGTAGGGAGCTTGGCTGGGTGCCTGGCAAGCTGGTAAGAACAAAAGAAATATTAGCCATTCGTTATGATGGGTGACAGGTTTCCACACCCTGCTGATGGTCTGGGTGAGAGTTTTCTGTCTTCTGTGTGGATTTCTGTGTTTTCCATGTACTAGACAATTACTATTATAATCATGAGAAGGTTATTTACATTTTCTCTTTTTTTTTTTTTTTAAGAGGTGACAAAGGTTTCACTAACTCTCTGGAGTAGAGATCAAAGAAGGAAAAGCGAGAGGCTTGGCTTGTTGTTAATCTTTGGGGTCATCCCAAGCGTGTGCTGGGATGGCTCAGACACCAGCCCGCCTGCGAGCGGATCCCGGGCCTTGGAGGCGGGCAGGAAACTTACTGTGGCGCAGCAACCAACGTCAGGGTGCGGGTGAGTACAGCAGGCTCCCGATTGTGACCTGAGCAGCTAGAGAAAGTCTTCCAGAGGTGGCATTCGAGCTGAATCTTGGGGTGAGAAGGTGTTCACCAAGTGTGGAGGGCGAGACCTGAAGAGGGAACAGCACAGGAAAAGGCACACAGCACAGGAGGGCAGGGCCAAGAGGGGGTGAGACAGGGCGTCCGAGGGGGCTCTTCCATGGGGGGGGGGGGGGCTGGAATGGTGGACGGAGGGTGCTGAGGGTCTTGAAGGAGCTTTGACTCACCCGATAGGGATGACAATTAAAGGCACGTGAGCAGAGAGGCAATGAGGTCAGGTCCGTATTTAGAAACTTGGTCCACCAGATAATCCAGAATAATGTCTTCATCTCCAGGCCCACTGATTAGAAGACTTAATTTCATCACCTTTGCCCTGTGAAGTCCTGGGTTAGGATATGGGCATCTTTATTCCGCCCACCACACCCTCTGTGTTCCAGGCGCTGTGCTAAGGTGCTGGGGACACAGGCAAGGAAGGTCCCTGACCTTAGGGAGCTTATGTTTTACTGAAGAAGATAGACAATTTCCAAGTAAACAAGTAAGTGTTGTTTTAAAAGATAATTTCAGAATACATTATATGCTCCATGTGAAATAAAACAGCAGTCTGAAGGAGGGTGTCAGAGAAGACTGCTCCACGTGGCATTTAATCTGAGACCTGATGGGAAGGTGCCAGCTACGCAAGATCCAACTGGGCTGTTCCTAGCAGCGCGGACAGCAGGTGCAAAGGTCTTGAGGTTGTCAGAGAACCATTGCAGGGGTCCCAGAGGGCAGGGCGCAGCTGCAGCGGTCAGAGAACCATTGCAGGGGTCCCAAGGGCGCAGCTGCAGCGGTCACTGGGAAGCAGAGTCCATAGGACTTAGCCCTTGTGAAACGTGTTACTTGAAGTTCAGGGGGAAGGCACGGAAAAGTGCTGTATTAGGTACCGAGTGCTGCGTAGCAAGTTACCGTAACCATGGAGGCTCAGCTCAAGCAGCATTTATTATCTCAAAGCTTATGCGGGGCAGGGCCAGGGAGCAGCTTGGCTGGAGGTCCCGGCTCGGGCCCCGGGTGGAGGCTGCAGTCACGTCGCTGGCAGGGGACACGGCCGCAGGCCTGACTGGGGCCGGGGGTCTGCTCCAGCTCCTCACCACGTGGCCTCTCCAGGGCCGCTTGCAGCAGGCTCTCCTCAGCCCGAGTGACGGAAGCGAGGGGAAGGGAGCAGAGCTCGGGACAGAAGCTCGGAGAGGACGCCCCGCTGGTGCTGTCAGCCACACCACCCGGCCGGCTCCCCTCCGCCTGGAACAGAGCTTGCTCGCCGGTCCCTGGCACAGGACGCCGGTCCCTTTGAAGCCACTGCTGCTCTACCACCCGGATCAATTATGTACAAAGTGGGGCGGCCATCCAATCACATGGAGACCAGGAGGTGGGGGTTACTGGGGCCTTTCACCCCCCCTTAGATTTCCAGCTTGAGCCCCTTGCAGACAAGATGAGAAGCACTAAAACTTGGGCTCAGACACCAAGGAAAATGAAAGTGCAATTTGGTTTTCTAGTCATTTCTGTAGTCAGTCACAATGATCTGTCCCCATCTTCATGTTCACCAGTTGGGTCAAGATCCCCTCCAGAAGATCCACGTGGCGCCGGGGCCGGGGTGGGGAGCTCAGGTCTCATTGCGCTTCACCACCACCATCTGGTGCTCTCATCACACCTGGCTTCTGGGAACCAAGGACAACTGGGAGGGTCCTAAAATGACATTGCTTTCCCCATCCTAATCCCTCCCTGCAGAGCGGCTAAACCTATCCTTTGTTCCCAACAGTGGACAAAACAAAGTATGACGCAGAAAGCAGGTGGGAATTTAAGGAACATCCAATGTTTGGGGCAACTAAGGTGCGAGGGTTAAGGGTGCCTGTTCCAAGGTGACAGGTCTGGCATCTGATTTCTCAGCCTCATGATGAGATACGTCCTCACGCCGAGAGACCAAGGTGTTTCCACCGGCCCCTCCACTCACCCTGTGTCACCCAGCTGTATTTTCACCAGGAGGTTTCTGGTTATGCAATAAGCATCTCAGGATGTGGAAACAGGTCGGGCAGCAGGCAAGGTCATCTTACGGTCATTTTCATGATGAAACTGATAAGGGCAACTTCTAGGCTGCTTGATCCACACTGGGGGCCTGGCTATCCAAAAAAAAAAAAAAGTATTATTATAAATCTAAGGACTCCTGGAGTGGAGCTGGCTCAATACTCTCCTTTACCCCCCTGCCAGTATCCCAGATCGATAACTGAGACCTGTTAGTGTCCCAAATGGCCCTAGAGTCTGTCTTCTCTCCATCCTCACTGTTACCACTCTACTCCCAAATGCCCCCATCTGTCCCCTGGGCTCCAGCAAGATCCTCCCAGTTAGTGGCTCCACATAGTCTCTGCCTCTTTCCAATACACGACCTTCATTGCTGCCTAAAGATCTTTTGAAAACACAGATCTGTCATTATGCTCCACCCCCGCCCCAAATAAGACCTTTCTTTCCACTGTTCTCAATATAAAGACTTAAATCTTTACATGGCCGTAGGGTGCCTTATGCCGAGCCCCTTGCTACCTCACGCTCCGCACTTTATTCACAGAGGCCTGCTGTAGTGGGTGTGTCCCCCATCCCAACCCCTTCTGAGCTTGTCTACTGACCTCCCACCACCAGCACTTGCTCTTGTGCTTCCTCTGAGCTCTGCAACCGCTTACCTACCTGCAGCTGCGGAAAATGGCTGGTGAGAGTTGGGTGCAAACACCCAAGGACCCCGCCTGGGTGGGTCATTCTGGTGTGTTGGGCACTGTCTCCCAGGGTGCCCCAGTGGGGTCCCACCCATTGCCCACAGTGGCCACTTGGTTCAGCTATAGTAGCCAGTTATTCCACAACACTGATGAAACTGGCTGTGAAGATATGTGGTCAACAGCTATGATCAGCTAAGTGGAGGAGATTACTCTATGTAATGTGAAAGGGCTTCAATAAGCTCAAAGCCTAGAAAGCAAAAACTGGTTTCCCAGAGAAGAACTTCTGCCTCAGGGCTGCATCGGCTTCCGCCGGGCCATCCAACACACTGGGCCAGCGCTGCTCCCTCTGCCTGGGGAACCTCCCTCTACGCCTCAGCTTGATTTCCACTATCCCCCTTTCAGATCTCAGCCACATGTCCTTTCCTCCAGGAGCCCTTCTCTGATGCCCCAGGCCGGGTCAAACTTCCCTACGTCATACCCTTGAGCACCATGAACTTCCATAGACTTTCTGCATAACTGTAATTCTACATGTATGGGTACATCTTAGCAATGCCTGTCTCGTGTACCCAAGTGTGCACACCTATGGAGGAAGCTTTTGTAGGTTCTCATATGTGATGGTCGGCCAGGTGCGGCCACAGAGGTGCTCAGGAAAACCAGGTCTATTCTATCCCTGGTCCTTGAAACAGAAGACACTCGGCACCTACAGAGCCCCACAGGGAAGCCTCAGCAGAGCCAAGAGGCCAAACGCAGAAACTAGGGGGAGCTTGGCTAGGACTGGCCAGTTTGAAAAATTTCAGCAGGCTCTTAGCTACGGAGTGGTTCCCAGAGGCCAGGTATCTGGCCCTGGGATGATTAAGTCTTCCTGGGGTGGGGGCCCAGAGAGCAGACACCTGTGGGTTGCATATCAAAGGCATGCTCGCCAAGCCCTTGCTGTCTAAGAATGGGCTAGCTCCAGGAGGGCTGGCTCTCCCAGCCTTTAAAGACAACACAGCATCTTACTATACAGAAAGTAAAAACTATAAACAAGACAAAGCAGCTCCGGGGGTTTAATCCATCAATTCCTGGCCCATAGTATTTATGGAACGAATATTTATGGAATGAATGAATTTTCAGGACAGTAAAGGTGTCCCACGCGCCTTCTTTCCCGTGGCTGTCCTGTGGAGGATGTTTATGATCTGCGCGGAGACATGGAGCCAGAAGTAAAAACAGGAAAGACCTCAGGAGTCAAAAGGGAATGGCTTCAGACAACACTAAAGGGGGGGTTGATTTTTCAAATGTTTTCGTTGTTATAAGGCAATATATTCAGATAAACAAAAGAGAGAAAATAAAAATTGCCTGTGTTTTTAAAAAGACAGCAGACCAAAATGGAGTCACTTGTGCTAAGCCCCATATCCGCAAACCGAGACTTAATCTACCCTAAGAGCACTGGCAACCTCCCCCAGGAATGTCATTTTAACCAGTCAGCCTGGGATTTCCTGGTCAGCACCAGTGAGGTAATCTGCCATACAGTTCCCGTCTGTCCCTCAAAAGTAGGCAACCCAAGCCTGAAACAACCCAGCCTTTTCTCCCTTCTGTCTATAAAAGACTTCCTTTTTGTACGGCCCCTCAGAGCCCCTTCCTACTTGCTAGATTGGCTGCCACCCAATTCATTAATTGTTCAATAAAGCAAATTAGATCTTTAAAATTTACTTGGCTAAATTTTTTTATCTAACACCTGTGATGTAAAATCTGATGAAACCTAAATAATGTCTGTCCCTGAGTTAACAGTATTGTAATAAATAATATGCAAGATATTGAGACCAAGGGTCCTTATGACTTTGATTAAATTTAGTTTTAAATTCTAGCTCTAGAAATCATTGATAGGGGCACTTATAATGTCCAAAGATTGAACACCTGAATTAATCTGAAATTTAAGTATATCACTCTTAAATTGCAGAGCTTATGTGAGCAGGGACTTAAGAGTCTTTCCCTTTAGTTGCTTTGTCCCAGGCCTTTGCGCCCTTGACCCCCGACAAAGCAATTCAGGAGGCGGCGCAGCTGTGGACCATGAATCCATGAACAGGGACTGTCCGGCCCACCCAACCAGGAGTCAAGATGTCACCTTCTCCAGACATCGCCAGATGACCAAGAGCAATAGCTGACGCCCGCGGACCTCCGGGGCTGCATGTAGCTGCGTTCCGTTCCCAGCCTCAGTTTACCCCATTTCCCTATATAGCCCGATCCCTCAGGCCGCTCCTTAAGACAGGTTTGGGGTGCTAGTATGCTCCCTGTCTTCTTGGTTGGCTGGACTTCTCAATAAATGCCTTAGATGATTCAACCCGGCCTCTATTGAACTGGATGCAGCGCCAGGCAGCCCGAGCCCCACTGGGGTTTCCTGGTAACAATATCTTCCCTGTCCCCTCTATACCTCTCAGAGACCCAGCCTGTCCCCAGAAATCAGCAGCCCCCGAGGCAGCAGAAGACGGGAGCCTGGGCCTGACCAGTGGTCACTGGGCTGGACCTCTGCAGGCTAAAAATAGCACCTTGACCCAAGTTATGTTTCCGCTCCTGAGCCCAGGTAGCTTCCCCCTGGCTATTTTCCTATGAGACCCAGTAGCGGGACTCGGACAGGACCTCAGAACTGTCCTCAGGACCTCACCTCACCTCCCATCAGTCAGCACCCAGCACCACCAGAGCCCCTACCCCTCTGCGTCCTGTGGATTTGTCCTATGCAATCTGTAACCCATGTGCCATCAGGGAGTCAGGTCTCAGCAGCATAAACTCCCCATCTGTGAACTGGCCAACTCGGTATTAAACCATTTTCCATGGGGCTCTCTCTAGGGAACGCCCGCGCCCCCACCCCTTCCCCCAGGGGCACTTTCCCTCCCTCCCTCCCTCCCTCCCTCCCTCCCTCCCTCCCTCCCTCCCTCCCTCCCTCCCTCCCTCCCTCTCTAGCTCCAAGGGCCCTCCTTTTGCCTCTATAGCTGGTTTCCTGAGCCCATTTCTTCTACCTCTCACTTCTATCTCTGTGACTTTGTAAATTGACTTTGTAAATAAACTTTCTCTTATAGCTTGAAAAAGAAATAAACTCTTTTTCCTTCTATCCTGTCACTTCCCTGTGCCTGTGTGCAGCAGGCGGGCTCTGGGGGAACACTGAGGTTCCGGAAACATCATGGTCATGAGAGAGGTTTCGTGGAGGGCACATGGGGTCTCTCAACGCTACTTTTGCAGGTTCTTGTGAGCCTTAAACTACAGTATTTCAAAATAAATTTTAATAAAAATTGCTTATACTCGTACCACCCAAAGATAACTGCTGTTAACGTTCTGTCATTTTCCCTCCCAGGCCCTTTTTATGCATATGCATTTGTGTTTTATAAATTACACTGTGCATGCTGTTTTAAAATCACCCCCCGCCCCCCAATTCATCACAGTGTTTCTTACCTCTGGCTGCCTAATCCCCTGGCGAGCCTTAAAAAGGTACTGGCGGCTTCCTTCCAGAAAGACGGAGCAGGCATCCTGTCTTCTGCTCCTCCCACTAGTGCAGTTAGACTCTGGACATCACCCGCGACACCAGCGTCACAGGACGGCCCGGCGGAGAGACGGAAGCAGGCAGGCCAGGGACGTAAGGACGGGTGGACACGCCGTGCCGGGTCCCGGGGGTTTTCTTTTTCCTCATATACCCCAGGCTTGGAGCTGAGGAACTGGGATTCTGAAAATGTGAACGGGCACAGACGGAAAAAGCATCTCTGAGCCAGCCTCTCCCCCACTTCCCAACCGCTTCCCCGCATCACATCTGCTTCTCCGGCTCTCACCCCCGGCCTCCCCTTATGAGCAAGGACTCTTGGGATCCCTTCGGGGCCACCCAGGTAGTCCATATTAGCCTCCCCATCTCGAGGCCTCTAACCCAGGGCCAGCACAAAGGAGTAAAGGATAACCCCCTCCCCCCAACTTCTCCCCCACACCCCGTTTCCAGTTACTGGTGTGTTCTTCTAAGGTATTTTATGCTTTAACTTTTTTATTTTTTCACAGATACTTGCACACCGTGTACCCTGCTTCCTGACTTCTTTTTGCTACCGACAGGCAGGTGATCGCCGTGTCCACCAGGAGGGGGCCCGCTTGGGAGCTGTGTGGTCAGGGAGCCCCTGAACTGGCTCAAAGGCAGGTGCAGGGTGTTTGGAGAGCACTGGGGAGGCAGGAGGAGCCTCAGACCTGGGCAGGTGACCAGAATCGGCAATCAGGGACAGAAAATTAACCACAGAACAATTGCACTAAATGTTTATTTAGTGGCTGCGACAAGCCAGGTGCTAGGCGGATGCCGGTGTACACCTCGGGCGAGACGGGCGGGATCCTCCTGCCGCCTCAGCCACGTGGGCGGGGAGGAGATCCTGGGTGGGAGGCAGTTGCTATTTATAGCTGCGTGCTGGGGGGAGGTAAAGAATTTGGGAGGGAGGGGATACATCTGTCAGGGTCGGTTCACTGCTGTAACGAACAACGCCAAGTCCCAGGGATTTAATACAACAAAGCATTTCTCACGTTGCAGTCTGATGTTGGCTGGGGAAAGGGCAGGTGGGGCCCAGGCTCCTTCTACCCAATGGCTCCACTGCCCTCTCCCAGGGAGTCAGAGATCTCCCCGGGGCCCCTGCATCCACCTGGCAGAGGAAGGACAGAGAGGCTGTGGAGGATGACCTGGGAGGCCTTCACTGGCTAGGCCTTGGGTAGGCGTTCATTCCACACACGCTCCGTTGCCTGGGATTCAGCCACCTGGCCCCCCCATCTGCGTGGGAGCCTGGGAAATGTAGTCCAGCCCCGAGCCCCCCAAAAGAAAAAGTGAGCACATAGCAGTGTGTGCAGACTTGGGAAGTGGGAAGGCCTCCTGGAGGGGCGTCTTCCAAGCTGACGCCTGAGGGGCACCTGAGAGCCGCCTGATGGAGGGTGGCAGGAGGGAGTGGGGAGGGGGTGGCGGACAAGCCACGGGGAGCGAGAGGCAGGACACTGAACTGTGTTGACAGAAGAAAGAAGTCCCGCCTGTCTGGAGGAGCTGAGGAATTGATCCCAAGAGCAACCACGGCCATGGAAGGTTTGTCAATCGAAGATCGAATTTGTATTTCAGAAAATTTTCTCTGGCTTCTGTGTGGAGAATGGGCCGGAAGGGACCAGAGAAGGTGCTGGGAGACCAGCCGTGGGAGAAAAGATGACAACCTGAACCGCAGGCGTGGCCGCAGAGAGCAGGCAGCCCAGATATCGGCGTGCGGGCTTTATAGGACCTGTGGCGGCAGATGTTAAACTAAGCAAGGGCCGAATCGAGGATCAGGGCTGGGTTTCCTTGTCGGGCAACTGAATGGCTGGTGATTCCGGTTGCCAAGAAGGACAACCCTGCCGTCTCACCGGAATCGTCTCCATGTGGCCTCTGAGCCCGTGCTGCCCCCGAGGTTTAGAGAGAGAAGGTGTGCAGGCGATGATCCATGGGTCTAGAGCCTGGGGGACAGATGCAGGCTGAGGACGTAGTCATGAGAGCTGATGAGCCCACTCTAGGGGAGAGGGGAGGAGAGGAGAGGGGAGGAGAGGAGGGGAGGGGAGGGGAGGGGAGGGGAGGGGAGGGGAGGGGAGGGGAGGGGAGGGGAGGGGAGGGGAGGGGAGGGGAGGGGAGGGGAGGGGAGGGGAGGGGAGGGGAGGGGAGGGGAGGGGAGGAGGCAGCCTGGGATGAAGCCCCGTGACATGCCAACGTTAAAGGGCGCACAGGAAGCGGCGCTCATGCAGGCCTCCGATAGGAAACAGCCAGGTTCAAGGGAAAGAAAATGAGCTCAGTCATCGTGAGGAAGGAAGAACAATTTCGTGAAAGCATGTGTGATCAACAGGGTCAGACTTGCAGAGGCAACGTAAATTAAGGACTGAAAGCCATCGATCGATGTTCCAGGGATGGCACTCGTGCAAAGGCCCTGAGGTAGGACACAGATGGTCAGGTGCTGAGAGCACAGATGCAGCCCACTGGTCAGAAAACAAGGGGCAGGGGGATGAGGGCCAAGGTGAGGTCGAGAGTGACAGGAGGCCGGAGACGTGGAACCTCGTAGCGCACTCTGAGGGCTTTGTCTTTGCGAATGAGATGGGGACGTGAGCACTGGGGAGTTTTGATCAGAGAAGGGACAGAGTGTAACTGAGGCTTTACACTGGACACTGTGTGGAGAAAAGATTAGAGCAAAGAGGGGGCTGGGGGCCTGAAGGGCAGAAGCGAGAAAAGGCAAACATCCAGGTGAGTGGGGATGGCAGGCGGGACCACAGGGGCGGCAGCGGAGATGGTGAGAAGTAAAGCCATTCTGGAAATATTTTGAAGGTAGAACCCGCTGGATGAGCTGGCTGGTTGGTTGTGGCGTGTAAGAGAAAGGCACCAAGAATGTCTCCAGAATATTACTTGGCAATAAAAAGGCATGAAGGGCCTTGAAACATTTTGCTAAGTGAAAGAAGCCAGGCACAAAGGCCCACGTATTGTATGGTTCCATTTACGTGAACCGCTCGGAACAGGCAGAGCCAGGAAGACAGAAAGTGGATCAGTGGCCGCCAGGGTTTAGGGGAGGGGAGAAAGTGGGGTGGCTGCTTAATGCGGACGGCTTTCTTTTGGGGTCATGAGACTGTTTTGGAATTAGGTAGAGGTGGTGGTGGCACAACCCTGGGAATGTGCTAAGTGTCACTGAATTGTTCACTTTAAACTGGTTAATTTATGTGAATTTCATCTAAAAAAATTTTTTTTTTCTTAATGACTCCAATGCCTTTGGTCTGCAGAAGCGAAGAACGGGCTGCCTGCATCGACTGAGGGAGAGAAGGAGGAGCCGGGTGGGAAGAGAGGCCCGGGGCTACGCCTTGGAGGCCTGTGACTTTGGGGATGCCTGCTGAACACCAGAGAGAATGTCAGCACAGAGAGGGACGTGCGCTCGGGCTTCAGGGAAGATGCTGGAGGAGCTGGGAATCTTCAGCAGACAGTTCATCTGTACACTTGGACTAGGCCGATGTTAAGTTTCTGCTTTCTGGAAGAAGAGGTCAGAAGGAGAAGTTATGTTGTTACAGAAAAGTAAACAGTTTTATGTGTCACCCATCCAAGTTTGTGGAATGAAATTCATACCTTCTCCATTAGATCCGTGTTGCAGCTCTTTAAAGCCACCCAGGCATGACGGATGCGGAGCCAGGCCGGGCTGGTTTGCCAGGAGGGCGGGGCAGGCTGCAGCTCTTCAGGGTGCCCATGCGGGCCTGGGACACGGCGCCAACTGTGTCTGCCGCAGCTGTGGTGTGATGTGTTGTGCCTGCTAGCACTGTTTCCGTCCTGCTGAGACTTGTCGGCTGAAGAGCCAGAGGAACGCATATGATTTGTTAGACCAGCAAAACTCTGTCAAACAGAGGGATGAGGTGTGTAGAGGAATTGTTGGTGGTCACAGGCAATTAACAACCATCACCATCAAATAGTAACAACTAATAACTAAGCCTTTCTTGTGTGCCCAGCAGTCCGCTCAAGGCTTTGCATTCATCATCACATTCTGCTCTAACACTATCATTAGCCCCAGTTTTACATGTGTAAACAAGCACAGAGAGGTCAAGTGATTTGCCTAAGGTCACACAGCAAGTAAACAAATGAAGGAGCAGGAGGCAAACTCAAGTATGTCTGACTGTAAAGCCCTTTGCTTGGGAGGAATAAAAACAGAAAACTTGGGGAGCCTCCCATTCTACCACCCGGTGCTCAGCAGCTAGAGAAGGTGGGCAGGCCTGGGTTCGCCAAACCACCACAAGCCTCCTCGCCAACTCTCAGCAGGGATTGGCACATAATCGGTGTGCAGAGCTTACCGAATGAGTGAATGATTGAGTGAACGAGCACAGGGAAGAATGAATAACCTGTGTGGCACTGCTTTGTGCTTGGTGATTAACGAGCCTGTCTCTCCAGCTAGGGAGAGACCCTTTCTGACATACGGTGACAACGGAGCCCAGCTCGTTGAGGAAGTTTCTATACAGGTTAGAGGGCTTGGGCTGCAGGCAGCTCGCCGTGAAACCTTTAGCAAGTAATTCAACCTCTCTGTGCTTTGGTTTCCTCACCCAGAAAATGGAGAGGATATTAATATCTACACCTTAAAGATGTTTATTAAGATTAGTAAGTTAAGATGTTGGTAATAGTAGGTGCTCAATAAATACTAGCTGTGTGTCTATGGAGCCACAGAATAAGAGTCCCTGGCTGTCCCCTGGAGGGTCAGGCACCAGTGTACCCCTAGAATAAGAACAGTAGCATTTCTGAACATTTATGAGGTTCCGGGGACTGAGCAAGCACCTGATAGGCATCACTGCATTTTAATCCTCACAACAATACTATGCGGTGAGTACCATTAGTGCCCTATATTCTTAGACTGAGGCTGGGGGGATTAAGCAATTTGCCAAGGATCACAAAGCAAACAAATGCATATACAGAAAAGGAACCAGTATGTGCTCCGTGAGGCCAGGGGCAGGTCTGCTGTATCAGTAAAACAGAAACCATTCTGGGTCTTTCAAACAGAGGGAACTTCCTGTGAAGAATTGATGACACAGGGGAGCCAGCAGCGGAGAAGTCAGAGGATGGGGAAGCAACCTGGGCTTAGCTGCAGTGGGAAGCTGCTCTCACTGTGGGGTCACCGGGAGGAGGCGGGGCTCCTCCCTGGGGCCCTCGGGGAGGAGCTGGAGCCGCAGCAGGGGGCTGCCCTGGGAGGAGCCAGCCTCTGAGCTTGGGAGGAGAGGAGGGTCCTGGCTCTTCCTTTGTCCCACCATCCAGTCTCCTGGCTCAGCTTATCTAGGAGCCAGCTGGCCCGTGGCGATGTGGTTTGGGAAACGCAGTTTGCGGAAGGGGGAGGAGGGGAGCGGATCACCCTAAGGTCAAACGGGCCACTGGCTGCGTCTCTGGCCTGCCTTTGGGAGCCCAGCGCCTCACACAGTGCCTGGCACGCAGAAGGTGCTTCACCAGCAGGAAGGAAGGGGGGAGGGAGAGGGCGCTGACCGGTTCGCGAGCCCCCGGGGGAACATGCACGCCCTGCGCGCCGTCTAAGTGGGCGGCCCTATGCGCTGATGCCCGTCTTTGCCAAGCAGAAAGGCGGGTCCCCGGTTGCCTGATGTGCTGACTTTTCAGATGAGTTTGAATCCAGATGAGTTGGGGACATCCTCTTGGACCAGAAAGAAGCTTAGTAGAGACTCCTTGGGGTCACGGTCACGTCCAGAGAACCCGGAAGCAGCCTCGCCGGGCTCCCCTTGCACGAGTTCCGTCACTTGCTTTTCCACTGGCCCTCTTGGTGAGGTTGGGTCATTTTTAAGCATCAAAAAGAAAGAGTGGATGAGTGATCCTAGAATGGATCCTGGAACGAAAAAAGGAAAGGACATTAGTGGAAAACTAGTAAAATCTAAATAAAGGCTGGAGTTTAGTTACTAGACAATAGTCATGTTGGTTTCTCAGTTTTGCCCAGGAATCGTGGTAATGTAAGATGCTATCATTAGGGTAGCTGGACACGGGCATGTGGGAACTCTCTGCACTGTCTCACAACCTTTCTATAAATCTAAAATTATTCCTAAATAAAAGTTTATTTTTAAAAATGCAACTGGCCCTAGCCGGTTTGGCTCAGTGGTTAGAGCATTGGCCCTCGGACTAAAGGGTCCTGGGTTCGATTCCAGCCAAGGGCACGGACCTCCGTTGCAGGCTCGATCCCAGCCGCAGTCGGGGCCTGTGCGGGAGGCAACCAATCAGTGCGTCCACCTCGATGCTTCTCTCTCCCTCCCTCTCGCTCCCCCCCTTCCACTCTCTCTGAAAAGCAATGGAAGAAATATCCTCGGGCAAGGATTAAATTGATTAATTAAAAACAAATAAAAAAATTTTTAAAAATGCAATTGAATGAAACTCTACAACTCTACTTTTAAAGATTAATAAGTTCATAATGATATTTTTTAAAAAAGAAAACAAAAAAAACTAATTTGTCACCCTTGGAAGAAGCTATTGTATCAAGTCTTTACTCTAAAAATACAGTGATTAAAGGGAAATAATTTACTCCGACCTAGTCAATGAGGGAAAGAAGCTCTTCTGTGCAGAAGGACGCCGGCCCATAACTGTTGAAGGAAGGGTGGTGCTAGAGCTTTGCAACCTTGAAGGAAGCAGCTGAGTCAGGCCCGGCTCGTCAGTGGCTGAGGAACCGCGGGTGAAGGGGTCAGGGAGCTGGGACTCCGGGTGCCTAATCACCAGCCGCAGAGAACTCACTGGTTATGAGCGATGACTTCACAGCGGAGAGGTCAGGTTGTCACCGCTGATGAATGTCACCACTGTTGAACCCATTGTTAGCCTTAGCTTCATTAATGAGACAATCAGTCATGATAAGCCTCTGATTTAACGCAACAGGACACCCACAGCACCACCTGGGCGGCATTCTTGCCAAAACTGTTTAGTCAAAATTCTATCAAACCTTTAGATGTAGCTTCTGGTTTACGGAAATACAGGGATAGAGGGGTGCGTTATACACACCACGAGGAAGCAGCAGCCAAAGGCAAGAACACAGGGCACCCTACCAGTAAGACAGTGACCTTGGTCTCTTCAGCAAGTCCACTGCCTGCAAAAGATGGAGACGGGTCAAGACGAGAGGCAATTCTGCACTTGAAGAGACTTAAGAGATGTGGTCAAATGCCACTTGTGCCCTTGGTTGGGTCCTGGTTTGAGTCAAATGTAAAAGACATTTGGGGAGCAACTGGGGACAGTGTGGCTGTGGAGGGATTCAATGACATTACAGGCGTGGGGTTCATTTTGTTAGATGTTATATAGCATTGTGGCTAAGTAAAGAGCTGTCTCTCCCTGGCCCGTTTGCTCAGTGGTTAGCCTGCCGGCCTGCGGACTGAAGGGTCCCGGGTTCAATTCTGGCCAAGGGCACAAGCCTCGGTTGCAGGCTCCATTCCCAGCCCTGGCCGGGGCGTGTCTCTCTCACATCGATGTTTCTCTCTCTCCCCCCTCCCTCCCTCTCTCTCTGAAAAGCAATGGAAAAAATATTCTTAAGTGAGGATTAAAAAAAAAAAGGGTCTCTTTTTTTTGGTTAAGGATGCATACTGAAGTATTTAGGGACAAAATGTCATGTTGACTATAAATAATTTAGAATACTTCAGCCAAAACAGAAAAGGTAGATGAACGAGTCCTATAAAATGTTTACAGTTGTTGTCTAAGTGATGTGCTGTGGGTGGTCATCACAGGATTTCCTGTGTGTTTGAAATCAGTCACAATGACTAATTGTGACTGGCCGGTGTGGCTCAGTTGGCTGGCGTCATCTCATGTCCTAAAATGTTGCTGGTTCAGTTCCCGTGCAGGGCTCATGCCTGGGTTGCAGTGTTCCTCTCATACATCGATGTTTCTCTTTCTCTCTTCCTTTCCCTTCCTCTCTCTCTAAAAATCAATTTTTAAAAATCTTTTTAAACAAAAACCAAAAGACAGGAAGGTTAAGCAAACATTCATTTATTCCACAAATATTTATTGAGCACCCACTAAGGGTAAGACACTGATCTAGGTATTAGGGTTATAGTAATTGATTCTTTTTTATTGACGTTAGAGAGAGAGGAAGGAAGAGAGAGAAAGAAACATTGATGTGAGAGAGAAACATCGATCTATTGCCTCTCAACTGGGGACTGACCCGAAACCTGGATATATGCCCTGACCGGGAATTGAACTGGCCACCTTTCTGTGCTCAGGACAATACCCAACCAACTGAGCCACACCAGACAGGGAGGTAACTGATTTTTTTAAAAAAGAGTCCTTGCCCTCCAGGAATTACATCCAATTAAAGAAGGAAGACAAGCAGGTAAAGTGACACGTTTCATGGAGAAAATTAGCAAGAAAATAAGGGCAAGAACACCCATATGGGGTAGATGTTGCTATTTCATGTGGAACCATCAAGGAAGACCTCTCTGAGGGGTAGACATTTAAGCAGGGACCTAAAAAAAAGTGAGAAAAACAGCCACTGGGATCCTTGGCAGAGGAGCAAGCGTTTGAAGCAGAGGAAATCGCAAAGGCCCTGAGGTAGAAGCATGCTTGGGGGTAGTCAAGGAGCAACCAGGAGGCCAACGATGCTCGTGTGGGATGGACAAGGGGAAGGGGAGACACAGTGAAGGGGGCGGAGCATTGCAGGCGAGAGGGAAACTTACGGGCATGCCAGTTCTTACCCTGAGATGGAGAACACCAGGGGAAGGGCATGATCTGGCTTATTTATTTTCAATTACTTTTATGAAAATTTATAAACACGGAAGTAGAGAGAATAGTATAATGAACACCCAAGTACCCATCATGCAGCTTCAACGCCGATTCATGGCCAACCCTCCTCATCTCTGCCTTCCACACCACTCAGAGGATCCTTCTGAGGCAAATGCCAGACATCTATCTTATCATTTCGCCCCTAAATATTTTTGTATCTATCTTTAAAATGTAAGAACTCTTTTAGAAAACCCACAACAAAACCACTGTCACACCTAGAACATTAACAATAAGTCCTAAACATCATAAACCAAGTGTGCAAATGCCCCAATTGTCTTACAATTATTTTCATAGAGTTTATATGAATCAGCATCCAAATAAGAGTCATGAATTACAATTGTCAAAATAGCTCAAAGCCTTTTAATCTCTAGGATTATCTTCAGTTTTTATTTGTTTCTTTCAGTTTTTCTGTTGAAGAAATTGAGTCATTTGCCCCGTAGAATTTTCCACCATGAATTTTGCTGGTTACATCCCCACGATGTCATTTAACATGTTCCTCTGTCCCCTAGATTTATCGTAAATTGGCAGTTACATCTAGAAACCTGATTGGACTCGCGTACACTTTTTGGGGGGTAGGCAAGACTCCTTCAGAGATTATGTTGGGTATTTTCAGAAGGAGGATCAGAATGTTTGATTGTCCCTGATCTTGTGCTATAAGCAGCCACGAATGACCTTTGCCTAGATCCATGAATTCTTTAGAAGTTTCAAAGTGTTGACATTTTGTTTCTTTCCTTCTTTTATTAGCTGGAATATATATAAAGGAAAACTTCCCCATATTGTAGGGATGGGACAGGCAGATTACATGCTTGACTCTTTACTTAGAAATTTTCAAAATAATGAATTGGTTTCCTAGTTTATTAGCTCTCTATTGCCACATAACAAATTGCCACACTTAGGGGCTTAAAATAATACACACTGATTATCTCACGCTTTCTTTGGGGCAGGAATCCCGGCATGGCTTAGCTGGGTCCTCCGCTTCAGCGTCTCTCACAGGCGGCCGTGGAGGCACTGGTCAGGGCTGCAGTCTCACTGAAAGGCTCGACTGGGGAAAGGTTTGCTCCCGAGGTCATCCACATGGCTGGGGAGGGGATCATACACGGGTGTTAACACTAGGAGGAGGAATCTTTGGGGACCATCTTAGGCTCGGCCTGAAAAATGAGGGTGATCGGCCTGCCACACCTAGTGTCTTCCAAAAGGGACTTCCGAGTTTCATATTCTGTTTCTTCAGCTTAACTAGGATTATTAAAAGATAAAAGGATTATTCTAGCTGCTGTCTGGAGACTCTACTCCCAGCGAGCAAGTGAAAGCAAGTTAACCTGCTGTAAGCACCTCCATGACCTCCTTGCTTGCCAGTCCAGTATTAAAGATTTCCACAGGCTCCAAACCTCATCAGCAAAGTAAAAAGGCAAGGATGACGCTAGGAGGACACAACAGGAGGTGGAGTCAGTCTCCAGAATACACCACCAGTGGAAACCTGTGTGTCTTCATCTCCTCCCTGCAAAGTGAGGGTAATCGTATTGTCCTGACGGGGCAGTTTTGAGGATTACATGAGTTAGTGTATATAAAATGTTTAGGCCCTGGCAAGTTGGCTCAGTTTGTTAGTGTCGCCATGATGTGCCAAGGTTGCAGGTCCAATCCCCGATCAGGGCACATACAAGAATCAACCAATGATGCATAAATAAGTGGACGAGCAATTGATATCTCTCTCTCTCTCTCTCTCTCTCTCCCTTCCTCTCTCTCTAAAATCAATAATTATTTTAAAAAATTTTAAATGTTCAGCCCAGCCGGGCGTGGCTCAGTGGTTAAGTATCGACCTAGGATCTAGGCAATCAGGGTTCGATTCCCGGTCAGGGTACATGCCCGGGTTGCGGGCTGCAGCCTATCAATGACTCTCTCATCACTGATGTTTCTATCTCTCTCTCTCTCTCCCTCTCCTCTCCTCTCTCTGAAATCAATAAAGATATAAAAAAAAAAAAATTTAAATGTTCAGAGTCGCAGCTGGCACTGCGAGTGCCTCAGAAGTGTAAGTGGTTGCTGCAGCTCTTCTATTGTTGTTGAGATGATTCCTGTTACTCACCTGATTGAACTAATTTTTAAGGCCACATAATTGCTGACTTCCGTAAGGCTGTCTGGTCCATCGTAGACTGTGGGCCCGCACTAGCTAGGAAGGTTTTCTCTTTCACTGGACTGAGCCAAAAAGGTCTCCTATTTGCCTTCCCAGCATGCACCAGTCACTTCAGGCCACTTTGGTAACAGCTTTATTTTTTTACAACTTACACATACTTTATTTACTTGATTGAAGGTCTTTCTTACGGTATATATGCTATTTTACATAGTTGATCTTAACTTTGTTCACATTGACTTCAGTGAGTTATATTTGAGTCTATATGCTGGTAGCAATGAAATAGCTTCAAAAGTGAGTCTGACCCAGCCGGGGTGGCTCAGTGGTTGAGTGTCCACCCATGAACCAGTAGGTCAGTTCACTGGTTCAGTTCCTGGCCAGGGCACATGCCCAGGTTGCAGGCTCAATCCCAGTAGGAGGTGTGCAGGAGGCAGCCCATCAATGTTTCTACCTCTCTATCTCTCTCCCTCCTTCTCTGTCTAAAATAAATACAAACTTTTTTTAAAGTGAGTCTGACTTACTAAACACCCAATTGTCTGGTCCTAAATTCTCTCACACCCCATATCCTATTGCTTAGCAAATGATGTCAGCTATCCCTGAAGAGCATTTCCACACTAACCACTTCTCACCACCTCCAGGTCACTCACCCTGGTCCTGGCTCAGTCCTTGGCCACCCGGTGGTCCATTTTCAACAATTCTTGTGAGTCTTTACAACTTTCAGTCAGATATAACCGAAAGCATTGAGGGGGGCTCTTTTCAGCAGTCTGAAATCTACCTGCAGATTGGCAGGTGCAAAAGTGAGTCTCAGGAATACCTTTGTCTACCATTACTCTGACTGCTTAGTCACAATGAAAGACTGTCCTACCTGTAGCGGCAAAGAAGTCACTGTGCCCTGAGCCAAGACTTGTAAATCTGTCCTACCCGAAGTGCCAAATCTGCGAGTCCATCATCCTTCATCTAGGAGAATTCAGAGCAAAGTCCCTGCGTGCCATCTGCCACCTTACTGGACACAGGAGAGTGAGAGTGTCATCTCTGTAGCCTCCAGAGAAAACAAGGGCATCACCACCTCAGCCACCACCACCACCGTTTTCACCTGCAGTGGCTTCCCACACCTGTACAATAGCCCTCACGATGAGGCCAGGGCTGAGCCTCGCAGTCAGCCAGCCTGAGAGGAGATCCCACCCATCAATGCGATGACAACAATCAATACCAAATTGCAACAGAGGAGCCCAAATAACCCGCAAAAGGGGCACTCCTAGAGCATCCAGCTCAAGAGTTCAAGGAGATCTCACACTGGGTCCCACAGGACATTTACTACAAAAGGCCTGCCCATGAAAACTAGGAGTCAAAGCAGTTCTATCTAACACATTGAAACAAACACAAAGAGACAATTAAAATGGGGAGGCAAAGAAACAACCCCAAATGAAAGAAAAGGAGGAATCACCAGAAAACAAGCTAAATAAGATGGAGGTAAGCAACTTATCAGACATAGAGTTCAGAGTAATGGTTATAAGGATGCTCAAGAAACTTAGTGAAAGCTACAAGGCAGTTAACGAGAACTACAAGAAACTGAATGGGAACTACATCAGCATGAAAAAAGACATAGAAACCGTGAATAAGAACCAGTCGGAAATGAAGAATACTATATCTGACATCAAGACTACACTGGAAGGAATTAGAAGCAGGCTTGATGAAGCAGAGGATCGAGTCAGCGATTTGGAAGACAAGGTAGAAAAAAACGCTCAATTAGAGCAGCAAAAGAAAAAAGCACCTAAAAAACATGAGAAGAGTTTGAGGTAACTTTGGGACAATATGAAACATAGCATCTGCATCAAAGAGGTACCAGAGGGAGAAGAAAGCAATCAAGGGATAGAAAACCTGTTTGAAGAAATAATAACAGCCCTGGCAGGTATGGCTCAATGTTGGGAGCACTGACCCACAGACCAAAGGGTCTCAGGTTCGATTCCAGGTCAAGGACACGTACCTGGGTTGCAGGTTTGATTGCCAGCCCTGGTTGGGGCACATGCAGGAGGCAACCAATCAATGTCTCTCTCTCACATAGATGTTTCTCTCCCTCTCTCCCTCTCTCTTCCCCTTCCTAGCTCCATTCTATTCTCTCTTAAAAAAAAAAAAAAATTAATAGAAAATAATATCCTCAGGTGTGGATTAACAAGAAAAGAAAAAAAGAAAAGAAAAGAAAAGAAAAGAAAAGAAAAGAAAAGAAAAGAAAAGAAAAGAAAAGAAAAGAAAAGAAAAGAAAAGAAAAGAAAAGAATTAATGACAGAAAACTTCCCTAACCTGGTGAAGGAAAAAGTCACATAAGTTCAGGAGGCACAGAAGGCACCAATCAAGATGAACACAAAAAGACACACACCCAGACACATCATAATTAAAGTGGCAAACATTAAAGACAAAGAGACTCTTAAGGGCAGCAAGAGAGAAACAGTTAGTTATCTACAAGGGAGCTCCCATAAGGCTGTCAGCTGATTTCTCAATGGAAACATTACAGGCCAGAAGGGATGGGCATGAACTATTCAAAGTGATGAAAAGCAAGGGTCTTAAACCAAAACTACTCTATCCAGCAAGGCTACCATTCAAAACTAAGGGTGCAATAAAGAGCTTCCCAGACCCTCCCCCAAAGAAAAGGCTAAAGAAGTTTATTACCACCAAACCAGCATTGCAAGAAATACTAAAGGGACTGTTGCAAGAAGAAGAAACAGAGAGAGAGGAACATAGGCATAAAGAATAAAAATGCCAGCATGGCAGTGTGGCTCAGTTAGCTGGGCATCGTCCTGTGCACCAAGAGATTGCTGGTTTAGCTCCCAATCAGGGCACATGCCTGGGTTGTGGGCTTGATGCCCAGTAGGAGGCATGCAGGAGGCAGCCAAATGATGTTCCTCACATCTTTCTCTCTCTCCCTTTCCTTTCCTCTCTCTCTAAAAATCAATAAAAACATATTTTTTAGAAAAGAATAAAAACGGCAATAAATTACTTATCAATATACAAGAAAAAGCTCTAATAAACAATTAAACCCTACAACTAGAAGATTTAGAAAGAGAACACCAAGAAAAGCCCAGAGGAAGTAGTAGGAAGGAAATAATAAAGATCAGAGCAGAAATAAATATATAGAGACTGAAAAAAACAATACAAAAGTTCAATGAAACCAAGACCCTGTTCTTTGAAAAGATAAACAAAATTGATGAACCTTTAGCCAGACTCATCAAGAAATAAAGAGGACCTTAATCAATAAAATCAGAAATGAAAGAGGTGAAGTAACAACTGACACCACAGAAATACAAAGGATTGTAAGAAAATACTATGAACAACTATACACCACCAAGCTGGACAACCTGGATGAAATGGACCAATTCCTGGATACATACAACCTTCCAAAGCTGAATCAGGAGGAATCAGAAAACCTGAATAGGTCGATAACAACTAAAGAAATTGAAGAGTAATAATAATAAAATAAATAAACTCACAGCAAACAGAAGTTCTGGACCAGATGGATTCACAGGCAAATTTTACCAAACATTCAAAGAAGAACTAACACCTATCCTCCTCAAACTGTTTCAGAAAATTCAAGAGGAAGGAAAACTCCCAAACTCTTTATGAGGCCAGCATCATCCTAATTCCAAGACCAGATAAAGACACTACAGAGAAAGAAAATTACAAGCCAATATCCCTGATCCACATCGATGCTAAAATTCCCAACAAAATATTAGCAAACCAGATCCAGCGATGTATTAAAAAGATCATACACCATGACCAAGTGGGATTTATTCCAGGGATGCAAGGCTAGTACAATATCCACAAATCAATAAATGTGACACATCACATAAACAAATTGAAAGATAAAAATCACATGATCATATCAATAGATGCAGAAAAAGCATTCGACAAAATCCAGCACCTATTTTTTAAAAATATAGATCTTTATTGATTTCAGAAAGAGGAAGGGAGAGGGGAAGAGAGAGTTAGAAACATCAACGATGAGAGAGTCATTGACCGGCTGCCTCCTGCACGCCCCCCACTAGGGATCAAGCCCGCAACCTGGGCATGTGCCCTGACAGGAAATCGAACCACGATCGCCTGGATCCTAGGTAGACGCTAAACTGCTGAGCCATGCCCGGCCTGGCCAGCACCCATTTTTGATAAAAACTCTCAGCACAGTGGGAATAGAGGGATCATACCTCAACATAATAAAGGCCACATATAACAAACCTAGAGCCAACATCATACTTAATGGGCAAGAACTAAAAGCATTTCCCTTAAGAACAGGAACAAGACAGGGGTGTCCACTTTCACCTTCTTATTCAACATGTACTGGAAGTCCTCGCCACAGCCATCAGACAGGAAGAAAACATAAAAGGCATACAAACTGGAAAGGAGGAAACAAAACTGTCATTATTCACAGATGACATGATATGGTACACAGAAAACCCTAAAGGCTCCACCAAAAAACTACTAGATTTAATACATGAGTTTGGTAAAGTAGCAGGATACAAAATTAACATCAAGGAATTGATGGCATTTTTATACACCAATAATGAACTCCCAGAAAGAGAAACTAAAAAAAAATCCCATTTATCATTGCAACAACAACAAAAAGTAAGATAGCTGGGAATAAACTTAACCAAGGAGGTAGAAGACCTGTACTCAGAAAACTATAGGACATTGAAAGAAGATATAGAGGAAGATACAAGCAAGTGGAAGCATATACCATGCTCATGGATTGGAAGAATTAACATCATTAAAATAGCCATACTGCCCAAAGCAATCTACAGATTCAATGCAATCCCTATTTAAAATACCAATGGCATATTTCACAGATCTGGAACAAATATTCCAAAAATTTATATGGAACCAAAAAAAAAACCCCAAATAGCCTCAGCAATCTAGAGAAAGAAAAACAAAGTTGGAGGGATCACAATACCAGATATCAAGTTATACTACAAAGACACTGTAATCAAAACAGCCTGGTACTGGCACAAGAACAGGCATATAGATCAGTGGGACAGAACGGAGACCCCAGAAATAGAGCCACGCCATTATGGTCAATTAATATTTGACAAAGGAGACAGGAGCATCCAATGGAGTAATGACAGTCTCTTCAATAAGTGGTGTTGGGAAAATTGGACAGATACATGCAAAAAAATGCAACTAGACCACCAACTTATACCATACACAAGAATAAACTAAAAATGAATAAAAGACTTAAATGTAAATTGCAAAACCTACAAGAAAAATCCTAGAAGAAAACATAGACAGTAAAATCTCAGACATCTCATGAAACAGAATTTTTGCTCATACATCTCCTAGGGCAAGAGAAACAGGAAAAAATAAACAAATGAGACTACAACAGACTAAAAAGCTTCTGCACAGCAAAAGAAACCATCAAAAAAATGAAAAGGGAGTTCACTGTATGAAAGAACATAGTTGCCAATGATACATCTGATAAGGGATTAATTTCCAAAATATATAAAAGGCTCATACAAGTCAAAAAAAGGAAGACAAACAATCCCATTAAAAAATGGGCAAAGGACCCAATAGACACTTCTCCAAAGAGGACACACAGATGCCAAGAGACATGTGAAAAAAAATGCTCAGTGTCACTAATCATCAGAGATGCAAATTAAAACCACAATGAGGTGTCACCTCACACCTGTCGGAATGGCTCCATCAACAAATCAACAAACGACATGTGCTGGCGAGGGTGTGGGGAAAGGGGACCCTGGTGCACTGCTGGTGGGAATGCAGACTGGAGCAAACAGTATGGAGTTGCCTCAAAATATTAAAAATGGAGCTGCCATTTGACCCCGTGATCCCACTTCTGGGAATATATCCTAAGAAACCTGAAACAGAAGGAATCAGAAGGAATATATGAGCCCCTATGTTCACAGCAGCGTTACTCACAGTAGCTAAGATCTGGAAACAGCCCCAGTGCCCATCGGCGGGTGAGTGGATTAAAAGCTGTGGGGCGTTCACACCGTGGACACTGCGCAGCTGTGAAACAGGGAACTCACCCTTTGCAACGGCAGCGAGGGACCTGGAGAGTATGACGCTGAGTGAAGCGAGCCAGGCAGACAAAGACAAACGTCACACGATCTCACTCATATGTGGAATCTGATGCACAAAATAAACTGACGAACAAAATAGAACCGGAGGCATGGATTCACGGACCAGGCCGGGGGCTCTCAGAGGGGAGGGGGTGGGGGAGCAGGAGGAGATTAACCAGGGAATCTATATGCACATGTGCATAGGCCATGCGCACACACAGTGGTGTGGTGGGGGCCTGGGGGGGGCAGGGGCAAGGCGGAGGGTGGCAAAGGGGGGCCAAGGAGGGACATCTGTAATACTGTCAGCAATAAAAATAAATTTGAAAAAATTAAAAATTAAACTATTTTTTAAAAAGAACCAAAGCATTGAAAATGGGGACTCAGATACTCACACACCCATGTCCACAGCAGCAGCATTCCCAATAGCCAAGGGGGAACACCCCAAGCGTCCGGCAGCGGATGAATGAGTAAATAAATGTGTCATACACACATGAAATGGAATATTATTCAGCCTTAAAAAGGAAGGAGATTCTGTCAGATGCTATAGCATGGATGAACATTGAGGACATAATCCAGGTGAAATAAGCCACTGTTATAAGGTACCTAGGTAGTCAAATTCATAAAGACAAAAAGTAGAATATTGGTTACCAGAGGCTGGGGGAGAAGGGCTGGTTAATTATTATTTAATGGGTACAGAGGTTCAGTTTGGAAAGATGCAAAAGTTCTGGGGATGGGTGGTGGTGATGGTTGAATAACAATGTGAATGTCCTTAATGCCACCGAACTGTACACTTAAAAATGGTTAAAATGGTAAATTCTGTTATGTGTATTTCATCACAATTATAAAGTGCTTCAGTCGTGTGCATTCCCCAAACCTCCAAAGACCCTCACCTCACTCGGACTCAAGACCAAAGTCCCTACAAGGCCCGCCCCGTGCCTTTCTCCCACCCCCCATCCCATTGCCTTTTGGTCCTTACTGCTCCTCAAACATGCCAGGCACTCTCCTTGCTTCAGGGCCTTTGCACTTGCTATTCCCCCTCCCAGGGCGCTGCTCGGCTGCCTTCCTCACTCCCTTTAGGCTGACTACCCTATCGAAAATTCAGCTTCTACCCCATCTTCTTTGGCTGAAAGTTTTGTTCCTCCATAGCAGTTATCACCACCTAAAAGATTCTTTTCTTTGTTTGCTGTCTGCCTTTTCTCACTAGAATGTAAGAATGTTCGAGTGTTTCAGTCTCCAAGCCATAACCTGACCTTTCTCAGGGTTCCCGGATGCAACTGAAAACTTCAATAGCAAAGTTGCCAAGTCTGTTCCCAGATCTTTTTCCCCTGGTCAAGTCCCCGAAGCTGATTAAATGTTCCGTCTGGACCAGTAGGGAGATATAATTGGAAAGGTATGTGCTCTGAGTGACCAGGTGAGCCCTGAGCGCCAGCCTGGCTACACCCTGTGTGATCTGGGCTCTGTGGTTGGATTTCTGGGAACAAAGTGAAAACCACCAGGCTTGGCAGTGGCCACAGGCTTTTGCGGCACACTGGCCCGTGAAGGGAAGGCCAAGCGGAGGTGACTGGGTGCACTGGCAGGGAGGCCCACACTCCAATGCCCATGGGGAGGAAACAGGCTGGCAGGCTGCTGTGCCCACACTGGGTACCTGGGAGTGGGCATCACAGGGAACCAGGGGACCCAGGCCAAGAAGGACTGGAAGCCCTGTGTCGCCAAACCTCCTGACTACTTGTTTTCCAGAGAATCAGGAAGTTGGTTTTAGGCACTATTTCCTCATTTTTAAACATTGGTTCAAAATTGTTAAAAACACCATGTGATCGGACAAAACACATTTGAAAAGTAGGTCCTCCCCCCCCCCCATCTACACGCCACTCCAGCACGACCAGTTTACAGCTCTGCTATTTAGAAAATCTTTAAGAACATGGACTCTGGTTCCAGAAAGTCCTGGCTTTGCCACAGGTTGGGCAAGTTCCTTGATATCTGCAAGTCCTTTTTTTATCTGTAAAATGGGAACAAAAATAGATCCTACCTCATCAGATCATTTGGGAGGAGAGTTAGCAGGTGCCTGACAAATAGTATTCATTGTAGTAATAAGGGGAGGGAGAGTGAAACAAAGGTCCTGGGGAATATTGGGGAGAGAAATAACAAAAGGACACATGTGGTGTCAACTGGTATGTTGTGGCAGGGGAGCACTAAAGCTTGCTATGGCTTGGGGTGCTGAGACTGAAGATCCAGGGACCCACTTTTGATCAATGGACCCAGATAAGGATTCTGCCAACAAACCAAAGACCCCAGGGCCCCCGGGGCCTCCAGACCCACAGCTGGCATTGCATTCCTGAGGCTCTGTCTCAGGGGGTGGCACAGATCCCAAGCCAGGGCTTCCCATTTTGTACTTAAGCCCAGCAGTTATCCTGCGAGCCTAACTGTAGGACTTCACATCTGTGCTTGTTGTACTTTGTCTTATTAATTTGGGGTCTGACATCCCAGACTGTCGAGATTCTATAAATCGATGTATTAACTGTAACTGTCCCTCTGAGTTCCTTCTTTGGTGGTCTGGATAAAGTTTTCACCAGAACAAGTTAGGAGTCTTTTGGTTGCAAGCAACAGAAACCCCCAGCCCGAGATGGCTTAGCAAAAAGAAAATATACAGTCTCATGCACCTGAAATGTCCAGGGGTAGGGCCGGTTTCAGGTTTGGCTCGATGTGGGTCAATGATGAAACCAAGGCCTGGTTTCTCTCCGTCATCTTTCTGGAAGGGATCCATCCTTATGCAGCCTCTTCCCAGTGGCAGCTCCACGCCCAAACAACTCCAGAACAGTGGGAGTTCCTCGGAACTCAGAGAAAACATCCCAAGAAAACTTCCTAAGAAAACTTCCCTTCACTGCTTCTGGTTAACCTCATGTGGGTCATCTTCCCTACTTTGAACCAGTATCCTAGAAAGAATGTAATGTGCTGTGTTTCTGGTCAGAGTGGTATCAACCCTGAATAGGATGGTGATAAATGAAATCAATGTCCCAGAGTCAAAACATGGACTAGGCGTAAGGAAGGGGTAGAGACCCCAGAGCTAAATCAAGAGTATTTGCCTAAAGTAGAATGAATGGATGTTCAGTGCCCCCCGCTTACAAAAAAAATTCACTGTATCTTTTATGCAAAGTATTATTGAAATAGTGGCTATCGAGTGCAGCCTCCAGCACTCCCGGATCACCGGGGCTGGCTTGGCTCCCTTTTGGAGCTTGGACTCCCTTCCACATCTCATCATTTCCTAGAATCACACTAATCTGATTAAAGAAAGCAGGAGGACTGTTCTGCAATGGTACATGGTACATACATACCCAACAGAACATTTTGTTGGCACTTAGAGACCTCCCAAACCAGGCAGGAATCTACCGACACTAATTTGTCTGACTCCGCATAATTTAGCCAAGTGTTGTGTGTTTTTAGTTTGACCAAATGATTCATAGTTCCAAACACCTAGCCAGAAGTCCACGTGGACCCTCTGACGTCCTTCAGACCAGAGTCCCTATCGAAAGACAGAAAGAAGTGAGTTCAATCTGTAAGAAGCCAAGCCAACCCTGAGACAACACACCTCTCCTTGTTCACAAATGCTTAAAACACACCTTCAAATGCGCCGGCCCGGCACCAGCCGTCCGCAGTTCCTGTACGCCGCCAGAACCCAGCTCCTCCACATCGGAAATTAGGGCACAAAGAATGACATGTCATCTCCACAAAGCTGCTCATGCCAGCACAGTCCCCAAGGAGATGCTCCCGGTGATGTACAACAGCAGGGCCTGGCGAGGAAAATAGTGCGTGAACCAAAAGGAAAACCCTCCAAAATGACATGCATTGGGTGGGACCACATGAAATTGCCATATTTGTGTCAACAATTTCATGTGCTCACAGCTGGGTCTACCAGGACAGCGGCTTCAAAGTGTGGTCCACAGGCTCCTGCGGGGGAGGAGGAGTGTGTCCCAAAGACCCTTTCAAGAAGAACACTAGGCGAAAGCTGCTTCCCTAGTAATACTAAGGTGTCGCTGGCCTCCCTCACCATGTTGACCTGTGCACTGATCAAACCAGTGGTGGGGAGAATTCCGCAAGGCTGGGTTTCCTGATTTATTCCAACTGCGAGGGCGGAGGGCAGGAGCAGACGTGAGAGCCCACCCGCCCCTTATGAAGCCAGACATCAAAGAGGTCCGCAAAAACGCTGAACAGTGCCACCCTTCCCGCTAATTATTTTCATTTGGAAAATATTTTCCATAAAGGCATTTTGTTTATATTACCATGGAAAGTATCTACTATTTAAATTTCTAATATGATAAGCATCGATAGGTGTAACCCACATGAACGAAAACTCTCTGGGGTCTTCAATCATTTTTAAAAGTGCCAAGGATTCCTAAGACCAAAAACTTTGAAAACTCCTATATTAGGAAATCTACAGGGAAACAACATGAAACAAAGTGGAAGCAATCGGAACAATAAGAAAGCATATAAAAAGGTGGCAACAAGCCCGGCCGGCGTGGCTCAGTGGTTGAGCACCGACCTGTGATCCAGGAGATCCGGCCCATGCCTGGGTTCCCGGCTTGATCCTCAGTAGGGGGCCTGCAGGAGGCAGCCGATCAATGACTCTCTTCGTTGCCATTTCTATCTCTCTCTCCCTCTCCCTTTCTCTCTGAAATAAAGACATATTTTTTTTAAAAAAGTGTGGCAACAATACTGAGTTCAGAGACCACAGTATTTTCTAGAGAGATCAATTTTTAAAAAATATATATCTTTATTGATTTCAGGGAGAGGAAAAGAGAGGGAGAGAGAGAGATAGAAACATCAATGATGAGAGAGTCATTGATCGAGCCTGCAACCCAGGCCTGTGACCTGACCAGGAATCAAACCCCAATCGTCTGGATCCCAGGTCGACGCTCAACCGCAGAGCCACGCTCTGCCAGGTGATTTTTTAAATACAAAAAACAAGGAAATAATGAATACTCAGGGCCTCACAACCCATAACTAAATGTTAACCTTTTGTAGTATTTGCTTTTAATGTTTTTACAAGTTAATTAATTAAACCTTCCAGCTAAAGTTAGAATCCCTTTGGTCCCCATTCCATTTCCAAACTCTCAGGTCACTACCATTGTGAATTGCAGTGGTTTCCTTCCTGTATATTTAGTTATAATTTTGTCACAGCATATATAATTGTTTTATGTGCTTTAAATTTTTACTTGAAATAATTCATACTGTACAAACTCATCTGCTGCCTTTAAGTGCGCAGGCTCTGGCTTAAGAGTTCCTGGGTTCAGATCCCGACTCTGTGCTTCCTAGCTGTGTGACTTGGGCAAGTTACTCAGCTTCTCCACGCCCCAGTTTCCTCATCGATAAGATAGGGATAATCCTGGTACCTATCCCATAGGCTGTCCTGAGTTTTAACTTAAGTGCCTAGAACAGCAGCACAGAGTAAGCACTATAAAAGTGTTTGCTCTGATTACCATTCCAATCTCTTGCTCTTTTCACTCACGATTTTGAAGTCTATGAACATCCATATGCACAGATGGAATATGGTTCTTGTTCAGTGATGTATAGTACTTCACTGAATAACTATTTCACATTTTATTATTTCTCTACTAAAAACAATGACAATAATAAACTTCTTTCTACTTGTAGAGGTTCATACATTTATAGTGTCAAAAATCTTGGTTGCTAATTTTCTCCAGCAGGGCTCAGCCACCCACAGGCTGTGTCTGTAGTAGGCAGAATAATGGCACCGCCTCCCAAGTCAATGTCCTCATTTCCCAGACCTGTCAATATGTTAAATTACATGGCAAAGGGGAATTAAGATTGCAGATAGAACAAAGGCTGGTTATCAGTTAATCGAGAAATGGAGAGATTATCTTAGTTTTCTGGGTAAGCCAAATGCAATCAGAGTTTCTTAAGCGGAAGAGGGAAGGAGAAGAGAGAGATGGCATGTGAGAGAGACTTGGCCCAACGTTGCTTGCTCTTAATATTGATGAAGGGGCCCAACGTTGCTTGCTCTTAATATTGATGAAGGGGCCCAGCCGGCGTGGCTCAGTGGTTGAACGTCAACCTAGGATCCAGGAGATTGGGGTTCGATTCCCAGTCAGGGCACAGGCCCGGGTTGCGGGCTCGATCCTCAGTAGGGGGTGTGCAGGAGGAAGCCGATCCATGGCTCTCTCTCATCATTGATGTTTCTGTCTCCCTCTTCCTTCCTCTCTCCGAAATCAATAAAAACATTTAAAAATAAAAAGAGAGAGAAGGGGCTACAAGCCAAAGAACGTGGGCAGTGGAGACAGTAGCTAACCACTGGGTGGGCAAAGAAGATTCTCCCCTAGAGCCCCTAGAAGGGACACAGCGCTTCCTGCTGCTTGGTGACTTTAGTGGTGCGGGACTTCTGACCTCCAGAGCCACAAGATAATAAATTTGTGTGTATTGAGCCACTTTTGTGGTCATTTGTTACAGCAACAAGTGAAAAGGAAGAGTCTCTCAATGGCAGGACAGGGAAGGCTGGCATTTGGGGTTTGCCCTGCACTTGGGACATGAAATCCCAGGCGTTACAGATATTGGCAAGAAAGTGGCTGGACCGACAGGCCTTGGGCCCTTGAGCTGAGGAAGAGAAGAGAGGGGGGAAGGAAGGGAGATTGAGGGGGGGCAGGAAGGAAGGGAGATTGAGGAAGGGGGGCAGGAAGGAAGGGAGATTGAGGAAGGGGGGCAGGAAGGAAGGGAGATTGAGGAGGGGGGCAGGAAGGAAGGGAGATTGAGGAGGGGGGCAGGAAGGAAGGGAGATTGAGGAAGGGGGGCAGGAAGGAAGGGAGACTGAGGAAGGGGGGCAGGAAGGAAGGGAGATTGAGGAGGGGGGGCAGGAAGGAAGGGAGACTGAGGAAGGGGGGCAGGAAGGAAGGGAGACTGAGGAAGGGGGGCAGGAAGGAAGGGAGATTGAGGAGGGGGGGCAGGAAGGAAGGGAGACTGAGGAAGGGGGCAGGAAGGAAGGGAGATTGAGGAGGGGGGGCAGGAAGGAAGGGAGACTGAGGAAGGGGGGCAGGAAGGAAGGGAGATTGAGGAGGGGGGGCAGGAAGGAAGGGAGACTGAGGAAGGGGGCAGGAAGGAAGGGAGATTGAGGAGGGGGGGCAGGAAGGAAGGGAGACTGAGGGGGGGCAGGAAGGAAGGGAGATTGAGGAGGGGGGGCAGGAAGGAAGGGAGACTGAGGAAGGGGGGCAGGAAGGAAGGGAGACTGAGGAGGGGGGGCAGGAAGGAAGGGAGACTGAGGAAGGGGGCAGGAAGGAAGGGAGATTGAGGAGGGGGGCAGGAAGGAAGGGAGACTGAGGAAGGGGGCAGGAAGGAAGGGAGATTGAGGAGGGGGGCAGGAAGGAAGGGAGACTGAGGAAGGGGGCAGGAAGGAAGGGAGACTGAGGAAGGGGGCAGGAAGGAAGGGAGACTGAGGAAGGGGGCAGGAAGGAAGGGAGATTGAGGAGGGGGGCAGGAAGGAAGGGAGACTGAGGAAGGGGGCAGGAAGGAAGGGAGATTGAGGAGGGGGGGCAGGAAGGAAGGGAGACTGAGGAAGGGGGCAGGAAGGAAGGGAGATTGAGGAGGGGGGCAGGAAGGAAGGGAGACTGAGGAAGGGGGCAGGAAGGAAGGGAGATTGAGGAGGGGGGCAGGAAGGAAGGGAGACTGAGGAAGGGGGGCAGGCGCGGGGCTGAAGCGGGATGGGGTGGGAGCCCGGGGCGGCCGCCAGAGGCCACCAGCAGGTCCGCCGTCTGAAGTCCGGGTGCCCGGGCGGGGCTTTGGGGACCTGGGCGTGACCCCGGAGGGCGGCTGGGGCGGAGGAAGGGTGGTCTCGGGGAAGCAGAGGCGCGCCAACCAGCGGTGGAGCGAGACGCGCGCGTTTCTGTTCCCCCGAAACCCCCACCTTTCCAGAGAACAGTCTGTGCCTGGGGCGGGCGTGTGCCGGGCGCGCGGCTGCGCGGGTGTGTTCCGGGGACACCGCGGGGCAGGCTGCGCGGGACGGGCCGCTGCGGGCTGCGCGGGGCGGGCGTCCGTCCGGGGGACGCGGGGTGGGGGCGTCCGTCTGGGGGACGCGGGTGGGGGCGTCTGTGCGCGCAGGGAGAGCGGGATGCGCGCGCGGGGTGCGCGGCGGGCTGCGGGGCGGGGGCGGGGGCGGGGCTGGGTGTTGGGTGTGCGGGGACGCGGCGTGCGGGTGGGCTCGTGCGCGGGCCCGGAGCTCGGTGCCCGCGAGGGGAAGGAGAGGGCCGGGAGCCGGCTGCGCGGGCGGCCCGCCTCGGGCGCCACCGGGCCCCGCCCACGGGCGCTCCGGCTCCCGCCCCTGCGCCGCCCCTGCGCCCGCCGCGCGCTCGCAGCCCGACTCCGCCGCCGCCAGCGTGCGCGTCCGACCCCGCGAGCCGTCGCGAGCGCCCCGGGAAGCAGGTACGACAGCGACGCGGCGGGCGCGGGGGGCCCTGGCCGGCGCCCTCCGCTGCCCGGGCCTCGGTTTCCCCGCCGGGGCGCTTAGGCACTGCGGGGACCCGTCTCGGGGCGCAGGGGGAGCTCCGCGGGGTGCGACCAGCCCCGGGAGCGGGGCGCGGGGACGGGCGGCGGGGCGCGGGGACGGGCGGCGGGGCGCGGGGACGGGCGGCGGGGCGCGGGGACGGGCGGCGGGCGCGGGGACGGGCGGCGGGGCGCGGGGACGGGCGGCGGGGCGCGGGGACGGGCGGCGGGGCGCGGGGACGGGCGGCGGGGCGCGGGGACGGGCGGCGGGCGCGGGGACGCGTCGTCCAGGAGGGCGGCCGCAGCGCGCTGGGGGCGCGGACTTGGCGCGGGGCCCCGGGCCCGGCTCTGCTGGACCCCGCTGGCCTCGCCGCGCCGCCTCCCCTCGCCTGCTTGGCCGCCGTACGGGGGGCCCCGCTGGCGGAGGGCGGGGAAGCGGCCGGACCCCAGCTCGCCGGGCTGAACCCGCGCCGGCCGGGCCGCCTGGGGGGCGGGCGTCGTCTCTGAGTCCCCCCGGGAGTCTCAGGAGGACGCCGGGTCCGGCCCCTTCCAGCCCCTCCCCCGAGGGCAAGTGTCCAGAGACTGTCCTAGCGCGTGGATGAGGCGGCGCGGGGGAGAAGCTGGACCAGAGGGTGCGCAGCGTGGAGTGGGGGAAACTGAGGCACAGGGGAGTTTAGGGAGGAAGCAGCAGAGCTTCTCCCATCCGTGGGAAGCACGACAGCATCCCACCCCATCTCCACCAGGGAGCCCTGAGGGGGGCGCTGTGCGAAGGCTCCCCCAGACCTAGGTGTCCCCCCCCCCCCCCCGTAATTCCAAGAGGAGCGAGGATCCACCCAGCTTCGTCCATGACCTTCCCGCCCCTCCCCCCGCCTCCCAGAATTTGGCTCGTTCCCTCTGGGCCTCTCCTGCCCGTAGGAAGCCTGCGAACTGGCGCTGTGCGGGCCGCTGGAGAGAAAAGGCAGAATCCGTCCAAATCGTCGGTCGCCTTCCCCCCCCCGCCCAGTTATTTCCTGGAGAGTCACCCAGGTTGCTGCGTATAAGTCTAGCTTATGGATTTTAGCTGCCCCGTCAGCCTCCATCCCGGCCTTGCCTCCTGATGGGTGTTTAGGTCATAAAAATGGAGGGACTGGTTTTTATTTCAGCCTTTTGCATAAATTCCTCTGGGTTAAGTAAGAGTACTTTGCTCTTTGCCCTAAACTAACTTCACAGGATCTGAATTTGGGGGGGAAATTCTCTTCATCTCAATTGCACCTGCCCATGTAGGCAAACATGCATATACACATGCACACGTGTGCCCCCTGCCTGCATACATACACGTGCGCATGTTCATACCTATGTGCACTGCATGCACACACATGCACAGGTGCATGCATGCGCACCCGTCTGGCTGTGGACAGGTACAAACACAAACCCCCCCAGCTGCAGTCCCTGCTGAGCCCAAAGGCCTGAGACTGCCAGGCACAAGCTCTGCCTGACCAGGCCCCGGTGGGCAGAGTTTCCATGTTACCCCCACCCTCCGATGGGAGACAGAGGAATTAGGAGCCATGGCTGACAGACAGGAGTGTCCAGGGTCCTGCTGGGGGACCACAGATTCATCGGGTCGGGGCTATGTCGGGGAGTCCAGTGCCCTGGGGCACGGGCCAGGACCATCAGGCATTTGCTGGAGTGCCCGATAGCTGCCAGCTGGAGCAGGGCTGGAATCTGAGGTGCCTGGACCACAATCCCAGCTCCGCCGCTTCCTAGCCAGGGCCGCTCCCTTCCCGCTCCTGAGCCAGTTTTCTCACCTGTAACATGGGGGTGATGACAGTGGCAACCTCCGGAACTGCTGAGTGGGTCAGTGGGACGAGCAAACAGGGTGCAGAGCACTGTCAGCACCCGGTGTGCAGGAAATCTTGTCCCAGGCAGGGCAGGCCCGGAGATGGCCCTGGGTTGGGGCGATGCTCAGAGCCACCATTTGGGAGCTCACCCACTCCCGAGTGCAGGCTTCCTTCCAATCAAAATAACAACAGCACCCGCTCTGTGCCAGGGACTGTGCTTGGCTGTGTGCTTCGCTCTCGGGTCCAGTCTCTACTTTACACTGAGAAAACCGAGGTCAGAGAGGGGGCCTGGGCTTTAGAATCACACAGATCTGGGGTCTGACCCCACCTCTGCCACGGACCCACTGTGTGGGCTCTTGGGCAAGCGAGTCACCCTCCCTGAGCCTTTGTCTAACTCAGAATTGGGTTCACAAATCCTAATTCCCGGGGGGCATGTGAAGACTACAGGGGCAGTGATTATCAGAGCACCTGCACACAATAGGTGTATTAGAAATGTGCATCCCCTTTCCTGCCACAAGCCCATCATGATTGCAAGGTCGCTTTCTGTCCGCCCAGACACATCCTTCTGTCTCTCCTACAAGTTGAGGCACCTTACTTCAAAGCTGCGTTGGACTGCTTGTCACTTTCTAAACACACTTCACTTGGTCAAGCCTCCAGGCCTTTGTAAGGGTTGTTATCTCTGTGTGGAAATGCCTTTTTCATGCTACTGCTCCAGAGAAACTCCTCTTCATCCTTCAAAACCCACTTTAGAAGTCCTCTCCTCTTGTATCTTTTCTTGAAATGTCCTCTTCCTGTCCTTGGGCAGAAAAAGTATCTAGGATTGCAGCCTCTGATTTGAAGAAGGAGCTCAAAGTGTTACTTTCTCTCTCTCCCCTCTTCCTTTACTTGTGTTTCCATAGCGTTTTATATGGAGTACAATTTGGACTACAAATTACCAGGCAGCTAACACTACCATTATCAGCATCAGCGTCAACACACAGTGTTGCCCATGCACCAGGCACTGCTCTAAGAGGTTTAGGCTGTTGACTCATTGAATTCCCTGAAATAACCCTTTGAGACATGTTACTTATTACTGACGTTTTACATATAAGGAAGCCGAGTCACAGAAATGCCAAGTAATTTGCCCTAGACCATACAATTCATCTGTGTCAGAGCTGGGGGAAGATGCTGGCTGTGGTGTCTGGGTTGTTACCTTTTAAATATATATATATATATATCTTTTATTGATTTCAGAGAGAGGAAGGGAGAGAGAGAGAGAGAAACATCAATGATGAGAGTCATTGATTGGCTGCCTCCTGCATGCCCCCCACCGGGGATTGAGCCCACAACCCGAGCATGTGCCCTGACTGGGAATCGGGAATCGAACCAGATCCTAGGCCGATGCTCAGCCGCTGAGCCACACCTGCCAAGGCTGGGTTGTTAGCTTTTACGCTATGCTGCTCTTTAAGAATGAGAGGTGGGCCAGGTGGGGACCGGGGCACCCTGGAGGGCTCCCGCCCCATCCAAAGGGGAAGCCACATGTTGGGCCTGGAAAAGCTGGCTCCCAGCTTTTCCGATCCTCTTTTCTCAAGAGGGTCCAGAAATACAGAGTTTTATATGACATCTCCCACTTTTAAAATCGTGGGAGTAAGCTAAAGTTTTAAAAGGAGCACAGGGCTCATAAAAGCTGCCCATAGGTCTCCTTTGTGATGTCTGCTCTTTCCTGCGTCCCCAAGGTAGGACCTGGGCTGACTTCGTCTCTGCAGCCTAGCTGAGGACCGAGTGTACTGCAGGCCCTTTGTGGGTGCCCCGGCCCTTCTGGACTCCGTGAGAGCGGGGCTGGGCTCTCACCAAGCAAAGCCTCACCCTCCGTCCCACTCACAGCTCAGGATTCCCTGCCTGTGCAGGCAACCAGTTGATGTGTCTCTCTCCCATCGATGTTTCTCTCTGATTTCCACTTCCTTTCTCTCTCCCTTCCACTCTCTTTAAAAAAATCAATGGAAAAAATATCCTTGGGTGAGAATTAACAACAACAAAAAGGGAACTTCTTTTTCACAGTGAGGGAACAGTGTTTTAGCTAAGACACAGCCATGGGGCTGGGCTGAGCCTGGAGGAGTTCCCTGGGGTGGGTTTGGGGGCAGGTAGTTTGGGGAGGCTGAAGTAATATAAGGGGTGCCCAGCTGATGGGGAACAGGAAGAGATTGAGGTCTGAGGGGTTCATGGGCTTCCCTAAGGCCACACAGTTACAACAATAGAACGTGAATTCAGGCCCCACTTTCTCCTCCCCCAGTGCTTCTCTGAGGATTCGGAGGCTGGGACATCAGGGAGCCTTGTAGACTGCTGGGATGCTCAGGCAGCCTTGCTTACTCCTGATGTTCGGGGAGCTCACTCCCGAGCTGAGGTCTGGAAGGAGGGCTAAGGTCCAGGAAGCCGGGTGCACCCTCCTTCAGGAGCTGTGTCAGATTTGGCTCCATCAAGGGCCTGAAGCAGGGGCTGGGCTGCAGCCTCCAGAAACCAGCTCCCCTCACCCAAGCTGATTCCTGAAATTCCACTGTGGATCTCACCTGTGTCTGTGTGCAGAGTTTGTTGATTTTCCTAGGTGAAAAGCTCCACTCCCAACTTAGGAGGGAGCACCTTTCTCCGGGTTTGCATGGGAGTGAAAAGAACCTGGATAGAGGCTGTGGGGAGTCTGGTCAGTGGAGAGGTCACAGAGAACCTTTGGGGCTGAGGCTGTGGGCCCACAGGTACCTTTGAAGGGCTGCTTTAGACATGTGGGGTGTAAAATGTTTGGAGTGTGCCTGGCACGGGGCTGGTGCTCCCTAATGGAAGAAGGGGTTCCCTGAGGAGATAATTCTGGTCCTTAAAGTGTTACTGCCAAGGTTTAAGGGTTTTAATCCCCGGATTCTGTAATTTTCCTCAGACAGGCATTTGTGTTAACAAGAGTTTGGGAGGCAGGCAGGCTGCAGTTGGAGCTCAGCTCTGTGTGACTGTGCAAGACACTGAGCCTCTGAACCCTGACCGTGGCCTGTGGATGGGGGACCAAGATGGGACCTCCCTCGGGTGCGTGGCAGGGGGGGGTGTCAGCAGGCTCAGTGCACAGCACCTGAGCTCAGTGGCCAGCAGGTCACTGACTCCCAGTCATTGGCCTCACCCTTCTCACTGCTCTGATTAACTTCAGAAACATTAAATTGCTCTTGCACTTGGAGAAAGGATGCGGGTGGGCCGTGGGAGGAGAGGCCTGGGGCTGAAAAGACACAAACACCTTCACCTGCAGAATTCAGGGAAAGCTGAAAGATCACAGTCGGGGCCTGAGTGTGTGTGTCCAGGGAGCGGTGAGGGTCAGTCAGGTGGAGAGCAGACTGGGTTTGCACCTTGCTGGGTGCTGGAGCAGGAACCTGGCCGACCCCTCCAACACCAGATGACAGATGATGCCCTGGCCAAGGGATGCCAGGCATTAGGCACATTAGGCCTAGAAGGCAAAACCTGGGGGTGGGTAATGGGACACATTTCCGAGCATTAGTGATTACTTAGGGAGTGTTTCCCGAATGCTGCAACACTAGTTCACAGGAATGTAAACTAGAGAGCGAGGGTTTTTTTCTATTTTGTTCACTGCTCCACTCTGCAGCCTCCGCTCCCAGTAACACTGAATGAATGCTTGTTGAATGAATGAATGAATGACGAATGAACGGATGGGTGAGTGCCAGCAAAGCGCTGGGTGCTGGAGACACAGTGGTGAGCAAGCCCCGTCTCTCAGCGCCCTGTCCTGGGACCCGCTCCCCGTCCCCATTCCCACTCCTGAACTCCCACTGGCGCCGGCCAGTGCTGCCTGCCTGAGAGGGGCGAGCTGTGTTCCTGTTGAATCTTAGCGTCTAGTTGGCTAAACCCCCGACCTGAAGTCCTCCCGTTGCCACATGTGGTTCCGCTGCATGTTGTTTTGTTTGCTCACACACAGTGGTGAACGGCCTTGGTTTCTCTTTCCACTCCTGATACGGTTCATCAAATAAATGCTGATGGGCCCGTGTGATTTCTCCACTGCAGTAATAATGGTAATAACAAGCAGTGTTAAGTATGGGCCACCTGCCAGGCACGTGCTATTTCGCAGGATTCTTCCTGCGATCATGAGGGCTGGGTACAGCTCTGCTCCCTGGTTGGCACATGGAGAAACTGAGCTCTCCCATGAGGGATCTCATTGTATCCCTCGAACAGTCCAGTGGAACAGCTGCTGCAACTGTCTGCATTTTGCAGATGGAAAAACAGGGTCAGAGAGGCTAAGTAACTTGCTGAGGTCACACAGAGCTACCAAATGGTGGGGCTCGGATTCTAGCCCAAGCAGTCTGACGACAGAGCCTACTCCCCGCCTCTCAGTTGCCAGGTGTCATGTAAAAGGTGACTGTGAAGAGGAGTGGAAAGTTCTCTTCCGTGACAGGGCTCTGGAAGGCCTTGGCTCACCTGTAGCCATGTATGTTTTCAGCAGTCACTCCCTCAAGATCTGCCCTGAGTTGCTGTGTGGGTGAAGATCCTAATCGCCCCAACAACGAGGCCAGGCCAGAGCCCTGCTTGCATGTGGCTGTGGGCAGCACCCCTCACCTTCCTAGACACCAGATTCCCAGCCTCCACATCTCCCTGGAGGCCTGGGAGCTGGCCATCCAAGAGCCTGGGCCCAAGGCCAGGACAGCCAAGCTGGGTTTCAGAGGCTGGCGAGAAATGGAGACTTAACAGAAAGCAGGAGGAGTCAAGGGAGAAAACATCACCCTTTTCCCTTCCTTGTCTCTGATTCACAACTTTCACCTAGTGCTTAAAGAGAAAGGTTTTTTAAATAAACTCCAAGGCATTGGAACTCACTCTGGAGGCCTAGGGCACAGGGAGCCCAGCTGAGCCAACACTAATAGGTCGCTTACTCTAGAACAGGTACAATGTTTTGCCTGGGTTATCTCATTTAATTTGTGCAATAGCCCTGTCATCATCATTGCCACCATCACCATCACTATCATCCTCACCACCACCACCACCACCACTACCACCATCACCACCATCACCACCACCATCACCATCACCATCATCCTCACCACCATCATCACCATCACCATCACTATCATCCTAACCACCATCACCACCATCACCATCATTACCACCATCATCACCACCATCACCACCATCATCCCCACCATCCCCACCATCCCCACCACCACCACCATCACCACCTCATCACCATCATCACCATCACCTTCATCACCTTCATCATCACTGTTATCCCCATCATCACCATCACCATCATTACCACCATCACCATCACCACCACCACCACCACCACTATCATCCTAACCACCATCACCACCACCACCATCACCATCATTACCACCATCATCACCACCATCATCCCCACCATCCCCACCACCACCATCACCACCTCATCACCATCATCACCATCACCTTCATCACCTTCATCATCACTGTTATCCCCATCATCACCATCACCATCATTACCACCATCACCACCACCACCATCACCATCACCACCACCATCACCACCTTCATCACCGTCATCACCATCACCTTCGTCATCACTGTTATCCCCAGCATCACCAGCATCAATATCATGGGTACTTCCCAGGCCCAAGGTCCAACTTGCAGATGGGAAAACAGACCCAGGGGACATGACACATCCATCTCCTAGAAAGATTAAGAGGTTGGTCTCTAAAGTCTGAAAGACCCAAATTTGATTCTTAGTTCTGACACTTTCTAGCTGTGTGACTTTGGGCAAGTGACTTAACCTCTCTGAACCTCAGAGTTATTGCTGTAAATTGGGGTGATCACAGTTCCCGCCTCCTAGAGTGGCGATGAGGATCACACAAGCTGGTGCATGTAAAGCACTGGGCCTGGCTCAAATCATAAAAGCAAAACAAATACAAGAGAACACTCCAGCAAGGGGAACAGCAGTAAAGGGGAGAGCTTGGGGCATTTGGTTGGGAGCTCCCAGCAGCTCTGAATGTTGAGGGGCAGGTGCTGCCCATCCAGCATGAGAACAGCGCTTGGCAGCAGGACTGGAGAGACCACTCAAGGGCCCTTATTTCTTCCTGAGTAGCCAGGGTGTGGAGGGACAAGAGGGGCAGCTCTCACCTGGAACAGGGATGAGAGTTCAGAGCTGGCGCTGCCACCGTCCAGCCTGGGAGAGACCAGGGGCAGGACCTTTTTCCACGCTGAATGGAGGCGGTTCCAGCAGGAGCTGGCCAATCCCTGTTCCGGACACACAGAGCTCTCCAGAGCTGCCAGCCCAGACCCCCGCTACCCATGGTGCCATTTTCTTCTGGGCCCTTCCACCTTTCTGATATGTTTCTGAGCGATAATGGTGGGCACCTAAGGTCAATCCTATGCCAGGCAGCCCTGAGCATCTCACCTCCAGCCTCCAGGGCTGCTGCGAACGATTGTGGGTTGCGTGCTCCACAGCTCCAGGGGTGTCATTCACGTAGAATACATGGTGAGTGATGCCCCCTAGAGTTGTGCAGGGTACCACCCGCAGCAGCTCTGTGAGCCGCCTCCTGGAGAGGGTACAGAATCTATCTGTAGGCCCCAGGCCTGGCTGCAGTTCAGGGCAGATCGAGCAGGGTCTGGATGCCAATCAAGACACGGAGAGCCTTGCTGCCCAAGGCTTGTCCTTGAGAAGCCTGTGCCTGGGCATTGCGTCACCGGTGATGGTGATGGATTACAGATTGTCCTTGACATAGATTATTGAGAAACAATATAGCAAAGTGGTTATAAGAGCAGGCCCTGGAGCCAGCCAGATGTGGGTTCAATTCTGCTCCACTGCCCTCACTGTGTGACTTTGGGCAAATCACCTGACCTCTCTGCCTCAGTTTCCTCATCTAAAAAATGGGTATATAATAATACAGATGGGTATATCCTAGTCCTCCCTCTCTGGCGAGTTACCGTGAGAAGGAAACAAATGCAGGTAAAGCTTTAAGAGTAGTGTCCGCCAAGTAGTTACATGGTTACTGCATGTTAAGGGTCAGTGACATCACCAGCCAGGGAGGTGGGGCTCAGAGTGGCCCCTTGGAAGGCAGCTCCCTGAAATCTTGCCAGGGCGATGAAGGATTTGGGGCCCAAACTAAAGTCTTTGGCCCAGAGCCAGATCAAGCCAATACTTGATCAGGACTTGTCAACATAACTTTTCCATAGTCAGGTGCTACTAAGGTTTCAGAGATTGGGGGGGAGGGGGAGATTCTTGAAGTAAATGCCAGGAAGGAAGAGGGCTGCAGTCCAGACCTCCATGCCCTCAGTTCATTCCTCTAGACCAGAGGTCAGCAACCTAGAGCCCCAAGGCCAAGTTCAGTCCACCACCTGTTTTTGTACAGCCTGTGAGCTAAGAATGGTTTTTCCATGGTTGGTAAAAAACGAGAGAAAAATAATATTTCATGACCCATGCAAGTGACATGAGTTCAAAATTCAGTGTTCGTAGATAAAGTGTTAAGGAAACGCAACGACTCTGCATCATTTAACAGTATCTGTGGCAGCACGTAGCTGCCCGAGACCACGGGACCCACCCAGCCTGAACTATTACCGCTTGGCCCTTCACTGAAAGGCCGCCTGACCCTGCTCTAGCACGTGGCTCCCAGACTCCGTTGCATGTCAGAATGACTGGGGACTTTTTAAAAGCTTGGTGCTCAGGTGATGCCCCAGACCAAGAAGTCAGACTGCCTGGGGGTAGAGCCAGGCATCAGATCCACTATGCAGCTGAGTGGGAACCTCTGTCCCAGCACCTGCTGTGTGCCTCCTGCCACACCTGGGAGCGCTGTCCGGAGCTCAGAAAATTTACCCAGAGTCTAGGCAGCTTTTCTGGCCCCAGGCTTGTGGGCAGGGTTGCCGGCTGGCCCCCATGGGCCTTATTTTGTGTGACCCACACAGTAATTTTTAAATCAGGAAATTTCACTTTGGCATCTGGGTTCAGATTTTCTTGATAAACTGGAGGATCTGCCTATCCTGAGCAGATGTTTCCAAGTGGCCGTAACGTGGATCTGACTCGGCTTCATTGTTTTGTTTGTTTGTTCTTATTTTTTAAACATATCTTTATTGATTTCAGAGAGAGGAAGGGAGAAGGAGAGAGAGAGAAACATCAATGATGAGAGAGTCATTGATCAGCTCCTCCTGCACGACCCCTGCTGGGGATCGAGCCCACAACCCGGGCCTGTGCCCTGACCGGGAATCGAACCTCGGGCTCCTGGACTGTGGGTCGATGCTCAACCACTGAGCTACGCTGGCCAAGCAAATACTTGGCTTTGTTGTTTAACACCACCTGCGTGGCCCCCGAAAGCATTTGAGTCTTAAAGTCCTGACTTAATGGTAAGGAATCCAGCCCCAAACCTCTCAAATTCTAACAGGCACATGCGTCCCCCTGGGGGGGGGTTAGGTTCCAATCCGTAGGTCATGCGGGCCCGGGTGTTGCGTCTCTAACAAGCTGCTAGACGGTGCTGATCTGGTGGGCCTGGCACTTGGAGTAGTAAGACTATAGGCCTTGGGTACCAAACTTCAGTATGGCCAAGAGCCTCCTGGGGACTGGAAACGCAGAGTTTCTGACTCCGGAGGCCCGGGCGGGACCAGAGGACCAGCCTTTCCAGCAGGCCCGCAGGCTGTGCTGCCGCCTCTTGTCCGGAGCCGGCCGTTGCGCACCCCGCTCCAGGCTGTACCTTACTCGCGGGCTCACCTGGGGCGGGGCTTGGAGATGCCCCAGGCGGCGGGCCTTTATTCCCTCCGACCTCAGATGCCAGCATTGCAGAGGGAATCAGGTCCTTCTTGGCTTCTTCAGTCAGCTGTCTCTTTGACCTGACTTAACCAGTTTCCTCAAGTTCTAAGCCACAATTTAAAGACAATTGGAGTCTGGAGATGGCAGAATTTTCTGTACCTGTGTTGCAAAGCTCTTCTCCACTCCCACGGGTTCTGATCCTTCCATCCTCCAAAGAAGGCCTCTGAGGAGGTCTCCCATGAGATACCGCAGGGGGCCCTGCAGATTCGAGCCCCAGATATGGGGTCTTGGGTGGACCCAGGCCTCCAGCCACAGGGTGGGAGGGGAGAGGCCACACCCCAAAGAGAGCCGTGGCTGCTGCGGCTCCGGGAACACTGGCAGGGCCCTCTCGAGGGTCAGGCTGGGCCCAGCGCCACCCACAACTGCCTTGAACAAGAATGACCATCCAGGCCAGGACCGGTTTCCCGGAGTCCTTGAACCTGAGAGTCTGGCAGCCGGATCTGGATGGGTGAACTTGAGTTGATCAGAGATTATGAATTATTTGATTCCCTTCCTGGACCCTTCCGGGCAAAGACTGGCTGCCTCACAGGGGCTCTTCATCGGCTCAAAGATCCCTGCCCGCTGTCTGTCCCACGCAGTCCCATGGGACAGGGCGGCACGTGGGGCCTGGCCCCGGGGTGGGTGGGCGTATGGGGAGGCTTGGGCAGCCCTTGTGCAAGCCCTGGCTCCCATCACCAGCGGTGACCTTGGCTGGCTGCTGTGGAGGCAGCGATGGGTGGTGCCTTCCTTACCATTAATCAGGACTCTCAAACTCGGGACCGATAGAGGGTTAGGTGAGAAGTGTGAGGAAGGTGCCGAGGCGGAACCCGGCACCCGGTGGGTGCTCGACCAGCGGTGGCCGCCGCTGGTTGTGTGAACTGCTCTGCCGCAGCCTCCCTCCCTTTCTCTTGCAGCCTGGCCGAGATCAGTGCCTGTTTGGCAGCAACTGTATTCATTCTGATACTCAACTCTTATTTAGGTGCCTACTGTGTGCTGGCCATGGTTCTAGACCAGTGTCATTCAATATAAATATAACACAAGCCCCAAGTGTGACCCATCTAAGCCACTTTAAGTTTTCTAAAAGCAACACTTTTTTAAAATGAAAAGAAAAGGTGAAATTAATTTTAATATATTTATGGACCTCTGTATTCAAAGTATCATCACTTGAGCATATCATATAATACTAAAACTTATTAATGAGATTTTTTTATGGTCAACACATCTTTTTAAAAATTTTAATTGTGGTAAACACAATTAAGAACAGCAACAAAACTTACCGTCGTAACCGTTTCTAAGTGCACGGCTCAGTGGTACCGTGTACATCCCATCAGGCAGCTGTCACCACCGGCCCTCCAGAACGTTTTAATATCTTTTGTCTCTGTTTTTCATACAATTTCTTCTTTTAAAAATACTTTAAAAAATATGTTTTTATTGATTTCAGAGAGAGGAGGGGAGAGGGAGAGAGAGAAGCATCAATGATGAGAGAGTCATTGATGAGCTGCCTCCTGCACACGCCCTGCTGGGGGGCAAGCCTGCAACCGGGGCGTGTGCCCTGACTGGGAATCGAGCTGTGACCTCCTGGTTCATGGGCCCGCTCAACCACTGAGCCACACCGGCCGTGCCATATGATTTCTTTGAGGTCTGATAGTGTTTCACACTGAGGGCACATCTCAGCCCCAAGCGGGATGGCCAGCACTGACTAGTGGCCACATGTGAGTAGTGGCTTCTGTGCTGGATGGAGAAGTTCTGCTGCTGGGGTGCTCTGGGGTGGTCTAGGGTCCTGTGGGTGCTCTGGGGTGCTCTGGGATGAGAGGCCAGTGCACACCTTGGGGAGTTTCAAATCCGGTGGAGAGGGGCAGACGGGACACACGAATAGATCAGATAGTCTCTGATGGTGTTGGTTCTCCAGAGAAAATAAATACGGCCATGGGCCAGGGTGCTCTGGGGCTTGGGGGCCAGAGTGGGCCTCTCTGAGAGGCGGCATTTGAGCTGGGGCTTGGAAGAGGCAGCCAGCCCCGTGAAGATCGAGGTGGCAGCCCTCAATGCTGCCGATGCACCAGACTCTGGTTTAAGAATATACACAGAGTCCGGCTGGTGTGGCTCAGTGGTTGAGCTACGACCCATGAACGAGGAAACCCGGGTTTCAGGCTCGATCCCAGTAGGGGGCGTGCAGGAGGCAGCCTTTTGATGTCTCTTTCTCAGCGATGTTTCTCTCTATCCCTCTCCCTCTAAAATCAATCAAAACATATTTCAAAAAAATGAAAAATAATAAAAATATACACATAGACATCAGACCCCACCTCAGCCTGTGGAGTCAGACTAGCTGCGGGTGAGGCCGGGCGTGTGTGTGGGGGGGTGCGGGGGGTCCTGGGCCACAGCCGGGGGAGCTGTGGCAGCTGCTCCGCACGGGACCAGCAAGCGCTGAGGACCTGCAGTGAAATGACCTTGGCGTGAGTGAGGAAGGGCGGGGGCAGGAGGTGCACATGGAGGGGACAGTATGGAGGGGCACAGTGGCCAGGCCGGTGCCCTCGAGACAGTGGGGAGGAGTTTGGGTTTTACTCTAAACGCTGCGGGAAGCTGTTGCAGGACTTGCAGGAAAATGCAAGGTCTTCTGGACAAAAGTGTTGGACCCTCGCTCTGCCCCCGAGGCAGGTGCTGGTAACACTGGCCCTGCTATCACCGCCTTCAGCCTGGCGACGGGAAGGACTCTGAGGAGGCGGTGCAACGCGGCGTGCGTTTCCACGGGAGGGTGTGCAGCCCGTGGGCCGGGGAAAGGACAGACTCGCGCTAAGCAGAAACCGTCCCTCCTTGAGGGGAGGGGCTCCCTGACCTGTCTTCCCCATCCAGATTCGGGAGGGAGTCCTCCGGCCTCCTCTCTCCTCACCCCCCTCTCACCCTCTTGCCTGTTGGTCCCCTCTCTTATTACAGCTTGTATTAGGCAGCTCCAGCTGCTGTAACAAAATACCACACACTGGGCGGCTTAAGCAACAAAAACTTGTTTCCTCACAGTTCTGGAGGCTGGAAGTCCAAGGTCAAGGTGTCTCCTGAGGCCTCTCCTTGGTTTGCAGTTGGCCACCTCCTCGCGGTGTCCTCACAAGGTCTCTCCTGGGAGGGCACACCCCTGGTGTCTCTTGGGTGTCCAAATGTCCTCTTCTTATAAGGAGGCAGTCAGATTCGATCAGGGCCACCCTGCTGCCCCATTTAACTTCAGCATCTCTTTAAAGACCCTGTTCTCAAGTACAGTCACATTCTGAGGTCCTGGGGGTTAGGGCTTCAACATATGAATTTGGGGGACACAGTTCAGCTCCAAGTGGCAGGTGGCTGGAAGGAAACCAGGTCCCCCCCCCACCTCACCCCTACACACACAGCAGCAGTCATATTCAGAATGTTTATGTAAAAGGCATCTTCCAGCTGGAAGGTTTCCAGCCGTAATAAACCCTTGAAAACACACCAAGGACACCAGCTAAATATCAACCCTTCCCCAGCCCTGAAGGCCAGACATATTTATCGAACACCTACTATGTGCAGGCTCCAAACTCAAGCATCAGGGAATCTGTCCAGGGACCACCCCACCCAGTAGGACAGATTAGAGAGGGATATATAGCTATGATCCAAGACGGATGGACGCAAATAAAATAGAAGGAATTGGTCCACAGAAAATATTCTCAGACTACGGGGTGGAAAGGAAGGAGGGAAGGTGACAGGATGCCTTCCGTTCAGTGGGGACTGGGGAATGAAGTAGGCACTATTTCCCCCTCACTTTACAGATGGGAAAAATCAGGCCACAGAGAGGATAAGTCAATTCCACAAAGTCATACAGCGAGTAAGTGACAGCCAGGATTTGAACCCACACCCCTGAGTACCACCCTGTTTTAAAGGGGCTGAAGGGAATAAAAAGAGACATGCAGGTTGGGGCCACGCTGAACAGCATCTTGAAAGCCAGCTAAGGGCTTGGCCTTTATTCTGCAGACACTGGGAGCCGCTGAAAGTTTCTGACAGAAGTGTGACACGGGGACAGCTGAGCCTCCGGGAAGTGCAGTGTGGAGCTGAAGCATTCATCTATCGAGCCGGGAAACTCCCCTTCCAGCACCGTCCTTTCTGAAGCAGCCTCGCAGGTGAGTCTGTAAACCCAGCGTCTTCACCCTTCTTTCCCCAGCAACCATAACAATAGCCAACATTTATTTACTCAGCACTGTGCTAAGAGCTTTATAGGAATTGTCTTGTTCTAATCCGCCCTGCAAATAAAGGCCAGGGAGGGAGGTGCTATTGCTGGCCCATTTGCAGATGACACAACTGAGGCTCAGAGAGCTGCTGTGGTGGGTCCAAGACTCTGCCCAACTCTGACTCCAAAGCTCACATTCTGCGTAATTATAGAATGATTCGTGTTTCCGAATGGAAAACAGAGAAGCTGTAGAGCTGGACCTACTGCCTGAGCCTCACTTTTACCAGGTTGACCTAATTTTTCTGACTCTCGTCAGGGACACTGCATTTCGTTTCCAGTGGGGTAACCACCTCCATCCTGCACCCCTCCTCCCCACATGGCTGCACCTTCCGAGGCTTGGCACAGACTCTCCCCTTCGAGTTGCCTCCAGCCTCGCAGGGAGGGAGGGAGCCAATGAAACTGGTCACGGTCTTCCTCGACAGCTGTCAACACACCACCCACCCTGGGCGGGTGGCCGCTTGCATGGCTGGGCCGGGGAGGGCCACGGGCTTGTGTGGTCGCCACTGGCATCCCCAAGCTGCCTGCCCATTAGGATGCGGTGACGCGGCTCCCGGCATCGGGCCTGGGTGGGCGGTGCGAGTTTCCCGTGTACATGTGACCGTGCAGGACAGAGCCCCGTGCGGCCGAGTCCCGGCAATAAGGAAGCAGACAGAGCTTCAGGACTCTGTCAGCGGGGCTCGAAGGCAGGAGCCGTCCTGGAAATACGAGTTCTGAAGCCGCCACCTCCTCTGAAAGCTGTCTTTGGCTCGCCCTGTCCGCAGGAGGAAGGGAAGGTGCCTGCCCAAATCGTGGGAAGAACTGTCGAGCTGCTAGAGGCCCCGGCAGGTGTCCCTAGTTGGTCTGACACGCCTCTCTTTGGGGCTTTTCAAAAAATTTATGAGAGTTTTGGAAAACATTAGGACACAGGCTGAAGTGTACATCTAATCTGAACTCTGACAGGCCCATTCTGCCGATTATTAGACACTTAATCCTGGTCAATTGAGCACCCCTTCCCTTTTCCCTAAAGTCACATCTAAATTCTGAGAAGCCGATATTTATTTGTTTTTTAAACTGGTTCATTGGGGTGACTATGGTTATTAAAATTATATAGGCGTCAGGTGCCTAACTACCATTTTTCCTGACAATTCATTTTCCCCTTAGAGCTATAATCTCACTTTTTTCCATGTTGATATAAAAAATAATTTTCTCATATATTATTTTTAATCATATAAGCAATGTCTGTTTATTGTAGAAAATTACAAACCACAGATAAACTAAAAGCATTTTTAAAAAATAACCATAGGTCCTTCTACACAAAGATGTCATTCTGGTTAATTCCATGCAGATTGTTTTTCCTATGCACACAAATCCAGTTTCTTTTCAAAAATAATTCAGGGCTCCCCGGTGTTTCACACGTGCCTACCTCACGGTTTGCGGCCGCCTCTGCTGTGTTGTACGTTTAGGCTTCTTGCCATGAGCATCGGTGTCCATGCAGAAAAGATGGGTGGTGCGAGTTTCACCGTCACAAGGTGTGGTCACCTTTCAAACCTACCTATGGTACTTGGCCACTGGGTGAACAAGGAAATGACAAACCAGGAGCACTCTGGCCTCGTGACAAGAAAGCTCCTCCAAGGCTTAGCGTGTTGGCCAGAGGCCAGAAAGGTGCTGTTTCTCCTTCAAAAGGCCTTTCAGAGAGAAGGTGTTTTTCGGGCAGCCCTGGCCACATCGGGCTTGGAGTTCATGGTCTTTGGGCTGGGGTGGCCGGACATGTGTCACGCTACTCCTGGGATGGAGACTGATGCGATCTCAGACTGGTAGTGAAAAAACAACAAAACAGGTCTTATAAGAACAAGCCTGGCACAGCAGCCAGGGGCCCCGGGGTCCATGAGGTGGGCTGTGCTTGAGTCACAAGTGGCGAGGTATTTACCTAATCTGGTGAGTTTGTGAGACAAGGGGGAGGATCTTGGCTGAACCTGTCTCCCTGTGCAGTGTGGCACGTGGGATGGTTTTTAGATGGTGCGCTGACAAGTGTCTTTCATCTCACCAGTAATCGTGTTGTATTAGAAAATATATATAATTAGTAACCTCGAACCTGTGGTTTTGTGGACTTTGTTGCTCAGGACAAAGCTCAAGTAGGCCTTTAGGTAAAAACAAGGGTGAGTCAACGTGGAGAAAGACACTGAGTCAGTGAGAGTGTAATTGGTACCCAGTGGCAGCCCAGATCCGGAAGGCAGCACCCAGGGTGTCCCTGGGCGTCGAGAGCCCGAGAGCACAGAGCCACGGCTGCATCAGCTCTGTCCTCGGCCTGCCTTAGGTGCGAGAGGCCCCAGTCCTCGGGGGCAGCTCCTTGCCGTGGGAGCTGCACCAAGGGCCCGGAGGGCACTGGAAGCAGCAGTCAGCACAGGGCCTTGACCTGAGTGCCCAGCACCAGGACGCTGGGCTGGGCGGTCTCTCCTGAGCAGGGAGTCCCGCCCTGCAGCATTGCGGTAGATGCCTCCCGACTGTGGGCCTTGGTTTCGCCACCTGTGCCAACTTAAGCGTTGATTTTTAAAGTGAGACGTTTCTTGTAAATATTTTTTAATTGATGTTTTGACAGATAGAGGAAAGGAGAGGGAGAGAGAAAGAGAAATACCGATAAGCTGCCTCCTGTACAGCCCCCTCCACCGGGGATGGAGCCCGCAACCCGGGCATGTGCCCTGACAGGGACCCAGACTGGCAACCTTTCAGTGCATGGAACGTTGCCCAACCAACTGAGCCACACCGGCCAGGGCTAAAGTCGGATTTTTAAATGGGTCTGTGTAATTGAGATTTTCTTTAGACTCTGGATGACCATGTTGGCATAGGAAGGGGTCCCAGGGGCCTCCCACCATTGTGGATGGTCCTATTTAGGTGTGTGTCAGTCTTTAAAAAATAAAATGGTTCTAGGCCTTTGACTCTCAGCTCGCGGTGGGAGTTAGTAAAAGTGACCCTTAGGAAGTGGGTGTTGGGTGGTCACCAGGAAGGGGATCCCGGGTCTGTGCCCTCGGGATGTGTCAAAGTTCAAAGAAAGTGCAGACAGATGTTCCTTTGTGATCTTAGTAACTTTCACTATCAAAAACCTGAGTTCCCATGTCCTTTGCGAATTACCGCCTGAGAGCTGAGTGGCGTTCACCTGGCTGGCCCCATGTTGCAGACGTTTATTTAACTGTTCAATTTCAGCGCTACAGTGTGTTCTGTTTATATTTTGAAAAGTCATTTTTTCACTTGCGTAGGTCCCTGAAACAGTAAAAGCTAGTAGGAACCAGAGCACAGATCTTGCTGTGAGGGAGGCATTGTGGAGCAGTGTTTAGGAAACACCCCAGAGGTAGATGTCCTATTGTCCCCAGTAATCAAAGGAGAAAACAGAGGCACAGAGACACCATGTAGCTTGCCTCAGGTTGCACAGCACACCTGTATTCAGAGCCTGGCTCCAGCGCCGAAGCCCTGAGCCTCTCCCCTGTACCTGAACCAGGGGACAGCCTTCCCCACATGCTCTGTCTCTATTTGATTTCTTCCCCTACTTGGGGAAACTTGCCCCACAGTCTAGCCAAGGGACAGGAGCCTCTTCTTTTGGAAAAGCGACCACCTCAGCCCAACATTGCTGCTCCAGCCAGGCCTGATGGTTGGCAGGACCACCCCTGCTAACCCTAGCGGTGCCTTGGAGCAAATTAAGAAGCTGCCCCACTGCCCCTCTGTGTGGGTGCAGTCGCCGCAGGACCACCGCAGGGCACATGGAAGAGGGGCTGGGCTTCATCCCGTCCCTTCCGCAGCTGCCAGCCTGAACAGCATGCCTGCCCACCTCCCTGCTGCCCGAGGGGCAGGAAGAAAAGCAGGGGGCAACCGTTCTTGGGGCCACTGAGGCCTTGCTTCCAGCAGGGGCATCAGTCCCCTGAGAAGTGTTGGCGGAGCATTTCGTCCCAAATGCCTGGCTTTTGTGGACCCTGCGGCCTGCTTTTCTGTGGTGCCCGAGAGCCAGGGTGCGTGGTGCACTGAGCTCTGAGCAGGGTTGTCTCCTGGGCTCTGCCTCGCCACCTGCATCCTGCGGTGGGCAGCTGCCATGCAGAGGGGTGGGATGAGCCTACACAAGGCATGAGTTACAGAAAGGGCTTCACAGGAAAACCCACGGCCAGAGTCAGCCCCACAGAATGCTTTGATCTCCCAGGCTCCTGTCACCTGGCAGAGGGACACGAGGGGCCAGGAGGCCTGCGGGGGAAGTAAGGGCCTCATTCCAGGGCAGGGACCCCTCGCCCCCGGGCCTCCCTTCATATGGGACGAGGGTAGGAAGTGGTCTTGTCGGTAGCCCGTGTACATGGACTGCGTATACGGCCGCTGGTGCCAGGAGGCTGGGTGTCGGTATAGCTGTTGACAGGAGTTGCCTGGGAAAGCCAGCTGCCAGCCACTGGGGACCTTGGGGACCACTGGAGATATTGAGGACCCAGGGATTTTCTTGCCAGAGAAGGATTCAGTCCCACAAGGAGCAGAGCCTGGGTGCCATGTCTCCAGCTGGCCATTTCCCCATGAATGACAGTCCTAAGAACCCAGGGTGAAGACTCAGGGTCACTTTGAGTAAAATAATAATATCAGTAGCTACCATGTATCCCGACTAACTATATGTGTGTGCAGGCACTGTGCCGAGTGCCTGCCCCGCATGCTCTCATTGAGTCCTGGCAGCAGCCTCGGGGGTGCGGGTACTCACACCCCCGTTTCACAGATGGGGCTCCAAAAGGCCAGCCTGTTGTTGGGGACTGAGCCTCTCCCTTGAGGAAACAGCAGAGCCAGGCGCTGACGAGGGCCTGTCCCCCAATGGGAATGGAAGTCATTCCTGGGTCCTTCACATGGGGCGTTTGGTGGCCTGTCAAAGACTGTGGGGTGCGCCCATCCGGCCGTGGACAGGACTTCCTCACTGCCCTTTGAGGCCGCCCCGCCCCACAGGATGAGAGAGGGGCGCCCCCTTAGCCCAACACTGAGGGAGACAGTGGGACGCCCGCCAGCGTGCCCACATCACCCCCAGACATCACTCCAAAAGGTGGGGAAGTGACCAAAGGACACCTCCGTAGGCTGCAGGAGTGTGGCCACTGTCCGGACACCACAGACAGGAGAGAGTGACCCGTGCGTGACCCTGCCCCAGGGCACTCAGCCGTGGCGGCAGCGTGACTTTGCCGTAAATTCTTAGCATTTCGGGGCTGAATGGACTTGTGGCCGCTTCTAAGCTGTGCCTTCTGGGCGGGCACCTCCGGGGACCAGAGGAGGAGCATATTTGTATCGCACGCCACAGGCAGGGACAAGGCGGCTGGTGCTGATGGCAGTGGGGGCGGGCACTTCAGCTGCCCCTGCCCAGCCACCCAGCCTGGCCCCCCCTAGGCCAAGAGCACTAACCCCTCTGCTCACCCAAAGCCCCTGTCAGCTGCTCCCCGACCCCCAGCAAGCGGGAAACAGCTGCTCCTCCTGGCTTTGCTCCCACAGCCCCCCGATGGCGGCGTGCACCCCCCCCCCCAGCGGCTTTTCACTCTGGCAGTGAGGCCGGTTCCAGCCTGAGGGCACTGAGGCTGCAGGCACCGTCCTCTCTGCGCCGCAGGGTGTGCTCGCACCCCGCGCTCAGGCTCCCGCGCACGGCACGCGCAGGAGGTGGAGGTGCGGGTCCTGGACGGCGCATGCTAAGCGCAGGGGTGGCCAGTGGCCCTCCAGGTGACTGCACCAGCCGCACCCCACACTGCGGAGCTGAGCTTTTCCTCCGAGCTTGGCCAGCGCCAGGTATTGCAAGATGTTTTAACCTTCGTGAGTCTGATGGCAGCCGCACAGAATTTTTAAAACATACCTCCAGTCAGCATCAATTAAAAAGCGATTTGTAAATATTTTTTGTCTCCTGTGGGCATGCAGGCCACACAGAGCCTGGGGCCACGTCCTTACCATTCGCTTATTGGTGGAAGCTCGGCGCCCAGGACAGTGCTGGGCACACAGTCGGTGCTCAGCACTCCTGATTGAATAAATGGATGGGCTAGACCGTGATATGTATTCACCAGTGTTACGCCAGTAAACCTAATTTAAATAAACATTGATATGGTCCAAAATACAAAAGGTACAACAGGAGTAACTCACTTTCAAGCCTCCTCACCTGCCTGCCCCCGGCCACTCCAGTGACCACTTTCTGGTGTAGCCCCTGAGGGATAAACACCTCTACCCCCTCTCGGCACAGATGCACGCACTGCGTAGACTAATCCGCCCTCTCCTCCCTTCCAATTAACTGTATTCCCCGGCGGAGGCCACCTTCTCTGATCAGCTCGAGCAGACCGTTGCGTGTCCCCCCTAGAGGCCTCCGAGGGACCCTTCCCTCATCACCTCCCTTAGTCACTCCAATTTGACTTTACGGGGGGGGACCTATCGCTGAGGGTGAGCCCAGCCTTGGGCGAGCGAGGCGCGTCTCTGCCACACTGCGGACGTGCCTGACACCCCCGAGCGGGTGCCCGAGGCCGGGTGTCTCCTCGAGGAGAGGTGGCCTGGTTTCTATTTCCAGATCCACTCTGACTCACTGTGGCTTGGGGCAGTCCCACTGTGCTCTAGTCACCTCTCTGTGACATGGGCATAATCACGCCTACACCAGCGACTCAGAGGATGGCAGGAAGCCCTGGCAGAGGTGGCCCAGTGGTTAGAGTGTCGGCTCGCGCACCGACGGGTCTCAGGTTTGATTCCTGGGCAAGGGCAGGTAGCTGGGTGGCAGGTTCTATCCCTGCCCTAGTTGCGGCCCATGTGGGAGGCAACCAATCAGTGTGTCTCTCTCACATGGATGTTTCTCTCTCTCCCCCCCCCACTCTCTCTGAAAAGCAATGGAAAAAGTATCTTCACATGAGGATTAATAAAAATAAAAAAAGGGTGGCAGGAAGGCTGAGGGAAGGCTGGGAAGAGAGCACGTCTTTGGCCAGCGCACTTCAGCTGGGCAGAAAAATAATTACCGGGAACTTCCTAAAGGGCCGTAAGCAAGATGGTTTTATTTTATTGTTTTATCTTTTTTTATTTTAAATATATATCTTTATTGATTTCAGAGAGAGGAAGGGAGAGGGAGAGAGAGAGAGAAACATCAATCATGAGAGAGTCATTGATTGGCTGCAGCCCGAAACCCGGGCATGTGTCCTGACCGGGAATCGAACCCTGATCGACGCTCAACCACTGAGCCACGCCCGGCTGGGCAGCAAGATGGTTTTAAGTGGCCCACAGAGGGACCCTTTCTCACGCAGTGAAGCTATTTCCTCGTGTATTAGGGAAAATGGCTCAGCATGTCAAACAGATTCCACAGGCATCGCGTAGATTGTTCAGGACAAGGTTGCATTTTTAAAGCAAAAAAGTGAATCGAGTGATGTTTTATTTTAAGTAAATAATGATACAGGTGCTAGAGGGATTCAGCAAATATAGTGAAGGTGGTGTGCAAATCGCTGATGTGTGGAAACATTGAATTAGTAGGTATTTGGGAGGGAAATGACACTAACTTACAGAGACTGGTGTGAAAACCCATTTTGACGATTTCTTCCTATTCAATGCAAATATGCAGGGCCCAGTAGATCAGGTGTCCACAAGCTTTTCCTGTGAAGGGTCAGAGAGTTTATAGTTCAGGCTTTGCAGCCACACATGCCTCTGCCACGTCACCGGCTTCTTCTTACAACCCTTTAAAAACATCAAAACCACTCTTAGCTCAAGGGCTGTACAAAAACAGGCCTTGGGCTACCTCTCGAGTTGAAATTTTCAGGCCCTTGCAGTAAATAAAGCAGTTTACTGAACATAATAGCTGCTAGTGCCCCCAATACAGGTAAAACAGCCTGAGTGGGACCCATTTATTAATGACATTTATCTATCAATAACACTGTTTTCCTTACTCCCCCTTTCTCAGTATTATTTTGACCTCACAGATTTTTTATGCATTTAATGTTTTAATTCATTGCAGTTTTTTTAAAAAGATGCTCAAATCACCCCACCTTTGCCAGTCAGAACCCCTTCAAGGAGTCCTTTTGAGTGACCCCAGTAGTTCTTGGTACCTCATTTGTTTCTAGTATGATCAGATAGCCCATGTTCATCTTGTACATTTCCTGCCCCCAAAGTGTACGAGCCATTTTTCTAAGAAGCCCTGGTTTCTTTTGGTCAGGAATGGTATATAGAGACCAAAATCTGGGTGCACACATTTGCATTTATAAATAGAAGTGACGTCCAGGGCACGCCCTGGCCCCTGGAGAGGTTCCGACCTCTCCCACAGTCTTCCTGCAGCGTCCGCAGCCTGGAGCCGCGAGCCCCACCTGCGGCTCCCAGCCTGGCCAGGCCTCGAGGGCAGTCGGGGCTGCCCTGGGGCTGCCCTACCGAGGCAGAAACGTGAAAGATTTTTCAATAAGCAGAGTCAAATCCATGTTCAGGTGAACCTGCAATTAACTATAAAAATCCAGCTACCCTGATAACCTTGGGTAATTGAGGTTTTGGTGCAAAAATAAGTACAGGGGATTTTAATGAAAGCATCTAACCTGTGATTTGCAGGGGTCGCGGGGTCGGCTGTCCATACATGCCAGCGCAGGGAATAAAACACAGGTAGGCTGCGTGGGAGAAAGTGGGGGTGGCAGACGTAAGGTGAACCCCGGGCAGCTGCTGTCCAGCCCGAGCAGAGCGTTGCCATGTGGGGACCGTGGTCAGGTCATCCTGATTTTCCAAAAGATGAAGACAATCTAAATTTTTTTTTTTTAATGTGAAATCTCAATTTCAAAATGGCAATGGATCGATTAAAGTGTTTGGTTAAAACTTTATTTAGAAATAACTGTATACAATAAAATACCTCCATTTTAAGTATAGTGTTTGATGAGTTTTTACAAATGTGTGCACCCAATTAAACATCTCACTCAGATGTAGGATATTTCCATCACCTCCAAAAGTTCCCTTTATGTGTCTTTCCAGTCAACCCACTCCTCACCGCAGGCCCATGCAGCACTGATCTTCTCCTGTCACTATGGATGAATTTTTCTTTTCCAAGTCTTCGAGTAAATGGGATCATATAGTTAGTATGATTCTTCTGTGTCTGGCTTCTGGTGCTAGGTGGTGATCTGTTAATACCCATCCACGTTGTGTATGTGTCAACATTCAGTTCCTTTTCATGGCTAAAGAGTTTTCCATTGTACGGATGTTCCCCAATTTGTTTATTAATTCACTTGTTGGTGGACGTTTGGCTTGTTTTTAGCTTGGGGTTATTAATGAATAAGACTGCTATAAATACATATGTCAAAGTCTTTGAGCATATTTTTAGTTCTCTTGGATAAATAAAAATGGAATTGCTAGGTCATATGATAAGTGTCCTTTTAACTTTATGTTTTCCGAAGCGACTGTACCACTTTGCGTTCCAACCAGTCACGCAGGAGAGTTCTGATTGCTCCATGTCCTCGCTAACGCCCGGTGCTGTCAGACCTAGTGGGTGGGAGGTGGCCTCTCCGGTGGTTTTGATTTGCATTTCCCCAGTGATTAATGAGGTTAAGCATCTTTTCATGTATTTATGGGTCATTCATATATCATCTTTTGCCTGTATTTTCAAATCTTTTGCCTGTTTTTGTTGGGCTTCTTGTCTTCTTATTGAGTCCTCACAGCTCTTTATATATTGTGCACACAAATTCTTTGTCAGGCGTATTATTACAAGTGCTTTCTCCCAGTGGTTTTCTCTTTCATTTTCTCAACAGTGTCTTTTGAAGATATGGTTTTATTTTAATTAAGTGCACTTTATAGTGTTTTTTTTTCTGATTCATGACCTTGTGACCTGTCTTAAACAGCTTTGCCCATGCCTCATGCACAGATTTCCCCTGTACTCCTGCATGTTCTACAATTTTAGCTCTTGTGTTCCGGTCTTTGATCCATTTTAAGTTGATTTTTGTATATATTGTGTGATAAGGGTTGAAATTCACTTTTTCAGCATCTTTTATTGAAAAGACTGTCCTTTCTACGTTGAATTACCTTGGCCCCTTTGTAGGTCCATTTCTGGACCCTCTGTTTGTACTTCATTGATCAATAGGTCTATCGTTACACCCATATCACATTGTTCTGATGATTAAGCCTTATAGTAAGTCTGGATTCTGATGGTATATGTCTTTCAACTTTGTTCTTCTTTTTCAAAGTGTTTTTTTCCTTCCTATTTTAGTTCTTTTGCTTTTCTATATAAATTTTAGAATCAGCTTGTTGATTTCTGCAAAAAGTCTGCTGGGATTTTTATTCAGATTGAATTAACTCTAGAGATTAATTTGGGATTAATTGACATCTTAACAATATTGAGTCTGCTGATCCATGAATGTGGTATATCTCCCCATTTATTTAGGTTTTCATTAATATAAATAATATTAAAAAACAGACAAGCACTAAGGGTAACAAAGAATAGTCTTGGTGCTGGGACAAGTGGATATCCACATGCAAAAGAATGAAGTTGAACCTTTCGTACCTCACACCACGTACAAAAATTAATTCAAACTGTATCAAAGACCTAAATATAAGAGCTAAAATTATAAAACTCTTAGAATAAGTGATAGGGATAAGTCTTCATGACCTTGGATTAGGCAATGGATTCTTAGACATGATATCAAAGCATGAGCAACAAAAGAAATATAGACAAATTGGAGTTCATCAAAATGAAAAAGTTTTGTACTTCAAAGGACACCATCAAGAAAGTGAGAAGAAAACCCACAGAACAGAACACTTTCGCAAGTCCTGCATCTGATAAGGAACATATATAAATAACTCTTAGAACTTAGTAATAAAAAGACAAACAGACCAATTAAAATACATGAGCAAAGGATCCAAAAACATACTTCTCCAAAGATTTATTGGCCATATAATGACTATATTAGCCAATAGCACATGAAAAGATGGTCAACAACATTAGTCATCAGGAAAACGCAAATCAAAACCAGAATAAGCACCATTTCACACCCATGAGGGGGGCTAGAATAATTTTTTTCATGGCTAATAGCAAGGTTGGAGGAAATGTGGAGAAATTGGAACGCTTGTTTACTGCCATGGGAATGTATGGAATGCAGTCTGGGAGATCTTCAGAAGGTTAACAGACTTACCGTGTGATCCAGGGGGTATGTCCACTCCTGGGTATATACCCAAGAGAAATGAAAACATGTCCACACCAAAACTTGTACACATATGTTTACAGTAGCTTTATTCATAATAGCCGAATGCCCATTAATTGATGAATGGATAAAGTGTGACGAATCTATAATAGGGAATATTATTTGACAATTAGGAAAACCCAAAATACTGATCCATGCTACAACATGGATGAACCTTGAAAACATTATGCTAAGTGAAAGAAGCCAGTCACAAAGGACCACACACTATATGGCTGCATTTATATGAAATGCCCAGAACAGGTGAATCTGCAGAGACAGAAAATAGATTAGTGGTTCCCCGGGATTGGGGGGGGGGGGGTCTGCTGATGGACAAAGAGTTTATTTCGGGGGAAGACAAAAATGTTTTAAGACTTATTGTGGTGATGGTTGAACAACGCTGTGGATATACTGAAAGCCACTGAATTCTACACTTTAAATGGATGAGTCCTATGATATGTGAATTATATTTCAATAGAACTGTTGTTTTAAAAAGGGATATTTTTAAATCCCCACCCGAGGATATGTTTTTATTGATTTTTAGAGAGAGAGGAAGGAGGAGAGAGAGAAACATCGATCGGCTGCCTCCGGCCGTGCTCGCCCCAACTGGGGACCAAACTGCAACCGAGGTATGTCCCTGACCAGGAATCGAACCCACAACCTTTTTGGTGCACGGGAGGATGTTCCAACCACCTGAGCCGCCCAGCCAGGGCAAAAAGGGAATTATCTTTTTAAATACCGGGCTCAGGGTAAAAAGCAACTCTTGCAGACCCAGCGCAGCGCCTGGCTCGTCCAGAGGCAGCTGGCGGGGGGCTCGGGCACTGCCCGTGGTCTCCGTCAGAACTCGCGGGGCCACGTGCTGGTTCCCAGGGGACCGAGTCCAGCCCCAGGGAACACTCGTCTCTGAAGGCGAGCGGACACTTGCCCTTAGAAGAAAACGAACGGGCGCGCAGCGTTTCCCAGCTTCTGCCTCGCCGCCAGAGCCGCCCGCCGCGCGTGGGGCCCGGACGTAGCAGCGCCTGCGACTGCCCGGGGCGCCGGTGACGGACGCCGTCTCCACGGGGCTCGTTCGGCTTGGTTTAAGCTGTTGGCAGATTGTACACGCCGGACACAGACCAGCTACCCCTTGGACACGGAGCCCGGCGGCTGCTTGTAGCATTTATCGGTTCTTACTTGGCTAATCTCCCGAGGGGCCGAACCAGTTAGGAGCTAGGCCAGTCCGCTATGAACTTTTATTTGCCTGTCTTGTCCCCGTTGTTGCTGCTTGCCGCACTATTGGTTACTGAACGTGGGGTTTTTTTGTGTGTTTTTTTAATGTAAGTGTATTTAAGAACCTAAAGTAAAAACTAGTATCTCTTGGCATAAATAGAAGATCCCACTTAAATATAAACCCAGGGAAAACAGAATGCTGTTCGTTGTAAAGAGATGCCGTTGCCTGATGAGGCTCTGGGCCTGGGGCTCATTGTTAATCTGGAGAAAAGCAGGCGTTAAAAGGTGTTAAGGACCCGCTTGGACTCGGCTGAGAGATTCTCCTTGACTAAGACAGTGATGACATGGCAATGGAGAGAGGTAGACGCCAGAGACACATCAGGAGAGTGAGAGCTGTCACAGGGTGGAACAAAGTGGACTTCTTTTTCCTTAAGTTTCTAATAGTTGCAAATGACAGGCACCCGGCTTGGATCAGCAAAAGTAAGAAAGGAAACTGATTGGTTCCGATATCTGATGAGTTCAGGGATAAGTGGCTTCAGGAATGGCTGGATCCAGGTGTTTAAATGATGTCAGAAATCCCTCTCCCTGTCTTGTAGCTCCTCTGCGTTGGCTTTGTTCTCAGGTAGTCCCCACCTGGGGTGCTAAATACCACCAATTTAGTCACCTGAACTAAAAGGGAGCCTCTTCCGCAGTTATTCCAGCATAAAGTAACAAGATTGAGTCCCAGTGGTCCAAACGGGTGGAGGTGAACCTGGCACCGACTGCGACTGGGGCAGGGGCAGGCAGTCAGCCCGAGGGAACAGCGGAGGGAACAGCAGAGCGAGGCCGAGAGGATGCGGGAGAGCAGGCGCCTCACTGCCACCACCGTGCCCCCAGAAAGTCAGAGGCTCTCAGGAGGGCGACGGGCATTTCAGCCAGGGAGTCTGGACAGCTTCCTGAAGGAGGGGGTGCGCCTGCCGCAGGTCCCTGCCCTGTTTCGGGGAGAAGGAAGCAGGCATCACGGGAAGCGTCTGTTTTACTCGTCACTGAGTCCAGAGGACTAATCCAGTGCCTGGCAAACAGCAGACGCTCAAGAAATGCTTTTTGGCTGGCTGGGTGGGTGGACGGTGAGAGATGGCAGAAAGGAAGGAAAGGGAAGGCAGGGAGGGAGGAACTGTTGCCACGTGCAGCCCGGCTGCCGTCTCCTGCGGATGCTCTGGCCAAACTGGGACATCCCGGGACCCGAGGCGGGCGTCCCTGCTGGATGGCATCCCCGTGTCTCTGCAGGGGCCACGATGCAGGTGAAGAAGTATCTGGTGAAGTGCCTGCACCGGCTGCAGAAGGGCCCCGGCTACACCTACAAGGAGCTGCTGGTGTGGTATTGCGACAACACCAACACCCACGGCCCCAAGCGCATCATCTGCGAGGGGCCCAAGAAGAAGGCCATGTGGTTCGTGCTCACCCTGCTCTTCGCCTCCCTGGTCTTCTGGCAGTGGGGCGTCTTCATCAGGACCTACCTGAGCTGGGAGGTCAGCGTCTCCCTCTCCGTCGGCTTCAAGGCCATGGACTTCCCCGCCGTCACCGTCTGCAACGCCAGCCCCTTCCGGTAGGTGGTCCCTGGAGCGCCAGGCGGCCTCCCTCCCCGGCCTTTCTTTCCCTCGCCTTCCCCACCCCTTTCCCTCCCTCTCCCTCTCCCCCCCTTTCCCCTCCTTTCCCCTCCTTTCTCTCCCTGTTCCCTTTCTTTCCTTCCATCTCCCTCTTTACTTTCATCCCTTTGCAGCAAGTAAGATTCAAAATTCATACACATCCTGGGCTTAAAGGGAACCTCAGAAGTGTCCAGTAGTCAGTCCCCGCCTTCAGGCGCACCCCCGCCTAGTGACTGACTGGGCCTATGTGCTTTCTGAGCACCTGCTACGTGCCAGGCACTGTTACGGGCCCTGGGAATACATCAGTGAATGACAGTCCCTGCCCCCTTCACAGCCTGCCAAAGAAAACAGACATTAATCTTTTTTTTCTTAAATATTAAATTAATTATAAAGTGATGATAAAAGATAAATACAACAGCCATCCATCAAGGGCTTATGAAACGCCAGGCGGTGTGCTGCATGTTCTTGGGTAATTAACGTAATTCTAATCCACACAACCACCCTAGAGGTGGGCACTCCTGGAGTAGCCCCAATTTACAGGTCAGGAAATGGAGATTCAGAGAGGTCAAGCAACTTGCCCAAAGACACACAGTGGGCAATGGTGGCATTTGAACTCGGGACTGAACTGAGTCCAGAGCTGCGGCCTTTTAACCGCTTGATGGCCAGGCATGTGAGGGGGACACACAGGAGACCCAACCTAGTCAGGGTTGAGGAGAGGCAGTGGGTCAGTCCGAGAGAAATGGCCCAAAAAATGAGAACACGTTAGCCAACCTAGTCAGATGAAGAGAGTACTCCAAGTGGAGGGCACAACATATGCAAAGGTCCTGGGGCGAGACAGAGCTTGGTGCATTCAAAGGATTGAAAGAAGGACCAATGCGGCTGAGTCATGGAGGACATTCCACAAGGTCCTCAAAGGGAATTCATATTTCCAGATTACATTTCCAGTTATCAGAAGATCCTTTTCTTCTAGGGATAGGTCTGCCTATTTGGGTGGGTCCTTGAAACTCGGGTTCAAGGGAACCCTTAATAATTACAGTAAAATGACACTCAGTCTGGACTTTGTTCCAAGTGCTTTATAAGCAGCACCTCACTGAATCCTCCCAACAACCCTCTATGCTAAATATTGTTTCCCCCGATTTTGTAGACGAGAGAACAGAGCCTCAGAGAGGTTTACTTGCCCAAGGCCATAGAGATATTAAGCATTTGGACCCAGAGCCATGCAGTGACCCACCAAGCTCAACGGCAGCTGTGGACATCTAGGCAGACACTGCCCGGCCCACCACCTTCCCAGCCCTCTTCCTGTGTGCACACGAGGTAGTTCATGGTCAGGGCCAGGCAGTGTCAGTGTCTGAGGCTGATTTAGCACTGGCTGCTCTGCACCTTTGTACCAGAACCTGGGCCTGTGGCCAGGGTTCAGTGCTCTCTCCTGCAGGAAGTCCTCCAGCCAGAGCTGACATACACTGGTGACCATATGCTGGAGTATGGTCTTGAATCAACTGGGTATGGGGTGGCTGGGGTGCAGGGCCTGGGGTCCCCACACAAGGCCTGGTGGGGACACTCCCTGGTCCACACCTTTCTGCCAGACTAGCTGGTCACCAGTTCCAATATGGGAGCCTCCAGGGGCTGAGAGCAGATACTGGAGCCCAGCCCCGCAGTCCCATTACCTTCTCCCTCCTGAAACTGACTCCTGTTCCCAAAATCACTGCTGGAAAATTAGGACCTCGGGGTCACAGACCTGCCCCTCCTCCCTGTGTTTCCTACCCCCTCCTGGAGGAAGACAGCCGCTCCCCCCACACACACACACACAACCCATGCACAAACAGCATGCCCGCTGCAGCGCACACACGCAGGGCCCAGCTCTGCCCTCATCAGTGGGTGAGCTCAGGCAGTCACAGCAGCTTTCACAGCCTCATTTCTTACTGTATCCTCTGCACCTTCTCAGTGCCTGGCACATAGTAGGTGCTCACTAAATACTCGGTGCATGAAGGAGGGGGTGGGTGGGTGGCTGGACACATGGACAGGTGGGTGGGTGGAGAGAGAGGTGGGTGCGTGGGCAGGGTGTTCCTCTCACACGTGGTGGCAACTGGGCTGGAGTACAAGGAGATCCCAGGCTGCAGTGGCTGTTTCTCAGCTGCCCCTTGCCCCCTAACCAGTGCCCCCCACCCACCTAGGCATTCTAAAGTCGAACATTTGCTGAAGGACCTGGATCAACTGATGGAAGCAGTCCTGGAGAGGATCGTGGCTTCTGAGCCAGCCCATGCCAATGCCACCAGGGCCCTGAACTTCACCATCTGGAACCATACACCCCTGTTCTTTATTGATGATCGGGACCCCCACCACCCGGTGGTCCTGGACCTCTTTGCGGACAATCACAAGGACTCAGCAAGCAGCAGCCCAGCACGAGGAAGGACCTGCAGTGCCCAGGAGTGCAAAATAGCCATGAAACTGGTAAGTGGGCCCCAGGCACATGCCGACCAGTGGGCTCTACCCAGGGAGGCTGATGGGAGTTTCTTTCCCTTAGTAATCTGGGTCCTGCTGGGGGAAAGGCAGGCTGGAAGCCAGTGCCTGTTCTGTATGTTTGCCAAACTATTTTAAAAATAGAAATAGCTGGTATGTTAGTCAAGACATTTTTGGATGCAGCTGACCCAGCACAAAGTAGCTTAAACAAAACAGAATTCATTGGCTCACATACTAAGAAGCCCGCGGGTACATTGGGTTCCGGTGTGGTTGGGTCCAGGTGTTCAGATGCTGTCATCAGGACTCTATTTCTCTCCGTCTTGACTCACCATTTTTTGTTGTTGAATTTATTGGGGTGACATTGGTTAATAAAATTATGTGGGTTTCAAGTGTACAGTTCTAGAACACATCACCGGTACTTTTCTCTCAGCTGACTTCGCTCTCTGGTTGGCTCTCTCTGTGTGGACGGCCTTGGCAGTGCCAGACACACATCCCCCCAGCTCTGCACTCTCCCCAGAAATCTCCTCTTTCCCAGTGACCTGGATCATCACGTCTCATGCTTCCCCCTAAACCAATCGCTGTGGGCCCAAGGATGGGCTCTCATGGTTGGCCGGTCCTGGGGCCATGTGCCCAGGGATGGGGGTGACAGCCTTTGTGAGCAAGAGGGGAGGGGTGATTCCCTGAAGGACGAATTAAGTCTTATTATCAAAAGACGGGGGCATAAACATTGGGCAGGTGAAAAAGCACAGCTGTGCGGCACAGTCGATGCCAGGGCAGGGCTGGTGCCTGGAGATGCCCGGAGCGCTGTAGCATACGGATCCCTGCACCCCACTCTGCAGAGTCTGAATGGGCAGCTCTGCACCGGAGCCCAGGGGTCTGGATTGTTAACAAGCTCCCTGGCGATTCTGATAATCACCCTGGTTAAGGACCCAGGCTGGGGCCACACTCTCCCCAGACAGAGGCCACTGCCTCCCATGCCACCACGTGGCCAGGACTCGCCCCACATCTCCACACAAACCAGCACACAGCATGAGGCTTGCAGGGTCCCGTGGCCGGCTTGAGCCAGTGCCCACTGCTTCCTGGTGCAGCTCCCTGGCTGCCTGTGTCCACGTGCTCATCGGCAAAGCAGGCGTGTCCCTGGTGACTGCACCAGCTCTCAGGGCAGGCCCTGCGTGTGCGCACCTGTGCGTGTGTGTGTTGTGTGTGTGCTGTGTGTTCATGTTGTGTGAGCACGTGCATGTGTGTACGAGTGTGTGCGTATGGTGTGTGTGCATGTACAGTGGGGCGAGGGTCTCTGCTGCCACCCCTTACTCCCCTCGCTGGGCCCTGCGCTCTTGGGGGGGGCAGAGCTGCTGTGACAGCTGAATGGGATCCTGAATTAGAGCCCGGGCCAGAGAGTGCTGAGTGTTATGATCAGCTCCCTAAAGGGCGATGAGGAGGCCTTCAGCAAGGGACCTGAGGACAGTGCCCAGGCCGGCCCTGGGGAGGGCTGTCCCAGGACGTCCGGCCTTCCTAGGCCCACGGTGGGGTGAGAAGGACCAGAGGCAGAGGCCCCGGCCGGTCCCCGGGGCCAGTCGGTTCGTGTCTGTGGTGACCTGGGCTTTGTGGTGGGCCAGCTGCAGCGAGTGGAGGGCCCTGCACCCCTCAGCAGGCTCAGGCTGACAAGGCCCAGGCCCTTCCTCAGAGAGGGAGAGGCAGAGTCGAGTCCTCCTGGTTCACACGGCCTCGGGGCAGTGGCCTCTGGAAGTCTTGGGATGGGGCTGGGAAAGAGGGGAGTCAGAGGGTGTGTGTGTCTGTCCTCACGTGAGCATGAGTGTGGGTGTGGTATGCGAGCTTGGGGGAAACATGGACGTGTGGTGTATGCAGAATTGTGACCATGGCGTCATGTGGCTGGGATGTCAGAAAGTGTCATCTGTCTTGGTATGTGTGTGTTCCTGTGTGTGTATGCATGTGTGTGCATATAAGGGTACAGGTGTGTGTGTTCACTCGTGCTTAAGGCTACATATGGGGAGTGGGCTGTGTGTGAGTCCTTGTGACGGTGCAGCTTTGTGTGAGGGGCAGCCCCGAGCACGCGTGAGCGTGAGTGTAAACACGGTCCCACTGCCCAGCCAGTAGCCCAGCGCCAGGGGGCAGCCCAGGGAGGGCAGCCGGCAGAGCACTCTCGGCCTTGCCCTTGGGGCAGCGACTGGGGCCCTACCAGCAGCCCCCAGCCACAGGAACCCCTCTTGGTCCCCACAGTGCCGCCTCAATGGGACCGTGTGCACCTTCCGGAACTTCACCAGCGCCACGCAGGCCGTGACAGAGTGGTACACCCTGCAGGCCACCAACATCTTCTCGCAGGTGCCAACCCAGGAGCTGGTGCAGATGGGCTACCCGGGCGAGCAGCTGATCCTGGCCTGCCTGTTCGGGGCCGAGCCCTGCAGCTACAGGTGAGAGGTGCCGGGGGCTCCCCAGCTGCCTGCACCAGTTTTCTGTGCCTCAGTGTCTTGGGTCATGTTTCCTGGAGGCACCTGGTAAGAATTACCTGAGCATTTTAAAAGTCACCTTTTATTGTGGGACCATTTAGATTTACTGCAGAGCGGCCAAGATAATTAGTTCCCTATCCTCAGCCGGTGTCCTCTGTTCTTTCCACCTGCCGTCACCATGGTACTTTGTCACGACTAAGAAACCAACATTGGCACTTTACTATTAACTGAACGCAGCACTTTATTCAGATGTCACTGGTGTTCCCTGGTGCCCTTTTCCTGTTCCCAAATTCCCCCCAGGAGGCCACAGCGCGTCCAGTCACTGTCTGCTTGGTCTCTGGGTGGCACCGGTTTCTCAGCCTCCTTGTGGACGGTGAGTTTCCGAGCCCAGTCGGGTGGCCACAGGAAGTGCCCACTGGGTCTGTGCCCAGGTGGTTTGGGGAAAAAGACACCAGGTGAGGTGCCTCTCATCGTACCATGTCCGGGCACCGGTGACGCTGGCCTTCCTCTCCCAGTGACGGCCCCTACTGAGCAGCGGGCTCCCCCGCCCGCCGTGTGCCCACGTTCCCTCCCACTCTGTATGGTGGAGGCAGGGGAAGCAGCGGGGACGGGACCCCTCTGTAGGGCAGATTCGCCTGTTCCCTGCTTTCGCATCTGTTGATCATGTATGTCCACTGTGTGGACTCCTGTGTATTTGGGCCGTGGTATCATCCACTCACATTCGTCCAGCTGTGGCCACTGGGTGTGGGACATAAGAGCGTGCAAACCAGGAGAAAATTATGATGTTTATTTGAGCCAAACTGTTCACAATGCCAGGAAGCAAGATCTCAGAAGCTCCAGGAATTAGTTTTGCAGCCGCTTTTGTGCATCTGGAATTAGGGAGGGAACTAAGGAAGACTGCGTGGAGTGGGGAGACAGCAAGGCGGGGACTGGGTCACAAGATGTGCTCCCTGAGGGTGGCCAGCCTCGGAGGGGCCTGGAAGGGAGGGTCACTCTGGCGTTTCGCACGTGTGCTCAGCTGGGTGTGCAAGAACAACAGGCAGGGCCTGCTTAAGGCAAAGTAAACCTTTCTCTGGAGAACTCACAGGCCTGGGGCGTGACTACCCACCTGAAGTCTCCTATCCCAGGAAAGGTTTGGGAGGGAAACATCTGTTTCTGCAGCTGGAGGTGGCCAGTACTAGGAGCAGCCTGTCTGGTAAAGAGCATTATCAACAAGCAAATAGTTGGCAAGAGGTATGGGGAGACCAAGAGTGTAGCCCCGGGCAGTAGAGAATCCGCCACACCCTGCTCAGCCTCCTGCCCCTGGGCTGTAGGTGTCCGAGACAGTGTGTTGGGAACACAGTGTCCCCTCGCCCCTGGGGCGGGGTCTGACCCTCCAGAGCAGGGCTGGGTTTAGCTGGTTTGCGCTGCTCTGTTCCTTTCCTGTGACCACAGCCCTGAACCCACACAGGACGCGGACTCCACAGTGCCGCCCAAAGCTAATTCTTCCTCCAGCCCTCTGCCCATGCCGTGCTCCCTGCCCGGTGTGCCCCTCCTCTCCCAGCTTCAGCTGCTCCTCAGCCTCAGCTCAGGCCTCACGTCCCCCAGAAACCTCCCCTGACCTCCCTCCCGCCCCATCCCCAGGTGGGATTAGGGGTCCATCCTTCATGCTTATCTCTGTGGCTGCCTTATCTCATATTCCGATTATGCTGTTAACAAATATTTACTGAATGTCTGTCGCCTGTGTGTCAGGCAGCCAACACCTGTTGAGGACCTCAGTATGCTCGGCATCCAACCTCACCTCTGGCCTTTGGGTGGGTGCTGCAGGGGAGGCAAGTGAGGCACAGAGAGGTGGAATAACGTCCCCAAGCTCACCAGCTGGCCAGTGACAGAGCCAGAATTTGAATTCCAGCAGGCTGGCTTCAAGCCTGGGCTTCCAGCCCCTAAGCTCTTTCCCTGCCAGGACAGACACGACAGCTGTCCTCACGGGCTTCCGTTCTGGGGCAGGAGGCGCCGTAAGCAAGCAGTCCAGTGCTGGACGCGGGACTCGGACCCGGGCCCGCTCTCAGGAAGTGGCGGTGGGGGCCTGTGGAACGTGGGGCTTGGAGGGCAGGGCGCTGCAGGCGATGCTCCGTCCATCGGATGCCCGAGCCCAGCCCCCCTGTTCTTAATAAAACAAGAAGGACGATATAAAAGCCTCGAAGACGTGTTTAAAGCCGTTTGCACGTCCCGTGGAGGCTGGAGGCCGTGCATGTGGACGGGAGGGAGCGGTGAGCTCCCGGCCCAGCGCCCGCGGAGTGTTCCTCTGTGAGGGGTGCAGGGTGGATCTGTAACAGAGAAAGATTCTTTATTTTTTAATAGAACTGCAATACCATTCTCCCACCTGACAAAAAAATCAACAATTCCTCAATATCACCCGCTGCTTAGGCGCACGCACCCTCGGAAACTCTCACCTTTTGTTTGTGGGTGAGTCGGGCTCAGGTTACAGTGCACGCACTGTGGTCGTAACCAGGTCTCCCCACTTCTTTTCATTGAGGTCGCCTCCCTTTCCTTCTCTCACACTCGATTTATTGAAGAAAGTGGATTTTTCATCTTGGTGAGCTCCCCACGGTCTGAATTTTGCAGACTGGCTTTCTGTGGCGTCTTTGAGCCTGTTCCACGTGTGGTGAGTGGTAGACACACTCATCCCTGACCCTGTCCCACGTGTGGTCGGTGGTAGAGACAGACACTCACCCTGACCCTATCCCACGTGTGGTCGGTGGTAGAGACAGACACTCACCCTGACCCTATCCCACGTGTGGTCATGGGTGGAGACAGACACCCACCCTCCTCAGGGCTGGTGTTTTTGGGAAAGCCACTTAGTCATCAGCCTGTGCTCTTCTGGCCAAAGACACACACCGTCGGTCACCCCTGTGCCTGCTGCCAAAGCCATTCATTCCTCAGGGTGCAAGATGCTGGTGCTTACTGTATCGCCCCCTCTTCAGTTATTAGCTGGGTCATGCCAGAGCTCTTTTTACAGCTGTATCACAAGAAAAGAGACTTAGCCCGGCCGGTGTTGCTCAGTGGTTGAGTGTCTGCCTATGAACCAGGAGGTCACAGTTTGATTCCCCGTCAGGGCACATGCCCAGGTGGCAGGTTCAATCCCCAGTAGGCAGCGTACAGGAGGCAGCCGATTGATGTTTCTCTCTCCCTTCCTCTCTGAAATCAATAAAAACATGTTTTAAAAAGGGAGGGCACAGTGTGATGATGGACTCCACTTTTTAAAAAAAGAGACTTAAAAGCCTTGGCCAGTGTGGCTCCGTTGGTTGAGCTTTGTCCCGGGCACCAGCTCAGTTCCAGTCAGGGCACGTGCCCTGGTTTCAGATTTGATCCCCGGTCGGGGTGCGTACCAGAGGCAGCAGGTGGGTGTTTTCCTCTCTCTCCCTCTCCCTCCCTCTCCCTCTAAAGTCGATTAAAATATATATTGAAAAATTTTTTTTTTTTTAGAAATAGAGACTTATAAGATATATCAGCCAATCACATGTTAACAGCATTTGGATCCCAATCTAAATAAATAAACTGTAAAAACAAAATTGGCATTTATGAGACAACTGGGACCTTGAACTGAATATTTAATAATATGAAGGAATTTTTGTTAGTTATTTTTAACATGGTATTGGCATTGTTTTTAGTTTCCTTTTAGAGATCCCCGTGAAATGTTTACAAATATAATTGCTGTGTCTGAGACTTGCTTCAGGATAGTGTGGAAGGGAGAGTGGGGGTGGCCGCGACGGATGTGACTGGCCAGGTGATGTCGGCTGGGGCTGGTGGTCGACTTCGTCTCTTTACTTCCCTATGTTCGAAACGTTCCATATCAAAAAAATGTTTAAGGAAATTCTTTGGAATGCATTACACTGTCTCTCCTTCCGTGAGCACCTTTAGGGGACCCTTCTTGTTGAGTTACTTCCTCAGGAAACAGGCCGCTGCCCAGAGACAGGGCCCCGCAGGGGGCTGTTTTCATGCCTCCTCCTGCCTGGCCCCTCCTGGCTCACAGCCCCTGCTGGTCCTGCTCTCAGTCCACTTTCCTCTTTATCCGAACTTCCAAGGTTGTCCAGACCACCCTCTGGATTCTGCCAGAGAGAGTGGCTTAAAACAACAGAAATTTATTTCTTCATGGAAGAGGCCAGAGGCCCGAAATCAAGGTGTCGCAGGGCGGGGCTCCCTCAAAAGGCTCTGGGGAGGGTCCCTCCCGCCTCTCCCAGCTTCTGGGGGCTCCAGCATTCCTGGGCTTGTGGCCGCATCACTCCACCCCTGCCTCGGCTTCAAGTGACCTTCTCGCCTGTCTCCTGTTGGGACAGCTGTGACTGCAGGGAGGGCCCACCTAGGTGCTCCAGGCTGCTCTCATCTCAGGATCCTCAGTCACATCTGCAAAGGCTCTTCCAAATAAGGTCACAGTGATAGGGCCCTGGCCTCAGGACGTGGGCACGTCTTTTGGGGGCCACGGTTTAACCTATTACGTGGTTTATAAGACCCCTTAGACGAAACAAATGAAAACTTCTTTTTCCCAATTCCTGGCTAAGCCGGAAAGCCTGGGCCTGACCCCAGAGAGACTCCCTCCTCCCCGCTTTTCCGAGGGGCCCTGGGAATGCCTCTGGCTTGAGCTCGGGCACGGGGCAGACAGATGACCTATTGCTCACCTCCCTTTCTGAGCCCCTCGGCCGCCCGGTTGGCCCGCGCTCCAGCTGCCGCGTCTCTTTCAGGAACTTCACCGCCCTCTTCCACCCCGATTACGGCAACTGTTACATCTTCAACTGGGGCATGACCGAGAAGGCGCTCCCCTCGGCCAACCCCGGGGTCGAGTTCGGTGAGTCTCCGCTCCTCCTGGGCCAGAGCCGGGAGGCACGTGGGGCTGAAAGACCAAATTACCACCGAGCGTGGAAGGGTAGGGTCTGGGGAGGAAGAGGCCGCCGGGCGCCCCTCAGCAGCCCCCCCATATCTGCACCCCCTGGGGCAGCGACGCCGGGTCCAGTCGCTAGTGAGCAGAATGAGGATTGGGCGCGGCGCAGCGGGGTCCGCTCCCGCCCCTGGTGCGGTGGAACCCCGCTGCAGCAGTCACTCGGCGGGTGGTCCTGGGCGCTCACCTTCTCAGAGCCTTGGTTTCCGCAGGAAGGCGGCTGACAGGAGCGCAGCACGCAGTGTGCACCTCGCTGGGCCCTGGGCGCCGGGCCCTGCAGCAGGAGTGCTCAGGATGCCCGAGATCTTGAGAAGTTTGAGTAACTGGCCCAAGGCCCCCAGCATAGGGCAGAGCCCCACTGGGCTCTCGGAGGGGGCGGGTCGCAGAGGCAGAGAGAAGGAGGGAGCAGATGGGCGAGGGGAGAGGGGGCCGGCGCTGGCCGGCTCCGAGAGGGTGGTGGGCTCAGGAGCGCGGTGGCATTCAGGCTGCGAGCCAGGCTCAGGTGGGAGCACAGCCGCCCTCCCCTCGGGTTCTGACCTCCCCGCCAGCCACCAAGAGGGGGGCTGCTGGTCCAGGGGCACGGTGGGCTGACTGCCCAGCTCTGTGCCCCTGAAATGCTGTGTCAGAGAGGTGCAGTCACCTCCCTCACAGGGCAGAGCAGGGTCAAGGAGCCCGGCTGCTGGTGTTAGAACCTCAGCAGCCTCATTTCCCCACTGGGTGACCTCGGACAAGTCCTTTCACCTCTCTGTGCTTGGTTCCCTCGCCTATGAAATGGGGATGGTAACAGTGCCTACCGCATATGTGTCTCTGAGCACTGGTGAGACTGTGTGTGCGAATCACCTAGCCCAGCACCAGCATGCGGCACCCGCTCAACAAACACCCAGCACAGTCCTGCGGCCTCTGCCCTGAAGAAGAAAGCAGTCGGGTGGGGGAGGAAGACAAATGATAAAAGAAGTCACAAGAGTGCGGCAGGTTCTTGGAAGGAAATTCCAGAGCTGGGAGAGGATATGTCAGAGACCCTGAGTCCAGTCTGGGTAATCAGGGAAGGCTCCTGGAGGAAGTGACACTGGGCTGAGGCGGTCAGAAGAGCCGGATTTTCTAGGTGAAGGGCGAGAGGGAGCAGCAGTCCGAGGGCCTGGCATCAGGACAGCCCGGGAGCTAAGAGGGACTGAGTGTGAGGCAGGGACAGCCACGCTGTGCCCCAGATCGGCCTGCCATGTGGGCTGGGGGAGCAGGAGGTGCCAGGGAAGAGAGGACGGGGGCTTGGACTAGGATACGGCCTTAGGGTAGGACAAGGAGCCTGGAGTTTCACAAAGTGGAGCCAGCTCCCTGGGCAGGCCCTGGAGGTCCCCTTGGATGGAGGGGGCGTGGACAACTGGGTGGCGGGCCTCCCCTGGGCCTTGGGAAGTGAGTTCAGGCAGCCCTCGGTACCCCCTCCCCACAGGCCTGAAGTTGATCCTGGACCTACGCCAGGAAGACTACGTGCCCTTCCTCACATCCACGGCCGGGGCGCGGCTGCTGCTCCACGAGCAGAGGTCGTACCCCTTCGTCAAAGAAGAGGGCATCTATGCCATGTCGGGGACGGAGACCTCCATCGGGGTTCTGGTGGTATGGCCGCTGCCCCAGGGAAGCCTGAGGGGGTGAGGGTGGCGGCCCACCTGCCTAGCTCTGGCTCCCGTGGCCTGAGAGGAGGGGCGGGGCCTTCTCCAGCTTCTCCAGCCCTGGCCTTCCCTCGCGCTCCAGTCCTGCCGGGTCACCGCTGGCACCTGCTGGGCCCGCTGCTCTCCATCCCCTTTAGAGCCCTAGAGCCACCTGCTGAGTGGGAGGCAGGTGCAGAGGGATTTCCTAGGGCTGACCGGGGTCCCCACGAACACCCTCCCTGACACAGGACAAGCTGGAGCGCAAGGGCAAGCCCTACAGCCAGTGCACTGTGAACGGCTCCGACGTTCCCATCCAGAACCTCTACAGTGGCCACAACACGACCTACTCCATCCAGGTAGCGTGACAGTGCCGGCCTCACGACCCTGCGCCCTGTCCACACCACCTGGCCCAAGGCCTAAGTCTCAGGCACAGCTGGTCCTGGCAGGGCTGGATTTTTGTGACACTTGGGGTGGGTTTTGTGACACTTGGGGCTATGGAGCCAGTCCAATTCCGGGGTTTTCACCAGGGCCCAGGGCTGCCTACCTGTGGTCCCCTTCGGCAGGTGTGCCCTTGGGGATGCCCAGGATTATAAGGATCTCTCTCTGGGTTCCCCCAAGAAGAACCCCTGTACGAGCCTCTAGGGTTTGTATGTGTTACATCATCATTTGATCCTTTCAGTGCCCCCACGAGGTAATAATGTACTAACAGTAATTATTAATTATTATATATGCTATTTATTTATCATAACCCTGAATTAACATGCTAGGAATAGCAGGCTTATCATGTGCTAGGCAGACACCCCTCCAAGTACCTTACACGTATTAAATCAACCCTAAAATGTAGTGGCTGTTATAAGAACGACAACACGGGGATGTGTCAGCTTCTCACCCGTTACCCGACGAGTCCCTCTTTGTCTCTGGCCTAAAGCCCTTGCGCTGCAGCCAGGGGCTTTTCTCTGGTCTTGATCTCCGAGGTCAGCCCGGGGGGCCTGTCCCCAGACCAGTCCCAGGGAAGGGGACAGACTGAATATTTGCAGAGGTGACAGAAGTAACCACTAGCTGACACTTCCTCTCCCAGCCCAGTCTGCCTGGCAGATAAGGAAACTGAGGCATAACAAGTGGGCAGCCCAGTGCCCGCCTCCGTGTCCGAGTGCTCCAAGCACCGGGTGGTCTTCCCTTTTGCGTTGTCACAGGAACCCTGTCCTCCCCCGCGCCCACCTGCCTGCCCGTCCGGTCCAGCTGTCCCCATCCACCCCACACTCTGCCCAGCTGGTTTGGTCACCTCTGGAGGGACAGCATGGGGAGGTGGGGAGAGTGCAGGAGGCCATGAGACATTAGGCCCCATCCTCGAGACCCCTTTCCAGAAAAACCTCTTGCCCCTTTCAGTGCAGTAGTCGCTCTGGCCAGAGACCTTGGCAAAGACCCTGGCCGCCCAGGCCCCCCCCCAGCCTCCATCCTGGGGCTGGAGAGGACACCTGCTTCCCAGAGAGAGAGCCCTCGCCGCCCCATGCGCCCCTCCCCACAGCTCCGCTCCTCCCAGCCCTGTGCCCTCTGCCTGCCACCTGCTTCCTGCTCTAGACCAAGCGCTGGGAGGCCAAGCCCAGCCCTCCCACCTCAGCCAGCAGGGTGACTGTGCCCTGTTTCACCCACGAGGAAACTGAGGCCCAGAGGGTAACAACTCGCTGAGGACTCAGAGTGGGTCCTGCAGGGGCTGAACTGGGTTGGAATGACCCGAACACGCGGTGGGAGGAGATTCACTTCCCGCCCCGCGTGCTGAGCCTGCCCTTCTCCGCGCCCCTCCCAGGGGACATTCTGCAGCTCTCGACCTCTTGTCTGCACCTGGCACCCAGCGAGCAGCCTCTCCTTGTGTCCCTGGGCGGCCCCTCCAGGAAGAAGGTGCTGGGAGCCAGCCTTCCTGTCCTCAAAACTGCCCTGGGCCTTGCTGTGTAAAGGGCTTGGAAGGCTGCTGGCAGCCTTGTCACAAGAGCTGCCTATCTAACTGCTAGCTTTAGAATTTGGAACAAGCCACCCCTTCCCATGTGATCTGTGGGGCCCCAGCTCTGAAAGGTGGCGGGGGCTATCCTCAGGGAGCTGGCCTGAAGCCCTCTGCAAAGGACAGGGAGAGGGAAGGGCAGGGGGTGCAGCTTGGCCACCTCACCACCACTTCCCAGCTGGAGGGACACCTCCCTGGCTCCCCAGCTCCCTCGGCCTGGGCATTAAGTTCCGTGGGTCCCTCCCACCGTGGCTCGGGTGGGGACATCACTGGTCATGTCCGAGGCCTCCCTGTCTCCCACCCCCAGGCCTGCATTCGCTCCTGCTTCCAAGAACACATGATCCAGAACTGCAGCTGTGGCCACTTCCTGTACCCACTGCCCCATGGGCAGAAGTACTGCAACAACCAGGAGTTCCCGGACTGGGGTGAGTGGGGCCCCCAGCCAGGGAGGGGCGTGGCTCCGTGCCCTCGGCAGGGCCTGGGGGTGTCCCCAGGCTTGCTCAGCCACATGCACAGTCCCCAGCCCTCCCTGCCCAGCACCCCTCCTGGGGGAACCCGGCTGCCCTCCGCCCCTCCTGTCTGTGCAGGAGCACCTCTGTCCTGGTGGACTGGTCTGTGTGCCATACGAACGCCCTCGTGTGCTTGCACCTGGTATGCAGCTCTGGTGTGTGCACACGTGCATGCTTTCCCATGCATGTGTGAAGGGCATTTGTGTGTTTGTGTCTCGATGCAGCCGTACTGGGACTGTGGTGCCCGGCTGAGCGTGTGTCCATGCACTGGCCTGTGCTCCAAGTCTGCCTTTGTGCACCCTGGTTTGTGTGAACACGTGTGTGCATGCTCATGCATGTGTGCCAGCTTCAGCACTGTGTCCTGTGTGGCTTGCTTGGTCTCTGCGGGGTGCTGGGGCGAGGGAGAGGGAGGTGGCCTCCAAGGTCTTGAAACCTGAGGCCACAGGAGGAGGAGCCCCTGCAGGGCTCACACTGAGCTGGAGTCCTAATGGCCCAGAGTCCAAGCACCAAAGGATGTTGTGTGGCAGAGTCCCACCACTTCTTAACACCAATAACATGGGAACAAGAGGGGAAACCTGTATCCCTTCCAACTGCCCATCCCTTCAACACAACCCTGTCACCCTGGCCCCCAAGGAGTGAGGATGGCAGGCAGAGGGAAGCTGCCCTGATCCTCCTGAGCCGAGCTGAGCTGAGTGGTGTTTGGGGAGAGGCTCCCCAGGCCGGACTGGGGCAGAGTGGCTGGGAATGGGGTCAGGGGATAGATGGTTCTCCATGACAGGGAAGTTTGGATTGAGATAATTCACCCCAGTCACAGACCTTAGGCGGCCCAGGGCCAGGAGGGCAGAGGGCAGCCTGAGGCCCATGGGGCAAGGAGAGCACTAGAAAGCCCCTCAGTGTCTGCCCACCTCTCTCCTGCTCAGCCTACTGCTATTCTGAGCTGCGCAGGAGCCTGGGCCAGCGGGAGACCTGCATCCGGATGTGCAAGGAGTCCTGCAAGTGAGTGCGCGTGGGCACGGTGTCTGGGGGTGGGGGGAAGTGGGGGGCCCCATAGCCATAGGGCTGTTTCTCTCTTTCAGTGACACCCAGTACAAGATGACCATCTCCATGGCCGACTGGCCTTCTGAGGCCTCTGAGGTGAGACTGACCATGGAGTGGCCGAGCTCCTGGCCGCCCATCTTTGGGCTGCGCCTGTCTGGGTCTGGGTCTTCAGGCTGCTTGAAGTTTTGGAGAGGGTACCCCTTCCTCCCTCTCCTTCCCCCTTGCCTCCCACCCCCAGGCACCATGCTGAGGGCACAGCAGTGAACCAGACAGGCAGAGTCTTTTGTCCTTACAGGCTCGCATCCCAGCCGGAGAGACAGCATACAGAAATAAGATTCAAAGTAAATTGATGGTTGTGTAGCAAATAACTGGGGGATGAGACGGTACCTGGGGGAAGCCTCTTTAGGTAGCTGGTCAGGGAAGGACTCCCTAACAAGGTGATGGAGCAGAGGGTGGAGCTGAGCCACTCGCTGGCAGGGCTGAAGGAGGACCCGGGCAGGGAGCAGCAAGTGCCAGGGCCAGAGGCAGGAAAGAGCTGGCAGAGGATGGCTGAGCCTCTGGGGAAGTCCAGAGACCCGAGTGCCTTCTCCCCACAACAGCAGCCATGTCGTGCTCTACTATCTTCCTCTCCTCCCCATCCCAGCACATGATCCTGGGGGCTTCAGGAAGATACAGGGCTGTGGTCTGCCATCCACAGGGAGCAGGGCCCGTGCTGGGAAGGAAGGTGGTGGGTGCCATTTTTTCAGCTGCCTTCTTGGATTGCAGGACTGGATTTTCCATGTCTTATCTCAGGAGCGGGACCAAAGCACCAACATCACCTTGAGCAGGTGAGCCTGGAGTCTGGGCAGGGCTGGGGAAGGCAGAGGGCAGGAACCAGAGCCTCAGGAGAGGAGTGTGAATACAGAGCAGCTCCTTAGTCACCTTCTCACACTGGTCAGATTTGGGAGCAAGCCTTGAAGAGGAAGCTCTGGGAGTGAGAGAGGCCAGCCAAGGGGACTCAGAGTCCACCACTCCCCGAAGGAGAGCCTGTTCTTCCATCTGCCACCTGTTCATACACCCATCCACGCATCTGTCCATCCATCATCCATCCTGCCAGTCTTCTACCCTTCCACCCATCCATCTACCCTTCCACCCATCCATCTATCCATCGATCCTTCTATCCATCCATCGTTTATCCATCTTCCAGTCTTCTACCCTTCCACGCATTCATCTACCCTTCCACCCATCCATCTATCCATCACCCATCTTCCAGTCTTCTACCCTTCCACCCAGCCATCTACCCTTCCACCCATCCATCTATCCATCGATCCTTCCACCCATCCATCTATCCATCATCCATCTTCCAGTCTTCTACCCTTCCACCCATCCATCTACCCTTCCACCCATCCATCTATCCATCGATCCTTCCATCCATCCATCCATCCATCCATCCATCCATCCATCCATCCATCCGTCCATCACCCATCTTCCAGTCTTCTACGCTTCCACTCATCCATCTACCCTTCCACCCATCCATCTATCTATCGATCCTTCCATCCATCCATCCATCCATCATCCATCTTCCAGTCTTCTACCCTTCCACTCATCCATCTACCCTTCCACCCATCCATCTATCCATCATCCATCTTCCAGTCTTCTACCCTTCTACCCATCCATCTACCCTTCCACCCATCCATCTATCCATCGATCCTTCCATCCATCCATCCATCCATCATCCATCTTCCAGTCTTCTACCCTTCCACCCATCCATCTACCCTTCCACCCATCCATCTATCCATCATCCATCTTCCAGTCTTCTACCCTTCTACCCATCCATCTACCCTTCCACCCATCCATCTATCCATCGATCCTTCCATCCATCCATCCATCCATCATCCATCTTCCAGTCTTCTACCCTTCCACTCATCCATCTACCCTTCCACCCATCCATTTATCCATCGATCCTTCCACCCATCCATCCATCATCCATCTTCCAGTCTTCTACCTGTCCACTCATCCATCTACCTTTCCACCCATCCATCTATCCATCATCCATCTTCCAGTCTTCTACCCTTCCACTCATCCATCTACCCTTCCACCCATCCATCTATCCATCGATCCTTCCATTCATCCATCCATCCATCCATCCATCCATCCATCCATCCATCCATCATCCATCTTCCAGTCTTCTACCCTTCTACCCATCCATCTATCCATCGATCCTTCCATCCATCCATCCATCCATCCATCCATCCATCCATCCATCATCCATCTTCCAGTCTTCTACCCTTCCACCCATCCATCTATCCATCGATCCTTCCATCCATCCATCCATCATCCATCTTCCAGTCTTCTACCTGTCCACTCATCCATCTACCTTTCCACCCATCCATCTATCCATCATCCATCTTCCAGTCTTCTACCCTTCCACCCATCCATCTACCCTTCCACCCATCTATCCATCCATCCATCCATCCATCCATCCATCCATCCATCCATCCATCATCCATCTTCCAGCCTTCTACCCATCCACTCATCCATCTACCCTTCCACCCATCCACCTATCCATTGATCCTTCTAATCTTCCACCCATCCATCCATTCATTCCTCCATCATCCATCCTTCCAGTATGCCACTCATCCACCCACCCACCCGCCATCCATTCATCCATCTTTCCATTCATTCAACACAAATATGCACTGAGTACAGAAAAGACACAAGGTCCACATATCAGGAAACGAGTCTAGAGGACAGAGAGAGCGAACAGAGCTTATGGTGGTGAGTCTATACCAGAGCCTCCCTGGGGGAGCACAGCAGTGAAGGAGTCTCCATCTACCTGAGAGATAAGGGAGGTCTATCTAGGGAGGTGGCACTTGAGCTAACCCTCCAAGGAGGAGTAAGAATTGTTCAGAAAAATAAGAAGAGGCACAAATGTCTAGGCAGAAGCCCGGACATGAGAGAGCTAAGCCTTTCTGAGACCATCAGGTGTAAGGGGGCCGTCCACTTGGCCACCCTTTTCTGCCCCAGGTTTCCTCATGGGCAATGTTTAGTAGACTGTCTTCAGAGTCTACTGCATATGGGCTGGGCCACCCTGGGGTGGGAGAGGGGAACTCTCCGTGACTATCTTGGGCCAGAGTATATCCCTTAGGAAGCTGGTTCAGAAATGGGCCTACAGGGTGGGCGCTGGGCAGAGAGATGCCCTTTGTGGTCCAAGGCACAGAGGGTCCAGGAAGGGCAGCACTGTCGGCTCTCATTTGGACCTCACCACTCATGAGCATGGGCCTGTGTGAAGCTCAAGCACAGGAGGGCTGGGGCAGCCCCTTGGCTTCCTCTGTGTGTGTGTGTGTGTGTGTGTGTATGTGTGTATATATCTTGGGGAAAGGGCACCAGTCCCTGTTGCCTCCTGCAGGAAGGGAATTGTCAAGCTCAACATCTACTTCCAAGAATTCAACTATCGTACCATCGAGGAGTCAGCAGCTAATAATGTGAGTTTTGGGGCTCCTGACAACTCCATCCTGCACCTTGAGAATCAGGAGGGTCCCCGGCCCCGCAGAGGAATTAGGAAGGTCTCTAAAGCAATTGTTTCCCTGGGCTGAGATGGCCACCCTTCCCCCTTCCCAGTCAACAACCCGGGTCACAGGAATCCAGGAGGCCGGGCTCTACCTTGTGTCCTACCCCCCACCTCTGCCAGGCTCTCAGCCCCTTGCTCCCCACAGATCGTCTGGCTGCTCTCAAATCTGGGTGGCCAGTTTGGCTTCTGGATGGGGGGCTCCGTGCTGTGCCTCATCGAGTTTGCAGAGATCGTCATTGACTTCCTGTGGATCACCATCATCAGGCTGGTGGCCTTCTCCAAGGGCCTGCGGCAGAGGCGGGCCCAGGCGCGCTACACCGGCCCACCGCCCACCGTAGCTGAGCTTGTGGAGGCTCACACCAACTTTGCCTTCCAGCCTGACCCAGCCCACCACGGCCCCAATCCTGGGGCCTACTCCGATGAGCAGACCCTGCCTATCCCAGGCACCCCACCCCCCAACTATGACTCCCTGCGTCTGCAGCCACTGGACGTCATCGAGTCTGACAGTGAGGGAGATGCCATCTAGGCCTTGCCCCTGCCCCTGTCCATCCTGGGCAGCCTAAGAAACTCCGACCTGAGGAGCCGAGACCAGTGCCCAAGGCCTCATTCTGTTTTGCCCTCTCCAAAGGACCAGGAGGATCAGTGTCCCAGTTCAGAGTCCATGTCTCTCTGCAGAGAGGCCAGCAGCTCCAGCCAGTCCAGACCAAGGGCTCCGTAGGGTCATAGTGCTGGTACAGATGTGGGAACCGTGTGCTCAGTTGGTTTATGCCATTCCCAACCCCACCTGAGCCTTGAGCCAGGCTCCAGAGACCAGAGAACACCTTTCCCTGGGGCAGGCCACTTCCCTTCAGTGCCAGTCACCATCTGCTCCAAAGATGAGCAGGCGGGTACACCTTCCCCAGAATCAGTGGCTTTTCCTTCTTGGCCTTGGTTGGCCTCAGGGGAGGTGGGGACGGGGAGAGACAGAGAGGAGGGGCTGCCAGGTGGCACATGTTTTATTCTAGAAAATAAAAGTAGAAAACACTGAGTCGAGCTTTGTTCTTCGTCTGATGGGGAAGCTGAAGTGCCTGAATGCTTCTCTGGGGCGGAAGGACACCCATGCTGGCCTTAGAGCAAGGCTTGGCCAAGGAAAGGCCCAAGCAGGTGACCTAAAGTCCCTTTCCAGTTGTCCCTGAAGCAGCGGCCTTAGGACTTTTTTAATACCACCTAACTTACTTGTTTGGGTTACAAGGACAGGGAGGGGGAGAGAGGGGAGGGAAACCATTCTGCTTGTCCTGTCTGCCTTCCCAGGCAGGCTGTGCTCCCAGGGCAGCCAAACAGCAGCTCCAAACCTCGGACAGCTGGGAGAGCTCCCCTCCTCCCCAGCGGCCAAACAAGCTCCAGGCTGACTCATTGGTCATTGATTGGGTTACATGCCCGCCTCTGAACCAATCAATGTGCCAGCTGGGGAGGGTGCTTGACTTGGTCAGACCCTGTCCACACCCGAGGCCCGCTAGCCCCAATGGGATCCAGTGGTTCCTGGTGGTGGGGACAGGCACCCAATAAAATACAGGCTGCCAAGTTAAATATGAATTTCAGGCAAACAACGAATTCACTTTTTAGTAGAACTATGTCGATGTAACATTTGGGATATATTATACTAATAAATCACTGGTTTTTCTGAAATTCAGTTTTAACTAAGCATCCTATAGTTTTGATTGCTAAATATGGCAGACTTCGTGGTGCCCCAGACAGGCTGGGGGCTGTTATCACAGGAGAATGGGTCTAGCAGGAGCGGACAGCTGGCCCTGCAGGGCCCTTCTGTGGCCTGTGGTGCAGTGGTGAAGGAGCTCTGGCTTTAGAGCCCAGCCCTGAGGGCCCAGCCCCGCTGCTGGTCTACGCCTGGGTCCTTGACAGGAAGGCAAGCAAGCTGGCCTCCAACTAAGTGTCCAAGGAGGCACCTGTGGAGACAGGAGGTGCCACAGACTTGATGCCACTCTGCCAGGAGTTGAGTGGGGAGGGTCTGGGGAAAGCTAGGTTTCCCAGCTCGGGGTCCGGCCAGTTTGCAGGCTGGAGTCACAGCTCTTAGTAATTACTGTGTTTACTGCTATGACTACTTTTATTATTAGCAGTAGTGGTTGCTGTCACCACACTCACTATTATCATTTGTCATTGAACAACGGCTGTATTGTATCAAGCTCTTACCACATGCCAGGCACCAGGCCAAGTACTTTATAACTCTTATTTAATTCTCATATCCACTGAGAAATATTATCATCCCATCTTACAGGTAAGTAAATTGAGACTCAGAGAAGTAAAGTAAGGTGCCCAAGATCACTATTATTCTAGTAAATGATCAAAGTGAGACACCAGCCTCACCCTCTTGCTGCCAGTGGTCGTAAGAATACTAGCCCCAGACAGGACCTTGGGGCTTTCACATTTACTGTTTCATCTAATGCTATGGGGCAGGTAGAGCAATAATTATCTAGCTTCTTTGGTCACAATTTGAACTGACTTAAGCTAAAAAGGAAACACACAGGTACAAGTCCAGGAACTTCAGGCATGGGTGTATCCAGGGGTTCACCTAGATTGGATGGTTTCTCCAGCTACTGGCTGTGTTTTCTTCGGTGTAGACGTCCCTCTCAAATAGGCTCTCTCCCTGTACCAGTCTTCCCCCTCCAGTCCAGGCTCCGTTCCCTCAGCTCAGCCAATGGGAAGGTCCTCCTTCACGGTGTCCCGGCCAAAGCCCCGAGAATGAGGCTCATTCTGAACGGATCACTGTGCCTAGGGATGGGAGTTACCGCCTGGCCAGCCTTGGGTGAACCCACGGTGGGCAGTCCCTTACAAACACGGTGAGAGGCTCTGTTCAGAGACATCCGGAAGCAGGAGAGGGAAGGGGGCTTCCTGCCCGAGCTGCCTGTAGATGTGAGACCAGGCCCAGGCTGATGGTGGGCACCAGCAACCCTTCCTTCTCTTGGGGCAGCACTGAGGACCCATGTCTGAAAGCACGCTCTGGGTCAGGCAGACAGGCATTCCTCTCCCCTCCAGATGGGGAGAGGAGCACTGTCCCATTCCTACCCTGGGGTCTTATCAGAGCCTTTCAGGGCTCAAAAATTAGGCTAGCAGGGCCCAAACTGCCCAGAAAATGGCATTTTGTAATTTCGCCTCCACCCCACAATGGCTGGTAGGTTGCATATGCCACAGGCTGCCGCCCCACCACGTCTCAGTGGCTCTTCTAGCAACCCTGAGTTAGGAACACTAGGCCCATTTTCCAGATAGGAAATGAGGCCTTTCCCAAGGTCATAGAGCTGGGAGGTGGTGAATTGGGGCTTGCAGCCAAGTGGTCCTCAGGGACACTGGCGCAGAGATAGCCAAAGGTCTCCACGTCAGGCAGCACGCTGCTCCTCCGGGGCTTCTGGCCCTCCCTTCTTCATGGCAGGAGCTGGGCTGGACCCTGGCCAGGCACATCTGGGATTCACCGCAGCGGAAACCTAGATACTATTCTTGGTGCCGGTCACAGTGGGGCTGCTCTGGGGCCAGCAACGCTGATGCAGAGGCTAAGGACAGATGTGCGAGATCCCCTGGGCAACCCTGGCCAAGGGCGACCTTGGCTATCCAGGCCAATTGTGGGGCTGGCCCAGAAGCCCTGGGCACTCCAGAGGCACAAGCAAGGTGTCGCAGCTGGGATGAGATGTTGTGCTATGTGCCTTCGGCGCTGGCAGTCAGGTGGTCAGGAGTGCAGGTGCCAGTCACAGGCTCACTCACCCCAGCCCTGCCACGCGGTAGCTGAGTGACTCCAGGCGAGCCCCCTAAATGTCCCCAAACCTCAGTTCTTTTGTGTGTAGAATGGGGACCATGTTTCCCATCTCCAAGTCTCCTGGGAGGTGTAGGTGAGAGAGAAGGAAAGGTAGGCAGTCCCGGGAACACAGCATGCATCCAGTTCCAACGAGGGACCCTGCCCTCCCTCCCTTTCTCTTGGCAACAAAAACCAGTCTGTTCAGAGCTGTCATTGCTCAGCCCAGGCAATAAATCCTGAATGGTCTGAGCCAGGGTTTTCAGCTGGAGGTGCTGCTGTCCTCGGGCAATGTCTGCAGACAGTTTGGGCTGTGACAACTAGAGGAGCACCTCCAGTGTCCCGTGGGTGGAGGCCTGGGATGCTGCTATGCATCCTACAGTGCTGAGGCTGGGAAACTCCGGGGGGAGCCAGTCCTGCCCCCGCCTTCCCAGCTTCCCTTGCAGTGGGGAGATGCCTGACAACCAAGAAAATGACCAATGAGGCCTGGGAGAAAGTCGAGGGAGGCTTTGCCTCCCTAGTGGAAGAGACAGAATTGCTCAGCCGTGCCCTCTTTCTCCCCCACCCGTTATGGCTGCACGAGGTGCCCTGTGAGGACAAGGCATCCTGCACAGGAGGTCACTGCCACAGAGCCTGGTCCTGTCCTCCAGACACTGAATCAGTGCCCAAGGCCGCCACCACTTGACATCTGTTACTGAGAAAAATCCACTCCTATTTGAGTCACTCGAATTACATTATTCTGTTACTTGTACACTCTTAGCAGATACAGAAGCTACTGGCATAAACCAGACAGAATCCACAGCATCCATGAGTTTTAAAAAACGAACAGGAGCCCAGCCGGGCGTGGCTCAGCGGTTGAGCGTCGACCTAGGATCCAGGAGATCAGGGTTCAATTCCCAGTCAGGGCACATGCCCGGGTTGCAGGCTGCAGCCGATCAATGACTCTCTCATCATTGATGTTTCTACCTCTGTCTCTTCCTCTCCCTTCCTCTCTCTGAAATCAATAAAGATATATTAAAAAATAAAATAATAAAATAAAAAACGAACAAGAAAAGCCAGTCCTCACAATGGCCCATAGGCCCCGTGACCCAGCCCCCTCCCTCTGACCTACTACACTTCCTGCGGCCACCTGCTGACTCTGGATGGTGGTTGTGCGCTGCTCCTTCTGCCTGAAACACTCCTGCTGCCGCTCTTTGGCTCTTTGCGCATCTTCTTTTCTGGGTCTCAAGGCTGCCCACCCATCTCACCCAGGCTGCCTTCCGCCCTAATGCCTTCTTGCTCCCCAGTATCTGAAATGATCTCTGCTGGTTCACCTGCTGATTCCCCTCCTTCTCTCACTGCCGGTCCCATGCACAGAGCGCGGCACATGGCAGAGCCCAAATGTTTGTTCACTGAGAAAAAAAAAAAGCGTTCTTGAATTCCACTGTATTTATTAACTCCATTTCCAAGACTGGATTAGAAAAATCACCTGAAAATTCTTCTCTAATAAATAATATACCTCTGATTTACAATGTTTGGGTTTTGCTTTTTTTTTAATCACAAATGAAAGTCTTTACCAATCTGGCCCACTCCCGGGCAGTTACAGCAAAGCCATTCTGGAGAGCTGCATGACCCGGAGCTGCAGCCCCAACCCTCTGGGCAGGCTTGGGTCAGTAGTCCACACTCCGCATGGTGGCCACCGTGGTGGCGAGGCGCCGGGGCAAGCCTTTGCTGACCTGTCTGTAGTCCTCAGGTTTGGTCTTCAGGAGCGTCCCGACGTGCTGGAGGGTGCGGGAGGGCTGCAGGCCCAGGGCATCCATCACATTGACAAGGTAGTCTGTGGGGAGGGGACAGACACTCAGTACCAGGCAGGTCAGGCCCCACAGGGCCTCCCTCAAATAAGAAATAGATGCTCCCCCAAGCTTGACGCCGGGTGCCTGCTCTACTCTCAGCAAGAGGCCTCTACTCTGAGGGCTTTTCCATGAAGGTCAGGCCTGACTGAGCTCAGCCCTGGTCCAGGATTTCTAATCTACTAAAGGACCAGCAACATCACAGCCATCCCCACCACACCCCCTGCGGACCTCAGCAGACACTCCACACTGGGGACTCCGGGGTCCCAGCCCTCTCCCCAGTGGGCCCCACTGACCCCTGGGGTTATGGAGATACATGAGCTCATCAGAGCAGTTCCCGATCAGAGCAGTTCCCAAAGACCTCCCAGCAGAACCTTGCCACGAAGACAAGGACGGGGCTGGGGGAGGTGGCCTCATAGAGCGCAGGTTCCCACGCCTCCCAGCTGGCCCACTGGGGTACCAGTTAACTAGAGTCCTGGGCCCACCCCAGGTCACATCCATGAGGGTCTCCAAGTGAGGGTCCAAGAACTCTTTCAGTGTCAGGCAAGCTTGGGCACCACCGGCAGAGGGAGACTTCAGTGATGTCCCTCTGCCTGCCCAAGTCCCTGCTCCTGTCTGCAGACCAGCTAATGCCCATCAGGCTGCATGTTAAGAGAATGAAACAGGGACAAAGGCCATGCAGGCAGCTTGATGTGCTGTGGGTGACGGATAAACGGGCATTGCCTTTCCTTCCTCTTCCCTGGGTGGGGACAAACCTAAGGGAGCATCCGCAGCCTTCTCAGGTCCGTCCCTGTTCCTGCTTGGAAGGACTACAGACAGCATCATCCAGGAGGTCCCCTCCTTGCTTTGAAACCCCTGCCCAGGTTAATAGCTTCTCCCTGACAGGCTGGAACTCCAGGCAGGCCCTGCATCTCCTGTGTCCTTCTTCTGAGGCCCAGCTCAGGGCAGGGCCCACAGAGGAGCCTGTTCAGCCCAGGCTGGCTGGCTGAGCCCCAGCTCAGGGGAACTGCTTCCTAGGAAGGGAGCCACTAGTCAGGCTCCTGTCTTCTGCACAAGCTCGTCCATAAAATGGAGCTCCCCTCGCCTACAAGCCAGGAGCTGCGAAGTGGAAGCCCAGGGCCCTGCATGACTCTGCTGTTTGATCAGCAGAGTGGTCTGAGACCTGTTTCTGTAGCACTTAATCTGAGTATCTTTAAGGGGCCATGCACTGCCATAGACCTTGCCCATCTCTCTGTGCCCCGCTTGAGTGGCCCACCCCGGCCACCCCTTCCCAGCCCAAGCACACTCCCCAGTAGAAGCGCCGCAGCTCAGGCACTGCCTATAGCCCACCTCCTGGCACTGCGGGCACGGGCAGATGCTCAGTGACCCTGAATGAGGAATGGCTCACCAGCAGGGGAGCTAACAGGGAGAAAGAAATAATGTGAAGAACTGAAATCCAAGGGGACCCCCAAATCTCGTTTCACTCACTAGTCTGGCTGGTTCTCTGCCCAACACTGCTACACTGACAGGGACCACCAAGGAGCACTGGGGGCGCCCTACCTCTTCTCAGAGCATGTGCCTGTGAGGTGACAAGACACTGTATCCCTTGGCAGCTGCTGAGCTCACACCAAGTGCCCACAGCTCAGGGGACCAGGGTGGCTGGGCTCCAGGCCAGGCCCCACCACTGACAGCTCTGGGACCTGGAGGAAAGGGCCTCATTTCTAGCTCTTCTTCAGTAAAACAAAAGGCTGGCTTGGCTCCATGATCATCCAGGTCAGAGCTCTGCTGGGTCCCTAGGGAGCTGATCTTTTAGGCCCCTACCCTCTACCCTGAACACCCCAAGAGCTGCCACAGGCAAGTCAGTGGAATGATAACAAGAGACTGGGGACACTCCCAGGCTGCCTGCCCACAGCACCCCAACCTCAGAGCACCACCTCCTCTAGTGGAGCCAGCAGGAGCAGGTGGGCACATGCCTCTCGCCCTGGGAGGCAGGCAGGTATTCTAGGATTCCAGGTGGCCTCCTTACACAACTGCTCTGTGCCTCCGTTTCCTTATCAGCAGGATGGAGGCAGGAGCAGGACCTCGCAGGGGAATCTGAAGATTGCACAAGACAACGGGTGTAAGGGCTTGGCTCGGCACCTGGCATGCCTGGTGTGTAGTAAGAGCTTCACCAACATAAGGTGAGTGACTGTTATATAAATGGAACAGAAGGCCAGGCAGGCAAGGCAGTATACACATCAGTAACTCCAACTCCCCTTCTGAAACTTCCCTCATGTTCTCAGCCTTAGCAGCCGATCAGAATCCCCTGAGACACTTTCCAAAATACAGATGTCTGGGCTTCCACCCAGACTTACTAGGTCAGAACCTCTGGGCGCAGGGCCTGGAGAATCATCTGCATTTTTAACAAGCTTCGGAGCCAAATCCAGAGGTGACATTAAGAGGAGGCCTGAGAGGAGACTCTTAGAGAGTCGAGAACTGACAGCTGCTGTGAGCCAGAGCTGTCCTCTGACCGCCTGTCCCGGGGGACCCACCAATATCAGTGGCCAGCTGCTTGGTGGAGTGTGGCGTGAGCTCGGGGATCTGGAGGATGACATCACAGTAGGTCTGCATCGTGGCTCTGGCGATCGAGCCCAGCCAGCTGTCAGCCATGTTGTCCAGCTCGGGCAATTCATCCCCTGGAAAGGGAGAGACAGTCACCAAAAACAGCCTGCTCAAGAAAACCCATCAGCAGTAAGTTACAGAGCCCTTCTGGGTGAGCTGGCCCATGGCAGGGGCTATCCACACAACTAGGCCAGGGTGACTGGTCTTAGCAGGAGAAGTGGGGAACAGAACAATTACATCTTAGGTCAACTGGAATGAGCTAAGAGCAACGAGGACTCAGAAAAGGGGGCAATCAGCCGAGGCCCTGCTGGGGTCGGTATGCCCTGGGTGCTGGTGCTGGGTGGCCCTGCCCTCAATGCCCTGTCCGGCCAGAGGAGAAAGGCCCTCAACGTGGTGATGTCTGTGTGGCAGCAGGCATACTCAGAGATGGACTGAGCCCCATGCACGTGAGAATAAAGAGCATCCAAGCAGAGCACATACGTGTTTAAACAGCGTCCACAACACAGAGCACACGTGAGATGACCCTGCTTAGAAGCACATGCACATGTGGCTGCAGACAGGTGCATGGGAGAGCAATTCCTCGTTTGCCACATCACCAGCTCAGGGCAACAGACTGGTAACCTGAAGAATTATTTTTATTTTAAAAATTTAAGAAAAAAAATCCTCCTCCGTGGCTGGAACAGGAGCATGTGGGCGCAGAAGATACCAGGGGAGAGAGGAGGCTGCAAGCACTTACAGGGCAGATTGCGAAGGGTGTCCAGCACCAGGCCGGAGGGGCTTGGGTTTTGTCCCCTAGTTTTCAAGCAGGGCCCCTTAGTTTTCAAGCAGATAGGATTCATGAGTCAGAGGGTGAAAACAGGAACCAGGAAATGGAAGCAAAACAGACAAAATGCAGGAGAGAAAAGAAATGCCAAGGAGGGTGTTAAAAGGCCAGGCAGATGGAGTGCTGGGCTCAGAAACACTTGAGCCTCTATACTGGGCTCTGGGAATGGCCTGGCCACACCGCTTTCCACGCAGCCCCTTCCTGAGCAGCACTCCCCACAGGCTGGCTCTTGCCAAGGGCCACACGTACAGCAACAGCTCATTGGAGAGGCTGCGCCTGCCCAGTAGATGTCCCACCTGAGCCTGACCACCCAGACTGTAACCCAGGCCCTGGAGTGGGAGAGCCTCCACAGGGCCCAGCTGCCACAGGGAGAGCCTCCACAGGGAGAGGGAGAGCCTCCACCAGGCAGCACATTCCTCCTCAACCCAGAACCACAACCCCAGGGCAGCACCGCACCTGAGGGACTTGGGCCCCACTGCAGCCCCAGCGTAGCAGGTGCAGGAGGGAAGAGGGCATGGCATGCAGAGCAGAGGCAGGAGCTGGCTGCAACGCCCCTCCAGAGCCCACTGCGCATGTGCAGCCCTTCCGTACACCACTACAGGAATCCCAAAGCTCAAGTTCCTCACGGGAAAAACACAGAAACTTTTAAATTCCCTTCTACTCATCACACTGTTTAGAAAAGGCCATTTACCTAAAACACCACCCACAGCTATTCACCACCTGGCTCTAAAACCTGCACTGTTAAAATGCTGGACATCCTCAGGCTATATGCGCAGGCTCCCTGCTTCCTGCTCCCTGCGTGAGCCTTTCCTACATGACTAAAAAATCTTCATAATAAAACGTTGAGAGAGAAGAACAACAGGATGTAAACACACAGATTAGTTTCTTGCGGTTGCCATGTTTTCGACCACTGTTACAATTTTACTTTTTGGCTGGGGTTTCTTCCTCCTTAACAACACCCAACCCAGGGCCCAGCACACAGTACGGGACTAATAACCGTTTCCTAAGTGAATGAATGGGTGAATGGGAACAAGTTCACGCTAACTAACCCACACGGTTTGTTTGTAGGGGACGGAGAGACGTTATGCGCTTCCGGGTCTGAGGCAACACACGGTGAGCACAGCACCACGTCTCCTTGCCAAAGAACTCGAACCTGAATTTAACCCTCACCAGGAAGAGACACATAAATAAAATATGTGTGGGTGAAATAGGGTGGCACCTGGGATTTGATTTAAATACTCTAGCAAAAAATGGGACAGGAATACATGATGACAGAAGGCATTCTAAGTCAATGATGAGGGCCTGGGGTCTCATCAGGCTATTCCCACAACATAAGTACGTGTGAGCATGTGTATGTATACGAACATTTCTATGAAAAAACGTTCTCTAAATTTTTTAAACTTAAAAAGCACATTAGCAAGTAGATAAAAATAAAAATCACATAACCTCAGACCTTCAATGACTATTACTGACATTTTGGTGTATGTATATTTTTTACATACAACAGAGAAATATATTCTTAGAAAACATTTCAGACAATAATACAAAGCAAACAGTAAGCATCCTTTACGCCTTTCCTCCACTCCCCCCAGATACCAGCATTTACTCTTTGAGACCTGTTCTCAAGGGTTTACATGCCTATGTACATGAGGAAATACACAGGGTTGGGTTTTTCAAAACAAAGGTAATATTATTTGGCACACCCCATTTTGCAGGACTTTGGAGGGCTGTGTGGGATGGGGTCAGGGTGCTGAGGTGAGCATGTCCTCATACCCTAAGGCCACTGCTCCCCCCTGAAGGTCCGTCTCACCTTGCTCAGGAGGAAATGGCAGCTTTCCTGCGTGCAACGCCAGCTCTAAGGCGGAGTCCTCCTGGGTCACAAATGGCTCCAGGTTCAGGGGGAGGGACATGATATACTGCCCAATCTGAAACAGAAGAAAGCCCTTCAGGCCGATGTTGAGGTGCACAGGTAACTTCATGAAGAACACCTGTGTGAAGGCAAGTGATGGACAGATGCAACTGCTACACCTGGGGCAGCCCCAGGTCTGAGTTCTCCAGTGTGTGCTGATACCAGTTATGGCAACACCTTAGGAAAATCAGGGTGGTTTGCAGCGAGCACAGATCCATCCTTCTCACCGACTGCCTCAGCATTCCTGGAACGCATTCAACACAAGCTCTGCCTCCAATGAGCTAATGGATGCCGAGGGGCCTTGTACAACCTACAGCACTGCGTAAACATCAGTTATTACTGCTCACAGATGAAAAACCAGGAAGCACAAGGCCAGCAAATCCTGTCCCCTGGACCTGGACCTCTGCCTTCTAGGCAATTTAACCAGGCAAAAGAAGGAATTGTGCTGGGGAAAAAAGCCATTTATGGTTATAAATTAATTCAGAGGGAAACTATATTGCTTTCTTAATACAAACTCTAGGAAATAAAGAAAAAACCTTCTTGGCTGTTGGGGAATCACAAGGATAAGGTTATAAGACCTTTGGGACAAGCCATAATTAATACATGATGGTCACGGGTTTGTCGGATCTACATGGCTGTCATCATGTACTCTAGACACCTATTTCCATTACAACTCAGAACTGTTTTGTGTTTTAAGGTATGAGATAAGGTTGATTTCCAGGTTATGACAACATATATTTTAACAAGACCTGTGAGCCCATTATTGCTTTTTGGCTCTACACTCATTCCAGACATCTGTCTCCACTCAGAGTTGACACGAACTCTGAAAGCTAAAGGCCTGAGGACTCCCCACCTGGCCTCACATGTACCTATCCAGTGGCAGGTCCCTGAGAGCACAGTGTCAGAAATTAACAGACTCCAAAACCTACCCAGCCCCAAGGACTGTGTGACGATTCCACCCTTGTTCCCAAGCATCTCGTGTATCTGGCTATGCTGAGCCTGAACGTCCTATGGTCCATCGTGCTAACAAAGTACCGCTAGTCTGGCATCCCTTTAAAGAGGTCCGCAGCATTTCCCCTCACTCAGTGTGGCTTCACTCAAACCACACACGGGCACACTCACCTCACTAACCACCACTGTACATTCTGCTGGAAAATGGTGGCAGAGTCCTCGCTCTTCCACAGGTCAGAGGAAGAAAGGGTGCTGATTTCTGGGGCTGGGATTTCTCCCTTCAGCAAGTGCTTCCTGTTCACCGACTGTGTGCACAGACCTCAGGCATATTCCTGTACTTAGTATACCTTTCATGGTAGCCACAACTTTTGGCTAAATTCACAGACCCAGTTCTACTCAAAATAAAACATCACCATTCTACCTTGCGTCAGTTTTAAATTTTTCACAGTGGTTTTTCCTGTTTCACTCCTTTATAATGCTCCCGTAGTTCTGCGTGGGTGAGGGCATTCACCAACGAGGCAGTGTCCTTTAGGTACAAAATTTCAATAATGTGACATCTCAAACTTCAATTCCTTCGCCTTAGACTGTAAGGCTTGCTATGGTTCCGAGATTCCAGGAGCCCAGGTTTCTCGCAAGAGCCGTCAGCATGTATTTTTTGGAAATCAACGTGAAAGGCAATGCTTACCTCTCACACACTAGTAAACACTCCTGCACCTCCTGAGGGCAAGCTCAGTGACTCGGGAATACCGAAGAGCCTGTGGTCAGACAGACTTAGGCTCGAGTCCTGGCTCTACCACTGCAGGACCTGGGGTGGCTTAGCCTGCCAGGGCCTTGGTTTCATCACCTCTGCAATGAATGAGGATGAGCCTGCTCACTTCAACGGGTGTGGCGAGGACGGAACTAACACTGGTACAGCATGAAGTGCCTGGCGTCCTGGACAGGCTGTGCTGGATAAGCGGCCTCCAGCCCCACTCGTATCCCCGAGCCTCGAGCCTACCTGTGAGCTACCCCCAACCAGCATGTCCTGTGGACAGGACACTGTCTAGACTGTGGACTACCTCACGCACCAAACCGCACCCAGCACTGTCCTTGCACACACTGAGTTTGATAAATGCTCCTTTCCAGCCCCAGATCCAGCACCTGCAGCACATGTGGGTCACAGCAGGTGGGGAAGGCCGCCTAGGAACTCACCCTAGCCCCCTTACTCCTCTCCAACAGCCTCTCAATCCAATAGCCAGTGACACCGTTTCCTGAATTTTGACTGTAATGCGTATGTCTCAGTTCTAAAAATGAGATCATTCCCATTGGTTGTACAGACCCACATCTTAAGTTTCACAGAGCAGGAAGTCGGGTCAGTGACTGTCACTCGAACTTCACTGCCCCTAGTGGACAGAGTGGATGCCATCCTCCGCCAGTGGGCTCACCACAAACTCCTTCTAACTGTACAGACTTTACTTTAAAATTCCTGTGTATTACAACAGTCATAGCTTACAGTGGGGGGGGGTCTAAAGTGAGAGTGAGGCAGAAGTCATCCATCTCACAATCCCCCTTGAGAAACCAGAAACTGCCCTAGTGTGCAGTACACAGACCTGGCCCCACTTCTGTGCTGTATTTCTTATAGACACTGACACTTCAGAGCAATGGAGGAAGCTGACCACAGGAAGGAAAGCAGAGGCTGTGAGCAGGTGCCTGGGTCACTGTCAACTGGGTGAATGGAGGAGGAAAGGCTCTGAGTGCTCTTTTATTCTGCTCTTTTAAAAGATTAAACCTATCCGGCCGGGTGTGGCTCAGTGGTTAAGCATCGACCTAGGATCCAGGAGATCGCAGTTCGATTCCCACTCAGGGAACATGCCCGGGTGGTGGGCTCGATCCCCAGTCAGAGGTGTGCAGGAGGCAGCCAGCCGATCAACGATGACTCTCTCATCATTGATGTTTCTATCTTTCTCCCTCTCCCTTCCTCTCTCTGAAATCAACAGATATATTTAAAATAAGTAAAATAAAAGATTAAACCTCCACAGCTACAGTTCTTGTGATGAGAGTTGTTTGCTGCTGTGAATTAAACAAGAGAGCAAGCTTAGGTAGGTGCTCATTAGAAGTCTACTGACTCTTGAGTTCACACCACCATACATGCTGTTCTAAAATCTCTGAGCTCTGCTGGGCGTGGCTCAGTAGTTGAGCGTCGACCTAGGGTCCAGGAGATCACGGTTCGATTCTTGGTCAGGGCATATGCCCAGGTTGCCGGCTCGATACCCAGTCAGGGGCGTGCAGGAGGAAGCCGATCAATGACTCTCTTATCATTGATGTTTCCACCTCTCTCTCTTCCTCTCCCTTCCTCTCTCTGAAATCAATAAAGATACATTTAAATAAATAAATAAATAAATAATCTCCCAGAAAACACTTGGGCTACCTGCATCTGGTCTTCCCCAATCAGACTTTCCCACTGGCTCGCACTCTGATGATGCCTCGGGTACTGACTGCACCTCATGTTAGGGAGGTGGGGTAGAGGGGAGGAGAGGCAGCCTGCTAGGTTCTGAAATCAGCATGTTTCACCAGCTGATTTAAGGAAATCAGCTGCATTTCCTTAAAGTCCTGGACATGGATGGCCCAGATTAAAAACCCACAGCAAGGCCTGAAACGCTGCGACCACCAGAGAGAAGCACAAGCGGCTCTTACGTTGCTGATGTACTCGAGAGGGGTGAGGCTGAAGGTGGGCAGGGCATCCGTCAGGGTCTCTCCAATGCCCGCGGTGTTCCAGCTCTAGGGGAAGGAGAAGAGGGGTCAGTGTCATAGCGCCAGGCGGAAGGGGAGGCAGAGGGCCACGCAGAGGGTTGATGGCGCGCTCCCATAGGCTTCTTTGGCTCAGAGCTGGCAGCCAGGGACTTCTCTTCTCAAACCAACACCTTGAAGCTGCCACAGAGGAACTCACCCCCCAACCCCAGCATTCCTGCAGGGCTCCCATCTTCTCCACTGAACTATTCTGTGGAAGCCGAGCCCTTGTTTCTCCCTCAGAACATGAAATGAAGAGTTAGGCTCCTCTGCTCTGAGTTTTTCTACTGAGTGGGGGCAACAGGCAAAAGGTTGCTGTGCACAGGTAGCCTCACTAACTCCTGGGTCTTTAGCACTCCGAAAAGGCTAGGACAACCCCAAATCTGCCACAGCTACCACATGTAAATCTCTCACCTTGGGAGGGAGGCTTGGGAAGCCCTTTCTGGTTGCAGGGATTCCCAAACCACACTCGCCAATACCATCTATAAACTGAAGCTACTGCTCTCATTTCTACCTGCCTTCTGGAGGTATTTCTCAACCGATTCTGAACTCTGAGGGGAGGGGAGGTAAGCAGTCTCCAAGCACGTCCCCAGCTGCCTGTGTCCACTTTGTGAGCCCTCTGCTGGGGACTCTTGGCACCAATGTGACTTTCCTCATCATTTAAAGTGGGGATGTCTATGATTTCACCGTGTGAGCCTTCTCATGCTCTCTACAGAGTTAGGCAAATCACTGGCACACACATGGTTACAGAGTTCAGCTTGGCACACCCTCACACGTAAATCTAGTTTCTTCATTCCAACCTGAGTCACCCTAAAGCCAGCCTGGAAAATAAGGCCCTTTCTGGCTGGACTCCTGGAGTAACTCCCGAGGTCACACTGTAGCTGCTCTCTGCAGCCACCTGATGCCCGATCTGGTTGCTTGATCCTTTAAGTAGTGTTCTGGGAAGGTAATGACCATATCCACCCCTGGATTCCTGCCCAAGCTAAGCCTGGCCATGCTCTCCATGCTCCACAGCACAACGTGATTCTGCCTAATTTTCTTTGCTCTAGAAAAGTTCTCTTCCCCACTCCTGCCCCTATAATTCACTAAACTCCTGTTCTTGCTTGAGAATATTATTTCTAATCTAAATTCCCTACTTTCTTCCAGTTAACTCACCCCCTGAGAAGGAAGACCAGATCACCCACATGTATCAAGGGCCTGTGATGTGCTAGACTTTGTAGAGAGAAGACAAGGAAACCCGCCCCCCCCACCCCCCATACACACGGGCTTCCACTTCAGGAGGTGTCGCTGGCAGGTGCAAAAAACATTTGTCCAGAGAAGCAAGAGCGCAGGGTGACTGGGAAATGGGTCAGCCGCAGGATGCATGAGGTATAGAAAGAAGGCTAGAAAGAGAACACAGCTTTGCCTTCCAGAAATAAATTGCAAAGGGAGGAGGGAGAGAAACAGAAATAGAAAAATAGAACAGGTAGACATGGAAGGGAACCTATAGAGCAAGAGAGACAGAAAAGACTTTCAACCAATTCGAATGTGCGGAATAACCTGGATCCTGATCCAAAGCTAAATTATGACTTTTGTAAGACAGTGGGAAATGTGAACACTGGTAACACTAAGGAACTAGAGTTCTATTTTAGACAAGGGTCTACACGAGTTACAGTGGCCAGGAGGTGATCATGTTCGAGCAGGGTGATGAGGCCATGCAGTTCACTGGCCTCTTCTCTATTCTTGCATGTGTGTGACAATTCCCATGACAATAAATTTTTAAATAGACTATCATACTGGCCCTGGGGAACTCAGTCAGGGTTTTGAGTGGGGAGAGACAAAATCAGAGCAACACTTTATGAAGATTAACGCACAATTCTGAGCATGGAGGGTGGGGAGGCAGAGAGAAAACTCAAACAGTTCAGACACGATGAGAACCTGGGCCAGGGCAGTGGCCATGGAAACAGATGGGAGCCGTATTTAAAAAGAAGCAACAGCCCGACTGGGTGCTTGCTGCTTGGTGGTTAGAGCTTTGGCCTGCACGCTGAGGGCTCACAGGTTTGATTCCCAGTCAAGCCCATGTCTCAGGTTGCAGGTTCATTCCCCTGCCCCTGTTGTGCCGGAGGTAGCCAACAGATGTGTCTCTCACATCGATGTCTCTCTCTGTCTCTCTCTCTGTCTCTCTTTCCCTTCCACTCTGTCTAAAAATCAATGGAAAAAAATATCCTCTCATGAGGATTAACCAAAAAAAAACCAAAAAGAAGGAACAATGACAGCTTGGTGGTCAAGTCACTAGCAGAGAGAGAGACAGAGGGCTGGGAGGAGCAGCACCATGGGGCAGGATGGAACACCAGTGTCCCAGGCGTGTGTTCAAGGGCCTGGCGCTGTGGACGGGGAAGGCTTCAGAGAGGAAGCAGGAAGAGGAATGTCAGGCAGTGCTCAGGTGGGTGGAGAGGGAAGGGGTGTAGAGGGGAAAAGCAGTTTGGCATGAGGGCCAACACAGCACACGGAACCGGCACGGGTTTCAAAAGGAGGCAGAGAAGGTGGACTTGAAGAGGGCAACTGGGAAATGCTATACATTATTCAATTGTTCGAAATTTATTTAAAATTTCCGTCAGTTCCACCCTGCCCCATGGTGCTGCTCCTCCCAGCCCTCTGTGTCTCTCTCTGCTAGTGACTTGACCACCAAGCTGTCATTGTTCCTTCTTTTTGGTTTTTTTTTTTGGTTAATCCTCATGAGAGGCATGGCTCAGAGGTTGAGCACTGACTAGGATCCAGGAGATTGGGGTTCGGTTCCCGGTCAGGGAACATGCCCAGGTTGCGGGCTAGGCAGCCAATCAATGACTCACTCATCATTGATGTTTCTATCTCTCTCTCTCCCCCTTTTCCTCTCTCTGAAATCAATAAAGATATGTTTAAAAATAAATAAATAAGTAAATAAATAAATAAATTTTCCCTCAAATGGGCTTTTCTGTCCATGTGTCACCAGATAATATCACTAAACCTCAATAATCTATTCTGAAATGGAATAGAGTGTGGGTTTATATTCCTGTCATGTAAAAGAGTGGTACAATTGACCAGCAAATATTAAAAACAAACATTTAATGGCTAGGGATTAATTTTCAAACCCTTAAGGCTGGACTGTTTGCCTCTGCACGGTGCTTCCGAGCTGGCACCATGGAGCGGCCGCCTCCATACCCATGCCTGAGGCGCTGTGCTGAGGCCTGACCAGAAGGCCAGAGTGAAGCAGCCAAGAACCAGGTCAGAACCATGAGCTCAGGATACAAAACAGAGGTGAGGACAGGTGGGAGCTCCACACCCAGCTCCATGAAGAATTAGACTAGGAGAACTAAGGTTTCAGAACAGAAGGTCAAGATTTTCAGCTTTGACCCAATAAAAATAATCAAAGAAACCAAGCCTGGAAGTAGGGGAGGGAGACAAGAGCTTTGAGGACGCTGATACCCTCACCACTCAGGCAGGTGAACCAGTATCAACATCTATCTAAAATGGAAGTGTGAGCCCTGGCTGATGTGGCTCAGTTGGTTGGGTGTCATCCTGTACACCAAGAGGTTGACAGTGCAATTCCTGGTTAGGACACATGCCCAGATTTTGGGTTCGATCCCCAGTTGGGGCTTGTATGGGAGAAAACTGATTGATGTTTCTCTCTTACATCGATGTTCCTCTCTCTCTCCCTCTCCCTTCCTTTCTCTAAAATCAGTAAAAACATAAAAAAATAAATTAATTAAAGTAAATGGCAACGTGATCATCAAAGACAATGACTCTGATCTCTAATAGTTTCCATAATCTTTTTTTCCTTAACCTTGGAAAGAGATCTGGGAACTAATTTTTTTGTTTTGTTTTTTTGTTAATTCTCACCCAAGGATTTTTTTCCCATTGAGCTTTAGAGAAGGAGAGAGGGAGGGACGGGGAGAGAGTGAGAAGCATCCATGTGAGAGAGACACATCAACTGGCTGCCTCCCATGCACACCCCTACCAGGCCCTGGGTCCAGGGGTCAAACCCCACAACCCAGGGAATTGAACCTAGAACCCTTAGGTGTGCAGGCCAACTCTAACCACTGAGCCACACCAGCCAGGGTGTAGGAACTAATTTCTTTGGCAATGAAGACACTAGTATCTCAAGTTCAACCATCCCTTTGGTTTCTTTTATCTTCTTTTTCTAGTTAAGTTCAAATAAGTTTTATATGGTATATGTTCCATTTTTTTAAAAACAGCCCATGCGTACAATCGCACTGTCTTCCTATGGTGCTCATCCAGCCTCCAACTTGGGGGCAGGCATGGAGAGGAGTCTGGGTGGACGAACAAATGTTCATACTGCTTATTTCTAGACCCTGAGATTCTGAAAGGGTTTGGTGCTTTTTCCTTCATACCTTCCTGTATTGTTTGATTTCTGAAAATATGTGTACTTTTTATTTTTTAAATTCTCATTCCTCTTAAAAAATGAGAACCAGAGAAAGAAAGAAAATCACCCCTTATGAAGCACCTGCTCATTTAGCAGCCATCATGCTACATTCTATCATTTGCAGAATCTTACTTAACTCTCACACGTCTGTATGGTGAGAATTACTGTGTCCCCATCTCAAAGATGAGGAGGTGAGGTCAGGAAGAAGTAGCAGCCTCTGCCCTGTGATCCAAAGCCATGTATGGGTGGTGCCCAAGGACAGCAATGGTCACTGACATCACCTCCGATGCACTATGATGGCAGTGGCTCTTCAAATCTTACCCCCGCCCCAACCACATGAGTAATGTACAATCTGGCTGGAGTAGATCTCATGGCATTTTGCATGGACAAATCATTAAAAAATGAAAATCATAGAATTCCAGGGGTAGAAAGAAGCTTGAAGTCGTGGAGTCTAACTTTATAGATGGAGACTGAGATGCTGAGAGGGGCTGAAACTTACCAAGGTCATAGCAAACCCTTGACACCTGGCCTCGTATGCTTTCAGGGAGGCAGAAGAAAGCCAAGAACTTGTAATTATGCCAAACCCATCTTACTGCTTCCTAAAAGGATCTCCTAGTTATTAAAGCCCCATTACTGGATCTTTCCCAAAAGACTCTCAAAAAAAAAAAGGGCCAACTCCTGACAGACTTGAAGACAGTGGGAGTTTAACCAGGGTACGGTCCGAAGAACCCAAAAGAAAGCAATGGAATCAGGACCAGGGAAGACTGAGCCAGCAGAGAAAACATGACTGGTGGGCAATTCCTTGAAAAGAAATCAGGACAAGCAGCAAAGAGAAGCAAGGTAGGAAAGGAAAGCGAGGTGCTCTCAGAAGAGCCAAGGGGACAAGGCATCAAGGACAGAACAGAGCAGAGCCCTCCCAGGCCCCTTCAAAACCCCAGATCAAATCTGGGGAGGCAGTCTCCCAAGTTTAGTTCCAGAACAATCTCTCCAGAAATGTTTGTGGCATGATGAAAACTATCTCACAAGACGATTAGCTCCTCTGACCTGAGCCAACCCACCCAGTGGCATGGGTCCCCCTTACTTCCCCCTTGGAGGGCACAGCTACACTGCTCCCGATGGCTCACAAGCTAATCAAGCAATAGTAATAATCCTAAGAAACAGCCTGGAAATACAGTATTGCAGTAACTGCAATTAAGATATGGAATTCTTGCCAAGCAATGAACTGCAAGGGACAGTGCCTTTGTGCAGTGGGATTGCTCACTTTGGGAAGTCAAAAGGGCGCCTCCTGAAGCTTTGGGGGGTGGAAGGGAGGGGCAGGGAGAATATTCCTGGGAAGGAGGCAGGGCGGCGGGAAACTCACTTCCATCTTCGGGATGAGCAGCAGCTGCTGTTTGATGCGCAGGAAAACCGAGTCGAAAGCCAGCTGGTGGGCCTGCTGGTTAAGCCGGGTCAGGGCTGCTCTGGAGGCAGACAGCAGGTTGTGGTTACTTGACCCTTTTTCCTAAGACAAGAAAATGCAAAAGGCCCTGAATCCAATCCAGGTCATTGGCTAGTTACACATTTGGAAAGGTTACTGAGAGGAAAAGAGACAGAGACAGAGAGAGAGAGAGAGAGAGAAAGAGAGAGAGAGTGTGTGTGTGTGTGTGTGTGTGTGTTGGGGGGAGTCTAGACAACAGTGGTTCCCAAGGCAGACCCCTGGCACATGCCCAATTAGAGATACACAGGCTCTACCCTAACTACTGAACTGGAATCAGCAGGTGCTGGAGCCCAGGAATCTGGATTTTTAAATCACTTTCCCAGGTGATTCTGGTGCATCTGAGTGAACACAACTTCGTGGGTTGGCAGTTTAGGAAAAACTGACCTGTGACTGTCCCTCAGGGATAAAGGAATAGGAAAAAGCCGGTCAGAAGTGTCATGTATAGACAACAGTGACGGACAAAGCCCTGATCCCCAGTGAGGTCAGGTCAATTACACTGGGTTGCACACCAGAGTGTGACAAGATGCGTGAGTCCCCAGGAATTCCAAAGAGCCTGAGAAAATGCAGAGATGGAAAACAGAACCTTAGTTTTGCTATTATAAATGAACCGATTACAGCAAACAGAAATAAATCAGATTAGCAATAAAGATAAACAGAGGTGCTGTACCCTAATCATAGAAGCATGGATGAGTGAACTTGCAGAACTGCATTAACAAGGGTTTGTCAAGCGCAAATGCAGTCAGCTTGTGGGCCAGGGTGCAGAGGGACAAGGAAGGCCCTGTGAGGGCACCGGGAGGGTGCAGACAGGTATAGAAGCACGCTGCAGTCTCCCCAGAGAATGAGGCCCACAGGGATAATTCCAGATGGTGTTCCGTTCTATGGGAGCAATGTCTCCTCTGCCTATCACCAAGAGATGAGCTTTAAACCAGAACCTGGGTGTGAGGACGATGCTGGAAAGGATATCTGTGGCCTTCTTGGAGCCTGGGGGCCATTCTCAAGGAGCTGTGTGGCTCATTCTGTTTGTTGGGAGGTCCTATCCCTGGACCCTAAGGGTTTAAGCTCAAAGTCAAGGGCAGCTTTATGGTAGACACACTAAGACTCTAAAGGAACAGTGAACAGGGCACGCTTGTCCCCAAGTCCTCCTGCTGCCTCCTGTAGGAGCCTGCACTAAAGGGGTGGCCTGGTCTCTCCACCCTCACTCCTCCCTGGGAAAGAGGCACCACCTCTCCGACTGCTGGGCTGAGGTCCACCCTTCCAGATTCTGCCCACTGGCAAGCAGTACACATTCTGGTCCTCCCTCTGCCATTCAGTAAAAGGGGGCTGTCCCTGCATGGGGCCCAGGAGCTGTTGACAGGTTTAACTCTGGAGGGAAATACAGCAAGATCATTTGGCTGCAGGTCAAAAGCCACACTCTCTAGCCTACCTTCTGTCAGTAAAAATGCTCCATTCACCCGACTCCCACATCTATAATATATTACAATTGGTTCCATCCCAGTCTAGTGCTTAGCCCGTCAAATCATGACGTCAGTGAGACAGAAGTGGCAGCAGGACATGCCATGGCACAGGTCCCTCACAGGGCCAGAAACCTGGGATCAGGGAAGAGTGAGTGACAATGGAAAGCTTTCATGGGCAAGAATGCTATCAGTCTGGTCTCATACCTTGAGGGTATAAAGTATTTCCATTAAGCTGGCGTATTCAGCAGGGTTATCCTTCTGGAGGTAATTATATTCCTGCCACGGGTTCTTGGCAGAGCTCTTCCTGTCTGTCAGGAGGCTGTCTTGAACCCCGCTCAGGCTCCGGGGGCTGTAGGCATCAGACAGGTACTTCCCGGCTGTGGACAAAATCCTGCAAGAGCAGTGAGGAGGGAGTATGGAGGCCCGAGTTTGTATCGAACTTCCTTCTTGAAGCATTCAGACTGCTCCTTACTAAGCCCCAGGAGATCCTCATGAGGCAGGTGGGCTTAGGGTCCATTTTATAAGGAAATGGACCCTTCACTGTTTTGGAGCTGGGTCGCAGGTGCACAGTGGACACCAGGTGTTGCTACTTTCCTACTGAATACTCATCCTCCAGAATATGCCATCTTCCTAATATGACAGACACTACAGGGCAACTGTACCTTAACTGAGATCTGGAACACTGCACTTTCTATGGGACACTTCCTTGCTATATGCGTGTCACTGTTTGGACTAGTCAGTCATGTGAGCAGCCAGTGCCTCAGTCACAGGGAAACTGGGTAGGGAAGCAGGATAGCTGGTCCTGGAAAGTGGACAGCAGCAGACTCCACATACGGGACTGTGTCACACACAGTGCTCACTGGCACTGTGACACTCACCTTTGTGGTTTAGGTGCAACAGGGACATCTCCTTAGAGAAGCTGACCCTCCCTGATCTCTCGGAAAGAAAAGTGCCTCAACGGGGTTCTGTGACCGACCCCTAGTGCAGCTGGGGAAGCTAGAACTCTGTCTCCCAAGGAGGACCTGCCCCAGGGACTCTGAAAAGCCCCATGGGGTGTGCTCAAACTTACCTGCCAGCCTACACATTTCATGGGTACAGAATGACAGGAACATATGCAACCAGGAGAACAGACATAGCGATACATCCCAAACGTGGCTATTTCCCTGACCCCTCCGTTACTGTCATTTCATATGAAAAACATTGCTTTGGACAAGCCACTTTTAGGCTGAGCTCACCACTTTTTCCCAAAAACAAATCCTGTGAGTTGTCAAGGAATGAATGCCTGAACCTGCACACAAATCCTGGGGACAATCCCTTCCTGAGCTGCTGCTGACAGGAGCAGCCACCTGCCTCTACCATTAAGGTTGAGTCAGCTTTCCCTGCGGCTTAGGCCTACCAGTCATTTCGGTTGGGTTCTTTATCTGCCAAACTGTGGCTGTCCCTGCTGCTGCCTTATTCCCAAGTCGTCAACCACTCCTTGCCCGGACCTTGGCAGCCTTCCCTTAATCCAGTCCTTGTACACTCCTTACTCTGTCCTTTTATGTGTTAACAAAATGAGCTCTCCCAAAGAGAAATCTGATGTATTTTCCTCAAAGACCACTTAGTACCCCAGGATAAATCTAAACATGACTAGGCGGGGCACCCAGGGCCTTCTAGAGCTGAGCCCTGGTAGCCTTGCAAACATTCCCTGTATTATGCCACCTGCCCAACCCTCCAACCCCACACAGTGCTTCCCTCAAGTGTGTGCCATGCTCGCCCCCTCAACCTGAAATGCTCTCCCCTCCTGTGCACCTGGGGAAACTCCACTTCATGCTCTGGTCCTAGGGGCTTCTCTTCTGCCACGTCTTTCCTGACCTGCCCTCAGGCACTCAGTCTCCTGCTCCCCTCAGCTCTCACCGCATCATGGTGTTTGTCATCTTATCTCATTTCTCTCATCAGAAGGTGAGACTAAACCAGTGCTCTTCACCCCTGAGCTCCCAGCACAGTGCCTGGCACATGGTGGGTGCTCAGTAAGTATCTTCTGAATGACAGGTGAGCCTGGGGGTGGCTGGAGGTGGAGGGCTGCACTCCTGCTCTGCCCTCTGGGAGTCAGCTCCTCTGCAGAGACACCGCCATAGTATGTCAGGCTCAGTGAGCTGGGGAACTGGCCTCACCCGCCATCCGAGGTGAAGGAAGACATGGTGAGAATGTTTCAAGTACTAGAGATTACAGTTTAAAATGTCAGAATAGTGTGCTCTACAATAAAAACCGAACCTAATATTAAAAAATCTCAAAAAAATATAGCCCTGAGCCCGAGGAACTAATGGCATCTTTCCCCTAGCCTCTTCCCTCAGACACCACAGGGGATCTAGTCACTGGAACCTGACTTCCTGTCCTGTGTATTTACTAGAATTGAGATCTAAAGCATGTGAAATGAACACTGGATTTCTTCATTCATCAGAGAAAAACTCCCTCCTGACTGCAGTGGGCTCTGGGCTAGGTCTTGGGAGTATCAGATGATTGAGCACAGTCACTGCCCTTAACCTCAGAGGTTAATGGGGAGTCTAACCCAGGCCCACATGGGACTGACATCACAGCTTGGTCTACTTCCTCAGCTCACTTCCTTTTCATGAAAGGTTGTCACCTACTCCTCAGCCATGGAAACTTATAAGTTTAGGTTAGATTCCCCAAACCCAATTATCCCATTGAACTGTCCCACTAAAACCTTCCCCTGGCAGGCACCATGTAAGCACATGAGGGGCAGGGCCAGGGCAACCCCACTCACCTCACCTTGCCTGCCTGGTAAGAGAAATCCTCAGAAGATATGGAAGGCAAACAAGTGCCCACCAAGAGACAAGTGGATTTAAAAATTGTGGTACATATATACACAATAGTACTCAGCCATTAAAAAAAATGAAATCTTACCATTTGTGACATGGATGGGCCTAGAGGGCATTATGCTAAGTGAAATCAGTCAGAGAAAAACAAATACCATATGATTTCACTCATATGTGGAATCTAAAGAACAAAATAAACAAAACAAACAGGCTTATAGATACAGTGAACAAACTTTCAGAGACAGAGGGGTTGGGGGCTGGGTGAGGGATTAAGAAGTATAGAGTGGTAGTCACAAAACAGTCATGGGGACGTATAACAGCAGAGAATGTAGGCAATAATATTGTAATAACTGTGTGTGGTGTGGTGGGTTCTGGAAATACCGGGGAGAACACTTTGTAAAGTACATGATTGTCTAACCGCTATGCTGTACACCTGAATCTAATATTAAATGTAAACTAGAATTGAAAAATAAAATTTTTTAAAAAAGAGAGAGCCCAGCTAGCATGGCTCAGTGGTTCAGCATCAACCTATGGTCCAGGAGATGGAGGTTCAATTCCCAGTTGGGGCACATGCCCCAGTTGCAGGTTTGATCCCCAGTGGGGGGCGTGCAGGAGGCAGCAGATCAATGATTCTTTCATCATTTATGTTTCTCTCTCTCTCCCTTCCTCTCTCTAAAATCAATAAAGACATATTTTTTTAAAAAAAAGAGAGAAATCCCTCAGGTGACACCCAACTTGGCCCTGCTATACTCAACCCATAAATCACAAAATGACCCCTTCTGCAAGGAAGTGATCTCTAGAGCTGGACAGCCAATTCCTTTATTGTTCCTGAAGTAACCTAGAGGCTTCCAGCTACAGTCACTGCCACCAGGGACAGGGACCCTTGTTCTGAGTCTGGGTTCTACAGGTGAGACTGATGGGAGGTAAGATAAGCTTTGTAGGCGCTGCCACATGCATGGCCTCCCTGACAGGAGCACAGATGGTGACTATCGCTCTTTTCCTTTTCAAGGCTCAGTGCTTCCAAAATGATGTTGCATCTTTTTTTTTTAAATATATCTTTACTGATTTCAGAAAGAGGAAAGGAAAGGAGAGGGACAGAGACAGACAGAAACATCAATGATGAGAGAGTCATTGATTGGCTGCCTCCTGCACGGCCCCGACTGGGGACTGAACCCAAAACCCAGGCATGTGCCCTAACCAGGAATCAAACCTCGATCTCCTGGATCCTAGGTCAACACTCAACCACTGAGCCACGCCCAGCCGGGCGATGTCACCTCTTAAAGAGGCCCCCTGGACACACCCAGTCTATTCTCATCTCAATCTCACACCAAAGCTTGGACCAGGCTTTCAACCTCTCAGGACTCATCCTCTAGCTATCACTGCCCATTCATCTTCCTAACAAGATCCTTCCCTACCCTTTAGAATGTACTATTGGCCTTCATTAAAAGATTAAGGAGCCCTGGCAGGGTGGCTCAGTCAGTTGGAATATCGTCCATACAACAAAAGGTTGAGGCTTCAATTCCAGGTCAGGGCGAGTAAGGGAGGCAACTGACAGGTGTTTCTCATACCAATGTTTCCCCCCTCCCCTTCCTCTCTCTCTAAAAAAAATATTAATAAAAAACCTATCCTAGCACTGGCCGGTCTGACCAATGAGGCTCAGCTGGTTGAGCATCACCCTGTGTACTGAAAGGTCACCAGTCTGATTCTGGTCAAGGCGCATACCTGGGTTGCAGGTTCAATCTCAGCTGGGGTGTATGTGGGAGGCAGCCAGTCGATGTTTCTCTCTCACATCGATGTGTCTCTCTCCCTTCCTCGCTCTCTAAAAAATCAATAAAAACATTCTAAAATATATATATATGTGTGTGTGTGTTTGTGTATATATCTCCTCAGGTGGGGATTAACAAAAAGATTAAGGAAAGTCTGCATGTTCTGATATGGAGAGATGTCTAGATACATACACATACATATACATATGGAGAAGCTGGAGTCTAAGGCCAGACACTAATCTGTGAGAAAGGACAGCACAGGAGTGATGGTCACACACTTTGGATGACTCAGCTGATGTCCAGGTTCAAATCACTGCATCATAATTGTATCACCTTGGACACAGCTATTTATTTCTGCAAATAATTTCTTTTACTTAAAAAGCTATTACCTGTGCCAAATTCTATGCCTCAATGTCTCTTCATCTGTAAAAACGAGGTAAGAACAGTACCCTACCTCTTTGGCCCCTGAGAATATTAACAAGTTAATTCATGTAAAGCCCTAATGTCAGAGCTCAATAAATGTAATGGGGGGCTGTTAGCAATGTTTCTTCTGGAGAGAAGAATTTTTAGGGTGAGTAGATTTCCAGTTTTTACTTTGTATACTTGAGAATTGTTTTGATTTTTGCAATGAGCTGGGGCCAGGCTGTAATTACCACTGTATTTAAGAAAAATAACAAGCTATATGTCTTTCTTTCAAACACGTTAGATTTTCACCTGTTTAGGGTCCTCATGAATGCAGACCTACTCACCTCCACCCGCGGGTCCCTTGTGTTTGTGTGTGCATGTGAGCACCCGTGCGTGTGCATGGGGGGCTTACTGCATCAATCACGTTACTGTACACGCCCACCATATCTCTGTGGTGCTTGGGTTTCCCTCACTGCAGGAAGTGGCTCTCTCTGTGCTGTCTGGGCAGGAGTTACAGAAAGCAGCAGCTGTCCACCTGCCCTGCTGCACAACTTTCCCCACACTGAGAACCATCAGGAAAACTTGGGGACATGAAGACAACCCAGGGGCTCAGAAACAAAAGAACACAAAGTGGTGAGAAGAAACAGCCAACTCAGAGCACTGCCTCCTCAGTCAGTCTGACCTCCTCCCTCAGGGCCTCTGCTTCCACTTCACTTTGGACCATGGCCAGAAACTCCCTCCCACCCAGATTACTTTAGGACAGCGATTTTCAACCGGTGACCTGCAAGAATGTTTAAAACCTGCAATACCTGACTAGTCAGTGGCACTGACCTCTTTTCCCTGAGATTGTCAAATAAAAAAATGACAACAGTCAACACAACAACAGCCGTCCAGTGTGAATGAATGTCCCATCAGCAAAAAATATATTTTCTGACATGCCGCAGAATTTTAGTAGTTTGTGTGTGACATGAGATGAAAAAGGTTGAAAATCGCTACTTTAGGATAATGAATTATCTGAGAGAGAGGAGAGGGAACTGCTGCTAGCCTCACACAACTGTATGGAAGGGACTTCTTCCCCAAACTCCTGAAGAAGAGAGGTCAGCCGGGCCATGGGAGATGAGAGATTTAGCTGAATGGAAGAAGGAAATTTGGGGGCTGGAGCACTGAGGGGAAAACCAGCCTGAATGGCACACTGGGGCAATATAAGGCCCTGGCAAGTATCAGAAAGAGGGCAGAAGGGCCTTTCCTTAGGCCGACCCAGAAACCCTCCATTGACCTATACCCCTTGGGCAGCACAGAATTCTGCTGCAGAACCCAGAAGGCAGGCTAGTTGGGTGAATCCTGATACGGTAGGCTGGTCCAGGGGGCTCACCACCACTTATAAACACCATTCCTATGGGTAAACTTATTTTCAGTCCCAATAACTGACTTACAAACAAGCAGTGGAACCCAGCCCATTCATAATTCGGAGACAAGATGTACTGCTGCCACATTTAGGCTGAGACTTCCAAATCTAATCAAATGTATTCCACCACTGCCAAGTAGGTCAGAGCCTTGACCTTTTTAGGTGCTCAATAAATGTTTAATGATGACAACGACACCCTGTATCTAGGTACACATAGCCCTTGAACGCTGGGGCTTCAGGTCTGGCCATAAGCTGTCTGTGCAGTGTGCTATGAGCTGTATGCTGTGTCAAGTTCTCCCAGCAGCCAGGGTCTCACCCACAGCTCTCTCCTACCTGTTTGCTAGCTGCTGCTCGAAGTCCCCGCACTGCCTCAAGAGCTCTCCACAGGTGGCGATTATCCTAAACAAAACAAAAAGCACTTCAAGTTCAAGTATCTGGAATGCCAACATTTACAGCACAAACATTGTCTCATTCATGAAAATTCTAACTATTCACTCCTTGGTGGTATGCTGGGTTCTGGGAAAGCAGTTAACCATTTGGCAGCCTCCCTGAAACGTTTCATTAATTAGTAATTAACATGAAAGTTATAAACGACAGTCCCTTCTGGTACCCTCACATCGCAGGCCTCTCTGCTGAGTCACAACTCTATCCAATATGATCTCAAGTAATTTCACGTTTTCAAACTACTCAGGTGTTTCTGGGATTTGCCCTTGAGAAAAACGAGATGAAAATATTTTGTATCTAAAATTTTAAAGCCAGAATTCATTATTTAACATGCGTTAGATGCCTGCTACTTGCCAGGCATGGAATACTGTCTATACTAGAAAATTCTCTCTGATCACATGAAAGGAAGGTGGAGACTGATCCATTTGTTTCTCAGAGATAAGCCTGAATGATCATCAGATCTGTATTTAACAATCTTAATTTGCAAATAATTTTACGCTAGGCTCCTGAGTCCTTCAACACCATACTATAATGTCAGGACAAATCCAAGGATTAAAAACATCTTAAGTCTAGTTAACTTTTAACTTTCTCTGAAATTGCCTCTCATCACCAGGGTATCTAGGCATTCCATCATAAGAAAGGCTTATGAGAAAGTGAACTGTTCCACTCGCCTCAGGTACAATGGAACACCCTGTACATAATACTTTCTGGTCTTCCAAGCCACCACGGGTGACAAGGCTACAGGCAGCATCTAGAACACTAAATTTCATGAAAAATTTCTAGTCTAGATCGGAGCCCATGGGGGGATAATCCAAATGGTGCTGCGAGGTCCTGGATCCACCGTGATTAAAGAGACCCCTCAGAAGGCCTGGAGGTGCTCAGTGGGCTACTGCACTGAGACCCACGGGTCCTACGCACCCTGCACAGAGCCCTCGGCCACAGGTCAGGCAAGAAATGCAAGTGGGGGAGAGTAGCTTCTCTTTTCAGAGTCTATGTCCAAGACTTTAAGGAAAGGAAACTTCTCAACTGCTCTTTATCTCAGCCCAATGGTTTAGCTGCTGAGTGGCCTTGGCGTGGTAGAGCCACAGCACAGCAGAGGACAGCCACTGGACCAGGGGGACTTCAGCCACCAACCCACGGGTCTGTCCTTGGGACAGTGTGGGCCTGATGCTTCTAGAGCTTCCAACTGCTAAGTGATGTGAGAAATCTGGGTTATATTAAATTGGATTTTTAAATGTTAGCAACTAATCCAAAAACTTTTTAAATGCTGTGATCAAACCAAACCTGTCCATAGGTCAGATCTGGCCACAGGCCAGCATTCTGCATTCTCAGGCCGCTGGGGCAACAGATGTCTCCAGGATCTGGCTGTTGACCACTTGGGAGAGTTACCTCAATGCTTTTCAGGGAACTCTTACATAGCCCTTTGTACTGCCTTAGCATCTAGTACTATGGCAAACAGGTCCAGAAACAAGCCCATCAGCTAGGCATTTTCTGCAGTATAAGCTCTAAGTTCTTTTAGGTCTGTAAAAACTATAGGCTAAGAGGGAGAAAACCCTAAACCAAGTTTAGAAAATTTAAGTCATCACAGGAGATGAGGAGCTCATAAAGAACCTGTAAAGATATTTTAAAAGCAAGAGGAGTCTTTTTGGTGTTTGTTTGTTTGGTTGGGTTTTTACTCTTCATGCGCTTGTTTTTAGAGTCTAGAGTATTTGCTTTAAAAAACAAAAGGCAGTAAAAGAGAAAAAAACTGGCCCCTTACAAACTCACTTGTCGTTTTCTATACTACACTGTGCACGTTGATGTTGCCTGCATGGGGAAGCTGCTTCAGCTACAGCCCCTCACCTGATGGAGTTCTGGAAGGCTGTCCAGTCTTCCTGGAAGAGAGAGTTGGGAGGAATGTCGTCCAGCTTGCACTTCTTTCGCACGGAGTAGAGAGCGCTGGTGAAATCAGACACATACCTATGGGGACAGGGAAGAAAGAGACAGGGCTGTGGTCATAAACTCCTCAGGCCTAGATTCCAGAAACCATACAGTCTGGACAGAGTGGTAATGACCGTGAGAGTGTCTTTAGAGGCTCCTTCCCAAGGGTGAGACTACTCATAAACCTTACCACCAAGAGGTCTGTTCACACGGCAGGGCAGCTTTAAAAGCTGCTCAAGATGAGGGAAGGGGACAGCCATGAAGACCAAGACTCTGGAGACCAGCCAGGTAAGAAAGGACGCGGGTAAATTACTCCCTTGCCCTAACAAAGACGTTCTTTGGAGGCTGGCTCAAGAAGTGTGTTAAATAGCGCAAGAAACAAGATGGCGGCGCAGGTAACAGCTGCACCCGCCGCCTCCCACAACCACATCAAAATCACAACTAAAATACAGAACCACCATCACTCAGAACCTCCTGAAATCTGGCTGAACAGAAGCCCTACAACCAGGGAACTGAAGAAGCACCGAGACCGGTAGGAGGGGCAGAGACCCGGGCAGATCGGGGCTGAATCACTGAGACGCAGCCGAGGGCCCACACCTGGTGACACGGTTGAAACCGGGGAGGGAATCTCGGCAGGAGAGGTTTCCCGGAAGAGCGAGGGGTCCCAGCCCCACAGCAGGACCCCAGCCCAGGGCTCCAGGGCCGGGAAGAGACGTCCCCACAACTCCAGGCTGTGAAACCAGCGGGACTGTCCCTAAGGGTCGAGGAGGCTGCGGGAGCCCCAGGCAGCTCCTCTTAAAAGGCCCGCGCACGGACTCACTCAGATGCGCCCCTCCTGAGCCCAGCACCGGGCAGCAGCTTGAAGGAACCTGGGACACTTGGGGAGGAACTAACCTGCCTGAAATTGGGGGTAGAGGTGGAGGGGCGGCTTTCTCCCAGGCTAAAGAGCTGGCAGAGACCATTGCTCCTTTGGCGAGTCCTCCCCGCACACAGCTGACAGGCAGGCGCCATATTTGAATCCCAGCACCTGACTCACACCTCTGGCCCTGCCCCTCCCACCTGCAGCTCATTCAGGCCATTTCCAGGGGCTTTTCTATGCAAGTGGCCTCTCCAGCCTCATGCTTAGGTCTTTCCTAAAATCTCTCAAACAAGCAGCAGCGTGCCCCTAACAGCTTGATAAGCGGCCCCAACCCGGCACTAGTGGCAGCCTGCATTGGCTCATAGCTTGGCCTCTCCTGGACAACACCAAGCCCAGCACAAGCAGCAGCCAATTATGGTTTGCTGTGTAGTTCATTCTGGGTGGCCCTGGGCAAGGCACTGTCAGAGGCTGACTTTGCACCTCCCTGGAGGCCCGAGAGACAGTGCACCTGGTGGTCAGACACGACCACACTGGATTACAACCCTACCACATCCATGAGTGACACTAAAGGGGGGCACTTGGTGAACACCAAAGCTCCACTGAAGTAAATCCTGCTCCATAGGGGTGTCTCCAGCACAGCAGTTCTTTGGCTGTAGTTGCAGCTGGTCCTCACAGCTGATTGGCCTGGGGGTCAATTCCTCCCAGTGAATTCCTCCAACAGCAACCAAGGCTCACCTACAACAGGACAGTGCACACAGCCCACACAGGGGAGCACCTCAAAGGCCCAGCTCAGGTGACTGGGGAGGCTGAGCCACTGGACCCTACAGGACACCTACCACACAAAGCCACTCTACAAATTCCAGGAGACATAACAGCTCTACCTAATACACAGAAACAAACACCTGGAAGCAGCCAAAATGTGGAGGCAAAGAAACATGTCACAAAGGAAAGAACAGAAGAAATCTCTAGAAGAGGAACTAAATGAAATAGATCCAAGCAAGCTAACAGATACAGAGTTCAGAATTTTGTTTATAAGGATGTTTAAGCAGACTATTAGGGAAATAACTGAGAAAGTCGATGACTTAATAAAGTAGCAATTTGAAATGAAGGCTGCAGGAACTGAAATGAAGACTAATTTACATGGAATCAACAGTAGAGTAGAGGATGCTGAGAATCAAATCAGCAATCTGGAACGTGAGGAAACAAAAAACACCCAACCAGAAGAGCAAAAAGAAAAAAGAATCCAGAAATATGAAGATAGTATAAGGAGCCTCTGGGACTTCAAATGTACCCAAACATTTGTATTATTGGGGTGCCAGGAGAAGAAAGAGAGCAAGAAATTGAAAACCTATTTGAAAAACGAATGACAGAAAACTTCCCCTGCCTGGGGAAAGAAATAGATTTACAAGTCCACGAAGCACAGAGGGTCCCAAACAAGAGGAACCCAAAGAGGCCCACAGCAAGATACATCATAATTAAAATGCCAAAGGTTAAAGACAGAATCTTAAAAGCAGCAAGAGAAAAGCAATTAGTTACCTACAAAGGAGCACCCATACGACTGTCAGCTGATTTCTCAACAGAAACTTTGCAGGCCAGAAGTGAGTAGCAAGAAATACTCAAAGTGTTGAAAAACATGGAACTACAACCAAGATTGCTCTACCCAGCAAAGCTATCATTTAGAATTGAAGGTCAAATAAAGAGCTTCACAGACAAGGAAAAGCTAAAGGAGTTCATCACTACCAGACCAGCACTATAGGAAATGCTGAAGGGTCTTCTTTAACAAGAAGCTAATGAACAAAGAAATCTGATGAACTAAATAGATCCAGAGACATTGATGCATGCAACAAATGATCATATTTCAGAGGAAAGAGGGAAGGGGGGTGGAGGGTGGGAAGAGATTAACCAAAGAAGTTATATGCACATATGCACAACCCATGGACACAGTTAATAACAAGGTGAAGGCCTGGGGAGGGAGTGACAGCGAAGTGGAGGGGGTCAACTGGGGGGGTGGAAATGGGACACCTGTAATACTCTCAACAATAAAGATAAATTTAAAATAAATAAATGAGTAAATAAAAATTTTTGCTCTAAAAAAAAAAAAGAAATGTGTTAAACATCATGCACCCACTATAATACCCGACTGTCACCCAGGATGCTGTAAGGCATCCCTGATGCCCAGGGTACTTTTGCTGCATTCAAGTCCCCTGAATTCGGATTAAGCAGCCAATCTCCACGACAGGGAAGAGCCTGACTTCAATGGTACAATGAAACTGCACTCTAAGTTGAAAACCCCTTCCTCACAGACTGCTGTTTGCTCTCACTGCACACAGCACCTAACATAAGTATAATCAAACAGCTTAAACTATGTGTGTCATGTTTTCTGCTGCTGCTAGACTAGAAGCTCTGGGAGAACAGGGACTGTCCCCTGTAGTTCATAACTGTATCCCCAGGAATAGCACAGGGCTGGCCTAACCAAAACGTTGGAAATAGGTCCAGAATGAAGACTTGACTACAGGCTTGGGAAAGTACCTAGGTGTCTCTGAATCTGTTTCCTCACCTTCAAAATGGACTCACTCATCACTCCACAGAGGTCTCTAGAGTCTCTACTGACTGGCCTGCCTGCTCTTGCTGTCTCACTTGTCAGGCCCACCACAGCCTCACCTAACGGCCTCAGACCTTCAGCCTTCCCAACCCTGGGCCTCGTGTTATAGTATCTGCTCTTCTCCATCATGTCATCCAAGACTGTTATCACGGAGTACCCTCCCCCAAAATAAATACAGATTTAGAGAATTTCTATTCTAAACAATGAAGTTAAAAGGGCTGAAAGTACCTGGCAGTATCAAGGTCATAAAGTACGTTAAAGAAATATCACGATGCCTTAATCTCCTCATGCTTTTAGTTCCAAAATACACCTGCAGAGAAAGCCAACTACTGACTTAATTACGGACTTGAATTACTTGAATGGCAAACACAGTGAAGAACAAGACTTGACCGTGGGGGAGGGCACACAGTGCAATCTACAGATGATGCCCCACAAAAACATACATCTGCAACCTATGAAGTCTATTAGCCAAGGTCACCCCAATAAGTTTTATTTTTTTAAATATATCTTTATTGATTTCAGAGAGAGGAAAGGAGAGGGAGAGAGATAGAAACATCAATGATGAGAGAGTCATTGATCAGCTGCCTAGCCCACAACCTGGGCATGTGCTCTGACCGGGAATCGAACCCTGATCACCTGGATCCTAGGTCGACGATCAACCACTGAGCCACGCCCTGCTGGACTTAAATAAATTTTAAAAAGAATTACAAAATTTACGGCAAAGTGTTTTGTTGGAAGTTTTTAAAAATGGATTTAGTGATGTCTTCTGTATTGCCTCACGGGGTTGTCACGATGTTAAAATAAATTAAACAATATGCACAGAAGTCCCCTGAAAAGTATGAAAGGAGTCTGGCTGGGCGTGGCTCAGAGGCTGAGTGTCGACCTAGGATCCAGGCAATCAGGGTTCGATTCCCAGTCAGGGCACATGCCCGGGCAGGTTGCGGGCTCGATCCCCAGTTGGGGCATGCAGGAGGCAGTCAATCAATGACTCTCTCATCACTGATGTTTCTATCTCTCTCTCCCTCTCCTTTCCTCTCTCTGAAATCAATAAAGATATATTTTTTTTAAAAAAGTATGAAAGGAAAGCTGGTGTGGGGGCACTATTTTTAAGGTGATACAGTTCTTTGAACATGCACAAGTGAGTGCACGACCTTGGGAGGGTGTGCTGAGGACACAGCTGGAGGGCATGCTCTCTGGGAGCTAAGAGGCTCCCTGAAAACCTAAGGCATTTGCGGCATCACAGGAAGCCATGCCTCTTGCTTCCCAAGGCACAGGCTCTAAGTGAGGAGTGGAGTGCAACGGCCTGGCACAGCCCTGAGTACATCTGTGTGCTGGAAAGGCCATTGCAGGAGCCAAGTGGCAGAAACCGCTTCAGACTGGCCCCTGACCACAGCGGCGACTGCTGCTCCCCGTACACATGCCTCATGCTTTAACGAGGAAAGTTACAAAACCGAGACTCCCTGATAGCATCTTCCCTGTCAGCAAGATGGTGACAGCTTTCTTGGGGGATCAGTCCTTGGGGAGGGGAAGGCCTTCATGACAAAGGGACAAAGGATTGTTGAGGAACACAACTGTGCTTTGGCTGTAGGGGACAGAACAACTGTGTCACCACTCTGCAGCTGACAAACATGCATAAGAATGCACCATCCAACAACATGCATGCTCTGCAGATGCTCATATGACAGAGTCCTGGGGGTAGTGAGCAGGCCATAGAGTGCGTCAAATCTGTCTCCAACCCCCCCATTCTCTCACAACCAACATTTCTATGTGTCTCTACCATGTGAAAGCCACTGCTTTAGGGGCTCTACTGACATACTTTCCCTTAACAGCCATGGACACCAGGAATGCGGGAGTTATCTTCATCAGTTCACTCGCAGAAGACACCCAGACTCCCAGAGGTGTGCTAACCCACCCAAGGTCACGACCATTAAGTGTCAGGCCAGGATCTGAGCCCAGGTGACCCCAACTCAAGCCCATGCTTCTGTCACAGCTGTAAACCCCAAATTCTCTAATGCCTGGTCAGCTGCTATATTCTGCAGCATCACCCTGGTTCAAGTTAAGCCAGTCTCCTCCTGCACCATGTGCTCCGCCTCCATACCCCACCCCACTACTGAACAATGTCTCATTTGAACCCTGTACAAGTTAGCTACACCCTGATTTCCTGGGTTTCTTTCTTTTGTTTTTAATTTATTTTTAAAATGTTTTTATTGATTTCAGAGAGAGGAAGGGAGAGGGAAAGAGAGATAGAAACATCTGCACGCCCCCTGCTGGGAATCAAACCCGCAATCTGGGCATGTGCCCTGACCAGGAATCGAACTGCGATCTCCTGAACCCGAGCCATGCCGGCCAGGTTTCCCTGATTTTATAAACATCAGCTGTCTTGGTAGCTTCAAAATCTCCCCTTCTAAGAGCAAGTAACGGATTTCGGTCTGAATTTCTAATACAGATCTGTATTTTTTTTAAAACGAAGTAGTCAAAATAACCAACAGTAGAACAGAAAGTAAAAACGTCACCAACAGGAGCTGGGAGAAGCAGGGCACAAGAGAACTAGCCTTAAGGAAGCTCATCCTAGAGCTGAGAAGCGAAAACACTGAGCCCAGAGGGAGAAGACGACTAAGGGCAGAATGCTCAAAGTTCGTCACTCCTAAAGAGAAGGACCAAGTCCTCAGAAAGGAAGGAAGGCCTTTCAGTTTGTATACCTTTTCACACTTAAAAAAATTATTTTAAAGGCACTGTTTTTGGTTTATAATAAAATTTTGAGAATCTCAAAGTATTTCCGCCCACAACACCCCAGTAGATGGCAGAGAGAGGTATAATCTACTTGATTCAACTCATCGCCAGTGCTACTCTTTCTTCAGGAGCAGCTCCAGGCCCATCTGGTCACACGTCCATCTGTGAGCAGGATGCGTGTCCCCAGCAGGACATCAACCAGCACTGTGAACCGCCCCTCAGGGGGTGCTAACTGCCCAGACTGATCAAGAGCACCGGGCCCAAGGACCCTCAGAGCTCACAGGGCTGTGCTCAGTATTTATGGAATGACAAGAGCGCCCTAAACTTTTGATAGCAAACAACACTCGGTCCAATAAAAGGAATTTCTTGAGACTCAGGGCAACCTCATTCTAGAACAAGCGACCAAGGAGGGTCTCTTGGAGAGCCTAAGAATGTACTTGTCTCCAAACCAGAGACTGGAGCTCCTAACCTCCTGAGGGCCCTTCCACCTCAACTGCCAGGTCAGAGAAGCCAGCCTCACATTGCTCTCTTCCTTTTTCTTTTTTCTAATTAAACATGATTTTAGTTCCCTTTCTTTTTTTTCACAGCTCTATTGTGATGATTCATATACCACACAATTCACTCACCTAAAGAGCACAATGCATGGTTTTTAGTGCAGTCACAGAGCTATGCAGCCACTGCCATCACCACAATCAACTTCAGAACATTTTCACTGTCCCAAAAGACACCCCTTAACTTTTAGCAGTCATCCCCCGTCTCTCCCAAATGGTCCCCTCCCCAGCCCTAAGCACCCACTAATCTGTTTTCTGTCTCTATCGGTTTGCCTGTTCTGGACATTTCATATAGATGGAATCATGTAACATGGTCCTTTGTGACTGGCTTCTCTCACTTAGCACGATACGTACTTTTTATTGTTTATTTTTAATTACATAAGATATATGTGAACTTACGCTCCTTAAAAAACCAGAAACTAAGAAAACTAAATCCCCTATGGCCACCACCCCGGTCCTTTGCCCATCTCTTCAAAGATAACCAGTGTTTTAAGTTTGTTGCCTAACCTTCCACATGAGGGTTCAGCAAACTTTCTGTTAAGGTCCAGATGTTTTAGGCTTTGAGAGTCACCGGTCTCTGTCCTAGCTACTCAACTCTACCTTCACATTGTGAAGGAGTCACAGGCCATAGGTAATGAAAGAGATGGTTGTGTCCCAATAAAACTTTATTTACAAAAACAGACTGCAGGCCAGATTTGGCTCATGAGCTAGAGTCTGCCAACCCCTACTTTATAGAAACATATAGTGCATTTTAAAGTATTAAAAAAAGATCCAGAACAGGGGATGGCACTGTGGTTTTTGTACATGAAGTTGTACTAGAAGACAGCCACACCCATTCATGTGTCATCTACATCTGTTCTGTGATAGTAAGGCAAGTGCCACAAAGGTTTCTATTGACTGTAAGGCCCCAAAGCCAAAAACACTTATCATCTGGCCCTTTGCAGAAACGTTTTTGAACCCTGCTACAGAAAATATACCCTAGATTGCATACATTCTTCTTACATAAAGTATGAGACTTTATATATTACTCTGTAGCTCGTTTTTATTCACCTAATGTTTCTGAGCTCTGTCCATGTTGGTATGTGTAGACAGAATTCATAACTTAAGTGCCACACAGAGTTCCCTTTTCTGAATAGCATACCTCATGTAGCCATTGCCAAACTGATGGACATTCAGGCTGCTTGAAAGTTCTACATTACAGTGTTGCAGTAAACATCCTTAGAAACACCCCCTTGGGCTCTGAGGTAAGTGCCTCTCTAGGATTCAAAGCAGGCATTCTCGGAACATGCCCATTTTTACTGGGACAGATGTTGCCCTCTCATGTGGCTGGCCCTGTCCCCTCTGCCCAGCCTTACTTGGCAAAGAGGGATTTCAGGGCTGTCAGCAGGCCGCAGGTCCCCAGGCCGTTGGTGAATTGGACACATCTGTCAAGAGCTGCAGATGCCAGGCCAAAGAGCTTGCTCACAGAGTGGCTCAGCTCCTGCACGCAGTCAATGACTTCCCCGTGCTCCTGGGGAAACAAAAGCTGCCTCAGACTCGAGAACAAATGGACGGACAACCCTGAGACGGGGAGACTTCCAAGCCGCCTCATCCATGGGACAGTCACTTAACAGGGACATCAGAAAGGCAGTCCCGAGCTGGGACAGCTCTTCACCAGCCTTAACTGGAGGAGGCCGGTCTAAGTGGCTGGTGAGGGTACAGAAGTTAACTCTTGGCAGAATGGTGTGATGAAATTCTGACAGCCATCCTTATATTTTTCATCTTTCCTCTTTTTCTGTGACCAAGATGGCATCTTCCCCTATGGTTCTCCAGCCAGGACTCAAATTCTCTGTATCAGACAACCCAGAAGAATTCTGAGAAAAGAAAATGCCTCCTTCGGGGGCCAGCATGCCACTGAAGCAAGGGAGACGTTCTGGGGGCATCCCTGGAAAATGGAACAGTGGTGCCGGTGGCAGGTTTAACTACCGGGAGACCTGTACCTAAATGTCAGCTCGCCTCACACCAGACCACCTTAACACCTGCCCTAACCCTGACCTCCCTCCTCTCCAGTGCCCCGAGAGCCCTGTCCATAAGTGCCTGGCTACTGTGCCCTTTTGCTTATCTGCCTCAAACAAAAGACTGCCAAAAAAATTAATAAATCAGGGAGGTAACCTATCCCCACCAGGTGGAAGCTTCTCATTTGGCTAGATTGTTATTGGGGATTTTAAGTACAAAACTGGGAGCACATCTGTGGTCTCATTTTTACATTTGGTTCCCAAGAGCTCACAAGGCTCTTAGGGCCGGTTTTTGCACACCTGTTCCAACTCTGAGCACACCTGAGTCCACCTCACACTGTCTCCAGTGCATGCCACCCCCACCCCTGCCTGGCAAACAGAATGGCCGAGTGGCCAGTGGCAGTGGTGTGACATTACCAGAGGCACCGCACTGATCTGGATGAGGAGGTGCTGGGCTTCCATCTCGCCGTACTTGAGCTGGTAGGGTTTGTATGGACTGTAAACAGCACCCACCAGCTCCATGACTTTCACCGGGTTGTGCTCATCTTTAGGGAATCAGAAATGAGAGGCAACAATGAACACAGAATTAGAAATCAGTTCTGGAAAACGACAGGGGGACAGGTACTGGGACTTCCCGTTTCACCTCAAGGTAACTACTGTCCACGGAAGCTGCAACACTCCCTTACGTCAGTATCTTTATCCTCCCTAATCCTCACCCAAGGACATTTTTTCCATTGCTTTTCAGAGAGTAGGAGGGAGAGAAACACAGATGTGAGAGAGACACATCAAGTGGCTGCCTCCCACTCTAGCCCTGACCGGGGCTGAGCCTGCAACCAAGGTACGTGCCTTTGGCCAGAACAGAACCTGGGACCCTTCGGTCCATGGACTGACGCTCTAACCACTGAGCCAAGCCAGCCAGGGCCCTTACATCAATATCTTGATACATTTGAACTTTGTGTATTATTTGTCTAAAGCACTATTAAAGATAACCACCCCCTAAGTCCCACAACACATCATGGTTAAGAACACCTTCATATTGTAAAGAGAACCCCTTCAAATGACGATGTTCATCAGTCAAGTCCGAGGACTGTTACAGAGAAAGGGCTCTGCAGGAGAACACTCCCCTGGGCTTTACAGAGCAGGGTGTCCACACACTAGGCATCCCCCAACTTCCTATATTAAACAACATAAAAATTAAAACCTTTGTATCAAAAATTTAAATGACATAGCAATTCAACTTCTAAGTTGAACACTTACCCAGTGACTCTGGCAGCCATTGGTAATCTTTGCCTGAATAGACTTTACTGTTACTGACTATAAATGGTGATTTGCTAATTCTTTCCTTCCTTCTACATCTATGTTCTGGCATTCTTTTGTAAAGAATTATTCCTTTCTCTGTTTTTATTTCTTTAAATTCTCACCCAAGGATATGTTTTCATTGATTTTTAGAGAGAGGGAGAGAGAGGGAGAGAGAGAGGAGAAGGGGGGAAGAGAGGGAGAGAAAAACATCAATCGGATGCCGCCCACATGCGCCCTGACCGGAAATCGAACCTGCAACCTTTTGGTGTATGAGATGAGGCTCTAACCAACCGAGCCACCCAGCCAGGGCTCCTTCTCTCTATTTAATAACACTATGAATTCATGAATTTTTAAAAATTCATTGTTTTCATCTATTACTGTCATTTATTTTAATGTTCAAATTATTTCAAATTTGGTCAATGGCTGCTCCCTCAGGTTGGCACCCATATCTTTTTAACTTTTCCCTATCAGTCTTTGAGTGTTTTCTTGCTTTTTGACACAAACTGATCCAAGAACAAAACATTATAGTAACTTGACTCGCTGGCTTGGCTCAGTGGTTGAGCATTGACCTATGATCAAGGAGATCAAGGTTCAATTCCCGGTCAGGGCACATGCTCAGGTTGTGGGCTCAATCCCCAGTCGGGGGCATGCAGGAGGCAGCTGATCAATGACACTCTCATCATTGATGTTTCTATCTCTCTCCCCCACCCCCCTCTGAAATCAATAAAGACATATTTTTTTTTTTTAAAGTTATAGTAACTCAGTTATAAAGTGGTCATTAAACATTTAATGACAGAAGAGATAAGATTGTATACAACCAGTATTTTAAACTATGCATAGATATGCATATGTGTGCATATAAAGTGTTTACATTTATTTATGAAAAATGTGTACTTATATTTGAATTACTAGGAGGAAACACAAAATGTTGTAGTGACTCCAAGTGATGAGGCTACGGTTCATTTTTTTAATCCTCACCAGAGGATACTTTTTCCATTGCTTTTCAGAGAGAGTAGAAGGGAAAGAGAGAGACATTGATGTAAGTGAGACACATCGACTGGTTGCCTCCCGCACATGCCCCAACTGGGACCGGGAATCGAGTCTGCAATCGAGGCACATGCCCTTGGCCTGAATCAAACCTGGGACCCTTCAGTATGTAGGCTGATGCTCTAACCACTGAGCGAAACCAGCCAGGGCTACGGCTCATTTTTATTCTCTTTATTTTTGTGCCTCTAAAGTATTTTTAAATTGAAAAAAAACCACACCTTTTTTTACACTGGCCGGTAATCTCAGTGGTTAGAGCATCAGCACACAGACTGAAGGGTCACTGGTTCAATTCCCAGTCAAGAGCATGTGCCTGGGTTGCAGGTACAACCCCCAGCCCCAGGTGGGGCACGTGCAAGAGGCAACTAATCGATGTGTCTGTCTCACTCTGATGTTCTCTCTCTCCCTCCCTTCCTAACACACTCTCTAAAAATCAATGAAAAAAATATTCTCGGGGGAGGATTAACACACACAAAGAAAACAAAAACAAAACACCTTTTTAAAAGTCACTTTAGGAACCATTAGAAATCTTACACACTATGGCTGACTACTGAAGCACTTCCATATCTGATTCTTCAACACTGCCCATGGCGGGGGGAGGCAGGCTGCCTGCTCCCAGTGCACCTGCATCCCACTCTGCTCTGGTAGGACACATGGCCTCAACACCCTCTCTGGCCACTTGGAAGGGCACTGCTAGTCCCCTAGAAGCTACCACAGCCACCATGCCTCTCCCATAACCAAGGCCTGACCAGTGAGTGTGCCAAAAACACCTATGAATCACCAGGAGCCCGAAAGTAATTACATATGAGTGTAATTAAAGAGAATCACTATTAAACAAGGCGAGCTGGTGACACAGCAGCCACACGGCAGAATGAGACCTTCCCAGAGCAATTTCCTGATCTGATAGCAGCATGTGTCACAATGCCTGCGGTACTTAAAAGTTTATGATGCTTTTAAGCACAGAAGGAAACAGCTGGGGATGCGCAGCACCCCAAGCATCACGTGCCTGAACAGGGACAGGAAGTGCTCTGCTCTCAGGTGGCAGTAGGGCAGGAAGTGCTCTGCTCTCAGGTGGCAGCAGGGGATGCCCATTCTCCCTGTGGCCACCTTCAGTACTGACACAGCATCTCTGCCCTCAAAACTTGTTGCCAAAGCCAAAAGCTCCTCTGAAACTTAATGTTTAGTTGAATTGCCTGAGTTTATATGACTTGAAAGAGGACACTGCCCCAGCTGGAGCCCAGCTGGTTGGAGCATGGTCCCATGTACCAAGCGGGTTGTGGGTTTGATTCCCAGTCAGGGCACACGCCTGGGTTGCGGGTCCAATCCCAGGTCAGGGCACGTGAGGGAGGCAACCAATTGATGTTTCTCTCTCATATCAGTGTTTCTCTCTTTCTCTCCCCTGCTTCCTCTCTCTCTCTCTTCTGTCCTCTCTCTCTAAAAATCAATGAACATGTCCTTGGGTGAGGATTTGGGGGAAAAAATTTTAAAAAAGAGGACACTATTTTCCCAAAGGAACCTCTGCCAACTGGTGGCCACTAAGGTCTACCTGCCTCTTTTACCTTCTAAGGTCCTGCAGAAAGGCCCACCTCCTCCCCAGAACAGGGCAGCACTGCCGCTAGGTAAATACATTAAGCAGTAACTATTTCCACAAAGGGAATGTTGTCATGGAAAAGGTTTTCATATCTGTTGAGAAGGAAAAAAGTGATTCTTCCCATTTCTGTAATATCAGTCGCCTGAAAATGCAAACCAACTCAGGCCCCAGAAGCGTCAACAAGAGTAAAGGCAAGCCAGAGACGGGGAGAGGGCTATTTACGTGAGTGGGGCAGCAGTGCCATCTCCAGCCCCTTGGCAAAGTGGGCAGTGGCGGCATACAGCTCCAGCAGCTTGGGAAGCTCCAGCTCGGGCCCCGCCTGCTCCACACTGGAGCCGAGGCACATGGGCAGAGAGGGCGCCAAGTCCCCTAGGGTCTGAATCAGCAGCACAGTCACCACCTCGTAGGGGTTCTTAAAAACCTGCAGTGGGAGAGGGGTGCATGCGTTAGCATACTTGATCAAATGGGTGCATTCCTTCTAGAAAAGCAATCTCCTGACCACTCTGAAGGGTCTGTTCAAGAGCTATGAGCCCCATGTTTTTCTCACAGCAAACGTAAACATGCTCAGAAAGCCAAGTGAACTGGCAGGACTTGCAACTTGTCTAGAACAATTGGCTACTCCATGCCTATCACAGGCCCCACGTGCTGAACTATTTTCAAATCGACAAAATGTAGTATTTAGACGGTCACCAAAAATTGGCTAGAGAGGACTGTGAAGACGACAATGCAAAAATTGGAAGGGGGGGAACAAAATGAAATTAAAGAAGAGCAATTCAATGAATCAGAGCTGGAGGACCTTGAAGCAGATTTGCAGATCAGCTCGCAGCCCCCTCTCCTTGACACAGATCTTCAGTAAAGGTAAGGACCGCCAGGAACAGTGTAGCCAGAGCCTTTCAGATTATAAATTCACCTATTCGTTAAGGCTTTTTCCCATTCTGTAGACAATAGGTATCTTGGACAAAACTTAAATCATACAAGCAGTGAATTTAGAGGGGGATTCTTACAGACCCCCACTGTTGATTAAATGCTTTTTTATTATCGCATAATTTAAATATGCACAAACATGAAGCAAGATATAAGATTGTTCTTATGCAACTCTAAAGCCAAAAAAGGTATGAGTTTAAAAACTATAAAATCAATAAATTCAATTTTTTATTAGAAAATACCTTGAGATAAATGAAAATGAAAACACTATAGCAAAACTTAGGAGATAAAGCATAAGCAGTGCTAAGAGGGAAATTTATAGCTGTAGATGGAGACATTAAAAAATAGCTCGAATCAGCAGCCTAACTGTACACATTAAGAAACCAGAAAAAAGAAGCTAAACTCAACAATAGCAATAGAACAAAAATAATAAAGATTAGATCAGAGATATATAAGAGAGAATAGAAATATCAATTTAAAAATCAGGAAGACTAGAAGCTGGTTCTTTGAAAAGACTAATAAAATTAACAAACCTAAATTAATAAAATCAAATAATGAAAGTGGGGACATTACTACCGATTTCATAGAAATAAAAAGGATTATATCATGAATAATTGTACACCAGCAAATTAACTTAAGGGAAATGGACAGCCCTGGCTGTTATGCTAAGTGGTTAGAGCGTCAGCCTGGAACTGAAGGGCCCTGGGTTTGATTCCAGCCAAGGGCACGTACCTCAGTTGCAGGCTCGATCCCAGACCCAGTTGGGGTGCGTGTGGGAGGCAACCGATCGATGTCTCTCTCACACGGATGTTTCTCTCTCTCTCTCTGTCTCTCTCTCTTTTCTCCTCTCTCTGAAAAGCAGTGGAAAAACTGTCCTTGGGTGAGGGTTAAAAATAATAATAAATAAATACATAAATAAGTATAAATTAAACGGTCAAATCAAGAAATATAGCCCCACTGGTGTGGCTCAGTGGCTGAGTGACAACCCAGGAACCAACAGGTCACCAGTTTGATTCCCGGTCAGGGCACATGCCCAGGTTGTGGGTTAGATCCCCAATAGGGAGCATGCAGGAGTCAGCCAATCGATGTTGATGTTTCTCTCTTACCGATGTTTCTCTATCTCACTCTCCCTTCCTATCTCTCTAAAATCAATAAAAACATATATTTTTTTAAAAAGACATATCTCCAAAGAAGAAAATACAACTGACACATTACCCACTAGGATGGCTATTATAAAAATTTTTTTAAGTGACAAGTGTTGGCAAGGATATAGAGAAACTGGAACAACTGGAACCCTTGTGCACTGCTGGTAGGAATATAAAAATGGTACAGCTGCTGTGGAAAACAGTTGGCAGCTCCCCAAAATGTAAAAACATTACAGTATGACTAAATAATTCTATTCCTAGGTATATACCCAAAAGAGCTGAAAACAGGGACACAACTAGATATTTGTACACCAATGTTCACAGGAGCATTATTTATAATGCCAACAGGTAAAAGCAATTCAAGTGTCTATCATTAGATGGATGGGTAAACAAAACGTGGTAAATACAGTGGAATATCAGTCACGAAAGGATGAAATCCTGATACATGCTACAACATGGATGATGCCTGAAAACATGCTGAGTGAAAGAAGGCAGACTCAAGGGACAAATATTGTATGATTCCACCTACATGAGGTATCTACAGTAGGAACACTTATAGGAACAGCAAACCAGCAGTTACCAGGTGATAAGGGATGAGGGATGGAGAGTTATTGCTTAATGAGTTCACTGTTCCTGTTTGAGATGATACAAGAATTCTGGAAATAGCGGTGACAGTTAACACTGTGAATGTACTTAATGCCACTTAACTTACACTTAAAAATAGTTAAAGTGGTTTATGTTATATATATTTTTACCACAATAAAAAAATTAACTATAAAATCAGTAAAATTTGAAACAACAGGAGAAATAAAGATAATGTCCTTCTGCCCTTTCCATCATTACTTTGCCCTTGCTGCTGTGACACAGGTCCTCCAGAGTCCAGCATGCCTGTCCTACCTTATGGTGTCTGACAGAATTCCCACACAGTTCCCACCTCCATTCTAACTACAAACTACGATGAAAACATCAGGGTGGCTATGGCACTACCCAGCACTCACTTGGCACCACTGCTCCCATCATGTAAGTACTGAATTTGTCTCCTCTCTCTCAGACCAATCGATTAATCAGCAAAAAGCCGAGGGGCAGTAATTCACACCCTTTAGGGCTGGAAATGCCTAGAGGTTTTGGGAGAGTAAGTGAGGAGAAAGTTCCACTTCGCATCAGGTTGCTCAGTCTCACCTCTGACCCAAGTCAGGGGCTGCCTTTAAAGCCACATTCCTCTGCTAACTCCCACAGTATTGTGAGAACAAGAGAAATAACTATAGACCAGGAAACTGTTATCCAAAGTTAAGATAAAAAAGATCTTGTTCGCTCAAACAGCACCTGACTAAGAGCCATGGCTGTCAGATGAGAAGATAATGGCCTTAAGGAATTCCACAGGCTCCCCTGCTCAACAACAAGCAACACCGTCACATTAGATTCCACTTAAGATATAGATAAGAGAGAAGATTAGAGTTGTAACAGATCTAGAGATTTTACTGCTGTGGGTTTGGAAGCTTATCTTTTAACTCCTTCCAGGAAGGCAGCCAACAGGGGGGTCTTCAGGCTGCTCTCTGCAGTTGAGACAACTCCCAGAGCGGTCACCTGTTTCCTGCCACCAAGGCTTTGCTCTCCCCAGAACCCAAGTGAGAGGATACCTGCGTAGCCCATTGAATTTGCGTGTGCCAAGCTCCCAGTAAGGCATCGTAGAGTCCGGTGAGCTGCCGGTCCAGGGGGAGGTCGCTCTGGCACAGCTCTTGCCAGGCTCCAACAAGCTGCACCTGCACAGGCAGAACAAAGGGGCCCGCTGGGTACATCAACATGTGCTGCCTGCTAAAACCACCCTGCCCTCCCACCATGGCAAGCTAGCTACTGCAGCCTACTATCCTAAGGAACCACGACCCCCTGATGGCCATGCACTTCCAAAAAAGCAGGAGAAACCCCATGTAGTTAACTGCTCTCATCATCAATCAAAACTAAAGCTGCTGCCCTCTAAGTGATCCTTACTCCTTTCATCTCGCTCTAGAAGCAGGCCAATGTACTGTACCTCAGCAGGCCTCCACCCTTCTGCAGAGACCTCAGAAGTGGGTGTGAGTGTGTTTTAGCTTCAAGTCCTAACTCTCCTGCTTAAATGACACATGAGCATCAGACCTGAAAGAAATCAGGTTAGCCCAGGACGCTGTCAAGTTTTTCAGGAACCTAACTTCAACAACCCCAGGAAATACATAAAATTCTCATGGCTTGCTGAGGGCATTATTAAGCTTAAGACAAGAATCTCCCTTAGAGGACAAAACTGGAAAATTAAAAACAACTTTTCAGTCTATAAATGAAATCCAGCTGTAAATAAATATAAGAGAGACCAAAACTGATGATTCATTTTCCAACTGGCAATTGAATGAATCCCCAGGCTGGGCCCACAGCACCCCCTGCTGGCTAATGAAAGAAAAATTCAGAATGAGGAGGCAATTTTTACCTGAGTATGAATCTAGGATTCCACAAGCATAACCACACACAGCTTCTCACCTTGTGACATTTGTAGTAGTAGGCCAGAAGCTGGGGCATCCGGTCAATTTCAGTGAACACCTTCACAAACATTTTGGATTGCTCTAAAGAATGACATAAAATGTGTATATGCCGTTACCAGGTTTTCTGTTGTAGCCAGAGGAAGAATTTATCAAAATAAATGTGAATGGACACATGAGGCAGAATTCAGAAGTTTCTACCTAGACAATGATGGAACTCATGTGTGGAAATCATAAATATGAAAAATAAGCAAAGTTAAGGGCAGAACGTGTGTCTCAACTGAACACTTCTTGCTTAGAACAACGCATCACTAAGCCTCATTAATATAGCTGAGATTATACGCTGGCCAAGTAAATGTTACATGGGAGTAGAAAAAAGAATTAGAATCAGGGGTGGGGCTTGGGCTGTAAAACAGGGGATCTGCTGCTCAGGGCTGTACAAGGGGTTGGGGAGAGCCTCAGACAATTTTGTGCTTTAAGCAACTTGCCTGCCTGGCTCTGAGGTAGAATCATAAAATAGCCTCAGAAAGGCATCTAAAACCACCACCAACCAGCCCCATTCTGCAGAGGACACTAGTCTAAAGAGCTTTAGCCGCTTGCAAATCCACTGCTAAACCACGTGAACTGCCACTACTCGCCCATCTCCTACCTTCGTGGCTCAGTCTAATATTTACATGAACTACAAACACTGACACAAGCAGACCTCCAGAGCCTTTTACCTCCTAAGTCGGGGTGAGCCCCTAGCTCTGTGTGGCTTGCGCCTCATCAGAAGGGCCTTTTCCAATCAGCCGGCCCCAACGGGGTTATTCTGGCTGCTCCCTATCACATCTTCTCCTTCACAAACTAATCACAACCTGTATTATTCTATTTAGCTACTTGTGTAATAGCTTATGGTTTTTCTTGGAAACATAAGCGCCACAAGGGCTGTGACCTCTCCTGTCGTTTCACTGTTTTTAGGAATAAGCACAGCACACGGTAGGAAGTCAAACACTGCAGTAAATGTACCGCCTTTGAGCCCTGCTGCGCGCCTGTGAGTGGTGCCGGGGGTCAGGCTACATACAGCACCAGGCCCCTGCTTGCACATAACTGGGGCCCACTGCTCCACCCAGGCCCTTTTAACCTCCCTTTTCACCATGAACTACAGGGTGGCACCACGCTGCCTGGGCACAGGACGGGTTTTCCAGGGGGACAGGGGGCTTGTGACGACCAAGTCCCTGAGGTTGAATGCCCTAGGGAGAAGTCGGGGACCCTGTGGGCTCTGCTACTAGTGCCCTGCACATTTCCTGTGCCTACCCTGTAGGTCCCAGCTCTCCTCTTTCCTTGCTGATCAGTGAGACATACAGATGGTTCACCACGGTGTCGGTGGTAGAAAAGGGAGAGAGAAACGGGCTATGGCCTTGAGCAGCTTAAGGGCATGGTGTACAGGCTTTGGTCGTGAGGTGCAAGAACTTAACTCATCTGGCTAAGGTGTAGATTTGACCTTTTTACAAAAACTGCCATTTAGAGCCAACTGCTTATTTGCATACATGGCAAGTGTGGGGTAAAGCGTTGGGTAAATGAATGTGGCCCAGTTAGCCTAAACAGCTTAAACAGCTGTGAAGGTTAGATTTTAGGCATTACTGGGCACAACATAGGCACCTAAATAATTGCACAATCACTCCTATAATCCAGATTCTAGGTGACACAAGCTCTCACCTGGGCTTAGATTTAATGTGCATCACTTCTCAGTACAGGGAAGCACAAGTATAGGGACACTGCTTTGGCCACTAGAGGGGGCCCCAAGGAACAGGACCACTAGGCAATACAGTTCAGAACTGTCCCCCTCACGTTAAACATGGGCTGAGGATAATAGCACCTAGCTCATGTTAGGTGTGGTGAGTGACTACCTGGGATCCTTAACAGTGCTGGTCCAGTGATCCCCCAGGAAACCAAAGCTGCTATTGGCAGCTGATGGCCCAGGTGCCCTGAACCCACTGTTTATTCTGTCCCTGTTACCTAAATAGGACTCAGTAGAAATAACTTAGATGCTTTCATCTAGGATTTGACAGATGTTTATTTTGTGAAGTGATGCCAGTAACAGTAAATCCCCACCTATTTAAGTGCAATAGGGTAGAGGCATGTGTAATGTTTACACAGTAGTACATCTAGTCCTTTACCTTTAGTTATTGCACTTAAATTATAAAAGCCAGTGAACAAGACACGCAGTCTGACTGGCAAACTGAGAAGTTAGAACAGCACACCAACTGCAATGGTCGAATTTAAGCCAAATGGTTTAATGGTGCAATTTATCAAATAAGGGTTCGAAAATGCAGTAAATTGATGATTGTTTTAAATAGCATTGTTTTCCTGCAATATAATAGCATGTTCATGTTGGAAAAAATAGAAAACAGAGTAAGCAAGAAGAAAAAACTGCCTATAATCCTATCACAGTCTGTTAAACACTGTCAATGTTTTGGTATATATTCACAGAATATTTTTAGAAAAAACTTCTAGTGTTTACTGGCTTAAATATAATCACAACTTTAAAATCTCTACCCAACACGGCAGAATTTGTTATTTCTTGAAACAAGTAATAAAGCAGAATTGGGCAATACAATGAACCCATTTAGTAAAACCATTCTGAAACTCAAAAGTAATAATACATGAATCTTTAGCCCTTAGAGAGGAATGTGAGTTTTTCAAGACTAGTGCATTTTAATTTGTAAAACTGGGAGAAGTTCCTGATTCAAACAACAGAAATAGGAAACCTTCTTTGGCAACCATAAAGACTTCTGGGCAAACACCTCCAGTTCAATTCAAAATAACTGTGAGCACCTGCTGGTGCAGAGCCACCTGCTGGCACTGTGGGGTCTTGAAGTGGACTTGCTATTTTTGCAGCCCCACATCTACTGCTCCATTTCCGCTAACAGAACTCAGGTTCTTCTCTGAGGAACCATGCATCTGCTTCCATGCTCCCATTTTCCATTTAAATATTTCCAGTGAAGCTGATTCTACAAATGGCTGCCAGGTCTGGCCAATCAGAGCCTCAAATCTGCCTGATTAAGTAAGTCAGAGGTGCAAAAGCCTGCCCATCAAATGCCATCAAGATTAATTGTGGGCCCTGGCCAGTGTGGCTAAGTTGGTTGAGCATCTTCCCATGCACTGAGAGGTTGCCAGTTCAATTCCCAGTCAGGGCGTATGCCCGGGTTTCGGGCTCAATCCCCAGTAGGTAGCAGATCAGTGTTTCTCCTCTCTCTCCCTGCCTCCCTTCTTCTCACTAAAATCAATAAAAACATATTTTTTTTTAAAAAAAAAAGATTAATCACGGGACCTCGTCTCAAGCTGTGAGAATGAAAGCCCAGAACTGCAAGGGCCAACACATGAAAAGTATGCCTGGAAGTAATCCCAACACAGAGGAATGGAGCCAAGAAACAGCATGAGAGAGAGACTGGTACCCCGGCCAGGTGGCTCAGTTGGTTGGAGCATTGTCTTATGCAGGTTCAATCCCCAGTTGGGGCTCATACAGGGGGACAACCTGTCAATGTTTCTCTCTCTCTCTCCCCCTTCCTCTCTCCAGAAGCTAGTCCAACCCCTGAACTTCTCAGTTCCATAAGCCAATATATTCTCCCTCCCGTCCTCCCTCTCTCGCCTTTAAGTCAGTTTGAATTGGGTTCTGTCACTTGCAACCAAAAAGAATCCCAAACTGATATACATCGATGCAAATAAAATGTGGTCCCTAGTGTCTATCCCATCCACCCAATGTCTATCCCATCCACCCAAAGTATAATATATGACCAATGGGTTCTTATTATTTCATATTAACAAATGACTTTCAATTATAAACAAAACCATATATAACAAACTTATAGCACCAAGAGGAATTAGCACGAACACTGAAAATAAAAGCTAAGAGTCCCCAAAATTCATTTATGCTGCTTTCGCATATGATTTCACCTTCTATTTTGACAAAAGTACTTCTCACAAAGTGCCCTGCGTGTAGGAGACATGTCAGAATTATCTGTTAAATGAAAAAATTATATAGGAAAAAATGCTCTGAAATCTGTCCCTAAAATATTTCCCCCACTGTATCCGTCTGCACCATGTCACTGTTTTCTCCAACGTACAGACAGCAGGAATCGGCCTTAAGCATGTGCCTGAGAGCACCGCCCTCCTTCCTTCTCCCCTGGACAAAGAGAGCATGTGGTTGAGTGTGTGAGTAAACATAAACAGAGGTGAGGGTAATATCTAAGGCAGATCTGCACAGCAGGCCATAACAACAGAAATCCGCTGTGGATAAGCTAGCTGGCCCACTTTTATACCCACAGGACTTCTTTTAGTTTTGTTTATTGTTATTTTTTTTAATCCTCACTGAGGAAATTTTTTCATTGCTTTTCAGAAAGAATGGAAGGGAGAAAGACAGAGAAACATTGCTGCGAGAGAGACACATCAACTGGTTGCCTCCTGCATGTACCCCGACTGGGGCTGGGGATTGAGCCTGCAACCAAGGTATGTGCCCTTGGCTGGAATCGAACCCCGGACCCTTCAGTCCAAGGGCTGATGCTTTAACCACTGAGTAAAACTGTCCAGGGTCACAGGACTTCTTCCAAAGCTTTCCCACTTATATAACCTCACTTTAACTTCAGTGCAACCCTGTGAGTTAAGATGGAGAAATTGCCAACAGAATAAATAAGTTAATCAAGATCACAAAACTAGAAGGGCCAAGACCATCTACTGGTCAGTTCCTGAGACATCCTCTAACTCCTATGATTTGTTCAAGGTGACAACTGACAGACACAAGACTTTAATCTTAGATCTAGCAAAGAGCTGTGCTGGTACAGATCAGAGAAGAGAGAGCTCCAGAAGAAAAGTCTCTGAGGGAAAGGGGAAACTCCAAATACCTTACTCCCATGATATAGTGTTTGGAAAAAATTAAGAACTATGAATGGTTAAGAAGAATGAGAGAGAATAAAAGGCAATCAGACACTTCAGGATGAACATGAAGCAGAACAGGAAAGCAGTTAAAAAATACAGGAACTATTTATAAAGTTGTGATAATATAGATACTATTTAATTCAATTTAAAGTGGTGGTATAGGAAGGGAATGAGGAAGGGAGAGAAGAGCTGTGAAAGCTAAATCCTTAACTGTAATAGGAAGTCAATAGACACTGCCTAAAATTGACATACAAAGAAATAAAGTACTACATTTATTATACAGAAATGCACAGTCAAATACCAGAGAACAGGAGCTCTAGAAATGAAAAGCGAGGGTCTCCTGCCACTGGAGGTGAGGAGTGGCGAGGTAGAGGAAGAGAATGCTGTTTTCCCTATAAGACCTTCAGTACGGTTTAACTTTTTCAGCTGATGAGGGTAATTTAGCTGAATTCAAGAAAAAGCAAAGCAAAGCCAATTAACTCATTTGTGGGTCTGCACTCCCAATCTGTAGTTCAGCTAACTCTGCTGAGCTGCAGGCCTTTTAGAAACACTGCCGCTCTCATTCAAGCAGAACTTCCAGGAGTTCCTTACTGGCTCGTAGGAACTGTCCCCTGTGGGCCACTGTAAGAGCTACAGTCTCAAAACAGGAGGTCCAAGAGGAAGAATGATCCCTGAATGCCTCCTCTGGACCAGGAGCTGTGCTCCTGCTGTCTCCTTTAATGCCCCCAAGAATGGCATGGTCGAATTCCCCACTCATATTACTGAGGGGAAACTGAGGTCTCGTTCATATGCAGAAGCCAAGAGCTTTCAAGCTAGGTCTGTCCACTGTCCAGTCAACACTGCTCCCTCTCAGTAAGTCTCCTGAGGAGTGTGGCCAAGAACTGATAATAGTGATGAAATTATTCCCTGAACAGAAGCTCTTGAATCTGCTCAGGCAAACTATGTTCTGTCCCCAACCCTTTCCGGCCTCATCACTGACCATTTCCCAACATTTACTCCACTAAAATGGGTTCAATTACTATTCCCCAAAACAGACCCAGAGTTTCCCCACTTCTGTACCATTCAAACATATGGTGTTCCCTCTGCCCCCAAATGCTTCTCCTCACCTATCAAAATCTTACACCCAGGGGAAAATACTCATACTATATTGCTAACTTGGGCAAAAATATATATATACTCAATGTATATATGTTTCTTGAAATATATATGTATACAAAGGGGGAAAACTGGAAGGAAACACTAACAGTTATCTCTAAACCATTTTCCTTTCTATATTTTTCAAATTTCCAATAACCTATGTACATATTACATCTACAATGAGAAACATTTTTCAGTGGTTTTAAGTCCATCTCTCTTTCATGGTTCTGCACAGATACTAGCTCTTACATAAAAGCGTCCTCAGTTTTCCTTCATCCCTTCCTTGGTCACAGGGCGGCCTAGGCAACTTTCACATTCCGTCCTTTAAGTATTTGTGCACTCTTCTTGCCCAGCCTCACCCTCGACCAAGCAAGCCATCCTGATGGGCAGAAACCTCATCTGACTCACCTTTACATTCCTTGATGTTCCTCACATCATTAATATTTTGAAATAACAGTTACCAGGTAGTTATCCCTTTGAAAATTCTTACTGTTTTAGCAGATGGGGAACCATAAAAAACGCAGACAAACTCAATTCCTAGATTCGGTGGCTTGAGGAATAACTAAATAAGTTGGTAAACATCCGCATTCCACACGAAGCAAAGGACTCTAAGGGCCAAGTTATGGGTCTGATATCAAGTAATTTCTGACATGCTTCCCTAGCCCAGGAAATGACTAAACAAAGCACTTGCTTCCAGGATGGCTGCAGAAAAACAGGAAGGTGAGTCCCTGCTGGCCTCGACTTGCAGCAACACTGCCGCTGCCTCTCGTCTGCCCCCTTCTGGCCAAAGGGTAGATGTCACAGTCTTAGAAGTCAATTAAGAAGGAAAAAATCCTGTAGGACAGAAATTGGAAGTTCCTCCTTTCATAGGTACTCACACTCCTGGATGTTATGAGGTATACGTAGCATGAACACTTTATAATACTGATTAATTAAATGTAAGATAATTCACCTAAAAAAAAAAAAACCAAAAAAAAATACTGAGCTAACCCAACCTTTTATCTCTGCTTTGCTCCCCTTCATCTCTAGGAAGCCCAGTAAACTGCTAACAAGGAACCTCTGTAATAGCAGCCACTGGAGACAATCCAGCTACACCTGGGAGACCTGGCAATAGATCTCACCTTAATGGGCCAGAATCCATGGGCGAGAAAATTAGTATTTTCCTTTAAATGCTTATTATTTTCATAAGATGGCATAAACAAATGCATTTTTCTGCTTGCTACATGTAAAATTATGCCACAGAAAGTTGCTTCAACTTATCAACTGAATTCACTGGTTGTATAAAGTGAAATAGACATGTATACTTAGAGACTGTCACTCTGGGAAACAGATGGAAAAGGGTAATGTATTGGGGATGTAGGAATTTATCAGAGCTTTCCCTTTAAAACTGTTAGATAAAGAAGCGCCTTGGCCTTCCAGGAAAGATGGCTGATTAAAAAGCACATTATTTTTTTTGCAGCGGGGAATCCTTCCTGATACTCACCAAAATTAACCACCAATGCCTGGCCGGGCGTGGCTCAGCAGCTGAGCATCGACCTAGGATCCAGGAGACTGTGGTTCGATTCCCGGTCAGGGCACATGCCCAGGTTGCGGGCTTGATCTCCAGTGGGGGTCATGCTGGAGGCAGCCGATCAATGATAACTCTCTCATCACTGATGTTTCTATCTCTCTCCCTCTCCCTTCCTCTCTTTGAAATCAATAAAGATAGATTAAAAAAAAAAAAAATTAACCACCAAAAGAAACACACCACCATTTCATCTATGTTGAAGCCAGGAAATATCTGCACTACAAACTTCAAAGAATGCCAATCAGATACTCAGTCATTTTGGCTCAAGAGGAGTGGAAGTGCTGGGAGAACTCTGAACATGAGCATGGAGCAGCGTGCTGGGAAGAAGTGAAGACGGAGCAAAGGGAGGTCTGGGCAAGGCATGGGAAGGAAGCCTGTTTCTGCACATGTCAGTGGGTGCCCTCAACACTGGTGATCTCACACTTCATTTCAAAACTACTACCGCCCTGGACAGCATGGCTCAGTTGGTTGGAGCGCTGTCCCATACACCAAAATGTGGTGGGTTCAATTCCCAGTCAGGGCACATGCCCAGGTTTCGGGTTTGATCCCTGGCTGGGGCATTGCAAGAGGCGACTGATCAATGTTTCTCTCTCACATCAATGCTTTTCTCTCCCTCCCTTCTTCTCTAAAATAAAATAAAAATAGCTTATTACAAAGCTACAATGATCAAAACACTGTGGTACTGGTGTAAGAATAGACAGAGATGGTAATATTCATATTCAAGTGGAACTGCAGACAAAAAGCACTTAATGGGGTCATAGCAATATTGATAAAAGTGCTACTTAAATCCTAATAGAGCTCTAGCTGCTTTGGCTCAGTGGTTAGAGCATCATCCCATGAACTGAAGGGTCCCAGTTTGATTCCAGCCAAGGGCAGGTACCTCGGTTGCAGGCTCGATCCTCAGCCCAGCTGGGGCTCATGTGGGAGGCAACCAATTGGCGTGCCTCTCACATTGATGTTTCTCTCCCTCTCCCCGTCCTTCCACTCTCTGAAAAGCGATGTTAGAAGCATGCTCAGGTGAGGATTAAGAAAAAAGTGTCCTAGTTTAATAATAAATTATATGGTCAAACTCGTATAATGAAGTTTTAATGTTTATATGTATGATAAGAGTTTATATATACACAGGTCTGCATATTCATATTAATAACTATCTAGCTATAGATTTCCAAAAACACAACTAATGAAGCCTGGTCTCAGCATACCCAATCATCCTAAACAAATTTAAGACATCATACAGAACTCTTAAGATAGCAGTCTCCTTGTGACTTAATTTCATCATCGGAAATGTACCATCATATAAACAAAGCTATGCTACCTCTCAGGAGCCAAGGGAGGAAAGCATTTCAGAAAGAAGGGAGCAAAAAACATTAACCGTGTTGACAATGAGAAACAGCAAAGTATAAATGGGTGAGGCCTCCAAGTTTGCTGATAACAGCTGCTGGACAGCTTCAATGGAACAGATTCAGGAGAACATTAAACCCAGAGCAGAAGGGCTTTCGAGTGAAGGAAGCAGGAGCAGTGGACACAGATTATGTCCTTTCCAATATAAACAGTTGTGAGGGTAAGAAATCAGCTTTACTGATGATGATTAGAGAGGTGGCCAGATGGATGGACATGTGGCAAAGCAAATGCGCCAAAATGCTAACGCTAGGATCTAGATGGTGTGTTTATTATAATACACTTATTTCAACTTTCCTGTATTTTGAAATTTTTCATATAAAATGTTGAAAAAAAGACAACCACCATACAGTTAGAACTTACTTCCAATCCACATAATTCAATCTACATTGAGACACTGTAAAGACTGAAGACTCAGGAAGCCTTATCTTTATAAAGAGGGGTACACAGAGGTAAGGAAGGGCCAGCACTCACCTACAGACTGTGAGGTAAATGCTGCCACGATCTGGGGGCTGGCCAAGGCCTCCAGTCTGTTCTTCAAGGCCTCCAAGTGCACACATTTTTCTGAGTAGTCTGGTGTGTCAACAAGCATCATCAAGCTGTTCTGCATGCCTGTTAGCTTGGCAGAAATCACAGCTATATCCTATAAAAAGAGAAGCACAAAGGATACTTATTTTAAAAACACCCCTACTACTTCAGTTAATAATAGACAAAATGCATGAAAAAGCATAAAATAAGAAAATGGCCAATAAACACATTTACTATTATTAGTACTCAAATAAATACAAATTAAAATGAGAAAGTGCCATTTTCCTAACTGGAAAAACTTTTTAAAAATTACAATAGCTATTGTTGGTGAGGGTGCAAAACAATGTCTGTCTGGTACCATAAATTCATATCGTCTTTCTGGAAGGCAATTTAGCATCACACATAAAGAGCCTTAAAAACATTCACGCCCTTTGACCTGGAATTCCCTCTGCTAGAAACCTGTGTAAGGAAATAATCAGAGAACACAAAGGCATTAATGTGTTATAATTAATTAGTGTGATCTTAGTGTTGTAATAACAAAAACGTGGAAGCAACCTAAATCTTCCATAATAATAAATAAAACGTAAATTCTGGGTCAACCATAATGGCAGGTGGAATATTGTAGAGCCATAAAAAAATGATGTTTTTGAAAAGTATTAGTTACATAGCAAAATACTTACCACTAACTATTAAGTGAAATAAACAGGATAAAAAAGCATATAGCACCCTGGCTGGTTTGACTCATAGGTTAGAGCATATGCCTACGGACTGAAGGGTCCTGGGTTTGGTTCAGACCAAGGGCACATACCTGGGTTGCTGGTCTGATCTCCGCCCCCCCCAGGTGGGATGCATGTGGGAAGCAACCAATTGATGTGTCTCTGTCACATGAATGTTTCTCTCTCTCTCTCGCTCTCTTTCTCTCTCTCCCCCGTCTCTTCCCCTCCCCCCTCCCTTCTACTCTCTCTCTAAAAAGAAAAAAAAAAAAAAAATGGAAAAAATATCCTCACTCCTAGGGTGAGAATTAAAAAATTTTTTAAAAATTGTGCTACTCGTCCATTTCACCAGCAACAAAAGCAAAAAAATACAAAAATATTCAAAGCACAATTTCCTGAGATGCTAACAAGGTGAGGTTTAGGGGTAGCCTGACTCACACTGGTGCATTCTCTCCTGTGTGGCCTCAGAGACGCTTTTTGTCATGCTGATGCATCAGCATGAAAGGGTTGTCAGGTCAAGAACCGAAATTTGTTTGACAACAAAAACATTTTTTTCCACGAACAATTTGGTCAAGAACTGAACTGTTTGAGATGGGAGGCGTACGAGAACCACTGTTTGACTGTATCTATAAATGTATACTACCTGTAATGTATGCATACATACAAAATACATTCATAAGTACAAATATACACAAACACATAGAAAAATACCTAATAGACATAAAAAATCATATTACTAGGGTATACAAATGAGGATCATTTTGTTTCTTTCATGTATTTTTCTGAATTATCCAAATCTAAGACACATAGATTATGTTTATAATTAGAAATATAAATGCTATTTTTAAAATAAAATTAAGAGTGTAATAACTAACTGCATTTCATTTTAGCATTCCACATGTCTATGATATGTGTCACACACTATATTGGGGGTCACACAGTCGCCTCAGAGTTCAGAGTACTGGGACAGGAGACTGCAGTACAATTTAACAAGTACGGCTCAGTGTTTGAGGACCACAGGTTAGGGAGCCATTAATGTTGCCTGTGAGAGGCAAGGGGCCAGCAGGGAGAGTAAGAAAGGAGGTGCTACTTCAGCTGGACCTTGAGGGGCCAGTGGAGGTCTACTGCCTATAAGAAAAGGAGAAGAAGGACCATTCAGGCAGAGAAGACATAAAGGGATGGTGTTAACAGTCCAAAGCAGTCACAATGTAGAACTTATTTGGTGGGGTGGCCACAGAAAAAACCACACACAGCTGTGAAAGAAAGGCTACGACTTGTGAGTGTGCATAAGATTTATCTCGTAGAAAATGAGGAGCCATTAAAGGTTAAAATGGTAGGGCAAGGGCCCTGGCCAGTAGCTCAGTTGGTTAGAGTGTCATCCTGATACACCAATGTTGCAGGTTCGATCCCCGGTCAAGGCACATACAAGAATCAACCAATGATGCGTAAATACGTGAAACTACAAATCCATGTTTCTCTTTCTTACTCTATCTCGCACGCACTCTCTCCTCCCACCTCTTCCTCTGTCTCTAAAAGTAATAAATATATTTTTTAAAAATGGAAGCCCACCAGCTTGGCTCAGCGGTTGAGCATCCACCTATGATCCAGGAAATGGAGGTCTGATTCCCAGTCAGGGCACATGCCTGGGTGGTGGGCTTGATGCCCAGCAGGGGGCATGCAGGAGGCAGTCAATCAATGACTCTCATCTTTGATGTCTCTGTCTCCCTCTCCCTCTCCCTTCCTCTCTCTGAAATCAATAAAAACATATTATTAAAAAAGCCAACTTAAGAATTAAAAATACATACACAAAAATATTTAAAAAAAAATTACTGACACAGAATAGATGGCTGAGGGAAAATATAAGGTGCAAAGCAGTGTTCACAATGTGCTCCCACTTGTGGGAAAAAATGGGCAGGGAACATATATCTGGGTGTGTATGTATCTGAAAGGACAGGCATAACGATGATAACAGGGTTTGTATGGAGAAGGGAATTTAATTGGGGGGTGTCAGGGTTACAAGAAAGACTTTTTTTGGCTGTTATTCCTGTTTACTAAAGTTTTTCCCATGTACATTTATCACTTCTTAAAAAACTTTTTAAAGTTTTTAAAAACAGCAAAAGAGATGATAATCCACTTTGCTTTACAAGTAAAAAAAGAGTTTTTCATAAGACATCATCTCACTTCATCCTGATAAGCAAGTTCAGAAGTATCACTACTTTCCACATTTGGCAGCCAGGAGGGGTTAACTCACCACAGTTCTGCAGGGGGTAAGGCCCCTCTGCCCACATTCCACACTCTCATTTACTGTGCTTTCTCTGCCTTTTTTATCGGAGCATCTCCTGAATTCACCCCCTGGGACTAAGAAGCTTCAGTCAAGCAGAGGGTACAAAGTAGAGGATGGAAATGCTCAGAGCACCCTTGGACTCTCCTTTCCCGGTGTCTGAATATCTCTGTCTGAGGCCATTTCCTACCCCTATGGTTGTGAGTGAATGGCTATCTCACTAGTTTCCCCAAACCTCAAGTGGCCACCTGAACAGATTTCACAACATCCCCTCAACAAGAAACCTACCTGAGTCTTGAATGTCTCCTCAATGTCAGCACTCAACGTGCTCCACTTGTCTGCTTCCTGAAGGGACTCGGCAGCAAGCTGCATCCTGGACTTCACCTGATCGATTTCTACCAACACCTAAAAGGGAAAGGGGTCAAAAATCAAGGAAGAGGATGTTCCATTTTCTCTACCTCCCATCTATGACTTGAAACCTAAGTATTGTGGCACAATGCCATCTTTAGGGAGCTTATGTGCCCCTTACACCAGTCACAGGAATAAATGTCCAGCGAGCGCTAAACAGATAAATAAGCTGAAAGAACTCAGCAAGAGAGTAGTCTGCGTGCTCGGCAGAATTCTGAGTTGGCCTCCCACTCTGAGAGTGAATGTCTTCCAAAACCACGAGTCAACATTCAGTACAGGAGCCAAGGTACCTGCATTGACTGCGATGTGTCCTGTTCAAATTTTTTAATGTCCTCCTTGACAAGAATCATTTGTTCTTTCAGAAAAGATGCCTCCTGTTTAAGAGCTTCGACATCACGGAGCACTTTGGGCATGTTCTGAAGGGCCTGGTGACTTGTTTCTGTAGCAAGAATCAAAGAACAGAAATAGGCACCAAAGGTGAAAATCAGACCATTCACCAGTGACAATATAAATCAGACAGGAAGAAGCTGTCTATCAACCACACCATTTCTCGAGCCTGTGGAAAATGGGCGGTGAAAGGGGAGCTGGCCTCTGCCAGGACCATGTCCTCCCAGACTGATGGGTAAAGGCCATGTGATTTAACACAACACACACCATCAACCTGACCCATCATCAATTGTTTTCCACTACTGAGTACAACTGTAACACCCTCTCAGAGGAAGGAGAATGATGGACTCTGGCATTAGGTGGATGCTATTATGCAGCAGGTGCTTTACATACATTATATCACTTATTGTTCATGCCAATCATTAGCAGTCACCTCTTCCAGACAAGAAAACTGAGTCTCAGAGAGGTTAGGTAACTTGCCCAAGATTTCACAGAGCTGAAAGCAAACCTTACAGACTCTTTCAAAATACAGTCTGCAGACCAGCAGCACCAGCTGCAGTGAAGTTAAAATGCAGGCCCCTAGGCTACCATGCAGAGATTCCTGATTAGTAGGTTTTGTAGGAGACCAAGGGAAACCAAGGAATCTGCATTTTTTTTAATGTTTCAAGTGGAAAATAAAGTTTGAACACCTCTGCAGACCAGGATGTGTTATCTGGAAGAGGAGGGAGGGTTAACAGTATAGCCTTTTAACCCTTTAATGAGATGTTCACTGGGAATCAGCCAAAGAAGCCCAGGGTCTCCTGTTCCACCAGTGGGCTGAATGGACCTTCGCATCTTGAAGACAACTTCAGGAACCTGTTCATCCAGCTCTGCCTTGAAATAACAACCTGTTTCCAGCACTGACCCCAGGTAAGTTTCTAAGACTGAGAAAACAGAACACACAGAGATTTCTTCAACAGACTTCACTGACTTTAACAGGCGGGGGTGGCCCCAGCCTGGTTTCTAAATGCTAAGCCTCAAGAGTCCCTCTTCAGACCTGGCTGGTGCCCAGGGTATCTTTTTCCCTCTCTACAGCTCCCCAAAATGTAGTCCACTCTTGTACCCATTTTAAAACTATCACTTTCAGGGGTTGCCTCTGGAAGGGTAAGAGTCAGACCTCACTGCAAAGAGGTATGGGGGCACTTTTTTGTGATGGTAACATTCTCTTACGGAGGTCTGAGTTATACTAGTTGTACACTTGTGAAAACTCATCAACTCATCAGACAACATCCATGCATTTCATCTTATGTAAATTTTATCTAATGAAAAAAAAGCTGTAAACAAATGTTGAATTCTAACTATAATGGTTAGGGTTTTAATTGAAATATTTAGGGGTGAAGTGTACTGATGTCTGCAACTTATTTTAAAATGTACATCAAAAAATAAGATGGATTAAGGTTAAGTGGATAGATTAGTGTAAGGATAGTAAAGTAAGAAGAGTAAGGTGTTCACTGCAGCATCTGGACAGCGGTAGATGCAGGCTCACTACAAATTCTCTCCATGTTACTGTATGTCTGGCACCTCCACCCACAGTTTAGTTCAAGAATCTGCCCTTGTGCTTCATTCTCTCCCATCAGCCCTCATTCAAACCCATCAGCAAGTTCTCCCTGTTTTTCCTAAAAATGTCTCAAATCTAACCCCTAATGGGGACGTAGTTAAACCATGTTATTCCCCTGCTTAAAAGTCCTCCACTGCCTTCACATTGCACTCATTTTAAATAAAATCCAAACTTTTTTTTTTTTTTTTTGAGAAGGGAGAGGGAGAGAGAGAAACATCCACGTGGGAGCGAAACATTGACTGGGTGCCTCCTGCATGCCCCTTACCAGGGATCAAGCTTGCAACCAGGGCATGTGATCTGATGGGAATCGAACCCGCAACCTTTCGGTGCACAGGACAACACCCAACCAACTAAGCCACACCCACCAAGGCTCAAACTCCTTAATGTCACATTAAAATCCCTGAATGATCTAGCCCCTGCCAACTGCTCCAACCTAAGACTGAGTCTTACTCAACAGTGTGCCTCTGGACCCTGGAAAAGAGTTTGTGCCTGACTGAATGAGCAAATCAATCCCCCTGTTGAGGGCCCTCAGCACCTCCTGCTAGCACCTCTGCAGTAACTTCTCTTCACTGCGGACTTGGGCTCTTGTCTCATCTTCCGTAAACATAAACCTCCGAAAGCTTCTCTGCCAATGGGATGAAACCCAAACCCCTCAGGATAGCCAAAAAGGCCTTCCACAGTTTGATCCCAATCTACTCTCCTGCCTTATCTCCAGCAGAAGTTTCCCCCAAGAAAGCATGATCCTCTAACGATAATAACAATGACCAATATTTATTGATGTTATTGATGAAGCTCTGTTAGAATCTCTCACCTTTCTCTGGCCTAGCCAGGGCTTTTCATAGTCACAAGCCTCTCCCTTTAATACCAGAAAGGCTGCAAAGTACATACATTGGATAAGAGCCTGGGCTCTGCAACCGGTTGCCTGGGTTCAAATCCAGACTCTCCCATTCGTTAGCAACATGACGCTGGACAAGTTACTCCTCTCAGCCGCAGTTGCTACAACTATAAAGTGGGAGTAATAACTGCCTATTTCTAAGGACTACTGTCCGGCTAAAATGAGATAATCATGCCAATAAGGGGGCACTATTAACACTGGGGCCAGGACACTCCTCATTGTGCAGATATGCCCTGTGGGACACTGGGCATCGCTGTCCATCTTTGTGACATTCTCCACCATTTCGACAACTAAAAAACTTCCCACCAATTTCCAAATATTCCAGGGACAGTGGCAGGCATTATCCCCGGTGGCTGAGACCCACTTAGTTAACTCATGCACAGCGCTGACAACCATGCCTGACACACCAAGCACTCACACATCCGCCCTCACTAATGCCCCCCCCTTTTGCCCCGGAAGCCTTCCTGGACAGGAGGTAGCTGCACCCTCTTCCAGCCTTCCAGCTCCGGGTTCTAGTCTCAGCAAAGCCACAGCTCAGTAATCCGTGTAAAAAAAAAAAAAAAAAGTACAACAAAGAATCTGATGTGAAATAAGCGTCCCATTTCCCTGACTTTGTTAAAAGGTCTATTTGCCGGACCCTACGCTCCCAGGGGGCAGGCTGCTGACCGCCCTTTCCCAGAGCCCAGCACGGAGACTGGCTCACAGCGGGTGACCCCGCGCCCAGGAGCTCCTGAGGGGGGCGCTGCTGTGCTGCTGTTACATTAACTGCCCTCAAAAACGGCTGCAGCCTCTGCTCCGGCCGGCCCGGCTCCCTGGCCGCAGCGAACGCGCACCGGACGGCGCCGCGCGGGCCTTCCCACACGCCCGACGGGCGTTTACCAAAGGAAGGCTCAGCCGACTCCTACTCAACATCCCGAAAATTAACTCTTAGTTTACGTTTTAAAAGGAAACTTGACAGCACTGCCCGAGGTGGAATCATCAAGAGTTACGGACCCGCGAGGGCAGACGGAGAGCGGCCCGGCCCGCCCCTCGCCGCGGGCAGTGCGCACGCCCACCGCCCGGCAGGGCCCCGCCGCCCCCCGCCTCCCCCGCCGCCCCCGCCGCCCCCCGCCTCCCCCGCCGCTCACCCTCCACGGCGTGGTTCACCTCCTGGATGAACAGCTGCAGCTTCATCACCAGTGTGGCCGCGTGCCCGTCCGCCTTCCCTGCCGCCTCCTTGGGGCCGGCCCTGAAGGCCGCGTTGATCCACTCCTTCACGTCGAAGTCCTCGGCCAGGAACCGGGAGTAGTCCATGGCCGCGCCGCTCGGCCCGGGGCCCTGCTATTTTCCGCAATCGCCGCGGCGCCGCCCGCGTCAGCGAGCTGCTGTCCGCGGCCCGAGGGGCCCTCGCCGCGCGCCGTACTTCACCGGAAGTGGGGCCGTTACCATAGCGAGCGCGGCGCGCGGGGCCTCCTGGGAGCGGGCGCCGGGCGCTCCTCCGCGGACGCCGCGCTGGCGTCCAGCTGCTCCCGGCGCCAGGTGGAGCTGAGGCCGCCGAGCGGCGGGCCGTCGCACCGCTGCACGCGGCCCTGCGGGCGTCTGAGCGCGGGCAGCCCGACCTCCGCGGTGCCGGTCCGGCCGCCTCCGCGCACCACTCTGCGCTCCGGTCCCGTCGCCGCCGCGCTGACCTCCTGTCGTGTCCGGAGCCCGCGCTAGAACCCCGGGCCCGCAATGGCTGCTCCCTCCAGTCGGAAAGTCAACCCGCACACCTCAGGAAGGCCTGGGAGCGCCAGGGAAACCCTGGCGTAGGAAACGAAGCGTAAAAAAAGATGACACTCTGGTGGACAGTTGTAAATGACTCGCCGCTCCGCGCGCATGTGGCCGTGCTCCGAGGACTAATCCACAGGGCAGGACGGCGGCCGGGCGCCCTGGCCCCGAGGAGCAGGCTGGTCGGGCCCACGCCCTGCTCAGCCTCCGCCGCCTCTGTGCCTCTTCCCTCCCTGACCAGCTGACACTTTAGAAACAGCTTTATTGAACAGGGAACTTGCAGGAGTGAAATGCACCCGTTGTGAGGGAAAGGTTCCCACTGGCTGCGCGTGGGCAGGCTAAACAGCCGTCGCAGAGGTGGGCGAAGGAAAACAGTTTAAGGAAAGGGGGTGCGATGACCGAAGGGGGGCCACCCAGCACTGCGCCTCAGGGCACTGGGTCCGTGAGGGCAGCAGCTAGCTCCCAGGGTGAAACAAGGAAGAGCACAGAGTAGCAGGAGAGCCGAGGCTGCGCTGCTTGGCTCAGAGAAGTCAGAGAAGGGGCCTTGGAGACGGGTGCAGGGGGTAAGCCCCTGAGGAGACGCGGCTGCCCCGTGCGCCCCCGGGAGGGAAGAGGGGGGAAGGAGATAGCACTGGCCTGCTCCCCTAACAGCGAGGGCACTGGGGCCTTCATCCTGAGCAAATTTATCTCCTCCTCCCAGGCGGGGATCTCAAGGGAGGCCTTAGGGGAGGGTCTCAAGGGAATATTCATCAGCTTTCCGAGTTGGCTCTTTCAGGGTCCTGGTCTCCACAGATTGGTGGGCGCAGGGTGGGGGTGGGGCGGTCACTAGTCAATGCCCATGGTCTTGACCCGGCCCCTATGCCATTTTGGTTTTGCTGCTTTTCTGGGCCTGGAGCTGAAATACAACTGAGGCCTAGATGTTATCTTTAGGGAGCAACTGCTCTGGGATCTAAACCGCATGACCAGTTGGGTCATGCTGGGTCGGATAGGTTACCCTGGGGACAAGGTTCTTGTTTCCCCAGTTTTGCCCCTTGCTTGGCATCCGGGGCTTCCTGCCACGGTGGGTTTCTATGCCTGACCCATGGTCCTTGCTCTGCTCATGCCTAACAGTAAGTATACGATTCAGTGATCAAATCAACAACCTTGGTGTCCCAGGATGATACTCTAACCAATTGGCTACTGGGCCAGGGCCTCTCTTCATTTTTTTAATGGTCTTTTGAGATGCAATTTTTTTTTAAATATAAAGTCCATCATCATTTTTTCCTTTTATGGATCATACTCTTGTATCTAAGGGGTGGTGGGGAGATAGGTAAAAAAAATGAAGTACAAATTGGCAGTTACAAAATAGTCAGGGGTATGTAAACTAAAACACACAAGTCAATAATATTGTAGTAACTATGCATGGTGTCTGGTGGGTACTAGATTTATCAGCCTGATCATAAGCTAAATAAATGTCTAATCACCATGTTGTATACCTGAAAATATTGTATGTCAACTGGAATCAAAAAAATTTTATTTTAAAAAATATTAGTCCTGGATGGGTAGCTCAGTTGGTTAGAGCATCATCCAGATATGCCAAGGTTGTAGGTTCAATCCCCAGTAACGTACAGTACATAATTTTTAATAAGCTATTTAAGAAACAGAAAAAAAAATCCTTGCCTAATTCAAAATCATGAATTCCAAATTTTCTTCTAGGAGTCAAAGTTTTAGCTCTTACATTTAGGTTTGTGGTCTAGTTTGAGTTCATTTTTTGTGTATGGTGTGAGATAGAAGTCTAAGTTCTTGTGTGTGTGTGCAGACATTCAATTATCTAAGGACACTTTGTTGAAAACACTCCTTTCTCCACTCAATTGCCTTTAGATCTTTGTGACATAAATGTAAGGGTTCCTGGACTCTTAATTGTTCTACCGTATGTCTAGTACCAATACCAAACTGTTTTGGTTACTGTAGTTTCTACTAATTTTTGAAATGCAGTAGTGTAAGTCCTTCTACTTTGTTCTTTTAGAATTATTTTTACTCGATGCCCGGCCGGGCGTGGCTCAGCGGTTGAGCATCGACCTAGGATCCAGGTGATCGGGGTTCGATTACCGGTCAGGGCACATGCCCGGGTTGTGGGCTCGATCAATGACTCTCATCATTGATGTTTCTATCTCTGTCTCTCCCTCTCCTTTCCTCTCTCTGAAATCAATAAAGATATATTTAATAACTAAAAAATTATTTTGTTACTCGAGACCCTTTGCATTTCCACAGATATCCTATGACCAGCTTATCAATTTCTACAAAAACTGCTGCTAGAATAGGGATTATATTGAATTTATCAATTAGAGAATTGTCACCTTAACAATACTGTCTTCCAATCTGTGAACATGAGATGTCTCTCCACTTAAGATCAGGATTTTTTCAACCTTGGTGCTATTGATGTTTGGGGCCAAATAATTTTTTGTTGTGGGGGTTGTCGTATGCATTTTACGTTTAGCTGCATCCCTGGCCTCTACCCGCTAGAGGCCAGTAGCCACCCTTCCCTAAGTTGTGACAACCAAAAATGTCCACACATTGCAAGTGTCCATAGGGAGAAGTCACCCCTGGTTGAGGACCTCCAATTTAGATCTTCCTCTCAGCAGTACCTTGTAGTTATACATTATCAATGTCCTGTACCTTTGTTAAATTTATTCCCATGTTGTATTCATTTTAATGCTACTATGGAGAGAATTTTAATGATTTTAAGTTTCTTGTTATAGAAGTACAAGTGTTATGTATTTATCTTGTACCTTTTGGCGTTTACTGTGTCTCAGTATTAACTTGCACCACACCAAAATTTTAAGTGTTTCATGAGGTAAACTTTAAATAGTTATGGGCAAGGCCAGTCTGCTCCTGCATTGGAAGCCAGGTGGACAAGCTAAGAGCAAATAGCAACTGAAATGTCTTAGCTAAGTGCAATGTCGTATTCTAGTCGCCTTACATATATCCGCTCACTTCACTCTCAAACATAAACAACCCTACTACCCACTTTACAGGGAAAACTCTTGAGGGTAAGTACTTGCCCTACTTAGAGGCAGTAGTGGAGCTGAACAGAATTACAACTATGGGTTCACTTAATTATTTCAAACTGTTGGGGCTTCAGAAGACCTCAGCCTTCAAAGACCTATGTATCTGGGGCCTGACTGATGTGTTCTTTCAGCTTTAAAACCTGCCTCTAGAAGTGAGATGACATATTTGGCAATAAGACCAAATGAGCAGAACTCTTACGCTTTTTAAAGTGAAGGCTCCTCCGAGTGAAGATGGTTGAGTTGGGAATGCACTGGATGAGGGCAGCAACAGGCCTGTTTTTTAATTCTGGGTGACACTAAGTGTGCCTTAGCTGTCATCTGAGGACACACCCAGCTTTGTCCCAGTTTGCCTCCACCTCTCCAGATGAAGTGTTAAGCCTGTACTTTCAAAACACACAAACCCACCATAGCTTGTATTCCAGGACACAATCCTACTGTTTAAAAACAAAACCAAAAAAAACCGCCCACACCTAGTTGACAGAATTTTATAGTTTGGGCTGGTGTCATCTAGATTGAAATGCATTTAAAGAATATGTGACTTGCAAACACTGTAGTGGTCTATGCATTTTAGAATATCACCTTTGCTTTCTACCTTGTATATTCTCTCAATTTACATTACTTTTAAAGGGCAATACTCATGTTCTTTTGGTTCTTAAGTCATTTATCCTGTTTTCAACATTTACTATCTCCATATCCCGTTTATGTGCAGTGACACACAGATAAAGCAGTATTTTATTCACTGAAGAGATAAGGGGAGGAGTTAACCGCAACTGTGGCCAAAGGGACAGGGGAAAACATCAAAACATGACAATCTTGTGGCTGTGAAAAGTGCTCTATTTTTGGCAGGTGATGCCAGTGGGTCGGGGGCACAGTGACAAGGGGGCACTGAATGCTAGTGTAAGCAACTTGAATTTCACTGCATAAGTTTTTCAGGCATTAAGAACCACTCAGGATTTTCCAGCAGGGGGTCAAGTACCCAGATTTGTTAGAGAATTCTGGTGGTGGCAAGTATCATGGCTCAGAGAACTGAGAGGCAGGCGACTAACCTGAATGCAGGGGAGAGCAAGATGTAGTGGTATTTAGAAATAAAGACTAGAGACAAGACTGTTGAGTGGAGTGTATGAAGCAGGAATGAAGGGTCCTTGAAGGCTTAGATACATGCTTTCAAATAAAAAATAAGTGTAAATGGGGAGGCGGCTGGGTCCCATTCAAAATATTTGCAGTTTGAGGCAACAGAAGAACCTCCAGATAGAGATCCCACTGCCAGCTTGAAACATGGATCTGAAGTCAGCACAAAGGTGGAAGTCTAGGACCCATCCAGAGGTGAACTGCCCACATGTGCTTAGACAAGTCCTAAGGACTAAATCCTGGGGAAACCACACTCAGGGGACAGAGGAAAAGGAACAGTCAGCGGTAGGTCAAGAACTAGGGGCGAGCAGGATCCTGGAAGAGGAGTTCAGGACAGGGAAAATACTGATCACCTCCACCAGGTAATAAGGTTTTCTCTCCCCACTAGAACAGAAGATGCAGGAGGGCAGGGACTCTGGCACTGCCTGCATCGTAGTAGCTGATCAAACACTTAAGAGGATCAAGGCTGAGCCTTAAGTGGTCTCTGAACTTGTAACTGAAGGCACTGATAACATAAACCAGGGCCACATTCAGAACCCCCACTCCCAGCCCCCTTATCCTATCCAGCTCCACCCAAGCAGAGCATAGGCTTTTCAGGCATTAAGAACCACTGCCAGAAGACAGAGAAGGTTCAGACACACATGCGAGTGTACCTCTGAACTCTGGGATACATCTTTATGTGGAAGTCTCGTTTACACATTTTGATGGAAGTTCTTCCTAATAACACTGTCATTAGATTATGAAATAGAGCCTATAAAAGCTATACTGAGCATGTGAACATAAAAGTAACTTTAAAATGAATTTTATGTGCATTATGCCAAATGAAGAAGTCACCTCATCATTTGTTTTGAATTTTCACATTTGCTTAAAAATTACCATGCCTTGATCTTTTATAGCACCTTCTCCACCAATTGGTATTGGCAGATTTCCAACTCGATGTGGACATTGAAAGATCAGGCTGTAGAGTACAACCTTTTGTGATAAAAAGCCCCAAACAGAGCCTTGCATTTTCTGAGGTAGAATCCTGTCCAGACAGGTGAGCTGCTGGGACTTCACTGCCAGGGTCAGCTTTCTTCACCCACCAACTAGGCCTTGTAAATAAAGCACAAAGTGCCTGGCACAGAGTAGGTGCTAAGTATTGATTGTACACCTGGATTTTCCTTTGAACCATGAATGTAACAAAAATCCATGTCCCTTTTCCAGCGCCGTTCAGACCCTCAGGGCTTGTCCCTTCACTGAGGCCATTAGGTTCCACATCCTTCGTGAAGTCTTCCTCACTTCCTCAAGATGAGTTCCCTTTAGGCCTATCATCTCTAAATGCAAGGGCTTTGCACCTCCTACTCAAAACTCCACCAAGGATATTTGCTACACGGCATTTATTCAATGACTTTCTGTGTTTAGTCACCACTTAAGTCACTGTTAAGCTCTTCCTATCTATTTGTATCACAGCTCTTCATCTTGGGCTGTTAAACCAACAGCCAGGGAAAGCCCGTGAGCTGTGATTTACAATGACTGGCCCTGTGTCAAAAAGGGCTCTGAGTAAATGCCTGTCGAGGAAGAGGAAAGAGATGAGGATCCTGAGGAAGGGCCCAGACAGGATACACAACCCATGGAACCTAAGGCCAGAATAAGGCCTGGGGTCTGCTTTCCCCCTGCCCTGGAGGCTCTGTCCATCTATGGGTGATTCCAAGGCACAGTGGTGAAGGACATGATTGGCCCACCAAGTGTGGTCCTCTGGTCTAGTGGCAGCCCCTTGGCTGGAAAACAGTGCAACACGCATTCCGTTTAGATCTTCTGAACATGTGCAAGCAGCATTCTCTAATGGAAATGGAGACAAGGTCCTTCTTGAAGGAGAGAGCCCCAGAAGACATGCTCTGCCGCAAGACCAATCAGGTCACTTTTAAGGTCCCTGAGAACAGCAGCCTGGGAGTAACCAAGACTTTCAAAGGCTGACAAGGCACAGAGTGGATGAGTGAAAAGGTAATACATGAAAACAACAGCTTTGGCTTATAAAACATCCAACCTGAGGCAGGGCGTCCAGCATCCAAACATATGGAAACAGATATGCTCATCACAGGGGTTATCAGAAATGTTTCTGCACTTCTCATACTGCCCACATCCAAGTTCTGCTCCACCCTCCCATGAACCCGCACAGTATACACACATAATCTACAGAACAAGCCAGGGGCTGGCATCAGAGCCTGAATCAGGACAGAGCTCTTGGCACTCTGCACTCGGTCACATAACACTGCCCACACTTGAACGGCAGGGTGTGCCATGTGAAAAGTTAGGCTGCACCCAAGACTGGCAGGTCTGGAAAGTCTTTCACTTCTCCTACTTCGCTGAAAGGCTGGCCGCCCTGGTTGAATGTCAGCTTATACCGTAACCGGATTGGCTCCTGGGCAAAGATATAAAATGGTAAATCGGTGAGGAGCAACGGAGACCAGCATAGGTAAAAGCCTTTCCCCATGCAGGAGTCACCTAGGAACAGTGGACACCTATTAACTCAGCCCAGGTGAGGACGTCCCACACTGTGACAGGAATACCCTGGTCTAGACCCCGGGGCCTGCAGACACAAGGGGAGCCAGGCCCACATCTGGGGGTTTCAGTCCTTCATCCCACACTTGTGAAATCCTGAGCTGGACCACTGCTAAGAGACCAGCTGAGGACGACAGACGGGCTTCACCCTTTCAGAGGACTCCACAGATTAGGGAGAGTTTGTCACTCCCTTGGTTCCCAGCCATAACAATCTGGTCTCATGTCTTCTTCTAATAAGCCCCAGAGGAAAACACACTCCAGCAGGGAACAGTCCACCACCACTCCCAACCACCCCAGAGACTTCAGAGCAAGACCTCAAATGCCTCTCCCCACCTACCAAGCTGCCACCCTACAGTTCAGGACCCACCTCCCAGCTGTTAGACACTAGAACATACTTTGTGTGGATTGTCGAGCAGCAGCATCTGAGAGATCACAGCTGGAGGCATCAAAGGACTAAAGGCTGGGAGCTGGGAGCTGGATGCCGGCTGCAGTTTCACTCTCATTGACTATGGGGTGGGGAAGATCCAATATATAACTCAGTCCTAGTAAACGACAGCTTCAATAAGGAGATCAGGTAAATAGGAGAGGCTGACTTGCACCCCATCAACTGATGACAGGATTCAGAAGACTGCTCCTTCCACACACAAAGTGTGTCTGATGTATCAGTGCTTAGCTTCTGAGGGGCACATGCAGAGCGAGGGCACATCTTGGGTTGAACTCCAACTCTGCTTCTCACCAGCTCTATCACCTTGGGCAAAATATTTAACCTTTCCGGGCCTTTGAATGATAATTGATAAAACAGAAGTAGCAATAACACCTGCCCCACATGATCACCATGAGGATTAGAAAATGTGTATCTTGGCCCTGGCCAGGTAACTCAGTTGGTTAGAGCATCATCCCGATACACCAAGGTTGCGGATTCAATCACTGGTCAGGGCACATGCAAGAATCAACCAATGATGCATGAATAAGTGGAACAACAAATCTCTCCTCTGCTCTAAAATCCATAAAAATTAAAAAATTTAAGAAAATGTGTCTTTTTGTCTGCCTTGAATCTTCCCTTTCAGGAAATGCCCCTTCCCCGTTTCTTGTGATGCCAGCGTGGCTATTAATCTGTGGGGCCCTTGTCCCCTTGTTAAAGGGGTGGACCTAATATCCAAATTGGCCAGAGTACCTCACATCCCTGAACACACGTTATTGCCAAGGTACGCAAGTAACACCAGTGCCAATCCTATCCAGGTTCTCTTGGGCAGTCAGTCTGCTTGCCTCATGCCAGGTGAGAGTCTTCTTTTTTTTTAAATCCTCACCCAATGATGTTTTTATTGTTTTAGAGAGAAAGGGGGAGAGGGGGGAGAGATGGGAAGGGAGAAAGAGAAACATGGATGTGAGAGAGAAACATCAATTAGCTGCCTCCTCTACACACCCTGACTGAGATCGAACCTGCCACCTTTGGTGTACCGGACAATGCTCCAACCAACTAAGCCACCCAGCAAGGGTTCTTCCTTTCTTTTTTTCCCTTCCATATTCATTATTTAATTTAATCTTTAAAAAAATTTTGTTTTATTTTTTCAATTACAATTTGCACCCAATGTTATTTTGTATCAGTTTCAGGTGTATAGCACAGGAGAGTTTCCTTCGGAGATAAAAGGGTTAAGGATCATGTGATCCTGGAGCTGCTGGTACCATTCTCCTGCCCTGTGGAGAGTCTGTCAGAACAGGCTCCAACGAGGAAGGCAGTCAGAAGGTGGGAAGAGACAGATTTTTAAGGAATCATCTAAGAACTTACCTGGATCCAGACATCAGAAATCACCAGTAAAATGAGCCTTCAACTACTCTGAGTCAAGACTCTATCCTTCCACCTAACTGATACTGTCCCAGCAAAGGGCCTGGTGCTCAGAAACAACAGCCTTTATTGACAAACTCAAAGGATCTGCCCAGCGAATGGCTCACCTTTGGCACGGCCACTTGAAACATGATGTCCCAGACAGGCTGGGTGGCAGTGCTCATCATGGTCAGCAGGAGCACCTGCACCTCGGGGTGTCCAGGGGCCCCCGTCTGGGAAAAGTGGAGCAGAATTCGGAACCCATTCCGGTCGTACACAATGATCGGAGGCAGGCTGCCTGGTAGAGAAGGCCCAACCAAAAGAGTTAGCACTGCTACAGTCCCCAGCCAGCCAAGCCGAGAGGCGGCGTGCACATTCTCACCAAATGCTGTCGCAGCTCTGGTCAGTGCCACTCCAGGACTTGCCCTCTGCACTGCCGTAATCCAATTCCTCATGACTTCTAGCTGGACGCCTATGAACCTCCAAACTGACCTCTCCCACCATCCAACCATCCTAAGCACATTACCAGATGTGTGTTTTTTTGTTGCTTGTTTGTTTTTAAATATGTTTTAATTGATTTCAGAGAGGAAGGGAGAGAGAGAGAAACATCAATGATGACAGTCATCGATCAGCTGCCTGCTGCACATCCCCTACTAGGGATCGAGTCCACAATCTGGGCATGTGTCAGGACTGGGAATCAAACCATGACCTCCAGGTTCATCGGTCAGCACTCAACCACTGAGCACACTGGCCGACACCAGGTTTTTTTTCTAAAATAAGAGCTTTTAAAAAGGGAGAAATGATTAAAATAATGAACACTGGAAAATCCAGGATATCAAAAAACAAAATTTTTAAAAAACACACTTAATTCTATTCAGGAATAAGCACTACTAACATCTGGGCCTGTTTTCTTCTGGTCTATTGTGCATGACTACACACACACACCCTATATTTAACTTCAAAGAACTATACAGATAGCAGATCTCTTTAAATTAACAGGTTTAATGGCATTCCAATAGAAATTCTAAATGGATTGTTTTAATGTAAGTAGGAAATGATTCTAAAGCTAATTTGGGGTGAAAAACAAACACATGAGACTAATCATAAAAAAAAAAAAGAAAAATTAAAAAAAAGGGAGGTATAGCTATTTGCACTAACAAATACTCAGGAGGTACAAAATAGCAATTCAAACTAAGCGATATAAAACGAAGCATGCAGAACAGACCCAAATGTGAGAATTTAACATGTTAAGAACATACATTTCAAAACCGGTGGCTGATTAATAAATGGCAAACACCTGGCTAATGAGCTAGAAAAATTTTTAATGAATCCTTGTCTCATGCCAACCATCACTTACCAAAATGCAAATATAAAAATACAGTTAAAAAGCCCTGGCCGGTGTGGCTCAGTTGGTTGAGCCACTGCCCATGCACCAAAAGGTCACCAGTTCAATTCCTGGTCAGGGCGCATATCCAGGTTTCAGGCTGGATCCCTAGTAGGGGGCATGTAAGAAGCAGCTGACAGATGTTTCTCTCTTATATCGATGTTTCTCTCTCTCACTCTCCCTCTCCCTTCCTCTCTCTCTCAAAATATCAATGAAAACATTAAAAAAATAATAGTTAAAAATATATAGTTAACAATGAATCTGCCAAAGATTCAAAAGGCTGAGAATACACATGAGGGATCGTGGTGAAAGTGTGGAGTTAGGACAACCTTTCTGGAAGGGAGCTTGGCAATGCAGATTAAAATGTTAAATGTCGCCCGGCCGGGGGTGGCTCAGCAGTTGAGCGTCGACCTAGGATCCAGGCGACAGGGGTTCGATTCTGGGTCAGGGCTGCGGGCTCGATCAATGACTCTCTCATCATTGATGTTTCTGTCTCTCTCTCTCTGCCTCCTTTCCTCTCTCTGAAATCAATAAAGATATATTTACAAAAAATTAAAAATAAAATAAAGTGTTAAATGTCTACACCCAGTATTTCTACTTTTAAGAATATATCCTGTTGAGCCCTGGCCAGAGTGATTCAGTGATTAGAGCATCAACCCGTGTACTAAAGGGTTCCAGGTTCAATTCCAGCCAAGGGCATGTACCTCAGCTGCAGGCTCGATCCCCGACCCTGGCTGGGGCATGTGCAGGAGGCAACCAATCGATGTGTCTCTCTCACATCGATGTCTTTCTCTCTCCCACTTCCACTTTCTCTGAAAATCAATGGGAAAAATATCCTCGGGTGAGAATTAAAAAATATACACATACATGTATATATACATACTTACGCGTGCGCGTGTGTGTGTGTGTGTATGTGTATGAGGGTATATATCGAATTGAATTTAATCAAGAAAGTTTAAAAAAATAGGTTTCCAGGCCCTGGCCAGGTAGCTCCATTGGTTAGAGCATCGTCCCAATATGGAAAGGTAAGGGCACATTCAAGAATCAATCAATGAAAGCATAAATAAGTTGAACAATAAGTTAATGTTTCTCTTTCTCTCTCAAATCAGTAAGTTTAAAAAAAATTTTTTTAATAACAAAATTAAAAATTAAAATATAGGTGTCCAAAAATGTTCATTGTAGCACTTTTTGTTTTTGTTTTAGTATGTTTTTATTGATTTTTTTAGACAGAGAGGAAGGGGGAGGAAGAGAGAGAGAAACATCCATCAGCAGCCTGCAATTCGGGCATGTGCACTGACTGGAAATCGAACCAGCGACCTCTTGGTGAATGGGAAAACACCCAACCAACTGAGCCACACTAGCTGGGCTATAGCACTGTTTTGAACTGGAAACAAATTATCTTTCAGAAAAGAACTGAGTTCCTAGTCGGTTTTGCTCAGTGGTTAGAGCATCGGTCCACAGACTGAAGGGCCCGGGGTTCTATTCCAGCCAAAGGCATGTACCTGGGTTGCAGGTTCAATCCCTGGCCCAGTCCAGATGCACACAGGGGGCAACCAGTTGATGTGTCTCTCTCACATCGATGTTTCTCTCTTTCTCTTTCTCTCTCTCTGTCTCCCTTCCATTCTCTCTGGAAAGTAATGAAAAAAATATACTCGAGTGAGGATTAAAAGAAAAAAAAATTTAAGGGAACTGAATAAATGAGTTATAGTACATCTGTATTCAGTGGTATTATGTATGAATTCATTTTTTAAAAAGGAAGCTTCTGGAGAAAAATTAAGGGCATGAAAAATGCTATGGCTCATAATAGTAAATAAAGCAGGATATACACACTATATTATGGTGCCAATTAATTTAAAAAACGTGTACATGAATAAGACAAGAAAATACATTAAGACATTAACAGAACTTCCATCTCTGGGTGATAATGGTACAGGTGATTTTAATTTTCTGATCTATCTTTTCTAAAACTTCTAAACTGAAAATGTATTTCTTTGCTTTTAATTTTTTTTTTTACTTTGTTTTGTAATAATTTCAGATTTTTTTAAATTGAGAGAGGGAGGAATGGGGGGGAGAGAGAGAGGAAGGGAGAGGGAGAGAGGGACGCAGGGAGAAGGGAGAGAGGGAGAGAAAGAGAGAAACATCGATTTGTTGTTCCACTTATTTATGCACTCACTGGTTGACTCTTGTATGTGCCCTGGCTGGGGATCGAAACGAAAACCAGGACGATGCTTTAAGCAACTGAGCTACCTGGCCACGGCATAAGAATTTCAGATTTATAAAAAGTTACAAAGCTAACAAAAAATTCCCATATACCCTTCACCCAGCTTGCTCAAATGTTAATGTTTTATAAAACTGCAATACAATTACCAAAACGAGGCAACTAACATTGAATATGGATTATTTTTAAATCAAAAATTAACACAGCAAGTGTGCAAAGGGCTCCCACTGCTCACTGACTGTTTAACTTCCTCTGCCTGGTTCCAGGGCCCTTTGCTAGAGAGCAAGGCCAGGCCCCGGATCTAAAGCTCAGTTGTTTCCTGCTCATATACTAGTGCTCCCCAGAGGCAGTTACATTACTTAGTGAGCCTCCAAGTTTCCTTTGTACGGGGGTAATATCTACTTTCCTCCCTTACAGAGGATCTCTAGAGGAAGAAAATCACCAGCCAATTCCTTCCTTTCCTTCTAACTCCACCTTTTCTGAGTTATTTCAAGCCACACTGAACATTCTCTTGAATTCCAAATGAACGAACATGTGTCCCTAAGCAGACTCAACCCCCTAACTGAATCTGCCTGCCAACATCCTTCACACGTCCACCCCAAGACAGAGAAAACATTAAGGAAAATATTAGCTGAGAGGTGAAACCATTTCCTATCCTCAGCCCTGAGGCAAAATCTCTACCACTTATCTCCAGTTAAGAGCCATCCCTACAACTCCAGAAGGGATCAAGCTGGACGTCTAACAGAGAGAGAGAAAAAAAAGGGTGAAACTGCACTTACTGGGCTTAACAGACTCCAAAGGGACAAATATTCGAGCCAGAGGTGTATTCTGGGAAGATGGAGATGAAGCCAATGGGCCAGCCTCCCAGGACCACCCTGGAGATGACTTAGTACCTGGTGGCACTTCCTTGGGGATACTTTTCTGTGGAATATAATTCCTGCAGAGAAATAAAAAAATATCAAGACTAGCACGAATTTCAGGAATCTGTGACTAGGCTTTCTGATGAACAAGATAAGAAAGGGGAAAAGTATACATATACATATGTATATGCATATGTAAGTGAGTATGTGTATATTTTAGAAGTATATGATTTTAGACAAGTAATTTAACCTATGCCTCAGTTTTCTGAGGGTTGTCAGAATTAAATGAGCAAACATCTAAAATGCACTTAGTGGAATGTGTGATGTAATAAGGAGCCAATTAACAAGAGCTATTAATAAGGTAACTAATGGAGCTGTCAGGCAGACTCTGATGACACACTCACTCAGCCAGGGTCAGTTTCCCACATGTGATCACCAGAGGGACAGGAACCAGGAAGATGGTAACACAGACTGCAGGCACCACACCATTCATACTTCTTTATGATTTTGTCCATTTGCAATACAAACTGAAAACATTTTTGGACAGTAGTAATCCACCAAAATCAGAATTATTTTTTGTGGAGTTATTAGAGAGTGAACTGGAAAGGAACCCCTCTAGATGTGGTAGGTACAGCCTCCCAGCACATCCCTGACACCAAGGTCCTGTGATCTCTCCACCAGGGTCACAGGCACTCATAGGCAAACTGCTCTAATATTTCCGGAGGCAAAAGGACAAGGTCTCTCGGGGAAACGTGTTCATATTCATAGCTCGGAGCACCTCTACTCTGATGAAACTATACTATAACCACTCCCCCAGGTGCCTCCAAACTGGAAGCTATGGAAAGATCCATAAGAGGGAAATGATTAAATACATGTATGTGTCCATGTATGAATCATTATATAACCACTGGAAAGAATAAGACAGATTTGTATAAACTGACATGCAAATATGTCAAAGATATGATGTGATATGAAAAAATCCACACTGGAGTACAGTTTGTATATTAAGAACCCATTTGTGCCCTACCCGGTTTTGCTCAGTGTTTTGAGCATCGGTCCAGGGACTGAAGGGTCTTGGGCTCGATTCTGGTCAAGGGCACGTACCTCGGTTGCAGGCCTGATCCCCAATTGAGGCGCATGAGGGAGGCAACCAATCGGTGTATCTCTTTCACATTGATATTTCTCTCTCTCTCTCTCTCTCTCTCTTTCCCCCTCCCTCCCTTCCACTCACTTGAAAAGCAATGGAAAAAATATCCTCAGGTGAGGAGTAAAAAACAAACAAAAAGAACCCGTTTGTGTGACAACAATACATTACTACATGTGTAGGAAAAAAGCAAACAAGGAACATTCAACATTATCTTTAGGGGTTGATATTTGGGACATTCCATATTAATTATTTCTCTAGTGATCGAATTTTGCTTAATTTCAAATTATATCATAATCAGAAGAAAATCCCTCAACCTACAAACAAAACATTGTCACCCACTGCTGCTGCTGCTGCTGCTTAAACAAACCTCTCCAGAGGCATGGCCACGGCATGTGCTTCTGACTTCAGTCTCCAGGGTCACCCCAGCCCTGGTTCAGTGAGCCCCCCATCCCGCCCCTGCCTACAAGACTCACAGAGGGCCTGGAGGCGGCTGCGGGGACAGGAGGTCCAGCAAGTTTTCTGTTGATGCGCTCTGCCCACTGCTGGGTAATGTGCTGGCAGGAGTCCTCTTTTCCTTACAGCAACTCTGCCCTGCAACCTGCCAAACCAGGAACGGCTAAAATGAGGCCAGGATATGAATGACCACTGGCCACGGTGACACCGAGGCACAGCTCTCCTGACTGCACTGAAGCTGCCGCAGCCCAGACTGAGTACACTGCCTGAGGCACGAGGGAAAGAAAGGGCAAGAGCACATGACTCCGAGGAGAACTCCAGTAAGCAGAGCCTGGGCACTGCTGAGGAGGGTCGAGGCACAAGGAGGAGACAAGGATGTCTTCCTGTGGGGCTTCGTGCCAGGCAGCAGAGCTGAGGAAGAGGCTTTGGCCTCCAAGTCTGTAAGCAGCCCCAGGCTATGCTATAGCCCTCTCTCCTCTGGGCAGCGCTTCCCCCACCTCCCCTCTGCAGCCCCTGGGAAGAGCTTCCTTACCTTGCTGGTAACTGGAGCATCACTGATTCCTGCAGGGAAGGAATAGAGAGAGATGCACACCATTAACTCAAGCTGCCGGGAGGGGGGAGCAGCACCATGCCCACACACCCCTTCCAGAACACTCAGAAAGCCCAGAGTGAAGTGGCCAAAGCCATCCACCTTATCCACAGCAAACCTGAGCTTCCCAGTATGCCCACTGCCGTCAAAAATAGGCACGTTCTGCCCATGGGACCCCGCTTACTCACTCTCCCTGGGAGCCAGGGCCATTCTGTGCCTGCTCCCCAAGCCACCACCCTCACCCAAGGCGGCCAGGTCCTGATGAAGGAGAGATGGTGCCCCAGTCCCAGCCTGCTCAGATCCACTGTCCACCTCCAAGTCAATCAGGCAGTTTCTCATGCAGCCTGTTGGATTCTGAAAGACTAGAAAACAGATTTAGTCAGTCAGAATGAGAGCAGTCTCCACTTAAAGCCTTCCAGCTTCCCTCAGGCCTCTTCCCAGCCAAGACACCATGTCACCCCATCCTCAACACGCCCCCAGCACCTTCCACTTCAGGTGGAGGGCTGGGCAGACAGCCTGCGCTGGCGCCTAGAATGAGAGAGCCAGGGGACTGCCTTCCCCCCAGCAGCCAGAGGCCTCCTCTGATGGGCCATTCTGCCTGGACATAGCATAGCTGGCTTCTCCAGCTCAGAGCACAAGGCTCCTGGCCAAGCGAACCAGGTTAACCTGCAGTGCTTGATAAAAACCCAAACACCCAGGCCTGGCGCTAAGCAATCCTGACTTGCAAGGTTCAAGTCAGGGACCTAGGGATCTGCATTTTAATCAGCAGTGAGATGATTCTGATGCAGCTAGCTGGCCTCAGGAGCCACTGAAGATCTTTTTTTGGGTCTCCAGCTCCCATAAGCAAGCAGGCATGAGAAGAGGAATCTAAACCTGGGCGCAACACAGCTACCTGCTTCTGTTTATAGCTAAAGCTGCGGTCCAGCCTGCCAGTCACCCCATCATGACACAGGTGGTGGCTCTCACAGGAAAGTGAGTGAAAGAGGGCAAGTTTCTTATTTCCACAGCATAATCCAGGATATTCTGAGGATCATCTCTTTTCTGGGATTTGCAGGCTGCCCCAAGGCAGAGGGCATGGAGAGGCTCTCTGCACATACCTCTGGAGACAGGTATTTCTCCTACTGTGCTGGTCACTGTATTCCCAAAGATGACACGGCCCTCCATCACCTGCTTGTACAGCAGAACTCCCTGGGTGAGGAGGTCATTTGCCTGAAGAATCTCCGCTGAAGAACGAGAGAAAAATCAGAGTCCCCAGGTGCGCTACCAACAACCTTAGTCCTTTTTAAGCCACTCCACAATGCAGCTGCCACAGGGCTCGGCCAGATTCAGTCCAGCCATGCCCCACCCCCAAGCACATGATTAGGCCCCTCTATCAGATCTAGGGACTCAAACCCTGGACCCCAACACTTTCAGTTCTCAGGATAAGAGTACGAACCAAATGTGTTCACCTTCTATGCCTGCTCTATCCACATGATAGCCAACGGCTGAAATATGGCTCCATCAACTAAGGAACTAAAACTTTAATTAATCTAAAATTAAAACAGAAAACCATTTTATCAACGTGGATGTGACTATTAAAAGAATTTTTTGGCCCAGCCAGGCGTGGCTCAGCGGTAGAGTGTCGACCTGGGATCCAAGAGACCGGGGTTCGATTCCTGGTCAGGGCACATGCCCGGGTTGCGGGCTCGATCAATGACTCTCTCATCATTGATGTTTCTATCTCTCTTTCTCCCTCTCCTTTCCTCTCCCTGAAATCAATAAAGATATATTTAAAAAAAAAAAAAAAAAAAGGAATTTTTTGGTACTTTCAGTTACTGAAAAGCTTGTAAGTATGTAGGGAAAAAATTGGTACATGAATTTTTACCCTTATAAAATCTAAATATAGATCAAGCATTCTTGATGAAAATTTAATGTCCAAATTAAAATGTTCTGAAAGTATAAAATAAGCCTGGATTTCAAAAACTACACAAGCCTCTCATGGTCTAGTTTACCTGTAAAAAAACCTCTCCCAGGAGAGAGAAACAAAAGAGCAAAGGGCCAAAGGCTATGCAGGCCAAAGTGCCAGAAGATTACTTCTTAGGCGTGACTGACCAATTACTTCTTGTCAACAACCAGACCCCGTGGGCCTCTTGACCACCACCTATGAAGTACCTCTGTTCCCTCTGTCCCACCCCAATTGATCCTGAATCTGATCAAGCCCCTGGATCCAACTGATAAGGAAACTCAGGAATAGAGAATCATGCTAAACACCATGGGGATGACATTAGAAAACAGAGACCAAGAGAAACTCTGCATGTCAAAGGACATGCTGTTCATGCACAAAAATAAGGACCGAATGGGGGCTTCTATCCATTAAGACTTAACAAATATCCACTGCCCGGATGGTGTGGCTCAGTGGACTGAGTGTCCTCCCGTGCACCAATAGGTGACTGGATCAACTGCCCATCAGGGCACAGGCCCAGGTTGTGGGTTTGATCCCTGGGTACAGGGTGTGTAGGAGGCAGCCAATCCATGTTTCTCTCTCATGGATGTTTCTCTCTCTCTCTCCCGCTCTCCCTTCTTCTCTGAAATCAATAAAAACATATTTTTTTTAAAAAGAAAAAAGAATTATCAACCAATTTCAAATTATGGTTTTTCTTTTGAGTTTGGTTTAAGGGGGGCTGGTGTTGCTCAGTGGTTGAGTGTTGACCTATGAATCAGGAGGTCACCAGTTCTATACCTGTCAGGGCACATGCCCAGGTTGTAGGCTTGATCCCCAGTAGGAGGCATGCAGGAGGCAGCCAATCAATGACTCTCATCATTGATGTTTCTATCTCTCTCGCCCTCTCCCTTCCTCTCTCTGAAATCAACAAAAACATATTAAAACAATTAAAAAATAGAAAATAAATTTAAAAAAATTAAAAAGAAGGGGGCAAACAGTAGCAAGCAATGGTTAAAGAGGGAAATGCCAGGGAACGCTGAACACTGAATGAATGTTTAATTACTTTGAAATGTCTGGAATTTGCTTCAAAATAGAATGGGAGGTGAGAGGGAGAGAGTGGTACAGAAAAAACAAGGTCAAAAGATTGGTCATGAGTTGGTCACTGTCAATAGGTGAAGAGTACGTAAGATTTATTCTACTGTTCCCCTTTCTGAAGTGTTTAGAGATTTTCAATAAAAGACAGAATGTTTTAATACCCATGTTAAGGTATTAAAATTCTCCGCTCTCCTGCCTTGGCCAGTGTGGCTCAATTGGTTGGAGCATCGTCCCGTACATCCAAAGGTTTAGGGTTTTATTCCCAGTCAGGAAACACACCTAGGTTGTGGGTTCGATCCCCAGCTGGGTTGAGCGTATGTGTAGGAAGGCAACGGACTGATATTTCTCACTCACATCAATGTTTCTCTCTCTCCCACCTTCCTCTCTCTCTAAAGTCAATAAGCAGGTCCTTGGATGAGGACCTAAAAAAAATTCTCCACTTTCCCTACCTCTGACTCCTTAGGTTACCTGCCCGGCCCTTGAAGGGGCTCAGGTTGGGGGAACCTACAAGATGACGACTGGAAGCTGTTTAAGGGCCTCTGTGGGTGGTCCAGCCTTTCTTCAGCCATCAGCACTATCTCCTCTCTCTTCTCCCACCCTCAGCCCCTTCTACATGGTGACTGTCCTCCCCTTCCTATGCTTTCAGACCAGCTGCTGATTTCTCGCTTAAGGCTAGATTCTTCTGGAAATCAGTTCTAAATCAACTTAGGCCGTGCCCTTCCTGAGCCCATCACCATAAACCCTAAAGTCCATTCTGCCTTGTTCCTGGCACCACAGAGGCACAATGGGAAGGAGCATGCCAGCTTTGCACCTGGCTGCTTCCTGGGCCGAGAGGAAGAGAACGTTACCTAGAGCGTCGTCATCGTCAATGGTGTCACTCGCCAGCCGGAACAGGGTGGGCCGCAGCTTCTCACACCTCTCATACACAACCTGGGAAACAAAGCTCAGTTCACCACACCCAGGACCCACAGGAAGGCCCAGGGTCTTCGTTAGCACGCAGCAGAGTCTGGGTCTCAGGAGTTCTCCTTGATCAGCCCGAAATTCTTGACTGCAAGCTTGAAGTAACAGGGCAGCTACAGTGTGAGAAATAGTTCAGGCCACTACTGTATGGGAGTTGTTTAATATAATAGTTAAAAAGGTCACCCAGCCAGGCATGGCTCAGCGGTTGAGTGTCGACCTAAGATCCAGGCAATCAGGGTTCAATTCCCAGTCAGGCACATGCCCGGTTGCAGGCTCGATCCCCAGTCAGGGGCGTGCAGGGGGCAGCCGATCAATGACTCTCTCATCGCTGATGTTTCTACCTCTCTCTCTCTCTCTCCCCTCTTTCCTCTCTCTGAAATCAATAAAAATATATTTAAAAAAATAAAAATAAAAAAAACTGAAATGTGACAAGACCTTAGCTCAACCCTGGCTGGGTAGCTCAGCTGGTTAGAGCGTTGTCCCGATACACTAAGGATGTGGGTTCGACCTCCGGGGTCAGGACACATACAATAATCAACCAACGAGTGCATAAGAACATCAAATCAATTTTTCTCTGTTTCTCTCTCTAAATCAATCAATAATTTTTTTTTTTTAAAAGACTTTAGTTCAGAAAAAACCCACTACGTCAGTGTACAGCATTCTCTTCTTCAAGCTCCCTTCTCTTGCTCCCCCTAGAACGGTTTTGCAATGGATGACCCCCCCGATGGAAGCCTGCAGTGACTCCCCATCCAACTGCTGTCCAGTGCCAGGATTCCCTTTACAGCAACACTCCCATGACTCCCACCACAGGCTCTCCTGGAACTACATCTCATCCCTCTACCCCCACCTGGGAAATCTCATCTCGATCACCACAGGGACAGTGCTCCAGACAACATCACCATCCACATTGCTGAAGGGACACTGATTCTGCACATCTCAAGTTTCCTTCCCTGCAGGGGAGCTCAACTAACTAAGCTAACACTCTAGCCCTCCCCCCAGTGCTGGTGAAATAACATATCTGGAAGGGGGCTCTGGAGAGGAAGCAGAAAGGAGCCCCTTCCTCCCACTTTGCTTTTGATTCTACCTGCTATACGGAAACCCACATTCGGACCTGCTCCTACCTGCTATAAGTATTAAAGAAGGAACCCCTAGTGGAAAGGACACAGTAAACATGCCTGGTTCTAGGGTTCAGTATCAGGAAGCCACTGGCCAAAATTTATTTGCTACATTTCCAACATCAGCTTTATCCATTATAAAGATGAACTTTGGTTTCCAACTGTGTCTCTCTTACCTTGTACCTGGTTATTATCTTGCCTGGGGAAAAACTGCTATTTTTTCAAGCATTTTTTAAAAAGTATGTTTTTATTGATTTGAGAGAAAGAGGGAGAGAGAGAGAGAGAAACATCAATGTGAGAAAGAAACATAGATCGGCTGCCCCCAGAACGCCCCAAATGGGGAACGAACCCGCAACCCAGACATGTGCTTGATGGGGAAATAAAGGCACAACGCCCAACTGAGCCACACGGGCCAGGGTAAAACTGTTCTATCTAAAAGCCCAACATGCTGATCCTCCTGAGGGGCTCTGGTGTAACTGAGGCAGGTTAGTAAAAACCAGGAAAATTCCCTGGCAGGTAGAATGAGGAAACTGAGACAAATGGCTGAGCAAACGGCTGAGTAATTAACAGCCAGCTAATAAACCACAAGACCCTATCCTTCCTAAACAAAAATACCTAAGAGAAGATGGTTTAAATCACCATAGCCAGGGATCCAGTAAGATCCAAACTAAGGCAAGATGGAGGAAAAATGACCAGAGAGTGACCCCAGGCCCCATTATATGCTCATTTTAATACATCAGCATCCTAAGCATCACACCTGAAACCTAATGAATATTACTGAGATCCTCCCTGGGACCTGCCCTATAATTGCCCTACAGAAAAGAGAGAAAACCCTCAGGACAGAGATCACCAGCCTGGGCTCTTTGAGCACTCCACACCTCCTTCCTCAGGCACCTCTTTCCTCAGGTGTGGACCTTTGAGGGTCGTCATGAGACTTGCAACCAGGGAGCAGTGGGGAGCAGCAGCTGGTCCCGGGCTCACCCCTAATCCTGTCTCCAAGGCCCTTCTTTTGCTCACTGTCCTAAGCTTTAATAAACTTTCACTTCCACCTGAACTCGTCTTGAATTTTTTTCTGCACGAGCCAAGAGCTTGCAGGTGGCCTGGCACACAAAAAGGGCAGGGCTAGCCCCCAGTAACACAACCTCACCATGGGAGATTGGCTTTGGAGTGTCTGCCTGGCCCAAACCCCCAACCCTCCTGAGTGCAGTCTCCTCCAGCAACAGCAAAGACCAGCACATTCCTCTCTAGATCTCTGCCCAATCCCAGTGGCTGTTCACTGACCCAGGCAGGTACATGAGCCACACTGGCCAAACAGATTCTCTCTCAGGAGTTGGTATTGGGAAAGACAAGCTTGTTTCTGCTAGCTTTGCGAAATGGTAGGGCAGGTAAACCACGTGAAGGGTCTCTTCTATGCAGAGAAGCATAAAAAGCCAGAATGCAGACAGAAGCTGGATGCAGCCTACAAAAAGAGGCAGAGAGCAGAGCTCCAGAGAGACTAAGAATGGCTGACTCAGACATTTCAGTGCCACTATCCCCTGCCTGCTACACCAGGGGCTGGTGTGTCTTAGATAGGACACCTGAGCACCAGCAAAAATAGAAAAAAAATAGACAAATTGAACTTGAAAATTAAAACCTTTTGCATGTCCAGTGTGGCTCAGTTGGTTGGGTATCAACTGAACCTTTTGGTTCCCTGCTCCAAAAGGTTGCTGCCGGTTTAATTCCTGTCAGGGCACATGCCAGGTTTGCAGGCCCGATCCCCAGTAGAGGCGTGCAGGAGGCAGCCGATCGGTCATTGATGTTTCTCTCTCTCTCTCTCTCTCTCTCTCTCTCTCTCTCTCTCTCTCTCTCCTCCCCCTCCCCCTCCCTCTCCCCCTCTCCCTTCCTCTGTCTGAAATCAATAAAAAACATTTAAAAAAAAAGAATTCTTGACTGTGCCCTAGCCAGGTGGCTCAATTGGTTGGAGTGTCACCCATGTGCCAAAGGTTGTGGGTTCGATTCCCAGTCAGGGCACATACCTACATTGTGGGTTTGATCTCCGGTCGGGGCACATAAAAGAGGTTACCAAGCAATGCTTCTCTCTCTAAAAAAAAATTTAAAAAAATATGTCCTCAGGTGAGAAAAAAAAATAAAATTCTTGATTGGGACGATGACTGCACAGATGGACACGTCAACACATAGCAAACACACTGTAAATGTGTGCAATTTCTAGTATGTCGGTTATACTCAGCTACTCCTGTCTTTTTTACTTCTTTACTTATTACATTTAGAGACGAGTACCTGCAGGGCCTCCTGGTCTGGTGGGGCCTGCCCTGGCCTGCGGTACCTGCTCAGCATTTCCTGCAGCACCTTCACGTGGCTCCGCACTTCCTCCACGGCACTGACTCTCTTGGACACCTTCTCTGATTTCTCCTGCTCCTTTGGGAGAAAGAGCATAGCAATGAGAGAGCAGAAGCCCTGGATAAAGCCTGAACAGGGGGTGGGAAGGGGGTACTGCACTGGGGAGAGCTCAGGGAAGTCACTCAACACGGACTGGATGGAGTGCTCACTCAGCGGGTGAGGAGAGCCCTCAAAGCCCAGGGTTTCCGGGGAAGACAATGCAGCTGGGGGACTGGCGATCCACTACTTTGTACCACCAGCCTTAATCCTCTGAAAAACAGATTCCCAAACCTGGACTCTATCCATGCAATACCTGTGACCAGGACAGAAAATAGTGTCTGTGAACCACTTTGTGCTACTGGGCAGAAGTACCTGGAAAGCACATAGTGTGGTCCCTGCAGCCCTCAAGGAGCTGCGCATGGCTGTTCCCCAGCCCAGATTAGGAGGCCATCCACTCCCCCAGATAGCTGTGCATTGACACCCTCCTCACACACACACCCCCACAGACACTGTGCAGCCCCTGTCCAAGGCTGGTTCTGCAGAACGCAGTGGGAAAATGCCCACCTCCTTGACCAAACTCTTGATCAGTCGGTTTGCAGCCTGCAGATCCTCAGGGTGGCTGCTCCTCAGAAGCCTTGTCAGAAGCTGCAGGTGAACAAGAAGAGTAGGTGAAACTATTCCACTCAGTGTCCAATGGCCAGTGTGTGGCATCAGCTGACACTCACAGGAGCTCGTACATTTCACATGCATTATCCGAGCAAATCTGAGCACTCACACTATGATGTAAGTACTACCACTGTCTCCACAGACCACTCGTTTCAGTGGGGTAAGTAGGTGGAGGATCATATCCCGCAGGAGACATTTGGAAAAGTCTGGAGACGCTCTGATTGTCACAATTGGGGTGCTACTGGATCTAGTGGGTGGAGGCCAGGGGTGCTGCAAACATCCTACAAATGCACAGGCAGCCCCAACAGGAAAACTAGCTTGCCCAAATGTCAACAGTGGGGAGTTGTCCTGGACCCTGGACTCTATGATGTGACAGGGCTTGGCAATCTTGTTCACTTTATTTCCAATGCCCAGCAGAATGCCTGGCATAGGAGTCACTCAATCTTTGTTGGATGGATGGCAGGAAAGATGAGGATACTGAGCCCCAGAGAGTGTTAGCAGCTTTCCCAAGCTTCTGTCTTTTTCAGAAGTCCATGTCCTACCTTCTCCCTTGCTCCTTCCACCCTCTGCAATTGTTAGAAACCAGCAGGAGAGGAACCAGAGAAAAAGTCAGCTCAAAACCTAGCATAGCCCTGCTTGTCTGCCCCCAGGTATGCCATGGCCACTGAACATCTGGGGCCAAGGAAAGGAAGGCACAGTTGGAAGGCAATGGGTACTACAGAGAGACACATGTACAGCCTGGAGCTCTGGTACTGCACTAACCAGACGTGTGAGTGACCAAGACCAGGAATGACCCAAAGCACTGCCACCACTCATGCTCTAGGGCAATCCCAGGTCCTGGCCTGGGTTTTGACTACCTTCATTCCCCTCACTGATGTCTGAGGACGTTGGGAGACAGAAGGGAAATGGATAGGACCAGGCTTACCGACATTAAAAAGAGTTGAGCCAACAGATGACGAATTCTTTCCCATGACCGACCATCCATACCACAGAAAACACACAACCCTTATGCTACCTCACTCGCAAAAACCTGCTCCAGAGAGCTAACTCCCTCACACGTTCTCTCACACTTTGGTTCAGCACTCAGAAGACACCTCAAGGGACACCGGAAGGGAGTTCCTGCAAGAAGGGGTCTGATTGGATTCCAGGTAGGCCACCAAGGTCAAGGAAAAACTACTTACCTTTGACTTTTCTTCATCGGCATCAAAGATGGAGCTCCTGGGCCAGGGAGAAGGTGGGGGCAAGATTTTATCCACTGGGAGCTTTGGGTCTTGCTTTATGATTCCTAGAACATGCAATTCATGAAGTGAAGACACTAATTTCATCAGGATCCCGTGCAAACCCTGGTTCCTGATGTCCAGCTAGGAAAACAATGTCAATTGCCTTAACAGATACACTCAGGATGCAATCTGCAGCCTCCCTCCAGAGAACCCAGGGAACCAGCACCAAGACATCAGAGCCGACTAAGTCAGAGCAAACCAGAGCCTATGGCTAGGTTCTGCAGGCTCTACGCTATAAAAATACTGATCACTTTATGCAGGTACCTACCTCCCAGGGTCCAAAAAGTACAGCGGGATCCCTGATACTCCTAAAACATTGAGTATGTGACCAGGAAAACAGTCCCTCCTGAATCCAGTTCCTAACTCTACAGATCACAAGGAAGAGGGAGCATGGACTCCCCACTCCCACACAGGACACAGAAAGGCATGGGCAGTATATAAACTCACGACTTTGCAAGAGAACATACAACCTCTGAGGGAACAGGCTCTCCTCCTCCAGGGCTGTCGGTGTCAGTGTCTAGCTGTCTCTACGTCCTCAGACCAGGGACAGTGCCTGCCTAAGACTGAGGCCTAGTCAGAGCAAAGATGGAGACACCACCACTGAGTAACAAGAAATAATGGCCTACCTCCTGTCAGGAAAGGCAAGGGAGTAAGACCCTCTCTGAGGTACTGAGTAAAGGAAGACCTCAGTACCTAAGGTGGAGCAGATATTGAGAAAAATTCCAGCAAATCAGCCCCTACCCTAAACACTAGCTAACACTGGAGGGATCTGAAGTCTGGTGAGGGAGGGTAACCACAGCAATAGCAATCTCAACCCAGCTAGCTCTGCCCACCAGAAGGAAAGGTGTGCCCACTACCAGATATTGAAAATTACTTGTCTCCGTCTCCACTGTCCAGTTTTCAGCAATAAATTACAAAGCACACAAAAAAGCAAAAAGGAGTAAGTACTGGGCAAAAGGAAGCACAGTGTAAGTAATGGGAGCCAGACCTTGTTTCTTCAGCATCTGATAGGCATCTCGGATCTTAATGTCTTCTGGAAACCAGACTGTCCAACTAAAGAGTATTTCAATGATTCTTCCTTTAACTTTTTCTGTGGTCCAGGACCCTAGGTACTGAAAATAACCAGGAAAGAGAATTACAGAGTTGGAAGGGACTTAGTAGAGCACCAGCCGAGAGAAACGCTGTTGAGGCCCAGAGAGAGCTGCCCTAGGCTGGTTGAGAACTGAGGCATGCCAGAAGTCGAATCGCCTGGCACAAGGGGTCAATCTCCAGCACAGCTAAAATTAAAACCCACCATATGTGGTCTAAGTTAGAGCCACTGGGGACACTCATTTTTTGACTGGAGCAAGCGTGGAATAATAAAAGAATACATTTGGTCTTTGTCTCCAGTTCCAGGCACAGTGCTTCAAACACTCTTGGAATTTCCTGACTGACAGGATTCTTTATTCACAATGAGCCCCCTTGGACCATACCTGAGTTTAAGCTTATCCCGGGGGGGGGGGGGGGGGGGGGGGGGGAGCACTTAGTTTCAAGGGAGGAGTTGACTATGCCAGAAAGACCAACCATGTGATTGGAGGGTTGGAACTATCAGCCTCATTCAACCCCCAGAGGGGAAGAGGGGCTGGAGAGTGAGTTCAATCACATGGCCAGAAATTCAATCAATCATGCCTGCATACTAGAACCCCAGGTAAAAACTCTGAAACAAGGTTCACAGAGCTTCCTGATTGAATGCATGGATGTGCTAGGAGGGTGCGGTGCCTGGATACCATAAGGAAAGGCATGCAAGCTCTGCTCCCCTTCCCCCCAAGACCCTGGCCTAGGTATCTCTTCCATTTGTATCCTTTATAATAACAACAACACAGTGCTTTCCTGTGGTGAATTACAGAACCTTGTGGAGGTGGTCATGGGAAACCCCCAATGTGTAGTCGGTCAGGCAGAAGAGCAAGGAGATGAATAGCTGGTGTCTAAATTAGGCATCGTCTAGATATGTCTAAGGCCTGAACAGGTAGGGTCTGCACTAACTCTGGGTAGTGTCAGAACTGAACTAAATTAAACTGTAGGACACACAGTTGGTATCAGAGAACTGTTGTTGGGAAGCAACAAGAAAAGGCTCCATCCATGTCAGTTACCTGAGAATGACAGAGCTCAGACAGGTGCCAGGAGGAAAGGTGCAGAGGACAAGGCAAGAAATGGTATGAAAAAAAAAAAGAAATGGTATGAAACTAAAAGCCATACCTGACATATCTCTTTTTAAAAAAAATATGTTTTTATTTCTTTTTAGAGAGAGGGGCAGAGAAGGATAGAGAAACATCAATATGAGAGAGAAACATTGATTGGCTGCCTCCTACATGCCCCGCCCCGCCGGACTGGGAACGGAGCCTAAAACCTGGGTGTGTGCCCTGACCAGGAATTGAACCAGTGACCTCTTAGTGCATGGGAAACGCTCAACCACTGGCCAACACCGGCTGGGCTACACCTGGCATCTCTTGCTATCTATTAGGAAACCTGTGCTCCAAGCTAGAGTTCCTCTCCCCTTCTAGGCCGCCCATCCACAAGGCCATCAATCAATCAATAAATAAATAAATAAATAAATTTTAATTGACTTTAGAGAGAGAAGAGGGAAAGAGAGAGAAACATCGATCTGTTGCCTTCCCCAACCTGGACTGAACCTGCAACCCAGCTATGTGCCCTGACCAAGAATCGAACTGGCAATGTTTTGGTGCACAGGACGACGCTAAACCAACCAAGCCACTCAGGCTGGGCCACAGGCCAATTTTAAAGGGAGAATCATTTAATGATGCTAACAATGGAGGACAGGAATCAGCAAGGTTGTCCTAGACCTTGGAGAAGAAAGCTGTCCCATACAGGGCCTCCTCTCTTGACTCCCTCACAAGCCTGAGACAGGCTGCAGTGTCTGTCCAGGAACAGGCCTGCCTCTGGACACAAGCAGGTGGCATGAGTCTGAAGGCTGGGCCAGGCGCAGTACAGTAAGCAGGGCCAAGACCAGGGCACTCACCTTTGGGGATAGCACTTTGATCAGCTCATTCAGGAAGCGGAACTTGGCCACCTCACTATGGAACTTCTCTCCGCAGTGGTTCACACACATCTCCAGCACCTGCACAGACACAGGACTCCCACAAGAATGAGAAAACCACTGGCTCCAGGCTCGCCTGAAATCTGAGCATTTGCTGGAACCAGAGCTAGTGTTTACTCAGGTCTATGAGGACACTGGAGTTTGGGAGAAAGGGTAACATTTTCAGATTTTTTAAAAGCACCTATTTGATCTTGCTGTATCTGACAGGTTTGTGCCCAGCAAACAGCTCAGTGGGCTGTGTACCCTGAGGTCACCCAACCTTTTAAGAAGAACCTTTGGGCAGGTGAATCCCTCCTTCTCAGAGGTGACATCCAGTATGTAAGGCCCACGAAATGCTAAGCCACAAGTCCCCAGCAGGAAGTTCTAGCAACTATGGGCCCAAACTCACGGCTGGCAATTGTCAGCCAAGGCTACACTGCAGTCACCCTCTACTGACTGAGCGAGTGCTCTGTAGAATTCTGGTCCTCACTCAATGGCTCACTCACTGTGTCACCAGTCTGGCCCTGTAGGACTTAATTTGTCAGCTCTGGTCTATAAAGAACTAAGGAAATAAAACCTTTTTCTTCCTCCCAAAGCAGGCTCGGCACAGCTCTCCAGAAGCAGACCTAGGATGGGCAATCGGAGCCCAGCCTCTCTGAGGCCAGTAAGGATGCTCCTCTGAGGCTCCCTGCCACACCAAAATGGGAGTAGGTCCAGCTCTCTCTGGCTCAGGGCAGAAGTAAGGCTAAAGGCCAAACTCACCGTTAAGGCATAAAGAGCTTCTTTCTCTTGTGGAGATTGGATCTTGTGGGCCAGCAGCCAGGGCGCATGGGTTGGGCTAAGAGAAAACAAAGACACTGGGCTCTGGGTGGACAATCTGGCTAAGCATGCTCCATAAAGCCACCTCCCGTCCAGGAGTTCGGTCCCACAGAAGAGGTGGAATGTGACTGGCACACAGCCCATGCACAAGCCTCTGAAGGGTTCCAACCCCCACCTACCCTTCCTCCAGCTACTGCTGTCCAGACACACCAACCTCCCCAGCCCACCCACTTCAAAGCTCCAAGCTGAGCAGTCAGGCCCAGGCCTATGGTAGCCGGGTCATGAGTAGCACAGACCTCGTCTGTTGTCCAATAAACACTAGACAATATGATCAAACTGTCTGCCCATTTCCAAATGCTAAATAGTCAGAAATACTCAGATTAAACATCTGGATTCTTCAGCTCCTATCCAGGTGCTTTGGAAACAGAATTCAACACAATCTTGCCCTTTTCCTCATTCTTCTAAAGAAAGGTTACATTTAAATTATGGCGAGTACACCAAGCTCTTTCACACTGCTACCTTCTATCCATAACATTCAGGTCTCCTGAGTACGAGTGTTTCTTAATGCCATTTAAAAATTTTTTAAATAACTGCCAGTTACAAACTCACTATTCATTTGTTTAAAAAAACAAAACATGTGAATGAGCTATCTCTAAAAAAAATGTTCTCAGTAAATTGTGGAGAAGAAAAAAGAAAGCCTAACTGTTGTAACAGTCCCAAGACAAAATGGCATGCACTTGATTTGAGGGGCCCCAGAGTCCAGTGTGAAGGTCACCTTACCCATTGGGATCAGTGTTCACCTGGTCACAGAAATTCTGGATAGCTGACCAATCCTGTTCTGACATGCTTGGGTCTGTGGCTTTATCTGTCAAATTAATAAAAGATAAAATTACAGAAAGCATAATAAAAAGAAACATACATTTCTTCCCCCTAAAATAAATATGACAGCCAAGGGCTATGACATCACACCTCTAGGGGATCAGACCCAACAGGCAACAGCCGAAAGAGACAGGACATACCTGTGCTGTTGCCACCGCAGGCAGTGGCCAGCACTGACACAGCCTCAGTGAGTATTTGCAGACAAGCTATTGACCTGAAAGGGGTTACATTTCTGGTGTAGGGGTCAGCCTACGTGGGCCTTCTGCACGTTCCTCAACAGGGAGTCGCTGAGACCACCTTCGTAACACTCCCCTCCTCCCCAATGGCCCTGCAATGAGGACAGTCAGAGGCCAGCACCTGGGAGGCCACTTGTAAATTTCTTAGCTTTGTGACAGAAGGACAGAATATACCGAGGCTCCAAGTGGCTCCACTTGGTCATCTCACCATCCCCTCAAAAGCAACACCCCTAAATCTAAGCCTGGGCTTACTGAAACCCTCCCTGACCGTCCTATATAAGAAGATTCTAAGTGTTGGTGGCTTGTCCAATCTGACCTGACGACATCTCCTCACCTTCGCTCCTCGTAGTGCTGTCCCTCTTAGCTACCATACACATTCCCAGGGACCCAGATCCAACCATACTAGGGTGCCCCACCCAAATACTCATACTTGGGTGAAATCTGAGGACACTGAGCATCGAAGGGCATCAGGGTACAGCCAGGGGCAGGAGATACGTGGAGCAGGTGGATGATTAGAAGCCTGACAGGAGACTGAGGGAGGGGGCAATGCTCGACTCCCTGGAATAAGGGCTTGTATGTATGTTTCCTGGTGCTGGATGGTAGCAGCTTCTCCCTCTCCTCCCACTGCTATTGCCGAGAAAACCTGTCCAGTAGCCCAACAAGGACGCCCACTTGTGTCCCCATCCCCAGACTGAACCAGGTCACATTCTCACACAAAGGAGTCGCTGAGACCATCTACATAACACTCCCCTAATCCCCACTGTCCAGCCCATCCAGGCCTACTAGCCTCTCCAACTAGTAGCTTACTGGTCTGACAGCGAAGCTCTGCAAACAGGCCAATTCTCCGGGTCAGATTTCTGATGAATTGATGTTCAAGGACCATCTGAATTTCCATCTCCTCCCAAAGCCTCCTCCCCTACTGTTCCGGCCCCTACTAATTCTCCTCCCTTCTGATTACTCAAAACTCAGCGGCCGACAAGTTTAACATTTCCTGACTACAGGCACATGTGGAAGTCATATGTCTCCCCAGAGCAACAGTGAGACTTAAAGGACGTGGAATCACCCATATTCCCACCCAGGGGCCACACGTTAAGTGAAAAAGGTGACAAAGGAGAGAGAAAGAATTGATTATCCATTTCCATATACTCCTCCCCACGTTCCTTGAATCCTCTCCACCCTTGAGTCCTGATTCAAACGGTCCTTCTTCATAAAGAAATCCTGGGTCTCTCCCCCACCGCAGAAAGCAGAGCCGGCTCTTCCTCTCTGAAGGCCCACATTCTACCTGCTCCATTTTATGACAGATTGCTAACTCCATCCCTTATGATGCACATGTCCTTGGGCTCTCTGAGCCTGTTTCCTCAACTATAAAGTCAGGAAAATAGTACCCTCCTCATGGGATAGTCATGGGATTTACAGAGGATAGTGTCTAAAGTGATCAGTACAGAGCAAATATTAAGTAATCAATAAAGGATAGCTAATCTTATCCTTTATTATAATACACAGCCTCAGCCTTTCCCCTTAAAAATATGGACATGCCTTATTATATGTATAGGGAATAAAATTCTTAAAGCTAGAAGCCATATATCCCAGCAGAGCTTAGTACAATGCCTTAGCCATAAGCACAACATAAGTTACTCATGAAATAAATTATTTAAAGCAGTGATTATCAGAAAACCTGATTAAGAAGGTGTGAGTCATCTAAAATAATCCCCCACCATTTAAGCTTCAAGAGGTTTCAGTTCACTACAAGGTCAAGGTTGACACCTCAAAGGCATCAGCACTCCACAGGTGATGGACCTAAGGGCAGAGAACAGCAGCAGGCCCAGCTCACCGGAAGTTCCAGCCCCTGGCCTCCAAAGGCCAGGTGAAAAAGACTATCTACAGGCACCAGCTTTTCCAGAGAAAGAAAAAGAAACTTCTGTGAGGCTGTTATGTGCCAAATCCTTTCCCAAGGCCAAGCAAGCTGGAAGATCTACAAAGTGTGAGTGTTTCTTTGTTATTTGTATCATGAGGACTCACTCGAGTTATATTTGCTATAACCCCAAATAACAGCAACAACAGTCACAGCTGCCTTCTTAAAGAGCTTACTGTGAACTGGACACCATGCAGAGCGTTTTCCAATCATGCCTTCTCTTATCCTCAGAACAGTTGAGGTTGGTCCTGTTACTCACCACTTTACAAGTGAAGAAACCTGCCAGGCCACAAAGCTAGAAAACGACAGAAACAATAATTCAGTCCCAGGTCTGCCTGACTCCAGGGCCCAGACATCCCTCACAATAAAGTCTTCAGTTCCTTGATAAAGGTAGGATGTCTTTGAGAACTAGTTTCCCTGACTTTCTTGTCACTAAGTTACCAGCTCCCTAAGGTAGAAGGTCCATCTTACTCACCTTCCAGGACCTATAGCAGTCATTGGCACATTTATTTACTAAATGAGTGAATGATTCATCTTTGCTATGCAGTTTGGCCAGTAGCTGAACATATTGCTGACTCCAGGAGGTGGCCATTCCAGTTCTGAAACAAATGGGTCCCCCAACACGTAATCTCAGGCTGCCCAGATACTTCAGAACCTGGAGGAGCTCCAAAGAACACGGCCCCCAGAGCACAGCAGCTGGGTCTGACTGGGCCAAAGCAACTGTCCAGGTCTGCTGATGCCAATGCTCCAAGGAGTGGCCAGGGGCCTGAGCAGGCATGGGGAGGGAGAAACTCACAGAACCCCTTCGCTGCTTCTCAGGACCATGATAGCCCCATCAGGGCACTGAGAATGGCTACCCCTGGGACCAAGGTGGTTTATTTAGCTGGCACTTGGGCAAGACAAATAACACTACTGCCATAGATTTGTTTAATAAAAGCAAGGTGTGTGGGCATTCCAAGTAGGCTGCAGGATGAGAGGTATTAAGAGAACTGCTGAGCCCTGGCCAGTGTGGCTCAGTTGGTTGAACATCACCCTGTGTACCAGGGATCTCCAGTTTAGTTTCCAGTCAGGGCACATGCCCGGATTGCGGATTTGATCCCTGGTTGGGGTGCGTTCAGGGGGTGGCCCACAGGTATTTCTCACATCGATGTTTCTCTCTTTTCCCTCCTCTCCCTTCCTTTCTCTCTAAACCTCTAAAATCAATTAAAATATACATTTTTAAAAAGAAAGAAAACTGCTGAGAACCCCAACTGTGAGTGAAATGGCTCATCCTAGAGTAACTAATTCAGAAGCAAAATCATCTCCCACCAGCTGCCACCCAAATGCCAGGGGCATGCCTCCACCCACTAGGAGCAGCCTGTGCTATAGGGGAGCCCTGAGGCTGCGGGACAGCAGTCACCTTAAGGAGCATTTGGAATTCAATCCATCAACAGTTCATTGCACTGCACAGCCGGGGACCCTTCTGCAGGAGGTGCACGCTGACTCCTCCAGTCCAGCAGTCATTCAACACGCACATGCTGAAAGCCCAAGACCCACCACAGGTATATTCCATGCTGGGCTCCATGATAAGAGAATGGGCTCCATGATAAGAGGAGAAGCTCCAAGAATATAAAGAGATTGTAATCCAGACACTCCTGATCCCCAAAGGAGGCATAAAAGTGAGGCTGGAAAAAAGGCAGGGCTCACCACCTGGGAGTAGGTCCAGCTGGAAGGGATTCACTTAGCACCAACTTTAAGGTACTGCCTCCCTGACCGAACTACCAGGGCTAGCTAGAATTCCAGAGACCCAGAGGGCCCGGTCTGCTTTAATAGCAGGAGACTGTAAACAACCTAAGATGTTCACTACCAGGGACTGGTTAGTCAAGCCATAGTACACCCACACAATGGGGTGTCTGGGGCTTTTCAGTAACAGGAATTCGGCAGTTACATATGCAGTCATGTGAAACACTGACCAAAATAACCCATGTGAGAGGGAAGCTCTAGAATGCACACAAGTTGCTATATTTTTAAATTGTGAGCTTCCTGATGATCCTTTGGGAAACTATTCCTTCCCAATTCTAGGTTTTCCTTTTTTTGGTAATCCTATGAGTTCATTTTCTGTCACTCACAACTAAAAAGACTAATGATAATAATAGCTAACATTCCTGTGTGCCAGGCACTACTCTAAGTGCTTCATATATATTAATTCCTTTGATCCTTATGACCCTAAGAGGGACATGTTTTTACTAGACGTGTATCACGGATACACAGCTGCCTTGCTCGATGAGGCAAGGTCTGTCAGGGACCAGAGCTCAGCAGTCCTTAGGCCAATCTAAAGTGACTTCCTCCTCCATCCAGCCTAGATTTATAGTGCATTCCGTCAACAATACTGCTGTCCTTGCCTTTTCAACCTTACACCCTCCCAGACCCCCTTCCACTGTACCACCCCCAGTGCCCCACCCCCACCTCCCAGCAAATCTGGTTTAACCTTAGTTTACCTTCTCTGCTCCTACTAGGTGGGGTGTGGGAGGAATCAAGTGATCCTGCCTCTCTCCCCAAAGGGACATCTGACAATGTCTGGAGACATTTTTGGTTGACTGAAAAAAGGGTGTGTGTTATTAGTATCTAGTGGGTAGAGACCAGGGATTCCACTGAACAGCTATAATGCACAGGACAGGCCCCCACAACACAGTATATAAGGCCCAAAATATCAGCAGCACTGAAACTGAGAAGCCTTGTTCCCAAGTGTCCAGGTGGGCCCCCTCTGGTTCTCTCATTAGCCACTCCCAGACATCCTCACCTTCCTCAAACCTGCTCAGCCCCTAACACTCACTGGGGGCTGGGAATGGGGGTGTTACTGACAAACTTATTTGCGTGTGCAATCATCTTTCTCTTTCCCCAGATACTGAGAAAAACAAAAGGTGCCCGTCCTATCTGTGTCACCCCTTCTGCTCTAGCATCTCTGCAATGGCTTAAACATCGTACCTAGAATTCAGGAGAAAGTTTCCCCAAAGGAACATCAAGTAGAGAGGGGCTCACTGGTGCCTCTCTCCTTTACATCTGAATTCCCTCTGGCTACCCTCTCCCCTCCATTTCATATTCAAACACCATTTAAAAAGGGTGGGAGGCTCGTGGACAGAGGCTATACCTCCCCACAAATTAATTCTGCCTGGCCTACAAACTTCATATTTCAAAGTAGGTGTCAGCTTTTCTTTTTTAAAATGCTTTCATTATTTCCCTGGCTGGGGTGCTCATTGATTAGAGCGTTGGGATGAGCACCAAGGGGTTTGGGGTTCGATCCCTGCCCCCAGTCTGGGCATGTGAGGGAGGCAACCAATCAATGTGTCTCTCTCACATCAATGTTTCTCTCTTTCTCTCTCTCTCCCCTCCCTTCTGCCCTTCCACTCTCTCTGAAAAGCAATAGAAAAAATATCCTCTGGTGAGGATTAACAACAAAAAAATGTTTTGGTTATTGATTTTAGAAAGAGAGAAAGGGAGAGGGAGGCAGACAGGGTAAGGGTAGGAGAGGGAGAGTGAGAGAGAGCGAGAAAGGGAGAAGGGGAGAGAGAAACATGGACCTGTTGTTCCACTTATTGATGCATACATTGGTTGACTGTTGTATGTGCCCTGACCAGGGATCAAACCCACAACCTTGGCACACTGGGACAATGCTCCAACCAACTGAGCTACCCGGCCAGGGCATAGTTGCCAGCTTTTAAAAACAGAAGATTTCACATAAAAATGTAGGTCCAGCCCTATCTGAAAAAACAAAAGATGTAACAACTTTGGGACTACACAGGTCTAAAACAGCTAGAGCTGAAGAACTGCCTTGGGCAGTCACTTTCCCTCTTATCTCTTCCACCCATCAGTAGTCAATGAGCGAGTGGACCAGCAGGTCCAGTGGGTCAGCGTCTGCTGTCCTCTAATCCAGCCCACTTGATCTTTTTGCAACTCCAGCCTAAGTCTACTGTTCTCCATCGCCTCCTAATCTACTTTCTGTTCCGACCTTCCACCAGTTCCAGTCCCCACCCCCACCCCCACCCCCATGTCTGCTTCTCCTTCCGCCTTCAGGCTGCTTTTCCTATCTGCTTCTTAAATGTTGAGGTTCTCCATGCGCCCTCTGCAAGTCCTGCCCTTCTTAATATTCACAGCCTCCCTAAACAAGCTCACTGCCAATGAACTGAAGACTCCCAAGCTGACTCCAGCTCTTACCCAATCTGGGGCCGACCAACTACCTAGAGAGCATCTCTCTCACTGTGCCAAAACCACCTCAAACTCCACAATTCAAATGTCTCCTCCCTCCTAAACCAGCTGACAGGTGAAGCATATGTAAGGAACCAGTTACCCCAGCCTGAAACCTGGGATCCACCCCGTTCCTCCAGGTCTCTTGCCTCCATTCTAATGCATCAAGGCTGTTTGTGCCTGCTAATTATTTCTACTCTCCATCCCAAAACCTTTGTCCTACTTGAGCCCCAAAACACTACACCAAAGAGCTTTAAATCTCTTCCTGCTTGAAGTCTCAAGTCCCTAACCAATTCAGCTCCACATGGCTGCAGGGGATGCTTTTAACTGGTGTCCTTGATCACAAACCCTCTGGCTGGAACTCCAACGCCCCTCCCCCCACGTCACGGGATAAATTATCAACTTTCTGCTGCATACAAGCCCCTGGAAGAACTTGCCCCAACTAGCCCTGCAGCCTCTTTTCCAGACTCTTACGCCTTGCACTCCAGCAGCACCGACCTATTCGTTCACAGAATGCTCCAGCCTCCCGTCCCCCAGCTTTTGCACAAGTAGTTCCCCGTCTGAAATGTTGTTGCCTCCACTGTCCACTCAAATGCTACTTCGGCCGAGACGGTCCCCAGAAAAACAAACCAACTCCTACTACCGCCCGTTAAACAAACGCGTCCCCCTGCCCATTATAAACGAGGTGTTGTTACAGGCTTGGACCCACTAAAAACTGTCTTTGCGAGGAGGACCTGCGATAGGCACGCGTGCCCAGCACGAGCAGAGCCAGCGCACGGCGCACATCCCTCACCCTCGCTCTCCCTCTCCCTCGGCGGCCGGACACTACCTCCGCTCCCCGGGCCTGGCGGCGGGCTCACAGGAGGCGACGCTGCACACGAGCAGGCTGCCACTGGGACACCCGCACGGAGAAAAGGACTTGTTTTCACATGAAAGACGGCAGCAGAGCTCCTTCCCAGCTGCCAGGAGCGCAGGCAGCTGCGCGTCTGGCAGGACCGGGTCCCCGGGAGCCTACACGTCCCCGCCTCCGAACACGGCGCACGATGGAAGCCGCCTCCGGGTCTATGCGAGGGTGACCAGCGGCCGAAACCGGCCTCCGGCACAGTGCTGGCGCGAAAGGCTCGGCAACGTCAGCCGTTCGGTGAAGGCTTCCGCTCCGGGACCCGCCCGCGCCCGGGGACCCCGGACCCCTCGACCCAGTCCCCACCCGGCGCGCCTCAGAAGAAAGGCCGCGGGACACGGACGCCAGGCCGCACGTGGGGCGCGGGCCCGCGGCCAGGGCCGGCCGGCTACTCACTGAGCCACAGTTCCAGCGCCGCCGCCCGCCCCGGGGGCCCCTCGGCCGACGGGGCCACCGCCCCCGCCCCTGCTGCCGCCGCCGTTGCCGCCATAGCACCCGCGCAGCCGCCCGGCCCGCGGCCGCCCCAGCGCCAGGCCGCCGCCGACTGGCTCGCACCGGACGCCGACGCGGCAGGCGCGCGCCCGCGCGCCAGGGGCGGGGCCTCGGCGGACACGCCCACCAGTCGGGCCCCGCCCCCGCGCGGACGCTGGGCGGGGCTCTGCCTCCGCGAGGTCCCGGTCCCCAGCCGGGGGTCGAAGCGCGTCCAGCCCGCCTCGCAGGGCCGGGGCGCTGGGGTCCTGCAGAGCCGGCCTGCCGGGTAACACAGGACGCGCCCCCTTAGATTTGAATTTCGGATGAGGAATCGTTCTTTCAGCACTGCTATTCTGGAGGGCTTTCCTGAGCACCTTCTCTAGGGCATGCCCGCTCCCCTCCGTACCCGCTTTATTTTCTCCGGAACACACTACACTATCAACTAGATGTTTACTTATCTTGTTAAAGGATAATCCCTCCCAAAAAGTCATAGTTCTCATACATTATGAAATTAACACATGTGAAATATTTTAATTAAATGCAGAAACCAAGCTGTTATCCGTTCAAAAGATAAGTCAGACAAAGGGGCAGATATATACAGAATAAAGGAATGTTGCAACAATGCGCAGGTGGACACAAAACAAGCTGCTCTACCAGCAGTGCGGGGTGTTCATCCAGTGGACAGAACTCATTTGCATGTCTCTAGGCAAGAACTGTTTGCCTGGTTGTCAGTTACCTACAACTAAGGAGTTGTGAGACATCTCTGAGACGCGGTGGAATGGCATGCTGTCTAGACCATGCATAATTTTCCTTTGAAGCACAAATCCCCTAGACTCCATTACCTGTTTCACCCCAATAATGTAAGCCGGGACTTTGCTTTGTACACTTTCCTATACCCCCAGTGCCTAGAATGTGACCCTTGCTAGGCATCCAGGGCTTTCTGCCCTGGTGAGTTTCTGTACCTGGCCCATTTTCCCTGCTCTGCTCATTTCTAACATAGTTGGTGTTAAGGAAGTGGTTCAAGAGTTCAGGGTATCAGTTGGGTGCATGGACTTTGGTTTCAGATAGACCTGCCTTGTCACCCCTGTGGCCTTCCTATGTCCCCTCTTGTGTGCTTGCACAGCCCTTCCTGCAAAGTTCTCCTCTGCTTTCCACTTACGTTGTATGGGCCATGAACTGGCTCTCATTCCTGGATGGTGAGCTTTCAGTGATAGAGTAGGCAGTCAGACAGACCTGAGCGGAGTAGGAAGGAGAGGCCAGGTACAGGTCACCAGGGTGGCAAGCTCGGCTGCCTAGCAAGGGGCAAAACGGGGAAAACAAGTATTGCAGGTGACCTTTTGTGCCCTAGCATAAAGTTGGTCATGTGGTTCAGACCCCCCAACCTTTCCTCCCCTGGCCTGTGGTTAGTCTTGTGGTAGACCCCCTCAGAGGAGGAACTAGGGGGCCAGAGAATAGCCTCTTAGGACTCCAATACAAGCTCTTGCACAATGACTCACCTTAGGCATTAAGCCCTCAGGACAGTGAGGTTCTGACCCACGGCAAGTAATCTTAGGAACAAAACCTAGGGTCTGTTGACAGAGTTTTGGTAAAACTAGAGATAACATTTAGGCCTCAGTTGTGTTTCAGCTCCAAGCCGAGAAAAGCAGCAAAACCAAAGGAAGCTAAGTGAAGCCATGGCTGCCTCAGGACCAGCTATATTGCCTAATAACAGCCTCCCCAACGTGCCAACCAATCAGTGGAGACCACAACCATGAAAGGACACACCTGGAAAGCTGATGAATATTCTTTTGAGCACCTCCCCTGAGCCCTCCCCTAAAATCCTCACCTTTGGAAAACAGATAAAACCCCTTAAAATGAAGGACCTGGTGCACCACCGCCCCACGTGCGCCCCCAACAAGCCCAAGCCTTTTCCACCCTCTTCCTTCCCCGGGCACACTCTCTGGAGCACACAGGAGCCTTTCTCCTCGCCTTCTCCCATCTCTTTCCCCCAGGCATGTTTTCTTTGTCTTTTTTCTAAGCTCCAAGGGCCCTTTATTTGCCTCTGTAGAGTCCATGAAGCCCAGCCAGCTCCCTTCTTCTATGGCTTACTTCTACCTCTGTGACTTTCTTTTTTTAAGGAAGACCTTTTATTTACTGATTTTGGAGAAAGAGAAAGGGAGAGAAACAAGGATTTATTGTTCCACTTATTTATGTATTCATTGGTTGGCTCTTATATGGGCCCTGACCAGGGATCAAACCCACAACCTTATCATATGGGGGCAATACTCAAACCAACTGAGCTACCCAGCCAGAGCTCTGTGACTTTTTTTTTTAAATAGAGCAATGGAAGAGGATCTTTTATTCGTCACTCTGAGCAAAAATACAGAATACATTTATTACTTAACTTTCCCATAATATACCTTCGTATTTAGAGAAATAAAAAATTAGTTGTTGGGACTTGCTTTTGGAGAATGACCAATAACCTCCTTATCGATGTTTGGATATTGAACCCAGGGATCATCGCCTCTTATGTGTATTAGTCTCCGTATTTCCAGCTCCTTGAACCATAATTCAGCCTCTTCAGCTTCAATCTGAAGGCTGGCCATTGTCCATAATTTTCAGGACCACAGTAGAGAGTGCGGCAATCCATCTTGATACAGGGTGCTTGAAACATTCCCAGTGTCTGGGATACACAGCTTCTGGAACTTCTGCTAGCTCCGCTTCACCATGAACACACTCACCAGCTATGCCAATTGCTACTGGAATCTGAGTCAACATAATGTAGAATTTCAGTAAGTTCAAAAAAATTCCTGTCATAGAATCCAGGAGGTTTGATAACAAAAGGTCTTTTCCTGTGGTCTCCATTGTGTCTCACAAGAGCAATAGCCTTTGGAAAGCCAGGTGTAAGAAAGCCCGCAGCGGGCCGGGCATGGCTCAGCAGTTGAGCGTTGACTTAGGATCCGGGAGATCATGCGGTTCGATTCCCGGTCAGGGCACATGCCTGGGTTGGGGGCTTGATCCAGTCGGGGGTGTGCAGGAGGCAGCTAATCAATGACTCTCATCATTGATGTTTCTATCTTTCCCTCTCCCTTCCTCTCTCCAAAATCAATAATGATTTATCAAAAAAAGAAAAGAAAAGAAAGCCCCCACATCGAAGCATGGTCCAGTCAGGCCATCCTGAGATCTTTACTTGACTCCCTGCTGTGTGTCAAGGTCATGTGTTAGGTGCCACCATGATACCTAAGAATAAGAAAAACTTCCCGCCAGTCTTAATCTTATATCCTTTAGAGTAAAATAGACAGTAAACATGTATAAACACACTACATAACTTTATATGGTACTAAGTATTAGGAAAGAAATAAAGTAGAATATAGGCATCATGACTGAGATTCCAAATCTGGCTATAGAAAAGCGATCATTTTCGGGAAAGAGAAGACAGCAAACCCTTGATTTGATGGACTTCAGATTTAATGGACAAAATTTTGGGTCCATATGTCATGTGAAAATTAACAATGTGTTAATTTTAAAATGCTTTTAACCAAGATTTACTAATAATGAAAATAACAGATTTTTTTATTAATTCAATTATTTTTTTAAAGGCATATCAAAGTCTTTTTTGTTAACTCTCACATGAGGATATTTTATCCATTGATTTTGAGAGTGGAAGGTAGGGAGGAAAGGGGGGAGAGAGAGAGAAACATTGATATGAGACACCTTGACTGGCTGCCTTCTGCACGCCTTGACCAAGGCCAGGGATCAAACCTGCAACCCAGCCCGGCTGGGCGTGGCTCAGCGGTTGAGTGTCAACCTAGGATCCAGGCAATCCGGGTTCGATTCCCGGTCAGGGCACATGCCCAGGTTGCAGGCTACATCCCCAGTCAGGGGCATGCAGGAGGCAGCTGATCAATGACTCTCTCATCATTGATGTTTCTATCTCTTTCTCTCCCTCTTCTTTCCTCTCTCTGAAATCAATAAAGATATATTTAAAAACAAACAAACAAAAAAAACCCTGCAACCCAGGCAAATGCCCTTGACCTGGAATCAAACCTGAAACCCTTTGGTTCACAGGCCAAAGCTCTAATCACTGAGTCACACTGGCCAGGTCTTCACTGTTATTTTTAACACATTTTAGGGAATAGGCAGTATGTTGGAAAAAACACTGTAGTAATTTCACCAACATAAATATTACAGCCCTAGCCAGTTTGGCTCAGTGGTTAGGGCACTGGCCCTTGGACTGAAGGATCCCGGGTTCAATTCACAGCCAAGGGCATGTACCTCAGTTGCAGGCTCCATCCCTGGCCCCAGTTGGTGGGTCCAGGAAGCAACCAATCGATGTTTTGTCCCCCTCTCTCCCCCTCTCTGTAAAGCAATGGGAAAAAATATCCTCAGGTAAGGATTAAAAATAATAATAATAAATATTACATATCTACTATAGTCTACACATTATTATTTTTAATATATATTTTAATTATCTTTATTGATTTCAGAGAGAAGAAGGGAGAGAGAGGGAGAGAGAGAAACATCAATGATGACAGAGTCATTGATCGAGCTCAGAACCCTGTCATGTGCCCTGACCAGGAATGGAACCCAGATCGCCTGGATCCTAGGTCGACACTCGACCACTAAGCCATGCCCAGCCGGGCATCTACATATTTAAATCCAAGAGTCACCGCTCAAAAAGAATGTTCGGTGAATGATTAGCACGTCATCACACCACATCGCACGAGGTCATTGGTTCTGCTGTCAGGCATGACTTTCTGCAGCAGTTTTAACAGGAGCCAGTGGATGTTGATGTGCTGTGTGCATGTGTCCTCGCCGTGACTGGTGAATGTGTGCATTTACTAGACCTATTCAGTATAAATTTAAAATTACAGTAACATACATAGAAAACTTTCTGTGAAATTAAACTTTTCACACATACTTTTTATTTTTAACCCTCAATCAAGGGTATTTTTTCCATTGCTTTTCAGAGAGAATGGAAGGGAGACAGGGAGAAACATTGATGTGAGAGAGACACATCAATTGGTTGCCTTCAGCACACGCCCCGACGGGGGCTAGGGATCAAGCCTGCAACCAAGGTACGTGCCCTTGACCAGAATCGAACCTGAGATCCTTCAGTTGACCGGTTTGACGCTCTAACCACTGCACCAAATCAGCTAGGGCAATTTGTCAATTTTTTAGCATATGAATACAGAAAACCTACTTTATTATATAACGGCCCTTCAGCTTTAATGGACACCCCTCACCTGATTTAGTCCCTTCACAGAGTTTTACTGTAGTCACAGTCACTAGAAGTCCACTGCAGCCAGGATGTGACTACTGGCTCTGTCCCACTGGCCAGTTGATTGGGCCAGGAGTAGGCAGCTGACCCAAGTTAGGTGAATCAGATTCTCTCCCAGGAAGTTGGAAATAGAACTAATTATTTCACTGCAGTATAGGAGATGGTTCAGCTTTAGGGCTGGGGCAATGCTGGCCAGGTGCAGAGAGAGAGAGGAAGCCAGCTCTCAGGACGATGAGGGGAGCAGACACACAGGGATGTCAGAAAGCTGCAGGCTGAGGGACAAAAATGAGTGCCTTGTGTCCTAATAGGCTTCTAGGTACAGATTCCAGTCTCTTGTAAGGTCCAGCTGGAGGTCCTGCCCTTTGGATCCAAGAGATCCAAAATTTTTTTTAAGTAGGTAGAAAAACATTTTAATCATCGTTATAAGAGATAACAGGGACCAGAACAAGACAGTACAGATTTAGGGAGTAAATGTTTTGAAACTCCTAATTCTTCCAATAAATTGTGTTTCTATGCATTGCAACCAAGATGACCATTTCTAAGAATGAAAATGCCAGTGATGACAATGATGGTAATAGACCTTTGTTAAGTGCCAAGCATTGTTTTCAGAATTTTACATGTCATTTATTTCAGTCCTTACAACTCTTTGAGACAGGTATCATTGTTATTCCCATTTTACAGGTGAGCAAACTGAGGTACAGAAGTCACAGTGAGTAAGTGGTAGGACTAGGATTTTTTTTACAAGATCTTTTTTCTTTTTTAAAGATGTTTTATTGATATTTAGAGAGAGAGGGAAAGAAACATCAATGTGAGAGCGAAACACGGATCAGCTGCCTCCTGCACACCCTCTACAGAGGATTAAGCTCACAACCCAGACACGTGACCTGACCTGAAAACAAACCGGCAACTTTTCAGTGCACGGACAATGCCCAACCAACTAAGCCATACAGGCCAGGGCAAGGACTGGTGTTTGAGTCTAGGCAGTTGGCCACCAGGGCCTTTACAAGGCTTCACTATAGTCTAAAAATCACTAACGTTATTTTAAACATGTAAAATCCTTTCATACACTCCCACTTGTCCTGAACAAAATCCCTCATACAAAAGGTATACGCTGCTTTGTACACAACTCACTCCAACTGAGAAACTGGCAGCACATTATCAGCTCAGTGTTTTCATCACTCCCCGTGTTAAAACTAAAACATTCACACTCCCTGACCATGAGCCAGGGTGGGAGAAAGTTTCCCGTAACTGCCCTGCACGTCTTAGAAACAGAGGCTCTGATGTCACCCAGCAGATAAGAGCTGACCTTGGCCTCTGGGTTGTCATAAGCTTGAGTTTAAATCCTCTGCTTTGCCTCAAACTGTAAACTCAGAAGTTACCTACCTTTTCCTGCCTCAGTTTCCTTATCTATAACATAGAAATAATAATGCCTCTCTCAAGGGATTGTGAAGATTGAATGAAATAGCCCTAGCCAGTTTTGCTCAGTGGTTAGAGCATCGGCCTGCTAACTGAAGGTTCCTGGGGGGTTCAATTCCAGCCAAGGGCATGTACTTTGGTTGCAGGCTCGATCCCCAGCCCTAGTCGGGTCAGGGTGCATACAGAAGGCAACCAATCGCTGTCTCTCTCTCACATGGGTATTTCTCTCTCTCCCTTCTACTCTCTCTAAAAAGCAATGGAAAAAAATATCCTTGGGTGAGAACTAAAAAAAAAAAAGATTGAATGAAATAATAGACTAAAGTGTTTACCAGCAAATTCTGAAACCCAGACATGGTTGCACCTCAGGTAAGCGCAAAACAAATCACTAGTTTTACTATTCTGTGTCCCCTTCTTTTGGAAAAAACACTGTTTTCCTTGGGAACAACTGTTCTTCCACTGGGTATCGTCCTGCAGGGACCACCGATCCCTAGCTAAGGAACAGCAACATGACCTTAATGAGTCCAACCAGACACTCTCTTCCTAGAATCCGAATCTTTAGCTGAGCCATCCAAAACTGAACAGGAAATGTAAAGAAACAAACAACAAAGAACAATTGGTCCCCATGTCCTACTGAAGACATGACTGGCCACTGGCTCTTGCCCCTGCACAACCAGACCTAGGTCTTTGACTTTGCATAGATTCTGTGACTCTCTCACAACTTAAACTCCCATAAACTTAAGTCTCCAATAAACTTCAGTTAGGCAGAGTTGGGTGTCCATCGTTTGCATTCAAAGAACTTTATGACCTACTTCTAGAGAAAAGGCTAGGTCTCTGCGAAGCTCAACAAATTCTTTACTCCCCTTTCCCTTCTTCCATGGACAAGGAGAGGGTATGAGCTATCAGCTGCTAGGTAATAAACTACCCCAAACCTAGCAACTTTATTTATTTCAGAGAGAGAGAGAAAGAGAGAGAGAGAGAGAGAGACATCAATCTGTTGCTCCTCCCACCCATGCATGCATTGGTTGCTTCCTGTATGTGTCCAGACCAGAAACTGAACCTGCAAACCTGGTGCATCAGGAAGAAGCTCCAATTAACTGAGCCATCCAGCTAGGGCAAAACCTAGTGGTTTTAAGCAGTGAACACTGATTATCTCATAATTTGTGTGTGTCTGAAACTTGAGAGCAGCTTCACTTAGTGGTTCTGGCTCAGGCTCTCTTATGAAAGTTGCAGTCAAGACGTCAGCCAGGATGTGGTCATTAGAAGGCTTGGCTCGGCTGGAAGACTGACTTCCAAGATGGCACACTAACCTGGCTGTTGGCAGGCCTCAGTTCCTTGTCACACATGCTTCTCCACAGGACTGCCTGGGTGTCTTCACATGGAAGTGGCTTCCTGCAGAGTAAGGGATCCAAGGAGGCCACGATGCATCTCCACTCAGCTTTATTTGGTGTGAACACTGAGAGGGAGCAATGACCTGGGGCCCTCTCAGGCTGGCTGCTGCACAGGGCACACCTAGCAGCCCTGCAGGGGTCTCTGCAGCCAGGCATTGTCCTCCTTTTACTTTAGCTATTTCTCTTCACCCCAAGAATATCTCATTCCAGTGACTTTCAAGTAATGGGTACAAGGAGGAGGTAGCTATGAAAAACAGACGCAGAAGAGGCAAGGTGAAGATCTCAGTCCAAGGACCAGGTCTGAAGAACTGGGAAAGAGGAACAGACAACCTTTAGGGAAGGGAGACAGGCTGCTCCAAGTCCAGGAAAAAAAATAGTATAAGACATATGTGCTCCTCCCCACCCCACCCCCTCAGATGAGCCTGAGAAAGTCTGACATCCAGCTCAGCCCTGCTTGTCATCCAGCCTTATTGCTCAGAGTCCAGACAGGGCCTGAGAACTGAGTCCAGGCTGCTGCCAAGCTGTCATGAACTGAACTGTGTCCCCCTCAGAAGTCATATGTTGAAGCCCTAACCCCCAGGACCCAAGAATGTGACTGTATTTACAGCTGGGCCTTTAAAGAAGTGATTAAAGTAAAACTGGGTCATTAGGGTGGGTGCTAATCCCATCTGACTGGTGTCCTTATAAGATGACATTTGGACACACAGAGATACCAAGGGCACACTCAGAGAGATGACCATGTATGGACATCAGGAAGGCAGCCATCAGCAAGCCAAGGAGAAATGAAACCTGCCAACACCTTGATTTTGGACTTGCAGCCTCCAGAATGGTGAGAAAATACTTTTCTGTTGTTTAAGCCACCCAACTCTGCGACATTTTGTTATGGCACCTCAGGCAGCTTAAACACAAGCCCTCTGAACTGTTCTAAGAACCAGCTGGTAACCTCTGCCATTTAATGTGGTATCAGAACCAGACATGAGCCTGGCCAATGTTGCTCAATGGTTGAGCACCAACCTATGAACCAGAAGGTCATGGTTGTATTGCAGGTCAGGGCACATGCCCGGATTGCGGGTTCGATCCCCAGTGGGGGACATGCAGAAGGCAGCCGATCAATGACTCTCTCATCATTGATGTTTCTCTTTCTCTCTCTCTCCCCCTTCCTCTCTCTGAAATCAATAAAAATATATATTAAAAAAACAAAAACCCAGGCATGAGGCCTTCCTCTCCAGACTCAGGGAGGTGAGAAGGGTGAGCAAACTGGTGAGGACAGGGCTGCGTGGAACCATGGATGTACTTGTGAGCACCCAGAGACTGTATCCACTCTGGTTCCTTCTGCAAGTTCCTGATGGGCCTCAGGACTCCTGCTCCTCCCCTCTGAAGGCAGTTTCCACACACACAGGTTCCTACCTCCACTGTCTGGCACATCTCCTATCAACTGGAAAGCATCTTCTGTATTCGTTCCCGCACTTCCTTTGGTCCCAAGGACACCATCATCTCCGCTACAGGCGGTCCTTGCTAAGAACAAAAAGAAAACATTACCTATGATCTTAAGCTACTGAAGGAACTAATACCCAGCCTCGGTCTGCAGAAGTCATACCCAGCCAACCAGCACTGCCACCTGTACCCCAACGGGCAGAGTCTGCATTTCACTGTCTTTAATTTCCAAGGCTGAGGCTGCATCTCCGGAGCCTGTTTTCCTGTACTGGTATGTCTGTTACCTCCAACCAACCGCCTCCTTGCAGCATGAAGGAAGGGCATTGTGCGTTTTATTCACTGCAGCAGCCTCTGTGCCTAGCATGGCGCCTGCACACAGTAGGCACTCAATAGGTATTGTCTGTTGAATGAGTGAGGGGAGTGCTCATGTTCCACTCATCTTTGTATGAAAGATGAGCTCAGTGCTGCTACTGAATGCTAGCTGAATGGATAAATGAGGGCTCTGGGGAACAGTCCAGCCCATCTGCCCGCCTCACCAGCTGTCCACTGAGGGCCACACGGAGGAGTTTCATCACGTTACTGTATTTGGTGCCAGCCAGACCTTCTGACAGCTTCTTCAGTTCTGCATTCAGCACGTCTTGAGTTAAGCTGGCACCAGGTCCTTCTAAAAGCCTAGAAGAGAGCAGTCTATGAGGGGCCAGTGGCAGCGGGATGGAGAACTTAGGAACACTATCAATCAGCTACAATATAAAGAGCACAGCCAACGTTCAGGCTGGCCTGGGGAGAGGGGAGGGAGGGCATATCTACTACACCCATCCCCACCCAAGTTGGGGAAGACAAAACCACCAGGGGACCATATAACTGAGAATCCAGGCATGTGGGCATAACATAGGGAAACTAAGAGGGTCCCAGAGTAAGAGGATTTACTAAGTGCTACCTTGGTGCAGGTCATTTCTATGCCTCAATTTTCTCACCTGTGCATCTGCATCTCACAGACCTATGGTGTGACTAAATTAAAACAAGTAAAGCACTAAGTACATAGCTTGAACAGGTAGTAAGTACTCAAAAGTATTACATCTTATATTCCAATAGAAAGTTAAGTGCTAGCCAGTATTTATTACACCAAGAGCTCAAAGACATTGCAAGAGTATCTAAAGAGAAACTCAGGAATGGGTTAGATGTAGGATGGAAGGATGCAGCCCTCTGGAAAATGATCTGAAACATAGTTTTGAGACTGGGAGACTTTTGGAGATGTAACATAGAAGAGCAGAAAGGAAGCAATCAGGAGACTGCAGCCCCAGTAAGGGCCCTGCCACCAACTTGCTACCATCATCCTTTGCCCACAGGTTGAAGCGCAGAAGGACCTAAGCTTCAGTGGGCCCGCAATCGTTGTCATTTCCTAGCAGCTAAGATCCACTCCCAAAAGCATGTCTGAGTTCAAGAGGAATTCCCTACCATTAGAGCTGGACTTGCAAAACCTTCACCCCAGTCGTGATTTGATGTTAGAGCAAGAGACAGGGACCGGGGGGGGGGGGGGGGGGGGTGTCCCACACTGAATTGGGACTGATGCAGATGGTCCATGATGCCCACTGACACCATCTGTTCACAATGGGGTCCGTTCGGACAGCTCTACCCCAGAGGTTGGCTCAGTGGACAGTGCTGCTGGCTCAGGGTACTGGGTTCATAAGTGATCTAAACAAACAGCCTTTCAGCATAAACAGATCTCCTTACTAACTCAAGGACCTGAACAACTAAGTTCCAACTGGAGGTAGAAGAAATCATTCTTATTGCATCATTAACTGGGTTACATGATTTCTGTTATTTACAAAATGAAGAAGATACATAGCGAAAATATAAAATGTAATGTGAGGAAAAAATAAGACACTCTCCTCAATGTCACTGTGGGGAAACCACCTGTCAAGGAGCAGGTGAAAGTGAGAGGCCCCGGGAAGCCAACAATGGCAGCTCGGGCAGGTGAGAGCTGGCCTGCAGCTTGGCATGGGCACAGAAGGGACCCCAGGAGATCTGGCAGCTTCAATCGTTCATGGGTCAGCTTTCCTGCCTTGAGTGGGAGCACCAGAGTGTCTGTAAAAACAATGCCCGTGGCAGGATGGGGAGTTAAGACACTACTTCCAGTGACTAACAACTAATAGTCCCTCTAGTGGAATGCCCAAATTTAAGGGAGTATTCTTACTACTACTACTAACTCCTACTACTAATAATACTTGCAAACATGCTTAATGCTGTCTAGACAAGGGTACTCATTGCGGCATTGTTTGTAACAGCAAAATCTGGAAGCAATAAAACGTCCACCAGCAGGACTGGTGTTAAGTAATCGTTGTAAAGGTACAATAATGGGGTAGGTGCAGCCACAGCAAAGAGTGAGGGTGCTCTCTGAGCACCGGACAGATCAAATATATATCAAATGAAATGAAGCAAAGACACAGAACGGTGCAATTACACCTTTTGCGTAAAAAAGGGGGAAGAAGGACTATTTAGACATAACTAATAGCAGTAACATACAGAGGCTTCTGGACCTGGGCAAATGAGGGCCAAAGATTGAAAATGGGACTCTAATATACACCTTCTCAGCATTTCTAGGCTTTAAACCCAGGCTCAAGAGGTTTGAATGTATTAATAATCAAAATATTAAATTAAAAATTGTAAGGATAAAGTTATATGTACATATCCTTGAATATAGACAATTCACTGTGAAGTGTGGGAACTGCTAAGTGTGGCTGCCTTTCTGTTGGGGGCTGGAGCAGGAGAGAAGACTTAGTTTTTGCTATAAACCCTCTTGTACCATTTGTATTTCTTCTTTTTTTTAATTTTTAAAAAATTTATTGATTTGAGAGAGAGAGAAAGGGAGAGAGACGGGGATTGATTTTGCTGCTCCACTTATTTATGCATTTGTTGGTTGATTCCTATATGTGTGCTGACCAGAAATCAGACCCGCAACCTTGCGGCATCAGGATGACACTCCAACCAACTGAGCTACCTGACTAGGGATGTACCATTTGTATTTCTTGTCACATGCTGTACTCTTATCACTTCAAAACATATAACAATACACTGAAAGTTTCTAGGTATCAGGCACTGTCCAAGCAAGCATTTGACACTAAGTAGCAAAAGTGAATATCATTAGACATGTGGTCTCCACCCAGCCTGCCTGGGTTTGAATCTCTGGTCCTCCAGCTTACCAGCTATATCACTTCATTCATTCATTCATTCATTCATTCATTCATTTATTTATTTATTTATTTATTTGTTAAGCCTCACCTAAGGATATTTTTTCCATTGATTTTTAGAGAAAATGGAAGGGGGGGGGGGAGAGAAACACTGATGTGAGAGACACACTGATTGGTTGCCTCCTGCATGCACCCTGGAGACATGGAGGAAAGCTGTCTGCCCCTGGACTGTTAGGTAAAGAGAAATACACTGGATAGCTGGGAGAGAATCTCACCCTCCATCTGTCTCATCCAGAGTCTCTGCAGAGAGAGCAGCCAGCGAGGAGTGTGGACAGAATCAAAGGGATAGACAGAGAAACTGGGTCTTTGTGATACAGTTTTGGACCCTGCATTAGCCTCAAGTCAGCCCTTGTTCTGATGTGACCCCCACAATTACACACACCAGTCACTCCCCTCCATGGCTTTCCCGCCCTTGTCATCGGAAGTGTTCTAGTATGTTACAGTAAGAACTAGTTTCACCTCCCCTTTCAGATGAGAAAACAAAAACTCACACAGGTGCAGTCACTTGGCCAAAGTGAAGCCATCTGGGCAGGTGAACTAAATGGGTAAGAGATGGAGCCAGGTGGAACCCAGGCCGGAGCCTGGACACATCACCTCTTCCAGGGAGAGCCTGGGCTCCTCCGGGCTCACCTCCTACCAAGAGAGTCAGTGAGCAATTAGCTCCCCAAGAACCTCTCACTGGCCACGGGTTGTACTGGGGGCCCAACCGCTAAGTCCTGCGGTAAAGGGAACTCTGGGGGGAGAGGGGGAAGGAAGGTGCAGAACCCTGAACTTGGCCTGGGGAGACTCACCCCAGCACGTGCTTGGCAATCACATCCACCTTCTCCGAGATGGCGCACAGTTGTGCTCGACCCACGGCAGGGCGAGCCCACAGGTAGGAGTGTGCTGGGGAGACCAAATCCTGCAGACGGCAAATGTGACCCTGGACGAAGAGGCAGCCACTCAATGCACTGGGGACAGGGCTGCCACGCTGGAAGAAGGAATTATGGGGTGCTACCCTCAGTCTCCCAGAGCTCCCAACCCCACACCTGTCTCAGCAGGATGATCCTCTCCACATAGGCTGGGTCCAGGACAGCCCTGTCTGGCAGCTGATTCCCAAACGCCTCTTCCACGAGCTCCTGCAGCTGCCCCACCAGCTGGCGCCTCTGCGTCTCATTGCCCACCAGCCTACAAAGGTGCAGCCTGTGGGAAAAACCACAGGAATTCTCTACACTTAGGGAAGGAAAGGGATCTGGCTAAGGTCTGAAACAGGTAGCTTAAGGGCCCCAAGCAACCTGGACACGTGCTGTTTTTAGTGCTTTGAAAACAGTAGCTAACATTTTAAAGTAGAAAGAGATTACACAAAAATAAGAGATTTCTGGCCCTGGCCGGGTAGCTCAGTTGGTTAGAGCATTGTCCTGACACACCAAGGTTTCAGGTTCAATCCCCGGTCAGGGCACATATAAGAATCAACCAATGAATGCATACGTAAGTGGAAAAACAAATAGATGTTTCCCTCTCTCTAAAAACATCGTTAAAAAAAAAATAAATTTCTGACTTCTCTTGGGAAATCAGATCTGGCTGCAAAGAGCCCTCGTTCTCCACGCTTCAGTTAGCTTGAGCACTGTAGAGGCTGCCCAATTTAGATCAACAGAGATTTCCAGTTCTCAGTCCTTCTGCGGCCCCCAGCAATGTGTCTCTTCCCTGGCTACCCACCTGATCTCTACAGGTGCCCATTTACAAAGAAGAATCAAGACTGTCTGCTTCCTCGAATGGTTTGAAGTGTGGGGCTCTGGCACAGAGAGTCAGAGGTCAAGAATACAGATTTCTTGGGTCAAGAGCAATGGGGTAGTCCAGGGACAGAGCTATTTGAATTCAGAGTGCCCAGCTAAAAAGTTCAGGTTGTCAGTACAAATTTTCTCCCTTCCAGAATTCTTCTGTCTTGTCCTTTGGAGGCAGCAAAGCCTCTAAGACTCAAACCCTCCAGCCAAGCCCTATCAGTCCTTGGTCCTCTAGGCTGCCCTTGCCCTGTCCCTAGCAGGGGTAGAGGGACTTGAGATTGAGAGAGAGTGTGAGTGGTGCCAGACTAAGGACCCTTGTTCCTGGCAAGGGTATAGCAGGCAGCAGGGGTGGGTGAGCATGTCATGGGCTCTGGAATCAGACAGGCCTGCAAGTGAGGGAAGCCCCTCCGGGTGTTCAGAGCAAGTGGCATGACCGTCTGGAGCTTCAGGTTGGTCACTTGGAACAACAGTGGCCAACAGTGAGGGCCTCCCTCACAGGGCATTGTGCAGGTTAAATGCTGGGCTACCTGTGAAGCATTGAGCACAAGGCCTGCACTGCTGCCACATCTGGAGGGGAGCGGCGGGGATCTGAACAGGGGCATAGGAGGTAGAGCTCGGGAGGGTGAGGGCCCTGGGAAGCTATTTGGAGCACAGAGTGGCCAGAACACATAATAATGATTTTTTTTAAAGCAATTAAGTATAACGACATTGGCATTGAGACTGTCCCTAGGATGCCCCCAGTAGCTAGAGGAGACGGCAGAAGGAAAGGTATCAAAGACCCTGGTGGTTCTGCTTTGTGATAACGTGTCAGGACCGAGCCTGGGACACAGTGAGTGCTGATGACTGTCGATCACTATTCCTGCCTCCCCACAGCACTGGCACTGCTGCTGCTCCCACAACCACTCCTGCTCTTTACCATCACGAGCTAATCACCGTGGCGCTTTAGTCATCGGAGCGTCTACTGTAACAGCTTCCGCTTTATTAAACCCATGGGCCTCCCAAAGCCGCATGTCCTCCCTGATTCACGCTAAGCAAAAGCCCACCTCCGCCCTCCTCCAGCCACCCCAGGTGCTGGTCACAAAGCATCCCCAGTCCTTGCCCCATATTCTCAATATCACTTTCTCTGTAAGAAAGGCAGAGTACAAGTTGCAGTCAACAGGAGTGTTGCATTTGCTCCTGAACGCCCCATTAGGAGCTGAGTGAACTTAGGCCAGTTAGGTAACTTCTGTCTTGGTTTCCTTGTATGTAAAATAGGGCAAAATCATACAACTGACCTCCCAGGTCTGACTGAAGACGTGAGGTAATAACCCTGAAAGCCTTCATGAGTTTCCTGGGTACTCACACAAGGAGAGCACCAAGGACAGCCTGTCCCCAACCCAGTGTTCAAGGGAAGGCGGCAAGGAGTCCCTGTAACCCTGAATACAAACCTGTCTGCTGCTTCAGCACCCAGGCCGTAGACTGTGACATGTCAACAGCGATGGGAACTGTAACTGATTGGAGGTTTCTGAGTGAAAGACCACTTGAAACATGAAAGAGGTAGCATGAGACAGTGTTCCTTCAGCGCTGGCAGGTGGGGAAACAGCTCTAAAATGAAGGTGCTCCCTGCCAGGCTTTGGTGGTCAACAGAATCCATATGAGGGGTACCCAGGTATAATGGTAATGGTAATTGACAGCACTTTCTATGTGCTGGAGGCTGTGCAAATACTTTGAGGCAACGTTTAACTCAACTCTTAAAACAACCGCACAGGGTGGGTACTGTTGTTAGCCCCATTTTAGAGAAGAGGAAACAGAGGCCTGAAGAGGTCAGGTGACTACCTGTGGTGACACAGCACTAGACTCCTGAGCTCACAGTCAAAATCAGGTGTATGCAGTCGTGGCTGGTTTGGCTCAGTGGTTGGAGCATCAGCCCGCAGACTGAAGGGTCTTGGGTTTGATACCGGTCAAGGGCAGGTACAGGAGGCAACCAATCAACGTGTCTCTCTCACATCGCTGTGGAAAAAAAAAAAAAATCAGGTCTACGTGACTCTGGAGCCCACAGGACCCTCTGCCATGGGGACCCATTGTCAGCAAGAAAGCCCTTTCCCACCAGGGCTGTCTAAATCCCTACTCACCTATTAAATTCCGGGAGTTTCTCCAGGTCCAGCAGGGCTGAGTGGCAGGAGATCCGGGTCAGGTCAAACTGTGCTATCAGTTCTGGCAAGGTCCTGCCCATCTGGTTTTCTGCAATGAGGCAAGTCCAACACTCACCTCCCTCCCTCCACTTTCAACCCCAAGGGCTGCTGAGTGAGCACGCTCTGGGCTTACCACCCCATTTTCACCAAAGGGATTCAACCTCTAACTATTTTTACATCAAGGGCGCAAATGAGCTTTCACCTGCAGAAAGGGCTCTGTCATTAAGGAAAAAATGGTCTGAGAACAATTTGGCTTAACCCACACTCAGTGCCCTCAAAGACATGAGCTGCAGGCACAGCATCTCTACCAGGCCGTGCTGCAGAGACACTGATTCCACTGGTCTGAAGGGGCTCCAAGCACCAGTGTGCTTTATGAGCTTCCTGGGTGATTCCGAGGTGCAACCAGAGGTGAGGATGGCTGTGCTGGTGGCTGCTTCTCAGAAGCACCTCTACTCCACACAGCCAGTGGGCATCATGGTCAGACGGCAGCCAACAGCAAGTCTCTGTCACGTCCCTTACTAGCTGTGTGACACTGGCAAATTCTCTAACCTCTCTGAGCCTCCCAATCCTCTCCACTCTCACAAACAGTGGAGATAATAAATACCTTCAAGGATATTTTAAGGATTAAGAGCAGAATATACAATAAACAGACTATTACCGCTTCATTTTCAGAAATCTCCCCCACAAAGGAGCCCTCCTACTTGGGGCTTCTTTAAGATTTGGGCTCTAAGTCTTGGGCCAAGGATAAGGGCTCAGCTTGGAATAAACTAGGTCATAGTAGTACTAGTGATACTGTTAGAGGAGTAATTGTAATAATCACAGCAGCTGTAATTTTTGTGCCTATTGTGTGGCAGACGCTGTGCTGGGGGCTTTATACTCATTAGCTCAGTGAATCCTAACTTACGCCTAAGAGACACTTAGCCCCATTTTACAGATGAGGCAACCAAGGCTCAGAGACTGTAAGCTCCTTGAGGGCAGAGACTATGCCTGTCTTGTTCTCTGTTGTAGCCCCAGCACTTAACACAGTGTCTAGCTCAATGAACATTTGTGGAATGAAAGACTAAATTAATGCAAGCTGATGCTGCTGGTAGGTGGCACAGCTGGACTGTGGACCAGGTGGGCCTGTACCCAAGCCCCGCCACCTCACTGCTGCGGTCCTACCCCGTGAGCTCTCAGGTGAGTGGGTACCTGCGAAGCCCGAGCCACAGTTAGTGATGATGTCGAGCAAGGCATCTGGCAGGAAGCCGGCAGCAGCAAAACTCTCCAGGAAAATGTCCCCTTGCCTCTTGGACAGCTTACTGCCATCCTTGTTGAGGAGCAGGGGCAGGTGGGCAAAGCGAGGTGGTGGCCAGCCCAGGGCCTGGTAGAGCAGCAAGTGCTTGGAAGTGGAGACCAGCCACTCGGAGCCACGCAGCACATGGCTGATGCCCATGTGGTGGTCATCCACCACGCAGGCCAGGTGGTATGTGGGGAATCCATCGCTCTTCAGGATGACTGGGTCCCCCTCCACACTGGCCACATCATGCCGATTCCAGCCATATACCAAGTCCTGGAAGGCTGGTGCCTCCTCCTCCAGGCGAAAGCGGATAGCAGGCTTGGGGTCCTTGGCCAGCTTCTGGGCTACCTGCCCCTGGCTCAGGTTCCGGCACCGATTGTCATACCTGTTGGGAAATACAGCAGCACAGTTGCTAAGAGTCCTGATGATGGCATGGGCCCTATCTATGTCTCTGAACACTATATTACCTGGGGGGAAAAGTCATCTGTCAGTGGAATAGTACAGTGCTTATAGTGAAAAAGCTGTGCAGCAGTTGAGTGCGTGAGTTTATCCAAACATCGAGCCCTAGTGCAAATGGTTCACTGAAACTAAAACTTCAGTTATTGAGGCCACCATTGGGAGTGCAGCCAATGCAGGGCCTCCAGGCAGCACCACGTCTCGAAGGTCTCCAACCTTTTTGCACCTCATGTGTGCAAAATGATGCATGACAACATCATTTGTCACAGCTCTCTTTTTTAATTCTCACCCAAGGATATGTTTTTACTGACTTTTAGACAGAGAGAAAGAGAGAGAAAAAAACATTGATGTAAGAAAGAAACATCACTTAGTTGCCTCCCGCACTTGCCCCAACCAGGGATTGAACCCAAACCTAGGTATGTTCCCTGACCAGGAATTGAACCTGCAACCTTTCGGTGCAGGGGAGGATGCTCCAATCAACAGAGTCACTCGGCCAGGGCACAACTCTATTTTTTTATGACAAATATTAGAAATGACATAAAGTTCATCATCATGAACCTTCCATGATTAAGGAAATGATAGTACATCCATACAACAGAACACTATGCAAGCATAAAAAACCTGTGGACTGATCCAGACTGATCACTGAGATAAGCTGCCCAATATTTACTGTGTGCTACCACTGGAACGGGGGAAAGAGAAGCAATATGCATTTATCAGTGTACGTACTGAACGTCTCTGAAGGGGACATAAGCAAATTCTAACACCAGCTGTCTCTGGAGAAGGAACTGAGTAGATAGACTCAGGGCTGAGAGAGAGCTTTGTGTACATATTTTTCCAAACATGAGAAAATTTTACTCATTCAAAATACCAAGTAACTAAAATTACATGTTACTGCCTAGTACCCAATGCAACCAGCAGTTTGGATACGGCCCCAATAATCCCCACCTCCTGGTGTTTCTGCCCTTGTGCCACCCCCTTCCAGGGAGTGTGGGCTGGACCCATACTCCTTAGTGACTTCCTCCTAATGAACAGAGCACAACCCAAGTGATGAGCTGTCACTTCCTCAAAAGACTCTGCCTTCTGTCCCGCTCCCTCGCTCTCTCCCTGGATCACTCTGAGGAGAGCCAGCTGCCACGCTGTGAGATGTGCCACGGAGAGGCCCACGTGGCAAGGAGCAAGTGTGTCCGGTGACAGCCAGTGAGACCCCAAGGACTGCCGACAGCCTCATGGGGAAATGGAAGCAGTTCCTCTTCAAGCTAAGCCTTGAAAGAAACCTTGAGCCAAGGGTCCAGGTAAGCGGTGCCCAGAATCCTGACCCACAGAAACTACACAATGAAAGCTTGGGGGTAACTTGTTCTGCAGCAACAGCTTACATACACCCAACTTTGGGGAGGCAGCATTACAGGAGGGGGCCCTCACCGGGGTGCCTGGCGGTGCCTCAGGGCCTCCTTCTTCAGCAGCTCCAGCCGCTGCGAAGAGCAGAAGCAGGGGTAAGCGGCCCCAGTCTTCAGCAGAGCTTCTGTGGCCTGGGCGTACAGCTCAAGCCGCTGGGACTGCAGGTAGGGCCCTGCGGGGCCTCCCCGGCGTGGGCTCTCATCCGGCGGGATGCCTGGAGCACGGAGAGACAGTAATCACCAAACAGTAACAATAAGATACACGTGACACTGGTTCGCGGGCACTGCTCTAAGGGCCTGGCAAACAGAGTAAAGCTTTTAGTCTTCCCAACAACGTGTGAGCTCAGGACATCACGCTCTCTGTCTCACAGGTGAAAATTCAAGCAGAGGTTCAGCGCTCAAGGTCCCTGGGCCTGGCGATGAGGAGTCAGGCGGAGGCGAGCTGGCTCCAGGGCCACGCCCCCAACCTCACACCCTGCCCCTGCCCTTCCCCTGGGGAGGGGAACACCCCCCCACACCTCCCATCCCCCGCACCCCCGCGCCTGGGCCAGCAGACTCAGGAGGAAGAGCACGGTTCAGGGCACAGCCCAGCACAGGCCGGGCCAGACTTGGGCTCTGTCCTCGGCTGGCTGTGATAAGGGATCCAGATGTGGGAGCACCAGAGAGCCAGGCACCTACCAGCTGCTTTTCTATTTTGCGATCTCTGCTAAGCCTCAGAACCACCATACCAGGTAGATGTCATTATCATCCCCAATTACTAGAGAGAACGGAGGAACAGGGTACTTTGTCACATCACTTAGCCAAGGATAAGGGGCACAGCTGGATGCAAACCCAGGGAAGCTGGCCAGAGCCCATGCTCTTCACCCTCCCTGCACTGCCTCTGCATTCCCTAGCCTTCCCAAGCCCCAGGTTCTTTTTTCCCTTTTCTTTTTATTAAAGAAACACTAAGTTATTTTCCAATGACTGAGAATCACTGTGGGTTTTAACCCTCACCCAAGGATACTTTCCCATTGCTTTTCAGAGAGGGTGGAAGGGAGAGAGAAGCATCACTGTGAGAGAGACACAGCGACTGGCTGACTCCTGCTCTCACCCTAACCAGGGCTGGGGACCAAACCTGCAACTGAGGCACGTGCTCTTGGCCAGAATGGAACCCAGGACCCTTCAGTCTGCAGGCTGACGCTCTGACCACTGAGCCACCCCGGGCAGGGCGACCTCAGTTTCTTTCTCTGAAAAGTGCAGCTGACAGCTTACTGTGCAGAGTGACTGAGAAGTAAACACATCAGTGCGCCCTGGTCAGTGTGGTCCAGTTGGTTGGGCATCATCCTGTGCAGTTCAATTCCCGGTCAGGGAATATACCTGGATTGTGGGTTTGGTGCCCTTCCTGACTCTCTAAAAATCAATTTTTTTTAAAAAATCCGTGCTCACAAAGCACTTAGCCAATGGCATACCTCGAACAGCTGCAATAAAAGCCCTTAGAGGAAATGGGCTTTATTATCAGCCAAACCCCCAGTCCAAGGTCCAGGTGCCTCAGGTCACAAAGGACATGCTGAACTATGAACACTTCCAGGAGAGGGTAGGGGGGACACAGAAGAGTGGAATGATGGCTTTCTGTCCTCAAAAAGCTTTCAAAGGAATTAGGAAGAGCACAGATAATCCTGCACACCCAACGTTCACACATACTCTGGAGACAGGCCCGGGTTCAGACGCACTGGCCAGACTCAGACCTTGGGCCAGTCGCCTTTCAGAGCCTCCATTTCCTCATTTGTAAAAGGTCACAAATGGTGACCTTCTCCTGGGGGGCGGTCACATGGCTTAGTGTGCTGCCTGGTAAGTGCGCTGCACTCAGCTTTGGCCGGACTGTTAACATTACTTAGCTCCATCTTCCACTGGGCCTTCACTTCTTCCTTTGTCAGAAAATAGAGTTGCGTTAGGTACAGTTGGGGGTCCCTTCCTGTTCTAACTGAACGTGTTCAGCATGTGGAATGTCCCAGGGCTTCAGTGACTCCACCAGGGGAACTGAAAAACTTATGTTCGCATGAAAACTAGTATGTAAATGTTGACAGCATTGATTCCTAAGAGCTGAAAGTGGAAAAAGCCGAATGCCCATCCACGGATGATGGGTAAGTGAATGTGGAATGAATAGTATTTCCACACAATGACTGTTACTTGCTCATAAAGAGGAATGAAGTACTGACATATGCTACAACACAGATGAACCTTACACTAAGCAAAAGCTAGTCATATAAAGGCCACGTACTGTATAATTCCATTTATATGAAATGTTCAGAATAGGCAAACCACAGGGAAAGACAGTAGATCAGCGGTTGCCAGGGGCTGGAGAGGGAGGAACAGGGAGTGGCTGCTAATAGGTACTGGGTTTCATTTTGGAGTGATGAATGCTCTGGAATTAGAGTGGCGATGGTTGTACAACACGGTGAATACGTTAAAAATCACTGACTTGTACACTTTGAAATGGTGAATTTCATATTATGTGAATTACACGTCACAAAAAGAAAAATTCACTCCTGAACAAGCAGCTCCAGAGGTGCCTGGTACCTGCCCTCTGCCTCGCCAAAATGCTGGGTGCAGGCTCACTCACATATTCGTGCTGCACCAAGGGCTCCATGAGACTGGAATCTGTTCATCACCATCCCCTCGTGCCCGGCTGAGTGCCACATGTAGTCCAAGTTCTCACCTTGGCCTGCAGGGCATTACGTCTGTCCTCACATCTAGTTACTCTGCTCTGCTCTCTGTGCTTGGGCCACACTGGCCTTCTGGCAGCTCCTCAGATACGCCCAGCACTTAGCTTACACGGGGCCTTTGCACCTGCTAGTCCCTCTGCTCTCTTCCCCTAGGAAGCACAAGGCTGGCCCCTCACTTTGTGCAAGTCTCTGCTTTAATGTCACCTCCACAGCAAAGACCACCCTATCTAAACCACCACCCCTTGCCCTAGCTGATTTGGCTCAGCCCCAGGACTAAAGGGTCCCGGGTTTGATTCTGGCCAAGGGCACATGCCTCAGTTGTGTGCAGGAGGCAACCAATCGATGTGTCTCTCTGACATCGATGTTTCTTCCCCTCTCTTTTTGAAAAGCAATGGAAAAAATATCCTATGGTGAGGATTAAAAACAACCACCAGCATACCTCCCCACGGGTTCCCTAACCTTAGGCTACCCTTTTCTCCACAGCACTCATCACCACTTAATGTCATAAGAATGAATTAATCTGTTTGCCTGTCTTCTCCTACTTGCTGGAACGCTACCTGGGTCACAGTAAGTGATCTTGGTGAATGAATGCCCTTTTATTCAGCTAATCTCGACTGGGTATCTGCTATAACCCTCTACCATAGAAGACAGAAATGAAATTGGTTTCTGCCCTTTAGGAATCCAGGGTCCAGTTAATAATTTACCTGAGATTAAAATACACATCTCAAAACAGTCTTGGTATTTTCGGGATTTTTTCTTGGGGAGCTTAATTTGCCATACCTGTCCAGGTAGGCAGGCAACTGTTGACCAATGGAGCATAAACACACTTCTCCTTGTCCTCCCTGAGCTTAGCTGTGCTCAGGATTAAACTTTCCACAAGAAGAGTGACTTCAGAGGCTGCACATGTTCTGTCTGGCTCATATAATGTGGTTAAAAACACCCCCAAAAGCTGGTGTGGCCCAGCAGTTGAGCCTCAACCCATAACACAATAGGCTACTGATTCGATTCCAGGTCAGGGCACAAGCCCAAGTTGCAGGCTCAATCCCCAGTAGGGGGCGTGCAGGAGGCAGCTGATTGATGCTTCTCCCTCATCAATGTTGTGTGTTTTTTTAATAACACTTCGTTAAATTTATTGGGGGGACAATGGTTAATATGAACATATAGGTTTCAGGTGTGGGTTTCTATGTTACAAGATCTGTATATTGCTCTATGTGCCCACCAACCAAAGTCATCATCAATGTTTCTCTCTCTCCCCCCTCCCTTCCTTTCTAAAAAAAACCCCATAAAAACATATATATATTAAAAAAAAAAAGTCTTGAAAAACCTGAGCTCAGATTTAACAATGGGAAGTATTCATTGAAAAACAACAAAATCCCTGGAGTTGGAGCTCCTCTTGGAAGGCAGAAGATTTGACAAACTGGACCAGCATTCCCACTTGGGAATGAGGGACTAGAAATTTCTCCCACTCATCACAGGTCTAATGCCCAAGATCCATCTTACACTTGACCTATTTCCTGCCTGCTCCCAGAAGGACTTGAGATTCTGGGATAAGAAGAATCTCAAAACAGCCTTGCAGCTTTTCTTCAGGGAGCTTCAGCATCTTTTCAGGTGGCATTTGCCACCCCAGGCAGCACAAATGTTCCCATCTCTCCAGGAACTCCTCATTCTCCATCCTGGACCCTGTGGGAAGACTACAGGCTCCTTTGCCAGCCAGCCTCACCTGCCCACTCCAGCATATCCTCAATATTGTCTGCTGCCCCGGGCACAAGGCGAGTCTGGTCTGTGTCCTCCAGCCGCAGGATGAAGCTCCCTCCATGCTTCTTGGCAAAGATGTAGTTGTACAAGGCAGTGCGGAGGCCACCCAAGTGCAAGAAGCCTGGTAGAAGAAGAGAACAGCTCAGACAAGACAGGGAACATGAGCTGATGAGCCTCAGCCGAGGGGCAAGCAAGCTCTGACTGTGACAGAATGTCTCAAAGACTATCAAAGCCCAAGAAACCGCTACCTCCATCCGATTTCTCCAGCTAGCACCTGGATAGTCAGGCTGCCACAGGGGGAGGACAGGGTGATGACTCCTTTGGCCCTTCTGGAACAGGAAGACCACCCAAGCTTTGCAGCATGTCATTTTGTAAAAAGGCTCCAACTCTCCCCAAGTGGACCCCTCACTTTACTTGGAGATTTGCCTCAAGGCCAAGTTTCACCCAAAGGAAAAGCAGAGGCTTAGTCACTGAAGCCGTTATCACATGTGCATTTAACTTATGCAAATTCAGTGATGTGATTGGGAAAACATTAATTACAAATTTAAGATACTGTAAAATGACATTTTACATACACCCTCTACACACTGTCATGACTATCCTCATTACACACTTTAAATTTTGTCTACTTGAGATTTTTACATTAAGTGCTGGCTTTAAACTCCAACCAAAAGTAACATTCATTTCCATATTTCTTTTCACCTGAATTTAAACTCCTAAGATTTTACTTTTCCATCATTCCTAACTGAAAACTTAAAGCGAACAATTTTCCCAGGACTGTTATTTCCCCTAACCCTACCTTCCTTGGTTTAGCCCACAGCCCTGTCTGCACAGTGAGCTCATCTCAACCTCGCAGCACACGACAGGCAAAGTTCCCCTAGGGTAAGGCAGGCTCGTTTCAACACTGATTAGGCGTGTGACCTCCAGGTAGTTACTGCAAGGCCACCACAAAACCAGTGGTCCCCAAGATAGAAGTCAGGGTCCAGCAGTTAAAAGCAAGGCCTCTTACATGAAATAGACCTGGGTCCATCTTCTGTATTCACCATTTACTAGCTGCTGCTACCCCTTGGGCCCTACTTAACTTGTATGAGCTCCATTTCCTCACCTATTAGAGAAATTAAAAACAAAAAATAGCAATCTGCCCTACAGGGTTGCTGTGAGGCCTAAATCCTGAGCAAAGAACACCCTTCAATTAATTTTAGCTATTGTAATGATCCATGTTGCTTGATAACTCTTTTATCTGTCTGTAGTTAACAGCCTTTGCCATATGGGCTTTCCCTGCAAATCAGCAAGGAAACACTAACTGTAACTTCCCCAAGTCACACAGCTAGGAGGTGGCAAAGCCAGGAATTTGTACCGCATCTCAGGTGCTGCTTTGCAAACTGTTGCCAGTTTGCAAACAAGAAAGCAAGGAAATTGAGAGCAAATGTTTAGAAATTTACAGCAGTTTGACAGAAAAATTTTCTATTTAATCCAAAAAAAAAAAAAAGGCAGGCTCATATTTTGAGCGCTTTTAAGGTTTTCACTTTTCCAGTAATCCATTTATATTGATTTTATAAAAGTATCGACCCAAAATCCTGTTCCTTTGTGCAGCTGGGATCTTGCCGCAAAGGCGGCCTTCCATACCGACCCCGGGGTTCAGGACAGGCATGCTCAGGGTCAAGGCAGAGGAAGCCTCAGGAGAAGAACTCTGGGAACTGGTGGGGCGGCCTGACAAGATCTCTACGAGGCTATAACACGGGTCCCTACCGCCCTTCGGCTCGCCAAGCGCCAACACTAACCACCGGGCCTAGGTATCTGCAACTTCTCCGCCCGGAAGGTTCCGCCTACACCATCCTAGCTCCTCGTCGTTTGTCCTCAGCTCAAACGTCCCCTCTTCAGCAAGGTGTTCCTGAGAATCCTACCTAGCCCAGGTCACCCATCCTTCATTTCCCATATGGGCCGCGTGGCTGCCTAGTTACAGCGCTTCTGCACACGTTCGTCGCGGCCACTGGGGAGGGGGCCCTACTTTCCCGATGGCCACTGCGGCAGCGGAATAGTACCTCGCAGGCTGTACTTAGCACACATTTATTGAATAGATGGAAAAGAGACCGAAAGAGATGGTCCCATCCAATAAACACAAAGAAATGCCTGGCCATGCGAATAATTTCCGCTTGTGGGCCTGTTTCTGCCTCTGAAAAATGGGGTCGCGCTGCCCTCCCCGTCTAACTCCACCGGAAGGGCTTCGTTGGGGAACCTTCGGGGGGCGGGCACCGGACGGGGGGCTTCGGCCTGCAGCGTCACGTCCGCTAAGGTTACCTGTGGGGCTAGGGGCGAACCGCACTCGCACAGCCGCCCCGGAGTCAGTGCCCACGCTGGCCTCGCGCCGTCCCAGGAAGCACCCCAAGACTCCCAGGGGCCTCCCTGGCTGCAGCAGCGTCCTCAAGAGCGTCGCCATGTGGGTTGCACTCACCCACGTGGGCTTCTCGAGAATCATTTCCGGGGACCCATCCCAACCAATAAGCTTCCGCCACAGAGGGCACAACCCCGCCCCTTAAAGGCGCAGGCCCCTTAACCTGCAAGCCCACGCTCCCCTGCTCGGCCGCGGCTTCTCTCAGCCTCTAGAGGGCAGAGCCCGTGGAGCCGGCGATTTCCCGGGCCCTGCCCCCTCGGCTGCGGAAAGCTAAAGCGTGGCAGGGGCCGGGCCCGGGAAGCGGAGGAGGCGGGTCTCCATAGAAACCTCCACCTGTTTCCGGCCAGGCTGGGCAAGATTAGGGGCTGCTGCGGGGGCCAATCTCAGCCAGCTCGCCCTCTTCCCGGCGGCCCCTGCGGCGCGGTGGGTGTTGTACACAATCATCATGGCGGCGGCCGGGGCCCCGGATGGTGAGTGTGGCGCGGCGGCGGGCGCCGGGGTCGGGCCCGGGTGAAGTGGTCGCTCCTCGGGGACGCGGTCTGGCCCGGGTGGTGGTGGTGGGGGGCAGCCCTGGCTCCGGAGCCGGGGTGCGGCGGCGCCGCGCGGCCCGGCCCCAGGCCCAGCCCGCGGCGAGCGCCCACCCCCTGCCCCCCTTGCAGGCATGGAGGAGCCCGGCATGGACACGGAGGCCGAGGCCGTGGCGGCCGAGGCGCCCGCGCGGCCCCTCAACTGCGTGGAGGCCGAAGCGGCGGCGGGGGCGGCGGCCGAGGACGCCTGTGCGGCGCGAGGCAGCCTGCAGCCGGCCCCGGCCCAGCCCCCCGGGGACCCCGCGGCCCAGGCCTCGGTCAGCAATGGCGAGGACGCGGGCGGCGGCGCGGGCAGGGAGCTGGTGGACCTGAAGATCATCTGGAACAAGACTAAGCACGACGTGAAGTTCCCCCTGGACAGCACAGGCTCCGAGCTGAAACAGAAAATCCACTCGATTACAGGTACCCCGCGGCGCGACGGCCGCGGCCGCGCCCGGCCCGGCTCCCGGTGCGCGCCCCGCGCTGGCCGTCCTCCGGCGTCGGCGGCCCCGGGCCCGCGGCAGGCCTCCCGAGTGGGGCTGGGACGCCCATTACTCGGACGGGCAAAATGAGACCTGGCAGTGTAGAGCCAGTCAGTGCTGAGCTGGGATTGAGGCCCAGGTCTGACTCTTAAGCCCAAGCTTCTACCTAGCGTTGCCCAAACATGTCTTAATAAAAACCGCCTAAGGCACTTGTTAAATTTTCAGCTTCTAGGCTCTTTCCCCAGGGGGTTTTGATTCAGTGGGGCTCCAGTGTGACCAGGAATTTATTTTTAGCAAACACAGGTGATTCTCATAGGGATACTTTAGGAAACACTGGTGGTGACCATCATGCTGGCCCTTCACAGGTGCTTCTGTTACTTACTTTCACGTCGTTTACAGCACTTTGCCATCTGAAATAAAATTTTTTTGTTAAGCTTTCTCCATGTAGCCAGTAGCCTCCATAAAAACAAGGTCCTTATTGGTTTTTGTATCCTTGAGGCCTTTGGACTGGACTCTCACTTAATATTTGAGTGATTGGGGAACAAATTGCAATGAGTGACAGCTAGTATTTATTGAACAGTTACTGAATACCAGGCGTTGCACTAAATACTGTTCTTTCTTTTGGTCCTTAAAACAGGCCCGTATAGAAGGAACTGCTGTCATCACTATTATAAAGTTCTGGAAACTGAGGCCGGGACAGGTTGTGAATTGCCCAAATGTGCAAAAGTAATAGGTGATAGAGCAGCATTCACTTGGGTCTGTTCCCGAAGCTCTCTGGTCCAAGTGTGTGTTTCGATTCTCCCTTTCACTGTCTACTACCTTTTCCCCAGGTCTTCCACCAGCCATGCAGAAAGTTATGTATAAGGGACTCGTCCCTGAGGATAAGACGCTGAGGGAAATAAAGGTGACCAGCGGAGCCAAGATCATGGTGGTTGGTTCCACGATAAATGATGTTTTAGCGGTAAACACGCCCAAAGACGCTGCGCAGCAGGACGCCAAGGCCGAGGAGAGCAAGAAGGAGCCTCTGTGCAGGCAGAAAGTGAGTCCGTCGTGTGATTGTTAGTCCTGGGAAGTCTGAGGCTTTGTCCTCTGGAGCCGCGGTTCGTTATATTCTCCCTAGAATAAGCTCCTTTTTGGACAGGGCCCATGATGGAAATTTATGGCAGCAGTTGGGTGCGGCTGGCTGTTGAGTGGAGAGGTGACAACTACCTGAGATTTGCAACTTTGTCTCATCTGGCGGGTCAGTGTGTCTCAAGTCTATCTACTTTAGGATAAGGCCTTTGTAAAGGCAGGCTTCAGAATCAGACATGGGTTTCTCCTGTTTAGTGGCAGAGAAAAATACCATTGCTAGAACTAACTCCCCATTCTGTGCAAGTGCTTACATTGATTTTTTTGGTGTGTGGCTTCCCCCAAGTCAACAAGCCCATTTCTGGAAAGGCATGAAAATCCCTAGCTTCCAGAGGTTCCTCTAAAAGGCCATTTCTGGAAGCCCAATGAAGCTGACTGGGGAGATAACCATGCTGATTATTTTTTCCTCCTGGCCCATGAAATGGGGGCCTGGTTTTTCATACTCGCTGTGGCTCGTTTTGGAGATTATTGTTTCACTGTCGAAGGAGCTGGTTGGAAGCATTAGGCACCAAGGCACATGACCAGCAGTGTGAAAAGGACTGTTTTCCGGTACAGGCTCACATTCCCTTATGTGTGCTTCCAAACCCTCAAAATGTGCTCTGTAAGTATGGCAGCAGAATCCGACCAGGATCGATATGGATAGTCATGCTTCACCATACAAACCTTAACATGTTTAACGACGAGCTGCTACCACAAACCCTGTGGGGGATCTCACATAATGTATTTTAAAACGTTATTACTTTTTTTTTTTTATTCTAAAACTTTTGGGCTTTATAAAAATTAAAAATCTATGTTCATAGGGTTTCAGATAAGGTGTTGTAAACATATATTAGCATCTAAAAGGTGTTTATTTGGGCACTTTCACTCCCCAAAATGGGGTCAAAATGTCTTGTAACCAGTTGAGTTCATTTCCATTTTCCTGTCTTTCTCTGCCATGTGGTGAAGCGTCAGATGTGAGAATGCAGGTGTGGTGAGCATTCCCACTGGCCACACTCTGGGAGTATACATGTCACTTAGGTTTTGAGTTACAAATGGTAGCTTAACAGGCTTAGAATTGTTTTCCACAGTGCAGGGGAAATTCTTCAAAAGGTACATGTGAGGTATGAGTCAAATTCAGATTATAATCCACACTGCTGTGTTTAATGCCAGCGATGAGGCCTAACACGACCTAATGAGAGGGACCCGTCTTTGTGACTTTATCATCAGTTCAGAAATTGGGCTGATGTGTAGGGTCGCCCTTTGCTAGCAGTCTGGCAGGGTTGGGTATATTCCTTTTGGAGGATTTCTGCCATGCCAGTGAGGGTTTGAGCTGGCTCATGGCCAGCTGGTGCTTAAATTTGGCTGATTTTTTACTCTCTGTCCACTTATGGCCCTGTAGCTCTAACTTCACTAAGCAGTGTCTTCCTAGACAGCCACAAATGGGGTGAGAATAGGATTGAGGCACGTGGGCTGTCAGGAGCTGTGTCAGCCAGCCACGAGCCTGACTAGAACCCAGAGGAGCTACCTCAAACTCCTGTGGTGGGCTGGGGTAGGGACTTCTTAATGCCAGGCTTTTGTGATCAACATTTGTCTTTGGAAGTGTGGCTCTTCAGGCTTTGTGTCTAGCTGGGGTTGAGGGTGGGGCAGCAGGAAGACTTCTACAGCAGGCGAGTCTCCATTTGTGGAGGCAGTGCCTTGCCATCCTTCGCAAGGTGTCTTTGGGAGTGTAATTCGTACCTGTCAGGAGAGCAACACCCTTTGTGGCTCTCTTAGCTTGATGCTGAATCCTGTCAGTGGTGACTGGGGATGGGGAGGTAGTAGATTTTCTTTGAATTAGCAGTCTGGAAGTCCTGTTTTCTCTAGAACTTTGATGTCAAGTGTGGCGGCCACGTGTGGCTGGTTAAAATTCATTACAATTGAGGGTCCATTTCCTCAGTCCTTCTGGCCCCATCTCAAGTGCTTAATAGCCACATGTTTCCATCAATACACACGTTGCTGGTCAGCACTGCTCTGTAGTGTCAGGACCCATCTGTAGGCAGTATGAGCATTTGAGCCAGAATGTTGAGTCTTGCTTGTTTCGCGTCCTTTTGTTCAGAGGTATTAACATGACGAAAACACAGTCAACTTTCATTTAATGATCTTTTTTGACTTATGTCGTAGCAACACAGGAAGGTGCTGGACAAAGGGAAACCTGAAGACGTGATGCCATCTGTTAAGGGGGCCCAGGTAAGCTGCATTCCTTCGTGAGCACTCTCCAAAACAGACCCACCTGCCTTCCTGCTCTTCCTGCGCTCCCATCTTCAAATCCTGACCCTTCTGTTTTTGCCCTCTGTTTCGGGTCCCTCCCTCTCTCACCATGCTCTTGTGCCTCCAGGAGCGCCTGCCCACGGTCCCCTTGTCCGGCATGTACAATAAGTCGGGAGGAAAAGTGAGACTCACCTTTAAGCTAGAGCAAGACCAGCTGTGGATCGGCACTAAAGGTATGTGACTGCTCCAGCACTTCGTGGCTTGCTCCTCGCGCCCAGCAGTGCTCCATCCCAAGTGCGAGTCTGCTCATTCTTAGATCTCCGCACTGTGCTTTGCGTGCTCCTGGCTTTGGTTTTGCTTTTAGATGCTTGCCTTCTGTTTGGACCCTTTTCCCTCATTCTTTTCAGTCTGATCTCAGGGCCAGTCCATCTAATATTGGCTGTCCAGAGGTCCCAGATGTGTGGCCTGAGGACCAGGTCTGGTCCACAGAGAAGAATTTTATCTGTTTACACACAATCTATAAAAAACTGTAGATTTCACTTGATCCGATTTTTTGGCTTCTTTTGAAAAAAATCAAAAGGTATAAAAAGTCTGGAACTGCGTTCTACAGAGTACCAGCAGCTGGAGCTGAGGAGTAGTTTCACATGGGTCTGGCTACAGTTCTCACTGTCCCATTTAACCTGTATGTGGCCAGCATCCTTCATAAATGCCATCTGCCTGGTGCCTGTAGATTGGAGTTTTCCTAGTACTGGGGACCTGCCCTCCCCCCTCCTGGTTGCCCTCTGCCTGCCCCCACTGACCCCCCTGTGCATGGTGGGCCAGGCTTGCTGTTTACTGGGAAGTCTCTCTGACTATGCTCCCTCTTTCTTCCCCAGATGGATCAAAGTCTTGTCAGCTGCACTCGAGAGTTATCTGTCACTCTTTGCCACTCCACTGTGCTGCTTAAGACTCCTAGCATCTCTAAACTTGGTCCGTGAAAGAAGTTAACCTATTTCCCTGCCCATCTCTGACTACTTCCGTCCCGCTCACCTTCTGTATTGTTTTTTTCTCAGTGGTTTTTGTGCTCATAAACTTCTGTCTTTTTAAGGCCAAGTTCAGATGCCTAACCATAGTGTTCAGTGTTCTTGGTGATGAGACCCCGGTTTAAATTTTTGACCTATCTTCCTGCCCCGCTTGCTTTCTCATACCCTGCGTGTCCACCTGCACCCCTTGCCGAACTTCCCCCATGCGCTCTGTACAGCTCTGTGCCTCTGCTCATGCTGTGCCCTTACCTGCAAGTCTTCTTCCTGTCCTTGTTACTAATAGACTCTTCCAAGGCCCTACTTAAACATCCTCCTAATGAAGCCTCCCTGATACGTCCCCCACCCTGCCGCTTCTGTGTGTCCCCAGAGCACTCATTACTCTCTGACTTGTCTGTCCCCTGTTAGATTCCGGAGGGGACCGAACATGCCTAACTCAGCTGTTTCTGCCAGCACTGTAGGTGTTCAGTGTTCGAGGTAAACATAAAGAGAGTACAGGGGGTCCCGTACTCTGAGACTACTTGGTTTCAGGGACAGCCCATTAGTATGATTCTGCTTCAGGGACCAAAATGTTACGGAAAATAATCAGGGCTTGGGTGATGGGGAGCGAGGTTTTATCATCTAAATATGAAAGTAAGTTTCTCGTTTTCACCTTCACCCTGGCTCTTAAAGTGAACGAAGAATGAAATGCCAAAAACGCTTGAGTTTTCTAACAATTGTGTGATAACCTGCTCCATTCTTTCTTTCACACTGATTCTAACGGCATGATCAGAGCAAATTTTGCAAACTATTTAAGGGCCCCCCCATTCTTCAAGGGCCTTGGATCTCTTTACTAGGTCGTTGTCTTCTGCAGAGCCGGTCCCGTCACCCCCTGTCGTTTCCGCAGTTGTGAGCTGCCCGCCTGCCAGCTCCTCACTTCTCCATGACTCGGCAGGTGGTTGGGGTAGTCCTCCACATTGCATTGACACGCTAAAGCCCTGCCTTTTCCAGCTCTGCAGCCTAATGGAAGGCAGTGGCTGAGGCTGACCTAGAGAGACACCCATGGCCCTGCAGTAGGCGCAGCCAGTCTGGATGGGAGCTCAGGCTGGATGTGCTCGCTGGCCTTGGAGTGCTTTGGGTTAGCAAGGTGTGTAGGAGACATGTCAGGCAGGGACAAATGAGAACCTTTTATGCCTGTGTTGGGGGCTCTCCTTGTGCTTGTGGGCGCAGCCACCCTCCTGCTCTGGCACAAAGGAGAGCTCTGGAAGACCTTGGTGTGACGTGGCAGTCACCGGCCTACTAAAGAGCGTGGCCATGACTCACATTTCAGAGCTTGGCCACAGCTGGGATTCTCATTCCCACCCAGAGCCCTGACCCCGTGCACCTCGGGCCCTCTTCTCACCTGCCCATGAGTGCCGTCACCTGTCACAGCGCTCAGAGGACAGTGCGCCCTGGGAGTGGGCTCCTGCCATTAGCTCCATCTTTCTGCTGGCTAGACACTGCTGTAGGACGAGCATTCCCACAGCCAGGAGGCCTCCTCCTTGGAGGGGTACTTTACTGAGGGACACACGTGGCCCCTGCTTGTGGCGTAGACTCCGGTGGCCTTGGGGGAGGCAGGACTCAGCCTCAGGCCCAGCTGAGTGAGAAGAACAGGCAGGATGTGTGAATGGTGAGCAAAGGTGACCCCTGAGGCTGCTGTGGGGAGCCTGTGCCCTCTTGGCAGGGAAGTCACACCTGTAATACTCTGGATTGTCATTCTGGAGTGTGGGCCCAGCGTTGTTATATCATCTACATTTTTAAAAGAAGCCAGAAATCCCTATTTTTATGTGAAAACCTCTGGACATTTCAAGGTGGTGGGTGTAAAGAAGTTTTTAGCTTAGATAGCTGGTCAGTCTTGCGCGGGGGCACACCATTTCAGAGCCACTGGAAGTCACAGCCTGTGTGGGCGTTTCAGGTGCATCCTCCCCACCCCATCTTTCAGACCCGAGGCCCACGGAACAATTAGAGCGTCTCAGTTCATCAGCTAGGCTAGAACCCCAGCCTCGAAATTCCTGCTGTGTTGTCGTTGTCTGTTTCAGAGTCTACGTTTTCCAGGTTTTCTCCCTACAAAGGCTTTAGTGGTTTTTAAACTTGGTTTAACTGTTTGCTGAGAGCTTCTCCCGTCCCTGAGGTGTCTGCTGCTTCCTTGGGGGGGAGGTCCTGTTGGCAGGCACTCCATACCCCCCTCCCGTCCTCCTGCACTTGCTCACTTCCAGCAGTCTCCTCCCTCCAGACCTCACTGTCGCCTCTCACACCTGCCACCCTTAAACTTGCTGCAAAATGCCTTCTAACCCGGTGTGCTAAGTAGTATCTAAAGTGTTAATCATAAGAGATTATAAATGTTTTAAGAGAATTTTTTGTGTGTGTGTGTATGGAGAGGTGGAGGGATGGGGGAGGGACAGGTAGGGCAAATGAGCAGGATCGTGGACCAGAGACTGGCCATACACCGCCAACAGTCCCCCTTCTGTTGAAGCCCCAGGGGCACTCTGGTGCCTCTCTGTTCTTGGTCCTCTTGGCTGTCCCAGGCACCAAAGGCCTTAGCCAGTGCTGGGCTTGGGCTGTAAGGGTGCAGTGGAATTTCTTAGGTATTTATTAATTGTTAGGCTTTTAAAAATAACACCAGGAAAGAGATACCTCTGTCCTCAGAGACCTTTACTATACCATTGCCACATCCTGGTCCCCATTTGCTCCTAAGAAGTTCCCAGCTCCCACACGGGGCTCTAGGGTCACTGTTAGAAGGTCCTGTCCCATTATTCGTAGAGGGCAGGGTGAGGAGCTTATAGTAGATTCCAAAGCCACCAGCCTGACAAGGGACTGCTGAGTCACAGGAGTAAAACAGGAGGGCTTTTGAGTAATGACTGTCATTCCTCTCACCTTAGAGCGGACCGAGAAGTTGCCCATGGGCTCCATTAAAAATGTGGTCAGTGAACCCATTGAAGGACATGAAGACTACCACATGATGGTAAGTAGGTGCGTGTGGCCGCTGGGCTCCACTTCTGCGCCTCTGCAGGGACTGACGCTAACTGGGGACACTCAGTACTCAGGAGACGCACGGTCTAAGCCTTGTGTCTTCTGCATCTTAGACCATAGCCATGACTTAACCCTGGTTCTCTTTATTTGGCATCCCCATCTTCCAGCAGTTTAAAGGGGATATGTTGCATCTCTTTGCCTCCCTTTTATTTGTAATATTTTGTTTTTAGACCAGGAAAATAAATATAACGAGGAGGAATGGCTTGTGGGTTTTCATTTAACTTTTTCTTGCATATAGAATAAAACCTCCCACTAGACTTGGTGCTCATACCTCCAGGCCTCCGCCCCAGATAGTGTTGCCCTCCCTGGGCTGCAGCCATCAGGTGGCAGGGATGGGAGGGGGGTGCGTCTGTGGCTGCCCGTTCTCCTGGAGTCTGCTCGAACGGGCAGGCTGCACATCCCAAGACACAGTGTGTGCAGACATTGCCCATGTCTCAGAACCAAGTGAGGGCTCAGTGGTGAGCTGAGCTGCTTGGGCACTCCCCTTCCACTTCCCGGCACTGTTCAGAGGGGCCACTTCAACAGTGAAGTTAGCTACTCACGCTTCAAAGTTGCTGAGACGGGGAGCTGATCTGAGCAGTGAGGCGGCCACCTGCCATTGTCTGAAGAGGCAGGTTTTTCAGGGTCCAGCCATTAGGGAGAAGGAGCAGTAGTGGGCTACAAAGTCCACGGCAGAGTAAGGTATTGGAGAGCCCAGGAAAGGGGGATCTTGCATCATGGCAGTGCTCTGTAGGCAGGTGGCAGATCCCCGGGCTCTAGGAACATCTGCCGCCCTCTCCTCTCTCCTGCCTGCTGGGGCCTGACAGTGGTTGAGACGGCAGCCCCTGGTGAAGCTGCTGGGTGCCCTCTGAAAGTGGTGACAGTGTGGGGCCCTGTGGCAGCCCTCCACCCTGGTCTCTGGAGTCTAAAGGATTGCATGTGGATTGTTTGCCTGCTCAGTTATTGTTTTGTTTTAAATGTTGGAATTTAATGTTTTCACCTGGGCTCCTGCACTGCCCTTTGAAGCATATGTCTTCCCAGGTTGACCCTGTTGGGTTTGCAGCCCAGTGATGAGAGGCAGCCTGCTGAGGGGTTTTACACAGGCTCAGAGGCCAGTTTGAACCTCCTAAGGGAGTGGTGTGGCTGGGGAGTGCTGCAGATTTCATTTAAATGCTCATTTTTTTCCAGTCATTCCTGGAAGCAGGTGGCTCTGATCGCCCTTCTCTTCTCTAAACACCATTAATCAGCACCTTCACCATTGTCCCAATGCACATACTTGTTTTCCTCTGCAGGCACATTTCCCTAGCTAGGTTGACGTGCCACAATTCATGTTAGAAGGGGGTGGCTGTGCTTTGTTATTTTTAGAGAAATCTTTAAAAATATAGGAAAGGACAGCGACTACTATAACAGACCCATATATCCGTCACCACGAAGTGACAGCTGCAGATATTGTGTAACTTGCTTTGAATCATTTTGAATAAAAGGGATTTTTCCAGCAGTGACTCCGTCCCCATTGCCCTCATCTGGTCTGCCATGCAGGCCTCCCCTCTGTTTTCCTTTTATGTATGTCCATGAACAAGCTTCAGTGCTGTTTCATGTTTTTTCAGTTTTCATAAGTGGTATATTGTTCTACAGACTGTTTTTTTTTTCAGTTCGACATTATGTTATGTCTTTATTTACCAGTGACCCAGTTCATACCTTTTAAAAGTGGCCCGATATTCATAGGAATAGGCCACATCACTTTTAATTGTGCATTCCCTCGCGACGGGTAGAAGCCGCTTCCAGGCCCTTACCGTCGCTGACATGCTGCTTTGATGCTCACCTGTTCCTTGCACATGTGTGACAGGGTTTCTGGGGCAGTGGTTCCCAGGTGGGTCTGGATCAGCAGTGCCACATCACCTGGAACTCCTAGGAATTGCAGATGTTCAGGCCTTACCGGCCCTCTAAGTCACAGACTAAGAGGGGAGCCACCAAGCTGCTGTGACAAGTCCCCCGGATGGCTCTGATGTGCACTCAAGTTTGGGAACCACTGCCTTAGGGTTTGCTATGCTTAGCTCCCTCCTGCTGCTGTTTTTTTCTTTGGACAAGAGAATGCTCCCCACAGGAATCTTTTCCCCCTTCCGTTTTGACTAAATCACTGCTCAGCCCTCCCCTGTGTGTGGTGCTGCCGCTCAGTCTCCGACCTCTGAAGTGTCGCTTGGTTTTCCTTTTTCCCTTCCAGGCGTTTCAGTTGGGCCCCACGGAAGCCTCTTACTACTGGGTGTACTGGGTTCCGACTCAATATGTGGATGCAATCAAAGACACTGTGCTGGGGAAGTGGCAGTATTTTTGAAAGCACTCTCACCTCTGGCCCAGGAGACCGACCCAAAGGGAAGGACATTGCTGGGAGAGGCCTGCAGCATCCCTGGATTTCAGAGTTCTGGAACTTTGTTCAAAAAACAGTCTATATCCAATCTAAGGTGATGTGGTGACCGAAGCCAGAGGTGATGTTCTTTCACCCTTAGCTTAATTTTAACTTAAAATCACCGGTTCCCTTTCTTGCAGTCAGCTTCATACCATTTTTAAAGTCAGTACAGTGGAAACCAATAAATCTGAACTCCGAGCGTGTTGTGTGGAATACTCTTCAGTGTGCTTGGGAGGAGATCTGCCAGGGTTTTGTTTAGAAAGGAATGGTCAAAAGCTTTCTGCCTTTTTTTTTTTTTAAGTGATTTCAACTGAAATATTTTCATAAATCTTTAGTTGCAAACATTTGGACTGTGTTGTGATAAGTTGGGGTGTTTTTTTTCTTTTTCATATAAAATTTTATGCAAAGTGGGAGGAGGGTTGGTAAGCCATATTTTTCTGTCTATTGATTCAAACTGATTTCTTTCCCTTTTTTATTTTTTCACTTCCTAGATATGAGCTTTTGTTTTGAAAACCCAAAGATGTCAGTTCCTCCTCTTGTACCTCATCACTGCTTGCTTTCCTGGCATCCCTCCCGCGTGCTGCTGCCCGCGGATGCGGGGGGAGGGAAGCACAGTGGGCCTTGGTCAGGGAGCTCTCGCGCCTGCTGTGTGACTTGTCTAAACATCTTGCCCATTGGGTACCAGTCTCTGGGGCTGTCCTCTGCCACACTGACAGTTGTTGGCAGTCCTCACCGAGTTGGTTCTCACGGCCAGCCTGTCAGGGGTGTGCCTGGCTGTGCCGCTCCAGAGCCACGGTTCCTAGGCGGGAACAGGCCTCTTCGAAGCTGCGCCAGGTGGAAGGCAGTTTATACAGTCATGTAGCCACAGGCCCACTCCAGGAGTTTCAGGACATTCTTTAGCAGTCCAACGGTTATTTCAATTGTGCTTCTCCATTTGTTCCTTTGCTCATGCCTTGTGTTCACATGTTCATCCTGGTCCAGAGATGCTGCCCTTCTCAGTAAGACGTCTGACTCGTGGGTTGGCCCTGTGTTGCAACATCAGAAACGGGATAAGTTGCTTTTGTGATGAGCTCACCCTCTTCTGGTTTTAGCCCTTGTGTAGTCTTTGTACACGTGAGCCCTGTTGTCTCCTTGTGGCTTGGTGGACTCTGAGGTGAGGGGGCCTCCCTGTGAGCAGCCTCCCTGTGCTGGCTGCTATTTCTCGGCTGCTGTCTTCGCAGTCCTCTTGCGGGCTACAGGCTCTCAGCAAGGCTTGGTGGTATTTCCAAACTTGGCAGCCTGCATTGTAGGCTGTTCCTTCTCATTCTGTGAAGTGTATTAGCATGTGTGGGCCGGTGAGTGATGATCTTCTGCACCCTTCCCTCCAAACTGTAGTTCAGAATCCAGCCAGCATAGACAGACTCGTGCTTCTCGTGGTGTAGTCCATTCCTAGCTACGCACCTGGGCAGGAAGGCCTGTTCTTGCTCTTTGAGGGTATAAGTATATCTGTGAAGTGTAGCGTCCAAGAAACTGCCTGTTTCATCCCTTGGAAAAGGAGCAGTGACTGACCAGCCTCTGTCCTGCTGCCTGCAGCTCCAGAGAAAAGGGAGCTTTGCTGCTGCTGAGGCTGCCCTGCAATGACAGGCCTGCGTGTGATCCAGCCATGTGGCAGGCAGGGTGTCGTCTCGGTTTGTTGGCCAATGTCCCTGTCCTGGAGACTTGTCCTGACTGCCACACACCTGTTCTCTGGAAGCAGACATCTTCGTCCCCAGACTGGCCTCGCACTGCTTCTCTCAGAGCCCCTTCCCACCAGGTCTCCGCATTTGCCTTTTGGCTGCCGCCTTCTGACGTCCCTTCCTCCCAGTGAGAGCGTGTGTCCCAGCATCTCCTTGCTCTCCAAGAGCCAAACCGCTTCTCACTCAGGCTGGTGTCATTTCAAGACAGGACCAAAGCCTGTGTGAGCCTTTTTATTTTAAGTAAAATGGTGCTTTTTTCCTTACTTCAAGATACTCTATGTAAATAATAACGTAATAACATCTTTCTGTATGGAGCTGTTGGAGGGGCTCACTGAGTATGTTAGAACAATCACGGAGATCTTGCTGGAAGCCCTCAGAGAGCAGAGGTAGGCAGACCAGAAGCCCCTGGAAGAGGGTTTTGATTTAGATCCGAGTCTGGGTCCCAGCAGTATTCACCGTCTTGTCACTCAGTCCCGTGAGCAGTCTCTTCATTTATTTTCTTACAGTCCAGGGTGTACTGAGGCCAGGTCTGTGTCAGAAGCTGGACTACTCTCCCTTAGGCACATTGCAGTGTTGCTGTTTCATCAGGATGATTTCTGTGCAGTTCCCTCACTGTTACAGGGGACCAGCTCTATCTCTGGGGTTGTGACTATCTCTCATGGTGGCACAGGGGGTGTGGGTGGACCAAGGAAGAGCTGGCTCTGAGCAGGGCTCTAGCGTGTACGAGCAGGCGGGGCTCTGGCCTCTGGTCCACACGGAGCCTCTTGACGGGCTGCTTTCTCTTCTGGAATTCATGCTGGGCCTCCTGCAGGTCTTTGCTCACAGGTGCCATGCCTTTTTGTCCCTCCCTAAGGCCACTTGGCAAATAAAGACAAAGTGATCTCTGCTGAGGCCGGTCCCTCTACTCGGTGTCAGCCTGATCTCTTTGCTGAACTATAGGTGTTAAGTATTTGAATTGCTGATGGGCCTTCTGGAAGTAGTATTAGCTCTTCTTAATGAGGCTGAACTGACCAAGGATGTCCTCTCCTGTAACTCGTGGACACAGGAGGCCAGCTAGGCCTCAGGAGTCGCCTTTAGTTGCTGCTTTACCTTAACAAGGGCCAGAGAGACGAACTGCCGCATTGCCATGGCTCTGAAAACTTGTCATATTTCAGCCAGAAGGGGCTTGCTTTCCCCTTCTCTTACTGAACCATGTGCCTGAAAGAGCTATCCTGGCTCTTGCTCTTGGCTCACCCTTTCTTTGCCGGGGCAGGAAGGGAAGGGATCGACCCTGTGCCATGGGCCGTGCAAGGGTTGGCCTTCTTTCCAGCCGTTTTCTGAGGCAACCTCTCCCTTGCTCCTGGCCTTTGTTCTGCCTGTTGTCTGGGAAGGGATGGTCCCTTTGCTCTATGGTTTTGTGACAGTGTCATCTCTAGTTAGGATTGGCACCTGTTTCCTTCTTAGTAAGTCCTGGAGACCTCTCAGAAGTCACAGGTGGTCAGGAGCCCTCCAAGTGCAGAGTATCTGGTCCATTGACCTGCCAGGCTGAGTGGCTCTGCTGCTTTCCAAATTTCAAGGATTTCTTTCTTTTTTCTTAAAGAGTTCTCCAGAATGAATTGACAGTATACGTAAGTACCATGTATTCTTGTGGTGTACGCTCTGGTCTGGTTTTTGTTTTTAATCAAATGCCTGTTTGGGAGGAGATGAACGTATTTAGTCTGTTAGATTTGCGCTGCTGGATTTTTTTAAAAGTGTAACCTTGACTAGCTGTCTTATTGTTTATCCTGTAAGATTGTAAGATTAGCCCATCAATTAAAGTTTGATAATTAATTGTGTCTCCTTTTTCCTTCCAATTCTTCATGCGCCTAATCCATGCTGGGGATTTACCAATATTTGGAACTGGGCCTGGAGCCGTAGTTTTGCCAGCTGTTGTCAACCATTTTCCTGTTTTCTTTATTTGACTTTAGAGTATATCCTGCGAAAAACAGTTGCTAAAGGGATTTGATTTGATTTACTTCTGTACTAGTCAAAGTCACCCGCCAAGGCCATGCTTCTGTTAGGACAGCCCTCCTCCGCCCCCTCTAGCCACCAGGTGTTGGGATGCCACCTCCCTGTCCTTACACCTCCTGACTTGGGCCTCGTGTGACTTCACCTGGCCATTTAGCCTGGGAGGACATGCTTGGTAACACTGAGATGGATCTCCAGTCCTCGCCGCAGCCACGAAGACCCAGGAACAAAAACCAAATCCTTGGCATGAGCAGATGAGAGTTTGTCGGAACTGGTTTTGACCCAGCACCACCTCCATTCGACCCTCTCTCGTCTTTCCCGTTTTGTAAATGTTCCCAAAGTTTGTGGTCCCACAGCCCCTTCCTGGCTCCTTTCCCTTTTTCCGGTACCTCGTAATTCCAGAGCAGTGCTGCTAGACCTGAAGGGTCTGACCCGTGGAGAGAGCGGTGGCTGGCACTCGCCTGGAGAGGACTCTCTGTACAGGACTCTTCCGGGTTTTATCCAGTTCCAAATGTTTGCTTCAGGCCCCTTCAAATGAACAGGGAGAGGGAGGTGACCTGCAGTCTGAGTATGGCACCATACCTTGGGGGGTCTGCATTTTCATAACTAGCAACCCTTTCTGCAGTGGGGACCCCGCAAGCCAGCCAGCCAGTGGGCAAGCAGCAGCGGCCTCTTCTCTTGCCCAGGAGGCGGTCTCCTTAGGCTGTGCACGCGGGGAGGGGGCGCCTGTCCCCAGAAGCCCCGGCCTCTGCCCTGCCTGGTTCTCAAGGCTGCCTTTGTTCTGAAGCCTCATTGGCCTCTCTTCTCCTCCACCTCCTCCGGCTGTTCACCCCATTTTGTAACCCCTGGTTTTCAGGTTCCTTGCTGTTTTTACTCCATCCCCCGTATCTAATTTTAATCCCTGCTGTTTCCCTTTTTTTTTGTTTTCGAAATGTTTAAACTGACAGAGCCAACCACACTCTCCACCTTATACTTTCCACATTGGTTCACCAATTGTTAAAATATTAAGCAATATTTTTCTCTTCTAGACACACATCCTTTTTAAAAAAATGTATTATTAGAGAGAAAGGGAGAGGGAAGGAAGGAGAGGGGGGAGAGAAAAACATCAATGTGAGAGAAACCAGTTGGTTGCCTCCCATGGGCACCCTGACCAGGGATCAAACCCGCAACTTGGTTATGTGCCCTGCCCGGGAATTGAACCAGCAACCCTTTGGTGTACAGGGTGACACCCAACTGAGCCACCTAGCCAGCGCAATGTTTTTTAAATCATTATTCTAATCTTATATTAATACCCTTTTAACTTTTCTGTTGAGTCTTGGCTTTTCTCTCTCACCTTAAAAGTAATTTCCCCATATTTTTCCCCCCATGAACTTACAGTCTTAATTTTTATTATGACCCCTAATCTCTCCCTCCCTCTGATTGTGGGTTTGCCATGCCGGCTGTGGCTGTGGTGCTAGAGGTAGAGCCAGGGAACCAGCACTCCCAGAGGGCAGAGTCCTCGTCCGTTGATCACTGGAGACTCCAGGGGTCTATGACTCAGGACTCTTGGTTCTTGGTGACAAACCCAGTTCTTACCACTCGGGCAAAGCAGTTTGACTCAGGTAACCGGAAAATGCAGTGTGTCAGACCCAGCTCAATGCAGGAGCTCACGCCAGGCACCTGACCCTCTAACTGCTGACTCTGCTTTGTCCTCTGTTGACTTAGCTTCCACCAGACTGGCAGCCCCAAAGGTGAGAGAATATTTTTCCTTCAAGATTTCCAGTAAAAGTACCAGATAGGGGTTCTTAGTAGTTTGTGGCCCCTGCCCTTCACAAAAACACAAACATCGCAATCGTAGCATCTAAGATGTCCCATTTGACTTACATCCATCATGAGTGTGGGGCTTTCAAGCAAATACCCTGGACTGGAGGTACCAGAGCACCTCTGGCAGATCACCCAGCAGGGTTTGTCCTCTAGCTTTGTGCCAGGTAAATGCTACTCAGTGAGGCATGGGTACCTCTGGATGCTCATTCCACGAGAAACTTGCTCCACTCTGCCTTCAAGTCCTATGACATCAGCTCCTTCACTGAGTGTTGCCATGTCCCAGGCTCTGTCAAATTATGTGCATGATATTGTCAACACTCCACCACACGCCTCTTGGTACCCCGATTTCACCCATTAGAGGAAACTTAAGACTCAGAGAAGTGACTTAGCCAAGATCACTGACCAAGGCTGCCATTCAGAACCCGGACTGGCCTGATGCCAAAGTCTGTGCTCTTCCAAACTCACCTTATTGTTGAGAACTTAGGATAGAACTCACTACATTTTTTTTTCTTTCCCTGATTTAGCTGTATGTCTTAAGGGCACTAACTTGTGTTTGTGAGTTGTTTTAAATGTTAAACCTTTATATTTTTAATTGGCTACCATTTTAAAAAATTAAGACAGCCCTAGCTGGTGTGGCTCAGTGGTTAGGGATTAGTCCAGGCACTGCAGGGTTTCGGGTTCAATTCCTGGTCAAGGGCATGAACCTCAGTTGCAGGTTCGATCCCCGGCCCCGGTTGGGTGTGTGCAGAAGGCTATCGATCGATGTCTCTCACATCAATGTTTCTCTCTCTGCGCCCCTCCATTCCTTCCATGCTCTCTAAAAATCAGTAGAAAAAAATATCCTCAGGTGAGAATTAAAAAAATAAAAGTTTAAAAATTAAGACAGTAATACACGCACTTGATAAAGAAATTTTAAGTGACAGGCAAGTCTTGCTTAGTTCTAGCTTCTCAACCCTAGCTGTGACCCATCCCTGTGGGCAGTTTACTTTAGGCTTAAAGGAGATCAGGCCCAAAACAGGCTGTAGCAGGTGTGACAGCAGACGTACAGGTGCTCTGGCCATCAGAGCTATGTGCATACCATCCCAGCTGTTCTCGTTCACACACTTTAAAAAATTGATTTTAGAGAGAGGGAGAGACATCTCCACGTGAGAAACTTGATCGGTTCTCTTCCATACGTGCCCCAACGGGATTGAGCCCACAGCCTGGGTACGTGCCCTGACCGGGAATCAAACCCACCACCTTCCCGTGTATGGGACGTTCCAACCGAGTCACACTGGCCAGAGCGACACACTGGAATGCTGCATGCGGCCAGTGTGCTGCCTACCTAGAGTGGCACACAAAGGACATTCCAGGAAGTTCTTAGAGCAAAAGGGCCTTTGCTATTGTTTGAACACCGGCCCTAAATAGCGTTGCCAAGGAATTACCTGCATGATTCAGTGGTTCCTTTACTTGGGACAGCTGTGGAATGATGCGAACGGGCCACTTCTATGCAGGCGGGTGGTTGAGATGCTAGCAGAGCCGCTAGTGGTGGCCGTACTGCTAGGCCTTGTATTTCAGGCAGGAACCACCAGAGATGCTTTTCTTGGGGCAAAATGTGCAGCTGCCATGGACCCAGTTTAGAATCGCCAGATGTTAAAATTGTAATTCCAGTCAGAGGTATCCCGTGCAAGCCTGTTTCATTCTAAGCACATTTCTTGAAAAGGCATACATGTTTGATCTGCATGAGTATCTTTAAAAATATTAAGCAAAGTCAATATAAAAATGCACTTTATAGATATCACTGAAAAACTAAAGACTGACAAAAATGTTGGTTTTATAGATTTATTTTCAAAGGGCACAAACACAAAACAATTTAAATACAAGTCTAAACAGAATTGCTCTGTCAATGTCAGCAATGATGTCACAGTGTGTCCTCGCTGCCAGACATTCGCATCTCCGAGTCTTCTCTCAGTGAAGGAAGGGGGTCTGGAAGAGACAGTAAGTGCAGTGTTTCTCTCGGTGTGTTGTTACCAACTTTGCACGAAGATCTTCCAGGTGCTACATCCAGAGTAACTGAAGTTACAGGCACCAAGACAATGCTTTATTTAAAAAGCCTCACCACTTGATTATCCTAGAGCCCAAATAACAATACAGAATTCACTGACAGGCTTCTTTACCATCAAGTGTTGTATTACATGATTTACATACACCACTGAATTTTACGTTCACAAAAATCCCAAGTAGGTCCTATCTTTAACCCCATTTTACGTATGTAAAACAGGCTCACAGGCTAGACAGCCTGCCTAAGACTGCCAGACTTCCAGAATGTGACAGCCGAGAATAAACAGGTGTCTGGCTCCAGAGGCCGTCTTCCTGCCCATGAGGTCTCTTTGCCTAACAGCCAACAGCCAGGCCATCCCAACTTCCTGGACAGCAGGCTGGGCTGGCCTAGGCTGACTGCGGGAGGCAACCGTCTCTGCTCAGTTCACAAGACTGCTTTTAGGAGGGGTAACACCCAAGGGAGTCTGTCCAGGAATGAACTGCTCTCAACCCCCCTCGAGGATAAAGATGATCACTAAGGCTGGCCCCCCAGAGGGGCAGATAACAGGAGGGGCCTGCACTTTGCAGTCAGTGAAACCTGCCGGGCGTTTCAATCCTCTGTTTCTTCTTGCGTCTGTCTTTACTGAGGGGCCCCCGAGAGCTTTATTCTACGGGAGAGCATCACCCTCTGTAGTTATTTACCTGGTAACTATTCATACACATCCTTCTTATCTGCAATGTAATCAACAATTTCTTGTGGGCACATCAATTTCTCCGCATCTACATCAGGAATTTCAAACCCTGAAAGTGAAACGTACAACAGTGCGTGAATACAGAAAAAGCAGATCCTTTAGACTTGAAAGCACTAACACCTCGTAACCCCCCAGTACATCAGGCCTCCAGCAGCCCTGAATCCATTCAAGTTGTGAGCCAGTTATGTCTACACAGTGTGGGTACTGTATTGGGTATAACGGTTTGTTCCTTTAAAAAAAAAAAAAAAAAAAAAATCACATAATAGAAAGTTCACCCATTTAAAGTGTAAAATTCAACGGTTTTGAGTATTGCCACAAGGCTGTGCAACCATCACCATTATCCAATTCTAGAATATTTCATTACCCCAAAGAAATCCCATACCCACCCCCTACCTCAATGAACACCATGCCTCTAGTTAGCATAACCTGTGAGGATTCTTCTCTGTAGGATGGCACAGAAGTTGCTTGGCTTCCATGAAGGCAATTCATCCCCCAAATTAGTTGTGGAGCCTCGAATGGTCTCATTTGCACAACTAACTCTCCCGAACGAGAATATTGGCATGTGCACAAGAGGCACTGAAGGAAACAAGGTGAGTGTGCATGTGCTTGTGTGTGAAGGGGAGCCTACTGTTTCTGTTTCTATATTTGATTCAAATCCCAATTCAGACTTCCAACATCTTTCACTTTAATCCACCCAAATCAAGAGTCACAGTATGACTCTGGACTGTATGGCTTAATGGTTAGAGCGTCAGCCTTTGCACTGAAGGGCTGTGGGTTTGATTCCTGGTCAAGGGCACATACCTGGGTTGTGGGTTTGCTCCCTGCCCCCAGTCGGGGCGAGTGCCAGAGGCAACCAGTCGATGAGTCTCTCTCACAGATGTTTCTCTCTCTCTCTCTCCCCCACCCCCTCCCTCCCTCCTTCCACTCTGGAAAAGCAATGGAAACAAAGATATCCTCAGGTGAGGAGTAATAAAACAAAAACAGAATCACAATTGGTTAAGCATGGATACATCCAGGTTTCGGTTTGATCCCTGATCAGGGCGCATACAAGAACAAAACAATGAATGAATGAATAAATGGAATATCAAATTGATGTTTCTCTCTCTCTTCCTCTAAAATCTCACGCACACTTATACAAAGAATCACAAAATGGAGACCTAAGACCCAGCCAGCACATTACCAAATTCGTCCTCCATGGCCATGATGATCTCCACTTGGTCCAAACTGTCTAAGCCCAGGTCTTTCATAAAATGGGAATTTACTGAGAGCTGCAAGAAAGGGACATCAGATACAAAATTCAGTCTGAGAGCTTTTGTGCCTCAAGATAACTGAGTGGTACAGTTTTTAAATAGGAGGAACCATAACATCATACATCTACCATGTGCCGATGTACACTTGGTGTGCTTTACATGCCAACTTATTTAACCTTGTTTGAATGTTAACTATAAAAAGCTAATGACACATTTCCCTTTACATTTTTATTAAGATCTTTGATCACTGCTCTGAATGAGACTTGAGAATTGATTTCCTTGCTACCTTATGAATAGCTAAGACTCTACTCAGTGACCACCTTCCCTCAAGACTAGCAGATGGTGTTTATCATCACCTGCCTTTAATTCAGTCCTCAAGGTCACCAGTAAGAATTCAACACCCACATCCAACCACGCTCTCCTGGGTGTCACAACGTGGTGACCAGAGTGAATACTACTGTCTTGCATATTTAAAAGTTGCTAAGAGAGTAGATCTTAAAAGTCCTCATCACAAGAAAAAACCTTTTTGTGATTGTGTGGTGACAGATGTTAACTAAACTTACTATGGTGATTAATTCACAATATATACAAATGCCTGAAACTAATGTCATTTATACCTCAAAAAAACCCCAACACACACAAAAAACAAACCCAAACCCCATTATCCTACTCACACAACAGATTCAATTAAAGGAATTTTTTATGTGTCACTTTGAGAAAAATTCCAAGGGTTAAGAGAGGTGCATAAGTGTTTACAGTACACCACCACTGTGTTTTTTTAAAAAAAGGGTGGGAGATACAAGACCACTTAGCACATACAATGTACATGCATGTGGGCATACTTCCTTGCGCATGCGCCAAGTATTTCGGGGAACAATACACAAGCTGCTTTCACTGCTGCCTCCCAGAAGGGAACGGAGCTGGAGCAGGGAGACGGGCCTTTTGGACCCTCTGAATTTTATACCATGTGATTAATTAAACCACATCAATTACCTTCTCTGGGTCAATCTTGTCGTAGAGCTTCAACACATAAAGAACACGGTCCTTGATGCCCTCTAAAGTCAGAGGGGGCGCGTCACTATACTGGCGGCACAGCTGTGTAACTCTGCCTGGTACCTAGGGCGAGGGCAGGAAGGAAACGTTGAACCTAAAATGCCTCCACATAAGTGCACTGGCCTGTATTAGGTACTTTCCACAAAGTGTTTAGGGCTCTAAAGAACCCACCTCCCCTGACTGTGGCCCCTAGGCCACACCAGATCACTGCTGGTTGTCTCATGCCCTAGCCATTTGGCAGAAGACACATGGGCCTCCTTTCCCCTCAGAGCTAGGGCTGGCTTTGGACATTTGTCCTGCTCAGTGAGACTAAAATGGTCCAAGGTCTGCAGAAGAGCTTTCTTGCGGCATCTGCAGCAACCATTGCCAGAGTAAGTCCCTGCCATCTCTAATTGGCATACGCAAGTCAAAATAACCTACAGAGAAAGAGCTGTCACTGTAAACTGAGAGGCAGCTCATACTGAGGACCATATACCACAGAGGTCTGATCTGGCCCATGGGCTACCAACCTAAAGGAGAGGTAGGAGGAGCCTGACAGTCATCAGAGTCCAGTCTGTTTCCCTTCAGGGCTTGCGCCTTGTTGCCACCAGCCAAACCACAAGCCTTTCTGATCTTTGACGTGATGGAGGATCACCTCACATCTCTGACAGTCACCTGATCTATTCAACTCAGTACTAGGGTTTTGACTGGACTCCTTCACCAAACGTGACAAGAGCTCCAACTCACAAGTCAGTGGGTATAAAGGTGGGAAAGGAACAATGCAGAACAAGAGAAAACAAACAGCAGACAGACAGTTTTGCTCACTATGGAAGTCTCTAATCTGAACTGGTGTGTTCCCCTTCTAAAATTGACTTTACTACTGTGGTTTGGAGTTTTTAGGGCATGTCCCATAGAAAATAGGTTTTGCTTATTGGGGCCCAGGTACCTGAGACTCACAAAGGTCCATGAAAAATTGTAATAAAAAACTGCCATTCCAGACAAAAAGTCAACATAGAAACAGTGACTCTAAATGGCACACTAGGTCAGATGGATTTAATATTTACAGAACATTTCACCCCAAAGCCGCAGAGTATACATTCCCCTCAAGTGCACATGGGTCATTCTCAAAGATAGACAACATGTTAGGACATAAACAAGTCTCTACAAGTTCAAGAAGACTGAAATCACATCAAGCATCTCAGATCACAAGGGCATGAAATTAGAAATCAACTACAGTAAAAACACTCAAAAACAGGCAAACGCATGGAGACTGAATAGCATATTATTAAACAAGGAATGGGTTACAAATGAGATCAAGGAAGAAATCAAAAACTTCCTGGAAACAAAACGAACACACAACAACCCAAAATCTATGGGACACAGGGAAAGCAGTCCTAAGAGGGAAGTTCATAGCACCACAGGCCTACCTGAAAAAGCATGAAAAATTTTTAGTAAACTAACCCTACAACTTAAAGAATTAGAAAGCTCCCATGTGAGGACATCTGGACCAGGGCTTTTGTTTGCTAGGAGTTTTTTCATTACTGCTTTGATTTCATCAGTTGTTATTGGCTTATTAAGGTTTTCTGATTCCTCCTGATTCAGTTTCACATGATCTCACTCACATGTGGCATCTAATAAACAAAACAGACTGAGAAACAAAATAGATCCAGAGACATAGAAACATGGGACAGGAATCTCAGTGGGAAGGTGGGGGTGGGGGAGTGGGTATGAGAAATTAACCAAAGAACTTACATGCACATAGCATGTCCCATGGACACAGACAATAGTGTGGTGAAGGCCTTGTGGGGGTGGATGCCAGGTGGAGAGGACCAATGGGGAAAAAAGGGGGGAATATCTGTAATACTTTCAACAACAAAGATAACAAAAACCACTGCCAATTGAACCAAACCCATACACACCTCTGAATAAGAAGCATTTATCTTGCAAAAAGAAAAACCAACCAAAAGAACCCAGGCATTGAAATGAGCTCTATTCAGCAAGCTGAGATTACATGAGTTTTATAGATATTCTAAAGAATATTTCTGGGAAATTTTGGAATTTTGGAGCACTTGCTCTTTTTTGTCTAAATTAACTGTCTCTTTTCCTTTCCGATGACAGCATGGGTTAAGGAGACCTGTGATGTGGGAATGTGACCAGGTCTTATTAACAGTGACTACAATAAGTTTCCAAGCCACAGATAAAATGAAGCAGCAGAAAGGAGAAAAAAGAAAGCAGGAGGAGGAATGAGCTCACCATGGTAATGACAGACAAGACCTCGAGGAGGATGGATGTAGTGGAGGCCTTGTCTATGCACATCAAGAAGTGGAGGGAGGTGGAATCTCTGCTGCGGAGAGGGACAGAGAAAGGGGAGGTGGACATGTGTGGTGCCGGAGGAGAGGAGGCTGGTGAGGGTGTTTGTACACAGCTACCTGTGTGGCCCACTAGGGATCAGCCTTGCCCTGGAAGCAGGGTAGGTGCCTGTAGAGGCCAGGTAGGCACCAAGTGATTAAATGAGATAAAGGGGTCTCCACCTAGAGGCCACCTGCTAATGTAAAGTGGGCTCAGCAGAGGCAGGAGGGTGAGAGCTCAGACCCTGGAAGGAGACTGCCTTGTCTGTACCCCAGCACTAGCTTTCTTACTAATCTTTCTATGCCTCAGTTTCCTTACCTGTAAGATGGGGATAAACAACAGTGCCAAGCTCACAGGACTGTTGGGAGGCATCAGTGAGATGACTGAGAAGGCTCAGAACATGGCCTGGCACATACACTGGGAATGCTCTGTGGGGCTGCCCAGCAGGACAGGTGGTGGTGATGCCCCACCAGTTTGAGGATTTGGGGTAGTGTAGCCCCAAAGCACTTGATCCTGCTTCGTCCCATGCCTCCCCTTGGGTGTCTACTGATTTAGTATCACTAAGTCGGCTACAGTACTGCCCCAGGCACTTCCCATACATCATCTCCTTTAGTTCTAACATACAAGATACACAGCACTATCACCCCATTCTAGATGAGGAAACTGAAGCAGAGAAGTAGGACCCTGGAGGGCCTACTGCCTCCCGCCTGCTGGATCTCCACCGTTTAAAAAAGATACACACGTATTGTTTCTGATGTTAGTTGATCTTCCCCAAGATGTACACTTAACAGCTCTACTTAACAGAAACCCACAGACATCAAGAGGCAGTTTTCGAGGAAAGAGTGACTGCCCTCTGGGTAGTAGATTAATCAAACTGATTAGTGTCCATCAGAATCCATCTTCTCTCCACTGGGCCCAGCTCTGAGGGAAACTCAGAAGGAACCTAGGGAGATGGCTTTCAAAGCCATCTCTACAAACTGCCCCTGCGCAGGTAGCAGACATCTCAAACTCCAGTTTGGAAATGAATTCCTTACCCATCTGTCCGCAAAATGCCCGCTCACAGACCAGGCCCCTCCACTCTTCCAACTCCTTCCCCATCACATTTCCTCAGTGCTCTCTGAGACCTAGACAGAGAGCACCCACACTCCTCAGTGGGCACACAGCGCCCTCCACAGCAGGCCTGCTGCCTCCCCGGCACCCCGGGGCAGCCGTGAGCGCTGCGGGCTCCTGACCCCCGTGTCTCTGCGCCCCGCCGCCGTGACTGCTGAGAAACCGCCTCTTCCAGGCCGAGCTCGCGGGGTTCCGTCCCTCTCGCTGCTGCGCAGACCGAGCTCGCGGGGTTCAGTCCCTCTGGCTGCTGCGCAGACCGAGCTCGCGGGGTTCAGTCCCTCTCGCTGCTGCGCCGTGCGCACACCTGTTCTCGCACGTGGCAATGTCTTGCCTTTATTTACACGACTATCTCGGCTGCCTGCAAACTTTACCTTGGGTGCCGCGCACTGTGCTATGGGCTGGAACGACCAAGAGGAAGACGTGGCCTCATCCCAGGGAGTAAGTCGGAGCTGGGGGCAGAGGGCGCAAGGGACGTACTCGTCTTTCTCTTTCAAGCTACCCAGGTGACTTGAATGCGCAGCCAGGGTTGAAAATCCCTGCCCTGGGGAGTTTCAGCTCGACGAAGGCCTCGTCAGATAAAAGGCTAGATGCTACTTTGTTTCCCATCCTCATTTCCAGGAGGCCCACAAACAGGCAGAAGGCGCCGCGGGGAGGCCTGGGGAGCGCGCCCCGGAGGCGGCGGTGGCGGCGTGGCTTCCTCCCCGCACCCCCGGAAGGCGGCCACCGAATTCACGGTCACCGCCAGGGCCAAGGGCGGCCGGCGCCGCGAGAGCCCCCGAGCGCGCCCAAGGCTCCCCTGCCCGTCTCCCCGCCTCGACGCCCCACCGCCGGGAGACCGGCCGGCGGAGCGAGGCCGGGGCCGGCCCGAAGCTCCCTAACCGGCAGCCCGCGTTCGAACCCGGGTGTCCCCAGGTCGCACGGCCTCCGAGCAGGGTCAGCCGAGCACCGTCCGTCATGCAGCCGCGGAGCGGGCCAGACGGCCGGGTCTCCCCGCCGACGACGGCGCCGCCGCGGCTGACCCCCGCCCCGGCAGGCGCACCCCTGACCCCTGTCAGGCCCCAGCAAAGTCACCGCGCGTCACCTGCGCGAGCCCCGAGCCCGGAGCCCCGGGCCTCGTCTGGGTCCCCGCGGGGCACAGCGCCGTGCTCAGCGGCCGGGCGGCGGCCAGCGTGGGAACCCGGGGCCGCGACGCCAAGGCCGCGGGCAGTCGGCGGACACAGGAGGAAAGGACACGAGCCGCCATGGCTACGCCGACCCAGCTTGCACTGCGCGGCGCCCGCGACTCCCGTTTCCCGTCGGGCGTGGGCGACGCACAGAGCGGCGCTGCCGAGCCCCGCGCGGCGGTGGCGGCCCCTGGCGGCCCCTGGCGGCACTGCGCCCTCGGGCGCGGGAGGGGCCGGCTGCCGCGGCCAAGACTAAAGCTGGGCGAGCTCTTTAGGGCCCCTAAGCACTAATCACGGAGCCAAGAAAGGAACTTACTTCCACCTACTCTCTAAAAGTTCTGAAACACATTTATTTAAAAGTTTTGATGCCGCTATTCTTCCACAGGAATTAAAATTATTTAATATGTCAAAACAGTGTAAAATAAGAATGTGAAAACGAGTCAATTTAAATATATGACTAATAAATGTGGGAATTACAGTAAAAGTCATATACATGTTTTAAACTTAACAATGTGTAAATAATATAGTTCACAAAAATGGGTTCGTGCAGGAAGTTTAAGGGTGCTAATTTGCTCACATTTCTTAGCAGGGAGCCCAAGGATACAGAAATGCAAACATGTAACTCCAAACTTTGAATACTGCCTGGAGGAACAATCTAACAGTGCCTTCGGTTTTATATTTTTATTAAATTTAAGTAAGGTAGCCTTGGCCATTGTGGTTCAGTTGCTTGGAATGTGGTTCCATACACCAGAGAGCAGTGGGTTGATTCCCAGACAGGGCATAAGCCAGGGCTGTGGGTTCCATCACCAACTGGGGCACCTGCAGGAGGCAACTGATGGATGTTTCTGTCTCACGCAGATGTTTCTCTCTCTCTCTCTCTCCTTCTTTCTAAGCATGTAAGGATTTAAAAAAAATAGAGGGGGATAAGGGAGGGAAAATGGGGGACATCTGTAGTATTCAACAACAAAAGAATACAACAGTAAAGATTACCTTCACATAGAAAGATGTCTGCATGTATTGTTAAGGAAAAAGAAAAAATTGCAGAACATTTTTAAAAATCAATCAATCAATCAATCAATCAATCCCTGGCTGGTGTGGCTCAGTTGGTTGGGTGTTGTCCCCTGCACCAAAAGGTTGCTGGTTCCATTCCTTGTCAGGGCACATGCTTGGGTTGCAGGCTCAATCCCCAGTTGGAGGCATGCAGGAGGCAGCTGATCTATGTTATGCTCTCACATCAGTGTTTCTCTCTCTCTGTGTTTTTATTGATTTCAGAGAGAGGAAGGGAGAGGGAGAGAAACATCAATGATAAGAGCATGGCGTTGATCGGCTGCCTCCTGCACACCCCCAACTGGTGATGGAGCCCGCAACCCGGCACATGCCCTGACTGGGAATCAAACTGCCATCTCCTGGATAGGTCAATGCTCAACTGATGAGCTATGCTGGAGGGCAAATCACCTCTTATTTAAATGACCTATTTTGGGAGAGCCACTTTTCCCTTCAGGAAAGGAGAAAATGTCAGCCTACATGGTATGACGGGGTAAAAGGTTCAGTATTAAGGTTGAGATCAAGCCCTTGGCAGCTGGGAAGACTTGAGAGGACACTGGTGCTTCCCAGTAGGGCCCCCATCAAAGGATATGTAAGCATAAACGATGCCAGCTTCCTGCACACATCACCCCTCCAACCCAGCAGTTATCCCTCCCTCCTTCCCACCCCTTTGCACTGTCTCATCCCTCCCGTCCCTCTGGGACCATGGGCCTCCAGTTACCTCTTCTCCCTGCAGCTCATCCTCTCTTCTCTTTCCTTTGGGCCCATAAACATGCCAAAGTTCCTCCTGGCCTAAACACGCCATGGGCCTCATCCACTGGCCTTTGTGTCTGTCTAATACTACCATTCCTCCTTCCTTTCGTAAGCGAGCTTCTTGAAAAAATAACCTACGCTTTCTTTCCTCACTTCCTATTCACTCTTTAACCCACTCAAATCAAGATTCTCCTTGACCCCTCCGCTTGCACAACCACTGAAGCTTGTCATAAAGTCCACCACCACCTCCTATATCATCAGGTCCAATAGATATAACCTTGCTGGCCATTCCTTTTCTGCCTTTTTCATGGCTCTATCTCCTCTGCTCATCATTTAAACATTGGTCCTCAGGGCTCTGTCTTTGACCCACTCTTGACTTTAAAAATACAAGTTTTCAGAATAGTTTCACTCCTGAGGTTGTAATTCCCACCTGCATCCAGCCCTGACCTCTTCTGTGAGCTTCACAGCTGTGTCCAACTGTCTTACCACCAGATGATCTATAAACACCCAAATGAGTTATCCCCATGCATTCTCTATTTCAACTGCTGACACCATTGCCCTCCAAACCAGAAAGGTAAGACTCCTTCATCTCTACCTAATCCTGCATTCACTAGGCCCTGTTCATTTCTTTTCCTCATAAATCTCCCCTCACCTCCAGAATAAAGCCCAGTTCTATTAACATGCCTCATAAGCTCCCTGGCTACCTTCTAGCTTCCTGACTCCATTCCCACAACACAATTCTCTTGTACTTAGTTGTTTGTGGCTCACACCAGACTGTCCTTTCTGCCTGGAGTATCCTTTGCTTGTGCACTGACTTACCCCACAAGACTCAACTGCGCTGTCACCTTTCACCATGCTTTTCTCAAACCATGTCGTGCTGCCGTTTGAGCTTCCGTGGCAGCACTCTGCACACACCCTTTAAACCTGAAACACAGTATTTAATGTATTGTTTTGCACACAATCTCCCTCCTTAGACTGTATTCTGAACAGCAGCGGCCTCGTGGCAATCATCATAGCGACTGTGTCACACACATGCTCAGTGTTTGTTCAACATTACTGAGCTGGGATTATTACTTAGCTCGACTCAGTGTTTTTTTTTAAATATATCTTTATTGATCTCAGAGAGAGGAAAGGAGAGGGAGATAGAAACATCAATGAAGAGAGAGTCATTGATGGGCTGCCTCCTGCTCGCCTCTGACTGGGGATCAAGCCCGCAACCCGGGCATGTGCCCTGACTAGGAGTCGAACCCTGATAGTCTGGATCCCAGGTCGACACTCAACCACTGAGCCACACCCGGCCGGGCTCTACTCAGTTTTCTTAACTCTTAACATCATGTATGTTTCTCAGGGTTTTCGTCAATGAAATCTTTGTGAAAAGCCTTCTATTTTCTATTATGTGCTAGCAAATGAACTATCTCTCGTGTGAAGTTGGGATCTCACTTGTGGGAATAGAATTAGTATAGGAGAGAAAGTTAAACCTTTTATACAATTATATCAATGGGTAATAAAGAAGTTAGCAAAAACTAGTAAACACCTTAAAAAGGTACCTTTAAAAAAGAAGAGAGCAAAGAGTTACCTTACATGGATCATGAATATATACTCTCAATAAGAATGTTGGGCAAATAAATACTTGTAGCATCTGACAAAACTTCCAATGACACTATCAGATTGGGACTTTAAGAACCTGCCTGTCTCTCAAATCACTCAGGTAAAGGTGAAGACAGTGTGCTCAGTGCAGCTGTGCTGTTGGCTCGGTGACTCCAGCAACAACGTAGGCACTCTCGTCACGATGTGTGCGCCAATGAAGAGGAACAGCTATTTCTAAATTAACATATTTCAACAGGTCTTGAATTACTTCTCTTCATTTTTGTTTTGTTAATCCTCTCCCAAGGAAACTGTTTCCACTGCTTTCAGAGAGTGGTATGGAGGGAGGGGGAGGGGAGAGAGAGAGAGAAACATCAATGTGAGAGAGACACAGTGACTGGCTGCCTCCACACACACCCCAACCAGGGTTGGGGAGTGAACCTGCAACCCAGGTATGTGCCCTTGACTGGAAATCAAACCCGAGACCCTTTGGTGCGTACGCTGACTCTCTAACCACTGAGCTACACCAGCCAGGGCATTATATTACTTTTAGTAGGTACATGGAAATAAAGCCAAATGGCCTAAGAATATATTGCATGTTAGTATAGTAAGTTAACTGCAATTTACTATTACTACTGAAACATCATAGACTATTCTAGTTGTAAAATAATTTGTTTTGAAAATGACCTTAATGGGATGGGGGGAAAAATAATATGCCAAGCCCGGTCAGTGTGGCTCAGTCGTTGAGCATCAACTCATGCACCAAGAGGTCACTGGTTCGATTCCTGGTCAGGGCACATGCCTGGATTGTGGGCTCAATCCCCAGTAGGGGGCTTGCAGGAGGCAGCTGATCGATGTTTCTACCTCTCTCTCTAAAGTCAATAAAACATATTTAAAATAGTAATAATATGCCAAGCAGAATGTATAAAAATATTTATTTTTTATTTCGAGAGTATGTTTATTAAAACTGGGGACAGTGAGACAAGGAAGGGCTTAGGATAGAAGAAGCAACAGGAGAGCCTAGGTGGGGCTACTTTGCCTCATTGAAAAGTCAGGGCCTTGGAGACAGGTTCAGGGGTTAGAGCAGGAGGGGCCACTGCTCCCCTGGTTCCCCTGGTTGCAAGTTTCGTGGGGACCCTTTGACTTTAGGGAGAAAAAGCACGCCTGAGAAAGAAAAGGGGAAGAAAGGTGTGGGCATGCTCCCAGGAAGAAGAGCACGCAAAATAAATATTTATAAACATTTGAACCTTTACGTACACTTTTAAAAGCAAATGCACAAGTGAGAGGAATTACAAAAATTAACCTCAAGTCCTTTTCCCCACTGTATAAATGAACATTAAAAATCAGTAGGGCTCCCACCATCAGAATACAAAGTCTGTCTGAATGAATACAAGTAATTACTTTAAATATCATTCAGATACTTTCCTTACAGTTACAACTCCAAAAAGTACTAGGATGCCAAATATATCCAGTACACTGTGTTTTCACCTTACCCTAACTTATTAAATATACAAATACGTTTCCATCTTTTTGTCCAGCCAGCAAATGAGAATCTGTACCCGACCATTTAACAAAAGACCAGTTCTTGTCAGAGACGGGTGGAAGGAGAGCAGTGCAATGACCTAGAAGTAAGTCCCAAATGGCAATCGTTCCAGAAGTCAATACTGCTGCTGCAAAATTATCCTTCACATCACCTTCCAGGAACCTAACATTAAGCAGAGAAGAGATGATTCAAACCACGTATCCAAAAAAAAAATCTTTAAAAAGAGGCCAAAACGATGCTCCCAAAAGCAACAGGAATGCTTCTCTTTGCAACCCTGGGGCTGCGGGCTACTGTGTTGTAATGCGGGACATAATCACATGGTCGCCCCTGCCTATCTCTGGATGCATCTTGTATCCCGTGCGCCCTAGCTCACCATGGCCAAACACTCTCCTCAGTGTCTTCCCTCTTGCTATTCCCTCCCCTGGCAGGCTCTACCCCCAGGCCTTAGTGTGGCTGGGCTTTTGACATTACTCAGGCCTGCTGCCTCCACAGAAAGGTCACACCTAATCCCGTCTAGAGCAGTGCGGGAGCACGCGCACACACACACACGCACACAATTACATGATCTGCTTTTATCGTCACAGCACTTTTCATGATGTGAGAACACCCTCTTCCACATTTGGTGGTTATCTTTCCCACAAAAGATAGGGCTCTGCAGCCAACTACCTCGCTTTGAATTCTAACAAAGTAAGAACTTTGTGACTCTGGGCAAATTATTTAACTTCAGCAGTAAAATGGGGACATGGTGATTACTGTGAGTTTTAATGAAATAGCTGATAGCACAGTACCTAACACAGAATGCTTAATAAAAACGAGCTGTTGTTCCTCACTGCCATATCACCAGCATGTGCAGAGTGTCACTGATAAACAGACCTTCTCATCAGTCGACAATTCAACATTAGCCCTGGTAGCATCATCCCATGTACTGAAAGGTTGCTGGTTTGATTCACGGTCAGGGCACATGCCTAGGTTTCCAGCTCAGTCTCCAGGAGGGGGTGTGCAGGAGGCAGCCAATTGATGTTTCTCTCTCTCCTTCTTCCTTCCTCTCTCTCTAAAAATCAAAAAAAAAAAATCTTTAAAAAAATATTTACTAATAGATCAATATTAGCTGCCTACATGTCAGAGGCTCAGTCAGATTTCAAAGTAAAGATGTCTTCCTAAAGTACATTTAAAATTTTTCTTAATGGAAAGAACATAAATTATAAATCTTCTGTAGAAAACATTAATTACTCTATATTTTAAATGTTTTCATTATGGGAAAAACAGGGCTTAAATATACATAAAATACTTACCAACGCCATGCTGGTAGGATCAGGATACAGGGAACCTGGGGCTTGACACAGACCCACTAAACATTCTACTTCTTTTATTTATTTTTTATTGATTTATAGGGAGAGGAAGGGAGGGAAGGAGAGAGAGAGAGGGAGAGAGAGAAAGAGAAACATGGATGTGAACATCAATCAGTTGCCTCACACACACACCCCTACTGGGGACTGAACCCGCAACCTGGGTGTGTGCCCTGACAGACTGGAAGCCACCACCTTTTGGCGAATGGGATGATGCTCCAACCAGCTGAGCCACCGGCCAAGGCTAAACACTCTACTTCGTCTTCCTCTTTTTGTTACTCTTCACCCGAGGGTATCTTTTCCATTGATTTTTAGAGAAAGTGGAAGGGAGGAGAAGACACAGAGAAACATCAATGTGAGAGACACATCGATTGGTTGCCTCCTGTATGCGCCCCGACCAGGCTGGAGATCGAGCCTGCAATCTGTGCCCACGACCTGGAATCGAACCCAAGACCCTTCAGTCCGAGGGCCAACGCTCTAACCACTGTTCTTAACGTTCTTTATCTTGATCTATATATACTATTTCATGTTTCCATTTGTCTAAATGACACAAAAACATCTGGTTTCTATATGTGCAAATTGCCTTTCACAAGGTCACACTTACTGCCCAGCAGCGCACACTTGCCTCCCAGCCTGCCCTTGAGGAAGACAGTAGAGCATCACACCCACGCTCAGGGCTGTCTTGGGGTTGATCGCAATAAGCTGGAATACGGGGCTTCCCGACGGCTCCCTCTCTTTGGCACAAGGATGACTTAGAACAACAAAAAGAAGTCCCTGATTTAAAAGAAAAATTAATAACCAAAGAAATCATTAGGACTCTGGTGAGAAAAAGAAAGGGCTGGCAGAGACAAAACGAAAGACTCACAGGGATGATCAATGGGCTTGTCAGTGTGGCATTTCATTGCTGGCTCACTTTTCTCAGGCAGGCACTGGTCTGTCACTGAGCTGGACTTGGGCTCCCAAGCCAGTCTCTGAAGGCATGAGCCTGGCTAACGCATCAGTTCCCTCCCCTTAGACATGGCTTACACCCCTGGCCACTGCTTTGCAGAAATGCTGACCCAGGGAAAGGGCATATACACACGTGGTGGGAGTCCTCAAGCCAGAAATGCTCATTTGTCAGTTGGTTTTTGAACATTCAGGACACATTTTCCCATAAATACAGTCTTATTATAAGCGGTGACTGGAGTTCAGGCCAACCTATAATAGCTTATTCATTTGTATTTAGAGAGTAAGAGTGACAAAAAGGACACCATGACCTATGATAGTTTCTGTGGGAAAATATGCTACAAATCTCTCCCAGCTTTAAAATTAAATGTTTGGTTTTTTTTAAATCCTCACCAAGGATGTTTTTATTGATTTTATAGAGAAAGGAAGGGGGAGAGAGAAACAGATGTGAGAGAGAAACACTGATCGGTTGCCTCGCATACACACCAACCCACAACCTTTTGGTCCACAGGATGATGCTCCAACTGAGCCACTGGCCAGGACAAAAATTACATGTTCTAATAACATCATTGTGTGTGAAGGTATCTGTCACACACATATGTATACACTACTATATGTATGTTACATGTTGAAAATAATTATCTTTGGGGGTGAAATAGGGAAAATTAATTATAGGGCCATCTTAGGATTAAGAACACTCATTTCTACTTTATACATTTCCAAAATGACTGCATTTAAAAAAAATTTTTTTAAGTTGATTTTAGAGAAAGGAAGGGAGAGAGAGAGAGAAACATTGATCAGATGCCTTCTCTATGTGCCTGGACTGGGGATCAAACTGGCTACCTGGGTATGTGCCCTGACAGGGAATCGAACCTGCAACGTTTTGGTGTATAGGATGACACTCCAGCCAACTGAGCCACCTGGCCAGGGCCAAAATGACTGAATTTTTATAATGAGAATGAATTACCTTATAATTAGAAAGCTGAGAGTTAAAAAAATGTTTAATGCCATACACTTTAACTAGGGTTAGGCAAACTATGGCCCACAGGTCAAATCTGGCTCAAGGTTTAGTTCTGTATGACCCATGAGCTAAGAATGGTTTTTGCATTTTGAAAGGGTTGGAAAAAGACAGAGAAAGACTATTTTGTGACATGTGAAAATTATATGAAATTCGAGTTTCAGAAAGTTCCATGGGAAAGTTTTATTGTCCAAAATGTTTCACTGGAACGTAGCCACGCCCACTTCTTACACACACACACACACACACACACACACTTTTTTTATTCCTCACCTGAGGATATTTTTTCCATTGCTTTTCAGAGAGTGGAAGGGGGAGAGAGGGGGAGAGAGAAACATCAATCTGAGAGAGACATACCAATTGGTTGCCTCCCACATGCGTCCTGACTGGGGCTGGGGATCAGCCTGCAACCCAGCTAAGTGCCTTTGACCAGAATCGAACTGGAGACCCTTCAGCCTGAGGGCCAAAGCTCTAAGCCCTGAGCCAAACTGGCCAAAGCACCATATCCATTTACTACGTGTCATCTCTGGATGACGTGCGACAGTAGGAGAGCAGAGATCATGTAGCCTGCACAGTTGGAAATATTTACTGTCTGTCCCTTTAGAGAAATGTCTGCCAATTCCTGCCCTCAACTATAAATCATTATTTCTGGAGGCTGGCATCATGGGGAACTCTTACTTACTATCTTTTCCATTTCTCTTCTCAGTTTTAAAATTAAATAGGTATTAATATTGTAATACTTTAGATATAAAACTATCTAAATGCCTAGTAGATAAATTTAATAATTCCAGAGATGAATTCAACCCTCTTATCTTGGGATGAATAATAATAAGCCTTAAGACCAGGTGACAGATACTTAAGACGGTAACACTTTTGAGTTCACGCCCACAGATGCTGCTGGTCTAGGGAGAAATGCACCCTTTGCATTCAGAACCTCTACAAAATGAGGCTCACAGGGTTGCCCCTGGGGCTGGGCAAGTCAGTCTCCACACAGCACCACACTGGCTGCTACTGCCTTTGCTTGTGGCTCAGCAGTGGACGCATAAGCAGTTACCCTTGACTCCTGGACAGCTACCTCCAACCTGTTCAGATGCCAAAACCAGGCTGTAAGCCAACTGTATTAACACAGTGGCTAAGAGGCTGTGTTCATTTCTATACAAGACCACTAAAGTCTAAGAGAAAAGCATGTCTATGATCATTCAATCACCCTTCCTCAGGATATTCATTCGCATCATAAATCATTTATGGCAATGTGGTTGGGGGCCAAGTCTGGTAATGGGATAATATTTCTCAGTATAAATTCAAAGCCAGAAATGAATGTTTGCCCTTAGGTTGTACAGCCAGAAAATTCACCAAGCAATCATACTGTACCAACACTTATTTTCATCCATAAATTTCAAGAAAGAAAAAACACTCCTACACAATTGTGAAAAAAAATAGGCAACAGGGAGGGCCAGTTAATTATTACTTACTAAGTTATTGCTGCCACTCAGCGATACCAAGACTAACACTCAGAACAGACACAGAGTGGTCACAGCTGATCGGTACTCACCATTTCAGAATAGGCTTTGTGACAGACAGAAGCCTGGTAGGAATCACCAACATGCAACTTTTTCAGGAGCTGACCAGTTTTTAAATTCCTTAGACAACAAAAATAGATAAGTTGATAACACTCTTCCAGCAAACTGGTTTTCACATAGTCTCTTATTTATCACAGCACCGTTTAGGAGGGGACCAAGGAAAAAACTAAGGGACACAGTGCCTTTGTTTTGTTTAGCCACAGACTGAGCTAAAAATAGAAATAGAGTTTAATTTGGCCAATGTTTTTTTGTTTGTTTGTTTGTTGTTAACGCTCACCACAAGATATTTCTTCCATTGATTTTTAGAGAGTGGAAGAGGAGGGAGGGAGGGAGGGAGGGGGGATGAGAGAGACAGACATCGATGTGAGAGAGACACATCGATTGGTTGCCTCTCTCACATGCCCTGACTGGGCCAGGGATGGAGCTTGCAATCCAGGTACATGCCCTAGACCAGGAACTGAACCTGTGACCCACGCTCTAACTACTGAGCCACACTGGCCAGGGCTGGCCAATGGTTTAATGTGAGAGTTTAGCCCTCTGCTATGCCACTAGGGAGAAATCTCTCCAAATTCCAAGAGAGCGGGTTTCTATTATCTCATGTTACTTGGTATTAAAATTACACACATGGTATAGCTCTATCATTAGGATTTTGTCACATTTCTTCTTACACCTACATTTTCCATGGAGAATGGTCAGGAAACCAAATCTGGTTAGGCAAGAGACAACACCTGAAACAGACTTACAATTGTGTCTCTAAAACATCTGCTTATTCTAGAGCCAGCCCAAGACCATGGAGAAAGAAGGAAAGACTCAGCTGGGGCAAAAATGGAAAAACGGTGAAACAGGAAAAAAGGGTGAATGTAACAGAGAAGGAGAGGAGGAGGTTTGTTGGAATGCTTCTGAGCTTGGGGATCTGTGACATAACAACTGCTCTGCCATGTGACTGCCTAGGAAACACTTTCGGTGGCTCCCATTAGCCAAGAGAAAGTCCCAGCTGTTTTTCATGAGACCCACAGCCCTCATGAGCCCAGCCCGCAGCACTTCGTGACTCACTGCCCCCTACCCAGCAGCTCACTTCTGTACGTGTTACACACATTCCCAGCTCTCTGCCTTTATTCAAGCTGTCCCTCCACATGCCCTCCCCATTACTGGCCAATCCCATTCATTCCTATGGCCCAAAGTCTGTCTCACCTCCTCTCAGCTGCCTGAACTCAGTTTAGAATCTCTCACTCCCATCTGCATCAGTCTAGAGAAATCTCCTCACCTCCAATTCCATAGAGGATTGTCCACATGCCTCACTTTTTATGTGATATATACTATAGTAGGGTATAATGTGATCATTCAACCACTACTTCTAAACTTTCTATGGCCCAGGTACTGTATACAGATCCAAAGCCAGAAAGCTAAACTCTCACGTAAGCAAGCAAGGTTTTCCTCACACAGGGCACCAGCACAGGCTGATTCCTTACAGAGGGCAGTGCGAGTTCCGTAGTTAGTAACTGCTCCCCCCAAATCCCAAAGCACTCTGTCCAACTCTCTATCACTCCAACACTTGGGATTGTAAAGCAATCTTATCTACCCACTAGATTTAGGGGCTTTGGGACCAGGATTCCAATCTGGTACATATCTGCATCTCTCACAGAGAAGCAGAGGTTCAAATATCTATTAAATAAGTGAAAGATGGTGCTCAGTTAATACAGCTCGACCAATATTAAATGTTTAAACCTTCAGTAGTAGTTTTAAAACAGGCCACTTGAGCCCTGGCCCGTGGTATCGTCCTGTGCACTAAAAAGTTGCCGACTTGACTTCTGGTCAGGGCACAAACCTAGGTTGCGGGTTCTCATCCCCGGTAGGGGTGCATTTGGGAGGCAACCGATCGATGCTTCTCCCTCTCCCTCCCTCCCTTCTTCTCTCTCTAAAATCAATAAAAACATTAAAAAATTATTTTAAAAAATGGGCCACTTGAATTTGGAGTAAAACATGAATTGCTTTACACATCTAACAAATGAGTCCTACAGGAAAGATGAACAACTATTATCTGTACATATATAGAGTATCCCCAAAAATGTATATACAAACTTTGAATAAAGTCAGTGTTTATTAAAATACATTTCATTTTCAAAATTGAGCTCTCAGCTGTTAAAGTGTGTACACATTTTTGGGGGATACCTGCAGTGTCCCCAAAAAATAGAGAGCCTGAAAGGTAAAAGATAGCTTCTGATGGACAGCATGAGCAGAACATGTCTGAGTAGCTCCCTTAAGCAAAGAGCTAAGGCAGGCACTGAGAACTGACAGAAGATGTGGTGCAACCTTCAGGGACTTTCATTTAGCACACGCTAAATTAAAAATCAGGGCCACGTGAATTCAGACAGGGAAACACTACGGAGGGCTGAGGTGATATGACAGAACTCAAGGCAACCGTGGGGGAAAGCACCCCTTAATTTAGAACTTAAACTTACTCTTTTTTTTAATCCTCTCCCAAGGATATTTTCTCCATTGCTTTTCAGAGAGAGTGGGGAGGGAGAGAGGGAAAGAGAGGGAAACATCTATGTGAGAGAGACACATCAATCGGTTGCCTCCCACATGCACCCCCACCAGGGCAGGGGATCGTGCCTGCTCTAACCACTGAGCGAACTGGATCAGGCTTAAACTTACTCTTAGAAGCTAAGTACAGAGGCCCCTCCTCAACCCCAAATTCTGTTGTGATCCATTATATATGAAATGCTTTGACTACTATTAGCAAAAGCGGGGAAATGAGGGAAAGGAAGAAAAAAGGGAGCTCAGGAGTATGGAACAGCTGGAGAGGAATTTCTGTAGTAGAGCACGGGGGAAATGAAAGCTGAAGAAAAACAAAAGGTTTTATTTCTGGTGCAGAAAGGAGAGGGCTGGGAGTAAGAGTGTTTATAAAACAATAGCATAAAGATGATCTGGAGCCCGGCCGGGTGTGGCTCAGTGGTTGAGCGTCGACCTAGGATCCAGGTGATCGGGGTTCGATTCCCAGTCAGGGCACATGCCCGGGTTGAGGGCTCGGTCAATGACTCTCTCATCATTGATGTTTCTATCTCTCTCTCTCCCTCTCCTTTCCTCTCTCTGAAATCAATAAAGATATATATTAAAAAAAAAAAAAGATGATCTGGAGGTTGAATATTGATTGATGGCAATAACTAGATTAAATTAATAGTCTAGGAGCTAAATCATGAAGGTCTGGACTACAGAAATAGCAGAAAGAATAGAAAAGATAACTTTTGTAAAGAGCATTGCCCTCAAGTAAGACCTCAGACCTGAGGAAAGTGCCTAAGTGGGAACGTGCTGCTCTAGACTGCAGGACATCTGAGAACAGGGGCTCCTGGCAGGTTATAATATAGTCCAGTTTCAGAGGCTCCCTGGTGCAGAGGGCAAGGCTTCTCTCAGGGGCCATGCTTTCCCAGTGTATTCCTAGAAAGCTAGCATTGGACAGTGCAGAAGAGGCAGACAGTAGTGACATTAATAAAACTGTTTTTAAGACCCATTCTGGCCCCAAGGAAACAGTTAATGGAGAAGGCGTCTGAGAAAAAAAATCAATCTATTCTTCTAATACAAATTAACCCTGCAAGTGCTGATGTCCAGGTATGGAAAGAGGTGGCTGGGGACTCTCTGACTTCAGTTTTCCTATCACAAAGTTGTTAATTTGGATCCTGCAATGAAACATTTTTTATGTATCTAGTAATTCTGGATTGTATTCTAGACATCACAAATGGCACTACGCATAAACTCTGGATTCTCTTAGGTTCCCCTGAAGAACATTGATTTCCTCCCCCTAGTAACAGTTAACTAGGCTAAACTCAAATTCCAGCTGCTAAAAACCCAGTTCAGTTCTTTTTGCTTTACCTGGGCTTCTCTGAGTCTGCCCTGCATACATGTAGTTTAAAGGTCAGCCAGATATTTAGGCAGATATTATAGCAAGAGTTTAGGGCTCTTCTCCTACTATTTTTGGGATTTCTCTGCCTCACTTTTTCAAAAAAAAATATGCTTTTATTGATTTTAGAGAGAGAGGAAGGGAGAGGGAGAGAGAGATAGAAACATCAATGAGAGAGAAACATCAACATCGATCAGCTGCCGCCTGCACACCGCTGCTGGGGATCAGGCCTGCAACCCGGGCACTGGCCTGACTGGGAATCAAACTAGCGACCTCCTAGTGCATGGGTCAATGCTCGACCACTGCCTCACTTTCTAGCTGCTGTGGTCACACTGAACCAGTGGGACAGAAGGTTTTCTTTTTCCTTTTTATTAAATTTATTGGGGTGACACTGGTTAACAAAATTATACAGGTTTCAGATGTACAATTCTATAACACATCAGAAGGTTTTCTATCAAGTTTTTGGCCACTCAGTGTGCAGACTGGGGCCTGCCCTCTACTAAAAGCCATAAGAATAGGAAACTTGTCCAGTGACACTTCCTGTCTCTAAGGGTCAACCCCTCTCCAGTATCTTTCTTCTTTTTTCTCTCCAGTGCCTTCAGTTAGTTGATTTTTATATTTGTTCCAGAATTTATAGTTACTTCAAGTAGAAGAGTTAGTCAGATAGAAGTCACTCATCCATTAATCAGAAGCAGAAACAATCATACATTTTTGCCAAAAAAACTTCATTCTTTGATAGTCTGCTCAGACTGATTCTTTTCACAATGTCTGAATTAATATGACGTTCTTGTTACGTATATAGCATCTGATAGTAAACAAAAACACAATCGTATTTACAGTCTCTTATCTCAATGACCCTGTGAAATTAGAGGTATATACTTATATTACAGAAGAGAAAACTGAGGGTATCGAGAGGAAACTTACCAAATAACAATATTGTTCATTATAGTGGTACCAAGCAGAGCTTCCTGCATCCCTTGAACCTCAGCAAGAGTTAGAACAGTTTCTTCAGGAGGCATCAAAAATTGTTTTTCTTTGCTCCTGCATTTAAAATAGTATTAAAAACCAGTGCTTTGTACCAATGCAGTTTCTAAGCAGCCCGTCTACAGATTATTGAACTCTGCACAATAAACACTAGCCTAATGCTTGAAAAAAGTTCCAATCAGAAAACATAGATATGCTGAAATTTCCACAAGTATAACTTCTGTATCATCTACCTGGATATACTGCAAGCACCTCACACTCATCACATCCAACATAAAACTCACCAGCTCCTTCTTTAACCTCGTGTTTCTTTCTGCATTCCCATCTCAACGAATGGCAGAACCATCGCCCAGGTGACCGCCCCAGAGACCTGCACATTGCCCTTGTCTTCTTCCTCTCTATCTCCTCAATCACCAAGTCCTAATGATTTTATCATCTCATCTCTCCCAAATCTGTCTGTTTCTCCCCATCTCCACTAACACTTTCCTAATTTAAGATAATTATTTGTCTCTTGTCTAGACTACTGCAACAGTTTATAAAAAGATAAGCCATGCCCTCTGTTATTAGGAAAGACAAACAATCACAATGAAGTATATAAATGAGTAGACATAGAGGATGCTAAGAGCTTCGTTTTCAATGTGTTGAATCTGAAGGAACCCTGGATGTCTAATAAAGAAGCATGCAGGTCTAGAGGCCAAGAAAGAGCTCAGAGCTGGAAATGTTTGTTTGCAAGTAGTCAGCATCTAGATCAGGGGTGGGGAACATCTGGCCTGTGGGCGTACACAGCCCTCAAAATCATTTGGTCTGGCCCTGCCAAAGCAACCACAGGCAGGACTCGAAATTCAATAAATCTAGAAGCTTTTTTCATAGCTAATTTTTAAGTTGATAATTTTGTATGGCCCTCAAACGATGTTACAAATATCCAAACGGCCCTTGGCAGAAAAAAGGTTGCCCACCCCGATCTAGATGGTAACTAAAGCCATGAAAACCAAGTGTGCGGAACAAGCGAAGGATCTTGAGGTACTTGTAACATTTAAGGGGCACACAGAGATTTCAAAGAAGACAAAAGGACCAAACTCCCTGCGTGTCCACTTCCACCCTCTAAACTGTCCTAGGTTCCAGTGTTGAACAGAACCTGTGAGACCATGCTTACCACACAGAAAGAAAATCAGCTGGTGCTTTTCTTACCCTATGTCTTCTGCAAATGTTGTGACTTCTACTTGCTGATCACAAAGGGTCCTGCTGCTACTCACTAGCCTCCTCTCTGTCAGGCCAAGCACAGCTTGTATATTTCCAGAACTCAGGAGCACCTGCTTTTCACTTTCACCATCAGAGGAACAAAGTAATGCCCTAAACCAAATATAAGAGAAAATGCAGAGAAGTCAGGAGTAAGTCTTTATTAAAGAAAAGATTTTTTAATTGATTTTTAAAGAGAGAAGGAAAGAGAGAAACATCAACTGGCTGCCTCCAGCATGTCGCCTACAGGGCATCGAGCCGCATCCCAGCATGTACCTGACCAAGAATCAAACCTGCAACCCTTTGGCACACGGATGATGCCCAACCAACTGAGCCACTGCGGCTGGGCGGAAGCGAGTCTTTAACAGTAAAGGACTAGGTTCAAGTTTTAAGTGGAAACTTCAGTCGGGGATAAAGCGAAAGCTGAAGGGAAAGGAAAAATCGTCCCGGAGAGCTACATACCTGATTTCTCTGATTTCCAAATTTCCCAAAGCCACACACACAAGGTTACAAACATCAGGCATGGGAACTATCTGTAACACGGGAACCTAAACAAAACAAAGAGCCAAATGATATTTGGTTGTTTCATTTTTAATCAATCCAAATTCTCCAAAATTTTTTATATTCATTTTTATTCTTACTGTACCACGACAGTTTCCAACATCCGGAAAAATGTGAGAAGGTTCAGCAAACACTCTCTTTTTATGAGTCGTAAAAAGCTATATGCATAACAGTGTTTACTGCCGCCGTTTATTAATGCAACCCATGCTTCCAATAGCAGGGGAATAGTTAAGTAAGTTCTGGCAAGGGAGCCAGTGGAGCATCGTACAGCCATTTAAAATAAATTTACTCACTGAACAAATATTGAGCAAAAGCACAGAGCTAGAAGCTGTGGATATACTTGAGAACAAGAATGAAATCTGCTAAGAAAGTAGATCTTCAAGGTTCTCACAAAAAGAAAAAAAGGTAACTATGCAAAGTAATGGATGTGTTCACTTAAGGACGTGGGGACTCCTTTACAATGCATACACATATCGAATGACCATGGAGCACACTTTAAACATGTTACAAGTTTATTTGTCAATTATACCTGAATAAACCTGGAAAAATAAATAAAATTCTACATAGATAAGAATGGAGAAATGTTTATATGCTAAGTGAGGAAAAGCAGATTAAACTTTTAAGCACACTAGGGTTGCAACCAGGTTAAGACATGCATGAAGGTGGACAGACCTGGAAGAAACACATGCAGAAAAAAGCAGAAACAATGTGTTCATGAAGGGAAACATCAGCAGGTATCAGCAAGTTTAGAAGTCAGAACAGACAGGAAATTCCAAGCTGCTTCAGCAGATCTCATATAAAAATCCACCTCCGGGAAAACGTGTGGATCGAGTGAATAAAGTGCAATGTGGACTGCAGCGTCTTGATGGCAGGTACACAATGCTCACTGCACAATTTTTCTGTATGCTTAAAAATTTTCATAATATATGTTGGGGGGAAAAACTTATATCTCTGTTGTCTCCCATGGTCACAGACCCCTGTGCCCCTCTTTGGTAAGCTGCCCATCCATTATCATGCAAATGGTCGCAAAGATCTCTTTGGGACTTGTACTCACCTCTGTGAAGTGCCAGGAATACATTTTCTCCCACTGCGTGGCATCCAGAGGTTTCCAAAGAGAAACTGCGTATTCACAGGCAGTTATGATACATGGCACTTTGACACCAGCTATTTCCCACCACACGGCACTCACATCCACAGAGCAGGAGCCTGAAGGATTCTGACCAGAATGGCAACAACAGTTATGTTAAAGGGAAAGTTGGGGTCTGTTTTATGAAAAGTGATGCATAACAAGGATTAGATGAAATACCAAGTAAATGTAATAAAAATTTTATGCGGTCAAAATAGAGCTTGGTGGGTCTTACATGTAACTAAAATAATTGCCCATATAAGATCTCATGATATAATTTAAAAGCATAGCTCCACTCTGGCCCGGTGGCTCAGTTGGTTGGAGTGTCATCCCATACACCTAAAGGTCAAAGGTTCAATTCCAGGTCAGGGCACATACCCAGGTTGTGGGTTTGATCCCTGGTTGGGGTGCGTACGGGAGGCAACTGATCGATGTTTCTCTCACATCGATGTTCCTTTCTCTCTCTCTCCCTGCCTCTCTTTCTAAAAACAAAACAACAAAAATAAACAAATAATAAAAATAAAAGTATAGCTCCAGAATGGAGTACATTCAAATTTAACCGCAAAAGATAGCCCATAAGAACTTATCCACTTAGAAATGAAACATCCTGGTGAACCACCCATGGGCTGAAATAACATACTATTTCTAAATGAACAGCAAGGAGAGTGCTAGGCATCCAAACATGCAGCTTGAGGCCAAGGCAAGACTTCCCCCCAAAGTGTATAATCAATCATAAAGGCATTTATCAAAAAGCAAGAAAGATAAAAATAAAATAAGCAAGCAGCTCAAGAACGTAAAAGAGCAATGAAAGAGGGAGGGAGGCGTTATTAAGGATAAAACAGAAATAAATGAAAGAGGAAAGCTCAATTAACAATCAATACAACCAAAAACTAGTTTTCTGGAAGACCAACAGAATGGACAAATCTCTTAAATCTGATGTAGGAAAAAATTATTTTTAGAAATGGGGGACTGGGGAGAGAGAGGCTTATAGACAGACGAAAAGTAATATAAAAACAATAAGCAACATTTTACTTACAAACTTGAAGACACAAATGAAATGGTTGAGTCCTGAAGAAACTAAGTTATTAAAACCGATGCAAGAATAGCTTTGAAATGACATAGGTATTACTATGAATTTTTTATTGAAAAAAAATCTGGGGCTCGGAGGCTAAATCATTTGCCCAAGGTCACAAAGCCAATAATTAGCAGAAACAGTTTGTGTGGATTTTAAGCTCTTTCTTCTGTACCAGTTGTTCTTGACTGGGGGCCATTTTCCCTGGGGAACACTTGACAATGTCTGCACACATTTTTGGTTGTTACAACTAGGGAAGGGGTGCTACTGGCTCTATTTGGTAGAAGCCAAGGCTGCTGCTGAACATCCGACAATGCACAGGCCACCCCACCCCTCACAGCAAAGAATTATCCAGCTCCTTAATGTCAACTGTGCTGAAACTGAGAAACTCTACTCTACACCAAGCTACCTGACGTACCATGAATACAAAGTTAGTTAGGTTACAGGTCGTCTATTTCTCAGGATTTACTAAAATATAATTAACAGAATATTGTGGGGAGTTTTAATGCAATGATCAGTTTTTAAAAAACATTTTTATTTATTGAGTTTAGAGAAAGAAAGGAAGGGAGAGAGAAACATCTATTTGTTGTTATTTTATGGATTCATTGGTTGCTTCTTGTATGTGCTCTGACCAGGGATCGAACCCGCAACCTTGGCATACTGGGATGATGCTCTAACCAACTGAGCTACCTGGCCATGGCTCATTAACAAAATATTGTAATTTATATTTCTCAGAACCACATATATCACACAGCATATGAAAGATTAACCATTCACTGCATCACAATCAATAACTGCTGCCCATTTTCTGATAAATCACGATAGGTGGTTCTTCTAGAAACATTAGATCATTTGGGTAGGAGAGTCACAAATGACTCTTTTCTTTCTCTCCCTCTGTTAAAATGCGAGATTTTAATTTAGATAAGTTGAACCACTGAGCTTAAATTGTTCTTGGCAGTAGCCTGACATATAAACTTCAAGAGACAATCTCAAAATATAAATACAGGTAAATTGTGTGAAAAACAAAAGAACTTAAACCTGTTTTTCTAAATCTTTTTTACCAAATTTATTTAATAGTATTAAGAATGAAAAGCTATATAATCAAATTCTTCTCCATGCTCTTATCAATTAATCACATTTTTTACATATAAGACACAAGACACATTATAAGGGAATAGTCTTCTGACCTTTAATTTCGAAACCAACTGTAGGCTGCCTGGGTTTAAGCTGTCACAAACAGGAACGTCTGCTATTTCAGCCTGTAAAAACAAAGACACACCATTAATCTGTACTTCGCATATGACACCTGCCTGCATCACTGGCTCATCAAAATGCCTGCTTCCTATGGCAGACTCCTTCGCTAATGACAAAGACAACAGGATCCCCCATTTAAAAATCAGGTTTTTAAATTAACTTTAATTTCCCCAGAATGAACTTAAAGTTTACAGTGATATCATATCAAAGAAACATGAAAACATTCTTCAACACTGACGAGCCAATGTGTAAGGCAGTCCTGCTGTCCACAGCCACTGAGGTTATTTCATTCCTTCAGAGAAAACGCCACAAAGGAAGTGGACTGTACCTGTTCGATGGGATGCTTCCACGATTCTAGGCATGTGCTTCCACAAAGCAGGTTTTCTTTGAAAAGGAATGACTCCATGGGTAAAGGTGGTGCTTGGGGAACAGAATCACAGTCACAATCAGGCTGTCCCTCCCTTCCTGACACATGCAGGCTGCCACCTAATTTTGGCTGGCTGGTGCAAATGTCACATTGTTTACTATCACTGGCTTTCCCATGAGGAAGTTGGGGTGCAGACACTTTGTCACAGTGTGCTGGGGAGCCAAGAGCTGGAGTGGTGCCCAAGAAGGGGAGCACGGGGGAGCACACAACTGCCGTCGCTCTGTCGTCATCGGGTGCCACAGAATTTAAAGGAGTGAAGAGTGATGTGGACGAGAAAAGGCCCTTCTGCTGAGCCTGGCTTTTTAGCTTTGGCATTTTAGGATGTGCTCTTCCCGGTAGAACAATCAGCTCCTCTCCCAAATCCTCCTTTTCTATGTCGATTTGCTTAGGAGTCAGTTCTTCCAAAACAATACAATTTCCCTCTTTTAGATGCCTCTCCCCATACACTTCTGATCCGAAAGGCTCAATCAGCTCTTCTGAGTAGGACTTCAGTTTTTCAAGCTTAAGAGGTCCAAAGTCTTCATCTGGTAACTGAAATTCCGTGATTTTGAGAAAAGACAACAGTTGCTTTAAACTTAGCATTTCATTCTTAGGAGACGGAGCATTGGAAGCATCACCGTCCAAAGCTAAATAGGTACTGTTACTGGAAGAAAAGGAGTCCTCTTTTTGGCAGTGACCATCCTTCCCTAAAATAGAGAGGAACAATAGCAAATACCCAACAAGAGACAGGAACCCCCAACAAAGAGTGCAGTTCTCAACTCCAACCGTGTACGTAGCAGGCTCATCGCTCTCCCCTCCATGACCTGAAACCTCAGTGAACCATTCGAAGTCAGCCACAGGTTAGTTTAACTGGCAGCTCTCCTTCTGCAGTACCCCAAACAGCATCGTGCTAACAGCATTAGTTGGGAGAAGGAAGACAGGGGTCTAGTCCCAGCTCAGCCACTGCTGTGCTGTTGCTTTGGGCAAGACAATTCACTTCATTTCCCCTGGACCTTCATAAAGTCCTTTCTGCTCTAAAACTTCGATTCCAACAAGCTAGCAGAATATAGTCTACAAAATGCTGGCTTTTCTCACTGAAAACTTAGTACCTTTTCCAAGCAAAGAGTTATTTACTATTCTTAGCAACTGGAATTCTTCTATACCATTTGAAATGCAGCTGCATCCATCACCTAACAAATGCTTGAACATATATACACAATGGAATATTATTCAGTCATAAAAAAAATGGAAGTATGGATACATACTAGAACATAGCTATATCTTGAAGACAGTAAAAGCAGGTCACAAGTTGTATAACTGCATCGCCATGAAATAAGTAAATCCACAGAAATAGGATTAGTGGTTGCCAGGGTGTGGGGAGAGAAAATAAAGATGAAATGCTTAGTGGGGCCCTGGCCGGTTTGGCCCAGTGGTTAGAGCATCTGCCTGCAGACTGAAGGGTCCCCGGTTTGATTCCAGCCCAGGGCTCTTGCCTCGGTTGCAGGGTTGATTCCCAGCCCCAGCCGGCATGGGTTCAGGGGGCAGCCAGTCGATGTGTCTCTCTCACATTGGTGCTTCTCTCTCTCTCCCTTCCACTCTCTCTGAAAAGCAACAGAAAAAATACCCTCGGGTGAGGGTAAAACAAACAAACAAACAAACAAACATTTAGCGGGTACAGTTTCCATGTCGAGTGAAAAAGTTTTGGAACCAGGTAGGGATTGTGGCTGCACGTTGTCAATGTCCTAAATGTCACTGAATTGTTCACTTACTTTTTTAATTATCACGCAAGGATATTTTTTCCACTGCTTTTCATAGAGTGGAGGGAGAGAGAGAGAAACATCAGCGTGAGAGAGACACATCCGTTAGCTGCCTCTCGTGAGCCCCGGCTGGTGCCAGGTATCCAGCCTGCAACTGAGGTTCATGCTCTTGGCAAGAATTGAACTAGGGACCCATCAGTCTGCAGGCCGATGTTCTAACCACTGAGCACACCGCTGGGGCTGTTCACTTAATTTAAACTCATTAATTTTATGTTATTTAAACTCGTTAATTTTATGTTCTGTGGTCACCTCAAGAAAAATTTTTTTTAATGTAGCTGCAGGTTACTAAAGTAGCAGATTGTGTCTACATATACAAAAGAATGTTTCTAGTTTGTTACAATACTGATTTTTTTGTATTCTTGTTGACCTAAAAGATAAATCATAATGGCTCTTATTTTTAATTAATTATAGCTCATAGACCAGGGCCTAAGTCCAAGAGTATAGAGCAGGGTTGGGGAAACTTTTTACTACCAAGGGCTATTTGGATATTTATATAATTCACGGGCCATACAAAATTATCAACTTAAAAATTAGCTGTGGAAAAAGCCAGATTTATTGAATTTCGAGCCCCGCCTGCAGTTGCCTTGGCAGGGCCAGACCAAATGATTTCACGGGCTGTAAATGGCCTGCGGGCCAGACGTTCCTCACCCCTGGTATAGAGCAAGCAGGCTTCCCATTTTTGTAAATAGTTTTATTGGAATACTGTCACATTTACATGTTGTCTGTGGCTACTTTTGCACTACATTTGAGTATCTCTGACAGAGCAGAGACAATTTTCTACATGGCCTTTTATGGAAAGTTTGCTCATCTCTAGAATAGAACCAGTGTGAATTATCTAGTTTTTATGCCGTTTACCAGATATAACTTCTGAGCAAGTAAATTAAAAAGTTTGAATTATAACATCACTTGCTATCTTCCAAAACCTGGTGTCCCACAGATCTCAGAGATTATACTGGATATTTTATCCAAAAAAGTCACTCAGATCTATTGCATTTTATTATGCAATCATTCCTAAGAGTCTGTCAGTGACCTCAAACTCTGACACACATTACATTTTACTTCAAACACACTTCCTATATTAATTATACTTCTACTCTTGGATAAAGACTGTGTTGCACCTGAATACTAATTTTAGGTAAACATCCAATATATTTTCCTTCCAATGTCAACTTTTCCAGGCACATCTGGCATCACATGGACTGGTCTGAAGCCCGGTTCTGTCACTTTAATTAATTAAAGCACTTTAATCTCCTTGTGCCTTAGCTTCCTTGCCTGTAAGGTCAGGATAAAAACAGACTCTACCTCCTGTAGGGTTGCTGTGATGATTCAATAAGTCAGTACCTGTATGACATTTAGAAAGAACCAGGCACATAGTAGTATTAGAGGCCATTGTCGTCACCATCCTCACACACCTTGGTTTACCTTGAACTCAACTCTTACCATGAATAACTTTTTCATTCTGATCTTTGTACAAGGTGACTTCTTCCTTGGACCTATTAACACCTGATGTGCCAGAAGTGGGCAAAAGTAGTTCATGATGGTGTAATGCAGGGGTGCAGACTGACTTTCTTTTTCCTCTGTGTCTTCTACCAGATGGCTGGGTAACTGCGGTCCTGGGAAAGTCATCCTTGGTGCCCCCAGCAGGAGAGCTGACTTCAGTTAATGAGAGAAGTCTCTGAAAAGGACTCCTTGAACTTGCCTGCCCTGTGCACGTGTCACACATCTTAAATTCATTTTGGTTAGTTTCTTCATTGAAAAGTTTTAAAACTTTAGTCACTTTCTTTTTTTTATTTTTATTCCCTTTCTTTCTGACACCCAAGTGACTCTGAGTTACAGCCTCCAGGGCTACTTTCCTCTGGCAATTTGACATATGTCGTGTTGTTCGTACATAATATTCTGCAGGAAAAGGAAGGCCTTCGAGCATGGTGCAAGACTGAATTTGATTTTCTGCAGAAACAGGAGAGATTACTTCTGGGCCAAGACTATGAGACTGACTCAGAACCTCATTTTCCTGAAAACATTCACGTCTACCATTTAGAGCACTACTGGGAGGTTCTAAAGAGTCCTCTGTGTGATTTCGTTCTTGTAAGTTTTGGTTTTCATTTGCTGATAAGTTATAAGTGAGCTCATTTATGGAATATGCATTATCTGCCTCGAAGTCAGGACTTCTAGGCAGCTGGCCACTTGGACTTACAGCTTTATTTACCTCTGGGTTTTCTGTGAAGACAGTCATTTTTCTGTCCCGTGCCTCTAAGTTTACGGGTGAGGTAGGGCTGTTTTTTAAACCTTGAGCAGTAAGTTCACAGTTCCTTTTAGGAGGCTTATGTTGAAGGTGCTGACCACTACTGCTATCTGGTGGAGTATGCAGAGGAGGTGGGAGCACCCTGGGGAAATGATTTTCTGCTAAGAAAGCATCCACGCTGCTTTGTGGGTTGGCACTTGGTGGAATTAATACCCTCCCTCCGTTATTTTCTGTGGCTGGAGCTTGAGAATCTGGAATGTCAGATTGAAGACTTGGAAAGTTAGTTCTTAATTTAGTTACAGGTGTCCCAGGATTTTCTCTATTAATTTCTTCTTGTTCCTTTAGTCTTTTTCCAGAGAGGATAAGTGAACCGGTGTCAAAGAAAGATTCCCTCTCTTGTGAAATAAATGTTCTCATCTGCTGCTTCTTTCTTCTCTCTGGCAGCTTACTCTGCCTTTTCCCACGATCAGGACCACTAACCCTGTAGGCAAAATGTTCTTGTATATCATCTGTTCTCTGTATGTCTAATCCTTCCACTGGGCCATATCCAGGGTTAAAGGACTCAGGTTCTACGCCTCCAGTTTCCTCATTGAGATGGATGTTGATTAGTAATGCATCACAAGACGACACTTCAGTTTTAGGTTCTAAGGAGGAAAAATTATATAATTAATATTTTCCTTTTAAAGTGAAACAAAAAATTCCATATTTATTTTAAAATATATTAATACTATATTATTTTAAAATATTATATATAAATATTTACTTAAGAAAGAGTCAATGTATTTCATTCAGGCAGATCAAAGTTCAAGTTTTTTGTAATCTAATAAACCATAATAACTTTATGTAAATGTAAACAAATAAAATTGTGCTAGAAAAAATGATTTTTAAACTAAAAGACTACCAATTTTTTATTGAAATAATCTTTTTCTTAGTGTTTTTGCAGCTTTATTGAGGCATAACTGACAAAAACTGTATAAATTTAAGGTGTACAATGTGATGTTTTAATATATATATAATTACACTGCAAAGCGTAACCATAACCAAGCTAATTAACATATCCATCAATTCACAGTTACCTTTTTTTGGTGTATGTTGAGAACACTTAAGATCAGTTCTCTTTGCAAATTTCAAGAATACAATATACCTGCAGGATTAGCTGTTATCACCATGCTATACATTAGATCTCCAGAACTTGCCCATTCTGAGTAATTGAAACTCTGTACCCTCTGACCAACATCTCCCCATTTCCCCATATCTCACTTAATTTTTTATTTCATGTCTTTTTTGGCTCAAGTAATTTTTTTTATAAAATACATTTTTATTGATTTCAGAGAGAGAGAAAGAGGGAGAGAGAGGGGGCGAGAGAGAGAGAGTGAAAAATTGATGCCAGAGAGAGAGATATGGTTCTGTTGCCTCCTGTATGCACCCCGCCTAGGGATCGAACCTACAACCTGGGCATGTGCCCTGACTGGGAATCAAACCAGAGACCTTTGGGTGCAACGACGACACTCAACCAACTGAGCCACACCAACCAGGGCTTGAGTAACTTTAATACCTCTTTCCTATTTCAATAGCTGCCAATTTTATGAATATAAATAATCTAAGTATTAACACGAGAAACGACCATTGTTCTTTACAGTATTTCCAGCCAGGCACTTCTCTGCAAATGTTGTATAATTACTAAAAGTTGAGAAGGAAAAAGAACACTAAATAAACAACCCAACTGAAAGCATAGTTTATTGCTCACAGAATGAGAAAATATTTATAAGTCATGCATCTAATAAGGGTCTAATAGCTACAATATGAGGACCCTTACAACCCAAGAATTAAAAACAAATAACCTAATTAAAATATTGGCAAAGAACTTGAATAGACATTTCTCTAAAGAAGATATACAAATGGCCTCTAAGCACATAAAAAGATATTTAACATCATCAGTCACTAGGAAATGCAGATTAAAACCACAATTCACTTCACATCCACCAGGATGGTTATAATTTCTAAAATGGCAAATTACAAGTACTGGAGAGGATGTAGAGAAATTGGAATCCTTACATATCGTGGTAGGAATACAAAATGGTACAACTGTTATAGGAAAGTTTGGCAGTTCCTCAAAAAGTTAAACACAGCCCAGCCACCGTGGCTTAGTGGTTGAGCATCGACCTATGATCCAGGAGACCTGGGTTTGATTCCTGGTGAGGGCACATGCCTGGGTTTTGGGCTTGATCCCCAGCAGGGGGTGTGCAGGAGGCAGCTGATCAATGACTCTCTCATCATTGATGTTTCTCTTTCTCTCTCTCTCCCCCTCTCCCTGAAATCAATAAAATATATTTAAAAAAAAAAAAGTTAGACATAGCCCTCGCCAGCTAGCTCAGTTAATTAGATACACCAAGGTTGTAGGTTCAATCCCCAGTCAGAACACATACAAGAATAGACCAATGTATACATAAATAAGTGGAATAACAAATTCATGTTTCTCTCTCTCTAAAATCAAGAAATAATAATTAAAAACATTAAATTTAGAATTACCGTATGACCCAGCAATTCCATGCCTAGGTATATACTGGAAATAACTGGAAACATGCCTATAGAAATGTTTATACATGAATATTCACAGCAACTTAATAGCCCAAATTCATAAAAGCCAAATGTCCATCAACTGATGAATAGATATGCAAATTATGATACATCTATACAATGGAATATTATTCAGCTGCAAAGGAATGGGTAATGATGCATGCCTGGATATATGTATGCTCGGATGCATGAACCTTGAAAGCACTGTGCTAAGTAAAAGAAGCCAGTGACAAAGGCCACATATTTCATGACTCCATTTATATGACTTGTCCAGAACAGGTTAATCAACAGAAAGTAGATTAGTGGTCACCAGGGATTAGGGGTAGGATGGGTATGGGGTTTCTTTCTGGGGGCGGCTGGTGAAAATGTTCTAGGATCAGTGATGACGGTTGCACTCTCTTGTGAATATACCAATTGTACACTTTAAAGAGTCTATTGTATCCTTACCTTCTGCCTGTGAGAAAAAGAACCAGTCAAATAACCTGGAACAATCAAGCAAGCACGAGTGAGTGGGCTGGCTTTACCTGAGCAGTTTAGCTGTGATGCAACTTCCTGCTGGAGCAAACAATCTTCTGCTTTCACTGTTTTCTTAATAAAATTCTTAACCTTCTCAGCTCTTTGGGCCCGCTAGAGAAAGCAAAAGCAGCTCAAGGAACAAATTTAAGGGGGAAAATTGTTTTAAAGCTTCATTATTATGAAGAATTGTCTTTATAGCGTGTACCATAATTTTGAGAGTAAGATTCGTTTACCTGAAGGCGGGCCAGGGTCTTGCTGTATTCCCTTTTCAAGAATGCTAATTTTTCCTTCAACTGCAAGAAGAAAAACACCAGAAGGGCTGAGCAGTGGGAAGGGAACAGTGAGCAGAGAGGAGAGGCAGAGTGCCTACCAGACATGAATGTGATGCTCAGCCCGACAGTCAGCAAGAAGCAGTGGAGGGTGTGGCACTAGCCCACATTAGTCTCACTGCTCACAAAGCACCAAGCCCTCTGCTCTCTCAGAACCTTTTCACAGACTGTTCTTATCACTTGCAGCATTTCCTCCCCAACTCACTGTGCTAATTCCTACTGATTCCGCAGGCCTCAGCTTAGATTTTTATTTCCCTGGAATGGACTTCTAGGTTCTTCAATCCAGGTTAGATACTCCACTTCTCCTCTGTGCTTCCTTCATCATGGTACCTATTACTCTGTTATCTGTTTACTTCTCTGTCCCCCCCCTTCTCACTGTGAGATCCTCTGAGGCAGCAAGAGCTGTCACCCTCAGAAATTCACTTGGAAAATGAATCTCTTGTCAGTTACTGGTCCTGGTATCTCTACCACCTGGGAACAATAGCTGTATCAGTTTATAAAGGTATCAGCTATTGTTCCAGGCACTAGACATACAGTGTGATCAAGCTTACATATAGCAGATGGTACAGATAATAAACAGGAAAACAAACAGATGACTTCACATGGTGATCAATACCTAAACAGGGAGAGAGGAAAGTTCCCGAGTTACAGGAATGGACTATTTTAGATAGAGTGGCCAGGGATCGTTTCTAAGGACTACTATCTAAACCTTGCCCTACAGGAGGAAGGGGCTGGCTAGGGAAGATCAGAGGGAGAGCTATTTGTCCAAGATCACAGTTTATAAACAGTATGTGATTGAAGCCCATGCGGTGCATCTCTAGAGACTGTGCTCTCAAATCTATGCTAAACTGCTTCTTACAGCAGCCTGTTAGTCACCAGGGTTATCAATTATCTGGGAATTATCTTGGCTGGTAAATGCCTCTCTCACCCCCAGTAGAAAGTAGGATGTGGTTGGCTGGAGCTTCACTGTTCATCAAAAGGTGGTGGGTTCAATTCCTGCTCAGGGCACATACCCAGGCTGCAGGTTCAAGCCCCAGGTGCATGTGGGAGGCAGCCGATGGATGTTTCTCTCTCACATCGATGCTTCCCTCTCTCTCTCCCTTCCTTTCTCAGAAATCAATAAAAAAATAAAGATAAAACGAAAGCAGGCTGGGATGAGAGGCAGCAGAGTTCATGGGGAAGCAGAGTGCAGCACGAAGCCTGGAGCAGCCAGCACGGCGCGGCCTGGCCGGTGCCCGCCGAGGCACAGCTGCGCACACGGTGGCGGGGCGGCACCGGCTCTGCCGCGGGAGCAGACGCGGAGCCGCCTGCCTCTCGGCGGAGCGACGCCTAAGGACACCACGGCGCTTCCACAACGCCCAGTACCGAGCGGGGCGGGACACCGGGTGGACAGACGTGCGCTAACGGGGGCGCCACACACGGAGCAGGCCGACGGGAGCGGCAGGGCCGCCGCGCCTGCCCCGCGTGGACCTTCCCCGGCCCAAACCACAGCCCTTCCCGGGCTGTCAGCGGGCTTCCCGACGGGCGGCAGAGCGAGGCCGTCCGGGGGCCTCGGCTCTACCCACAGCCTTGCATTTTGTCTTTATGCATGAGTGCTGTAAAAAAAGAGAAAGAGTGCTCTCTGAACGCAGCGGGCGGGAACAGCGCCCTTCCTTCCCGCGCTCCCGGGGCGCCCGAGGCCTCTGAGCGCAGGTTAAAGGTCAGGGCCCCGGAGGGCCGAGGACTCCCGCACCCCCCGCACCTTCTCCTTCTCCTCAAAGCTGAGGGGCTTCCCCGGAGGCTCTTCCATCGAGCCCGCGAACGAACGGGAAGAGTAGCGGTCGCCGCCCCGGGACTGCGGACACGAGGACTCCGGCCGGCCCTGGGCCGCAGTGGCGCCCGGGAAAGGAACGGGGCGCCCGGGATTCCCTCCGCGCGCGCGACCGGCGCGAGACCAGCGCCGCCCACGCCGCCGGGGAGTTCCGGCGCTCGGCCTGCGCACGCGCAGCCGGGGAGAGCCGAGCGGGGACGAGGCCCGGGGCAGCCTGGGAGCGGAAGTGCAGGGCTCGCCGGAAGTAGCCGGCTTCTCTGTCTGCGGACCGACTGACAGACTCTGACAGGGGCCGAGGCTGCTCGAAGGACCTGGTGGCCATGGAGCTGGGCGAGCTGCTCTACAACAAGTCCGAGTACATCGAGACGGTGCGCGCGACCACACCCGGCCCGCCCCGCCCCGCCCCGCCCCGCCCCGCCCCGGCGGGTCCCGAGGCGCGTACGGGCGTGCGTGCTCCGGCCTTGTCATTTATTCCTGAAACGGCCAGTGTAGGCTTTTTCATTGAATCCTGATCTCCTCGTAGAGATAAAATGCTTTCGAGAAAGCAGGACAAGTCTCGTCCATCCTGATATCAATTACAGCTCCAGGCGTCGGGCCCTTAAGGACGAACCTGATTTATTACGTGCTAATTACGTTAGGTACTTCAGAGTCAATACATGATGTGTGTAAGCTGCTCAGTCAACGTTGCTCCTGCTGTTTTGGTTTTCGCTGAACTCTCACAGTTCTGCGATAGGGGCTCGGCCCGAGGCGTGGGATGGGGGCCTGAATGCCCGTCTCCGATGTCACTGGGCTGTAGGCAGACCGGCCCGGCCTCCGAATCTCGTTTCCTAATCACCCTTGCTTTACTGAAATTACGGACTCGTTCCATGGTAGACTACACGCCATTTCAAGTCATTTTCTCTCCAATATGAACTTTGTTGGTGGAAACCTCTAGCCCAAAACCCACTCGGCGTGCTCCCTCTCATTTCCTGCTCTTTCCTTCCAGGCGTCGGGGAACAAAGTCAGCCGCCAGTCAGTGTTGTGCGGAAGTCAGAACATCGTCCTCAACGGCAAGGTAAGGGACAAAGCCACCTGCAGGATGCATACCTTTGCCTTCTTTCCACAGATTGTCACATTGCTCTTAGCCCCCGTGTGTGCACACCAATATTCAGTCTAGATTGGCTTAATTTTGAAGTATAATCCAATAAGACTGAAAACCAAACACGTCAGGTCTTGGATAAGATGATAAAATACTCCTAAGCCTTCTGGGTCCTTGGATTGATTGACATCAATAAGGGAACCAATTTGTTTTTTAAGTCCTCACCTAAGGATACATTTTTTCCCCCCACTGATTTTTAGAGACAGTGGAAGGAAGAGAGGAAGGAGAGGGAGAGGTGGGGAGTCAGGGAGAGAGAAACATCCACAAGAGAGACACATCAATTGGCTGCCTCCTCCCCGCCAAACCAGGCCTGAACCGGTGACCCTCCAGGCCATGGGCCAACACTCTAAACACTGAGCCAAACAGGCCAGGGCAAGGAAACCAATTTTTTTTTTATCTTTATTGTTGAAAGTATTACAGATGTCCCTGTTCCCCTCCACCCCCAGGCCTTCCACACACTATTGTCTGTGTCCCTGGGTTATGCATATATGCATATAAGTTCTTTGATTTATCTCTCCCCACCCACTCCCTCACTCCTGCCTTCTCTCTGAGATTTGTCAGTTCCATGCTTCTATGTCTCTGGATCTGTTTTGTTCCTCAGTCTGTTTTGTTCATTATATTCCACATATGAGTAAGATTATGTGATTCTTTCTCTGACTGGCTTATTTCACTTAGCATAATACTCTCCAGGTCCCACCATGCTGTCCCAAAGGGTAAGAGATCCTTCTTTTTTACAGCTGCATAGTATTCCATGGTGTAAATACCACAGCTTTTAAAAAAAAAAAAAATTTGTAATATGTCTTTATTGAGTTCAGAAAAATGAAGGGAGAGGGAGACAGAGAGATAGAAATGTTAATGATGAGAGAGTCATTGATCGGCTGCCTCCTGCACACCCCCTACTGGGCATTGAGCCTGCAACCCGGGCATGTGCTCTGACTAGGAATCAGACCTTGATCTCCTGGATCATAGGTCGATACTTAACTGCTGAGGCATGTGGGCCAGGTAATACTACAGCTTTTTTATCCACACTCATCTACTGATGGGCACTTGGGCTGTTTCCAGATCTTAGCTATTGTAAATTATACTGCTATGAAGATAGGGGTGCATAAATTCTTTCTGACTGGTGTTTCTGGTTTCTTAGGATATAATCCTAGAAGTGGCATCACTGGGTCAAATGGCAGTTCCATTTTTAATTTTTTGAGGAAACTCCGTACTCTTTTCCACAGTGGCTGCACCAGTCTGCATCCCTACCAGCAGTGCCCTAGGGTTCCCTCTTCTCCACATCCTTGCCAGTGCTTGTCATTTGGTGATTTTTTGATGGCAGCCATTCTGACTGGTGTGAATTGATAGCTCATTGTTGTTTTAATTTGCATCTCTCTGATGATTAGTGACTTTGAACATTTTTTCCCATGTCTCTTGGCCATCTGTATGTCCACTTTAGAGAAGTGTCTATTTTAGGTCTTTTGCCCATTTTTTAATTGGATTGTTTGTCTTTCTTTTGTTAAGTTGCATGAGTTCCTTATATATTTTGGAAGTTAACCCCTAATCAGATGTATTATTGGCAAATATGTTCTCCCATACAGTGGGCTCCCTTTCTGTTTTGTTGATGGTTTCTTTTGCTGTGCAGGAGCTTTTTATTTTTATGTAGTCCCATTCTTTATTTTCTCCTTTGTTTCTCTTGCCCTACGAGATGTTTTGGCAAACATATTGCTACAAGATATGTCTGAGATTTTGCTACCTATGTTTTCTTCTAGGATCTTTATGGTTTTATGACTTACATTTAAGACTTTTATCCATTTTGAGTTAATTCTTGTGTATGGTATAAGTTGGTGGTCTAGTTTCATTTTTTTGCATGTACCTGTCCAATTTTCCCAGCACCTTTTATCGAAGAGACTGTCTTTACATCATTGTATGCTCCTGCCTCCTTTGTCAAATATTAATTAAGTGAAATGGCTTGGGTGGATTTCTGGGTTCTGGGTTCTGTTCCACTGATCTTTATGCCTGTTCTTGTGCCAGTACCAGGCTGTTTTGATTACAATGGCTTTGTAGTATAGCTAGATATCTGGTATTGTGATCCCTCCAGCGTTGTTCTTTCTCAAGATTTCTGTGGCTGTTCGGAGTCTTTTTTCCATATAAAGTTTTGCAGTATTTGTTCTAAATCTGTGAAATATGCTCTTGGTATTTTAATAGGGATTGCATTGAATCTATAGATTGCTTTGGGTAGTATGGACATTTTAATGATATTAATTCTTCCAATCCATGAACACAGTATATTCTTCCACTTGTTTATATCTTTCTCTATCTCTTTTTGCAGTTTCCTGTAGTATTCCAAATACAGGGCTTTTGCCTCCTTGGTTAAGTTTATTCCTAAGTATCTTAATTTTTTTTGTTGTTGCAATGGTAAATGGGATTGTTTTTGTAGTTTCTCTTTCTGTGAGTTCATTATTGGTATATTAAAAATACCACTGATTTCTGGGTTTTAATTTTATATCCTGCTACATTGCCGAATTCACTTATTAAATCTCGTAGTTTTTTGGTGGAGTCTTTAGGATTTTCTATGTACAATTTCATGTCATCTGCCAATAATGACAGTTTTGTTTCCTCCTTTCCTATTTTGATACCTTTTATGTTTTCTTCCTGTCTGATGGCTGTGGCTAGGACTTCCGGTACTATGTTACAAGTGGACACCCCTGTCTTGTTCCTGTTCTTAAGGGAAATGCTTTTAGTTTTTGCCCATTGAGTATGATGTTGGCTGTGGGTTTGTCATATATGGCCTTTATTATTTGAGGTATGATCCTTCTATTCCCACTTTCCTGAGAGCTTTTATCAAAAATGGGTATTGGATTTTGTCAACTGCTTTTTCTGCATCTATTGATATGATCATATGATTTTTGTCTTTCAATTTGTTTATGTGATGTATCACATTTATTGATTTGCAAATATTGTACTATCCTTGCATCCCTGGAATAAATCTTACTTGGTCATGGTGTATGATCTTTTTAATATATTGCTGGATCTGATTTGCTAATATTTTGTTGAGGATTTTAGCTTCTGTGTTCATCTGGGATATTGCCCTATCATTCTTTTTTTTTTTTTGTGGTGTCTTTATCTGGTTTTGGAATTAGGCTAATGCTGGCCTCGTAAAAACAGCTTGGAAGTATTCCTTCCTCTTGGACTTTTTGGAATAGTTTGAGGAGGATAGGTGTTAATTCTTCTTTGAATGCTTGGTAAAACTCCCCTGTGAAGCCATCTGGGCCAAGGCTTTTGTTTGCTGGGAGTTTTTCTATTACTGCTTCAATTTCATCATCTGTTATTGGCCCATTCAGGTTCTCTGATTCTACCTGACTCAGCTTTGGCAGGTTGTATTTTTCTAGAAATTTGTCCATTTCATCCAGGTTGTCCAGCGTGGTGGCGTATAGTTGTTCATAGTATTTTCTTACAATCCTTTCTATTTCTGTTGGGTCAGTTGTTATTTCACCTCTTTCATTTCTGATTTTATTTATTTGGGTCCTCTCTCTTTGTTTCTTGATGAGTCTAGCTACAGATTCATCAATCTTGTTTATCTTTTCAAAGAACCAGTTCTTGGTTCTTTGTATTGATCTTTTGTATTTTTTTTTTTAGTTTCTATGTCATTTATTTCTGCTCTGATCTTTATTATTTCCGTCCTTCTACTTACTCTGGGCTGTGCTTGTTGTTCTCTTTCTAAGTCTTTAAATTATAGGGTTAGCTAGTGTATTTTAAAAATTTTTTTCTTGTTTTTTCAGTGAGTGCTATGAACTTCCCTCTCAGACTGTTTTCATTGTGTCCCATAGATTTGGGGCTGTTGTGTGTTCATCTTCATTTGTTTCCAGGAAGTTTTTTATTTCTTCCTTGATCTCATTGGTAACCTGTTCATTGTTTAATAACATGCTATTTACCCTCCATGTGTTTGAATGTTTTTGAGTGTTTTTTACTATTGTTGATTTCTAATTTCATGCCATTGTGATCTGAGAAGATGCTTGATACAATTTTAATCTCCTTGAACGTGTGTGTAGAGACCTGATTTGTGTCCTAACATGTGGTCTAACTTTGAGAATGTCCCATGTGCACTTGAGAAGAATGTATATTCTGGAGCTTTGGGGTGAAACGTTCTGTAAATGTCAATTAAATCTATCTGATCTAGCCCGACCGGCATGGCTCAGCGGTTGAACATTGACATATAATCCAGGAGGTCAAGGTTTGATTCCCAGTCAGGGCACATGCCCAGGTTGTGGGCTTGATCCCCAGTGGGCGGGTGGTGTAGGAGGCAGCTGATCAATGACTCTCTCATCATTGATGTTTCAGTCTCCCTCTATCCCTCCCCCTTTGTCTCTGAAATCAATAAAGATACACACACACACACACACACACACACACATATTTAAATCTATTTGATCTAGTGTGTCATTTAGGGTCACTGTTTCCTTGTTGATTTTTTGTCTGGAAGATCTCTCCAGTGAATTCAGTGGGATGTTAAAATCCCCTACTATGACTATTGCTGTCGATCTCCTCCAGAAGTTTTTTTATATATTTAGGTGCTCCTATATTGGGTGCATATATGTTTACCAGGGTTATACCTGCTTATTGAATCAATCCCTTTACTATTATGTAGTGACCTTTATTGACTCCTGTTATGGCCTTTAGTTTGAAGTCTATTTTGTCAGATACGAGTATTGCTACCCCAGCTTTTTTTTTTTTTCCATTTGCATGGAAAAATTTTTTCCATCCTTTCATGCTCATCCTGTGTGAGTCTTTTGTTCTGAGGTGGGTCTCTTATAGACAGCTTATATTTGGGTCATGTTTTTTTATCCATTCAGCTACCCAATGTCTTTTGACTGGAGCATATAATCCATTTACATTGAAGGTTATTATTGGTAGGTACTCATTTATTGCCATTTTAATTCCTTATGCCTATCTTTCTCTACATATTTCTACTCCTTATTAAGCAGTCCCTTAACATTTCTTGCAATGCTGATTGCAAGATCTGAAACTGAGACTACTCTAACCAGCCAGCAAGACTATCATTCAAAATAGAAGATGAAATAAAAAGCTTCCCAGACAAAAAGAGACTGAAAGAGTTTAGTCTCTTTAATATTTCATGCCATTTCCTTCTGGCCTGTAGAGTTTCTGATGAGAAATCAGCTGACAGCCTTATGGGAGCTCCTTTGTAGGTAACAGATTGTTTTTCTCTTGCTTCCTTTAAGATTCTCTCTTTGTCTTGAATTTTTGGCATTTTAATTATGATATGGGTGTGGGCCTCTTTGGGTTCTTTTTGCTTAGGACTCTCTGTGCCTTCTGAACTTGTGTGACTTTTTCCTTCACCAGGTTAGGGAAGTTTTCTACCATTATTTCTTCAAACAGGTTCTCTAACCCTTGCTTACTTTCTACATCTTCTGGGGCTACTGTGATGCTAATATTGTTTTGTTTCTTGTTGTCCCATAACTCCCTTAAACTGTCCTTTTTTTCATTGTTTTTTCTTTTTGGTTCTCTGATTGAGTGATTTTTTTTTTCTACACTGTCTTCTAATTTGCTGATCTGATCTTCAGCTTCCCCTAATCTGTTGTTTACTCCTTCAAATGTTTTTTTTTTTTTATTTCTGCTGTCATTCTTAATTTCCTTCATAGTTTCCATTTCTTTTCTCATGCTGTTGAGCATCCTTATGATCAGTATTCTGAACTCTATCTCTGATAGAGTGCTTATCTCCATTTCATTTAGCTCGTCTTCTGGAGAATTCTCTTATTCTTTCATTTGGGGCTGGTTTTTTTGTCTATCCATTTTGGATGCCTGTTTGGATTTGTTTCTATGTATTAGGTAGATCTGCTAGGACTCCCAGTCTTTTGACTGGTCTCTGGTGCAGGCCAATTTCAGATGCTATTTGTGACTGGCCTTGAGCACCCTGTTTGGAGCTATCAACAACCCACAGCTTGTGGCTCCCACTGCTTGGGGCTGGGTGCCATTGGAAAGGACCAAGATGCACACCGAGGTCTGCTTTTCCGAGGCCCGGGTCAAGAAGCAGATCAGGCAAAGATTCAGTGCACCCAGTGATCTGCCTTTGTGTTCAGGCTGTTAACCTGAGTCTCATAATGAGACTCATGCTGTAGACCACAGCACAGTGTAAACTCCACAGGGCAGGGTGAGAGGTTTTCCAGCATTGTGGGCAATTGCTTCCCCCTCCCCCAGGCAAACGATGCCTGGATGGTAAGTGTCTGCCTGAGAAAGGTGTTCTCTCCAGTATAAGGGAATCACTCAACACAGGAATCCAGGTGACTGCCCTCTACGCTCTATTTCAAGAGCCCACAACCCTAGACTCCTTTCACACCATTCTAGTCTACTCTGCCCTCCCTTTGCCAGATCCCAAGGTGAGTGGCTGCACATGAAACGTTCTGCATTGGCACTTTAAGAGGGTGCCTGTGTTTCCAGCCCTCTCTCCCTGGCAGACAGAAACCCGGCTGCTTTTCACAGCCAGATGTTATATGGGCACCTTTCTCAGTTCTGGTGCTCTGGGCTGGGGATCCCAGCTTGGGATTTAGGCCCCAGAGTCCTCAGTGGGAAGCCCCCACAGCTGAGATATCCCTCCAAACCTTCAGCTGCTGCCTGTGGGAGCCCTGCCAGCCCTCTCATACCTCCATACTTCCTATCAGTCTCTATTCTGTCTCCACATTTCCTCCTTGGTTATGAGAGTGCTCTCCAGCTACTCTTCAGTTGATTATTCAGAATGGTTTTTCTATATTTTAGTTTTAATTCCAGTTTGGTCCTGGGAGAATGTCAGTGTAACTTCCACTTAATCTGCCGCCATCTTGGAATCAAGGGAACCAATTTTTTGGTGTTATGAAAGAATTGTGTTCATCTCCAATAACAAATTCAAGCTCCTGCTGGCCCACTCTGTCCTGGGAGGCCACATGGCATCATTCTCTTTGGTAATTTCACTGTCATCAATTATTCTCTTCAGTTTCTCCATCACACTTTTATGTACATATACCTCGTTTCTGACCATGACATCATTTTTGTAATTACTGTTATTGGCATATCTCAGTTGCCCATCAGGTTGGAATTCAAATTTCAGGCATTTGTGAATAAACTTGCCCTTGTGACCCACAAGTAATGTAGATAAAAGTCACTCTCTATGGCTTGCGAAGGCCACAAGACCAAACTTTAATAGCAAACCATGCAGTCAGTGTTATAAAGGAACTTCTCTTACAAGTTTTAAAAAAATCTAGTAATTCCCTGATATCATCTAATCCTCAGTCCATGTTTAGTCTTTCCAGTATCTCAAGATACTTTTTTTTAATGATTTGTTCAAATCAGGGTCCAAAGAAGGTCTTAACCTTGTAAGTTATACCTTTAGATAGAATATGTGACTCAGTAGATCATAGCACAATTTTCACTCAGGATCTTATTACCTACTCTTTTTTTGTTGTTATGTTTTCATTTATGTCGATAATTTATAAGTGTGGTTTGTTTTATAGACCATTGTGATGAATGACTGTATTATCCGAGGGGATCTGGCAAATGTAAGAGTTGGACGTCATTGTGTTGTGAAAAGCCGGAGTGTCATAAGGCCACCGTTCAAGAAATTCAGCAAAGGGTATGTAACTTAGTTATCTTCTTTCAGTCTTGGACAAGCTGTTGCTACTGGTGGTATTCTCCATGTTTTGAATTGTGGTGTAAAGAATGGGTCTATGCTATTGTTGGAGACAATGAGTAAGAATTCACCAAAATGGGCACAGCTCTAGTGGTGGTGGTCCTAGTCTGGTGGTGGTGGTGAAGGTTGGTTGGTTTCCAGAAACAGAATCCACTTAAGCTGGCAAAAGCAAAGGGAGTTCTTATTAAACAGACACAAACGGGTGGTGGGCACACAGAGCAATATACAGATCTTGTGACATAGAAACCCACACCTGAAAACTATATGTTCATATTTACCATTGTCACTCCAATAAATTTGTCACTCCTATAAAGTGTTATAAAATAAAAATTAAAAATAAACAAAATAAACACACACAGGCATATTTGATGGAACCTAAGAGTAGAAAAAAGGGCCAAGCCTTATAAGGGACTAGAGCCCAAAAGTAGTCACCTAGCCAGAATCAAGACTACTATTCTGTGTATCTAGTGCTCTCTCTCTCTCTCTCCAGAATTATACTTTGTATTTATCTGCCCTTCTCTGTGCACTTCTGTTTCCCTCTCCTCTGTCTCAAATTGGCTCTTTCCCCTTTCCTCCTGGAGCCAGCTTTGCTGCCTCTGCCCCTTATTTATATCATTTCTCCTTTTAGACTTCCAACAGATACCAAGTAGAGATCTCAGGTCTTATTTCAAATTTGTGGTAGAGGGAATCTGATTGGCTCAGCATGAGTTAAGTGTTCACCCCTGATAGCTGTCTAATAGTTGTGATCCAGAGGCCAGATCAAGTCAGGCCTACTCGTCTCACAGTGGGAATAAGGAGTGTCCAAGAAAGGGCATGGACAGGGCTGGAAAGCTGGCCACTATACCTGCTATGGTGGTATTCTCTTGGCTAATTTACTCTCCTGGTTCCTACCTGTGACACCATCTGCATTTCATCCAGGAATTCAACAAGCATTTATTGAATACTCTCCTTATGCCAGTCTCTAAGTTATAAGCAGGGCATATAAAGATAGATAAAATAGCATTCCTGCCTCAAGGTTGTTTTTTAAAATAAATTTATTATTAGAGAGGAAGGGAGAAAGAGAAACATGGATTTGTTGTTCCACTTATTTATACTTTCATTGGTTGATTCTTATATGTGCCCTGACCAGGGATTGAACCTGCAACCTTGGCGTATTGGAATGATGCTCTAACCAGCTAAGCTACTTGGCCAGGGCCTGCCTCAGGGTTCTTCAAACCTAGTGGTAGAAACGTTTACATAAACACATAGCTACTATATAATGTGATACTATAACGTGATCACCACTATGTAATGTGATAGTCCTGTCACATTGATATGAACAATGTAAAGGAGGAACAGAAAAGAGAGCAGCTAACTTTTTATTTTTTAATATATTTTTATTCATTTCAGAGAGAGGAAGGAAGAGGGAGAGAGAGAGGGAAACATCAATAATGAGAGTCATTGATTGGCTGGTTGCCTCTTGCACACCCCCTGCTGGGGATTAAGCTCGAAACCCAGGCATGTGCCCTGACCCAGAATCAAACCGTGATTTCCTGGGTCATAGGCCGGTGCTCAATTGTTGAGCCACACCTGCTGGGCCAGACTAACTTTAATATCTGGGAGTGTATCATACAGGAATTATCCTGTATCCCCCATAATGATGTTGGGCTCTAGGCTTTCCATGATATACAGGGGTTGGAGCAGTTCGTCACTCTAAATCACTCACGGGAAACTATTCACTCATTAACTCAGAAGGCTATTGGGGGAAATCAGAACACTTGTGGTAGGTACCCTTTTGTGGTTTTGTGCAGTGACTGATATTCTGCTAGAGGTGTTGACTCCACTTTCTGCTAAAAGCATTATTGGGCTAGATATGGTCCAAGAAAAGCATCAAGAATGAACTTTGCAGCCCGGCTGGGCGTGGCTCAGCAATTGAGTGTTGACCTAGGATCCAGGCAATCAAGGTTTGATTCCTGGTCAGGGCACATGCCCGGGTTGCGGGCCCTATCCCCAGTCGGGGGCATGCAAGAGGCAGCCAATCAATGACTCTCTTTCATGATTGTTGTTTCTCTCTCTCCCTCTCCCTTCCTCTCTCTGAAATCAATAAAGATATTAAAAAATTCAAAAAAAGATTGAGGAACTGGCAGTGCTATTGTAGACTATGATGAGGTCAGGAACTTCATTGCCACACAAGGTGTACAGATAAAAAATGAATGAATTAAGGAAAATTTAAAGAGCATTTTACTCTTTAAATTTTTCTTAATTCATTCATATTTTTAGAATGGAATGCAGGGCTGAAAAGAGCCAGTGAGCATCCAGCTACTTTATATTCATTCCAGCCCAAATATTTCCTATCCCAAGGTACTGAAATTACTTGTAAGTATGATCACAGAACCTCTGTCCATGACACTTTAGGAATCCTGGAGAGTGAGAGCAGTGTTAGAAGCCTGTAGAAAGCCACTAACTGCTACTCATGTTCAAGTCTTGGCTTATATATGTCACTTTCGATTAAGCTTTCACCAAACCTCCATTCTGGGTCAAGTCTCCTTGTTATATCCTCACATGACATGGTTTTTTTCTTCTGTAGCACTTCCTTCAGTTGTAACTACTTTACATATAATCATTTATTTAATCTTGTTTCTTCTCTTGTAAGCTCCTTGTGGGCAGGATTGCATTGCTTATCCTTGCCATTGTATCCCCAATTCTAGCTTAGAGTCTGGCATATAGTAGAAACTCAATAAAATGAATGAATATATACATTTTTCGAATGTTGGGTGCTAGAAATTATATCTCACAAACCTGATGTCAGTCCCTGGCATATTATAGAGCGGATTACTAAAAATGTGATCTGTGAGCATTTTCAAAGGAAGCAGAAATGAGCACACATTCACTCATTTGTATATGGTGCCAGTTCTTTCTGTCATCGTTATTAATTCTCACCTGAGGATATTTTTTCCGTTGCTTTTTTAGAGACAGTGGAAGGGAGGGAGGGAGAAAGAAAAACAGTGTGAGAGAGACACATCTATTGGTTGCCTCCTGCACACCTACAACCCACATATGTGCCCTTGACCGGAAATTGAACTCAAGTCCCTTTGGTGTGCAAGCTGACGCTCTAACCACTAAGCAACACTTGCCAGGGCATGGTGCTAGTTCTTTTAGCTTAGAATATCTTGCCCCTTCTGCCTTGCTGTTTCCTTGGTTTAATATTTCTGATTTTGAGCTAGTAGAATTATAGAATTTCCCTAGCCTGAGGATTCCCTTCTTGCTAGGAACAGTCTTATTAGGACAAGATGATGAAGTTGAGATTAGGATCTGTAGTTCTGTAAGCCTTGACCAGAAATTCATCACCTTGACCTTTCTTTGTTCATCTTCTTTTTTTTCTATAGCGTTGCATTCTTTCCTTTACATATTGGGGACCATGTTTTTATTGAGGAAGATTGTGTGGTCAACGCTGCTCAGATTGGCTCTTATGTTCATGTTGGCAAGAACTGTGTGATTGTGAGTATGGTGACTTGGCTGGCTAAGCAGCCTTGCTTCCCCTCTAGCTCCTGTTTCTCACATCAGTGGGCCTCTGCTTCTGTACCAGACAAGGTAGAAGTAGTTTCTGGTCTACTGGCATTATAATTGCATTAATGACCATGGCTGATCTTTATTGAAACTCTTCCCTATGGTGTTAAACTCTTTCCTTCCATGTTTTTTTGCTCCTCACAACCTCCAAGGGTGGTAGATGCTATTGTTCTCCCTGTTTGCAGGTGAGAAGACTGGAGACCTTAGATACTAGAGGATCGATGAGGCTATTAAGTAGAGCTGGGTGGTATGAATGGCCACTCTGCTATACGGCCTACTGTTGCCTTACCTCAGGGATCTTACTGTCTGGTGTGGTGAGGTGAAATTGGCTCCTAGACGGGGGAGGGTGGGCATTTCAGTTAAGAGACTGACTCAGAGTCATCACAGGACATGACTGCAGGGAACTGCAGGTAGTTGAGGGTGATGGGCATGCAGGGTGCACAGGATCCCCTTGTGCAACAGAACCCATAGGACCCTGGTTCATGGGAGCCTCGGCATCAGCTTTTTGATCCCACTAAGTCTTCACAAAGTTGGGTTTCTTGGTATTTCATAGATGAAGAGCTTGGTTTCAGTTAGGATTTATGAGAATGTTAATGATTAGAGCCAAATTCTGTTTAGGGAAAATGTTTTCCTACACTTTATTTATTTATTTTTAAAGATTTCACACAAGATGGACCTTTTTTAAAAAAAACATATGTGTTTTTATTGATTTCAGAAGGAGAAAGGGAGAGGGAGATGAGAGAGAGTCATTGATCAGCTACCTCCTGCATACCTCCCACTGGGGATGGAGCCCTCAACCTGCGCATGTGCCCTGACCAGGAATCGAACTGTGACCTCCTGATTCATAGGTCGATGCTCAACCACTGGGCCACGCTGGCTGGGCTGTTTCCTACACTTTAAACTTGTACCTCAGACAAGATTCTAGGAAAAGCCAATACTTTTTCATGTTATTAAATGGCTGCTCCCATTAACACAGAGCTGGCTCTCTGCTCTGGATAAGACTCTGACTCTGAAAACTTGCAGCATCTATACAGTTAATATTCCAGGAGCCACAAGGGCATGGTGCAGGGGAGAACCACAAGAATCCCACAAGAAACATTCCAACCTGACTTGTTACCCAGAATTAAGGGCAGTGGTTGTTTTGCCAAGTATGCACCTCCAGAGTTCTTAGTGTTAGACAGAAAGTCTGTGGGTTGGCCTGCCATTGATGAAAGAGAAGATAGCGAAATCCAGCCTGTCCCTCACCCTGTTTGACCTTCCAAGCCACAGCTGGGTTTTTCTGGTGTTTCCCACAGCAAGGTGAAGACATCGCCATACCTGCAGAGTCCTTTAGCCCTATCCTTTAGCCCTGTCCTTTAGCCCTAGAGCAGATATCTGAAAAGATCCAATCCAGATGCTGCTCCCAGGGCTTGGGGAATTCTAGCCCTATTGTCAGGCACTCTGCTTCTTGGGTCACTTTTCAGTTGACTGTCATGACAAAGTCGTTGCTCAGTATTGGTAGTACTGTACTTATTTCCTGAGCCTTTACAGATTCTCAGGTAATGTGAGGAGAAAGATTCTTTTAGGATTCTAGAATATTAGAGCTGGCAGGAACTCTAATTTTAGAGTCTGGCATGCCCCATGACACAGATCCTTCTTATAGCCTCCGTGTGGTAGTGTGGTCTCTGTTTGGATATGTGAAGTTGTAGGTATTAATCAGAATTGCCCAGATGCCTGCAGGAAAAGCCCAACAGGCAGTATTAATAGGCACTCTTGTTGTGCCGTGAGTTGTACATTTACCCCTCTGATCCTGACAGCATCCCTACAGGTTGGTTTTACATCCTGTTTCACAGGTGAGGACACCAAGGCTCAGAGATGCTAAATAACTTGCATCAGGAGATATAGGTGGCTTAATGCTGGCAACATGTACTTCCTGACCTCTTCAGGAAAGTTCTCCAGGAAAGAATAAAATAGTTTTAGCTGTTAACCTCTCCACTAATTGCCAATCCATTATGCCTAAGAAGTACCTGCATTTTTTATTTTGCTGCTTTCTAGTTGATCCGTTTACCCAGAATACTCTGAAGCCCAGCTGAGCCTCATTTCTCTGAGTGGGCAGAATGGTCAACCAGTGGACACAGCAGGAGCATACGGGCTGTGTGGTGACTGGTGGTACAGTGAGAAGATTTGTGTCCCTTGTTCCTCTTTGTCAGGGCCCACTGTGCACAGATCTCTCTATGTGAATGTATCATGCCTTACACAGCATGTTCTCTTTCCTTCTATTCAGGGCCCCATGTGCTTAGTCTGAGTTATTAGGAGCTAAGATGTCATCTTTGAGTCATTTGGAAATCACCAGGGAGCTGGTCAGCTGCTGGATTTTTTGAAATTGCCAGTATCAGGGAATTCATCGAAGAGCACTTTGCAAGGAGGATGGGTAGCTGCAGTGATGACTTGCTTCTGAGCTAAAGATGTTGCCAAAGTATTGTCCACCCAGCTGGAGACAAGTTAGTAGACACTTAGAAATTCAGACCTTAGAAGTGTAAGCTTTTTAGAGGTAAAAAATTCATTTGGCAATCTACCTGTTAATTCCTGGAAATACATCTGATTTGGGTATTTAATAATGGGGAAAATTTGGACACAACCAAATGAAAATATACTTCATATTCTTTGGTAAAATCTGAGATCTCAACAGGTTAGCATTGTCCTGGTATTTGTTAGGAGTTCCCCTTCTCAGCCAGGTATATTGTGTCAGATCATCTGACCAGAACACAGTGGATTACAGGCCCTGGGGATGTAAACGTAAGTCAGTAAAGAACAAAACTTATAGCAGTAACCTGAGGCACTCCTCTAACCTGTATACAGAAGCCTCTGCTTGCCCTTAACCGTGGAACACACGCCTCTCCCAGACCTCCTCTCCTGCCCTCAGAAAGCCATGGGTGGTGGCAGAGCTGAAAGTTGGTGGCAGTGCATAAAGTCAGACATAAGGTTCAGCCTTCAGTGGATGGATGGGCTAATACACATCACAAGTATAGAAGTGGATTCTAATTTCCTGCACAAGTGGTTCTAGGGCCTCAATGAAGTCATGAGAATCAGTTTCCTTCGCTTTTCTGTTTTCCTCTGGGAGGCTCTCAGGAAGGGTCTTTCCTCATGGAAGCAAGATGGCTGTTCCCCTTCCGTCCTGTCCTTTAGAAACCTCTCTGGGAGGAGCTTCTTTTCTCAGTGGTCCCAGCAGAAGCCCTGATGTTGAGATTCATTAGACTGTTTTTTGGCTCAAATGTCAATTCCCTAAGCCAGTCTCTATGGCCAGCTTGGATTTTGGAGTGTGAGATGGGATTGAGGCACACGGGCTGAGCTGGGCATAGGGGTAGTTCCCAGGGGAGAGACAGGTTCCGTTACCAGAGGAAAGGCGAACATATGTTGGGCAAGCAAAACAGATGCCCACTAAATTAAAAAAAGAAAAGAAAATTAAACAGAACCCTTAGAAGACCGAATTTCATATAATCTGTAATGCTTAAGATAACCTGAACTGTCCCTAGCGTATAGACCCCGCTCCAGATGTGCACTCACACACACACACACTCACACTCATTCCTACCTCCTCCTGCTTGGCAGGTACCATCTGAAGTAGGGAATTGTGGCCAAGCCTCTTGCCACTATTCCTGGCTAATGAAGAGAATATAAACTAGCTGTCCATGTTTACTTTTATTTCCTGATCTATTTCCTATTAATAACATTTTAATTTCAGGGGCGTCGGTGTGTGTTGAAAGACTGCTGCAAAATTCTTGACAACACAGTATTACCCCCAGAAACTGTGGTCCCGCCATTCACTGTCTTCTCGGGCTGCCCAGGTAACCATGGGTGTTGATTATGAGAACTCAAGCTTATTTTCCTTCACAAAAGCAATGCATGCAGTTTCTGTCTCTGACAGTATGTTAGTCTGGCTAACCTAAAAATTCTTCTGCTACAAAGCACCTAAGAATGCTGTTTATAATTTAACAGGTATCCTTTTTAATTTTTTTTTTTTCTTTAGTCCTGACTGGAGGATATTTTTTCCATTGCTTTTCAGAGAGAGTGGAAGGGAGAGAAAGAGAAACATAAAGATCGATGTGAGAGAGATACAGCGATTGGTTGCCTCCCACACATACCCCAACAGGGCCGGGGATCGAGCCTGCAACTGAGGTACGGTGCCTTCAGCTGGTATCGAACCCAGGACCCTTTAGTCGGCAGGCTGACACTCTAACCACTGAGCAAAACCAGCCAAGGCAACAGGTGTCCTTTTACATGCATAATTGGATAAGGAAATTATCCAGGTCAGAAGCAAAGAGGAAACTAAGTGGACACTGTAAGCATGCTTCAGGTGACTCTGTCTTCCGAATAGAGTAGCTGAGGGTTTGACACTGTGGGCATGAGAGAGAGCCTTGCATGCACACATGGCAGAGGTCCTCTTGAAGGGTGTCCCCCAATAAAATTTGGTGTAGAACCAACTGCCATCAGCATAGGAAGAGCACAAAAAGCATGTTTCTCTTGGCTTGGGCTTTAGGAGGGAAAAGGAAGTCTCTCCAGAGAATTCTAACTACGGCCTTATGCTCACATTGGTTGGGGATTTGGACTTATACTTTCTGCCCCGCCCAGGAATATCCAAACTGAAAAGTTACCATAAAGCATGATCTGATACCAGTGACCACTCTAGGGCACCTGAGAGAAGGAAATGCGTCGCCTCTCGACCTCAGCTGACAGATGCTCTCAGGTAAAACCCCCCTTGAGCTGAGTTTCCAATCACACAGCACGCGAGGAAACAGAAGTAATACACGCTTACCCTAGAAAGCCTGGAAAACACTGACGTCAAAGGAAGACAGAAACCTCACATTCCCCCCACCCCAAGACAGCATCATTCATGTTGTTTCACAGTTGAAATTCTGTGGCATATACACAGGCACATCACAAATTCATAGATGATATCTGCTACCGGGTGGCTTGTTTTTCCAGTTTAAACAGTCTCATTACCCAGATCATTGAATATGAATTTCAAGGATGGACAACATCGTCCACCCAGATTCTTTGGGGAGGAAATTGGCCATTCTGCTATTTCATTCATCTCAGTTTTTGCAGAGGAGGAAGAGACATCATTAGTAATTCTCTCCATATGGGGTTCCCACTGAGAAAAAGTAATTGTTCTCAGCAAGTGCTGATCAGATTGTCAGACAAGCATGTCATATGAGGTGGGAAGTTCACTGTGCCCTGGTTGGTGGCTCAGTTGGTTGGAGCGTCATCCATACACCAAAAGGTTGGGGGTTTGATTCCCAGTCAGGGCACATACCTAGGTCATGGCTTCTTCTTTGGTCTGGGTGCATGCAAGAGATAGCCGATCAATGTTTCTCCTTCTCCCTCCCTCCCTTTCTCTCTCTATTTAAAAAATAAATAAATAAAAATGCATTGCTGGGGAAACTTCTTAACCTCTTTTAACTTGTTGAAGGTCCTTAGAACCAGCTTATGGCCAATGGCAGGAGTCAGGGAACCACTGCTAGGTTTTTCAAATCCAAAGAAACACTGTGTTTGGAGCTTCTGATGAAGGATTCGAGTTGCCTGGGACCTTAGAGATTGTTATATGAATGAGGAAATGGGGGCCTGGAGAGGGTGGGCTGTCCCAGGTGTGAGAGCTGGTTAGTGGGGAAGCCTTGACGATCACTCACACCCCTTTATTTAGAGTTTAGAACTTTTTGCTCTGTCTTAAGATACTTCCCATGTTTATTTTATTTGGTTTCACAGCAAAAGCTAGCCATCTAAAAGCTGCTGTTGGCAATCTCCATCTTTAATAAGAGGCATAGGGTTGCAAGAAAACTGGCACATTTTTGGAGAGCTCCACATCATGAAACTGAGCCATAGAACAAATTAAAAGGCAAATCATTCAGAAAGAATCTGGGTCAGGAACCAAAAACTCAGAGGCCCCCAGGAGGCAGGCAGATCACACAGATGAAGTAATAGCCCATCATTATCACTGCTTGGCCTTTTGGCTAAGATCCAGTGTAATATCCCATGATAGCTGGTTACGAACACAAGCCCTCCAAAAATGTGCCAGATCACAGGGTATGAACTTTTAAAAGTTTTGCTAGATATTCCTGAGTTACTCCTCAAAATGGTCGTATGAGTTTACACTTCCATCCATAGGAGAGTGCTTCTTTCCCGGATATTCTTCAACGAGGCCCGTCTTTTGTCTCCTGACAGCACATTTCTGTTCTACTCCCACCCATATTTTGTCTGGTGGATGTTGGATTCATTTCATTGTACGAGTAGGAGGGCAGTTTCTTACCTCGAGAGTTCTCACCTTGACTTGCCCAGGAGGTGTCACACCTGAATCCATGGGGTGGACAAGTCCTTGTCTGGAACAACCTTGATGTAGTCAGAGTTGCTTTAACTCTTCAGTTCATGCAATAATGTGCCAAGCTCTTTTACCTGGAATAGATTTCTCCATTTTGAGAGCAGTATTATTTGCCTTCCCCACGTATAAAAAATTCTTGTCATCTAGAAGACTGTCAGTGGAAGTATTCTGTTAGCACCAAAGATGGAAAACCTAGCATTCTGACATTTTTTGACTAAACAAAAGGGCCCTCTAGGGGTTTAAACAGGAAAAGAGCTGCAGGCCTCCCTGGCTCCCATGGTTGACCAGATCTTTCTTTCCCCAGGACTGTTCTCAGGGGAGCTTCCAGAGTGTACCCAGGAGCTGATGATTGACGTCACCAAGAGCTACTACCAGAAGTTCTTGCCCTTGACACAAGTCTAATGTGTCTGTCTCATGTCTTGAATTCACTTGAGCTCTAAGATGAACTTGGGGACAAAGTGAGCCAGTCAACATCTACAAAGAGGTCTTGTGTCTTTGACACCTTCTACCCATCCTTTTTTGTTGTTGGGTTTTTTTTTTTTAATTCTTCTGAATTTCTTAATCATCCTCTGCTCTGAGCTCTTAAGACTTTAATAATAGAACATCTAGAGGAGTTGTCTCCAAATGCTCTGCTTAAACTGTATCTGTTATCAGTCACTCCATGCCATTATCTATGGGGTACAGATCATCTGTTCTCAGCACTCCCACCCTTGGTCCTTTGAATGGCTGGGTGCTTCCCAAGACAGGCTGCAGAGCGGAGCACCCTGTCCACCATGGCAGTCACAGAGCTGACGTGCTGCTCACCGCCATAAGCTCCCCACCATGAGTGCCACTCACATGGGTCTCTCTCAGCTTTCCTGCCACTAACACATTTGACCAGTTGCCACAATTGCTCATAATCGTGAAGAAAAAGTGTTTGTGGCTTTTCGGAGTCCAGATTCCTGTTGGCTACTGAAACATGAAAGGAGGGGTGGTTAGTATTTCTCTTCTTTCCCCAATGACCTTAACTGTCATTTTAACCAAGGGTGACTAAGAAAAGACTTTCTAGCATTGTGTTGTAGGGCCTGTGGCTTTTACTAGAAGGAGGACCCTCAGCACCCAGGGTTTTTTTGCGAAGTCACAGGTTTGAAGTCTACCATGTGGATAGACTAGTCTGGCAGCCACCCTGTGCCTCAGGGTACTTGGGGGTAGCAGTATATGCCTTATTTCATTGAAGACATAGCATTTGTGACACTTGTTCCCTGGCCTAGAACCATTTGACCCACCCTGTATTTGCTATAAACCTCACAGTTCAGATCAAAATATCTGTACTTGGGCCCAATCACATGTATACACAGGGGCCTTTCAAAGTAACTCTGTGGCACAGAGTCCCAAGGAGTAGTCAGTGAAGTCGCCAGTGCTATTCTTACTGTCTTCTGGGTAACAGTACAACCTTCCCTGGTTCTGCTCTGACCTCTTGGTTTAGAAGGACTTAGAAGTGAGGGCCTGAGAACGCTGGCCTTGCTTAATGCTCTGCCGCTTCTGTGAGTTGGGCCGAATGGCTCAGCCTCGGAGGTTAGGCTCTAGCAGGCGCTATAGTGATTCAATGTCGGGTTCTGGGGTTGACAGCTGTATGTAATTATCTCTACTCAGTCAATGTAAAACTGCTTTCTGGTTTGTCATTTTTTTTATGTTTGTATATTAAAAGATTGACAACCAAACAAGTCATTTGAAGGTGATCATTCTTGCCCTCCAGTGACATGTACCTCTGTTATTTGGGTACTTTGCTGCGTGCCTGGTGCCTTGCTGCTCATGGCTCACACCGACCCTGTAAGGCGGATGTTATTCTCATTTTACAGATAGGAATATTAGGTAACTTGGTCCAGTGCATACAGTGAAGGAGTGGCTGGCCCAGAAGTCACAACATGCCTGTCTGGCTCTGGAGCTCATGCCCTTCATAGGGGACAAGCCTGCCCTTGGAGCACACCTGCTGTGCCTCCTGTCTGGTGCCAGCAGTCTGTGATGGTTGCGCGTTCTTTCATCATACCCTGGCCTCTACTCTAGCTCCCTTCTCCCTTTGTGCCACCAAAAAGGTGAATCTTAGAGTTGGCGGAATATAACCTCTTGCTCACTAGAGAAATCTTCCAGGGCATGTCCAATGGAATTACCATCCCGTTTGTGTTTGAATACCTTACGACTTTATGAGACTGTTTTCTTTTGTAATTTTTCACAGCTTTATTGAGATATAGTTGCCATAATTTTTTGACTGTCCATTTTGTTGGGGAACAACGCAAACTAAGAGAAAGGGGAGGGGCGTTGATTCTCTTAAAACGATTTAAAATCTTTAAGTAACTGAAGTACATGATTTCAGAAGTCCAGTCCAGTTAGGAAAGAAGGGACATGTTATGAAGTAGGTCTTCCCAGTGCAGAATCCCAGAGGCCACCACTCAGAGCAGGTCCGGTCTCCTGGCAGAGGTGGTTCTGCATCGGCACAACACACAAGCAGGTGTATATGTACGCTCACACCAGCCTCTCCATAGTCACACAGATGCCATCACACACGAGCGGTGTTGCTCTGCACCTCTGTGCTTTACTTAACAATCTACCTTAGAGATTGTGCAGGTGATTAAAATAGCAACAGCTAACACAGAGTGTTTACCACACACCAGGTACTCTCCTGAGTTCTTTACGTTTATTAATTCCTCTATCTCCACAACACTATGAGCTCAGTGTACTTATTCTGCCCAAGGAACAGGTCAAGTGAAGTGGCCAAATTTATACAGCTCATGTGACAGTGAACCTAGGCACTGTTTCTAGAGCCCATACTTTTAGTTACTGTGCTGGAATCCCTCCCTGTTAGGCCTTTCATTGCCCCAGAGTGTGTCATCTGGCTGTGCAGAAAGCTGAGAAAGCAAGTATTTTGGTTTTTCAGGCAGGCAAGGAGAAGGGGGATCGGGAATGGGTTCTGAGTGAACCATCTAACTATGTCTGCCACAGGCAGGAAGCCTAGTGTCTCCTCTGAGTAGTTCCCTTGCATTGTGCCCTGCTGTCTTGTAGCTACACCTATGGCCTGCGTAGTTAAATGCGAACAGGTGTCTTTAGAGAATTGTCTTGCTTGCAGTCATTAATAGTGTCTGAAAATTCTGTACCATACAGTTGGCACTCTAGAGAGGAATGTACAAAGTAGTTGAAACAAAAGTCCAATCAGAACTGCTTTGTTACAAGTGACAGAAACTAGCTTGAACTGGTTTAAGCAAAAAAAAAAAAGGGGGGGGGCGTTATTGGCTTACACTAACAAATTATGGGAAAAACTAGCTTGGGAGGCAATGGGATATAAACCTTGGCAAGTTACTCAGTCTCTGTATCCTGAGCTATACAGTGGGAATTACAGTGGCACCCCACAGGGTTGGTGCAGATGAAATGAGGTCTATATGTAAACATTAAGGATAGTTCCTGGCACTTAGAAAGCACTTGGAAGTAATAACGCCATCATTGAAGGGACAATGATATTCAGAGATTTAAACCCCATCAGAACTGTTTTATATCATTTTCATCTTCACATTAATAAAGGTACAAACTGGGCTGCTGTAACAAAGAGATCATCAAAATACAGTGGCCCAGACAAGATAGAGTGTCATTTCTCTCTCACCTAACAGTACAGGGAAAGACAGGTGATCCAGGGTAGGTAGGTGACTGGGCTCTACCATGTCACCAGGCCCCCAAATTCCTACTGTCTTGTCACATGGCAACATTTAGCTATAAGGGAGTCTGTAAATTTAGTCTCCAGCTGGGCAGCAAAAACTGAGGACACTGGGAGACAGAAAGCAAGCTCCCCCAGGCTTTGTGTTGGCTTCATTCTCTCCTGTAAGTGGGCTTTCTCCATGCATTGGGGCAAGGGGCAGCTGACAGCTCCAGACTGACACCCTCCCAGCTTGGTGACCCTGAAAGAAAGGTTTCTTCCCTCCAGTTGTAATTTGGAAAGTCTCAAAGAACAGTTCTCAGTGGTTTATTGTGAGTCCCATGCACTCTTTGATCACTCACTGTGACCAGGGGTGTGCAGCATTATGGTAAATCTGATCTGGGTCATGACCTTTCCTTCCTCCATCCAGGGTGGAGAAACAGCATAGCCCATTAACAAAACAAGGTGCTGAGAAGACCAAAACAACAGCTACTACAAAATGAGTCCTATGAACTGATACTATTTGAAAGTGTGTTGATGATTGTGTGTCCTGGGAAAGGCCAGCTGGACTCTTGTCTTCATGGAGGCTCTCCCCCGGGGAAAAGCTGTCATCAGACAATTACCTTCACTACCCCAGACAAGAAAGTCTCTTTGTCCTCTGAATACTTCCAGTAGAGTGGGCAGATGGGAGAGCCCTTGGTTGGGACTCCTTCTTGTTGGCTTAGGGCAGAGGTAGGATTTACTGGCTCATGTAGCTGATAAGGTCAGGGCTAGATTGGGTGTCAGGCTGGATCCTAGGACTCACAACAGCATCACCAGGGACCTGTCTGTCTTCAACTCTCTACACTCCTTTCCTTTAAGTTGACTTCCTTCTCAGGCTTCATGAGTGACCCCTGCATAGCTTGTTATTGGTAGAAAGAGTTCCCTTTCCCAGACAAAACCCCTGGACCTGGTTGTCATTGGTCGAAACCAGAGAGGTATCCAGCCTCAAGGAATCGTTGTGGCCAGGAAGATGGAATATACTGATTGCCTAGGCCTGGGGCACATACCCACATGGACTTAGAGTTGGTGCCTGGTAGTAGTATTGGGGGGAGGTGATATTATCAAAAGAAGGGATATGGGTACCAAGCAGGAAAAACCATCAGGTGTCCAGTTCAGGCCTCTTCTTTTTCTCTGGATGTCTCCACTTTCTCTGTCTCCTTGCCTATCCTTACCCCCTGCCCAATCTCATTACTCTTGGTCTTGGAGGGTACCTCCTGAGCAGTGTATGGGCCTGGATTAGGGGGCACAGAGAGGATGTAGCTTGTCCAAAGTGGAATGTTCAATGAAGAACCATTTGGAGGATGCTCCTCTGCCTGGAACTGCTTCTTTATGGACCCTATAGCACCTATGGAGGGACGCTTGTCAAGGTCTAGGTAGAATTCTAGTTATGTACCTGTTATTATTTGAATCCACACTAGCTCAGCACTCCTAAGGTGGCAGGCATGAGCCTGTGGGTATCCAGCACATACTTACTGGGGTGATTACTTGGATGTGAAGCCCCCCCCCCTCACTAGCCTCCACCCCAGACCAGATAAGTCACATTGTGGGACCCCCTGGTGCAGGGAACAAGGTTGACTGGTCAACTTGTGAGCTGCCTGTTGACAGATTCTGTTTCACATGGCTGCACAGGGCCCTTGTGGTTGGTTGGGATTTGTGTTCTTCTGAATTAGTCACTTCTGCATAAGCCAGTTCACTCAGAGCCTGAGGCCACAGTTCCTTTCTTAGTGAACTCTGACCCATCTGGGTGATAGCAGACCTGAAATAAATCAGACAAACATTTCTCCTATTTAACACATCTGTGGAAGTTTCTTAGCATAAAGGAGGGGTCTTGTTGGCTAGGGAGGCCTTCGGTGAGAGCCCACAGGGTATCCAGAACATGGAACCCAGCCATGTTCTGACTCCCTCAGTCAATCTCCAGGACAGATTGGCATCTGACAGGCCTGGATGGGTGGTCAGACCTACTGGCTGGTCTGGGATAGCTTCTGTGGAGCTGCAAGTCCCCTGAAATGGCACTGGCAGTGTTGGGACGATGTGTCCAGAGGCCTGGTTATTTCAAAACAGTGTCAGCAAAATGTGCTGCCAGCTTGTCCCAGTTCCCGTAAGTCCCTGATCACTGAAGCATTTCTCGAGCCCCCAGGAGGGGTGGTGCTTTCGTAGGACATGCACTTGCTGCCCTTTAGGGCAAGAAAGATGGACCCAGCCTTATGCTGCATCCCTCATTTATTCAGTTAACAAAAAGTGAGTCACTGCTGAGTTCCAGGCCCTGCTCATAGGGTCTTACAGCTCAGTGGGAGAAAGACAAGGAACAAAGAAGAGGTCTCGATGCATGCCTGAGGGTCTCTTCTTGAGGGCCCCACAGTGGTGATGGACATGGGCGTTGGGGGCGGCAGGTCATATCCTAGCCCTGCACTTTGGGGCAAGTTGTCTGCCATGTGAAACCGCAGATTTCAGATTTCTCGTTCCTAAAGTGGGGAAGACGTATCACGGTTGTGATGAGGATTTAAATATGTGTAAAGCATGATACCGGCTTAGGGTAAGCACTCGATAAATGGTAGCTTTAACTACTCTTATTGGGAAGTGATACACCTTGGGTGAAACCTCTTGTAGTATAAGTTACAGCTCTCATGTTTTTTAAAGTTTAAAACTAAGAACACCTTTCCTTTATAGTCAGTCTACCACAATGATGGGATCAGGGAAAGGAATCACCCTTCCTTGCATTGCACCTATGGGATGCCAAGCATGTATTTGAAAACATTTAATCCTCCCAACTGTTAAAAAAGTAGGAATTTTTACACCCCATTATACAGAGGAGAAAACTGATCCTCAGAAAAGTTAAGTAAATTTTCCTAGGGTCACACAGCTAATAAATGGCTGAGCTGGAATCCAAGCCAAGTCTTACCTACTGTAAAATCCACGTTTTATGCAATTCCGGCAATGTCCTAGGCCTCCCTCTGAAGCCCTCCGCCCTGCGGACTACGCTTGCTGTCCAGTTGGTTAACCCGTTGTTTTCCTGAAGCTTTCCCTAGTGGGTTGACCCCAGCTGCTTCCATTATGCACTCTGACCCGGCCCCTGAATGGAGAAGAGTTAGCATAGGATGTCCTGCTTCCCCAAGGAGATGAAACGCCTGTTCTGTGGTTCCAAGTCTGTTGGGCATCAGACATGTGGTTCATGTACATGAAAATCATCCAAGAAAAGAAAGAGGAATGGAGTCCACACTCTGCCTTTCAGACCTTGGGTCTAGACATTAGCCTGTGATTTTTCTTGGCCCCACCAACTTGTGCCTTTTCAGCTGCATTTATCTCAGCCTTTGGGGTCTGCTGGGTGCTCCCTGATTTCCGATGGGAGCCACAGGAGCCTGAGGAAGCAGTAGGGCCAGAACAGAGGGGAAAACAAGGAAATATGAGAACCCAGAGACAGGAGAGCCCTGTTGAAGACTGAGCATCCTGGGAGCAGGCACAGGTTCTTTTATTTCGGTAACAAGAACACACCCGTGTGCCTGGTACGATTTGAAGTGATGTACTCACAGAATCTCTTCACGAGGACCTTAGGAGATAGGCATGCCATCTAGATAGAATCCTAGGAGATGGGCACTATAATTACCTCCATTTCATCAACATGGCCACTGAGGCACACAGAGGTCGCATGGCTGGGGAGAGGCTGGCATTTGAACCTAGGGTCCTTTTAGTCCATGAGTTTAACCAGTGTGTCATGCTGCTTTTTGGTAGGGAGGGAATGAGGAGTGAACTAATGAGTCTGGGATTTGGGGCTTGCCAGACAAGGCCCAAAGAGGCAGTGTGCAGGGAGCCAAGGTAAAAGCAGGTATACTTTGGAGTCAACAGAGTCGGGTTGGAATTCAAGCTCTGCCACCTGCTGGCTACGTGGCCCTAGCGAGTAGCCTAATCCAGGAGTTCTCCTTTCCTTACCTTCAGGTGGGTGTAATACGCTCTCTCCAGGTCTTTGTGAGGACTGAACGGGATCACTTCTGTAAAGCACTTAGCCCCACGTGTGGCATACGGTAGGCGCTCAATAAGGTATTGAGCTGATACTATGCAGTATTGTGGCTGATACTATGCAGATAGATTATATTAACCAGGCATCATTGCACCTATATGAAATTGAAACTCCATGTTGACAGGGATTAGAAGGGAAATAGAAACAGCTGTTACAGAATTAAAGGGAATTAAAGGAAGTTTCTTCAGTGCTTTATTATTTTTTAGTGAGTGTTTCTAAATGGGACAAATAAAACAGATGTGCAGTGGGTGCTCAATGGCCTTTGAATACATGAATGAAAAACACTTTTTTTTTTTTTTTTAAATATCTTTATTGATTTCAGAGAGAGGAAGGAAGAGGGAGAGAGAGAGATAGAAACATCAATGAGAGAGTCATTGATCGAGCCCACAACCCGGGCATGTGCCCTGACCGGGAATCGAACCCCGATAGCCTGGATCCTAGGTCGATGCTCAACCGCTGAGCCACGCCTGGCCGGGCAAAAACAACTTATTTTTATTGCTTGAGTCCATTGCTTAAAACTCTGACCTTGTGATAGTGGATTGCTACCCTTTGGGGTTGTTACTGGACAGGGCCTGTGCAGAAAAGGGTTAATGTTGCTGGCCTGCAATGATAGCCCTATTAATGCTGAATTTTCTGCTAGGGGTTTGAGTAAATTTGCAGGGAGAAAAAAGGGAAAGTTTTAAAATAATGGCTGTGTATTTTTGTGGCTATTATATCTGGATATGTGATAGAATTGATTTAAAATATTATATCCTTATAATTTCATAAATGCTAGAGGAATCATCCCGGTCAAAGAAAGATGCAACAAAATTAAATTAAGAAGGTATTGGTGGGATACAACTTTTTTTGCTTTTTGCCAGCAGTGAGTTAGAATTTAAATTCTTTGAGTATTGGAACCAGAACAAGTCTCCTTAACTGATGATTGTTGCTATGATTTGTGTCTGTCGAAGCCTTTGGAAAGAGGGAGACTACATGAAAAGAGAGACAGTCTCTGGATGGAAATACACATTTGGAAACTGAAAAGGCAGTTAAATTGGTAATGAGTCCTTGCTGAGATCAACTGTCTGACCATATTGGCTCCTGACTGTCCAGTTCGACATGCATATTTTGAGTGGGTCAGTCTGGACTCTTAAGGCAACAAGATAAAAAGGAAGCCATGCTTGTCACTTGGATTTGGAACAGCTGCCTTTGCTGCTGTCGAAGAAGAGCGGCTGGCTCGTTTGGAATCCCAGACCCACTGATCCTGTCCCTGGGCCTCGGCTAGAAGTGAAAACAGACCGCTGCCCTGGCCAGTGTGGCGCAGTGGTTAGAACATCAGCCCACGGACTGAAGGGTCCTGGGTTTGATTCCAGCCAAGGGCATGTACCTTAGTTGTAGACTCAGTCCCTTGCCTTAGTCAGGGTGCGTGCAAGAGGTAACCAATCGGTGTGTCTCTCATATTGATGTTTCTCTCTCTCCCTCTCCCCCCACTCCCTCCTTCCCTCCACTCTCTCTGAAAAGCAATGGGAAAAATATCCTTGGGTGAGGATTTAAAAAAATAAAATAAAAAGAAAACAGACTGGGCGCTGTGCCCTTTGCAAGCCTCTGCATAAGCTGTGCCAACTGAGAGCAGACATAGGTCCATGGCCAGGACTTAGATCTCAGGGCCACTGGAGACAGGGCCCCCGTGGGGCTCCGAATGAGAACGTGCATGGCGGACACTGGCAGGGCCATCTGGGCCACGTACAAATGCCGGTCAGCTCTCTCTCTGATCAAAGACTCACTGCATCCTGACCTGTGATCCTGGCAGATAGGGGAGGACACATGACAGGGACTGTGACACGCCCCCCCTCGCCCCATCTGCTTTTGACACATCAACCTCTGGGCCTCCTTTGGGGGTCACTGCACTGTCAGCTTTCGGGATTGCTGCCACTGGACACAATGGATGGGCTGGTAGCCTGACTCTACCTTCTCACCTCCCCCGGTACAGACACCTTAGGACGGTGGGTCGATTATGCAAATGTAGCTGTCTCTAGAAAGGGATTGAACTTGCCTAGGCTGCTCTGGATAAAAGGGGTAGGAGGTTATGTAGACCCATTTAGAAATTTTTGAAAATTCAGGATTTCACCCTCTATTAATCTTCAAGGGCTGCCATTAAATACCACAGAGAGGGTGGCTTAGACAACAGAGATTTATTTCCTCACGGTTCTGGAGGCCAGAAGTTGGTTTCTCCTGAGGCCTCTCTCCTGGCTTGCAGATGGCCACCTGCCTGCTGCGTCTTCATACAGTCACCCCTCTGTCCACGTTGCCTGTGTCCTAATCTCTATGAGGATCCTGTCATATTGGATTAGGGCCCACCCGAATGACCCCACTTTACCTTAATCACCTCTTTAAAGGCCCTTTCTTCAGGTGCTGAGGTACTGAGGGTTAGGGCTTCAGCGTATGAATTTTGGTAGTAGACAACTCAGCCTATAACACATCCTGACCAGTTCTTGAATACGTCTTTCTGGTTAAGTGCTTTTATGCCTCTTCTGTACAATCCCAGATGAAAGAACTGGTGAGATTAAGAGGTGATTGAAAAAATGCATCTCCTTCTCTGTGGTCAGACCCTGAGCTGTCTGCAAACTCCTAATTGTTGTTCCAGGTTCTTTCAGGTCAGTGCAAGGGCCTTGTCTCTGCCTGAGGAACAGAATGGGCAAGAAGGAATGGGCAGGGAAAGGAAGGTCTGTGTTTCTTTGTTCTCAGCAGTAGGCTGGGCTAGAAGAGGAGGAACCTATCCCGAATTCCCGCAGGAAGAAAAGGAGGAGACACCTCAACGGAAAAACTGCAGTGAAAGTGAAGGAGTGCCTGAGAATCAAGGAAAGATGGAAAGCGAAGGGCAGCCTCAGGATGCTGCAGAGCCAGGAGCTTGTACTCTGGAAGACACGGAAAAATCAGAAAATGAAGAAAAGAGAAAGAACAAGGGAGAGACCGGAGATGAAGCACTAGAGGAGAAGAGAGCCAGTGATGGAGGGAAAACAGAGCCAGGGAGAGCCAGGGAAGGAGGGAGAGCCAGGGAAGGAAAACCAGCCATTGAACCAAGAGCCGCAGGAAAGCACCCAGCTCGGGATGATGTACCCAGAAAAGCCAAAAGGAAAAGGAAGTAGGGGGCTGCTCAGTGCTCAAGGGGCACAGAGGCCACGCCCGGTGTGCCTGTGAGCAGGGAGGAGATGCGATATCTGATGAGGCGCCTGGGGCAGAGGAGGAGGTGAGGAAAACCAGACAGAAATTGGGAGGAAGGGGTCCTGTGGATGCAAAAAAGGTTACAGGACCCCTTCCGCAGGGGGTCCAAGGGAACTCCAGGTGGCTGTAGGCCCCCACAGCAGGGCTTTGAAGATGTCCCTTTTGTAGAGCCCCTGGCAGCGCTCGCCAGGCGCAGGGCTTTGAACTTAGGCTTAAACTGCGTTAGGCATCACTCGTGCAGCCCTCTGTTTCAGTAGCAGATTTTTGTCCGTTGCATGGAATAATGTCTATGGTACATTGTAAAGTTAAAAAGAAAACCGTTTTTTAACAGTAAAGTTAAAAAGAACCATTAGAAAGAAAAAAAAGAAAAAGTATAAAGTGAGGCCTGCTGATCAGTGGGGCATGCTGATTTTATAACTGGAAAAAAGGCAAAAACCTAGCACCCGGCAGCCTTGGGGATGGGCAGGGCACTTCTGGTCTTTGTTTATCAGAGCCATTCCTGGGAGCTTTCCAGTGCTGCCTTCCTGTGCACTGGGCTCGTTCAGACTGCTGAGCCTGTGGCTACCCCTGCAGCGCAGCACTGACGACAAGGGAGGCTCCTGCACTCTCCATCAGGACACCTTCAAGTGCTGTCCACTCATGAGGTGGATAAACTGGTACCACGGACACACAACACTGTTTGGATTGGACTCCCTTCAGGCAGTCCCTGGGAAACTGAGGACTGGACGAATTTTTTTTTAATATGTCGTTATTGATTTCAGAGAGGGGGGGGAGAGAGAGAGAGAAACATCAATGATGAGAGAGTCATTGATCGGCTGCCTCCTGCAAGCCCTCACTGGGGATCAAGCCGGAACCAGGCATGTGCCCTCACCAGGAATTGAACCATGATCTCCTGGATTATAGGTAGATGCTCAACTGCCAAGCCACACTGGCCGGGCTGGACAAATTTTTCATACCAGCCTGGGAACTCTAGGGCAGGAGGTCCCATGGTAGGAGCTACCTACACTGCTACGCTATTAACCTCTGCTGCCTGACCAATGTCAGTCCTGCTTGGGGCACCCTAACATCATAAACTCATTTTCAAGAGGACCACATGGCCCTTCTGGGGCTGTGCTCTATGCCCATCACCACACTGGCTCGGCGCTGGAAGACTTCAGGTCAGCTCGAACTTATAGGCCACAGCTATGCTGTACCTGAGTTGGTGCCTTGGGCCAGGTAAAAACGTGTCAGACAGAAACTAAGGAGGAGGCCCCCTGCCTTTCTAAGATAGACTTGTATGGTTAATGGGAATTATTTTATTTTAATGGCTAAATCCAGGACCCCTAATAGGTATAGCTGAGGTCATTCCTGCAGGTTGGTCTCACCCTGTGTGGAAGACCTGAAGTCTTCCAGCGCTGAGCCAGTGTGGTGATGGGCATAGAGCACAGCCCCAGAAGGGCCATGTGGTCCTCTTGAAAATGAGTTTATGATGTTAGGGTGCCCCAAGCAGAACTGATGATAACTTTGCTGCAAAGAAGCCTGAGCCCAGGGCCAAGGGGTCAACTGTGGAGAAAGGAGTTAATAAAGCAGGCCTGAGACTGCTCGCCTTAGAAAGGCCTGTTTACAAGGTTGGCCCTTGGCTGGCAACTGGGATTGTGGACTTTGGGAGGCTCCTCATCACTCTCTAAATGGAGTGGCTCACTCTCTGTGCCTAAACTGTGTGCAAACAATGTGCTGTATGCTGAATATCTGCTTTTCTTCTGGGAATCTGGAATTTGGTCTGAAATAGGCAGAGGGTCCCTATGCAACCAGCCCCCCATTAAAGCCCTGGGCACTGAGTCTTTAGTCAGCTTCCCTGGAAGATAACGTTTTGCTGGTGTGGTCACAACACATTGCTGGCGGAATTAAATGTGTCCTGTGTGACTTCACTAGAGGAGGACTCTAGGAAGCTCAGTTTCCTTCGGACTTTGCCTGTGCACCCTTCCCCATGGCTGATTCTGCTTCACAGCCTTTCTCTGAAATACATCACATTGGCCATAAGCAGGGCTGTATGCTGAGTATGTGAGTCTACTAGTGAATCATCGAACTGGAGTGGTGGTCTTGGGGACCCAACACAGGGCACAGGGGGACTTCGGGAATATCCGTAGTGTTCTCCTTCTCAGTCTGGGGGCTGTTTACATCTTTGTGAAAATTCACTGAATTGTACAATTATGTGCTTTTTCTGTATGTAGAATCAACTTCAGTAAAGATAAAATAGAAGACTATACACCACAAGGATAAAAAATAATAACATTTTATTTTCTCTCATTCTGTTTTTCTTTTCTTTTTTTTTAAATATATCTTTATTGATTTGAGAGAGAGGAAGGGAGAGAGAGAGACAGAAACATCAATGATGAGAGAGTCATTGATCTGCTGCCTCCTGCACGCCCCTCACCGGGGGTGGAGCCCGAAACCCGGTCATGTGCGGTGATCTCGAGTGGAACCGAGATCTCCTGGATCATGGGTGGATGCTCAACCACTGAGCCACACTGGCCAGGCAATAATAACTTTTTAAAAAAAAACTCCCTTTTAGCCCTAGCCAGTTTGCACAGTGGTTAGAACGTCAGCCCTCCAACTGAAGGGTCCCAGGTTGGATTCCAGCCAAGGGCACATACCTTGGTTGCAGGGTCAATACCCCCCCTCCCCCTGTCACAGTAGGGGCGGAGGCAGCCAATCAGTGTGTCTCTCTCACATCGATCTCTCTCTCTCTCTCTCTCTCTCTCTCCCTCTCCCTCCCCCCTCCCCCTTTCCACTCTCTCTGAAAAGCAATGGAAAAAATATCCTCGGGTGAGGAATAAAAAACAAACACAAAATTCCCTTTTATTCAGCAGACATGTGTTACTCCTTTTTACCAGGCATTGCACCAGGAACTTGGGACATTTGCCTCTCAGTTTATTGGAAGGCAGGTCAAGAGATAAAGAGATACTTATAATGTGGTTGATTTTTGCTGGGCTCTATCAAAGACACTGTAGGGTGACAGGTACTGGGAGACAGCTTCTAACTTGGCTATTTTGCCACTCCAGGGTTGCCATTCAAGTAGCTACAGAAGCCAGATAGGCAAATAGGCGAAGGTGGGGGGTGGGGAGCTGGCAACTTCGGCACAATGGGAAAGTATGCAGGCACAAACTTGCCAGAGTTGCTAGTTTTGTTTTGTTTTTTCAGGAAAAGCCACAGTTATGAATTTTGTGTGAGCTCTCTTGATTTTTAAGTCCTTTAAATGAATCCAAATTTTAAAAGCAAAACACCCCTCCAGGCCAGATTTGGCCTTGGCCTGCCAGTTTGCCAGGCACTCTGCCAACCAGCCATCCCTCCCTCTGACCAAACATTGAGAATCTGCTGTTTTAGGCACTGGGAAATACAGCAGCTTGCGCGGTGTGGGGCTCTGGTATGGAGTTTCTCAAACTCAAGTGTGTATAGGAATTACCTGGGCAGTCACGCTGAAAGGCAGATTCCGCTCAGGCCTGCAGCAGGGCCTGAAAGCTGCCTTTCTAACAAGCTCCCAGGTGATGGTAATGGTGGTGGTCCCTGGACCATACTTCGGGCAGCGTTGCTGTGTAAGCCAGCGGGGTGCCCTAGCAGCTGTTACTTGAACGGGAGGAGTAGGGACCTTGCCCTGAAGATGCAAATTCCTGGCAAGCATCCTGTTTTTACCTAGATTTTGGTTTATTGGGGGTGCCTCCGAAGAGAGCTGACGGCACGGGAGGGGGATCTAAGGCTACCCCAAGCTATCTTTTGGCGCTGACGGGTCTCAATTCCGAGCTTATGTTCTAGAAGGCGGGGTGGGGTGGAGGAAGGCTTAAGAAAGGCTTCCTGGAGGAGGCGCTTCCCGGGCCTCGGAGAGCGGAGCCCTGGACTCCCGCTCCGCCGAGGCTCCTTCCGCAGGCCGCCCACGTGTCCCGGTCCCGGAGTCTGTCAATCAAGCGCCGCCGGCCCCGCGCGGCCCCGCCCGCGGAGCGAGGTTTAAAGGCGGCGGCGGCGCCGAGCGTACCCAGCGTGCCGCGCGGCGGGCGGGTTTGGATTTTAAATCCCCGCGGCCAATCAGCGGCGCGCAGGCCCGTGTAACGTTCCCGGCGCCGCGTTTGAATTCGAGGCGGAGCCGAGCGGAGCGGTGTCAAACCCTGCGGGAGCCGCTAGTCCGCCGAGCAGCTGCGGGAACATGAGTGCGGCGGCGGCAGGGAAGCTGGCGCGGGCACCGGCCGACCCCGCGAAAGCCGCGGCCGCGGGCGCCGCCGCCCCGGGCGCCCCGGCAGCCGCCCCGCCGGGCAAAGAGATCCCGGAGGTGCTGGTGGACCCCCGCAGCCGGCGGCGCTACCTGCGGGGCCGCTTCCTGGGCAAGGGCGGCTTCGCCAAGTGCTTCGAGATCTCGGACGCGGACTCCAAGGAGGTGTTCGCGGGCAAGATCGTGCCCAAGTCCCTGCTGCTGAAGCCGCACCAGAAGGAGAAGATGTCCATGGAGATATCCATTCACCGCAGCCTCGCCCACCAGCACGTCGTGGGCTTCCACGGCTTTTTCGAGGACAACGACTTCGTGTTCGTGGTGCTGGAGCTGTGCCGCCGGAGAGTGAGTGTGGCTGCGGGGGACCGGAGCTGCGGGGCCGGGCTTGAGCGCCGGGCCGAGCTGCGGGAGAAGGAAGGGCGCCAGGGGGCAGGCGCCGGGAGCCTCGGGGGGCGGAAAGGCTCCGGGGCAGAGCTGGGGCGGCTGGGGGAGGGGTTTCGGTTTCGTGGAGCCGTCTTGTGGCTGCCGGGGCAGCTGCCCCTGGACGCTGGGTGTTGGGCGGAGGGGACCCTGGCAATGGGCTGGCGTCCGGAGTTGCTAAGGGTGGAGTCCCGGGGAGGGGGCGCCGGGATCCGCGCTCCCGGGTTGGGGTTGAGTCGGGAGAGCGGGCTCCAGCCACGCTTCGGGGCCCAGGAAAGGGATCTGCCGCTGCGAAAAGCCTGGGAGGGGATACTGGGGACTGAGCTGAGGGAGTGGGGCTCACCGGGGTCCCAGGGCAGGGCGTGGGCAGGAGCCAGTAGGAGAGCGGGGTGCTGTGAACGGCTGCGCCAGGTTTTGGGGAGAGCCCAGGTCCTGGTTGTTCTGGAGAAGAAATGGCCGGGGCTGGGGTCCTGGGCTGCCTTTACCTGATGACACCGCCTCCAGCCTCGGACCTCACACCGACCCTCCGACCCCTTCCTCCTTCACCCCGCCCAGTCGCTCCTGGAACTGCACAAGCGCAGGAAAGCGCTGACCGAGCCCGAGGCCCGCTACTACCTGCGGCAGGTGGTCCTTGGCTGCCAGTACCTGCACCGAAACCGGGTCATCCACCGCGACCTCAAGCTGGGCAACCTCTTCCTCAACGAGGACCTGGAGGTGAAAATCGGTGAGGCGCTGGGCCCGCGGCGCCCCTGGCACAGCCAAGAAGCAGCAATAAATGGGAGACGGGAGAGGGGCAGGAAGGAGAGGTGGTGGGAGGCCTGGGCCTTGGTTATCGGTCGGTGCAGGGTACCAGCCCTCAGTGCGCCGCCTGTCAGAGCGTGTGCTCGCCGCCCAGAGCCCAGCCTCCCCGCGTGCTCTTCATCCCCCGCCCTCCCTGTGGCCGCGGCACTGCCGTCTGTGGAGTGAGTTTGCTTTGTGGTTCGTTTGTGGCCTTCTGTTCTGTGTCCCCCATAGGAGTGAGGCCCTATGGTTCTTGTGCTTTGCTGTCTGACTTCACTTAACCTGCTACTCTCAAGCTCCATTCATGTTGTCACAAATAACAGTATTCCACCCTTTTTAATGGCTGAGTAGTGTCCCATTGTACATGCACACGCTTCTTTTACTACTGATTTACTTATTTCTTTATTTAACCCTCGCCCAAGGATAGTTTCCCCCCCATTGCTTTTCAGAGAGACTGGAAGGGGGGGGAGGGAGAGAGAAGCATGAATTGGTTGCCTCTCACATGCACCTCGACTTGGGCCGGGGACCAAGCTTGCAACCGAGGTACCTTGACCAGAATCATACCCGAAACCCTTCAGTCCAAGGGCCGATGCTTTAACCACTGAGCCACACCAGCCAGGGCTGAACCACATCTTCTTTATTCCGTTATCCATCAAAGGCCACAGGTTGCTTCCATGACTTGGCTACCGTGAATAATGCTGCAGTGAACACAGGGGTACATGTGTCTTTAAAAAGAAATGTTTCCAAATCTTAGAGGTAGATACCCAGAAGCGGGGTTGCTGGGCCATATGGTAGCTCTATTAATTTTCTGAGGGACCTCCGCACTGTTTTCCACAGTGGCTGTGCCAATTTACGTTCCCATCAGCAGTGTACAAGGGTTCCTTTTTCTCCACATTCTCTCCTACACTTTTATTTCTTACACAGTTTTTTGGGTTTTTTTTAAAGAATTTAAATGAGTTTCCAGTTTTAAAGTTAGGAGGCTGAACACAAAAGTTTTGATTTGGATCTCCTTTTATTTTAATTAGTTTTAAAGTTTTAAATTGATTTTTAGAGAGAGAAGAAGGGAGGGAGAGAATCATTGATGTGAGAGTAAGACATCGGTTGGCTGCCTCCTGCACACCCCCTTACCGGGGATGGAGCCGAAACCCAGCCTTGTGTCCTCACTGGGAATCGAACCAGCAACCTTTTGGTACACTGAGCCACACCAGAGTTCTTTTTAAACAGTTGGAAACTCCAGCAGTACAAGGACAGCATTCCCTCAGGGCAGCTCTTTGCTGGGCTGGAAAGCAGCTGTTCCATTTAGACTCCCTCTGGTTTGCCACAGTCCCAAACCCTCCCTATTACCTCACAGACTTGCCTAATAGCAGTCTTGAAGTTTACTTACTTGATCCCTGCGTTTTTCTCTGCCTGTCAATTCCCTTTTAGAAGCTTAGCCCTCCTTTCTAAGAGGAGGGGCTAGGAGGGTCAATGAGAGGCCCCTCCTTGGGCCAGCTTGTTGGGAGGATTCCTGAATAGGCCTTGCTGCACACAAGGAATAGAGCTTGAGGGATCAGATGACCCTGGTTGTCAGTGGTCAAACCTGAATCATAAAGGTAAGTAGTCTGCGTTGGCAGATGACAGAGGCTAGCATCTGAGTTCCTCCCCTTCCTCCCTCTGTCCCAGGGGATTTTGGACTGGCAACCAAAGTGGAATATGAAGGGGAACGGAAGAAGACCCTGTGCGGAACTCCCAATTACATAGCTCCTGAGGTGCTGAGCAAGAAAGGGCACAGTTTTGAGGTGGACGTGTGGTCCATTGGGTGCATCATGTAAGTTGGGAGACCCACCAGCCTCAGCAGGGGCTCTTTTGGAAATCTCACCTGTGAACTGATCTGCCTTTGAAAAGGCTGCTCCAGGGGACAGACTACCCAAAAACAAAGCTCACTTTACCGTCTCATCTTGTCACTGTGTGCTGTAGGATTCCTGCAGCCTGGGCCCCTTGCTGTTCAAAATGTGGCCCACAGACCAGCAACACCGTTACCCAGGAACCTGTTAGAAATGTAGAGCCTGAGTCAGAATCTGGATTTTATCCAGGTCCCTGGCTGATTGTCATGCATAAACGTTTCAGAACCACTGATCTGAAAGCAGCATTGGGTGGGAGACTTAGGCCTGGAGTGAGAGCTGGCGGGAGGGGGTGCCTGTGCTCTGTCCAGATCAAGGCACTCAGAGCTGGGTGGTGGGCAGAAGGCCTTTTCAGATGTTATCTTTGTTGTTGTTGGCCTGAGTATTGGGATGAGAAATGAGCTGTGGCAATGGCCTTGTACTTCCCGGTGGAGCTATTTCAACTGAAGACTTCAGGCTTCAAGTATAGAATTATTGAGCACAGAACTGCCTCTGCAGGAATGAGTGGCCCCGTTTTGACTCTTTCTGTATGGGTTGGCAGCCTCTGGGACCCTAGAACCCTGCAGGCTTTTGCTGAAAAATCACTGGCCCATAGGAATCCTCTTCTCATCACCTATAATCTACCGAGGGCTCTCTGCCAGTGTCCTGGTCCCTGGGGCTGCTCAGGGGCTGGGGAACTGTCCTCAGAGACAGAGTGAGTGTCCAGAGGATGCCTGCCCCTCATTCGGGCCCCGAGATGATTCGTCCCGCGTCTGCGTTTTGGCTGAGAGCCCTGAGCCAACCCCACCTTGTGCTTACAGGTATACCTTGTTAGTGGGCAAGCCCCCATTTGAGACATCTTGCCTAAAAGAGACCTACCTACGGATCAAGAAGAACGAGTACAGCATCCCCAAGGTGACTAAAAACACTTGAAGTATAACTTGAGTATGTTTTGTTCCCCCCCCCCACCCCCAAAGCTTTTTACTAAGCCCAGCTGCAACCTGGGGGCACAGAGAGAGGTCAGCCCCACGCATCGGGGAACCTCAGCGCCTTAGAGGGTCTGTGTCTGACACTGCGGACAGAACTGGACATATGTGCACAGAAGCATTTTTTCCAGGGGGAGAGAGTTTGTAGATTTCACAAGTTGGGTAGATAACCCCAAAAATGTGTAAAAAGCAAACACCAAAAAAAAAAATGGAAAGGGAGCAGGAGGCAGAGGAGAGGTGCTGCCTGAGCTTGGTGCCGCTGGGCAAACGGAGCAGGAGGCAGAGGAGAGGTGCCGCCTGAGCTTGGTGCCGCTGGGCAAACGGCCTGGCCCTCCGACCTGGGGCTCCCACCCATGACACGGAACTGCTGCCGCCGCAGCACCTCGCACTTGGCCTTGCACACGTTAAGTGCTCACAGTTGGGGACCACTGAGTCCAAATGGTGTGCATTTTCACAGCCACCTGGCACATGGCTGTTTTCCTGCTTCGTGTTCTTGCCTTGTGTGCAGCCAAGAGCCCTGTCCCATAAGGACAGACAGTCCTGAAGGGTCAGTTAACTGTCAGACGGACGCAACATGGAGTGGTTCAGAGTGTGGGCCCTCCTGCCGGCTAGACTGCATCCGTGTGGGTGCTGGCTCTACCACTCATTAGGTGTGCATTCTTAGGGACATAACCTCTCTGCCTCAGTTTTCTCATCTGCAAGAGAAGGGTGGTAAGAGGTCTCCAGCCCTTAGATGTTTTTGTGAGGGTTAAATGAGTGGCTATGATGTGCTGTGGATAGTTTCCTGGTACAGTGAGCATGGAGTTAATGCTAGGCTGTTCCTATGCATTTGACCTGAGCTCAGTTATAGCCCTCAGAACCTTCTCACCAGGGCTCCAGGCTTGGTGCTGTGTCCCCATTTTATAGATGAAGATACTTGTCACAGCTGGTGTTAGGGGCAGAACTGGGACTTAAACCAGGTCTCTGTGGCTCCAAAGCCTGTGAAGAGCAGCTTGAACTATGCAGGAGCAAACTCAGACAAAACGACCTCAACTCCATCTTGAGTTTCAAGAGGAAGGAGAAATAACCATCCTCACAACTTACTTAGTCTGACGCTTGTTGATTCAATGAAGCTGATAGTGGGGAACCTGGCATTGCCTAGTCGCCGACTGGGGCCTATCTGATACCGGGGGCTGCAGGTGGAATGGACCTGCGGCTCCTTGTGCGGTGCCACACTTGGGCCTCCATACATCCTCTCACGGCTTCCCCCATCTCTGCTCCAGCACATCAACCCGGTGGCGGCCTCCCTCATTCAGAAGATGCTTCAGACTGACCCCACTGCCCGCCCCACCATCCACGAGCTGCTCAACGATGAGTTTTTCACCTCTGGCTACATCCCCGCCCGTCTGCCCGTCACCTGCCTCACCGTCCCACCCAGGTTTTCCATTGCTCCCAGCAGCCTGGACCCCAGCAGCCGGAAGCCTCTCTCTGTCCTCAATAAAGGTAAAACGAGGTCTGGGTGGACACTAGACCCCGCACAAAGAACCTGGGCTTCAGGTGTGTGGGTGGATGGCCCAGAGCGAGGCTGTGCATGGTCCTGAACCCTTGGCCCTGTCCTCCCAGCAAAATGCCCTTTTCCTGGGCTCTGTCAGGAACTCAGACCGCAACAAGGCTGAGTGACACCCGGCAGACCCACAGAGGGGACTGGACTGAGCAGCACACCTGAAGAAGCCTCCCTCGGAAAAATTCTGACCATCGCTCTAGTATGGTTCAGAGAAGACTGGAAAGTTTCACATGTCCACGCAGAGCTGAGGGCAGTGGACTCCAACACCCTGCCAGATGCAGGTCACCGAGATGTTGTCCCGTGTGCCTCATCTCCTTTCTTGTTCCTCTGAAGTTTTTGAAGTTAATCACAAACCCTATAAACTTCAGTGCATGTGTCTTTAAAAGGATGGACATCTTCTTATAAAACCACATGCCACTGATTAGGTTGTCATTGTTTCTAGGTCTTCAGAGGACAGAATTAGGAGATGCCTAATATGGGGGGCAGGGCATGAGTTTAATTTCAAACTTAGGAAAAGGCGTGAGAATAGGCAAAACCTCCTGTGTCCACTTTACCCAGAGCCACAGTTTGTGTTTTTTTTCACATTTGCTTCATGAGCCCCCCCTTTCTTCTGAACTGTGTGTGAGTAAGTTGTATATATCCTGTCGTTTACGACTTAATACTTCAACGCATGTTTCCCCAAACAAAGGTTCTTTCACAAACCACGGCACATGGCACAGTTATCAGGTTCAGGAAATTAATGTTGATACAGTCTTATTTTATGGCAATCTTTTCCTCTCCTGTGAAGTTCCTGCTTTTCTTTTGGTAATTATAAGTGGTTCTAATATACTGTTACAGGGTTTTTACTTCTTTGATTTTACCTTTGTATTTCTTTTCTCTTAAAATCTTGTCTCATTACTTTAAATTTTTCAACATACATAAACAACTTCCTTTTATTAAATGATGTTTTGTTTTCTTGCAGTTCTATTTGTCCTTGGAATATATTTCACTAAAGATAAAATAGTGTGAAAAAAAGATCACTTGAAATATTTTTTTTCTCTGTTTGACATTTTTCTATTGGGGATGCCAGTCTTGATCACTTGGTCCTGGTGGTGTCTGATGGGCTTCTCTGCAGTGTCACCTGTTTCCCTGTGTAGTTAAAACATGACTTGCCGGGAGCTGCTTTGAGACTGTCCTGTTTCCCAGGTTTGTGCCCACGATGTCAGCACCCCTGGTGGATGCTGCCTGTGGCAGTTGTGCCCGTGGCAGTTGTGCCCGTGGCGTTCCGACAGTGATGTTTCTCTTTCCTGGCTCCTTCCACGTTTGTTCAGTGGGGCTCTTCTGTAAGGAAGAGCCGGTGCTGCTCGCCCACGCACTTACTTATGTGACTGTCAGTCTGTGCTCAGGGATGTTTGTTCTTTGGGCTATCATGTAATAGTGTTTTTTTAGGGATTACTTTTTCTTTTCGCTTTAATTTTTGGGCATAAAACATTTTATTAAAACTTCTTATGCTGGAAAGTTTCAAACTTACCCAAAAGTAGAGAGAACTGTATGAGGACCCCCATGTATTCATCATCCATTTTCAGTAGTCAGTAACGTCTGCCTGTATTTATTTTTATTTATCCCACACCCTCCCCCCATTTTTGGCTAGAGTTCTAAAAGCAAATACCAAATATTATTCCACACTTAAGTCTTTATTACAGCTTTTAAAATGGAAAGCTCTGCTCTTTACTATTATAAAGAACTTCATGTTCCACAAGAAGGGGCCCGGGGTGGAGAGAGAGAGGATTAAACAGATGAGCATGAGACAGAATTGTGCTTCTGCCGCTCAGACATAACCAACGCTTCAGGTTCAGTGGGGATCTTCTCCGACTGTTGGTTACATGTGAGTATATAAAGCACATTTTAGGGCAGGAAATCTCTTACATTTTCGTTAAATGCCTGCTTCATTCATCCTGCTGGTCTGCAATTTGCTGACCCCTCCCATTTTCCTGGATGCCGAAGGTACTTTTAATTCTGAGTGTACAACACTCTGTGTCTGGGTGTGGCCGTGGAACCTTCCTAAAGGGCTTGGCCTGGTGCTGGAGGTACCAGTGAGTACCAGGTGCCTGTCCTTAGAGCATGAGCTCTAATAACCTGGCACTGACTCAGTTTACCCAAAGCAATAGAAATTTCCCCTGGGGAGGGTATCAGCTATGTCAGGGGGGCTGTGCCCCTCCCAACCTGCTACTTTTGTGCCTAGCTAACGACCACGTCTCTCCTCCTAGGTACGGAGAACCCCATGCCTGAGAGGCCCCGAGAAAAAGAGGAACCAGTGGTCCGAGAGACTACCGAGGCGGTAGACTGCCACCTTGGTGACATGCTACAGCAACTGCACAGTGTCAACGCCTCCAAGCCCTCAGAGCGGGGCCTGGTCAGGCAAGGTGCGCACTGCGGCCATCTGCGCTGGGGTTACCCAAGGCATCTCGCGAGGGCAGAAAGTCTCAGCCAGCAGAGTGTGGTGGCTTGTGCAGGCCCCTATCCCCATATGTTTAGTTCCCCCATTTCCTGTAGGTTAAAATCCCAGTGAGTTAGCCTGACGTCCAAGGCCTTCCGTGGTCTGGCCCCTTCCTTTCTGACTCGTGTTCTGTCTCCACAAATGCCCCATGTCCAGGACCTCCCTGTGCTGCCTTGGTGCGTGTCCATAGTTTCTTCTGTTCAGTGAATTCCTGGTTGGCCTTTAAGACAGTTGAAATAACAGACCTGAACGTGCTCCAGCCTCAGGGCTCTGCTTGCATTGTCCCTTCTAGAAAGTTCTGCGTGGCTCACATGCTCATGTTTTTCAGATGCCTCCTCTGGGTCCCCCCTTCGCCAGCATTTCCTGGTCCCATGCCTGGCACCTGCCACCCCCATTCCTGCTTCATATTATCTATAGCACCTCTCCCTCGACGTGCCCATACTGGTTTTCTGGACTTTAAAGAAGAGATTATTGCCATCACTGTGCATAACATTTTGATGTATTTGGAATTGTCTGTCTTCTCACAATTTTTTAATCACTCAAAACAGAAAAGCTAGATAATCTGTCAGCCACTGGCTCTAACAATGATGGAAGCAACTTAAATACTTTGTTCGTATTTATTTTGATTAGTCTCTGTCCCTATGAATAGAATGCAAGCTCCGTGAAGGCTGGGTTTTGGTCATTGCTCCCTGTACCTGCGACCCTGCCTGGCACATAGTAGGCCCTTGATTAAATGGGTCAGTTGAATGAATGAGGAGAACTTGGTGCTCTGTACTATAACTTTCTGCTTACATGTCTGTCCCGCTGCTTGTCTAACTTGTTGGCAGCAGAGGCCTGGCTTTGCTCTTTGGGGCTATAGGTGTGGTGCCCACCTGGTGTGGGCCACCTGAGGGGAAGAGACTGGTTCTGACCAATCATCTGTCTGTTTCCATCCCAGAGGAGGCTGAGGATCCCGCCTGCATCCCCATCTTCTGGGTCAGCAAGTGGGTGGACTATTCGGACAAGTATGGCCTTGGTAGGTTTCTTCCAAAAGGGGTGGATGGCCCTGCTACAGCCTCGTGACCCTTTGACCTGTTACAGGCTCTTGCCTTTTTTGGCTGCCAGGCCCTCTCTCAACTCCCATCTCCATCCCAGGTCTCCCAGGGCCAGCTCCCCATGTTCCCCTGCTCTCTGCCCCCTTTCTGAGGTCTCGCCCCACTACCCCTAGGATATCAACTGTGTGACAACAGCGTGGGGGTGCTCTTCAATGACTCGACACGCCTGATCCTCTACAACGACGGCGACAGCCTGCAGTACATAGAGCGTGATGGCACAGAGTCCTACCTCACCGTGAATTCTCACCCCAACTCCTTGACAAAGAAGGTGGGTGCTGGCTGGCCCGTGTGGCCCCACCGTGCTAGGAGTCCGAGTGATGTGCCAGGCGGGCTCTAACTCTGGGCTCCCTGGCTTTCCAACTAGATCACCCTCCTTAAATATTTCCGGAACTACATGAGCGAGCACTTGCTGAAGGCAGGGGCCAACATCACGCCACGGGAGGGCGACGAGCTGGCCCGGCTGCCCTACCTGCGGACCTGGTTTCGCACGCGCAGTGCCATCATCCTGCACCTCAGTAACGGCTGTGTGCAGATCAACTTCTTCCAGGTGCGTGCGCGGGGAGCCGGGGCGGGGTCTGCGCCTGTCGCGGGCTCATGGAGCTGGCGGGGAGTGAGAGCGTGGGACCTGGCCCCCAGCCACTGGGCCGCCTTCCTTCTACTCCCTCTACAAACATTAGCATCTGCACCTTCAGTCCACTGATCACTCTGTCCGTCCCCTTCCTTCCCTTGTCCTTCCCTCGCAGGACCACACCAAGCTCATCCTGTGCCCGCTGATGGCTGCCGTGACTTACATCAACGAGAAGCGGGACTTCCGCACGTACCGCCTGAGCCTCCTGGAGGAGTACGGCTGCTCCAAGGAGCTGGCCAGCCGCCTCCGATACGCCCGCACCATGGTGGACAAGCTGCTGAGCTCTCGCTCGGCCACCAACCGCCTCAAGGCCTCCTCGTAGGCCTTCCCATGGGACTGGTGCTGCCCATCACCCCGTTCTGGCTGGCTCCCACGGTGCTGGTTTTTGTAGTGTGCCCCCCAGCCCTGGGGGCTGCAGGGGGGGCTGCTCTGTAAGTTATTTTTGTACACGTTCGGGTGTGGGTTCTGTGGCCCCTTGCTTCCCTCTCCCCTGCACCATATGTACAGAATATTGCTGTTGGATTCAGGACTGTCCTTTCCCTGCTTTTATGAACATTAAACACATGAGAATCTTGCTTTTCTTGTGGTCCGAGGGGTGTCTGGCACCCGGGCTTTCGGCGCATCTCTGCTACAGTACCCAGCCCGGGCTGCAAGCCTCTGCGGTGTTTTCCAGGTGAGGCCAGCCTCAGGCAAGGCCTGGCCCTCGGCTGGCTGCCCTCAGCTCCCGGCAGCTCCCTGGCGCGGCTCCCTGGTCCCTGAGGCGGGTGGGTAGTAGGGCAAGAAGAGGCTCTCGGAGGCGCAGCTCCTCATGGCGCGGTGTGTGTGGAGGAGCAGCCGCGGGAAGCGGGCTGTGAAGTACTGGACGAAGCTGTCGGGGACGCCGCCTAGCGCCTGCCGGACCTCTCCTGGGAGCTCCCTGTAGTGGTGCTTCTGCAGGGAGAGAGCAGGGCCCTGGGTCAGCGGAGACCCAGCCTTCCCAAGAGCCAGGCCCTGCCCGAGCCCCTGCACGCACCTTGTTCCTCATGGCGCGGAGCAGGTCTCGCACTGAGGTCCCCTTGTAGGACCGGAACCTCCTCAGATCTGTGGTCGGGGGGATTCTTGGCTAAGCCTTCCCACTGGGCCCCCCTTGGCCTTCCAGCACCGCCTCCCCCCAACCCCCACCCCCACAGTCTGGCCTGTACCTGTCTGCAGCGGCACCGAGATGTGCTTGTGCCAGTCACCCCGGACCACGGCGGAGCCTCCTGCCTCCAGGGCCGTCACCAGGGGCCCCTGTTCGGGCTCCTTCTCTAGCCAGTCACTGACATCCTAGGACCCCATAGAGCTCCTGAGCCCGTGACCAGTTTCTAAGGCCACAAGGCCAGGAGGCCTCCCTCCTGTTATCCCACCAGGGCATTACCAACCCATGAGGAGCACTGTTGGCCTCCATTTTACAGAGGACCCAACAGGCTCAGAGGCAGTGCCGTGCTCAGATCCTTTAGCTGGAATGGGCTATAGACCCAGTGCCGCATGAGTGACAGTGGGGTGGAGGGAGCAGGAGCAGGTGTGCTCTCACAGGGCGGCTGGGGAGGGGGAGGGACTGCAGCGCCAAGAGGGCAATGGTTAGGAGTTTGCTCCGTCTTGGTTTAGCTAAAGAGCCAGCTCCTCATGCAGGTAGACAAGTCCCTTGCTCTTAGACCATCTGGTTTCCCCTTTCTTGCTGCTCAGAATCCACACTTGGGACTTGGAGCCCATTCCCGAGATTCCCCCTGACCTGGAAGAACTGGAGCTGCTTGGCTCGGCTCCAGAAGAAGGGGTGGGCCAACACCTGCGGAGCAGAGGGGCGCTCCTGGGGCTGTGGGCTTAGCATGGCCTCCACCAGGCTCCGGGCAACCGCCTTGTCTGTGGGGAAAGGGGTGGCTTAGGCCCCCCCAGCCTCATGCCCAGCTTCCTCCCTTCTTTGCTGGGCCAGGTCCCCCTCACCATGGGCCTCTTCCTCCAGGTGAGCCAGACAGGGAGCCCCTGCAAGGATGTTTGCCTGTCGATACAGACTCTCTCCAAAGGGGTGTCTGCCGCTGGAAAGCACATAGTAGAACACGCAGCCTGCAGAGAAGATGTCCACCGCACTGGTCTGGGGCCAGAGGAACAAGCGTCAGGAGGAAGTCTGCGTCCAGGAAGTCCACCTGGCTAACTGACTTCAAGGGGGCGTTTGCTCAGAGCAGAGCTCAGAATGCTTCCTAGAGGCATCTCCTTAGCCCTAGATCCCCTCCCCTCTGCACCATTGAAAGGGGCCCATGGTTTTCAACCCAAATCTCTGCCCCTACTGAGCTTTAGTTTGGGCTTCCCAGCGTCATTCCTCCAGCTCTAGCAGGTGACACGAAGGCCAGACGTGTGGCAGTAAGGTGGCGTTAAGCGCTCCGGCCTGGCAGGGCCCCATGCACAGGCCGCAGAGCTTTCATTCCCCAGGAGGACCCAGAAGTCCAGATATTTATGTGCAATTTCCCGAAAGTGAAAATGCTGGCTGATGAAAAAACAAAAGAATCTGCACAGGCTCCTAACAGTGCCTTTGGTCCTCTGGCCTGCAGGTGGCCATTCCTAGCTTTCTCTAGACTTTAGGGGTGGGGACAGCTTTGCCTGTGACTCCTTTTGTGCTGCTGCCACCTCTGTCTGTGACTACAACTTCCACACACACTGATGGCTCAATAATCTATAAACCTGGGACCCGAAACTCAAGTGTCTCTGGGGTCAGACACTGCTCTGCTTCAGCTCTACTAGCTCATCTGATGCTCCTGAGCCTCAGCCCCAGTGCTGCTCCACCCTGGCTGCTCATGAAACCCCCGGGCCTTGCCCTAGCAAATCGGCTGTACACCGGGTGTGGGGCCTGGATGGCTGACCTTAAGTTCCCCCATGATTCTGCAGAACAGTGAAGAGTTAAAACCATTTTAGTTCAAGGTTCTTAACTTTAGCACTATTGACACTTTGGGCCTGATAATTATTTGTTATGGGGTGGTCACGGGATATTTAGCAGCATCTCTGGTCTCTACCCACCAGATGCCAGTAACAACACCCCCGCCAAGTGTGGTTACCAGAAATATCTCTAGACATGTGCCCCTCGGGTGGTGAAACGGTCCCTGGTTAAGAGCCACTGCTCCAAGTAAGAAGGATGAATGATCCCACTTTACAGATGAAGATCAGGTTCAAGCTCACACAGCGGCAACGCAGAGCCTGGGCAGGAGAGGCACTGGGCCAGGGTGATGGGAGGACTCACAGGGCTGTCTGGGGGCAGCAGCTGTAGGAGCTCAGGCGCCATCCAGCCCTCTGTGCCCGGGACGCCTGAGCGCAGGCTGAAGCTGCAGCGGCCGGCTGTAAGCTTCTTGCACAGGCCGAAGTCGGAGAGGACCGCCCTGCTTCGGCCCTGGCCGTCAGGCCCCGTGATGAGCACGTTGGCTGGCTTCAGGTCCCGGTGCACTGTGGGAGGGGAGGGCAGCTGAGCGCAGGTGGGGAGGGCAGGGTGGGCCAAGGGGCGTGAGAGGTGGGTGGGTACCTATGTGTAGAGAGTGCAGGTGGGCCAGGCCAGACATGAGGTGCTGCAGCGCTGTCTCAGGCTCCAGGCCCCAGCGGTCCAGCTCGGGGTGTTCCACGTACTGAGGAGCAGTGAGGGCAGGGGTCACCCTGCAGCCCCGGACCTTCCAGCCCTCACCCAGACCTCCCTGCACTCCAGCCTCACCTCCTGCAAGGAGGCAGGGCAGAGCTCCAGGGCGATGTAGTAGAACTGGGGTCCCCGCTCTGTACAAAAGTAGCGGAGCACATTGGGGTGCCTGTCTGACTCTTGCAGCAGCTGGACCTCCCGCCAGACCAGGCCAAAGCATTCACGAAGGAGTCGCTTGACAGCCACTGCCCGCCCCTCAAACTGTCCCCTGGTAGGTGGGGAAAGGTTCAGAGAGGGCAAATAAAGGAAAAGGTTAGGACTGGTGAGAGAGGCACCAGCCTGCACCCACCTTGGGGATTCTTGAAAGAATAGCCCTCCGAGGAACAATGACTGGAAGGGTTGCGAGAGCCGCATCTCCAGCCAGCTCCTGGCTGCCACTCACCGGAAAACGAAAGTCCCGCCTGCCCCACGGCCCAGCACATCCTTGGGGTTAAAGGAGATCTTCCCCACCACAGTGAGCTGCTCAGCTAGGGGCAGAGGAGGGCAGGATCTCAGGGAGCCACCACTGCCCTGTCCAGACCCACCCTGCCTTCACCTTTCTTCAGACTTCCCCCCTTCTGTGCCCAGCCTGGTGCCGGACTGCCCAGGTCCAGTGCCTGGTGCTGCCACTAATTCTGTGTGTATACTTGGGAAAGCTACTTAACTGCTGTGATCTTGGTTTTCTCATCTGTAAAGCAGTTTAGACAAGGCGTCTGCTCTCCAGTTTGCCACAGTCCCCTCCACTCCCTATTCTCTCTTCAATATGGCAGCTTTGCTCCTTTAATTTATCCAGCTGGCCTCACACAGGCATGAGTTTGCAACCCTCCTTTCAGCCTCCAGAATGTGCGCCCTCCTTTCGCTCGTCTCTGAACCTTTGCCGGTGCCGTTGGTGCCACCTGGATCCTCGCTCCACTACCTCCAGCTCTCTTGGGTAATTCCTTCTTAGCCTTTGACCAGAGCTTAGCCGTCACTTCGAGGACACTTACTATGTCCTCACGTCTGAGTTCTGTGCCCCTCCTCTGTTCACACAACACTGTCTGTGACCCATCGTTGCCTGTCTCACACCACCTAACAACTGCCTGTCCTCTCCAGGCTTTGCCTAGACGTCACAAAAACGCTAAAGTGAAGAGTTTATCAGCACTTTAAACAAGGGAAGTGAAAGAATCGTGTGTTTTTTTATAATAGAGGAAATCCAGTATTACCTGGAGAGGGTACCACTGAGCCATAACAGGTACCAGGCTCCATCTGGGTGTTTTATTTTCTCAGATTCTTGTCCTCAGTTGCTGATATCACTTTGATTACTTTTTTTATGGTGGTTAAAAAGAAATGTGGGTATTTTATATAACAAGGTGTCCTGGCTGAGCCAGGGCTGGGGTCCAACACCCTCTTTTCTCCTCCGAGGATCACTGGTGACACTGACGAATCAGGTACCGGAGGAGACGTCTGGGGAAAGAGCTACCTCGGGCAGTGATGGGCCTAATGGGCTGTGGTCCTGAGGACCATGGCGAGGAGGGCCTCAGGCCAGCGGGCGAAACCGCCTGGGCGTCTGGGGAAGACTCAGGTAGGAGGTCCAAGGAGATGAGTGTTTCCGGATGTGGTGGGACCCACCCAGAGCCAGGAAGGTGACAGGAACTGCAAGACTCAGGGCTCAGTGGTGGGGGCTCTGGGGTGGGGACTTTCTAAGAGAGACGGCTCCTAAGGAAGGGCAGCTGCTCTGTCTCCACAGAGGAAGGTGAGCACGAAGGTGGAAGTTGGAAGCAGCACTGGAGCATCGAACCCCGTGGGGGGGGGGGACTTCAGCCTGAGTTAAGGCTCCAGGCATGAGGTTGTGGTTTGAGCAGTGACCAGGAGGCGCCACTAGTAGTTTATGCAAAGGACTGAAGGACAGCCCAGCCCAGAGCCAAAGAACAAGTAGCCCAAATTAGTAGAAGTAGACCAATGAAAGCATGGGGAGGGCCCCAGGGGGCATCCCACGGGCACCAGAGGAAGCTTGGAGGGCTTGTTTGTAGGAGTAAATTGAGAAAAAAAGAAGAATGTTTAGAAAATAAAAAGCCCTGAAGAGGAGAAAAGGTACCAAATGGTACCTAGGTAATTTATTATTATTACCAAATATGATATTATTTTAGCACACATATTAATAGCATCACCTCTGTATGATTAAAAAACATTTTTTTAAAGAATGTTTTTTATTGATTTTTAGAGAGAGAGGGAGGGAGAAAGAGAGAGGGAGAAACATTGATGTGAGAGAGAAACATCTATCGGCTGCCTCCTGTACACGCACCAACTGGGGGTCGAACACACAACCCAGGTCTGTGCCCTGATGGGGAATTGAACCTGCAACCTTTTAGTGTACAGATGATGCTCCAACCAACTGAGCCACCTGGCCTGGGCACCTCTGTGTGACTGAGTAATAATGATGGTGGTGACCTCTCCCAATGAAGGGATGTAACTAGGTGGGCATTGTCATTTCCATGTGACAGATGAGAATACTGAGGCTCAGAGGAGTTAAGCCATTCATCAACGTTAACAAGGTATTAGACCTACACCCAGTTCTATCTGTACCCAGAATCCCTGAAAATAATGGCAATAATAAAAAACGATGGCAGAGCTTTCCAGAGTGCTCATTTACACAGCAGGCACTACTTGAAACACTCTCATTAACTCATTCAGGCTTGGCTACGCACTAGTGGCTTCTAACAAACCATCTTTGAAGCTAAACCAGCTTCTCTCTTTTCTCTGTCCTCGACAACGCCCTTTCCTATCAGTTAAGCTCACCTTCAGGGTCTTCAAGTGGCGAGGTTTGCTCCGAGGGGCTTTGCAGCCTCTTCTGGTCCTGTGGGGTGGTCCCCGAGAGCTGGGATAGAGCCCCCTGTGAGATGGGAGGAGGGCCTGCGGGTGCCAGGGGGGCCTGCTGCTTCTCTGCCAGCTGCTGCTGCTGCAACACAAGGGCCCAGGGAGCTCAGCCTTGGCGAGGCCCTGCCCCATGTGGGCCCAGCAGCTGTGCCTGAGCTGACCTGCACCGGACCATGAGCACACAGAGCACAGCCATGGGGGCTCGGGGCGCTGCTGGGGGGAAGGCAGGGGCAGAATCGGAGCTGGGTGAGAGAGACAGGCCTGAGGTTGGGGTGTGGGCTTACCTGCCTCATCACGAAGAGCATCCACCCTCCCAGGAGGACTGCAGTGAGGCTGGCCACCAGCAGGTCTTGGGGCCCCAGCCCTAGATACAAGTCTGGAGTTTTCTCTTCCGGGTGCAGCTCCAGGTCGCGAGGTTCCTCCCGACTCAGGCTCAGGAGCTGGGGACAAATGGGCTTTCACTCTCAGCACCTCCTCTCGCTGGGGGACCCCGAGCCTTCCTCACCGGGTGCAGCCGGTTTAGCTCAGGGGCAGCGGGGCGGGGAGCGGGGCGCTCTCCGCGGTGCTGAAGGCAGCGGGGCCGGGCTCGCGGGGGAGCGGGGCGCTCTCCGCGGTGCTGACGCCTCGAGGCGCTGCAGGAGCTCGGGCTTCCAGCCCCAGCTGGCGACCCCCAGCTCCTGGGTGTCACTAAAAAATACAGATACTTTCGGGGCATCACCAAAATGCAGATGCCCACCTCCAGAGATTCTCAATTCAGTGGGGCTGGAATGGGCATCCGGGTGATTGTAATGAGCAACCAGCTTTGAGGATTATCGCTCCAGGTCAGGTCATGGCTGCTCCTTCTAACCTTGAACTACTAGTGATTCTTTTCTTTTCTTTTTTACCCTCACCCAAGGATATTTTTTTCCATTGCTTTTCAAAGAGTGGAAGGGAGAGCGAGAGAGACATTGATGCGAGAGAGACACATCGATTGGTTGCCTCCCTCAAGTGCCCTGAGCAGGGCCGGGGATGGAGCCTGCAACCGAGGTGCATGCCCTTGGCTGGAGTCAAACCTGGGGCCCTTCAGCCTGCAGGCCGACGCTCTAGCCACTGAGCAAACCAGCTAGGGCACTACTAGTGATTCTTGTCCAATCCTCTCCCAGGAGAGCATGCCGTTATAGCTTTTCTGTTTTAATTTTCTCACTTGATAACCATTTTGTAACTTACACTGAAGAAGAAAAATGTGACAGATGTTTCACAATTTAGATAACCAATATCTTTTTGACATGTCTAACAACTAAAAAAATTTTTTCTTTGGGGGAATTATGTGAGGTCAATTGACCCACTCCAAATGTTATTCCTAGGTGCTTGAGGAAAATGTCCAGTGACTGCCCACCCACCTGCCAGCCTCCCTCCAAGTCCTCTACCATTTTAGCACTGACCTCCGAGGAGAGGGCTGGGGCCTGCATGCTCTTGGAGGGTCTGGTTTCAGCGGTTCCACTTCCTGGGGTGGGATGGACTCTCAGCATGGTGGTGTGCAGGACTGGGGGTGGCTCGTGGTGTCCTAAGGGGCAGGGTAAAAGTCAGTGGTCTGAAGGTCACCTCAGCCTTCCAACTCAGAACCCGGGATCACAGGTCCTTCATCTTCATCTATTCCAAATTTGAGCTAGGAACTCTCACCAATGAGCAGCCACTGGCTAGGGAGGGCCACGCTGCCTGAGGGGTATCTGACAGCTGTGCTAGGAGAGCCCTCTCGCTCTCCTGAGACTTGTAGTGTCACCTCTTCTGTGGTGGGGCCATCCATGGAGGCCAGGGTCAGTCCACGAGGCTACGGCGGAAGGTGGAGAGTCATGAGTGAGGGGGCTCTCCTGCTGCGTCCCCTCTTTCCAGCCCCTCAGAGACCCCTCCTCACCACCAGGGCCACCCCTGTGTGGACCAGTGCTTTGGAGACGTAGAAGCCAGCTTCCTCCTTCCCCACATACAGCGTCATCCTAGTGGGGGCGGAGAGGGGAGAAGGGTGAGTAATGGCTGTGGGTGGTCTCAGTCACCACTCACGTTCCTGCATTGTCCCCTCCCACATCAGTTCTGGTCTTGGCCATGTCACTTGCTTTGGACAATGGGACAGAGCAAGTGTGATGCAAGTAGAGACTCGAGCAGTGCTTGTGTAATGGGACTTGTCCTCTCGTATTGTTCTTTGGAACCCCAAAGCCACCATGGGAGGAGACCCAGGGTAGCCTCCTGGGGCATGAAAGGGTATCCGATACCCTCCAGGCTAAATAGCCCACCAACTATGAGGCAGGTGAGTGAGAACATCCTAGGTCATCCAGGCTCAGCCAAGCCACCAGCTCACGGCACATATTAACTAAGACCGCCCAGGCCAGAAAACCAGCCAGCTGACCCACAGAATCTTGAAAAATAATAAGTGTTTGTTGTTTTGAAGCCCCCCCCCCATTTGCTATTTATCCTTTAGGTTTCAATTTAGATGTCCCTTCTAGGAAGCATTCCACACCTGCCTCCTGCCGGTCTCCATTTAGGTACCCTTCCCATACATCCCCACGGCAAACCTGTTCTTCTCTTGCCTCGCCCTTTAGCATACCAGTTGCCTCTTTACACACCTGTTTCCTCTACTGGACTCTAGATTTCTGTAGGTGGAACACAGGTGGTATTACTGTGCTCCCAGAGCCTAACGAGTGACTGGTACATAGTAAGTGCTCAGTTAATATTTGCAGAACAAACAGAATGAGTGGATAATCTCTGATTTCCCCAGTCTGCTTCTCGGCTCCCCAAGATGGGGACTCTAAAGTTTTGAGAGATGTAAGGCAGGGTGAGAGTTCGTCTTTAACAACCAATAAGGCACAGCACCTGCCAAGCAGAACAGGTGCCAGCTGTGGCACTGGAGTGGAGACCTGGAGGCCCCCACCTAGGTCAGATTTTACCATGTCAGTTGCTGAACAGTGGGACTACCTAGGGGGTCCTGGAACGCACAAAGGGTGGTTCAGGGCACTGGTTATTTATTAATACCAAACTGCTTGGTAAACAGCCAGCTTGAAATATTTTGACCCCTGGCTCAACTGTACTGGTATGTGATGGTCAGGCATCGTGCCTGCCCATTGGGCCTGGGCTACAACCCTTCCAGAGGGTCCCCCCCAGTCCCCAGACATGAGCACCCACAGCAGCTGGATGTCCAAGACAGAGAAATGGGCTGTGTTCTGGGGGCGGGAGGCAGGCAGTCGGATGTAGCCCCAGCGGAGGGCGAGGAAGTGCAGGGTGTCCCGAGCCAGTGTGAGATGGGGTAGCTGGTGCAGGCTGTCCTGGTGCCAGGTGTAGATGCCCATCACAGGCACACCCAGGTCTTGTGTCCACAGCACCGCCCCACTTCCTGGGTCCACAGTGAGCAGCAGGCCCATCCCACAGGATGCCAGGTGGCTCATGTCTGCCAAGAAAGATGGGGATGTGATTGGGGAGTTCTGCCAAGAGGTCCCTCAGAGTATCTTGGGGTGGGGGAGCTGCTCTGGGGGTGGGCCATCAGGAGGGCCACTCAGGTGTGTGGGGTTCAGGTGAGATCACCTGGATGGTGGCAGGACATGGGAAGGTCAGTCAGAGTCCACTGGGGCACTTTGCCCTGTCAGGGTCAACTGGGAGCCGTATAGGATGTAGGGGTCAGTCGGGGTCATCTGAAGGTGACTCGTGTTGCTGAGAGAGATCACTTAGGATGTGGAGCAGTCAGTCACCCATGCTCTGACTGATGACCACTTGGGGTGCATAGCAGGGCGACCTGGAGGCAGGTGGATTGCTTGGATATCACCTAGAGTGTGAAGGAGGTCAGTCAGCGGCCTGGGGTGTCACTGTGATGTGTCGGTGTTATCAATTCTCATATGATGTGACAGGGTCAGGGAACCAGAGGTTGCCAAGGGCACCTGAGAGCTAACTCAGGAAGTCTGGTAGGACAGACATAGTATCAAGGAGGTGGTCAGGGTTATCTGGGAAAAGGTCACTCAAGGTCATCTGTCAGGAGTCATTCAACGTTGGGGGTCAATTAGGAAACGTGGGGATGCTCAGGGTGTGTGGATTCTTGGGGTCACCCAGGATGGAGGGAGACCTGTTTGGGCTCACTTGGAGTATGGAGGAGTAAGGATGTTAGGCTGCTCAGGGTACAGGAGGGTCACGCTGGGTGGTGAGGGGGATCATTTAGGGTCATCCATCAAGTGTGTGGGGTCCCTGAGGAGGTCAAATGGGTCAAAATGTGGTGAGGCTTGGTTAAGGATGCCACTCAGGGTTCCCTGAGCTGGGGACACTGCTCCAAGATGGGGCCAGAAAAAGGTGGCACTCACATTTTCCAGGAGAGCCATCCAGCAGGGGCGCTGAGTAGCGGCGGTAGGTGGTGTTCCAGCGCAGGTCCGGGGTCCGGGGGTCATGCATGGTGACCGTGTACTCTGAGGATGCCCCGGAGCAAGGTTACCAGGCTCACCCAGGTGATGCTCCTCCCATGCCCACCTCAGTGGGTGTCATCTTGGGCTGGGGATTTCCTGAGCTCCCAGCCTGGGTGGAGTCTGTGAGCATTGCAAGGGCAGAACCCAGGTCTATCTTGGTTACTGCTCTATCCCAGCTCTTTGCTCAGTGAAATCTTTGTTGACTGACAAACTGACAGACTGGCCCAATTCAACTTGGATAGCAGGTCCCAGGCCTGAGCAGAGCCAAAGGCAGGGCTGCCCAGAGCTCGAGGAGCAACTGGGGCCAGACTCACGTGTGCGGCCAATGTAGAGGCGGGGCGTAGAGGCGCCTTCTGTGGTCAGGGTCATCTGTGTCTCCCCTGACTCGGGGTCCACCACAAACCAGGCATCCTGCTTTCGGCCTGTGGAGGTGGGAAGTGTGCCAGCCCTCAGGATGGCCTGTCCACCCTGTGCCCAGCTGGCCCACCATGACCTAGGCCCCTGTCCCTGATGCTGGACCTGGCCCCAGGGACTGGAGAGGCGCTTACCCGTGTAGAAGACACCGTCGGAGCTGCGGCACGGGGAGGCGTGGACCAGCTCGGGGATGGTGAACGGCAGTTTCTGAGGAGAGGGAAAGGTTCCCGGGAAGAGTAAGAGCAGAGAAACTCACGCAACCTGTCCGTGAGGCGCAACGGTTCCCGTTCCCGTTTCCCAGAGGCTGAGCAGCTCGGCTATGCCTTCGAGAAGCTGGGGAACAGCTCCAGGCTGAAGGACGCCGAGAGACATGACGGCCACATGCAACGGCCAGTCTGGTCCGACCCTGGGCTAGGAAACTGCGAAGGACACCACGGAGGCCCTTCACAGAGTCAGCGCGCGCTGTGCGTGGGCAAGGCGAGTCGCCAGTGGTAAACCCGGTTTTAATCCTTTCCGCGCGGGCTGTGCAGGAAAAGGTCCTTGTTCTCAGAAATACACAGTGACGCTTAAGAAGTAAAGGGGAGCCCGGCCCGGCATGGCTCAGCCGCTGAGCATCAACCTGGGATCCAGGAGATCGCGGCTCGATTCCCGGTCAGGGCACAGGCCCGGGCTGCGGGCTCGACCCCCAGTGGGGGCCGTGCAGGAGGCAGCCGATCACTGACTCTCTCATCATTGGTGTTTCTCTCTCTCCTTCCCCCTCCCTCTCTCTGAAATCAATAAAGATATATTAAAAAAAAAAGAAAAAAGAAAGAAGGAAAGGGTATACATATGCTCCTGAAGGACTGGAAAAAGACATTTGACGTGTACATGTGGAGTATTCTTAGTATCCTATCTACTAGCCTGTCCATTTGTCATCTACCCGGAGAGAGCAGCCAGGCAAATGTGAAGAGATGTTAAAAATTAATGCATCTGGGTAAAGGGAATAAAGAATTTCTTTGTATTATTATCGCAGTTTTTCCCCCTTGTATTTGAAATGATATCAAAAGGAAAAGTTACACACACAGAAAAACCTCAAAACTCCACGTACAGAGCTGTTGCCAGACAGTATGCGAGGGACACAAAGTCCCGAGGGAAAGAACTGGGGCTTCTGGGGACATAGGACCAACAACAAAAAAGGTCATTACCACCCATAACTGGTATGGTTGGTGTTCTTGAAAGGAACCGAGGGGCTGAAAAGCTGCTGAGGAAGTTCTTCCTCCCCTCCTTCCTTCCTTCCTTCCTTCCTTCCTTCCTTCCTTCCTTCCTTCCTTCCTTCCTTCCTTCCTTCCTTCCTTCCTTCCTCCCTCCCTCCCTCCCTCCCTCCCTCCCTCCCTCCCTTCTTTCTTCTTTCTTTCTTTCTTTCTTTCTTTCTTTCTTTCTTTCTTTCTTTCTTTCTTTCTTTCTTTCTTTCTTTCTTTCTTTCTTTCTTTCTTTCTTTCTTTCTTTCTTTCTTTCTTTCTTTCTTTCTTTCTTTCTTTCTTTCTTTCATCCAGCAGCCACTTAGCACCAGGCGCTGCGACCTAGCAGTAACCAAGACCAACGAGGTTCCTTCCTGCGAGCTACATTCCTGGTGTGTGTGGGAGCAAGAGTAACCCTACAAAAACTGTCTACACCATTATGTCAGGGAGTGGTACGTGCTCTGGAAAAGTCAGACCCAGAGAACTAGGCTAGAGAGTGACCTGAGGTGCTCGCTTTCATGAGGTGGCTGGGGGGCGAGAAGTGAGCCTCAGGGCCCCGAGGAGGAGCTCCGCTCTGGCCGGGGACAGCCGGTGCAGAGGCCAGAGGTCGGGGGTGAGGGCCGGCGGGCACAGCGCCCAGAGGCTTAGAGAGGAGAGGAGTGGCCGGAGGTGGGGGCCTGAGGCCATGGATTTTACACTGGGACCTCAGGATGTGTAAAAAGGAGCTAGGGAAGGGGCACCCTTCTCCCCAATACTGCGGTTCTTTGGGCCTCTGGTGAGATCACGCTTCCTTTCCCGCTTCAAGTAGGCAAGGCTGTGAGGGGTGCTCTAGCCGGAGGGAGGGGAGGAGAGGACAGACGTCACTTCTGCAAGGACACTGTAAGAGCCAGTGAGCGAGTCACACTTGCCTCTCTCCCTTTGGTGACTGAGAGGCTCAGGCTGAGACGGAGCCTCCAGCGGGGCCGGTGTGCAGACCCCCTCCCAGTGGTCACTGGCGTGAGCGAGAAAGGCGGCACAGAGATGCCCGTGAGCCGGGAAGCAGAGGCAGAAGCGGAGGAGAGTCCAGATGCCCAGGACAATTCGGGTGGAGCCCTGGAGCAGGCATGCTGGTGGGCTGAAGGGTGTGCGTGCGTGCTGGGTGGGGCTGGAGAAGTGAGACAGCTGGTCAGGGGGGTCCGAGGTGCTGTCAGGGTGCCTGGACTTTATCCAGATATGGGGAGTCGGGGGGTGACGGACAAGTACACATGCCACACTAAAGCCCTGCTGACGACCCTCCCTGACATGACAAATCCATTCCCCATCCCCCCCCCCACCCCCCACACTTGTCTGAATGACATCACTGGGTGCCCCATGCTCTGGCTTTCCCTGGGAGACTGGGCATGTGCCCTGTCTCCTCTCCACAAGGTCATCAAGATCTGGTTGTGTCCCTCCCCAAAGGCCTCAGCTCCTGGCAGGGGGCCCTCCCTCTGGCTCCAGGTGTGGTCACTACTCTTAGTTTCCCTGTTGGTACCATGTGAACAGGACCAGGTTGCCTGCTGCAGGAGGAGATACACATGGCCTCCTGGCCTCTGTCAAAAGCCAGCCAACACGGGTCAGCTTTCAAAACAGGAGCCATCTAGCTGAGCAGCAGCTGGCCACAGACGTCTGAGCAAGCTCAAGCAAGACCACCCACCTAAACTGTCATCCCACAAAGTTGTGAGTGAAGTAAATTGTTTAGGCTTTAAGCCATTGAGCTTGGGCCATTTCTTATTTAGCAGAGGCTAACTGATACATAGGTTTCCCTGAAAGCTGAGAGTCCTGGGAAAGCCCCTTGTCAGCTTGCTGTGCAGACACACCAGAGCCACCCCCACCCCTTTCGATAGGTCCCTCAGACAGCCGGCCCATAATGCACCGGAGCCCGGCCTTATCCTCTGCAGGACTTGGAGTCTGGTCATGCTGTTCCCTCAGCCCCTCAGTGCTCTGCCTAACAGAACCCCGGCCCCGCCATCTCAAGCACTGAAGGACACACACCATCAAGCCCTGCTGTTTCTGGGTCCCCAAGGTGTACAGGCTGCCATCAGCTGGGTCTGAGAGGAAGGCCGTTCTGTGGAGCAGAGAGGAAGGGAGGTGGGTTGGATGCATGTTCCCTGGTTTCCCAAAGGTGCCCTTTCCCTCCAACCTCCTAGCTCATAGGAGGCCATCCTTGCAGGAGGCACCGCAGAGCTCTGGGCCCAGTTCCACTCCCTTACATCCATCATGCACCCCACCCCCATCCATATTCCCTCCAAACACCATTGCTCCCCCATCTCCCAGATGCCCGCTCCTTAAAAGGCCGCAGGTTCACTTACTCGGTGACGTACATTGGCCCTTGGATGATGGGATCTGCAGGGACAGGGACCCAGAGCATGAGTTGCCCCCGCCGGACTCCCGACCCACAAGCATAGCTCCTTCTCCCTGGGTGCTCGCCATGTGCCGGGCCCCACCCCAAGCATGTAACTTGCATGTACTGTAATCTTCCTGAGAGCCCTGTGAGGGAGGGCCATTACCCTTGGCTTCATTCTGCAGGTGAGGACCCTGATGCTCAGAGAGGTAGAGTGACTTTCCCAGGGCCACATAGCCGCTACGTGGTGAAGCTGACTGCAGGCACTGGCATGTGGGAGCCTAACCCCTTGTTCTCATCTTCTGTGTCATAGTGACACCACTCTCACTCGGGTCCGAGGAGGAAGGAGTGACTCCCCCGTGCTCACCATCCCTCAGCGTCCACTTCAAGTCCCCTGTCTGCTTGCTTAGTGCATGGAGACTTCCATCCAGGGTGGACACGAGCAGGAGGCTCTCCGGCCTGAGAGTCTGGACCTGTAGTGGAGACAAAGCCAGCTCCTCTAAGAGGCCTGGGGCCACCCCTTGTCCTTGCCCCAGGCAGAGCTTGCTGTGATTGCCCGGTCCTCTGGAGACAGAGACAGAGGGAAGGATGAGTGGGGGAGCTGTTGGCTCCACCCAGCGATCTCCTTGAGCCTAGGAAGGGGTTACAGTGGGAGCCAAGACCACCCAGCTCCCACTGTACCCCAAATCCCACCCTTCCCCCACCCAATTCCTTCTGGTTTCCCAAAAAAGAGCAAAAACCTTTACAAAAAAGGCACTGACATTGGCCCTTCCAGCCTCCCTGGGAGACCCAGGCTATTGCTCTCACCTTTGTGAGGTGAGGGAGACAGCTCAGGAGGGTAAGGCAACGAGCCATGCAGGTAAATGGCAGAACTGGGACTTGAGGCACCACCTCTGAGATTCCAGCACCTGGCCTCTTTCTCATTTGCCACACTGTCTGCTTCTCTTAAGGATGGTCCTTTCTGCTCCCCAAACCAGCTCAGCTGCTTTAGCTGCGGGGCTCCACTGGCTGGGGTGGCTGAGGGGGGGAGGGAGGGCTGGAGCTGCCTTTCCATCTGGCCCCTGCTGGGCTAACTCACTTGCTCTAGCCCCTCCTTGAGCAAACAGGGTGAGGCTGAGCTCCCAGCAGGAACCCTAACATCCGGGTGGCCCAGCCGCACCCCTGCAGAGGCCACATCCTGCTCCAGGACCCTGGGGTTTGGGGCTGAGCCACTGGTTCAGGTGGAGAACCACCTCTGGTTTGCCCACCTGTTTGGTGACCTGCAACATCGCAGGAGGGAGCTCCGTCTAGAGGAGCTGCAGACTCTGGGCTCACAGTGGAGTTTCATTTGACCATAATTGTATTTAAAATTTGTTTTTCATTAACTGCCAGTTAAAACATTGGAAAGATTTTACTTAAAATCTGGAATTCTGATTTTTCTCATTTTTCTGGAGACACCAGATCTCCCTGCTCACATTCTTACTTGGCAACCAGGGGGTGGACCCAGAGCTGGGAGCTGGGCGTGGGGGTGCCCAACTCCACTGCGATCCTGTTATCTGTCCTCGGGCCTCAAGTCCCGCAACTCAGAGCGCAGACACCATCCCCGCGCGGGCTCCAGGCTGGGCGCCTTCTGCCTTCTCACCGCGTTTCTGTAGGACTGCACTCTGCCTCCCCACGGGCTGACCAGGCGCCCACCCCTCCCTCCCGTGGTTCCAACCCGGGGTCCGTCATGGGTGAGGGAGGCACCCTGGGGCCCTCCTGTATTTGTCTGTAAAGCTGGGCATGTGGGCACATTTCTCAGACCATCCTTAAGTTGATCACAGGCGCCTGGGACCCCAGAAGCTGTAGGAGGCCCTGCAGTGAAGTCGGCCCCGCACTCCCGCCCCTGCCCGGGCTGTGGTCTGCGGGCTGGGCTCTGGGTCCCCCCGCGCCTCTCCAGGCTGGTTCGTCTCTGACCAGGTGTTTGAGGGGCAGCTGGCAACTCCCCAAAGCCGGGAGGTTCTCTCTCAGGCGGGACCGCTGGTGTCCCTCGGCCCAGGGAGGTGGAGGCGCCCTGCTCCCCCCGCACCCCAGCCCCGCGGACCCCACCTGCAGGCCGCGGGTCCGCCCGCGTCTCACCTGCGGCGCCAGCGTCCCCAGCAGCGCGGCCAGCAGCAGCCGCAGCGGCCGCCCCGCGCCCCGGTCCCCCGGCCGCGCTCCCCATGGCCGGGCGGCGGCAGGGCTGGCCGGTCCCTCGGTGCCTCCGGGCGACGGCGCGGCCGGTCCAGCCCCAGGAGACTCCGCCCCGGGCTGGGCCCGTTGGTGCGCAGGGCTGGGGCGCATCCCCAGGCACCCGCCGGGCGGCCCCAGCTGTCCCGGGAAAGTCACCGCCCGGCAAGCACTGTGCCCAGTGCTGTCCACCCACCATCGGGTCACTGAACCTTCTCAGTGTCACCGGTGCAAAAACCGAGGCTCGGAACTGGAAGTCAGAGTCACGGGCCTGACCGCAGGGCTGTGCTCCAGGAACGTGGCCTCCCCGGAGATGGTGACCTGCAGGTAACTGATTGACGCGGCTATTCATTCAATAAATATTTATCATGCCGGCCTGGCGAACAAGAGCAACAAGGTCCCTGCGATCGCAGGGTGTACAGACTCCGCGCCTGAGGTGCTGGACAGCAGCATCCAAGGAGCCTGGCCAGGCTGAGGGTCCCTGCTACAGGCAGACCTTGCCGACCTGGTTGGGGGGTGTCTCCAGGGGTCCAATCAGCTTTCAAGTCTGCTCAGGCATTCCTCCTTCGTCTTGTACAAAATTCTTGCTGATTTGGGGATCATGAAGCCTGCCTCTGCCACCTTTCCCTGCCCCTTTGTCGTTCTCAGCCCTCCTCTCCTCACCCCAGTTGGGGAACACGGTGCCAGCAGGCTCAGGGCCTTCATCTCCACCTGAAACCTTGCCATCGTCACTGGTGTCTTCAGAGGACCCCCCGTGGACACCCCATGGGCAGCCCAGCCTCTTTGATTGGTGAGAGCACCTGTCTAGGACCTAACCCTCCGCCCACCCACTGCATGGCCGGGCCCTGGGCCTCCTCACAGTCTGAATTGCTTTGCTTTGAGAGTCCTTTCCCATCCTTGCAGCCGTCCCACTCCTTTGTCGCCCCATACCTGTTCCCTGACCTAAATGATACTTCAGCCCCTCAGTCTTCCAGCCCCTTATCCAGTACAGACCTCGCAAATGACCACCTGAACTACATCGTGGTCTTTTTTTAAAAAAAATATACACATATATATCTTTATTGATTTCAGAGAGAGGAAAGGAGAGGGAGAGAGAGATAGAAACATTAATGATGAGAGAGTCATTGATCGGCTGCCTCCTGCACACCCCCAACCGGGGATCGAGCCCGCAACCCGGGCATGTGCCCTGACTGGGAATCGAACCCCAATCGCCTGGATCCTAGGTCGACGCTCAACCGCTGAGCCACACCCGGCCAGGCTACACTGTGGTCTTAAGCTGGGTTTCCTAGAAGCAGAGCCCAGGAGGGGATTTTGAGGGAAGTGGGCTAGAGCAGGGAAAGAAGCCAGACAGAGACGGGGTCTCACTGGAGCCTAACTTTAGCCTGGTCCATAGGAGATCCCACAGGCCAGCCCTTGGGGTCTCCTGGTCTGTCAGCCTCTGACTGCTGGCCTCTCCGGGGGTCTGGGTATGAGCCCCCTGGCAAAGCAGCCTCTGCTGGCCGAGTCCTTAGTCGCCCGCTCAGCAGTGGGGGGGTGCCGGGCTCTCTACAGGGGACGAGGCAGTCACAAGGCTCTGCCTTAGGTGGTGATCTCAACTTCCTGGCTCCGCCTCTCCAACCCCACAAAATCCTGTTTGGAAAGATGTGACCAACCGTCTTTGTTCCTATTCCAGAGTCTGTAGGCCCTGTTCACCCACTGGGCACATCACCTGTCCTCTGCTGGGCAAGTCCCTGTCCATTCTCCCAGCCCTTAGAGACTGACGCTTCCAAACTCATGATGACACTCACATGTCCTCCTACATTAAAAAAAAAAAAAAAGTCTTTTTAAAAATTGATTTTAGAGAGAGAGAGGAAGGGAGAGAGAGAAACACTGATGTGGGAGCAAAACTTGGATCGGCTGCCTCCTGCACACCCTCTCCAGGGGACTGAACCCACAACCGGGCATGTGCCCTGACAGAATTGAACCCGAGGCCTCTTGGTGCACAGGACGATGCCCAGCCAACTGAGCCACACCGGCCAGGGCGTCCTCCTACATTTTTGAAGGAAGTGCACCCATTATGCATGATATCCCTTAAATTTCTTCATTTCTCATCTTTAGGTAGAAGCATTTATAGCTACACCCATCCTCACCTCTTTGCCCCAAGTTTTGGGGAGGCAGTGCCCCTCTCTTCAGAAGCGCCCCCTTTCCGCTTGCTCTGGGACAACAATAATTCACAGATGTTTCCCGAAGCCTTCTGCTCCTTAAGCGAGGCTGCTCCGAATTGATCCCTCACAGATGAGGAAACTGGATGGGAGAAAACAAAGCTTCTCTTCGTTTTTGTTTTTGTGTGTTTTTTTAAAAAACCCTCACCTGCACATATATTGTTTACTAATTTTAGAGAGAGGGGAAGGGAGAGGAAGAGAGAGAAACATCAATGGGCCGCCTCTCCCACATGCCCCAGGGGATCTAACCTGCAACATGGGCACGTGCCCCGACCCGGAATCGAACCCGAGACCCTCCTGTGCACAGGACAACGCCCCAACCACCTGAGCCACACCGGCCAGCGCTAGTTTTTGAGCTTTTGAATAACTCAGGGCATGACCCCAATTTGAGAGAATAAATAATGAGAGTAGAAAAGATCCCACAGACTCGCGCAGGGGAGACGAGGGGAAGCAGGAAGTGGGAAGGTGCCGTAGGTCCCTGGGAAGGGGGCCCATGCTGCGCCCCTCACCCAAGGGCAGGGCCCCTCGCAGGTCTGTGGGGTCAGAGGGCAGAGGGGGCCTGTGCCTCGCTTCCTGGGTAGTAAGACCTGGAAATGCTGCATCTGTGTCTGGGGGGGGAGGTGGTAGGGAGGCCCCCCCTTGTCTAGTGGGGTGTGGAGGTGAGTGGCTGTTTCCAGCATGCCTGGGGGTGGAGCGGGAGAGAGAGAAAGAGAAAGAGAGATTTCAGAAGAGAAAGACGGACAGTGCGGCAGAGAGGACAAGAGACAGCACCAGAGCAAGGAAACCGCGGCACCTCAGGGCATGCCACCCGCACGGAGACAGGGACTCGGTGTCCTTTTGCCTCCCGGGACTGTGTAAACTCCTGGAACTTAAACCCACCTGGAGCAAAGCTGGGGGAAGCCAGCTGGGCTGACTTTCTTCCAGCTGGCACAAAGGGAGCCGAAAATAAACAGTCAGCCCTGGCCCGTGGCTCAGCAGTCAGAGCGTCAGCCCACAGACTGAAGGGTCCTGGGTTCCAGTCTGACCAAGGGCACATACCTCGATTGCAGGCTCTGATGCCCAACCCCAGTCGGAGTGCGTGCAGGAGGCAACCAATGCATGTGCCTCTCTCACATCGGTGTCTCTCCCTCTCTCTCCCTTCCACTCTCTCTGAAAAGCAACAGACAAAATATGGATGATGAGGATAGGAAAAAAAAAGTTAAATTGAGCCCGGCCAGTGTGGCTCATCAGTTAAGCATTGACCTGGGGTCCAGGAGATCGTGGTTCGATTCCTGGTCAGGACACATGCCCAGGGTTTCTGGCTCAATCCCCAGCAGGGGGAGTGCAGGAGGCAGCTGATCAATGACTCTCCCTCTCCCTTCCTCTCTCTGAAATCATTAAAAACATATTTTATTTGATTTTCATCTTTTTTTCTGTTCAAAATATTACAGATGTCCCTTTTTCTCTCCATTGACCCCCTTCCACCCTCCTCCAACCCTCTCCCCAGTCCCTCTCCACACCATGGTCTGTGTCCTTGGGTTGTGCACATATACATATAGATTCTTTGGTTAATCTCTCCCCACCCACCTGTCGAACCCCGCCTTCCCTCTGAGATTCATTAGATCCATGCTTCCATGTCACTGAATCTGTTCTGTTCATCAGTTTATTATGTTCATCAGATTCCACATATGAGGGAGATTATATGGTATTTGTCTTTCTCTGCCTGGCTTATTTCACTTAGCATAAGATTCTCCAGGTCCCTCCATACTGTCCCAAAGGGTACGAGATCCTTCTTCTTTACAGCTGCATAGTATTCCATGGTGTAGATATACCACAGCTTTTTATCCACTCATCTACTGATGGGCACTTGAGCTGCTTCCAGATCTTAGCTATTGTAAATTGTGCTGCTATGGACATAAGGAAAAACATATTTAAAAAAGAAGTTAAATTGAATTACAAAGAAATGGAGTTACATTTCTTCTCCACACCTCAGTCAGTTCGTGCTCTTAAGTTCCCTGCTGCTTCGTAAATCTACATAAACCAATAATAGCCTTTCTCCATTCTAGCAAAATAGAGAAAACAGATAGTAACAGGAAAAATATTCCAATCATAATAGTGGCAATAAAAAGAAAAGGCTTGGAAATAAATTTAACTGGAAGGGCACAAGACCTGTAGGAAGAAAACAATAAATTCTTATGAAGGATATAAAACAAAATGTGAATATATGAAAGGGTATGACCTTGTCTAGGGACCAGAACGTGAGAGAAGCAGTGCGGCTTGTGCCCAGCGGCGCCGGCCGTCTCTCCTCCGCCCCACAGGCGCCCGGGGCGGGCGAGGGCGGCCCCCAGGCCCCGCTGGGCTGCGGCCGGGCCGCGTCCTTTCTCGACACGAGGCTGAGGGCGCTGAGCCGGGCCTGCGCCACGGAGCTTGTTTTCTCTCCCTTCCCTTGGTTTACCCTCCTGCTTTCTTCACTCGCTCTTCCTCAGCTTCCACAGCACTTTCCTTTTTCTTCTCTCATTTTAAATGTTCTCTTTATTTTGTTTGTTCTTTTCTTCATTTTTTCCTTTAGAATTTTTTTAGTTAGTATAGTGAGTATTGGTAGTTAGTATAATTAGCATTGTTAGTATTAGTTGTCATACTTAGTCTTGTTTGTTAGCATCATTAGCATTGCTGGTATTTGTTACCACAGTTACCATAGTACCATCGTTAGTATTGTTTGTTAGCATCGTTAGCATTGCTAGTATTGGTTACCATGGTCAGCATAGTTAACGTTGTTTGTTAGCGTAGTCAGCACTGCTAGCATTAGCCACCATGGTTAGCATTGTTAGCAGTTAGTAAGCACAGTTAGCACTGACGCTAGGCTTGTCAGTGCAGCAGCAAGTCGCCCTGTCTAATGACCCCGCGGCCCTCCGTGCTGACAAGGAGCCCATGCTGGCCATTCCGACCTCCTGAACTCTAGGGCCCAGGGAACCTTCGCCAAGGTGAGGTGGGCCTGGCACACTCAGATGGGGACCGAGGTGCTGTCGGAGTCATTAATCAGAGGGGCTCCTCTAGACCTTTTTGAGAAGTCCACTGTATGAAGGGATTAAATCACCCAGATTCCCAAGGTTGTTCGAGGTGATTGCCACCCGGGAAACATTGTTCCTCTCGGTGAGCATGTGAGCCGAGGGCTTGTTTACTAACCGAGGCAGGACCCAGGAGGCCCGAGCCGTGTTCCTCCGGCTGGTGTCAGCCGCGCAGTGCTGCCGCCAGAGGGCACTGTCCACAGGGCCTGAAGCCCGGACCGTATTGTGACGCTGAGCTGACTGGAAAACTTGCAGATTTTGGCTTTAGTGGGGAATTTATAGCGGCATAAACTGAGCACGTTCTGTGGCAGCCTCTTTTACGCCGCCCCACGGCTCTTCCTGCCCAAACCTATGCTGCTCGGGGTTGATGTATGAGCCCGGGCGGTTCTGTAGGGGACGGAGCGGGGCGGTTCTGTAGGGGACGGAGCCGGGCGGTTCTGTAGGGGACGGAGCCGGGCGGTTCTGTAGGGGACGGAGCTGGGGGTGGTTCTGTAGGGGACGGAGCGGGGCGGTTCTGTAGGGGACGGAGCGGGGCGGTTCTGTAGGGGATGGAGCCGGGATGGTTCTGTAGGGGACGGAGCGGGGCGGTTCTGTAGGGGACGGAGCGGGGCGGTTCTGTAGGGGATGGAGCCGGGGATGGTTCTGTAGGGGACGGAGCCGGGATGGTTCTGTAGGGGACGGAGCCGGGGGTGGTTCTGTAGGGGACGGAGCCGGGGGTGGTTCTGTAGGGGACGGAGCCGGGCGGTTCTGTAGGGGACGGAGCCGGGGCGGTTCTGTAGGGGACGGAGCCGGGCGGTTCTGTAGGGGACGGAGCCGGGGCGGTTCTGTAGGGGACGGAGCCGGGGCGGTTCTGTAGGGGACAGGGCCGGGCGGTTCTGTAGGGGACGGAGCCGGGGGTGGTTCTGTAGGGGACGGAGCCGGGGTGGTTCTGTAGGGGTCGAAGCCGGGGGTGGTTCTGTAGGGGACGGAGCCGGGGCGGTTCTGTAGGGACGGAGCCGGTGGTGGTTCTGTAGGGGATGGAGCCGGGGCGGTTCTGTAGGGGATGGAGCCGGGGTGGTTCTGTAGGGACGGAGCCGGGGGTGGTTCTGTAGGGATGGAGCCGGGGGTGGTTCTGTAGGGGACGGAGCTGGGGTGGTTCTGTAGGGACGGAGCCGGGGGTGGTTCTGTAGGGGACGGAGCTGGGGGTGGTTCTGTAGGGGACGGAGCCGGGATGGTTCTGTAGGGATGGAGCTGGGGGTGGTTCTGTAGGGATGGAGCTGGGGGTGGTTCTGTAGGGGACAGAGCCGGGATGGTTCTGTAGGGATGGAGCTGGGGGTGGTTCTGTAGGGATGGAGCTGGGGGTGGTTCTGTAGGGGACGGAGCCGGGGGTGGTTCTGTAGGGGACGGAGCCGGGGGTGGTTCTGTAGGGGATGGAGCCGGGATGGTTCTGTAGGGATGGAGCTGGGGATGGTTCTGTAGGGGACGGAGCCGGGATGGTTCTGTAGGGATGGAGCTGGGGGTGGTTCTGTAGGGGACGGAGCTGGGACCCTGCCATTTGAGGAAGAGGACTTTTGGGAAAGAGCAGCAGGTACTGAGCGGGCACTTACATGTCCCATATTTTATGTCTACAAAATGTCAAAAACGTAAAAAAAAAAAAATTTGACCCTTGACCCCAGCAAAAGAACTATGGGAAATATAACAAAGGGACCCAGGGCTCAGCGTGGGCCAGGAGGAGAAACGGAGGCTGTACAGCGAGCCCCCCTGGGGCGACGTGGGCCCCCAGGTGACAGATATGGAGAAGCTGAGATTGGAGTAGGGTGAGACCCAGGAGCCAGCAACAGGAAGAAAGTAGGACAAAGCGGGGGGGGGGGGGGGGGGGCAGGTACCTGGTCCCAAGTACCAGGAAGACCAAGGGGAGGGGCTGCTTCGCCAGGGAAGGCCCCGACCTTCCCCTGACCCCAGTGGCCGCAGTCCTTCCCCAGCCCACGAGGTTCAGCCATGAGGGCATGAGGTCAGAGGGCCTGCCAGCCCCCAGCGCAGCCCTGCAGCGTGGTCCTGGGGCTCCCCTGCCACCCAGGGCAGCAGCGGCAGAGCCCCAGAGGGAACCAACACTGGGAATTGCCTCTATGCTGGGCAGCCTGATGGCGGGGCCCCAGCCTCCCCCTCTGGCCGTAGCCAGGGCTGGCAGGGGGTGTCCAGGAGGCCCTTCAGGTTCCTGTTAAGGCTCTCATACTGTAGGCCATCCACCAAGAAGCAGCATCTCAAAAGGTCAAGAGTCAGCCAATATTTTAAAAATTGTGGATGGCTAAGTCAGGGCCACAGTCAGAAGGTTCTGGGGAGGTCAAGTCACACTCTGTGCATTTAAAAAAAATTTTTTTAATAGATTTTTTTAGAGAGAGAGGAAGAGGGAATCAACCCCAGGCAAGCGCCATGACAAGGAATCAACCAACAACCCTTCTGTGCACGGGACACCACCCAACTGAGCCACACAGGCCAAGAGCACCCTGTGCTTTTTTTTTTTTTTTTTTTTTTTAATCCTCACCAGAAGATATTTTTTCTATTGCTTTTCAGAGTGGAAGGGGGAGAGAGAGAGAGAAAGAGAGAGAGGGAGAGAGAGGAACATCAATGTGAGAGAGACACATCGATTCGCCACCTCCACAGCGCAGTCCAGAGCCTGCAACGGAGGTGTGTGCCCTTGATCAGAACTGAACCCGAGGCCCTTCAGTCTGCAGGCGGATGCTGTAACCACTGAGCCAAACTGGTTAGGGTCACTCTGAATTTTATTTTATTATTATTATTATTTTGACTGGATACAGTAAACTCTATTGATGATGCATGACAAGGTAGGGGTCTCTAAGCCCCTCCCCTTCTTCAGGGGGTCTAGGATGGAAACTGTGGAAGTCAAGAGATTCTCAGTGTGTTAGGGGACTGACTTGGGGCAAGGACTCCCCAGCAGCTGAGGGCCTCTCTTCCTCTTGCTGGGGCTAGTGATCCAAGGGGCTCTTACTCCTTGGAGGCCATGTAGACCATAAGGCCCACCACCTTGCTGCTACAGCCAAATTCATTGTCACACCAGGAAACGAGTTTGACAAAGTAGTCACTGAGGTCAATGCCAGCCCCAGTGTCAAAGGTGGAGGAGTGGGTGTCACTGTTAAAGTTGCAGGAGACAACCTGGTCCTCAGTGTAGCCAAGGATGCCCTTGAGGGGTCCTCTGATGCCTGCTTCACTACCTTCTTGATGTCATCGTATTTGGCAGCTTTCTCCAGAGGCAGGCCAGATCCACAACTGACAGGTTGGGGGTGGAGACACAGAAGGCCATGCCAGTGAGCTTCCCATTCAGCTCAGGGATGACCTTGCCTACAACCTTGGCAGCTCCAGGAGAAGCAGGGATGATGTTCTGGGCAGCCCCTCGGCCATCAAGCCACAGCTTCCCAGAAGGATCATCCATGGTCTTCTGGGTGGCAGTGATGGCATGGACTCTGGTCATGAGTCCCTCCACGATGCCAAAGTTGTCATGGATGACCTTGGCCAGAGGGGCCAAGCAGTTGGTGGTGCAGGAGGCATTGCTGACAATCTTGAGGAAGTTGTCTTACTTGTCATGGTTCACACCCATCACAAACATGGGGGCATCCACAGAAGGGGCAGAGGTGATGACCTTCTTGGCTCCACCCTTCAAGTGGTCCCCAGACTTCTCCATGGTAGTGAAGACATCAGGGGACTCCACAACATGCTCAGCACCAGCATCACCCCATTTGGAGTTTGCGGGATCTGGGTCCTGGGAGATGGAGATGGACTTTCCATTGACGACAAGCTTCATGTTCTCAGCCTTGACAGCGTCTTTGAACTTGCCATGAGTAGAGTCATGCTGGAGCATGTAGACCATGTAGTTGGGGTCAATGAGAAGGTCATTGATGGGGACAATATCCACTTGGCCCGAGTTAAAAGCAGCCCTGGTGACCAGGCGCCCAATACAACCAAATCCATTCACTCCGACCTTCACCATCACGTCTCAGGGGTGCGGCTGGTACTGCGCGGGAAGTCGTGGCTGTCTGACGAACAGGAGCGGAGAGCCCACTGTGAATTTTAAATGCCAGGCTTGAAGGGGCTGAGCTCCAGGGGGGCCAACTCTGTGGTGACGGAGATCAGCCCGAGGCTGGACGCAAACAGCTGTGGGTGAGCCCTGTGTGTGGCTCAGTTGGCTGGACGTTGTCCCATCACCAAAAGGCCAGCTCACCCGGGTCAGGGCACATACTGGGGGTTTCAAGTTCAATCTCCGTCGAGGCAACGAGATTGATGTTTCTCGTTCACATTGAAGTTCCTCTTTCTCTCTCTCTCTTCCTTCCTCTCTCTCTCTCAAATCAATAAAAACATATATATTTTTTTAAAGTTTAAAAACAAAATAAAAAAACAGAAACAGCTGCGGGTGAGAGCTGTGCCAGAAATACACGCCTGTGTGCAGGGGCCCCTGGGTGAGAGGGCTTGTTCCCGGGGCAGTGGCGGTGTGCGGACTGCCCGGGTTCTCTGCCCAGGGTGCCCATCAGGAGGGCATCTGCATCTCCGTGGCTTCAGAAACATCTTATCCAAAATGCTGCTTGAACTTGGAGGACGGCTGGAGTCTCCTGGGGGTCAAGAGGAGAGGCCCCCTTCCCTGCGGGCCCACCCCTCAGCCCCACCTGAATGAACTTCAGAGACTGGGCTGTTTCTCCTGGGGTCCTTCTACCCTCCTCTGCTCTTCTTTTTCCCATGTTTTCTGGGTTCTTATTAAAGTATTTGGTTCTTCCAAGTTTTGTAAAAACTTGATGCTCCAGGAAAAAATAAAGGTATGACCCTGTGTGGGAAGACATTAATATAATTAAAATGTCAGTTTCCTCCAAATTATAACAAGATTCTATTAACCAAAGGTTTTTAAGAGTTGGGTAAAATAAAGATCATATGCAAAAATTAATGCCTGAGAGGAGTCAACAAAAGTGTGAAAATGTGGATAACGGGAAGGGGGCTTGTCTTACCAGATGTCAGAATACACTGTAAAACTACAGGACCGATGGACTGTCAGCGCAGGAATCAGCGAACAGATGCAGTGAACAGAGGATCCGGGAACAGATATTAGTATATATGAGAATTTAGTAAATCACAAATATATTTTAATTCACTGGAAACTTTAATAAATGCCTTGGCATAATTAACTATCCATCAGGAAGAAAGTGAGCCTCTTTTTTAGATTTTCTTTTTTAGAGCAGCTTTAGGTTCATAGATGGCAAACTGAGTGAAAGTACAAAGATCCCCACACCCCCTGCCCCCCACTATCCACATCCCGCACCGGATGGTGCCTTTGTGACAAGAGACGGACCCGCACTGACCCATCATCATCACCCGGAGTCCGCCGTGTCCACTAGGCTCTCTCCAGCTGTGAGCATCCTGTGGGTTTGGACAAACGTGTGACATAAATTCACCGTTACAGGATCGTACAAATAGTTTCACGGCCCTAAAGATTCCCCGTGCTCCTCCCATTCGGCCCTCCGGCCCCCACCCGACAACCACGGTTCCTTTCGCTGTCTCTCCAGTTCTGCCTTTTCTAGAAGGTCAGGTAGTGGGAATCGTACAGTAAGTAGCCTTTTCAGATGGGCTTCTTTTGCTTAGTCAGACGCATTTGAGATTCCTCCATGTATTTTAGCGGCCTGATAGCTCATTTCTTTTTGGCGCTGAGTAATATTCCACTGTCCGGATACAGAACAGGTCACTTACCCGTCACTTACTTAAGGGCATCTTGGTTGCTTCCAAGTGTTGGCAGCTACGAATAAAGTGCTGTAAACATCCATGTGCGGGTTTCATGTGGAGCTTGCCGACATTTACATCACACGTGCAGAAGAGTGCAAATCATAGGTGTCATAGCGAGCACACCCGCGCAACCTGGACACAGACCGAGAAACAGGACCTGGCCGGCAACCCCAGGAGGTCCCTTGCGCCCCATTCTAAGAGTAACCTCTACCCTGACTTCTTAACACCATAAATCAGTTTTTTATATTTATATAAATGGAATTAGACAAAATGCTCTTTTCTTTGCCTGGCTTCTCCTTTCGATACTATTTTTGTGAGATGATCCGTGTCATTAGGGGTGGCTGTCGTTCACTGTCGTTGCTGTGCAGTGCTACGCTGTGCCAGTGTGCCACAATCTGTACGCCCATCCTAGTGCTGATGGGCATCCGACTTTCGCCACCGGCTTTCGGCTCTTACAAAGACGCTCTGAATATGCTTGCACATGTCGTGGGTCACCACACCCATGCATTCCTGTTGGATGTCTACTTCGGACCATAACTGCTGGGTCAAAGGATGTGCGTACGTTCAACTCCAATAGATTTTGCCAGTTTTCCAAAGTGGTTGTGCCAGCTTCCAGTGGTGGTGATGGGTAGTTTTATTTAAATTAATTTAAAATTTTTTCAATTACAGTTGACATTCAATATTATCTTATACTAGTTCCAGGTGTACAGCATCGTGGTTAGACAATTATATAATCTATGAAGTGAGGCCCTGTAAGCCTAGGACCCACCTGGCCCCACACATACTTATTGCAGTATCACTGACTGTATTCCCTGTGCTGCACTTTCCACCCCCGTGACTGCTTTTTAACTTCTTACTCCCTCCGCCTTTTTCACCCACCGCCTCCCCCCCCTCCCCTCTGTCAGCCATCGGTCTGTTCTCTGTATCTCCCAGTCTGTTTCAATTTTGTTTGTTCATTGATTTTGTTCTTTAGATTTTACATATATATGAAATCACATGGTATTTGCCTTTCTCTGTCTGACATTTCACTTAGCAAAATGTCCTCTAGGTCCATCCATGCTGCTGCCAATGGTGATATTTCATTTTTTTATGGCTGAATAAAATTCCATTGTATACATGCACCACTTCTTTATCCATTTGTCTATTGATGGGCACTTAGGTTGCTTCCATATCTTGGCTATTGTAAGTAATGTTGCAATAAAAATAAAGGTTTATTTATCTTTTTGAATTCGTGTTTTGGATTTCTTCGGATAAATACCCAGCAGAGGAATCACTGGGTCATACGGTAGTTCCATTTTTTTTTAAATCCTCACCTGAGGATATTTTTTTCCATTGCTTTTCAGAGAGTGGGAGAGAGAGAGAAACATCAATGTGGGAGAGGCACATCGATTGGTTGCCTCCCTAACGCACCCTGACTGGGGCCAGGGTTCAAGCCTGCAACCAAGGTACGTGCCCTTGGCTGGAATTGAACCCAGGACCCTTCAGCCCATTGGCTGACGCTCTAACCACTGAGCCAAACCGGCCACGGCTAGTAGCTCCATTTTTAATTTTTTTAAAAAAATAATGTTCTCTATTGATTTTAGAGAGAGAGGAAGGGAGAGGGAGAGAGAGAAAGAAGCAGTTACCTCCTGCCTGCCCTTACCTCAATCCGGATCAAACCCACCACCTGGGCATGTGCCCTGGCTGGGAATTGAACCAGCGGCCTTTCAGTGCATGGGACGGTGCTCAGCCAACTGAGCCACAGCGGCCAGGGCCCGTGTTTAATTTTTCTTTCTTTCTTTTTTTTTAAAAATATATCTTTATTGATTTCAGAGAGAGGAAAAGAGAGAGAGAGAGAGAGAGACAGAAACATCAATGATGAGAGAGTCATTGATCGGCTGCAGCCCACAACCCGGGCATGTGCCCTGACCGGGAATCAAACCCTGATCACCTGGATCCTAGGTCGATGCTCAACCACTGAGCCACGCCCGGCCGGGCCCGTGTTTAATTTTCCGAAGTGACGCCACACTGCTGTCCACAGCGGCGGCCCCAGTCCGAGGTCCCGCAGCAGTGCCCTGGGGCTCCCCTTCCCCGCACCCTCGCCAGCCCTCGTTGTCTGCTGGCTTGTTGATGGGGCCATTCTGGCAGGTGTGAGGGGATCTCTCCCTGTGGTTTCAATTTGCATCTCTGATGATTAGTGACCTTGAGCATCTTTTCATAGGTTTGTTGGCATCTGTATGTCTTTCTTGGAGAAGTGTCTATTCAGGTCCTCTGCCCATTTTTCAACTTGATTGTTGTTTTTTGTGTTTTTTTGGTTAATCCTCACCTGAGGATATTTTTTCCATTGACCTTTAGTGAGAGTGGAAGGGTGGAAGGGAAGGAGGGAAAGAGAAAGAGAGAGAAAGAGAGAGAGAGAAACATCAGTGTGAGAGAGACACACCGATCAGCTGCTCCCACACGTGCCCCTACCTACCAGGGCCAGGGATCGAACCTGCAACCCACGCGTGTGCCCTTGACTGGGACTCAAACCCAAGACCCTTTGGGGCTCAGGCCAATGCTCCAGTTGCTGAGCCACACCAGCCAGGCTGGTGGTTGTGTTTTTTTTTGTGTTTTTTTAATGTTAAATTGTATGACTTCTTTATAAATTTTGGATATTAACCCCTTATCAGATGTATCGTTGGTGATTATCTCCTCCCAATCAATAGGTTGTCTTTGTTTTGTGGGTAGTTTCTTATGCAACACAAAAGATCAAGGGCACATATATATATATATATATATATTTATTTATTTATATATATATATGTATATACACACACACACACACATATATTTAAAATATATAGAAAATTAAAAACAGCCCGGCCGGGCGTGGCTCAGCGGTTAAGCGTCGACCTAGGATCCAGGTGATCAGGGTTTGATTCCCGGTCAGGGCACATGCCCGGGTTGTAGGCTGCAGCCGATCAATGACTCTCTAATCATTGATGTTTCTATCTCTCTCTCACCCTCTCCTTTCCTCTCTCTGAAATCAATAAAGATGTATTAAAAAAAAAGAAAGAAAGAAAGAAAGAAAGAAAGAAAGAAAGAAAGAAAGAAAGAAAGAAAGAAAGAAAGAAAGAAAGAAAGAAAGAAAATTAAAAACATAAGAAAGGCAAAAGATACCATAAAGGAACATCCAATTAGAAAAATATGAACAACACAGAAGATAAAGATTAACATCTATAACATACACACTGCTCTTATAAACGGACAAGAAAAGGCCAGCAACCAAAAACTATGTAAAGGCTGTGAGCAGGGATTTACATCGGAACCACTCCAAACATTAAAAAATGTGTTCAAAATCACTAGCAGTCAGAGGAACGTTTAAACAAAAAATTTAAAAAGTAACAAACGTGTCACATTATGCCCATAGGTTTGCAAAAATTAAAAAGAAGGCTACAGTCACGGCGGGGTGTTGATGGCTGCTGAAGCTGACTTGTGAGTATTTGGGGGTTCATTATACGGTTTTATCTGCTTTCAAATGTTTGGGAATGTCCACAAAAAAAGGGAAAGAACCTCAAACCAACAGAAGGCCAAGCCTGCGGCCCCCCGGGGATTTGGCAAAGGGAAGGGCATGCTGTCCTATGGGGCTGGAAATGTGAATGTGTAGACATTTTAGAAGGCAATCTGGGAACAACTGTTTAAAAGGAAAAATGCAAGACCCTGCCCTGGCCAGGGTCTCGGGTTCAATTCCCGGTCTCGGGCACGTACCCGGGTTGCAGGTTCAATCCGGCCCCAGGCCGGGGCAGTGCTGGAGGCAGCCATCAGTGCGTCTCTCTCCCCTCGATGTTTCTCTCTCCCCATCCCCCCTCTTTCCACTCTCTCTGAAAAGCAATGGAGCAAATATCCTCAGGTGAGAATTAAAAAAAAAAGCAAGACCTCTCTGACCTGGAAAACCCACTTTTGGGGATCTTTCCCATAAAAATAAAAAAGTCTTTACATAAAAGTGTATCTTAAAAAATCTGATATCTATTTTACAAGACTTACAACGGTCACGGAGCGAGGGTGCCGCGGCCGCCCTGCTCACAGTCAGCCCGTAGGAGCAGAGCGGGCGCCCGCCCTTCAGCGGAGAAGCTCACGCAGCCGCTGGAAATACTGGTTTCTTCAGGAGCTTGGAGAGACAGGTCTGTGAGTTATAACTGAGTAAGACTTGCAAGATGCAGACATTATAGGAATCTACTGTTTTGGACAATGAACTTTCTTTATTCAAAAGGAAAGGAGCCTGAACTTGTCACCATGAAGATTCAAAACAGCTCCTGTAGGACGTCCCCTGCTTTAGTTATTGATGGGTGGCAGCGATTAGAAGAACCATTTTTATAAAGCCACATGTGTGCGTATATATATATGTTTGCAAATTATTTTATATGAGCTTGGATAAAAACACAGAATCAATATATTGATTTGTTTACAAAGGTTTTATGGTAGGCTGGAGGGGATATGGTATACTAATGAAGGGTTTTATAAAACCAGCAAAAAATAAAAAAGAGTTTGTTTTTGTTTTTTGTTTATCCATAGAGTGGGGGAGAGAGAGAAGCATTGATGTGAGAGAGACACACCGACTGGCTGCCCCCTGCAAGTGCCCTGGGCCAGGGATCGAGGCTGCAACCACGGTACATGCCTTTGACCGGAATCGAACCCAGGACCCTTCAGCCTGAGGGCCAGCACTGTAACCATTGAGCCAAACCAGCCAGGGCAAGAAAAAAGGCTTTTAAAAGAAGCTGCTAAAAAAGCACGTCATGGATCTATCTCATTTAAAAGTACTGCGTGCACGTGGTGTGTAGCCCTCACCCAAGCGAAGCGGCTCGTATGTTAGCGCAGCGATTTTGATCCCCGCCCGCGCCCTGCCGGCTCCGGGCGGAAGAAGCCCGTCCACCAGAGAGCTTTCCGAGCAAAGGGCCTCCCCTCAGCCCGAGCGTGGAAACAGCGTCGCCGGGAAAAGGCAAGACGCTCTCCCCTCGCCGCGCATACGCTGCCTGCCCAGGCCAGGAGCTAACTCGGGAGGAGGGTTTCATTGCTCCCATTCCGCAGGTGACCAAAGTAAGTTTCAGAGAGGTTAAGTAACACGCCCAAGCTAACAACGTTGGCACGTTGTTACGAATAGTCAGGGAAGTGGCAGAGATGCAGGCCTAGGAGTCCCTGGACTTGGCCCCTGCTCCCCCCCGAAGCGCTTGTCCTTGGGCTCCCCTGTCCTTGGGCTCCCCTGTCCTTGGGCTCCCCTGTCCTTGGGCTCCCCTGTCCCGGTGGAGCCGCAGCAGCTGGGCCTGTTAGGACCTGATAGGACCTGCACGCAAGCAGGCCTCCCGCACCCCTCTTGCTCACCGTGCCAAGGTCGGGCCTGAATGCCCAGCTGCGGTTCCTCTTCCCAAACCGCATCCCCCTGGGAGACGGGGCCCCAGAGCCCCACTGGGACACACCCGCTCAGATTCCTGCTGGGCATTTCTCTAACCCCTCCAGGTAGGGGTGGGAGGGAGGTGAGTGGGCGCCCGGGGCGCCTCTGGCAGGAGTGTTCTGTAAATCCTGCGGGAGGAGCCATCTGTCTGCCCCCGCAAGAGGCCTCCAGTGGTAACACCTCCAATGCAGGTTTATCGTTCCCTGTGTGTGAACCACAAAGCAGCACACTCACCCATGATTTTGGAATCAGGGGGTTGGTTACTCACAGAGGGGTGCAGGGAAGATGGGGTGCTAGTGAGGGAGAGGGAGCACCAGGAGGCTTGTCTCTCTCCATCTGGGTGCTGGTAGCCTGGGCTGGGCCTTCATTGGTGTGCTGAAGTTGCTTCATGAGAGTCTATTGTTACATTTCCCGGAATTTTATGAGCTGTCAGTTCATCACATCTACCATTAAAATTTAAATTATATACATTTTCAATGAAATATGTTACATTTAAAACAAAATAATAAATACTCCTGATTACTGTTCTCTCTGCCCTTGAGATTATGTACATCTGTGGTATCTACATGTGGAAATACTATGGAGTGGACGTTACTGTGCATCATGTCCGGGTCCTATGCTCAGTGACATCACATTAGCTGCTGACGTCAGCCATGGTGGGAGTGTTTACACCATGGGAATCAGCAGACACTATAGATCAGGGCTGGATTTATTATTTTGTTGATTGTCTAGACTTAAAGTGATGAAGACGGAATTAATAATGCAGATTAAACTTAAAAGTGTGTTGTATCTGTGAATGGCAGAAAAAATCGAGGAAATAGCCTTCCAGTATTTGAAACCTCTTACCTGAATCAGCAAAGAAGTTGCTACATCACTGAAGAATCAGAGACTTTCCAGAACATGTCTTCGCTGTTTCGCTTTCCTCTGTCCTGTTGAGGATATAAACAAAAATACCAACCAGCGTGCGTGTCACAGCTGCATTTGGAGAGCGAGTTGTTAAAAATGTTTGCGCACACCACTGGGCATAATTCAATAAAAGGTTAAAAACACATAGAGAAGCAGTCCCATGGTCAAAGTATGATGGGCCTCCTACACTGTTGTTTTGTTTAATTTTTGTGATAAAATACATTGTTAAAGAAAACCTCATTCCCCAAACAAACAAAACCTTGCCATGTCAGCTGCAGGCTTGCTGAGCAACCATGCTGTTGTGTGGTATCTATTTGTGTAGCAGGCACTGTGATGCCCCCCCCCCCACTATTTCCAATGGGGAGGGGGCACCAGGAGGCTTGTTTCTCTCGATCTGGGTGCTGGTAGCCTGGACGTGGCTCTGTGTGTATTTTGTTGGCGTGCTGGAGTCGCTTCAGGAGAGCCCAGTGTTACATTTCCCAGAACTTTATGAGCTGTCAGTTCATCACAGCCACCATAAAAATATATTTTATATATGTGAGTGTGTGTGTGTATGTGTGTGTGTATGTGCGTGCATGGTTATGTGTGTGTGCAAGCGTGTGTGTGTTTTGTTTCTGATAATTTGTTTCTAGGTAGATCTTTGATAAAAATCCTTTGTTCCTGAATGCATCTTTGTTCATTAAAATCATAAGCAAGTTTAGGTCAAGGGTGGCCACAAAAACCTGCTGACAGCAGGGGGCAGTAGAGTGCAGCAGTTAACTGTGCTGGCATTGCCACTCATTGGCCTTGACACCGCTCAACCACTAGTTCCATGCATTTGTGATTACACAACTCTTTCAAGAAGAAAGTTGCACCCTCAAATATGTGTAAAATTATTGATAAATTACATACATAATTCCTGTTCTAATATTATAGATGTATATATTATAAAATATAGCTAAATTGAAAATAAAAAAATAGAGGAAAAATGGTGAAATTAAAAGCCATTGAGGTGTAATTGACAAAGTGCACATATTAAAAGTGCACAATTTGATAAGTTTTAATAAATGTATACACCCATGGAACCACCACACAATCAAGAAAGTGAACATGACCATCAAGCCCCAACGTCTCCCAGCGTCCCTTCGTAATTTCTCCCTCCCACCATTCCTGCTGCTCCGTCCCCCAGCAACCATGCAGCTGCTTTCTGTCCTTACAGACTGCTTTACATTCTGTGGAGCTTTATATAAATGGCACCATACTGCTTGTACTCTTTTTTGAGGGGGTCTGGCTTTCACTCAGGATAATTATTTTGAGTTTCCAGATAATTACAGATGAAAGCATTAAGTATGAAACATAGTCATGCATTGCATAATGGTGTTTTGGTCAGTGACGGACTATATATGATGGTGGTCCCCTAAGATTATAATGGAGCTGAAAAATTCCTGTTGCCTAGTGTGGTCCCAGCCTCCTAAGGGACCAACACATTACTGTTCTGTGGGAGCCTCAGTCTACTGGTACCAATGCCCTTGGCTGGAAACGCCTGTTTCCCACACATGTCTTCGCTTTCTAAACCACTGTTCCACTGGACTGACCTTTGTGCTTCTTATCACAATTGCAAAACACCCTTCAGCAATAACCATTAGCAAGCTTAAGCAAAAAAATAGTTTATTACTTACAAGCCCTGGAGCATATGAGACACCCCAGGGGGCATGCAGCGAGGCCTCAGGTAGACGGAGCATGCTCAGGCCTGGGGTTCTGCTTTGAGTGGGATGGAGGGTGGGAGCCTAGGGTTTTGCTGGCTTGCTCCTTACTGGTGCATATAAACCTAAGAGCGAGCATGTAAAGCAAGCAAGAGGAAAAACGAGTAGCCGAGCTGGTCAGTTATTGAAACCAACCATGATGTAAAACTAAGGAGCCTCAGCGTGGGGAGGCAGGCGGCCTGGCGCCCTGTCTAGTCCTATGGCAGCCACTGTGCTTATTTGAGACGGCCTTCAACCATCTGGAAAGTTCCCTTCAACTGCTATTGCCCACCTGGGGCCATGCCCCCCCACCTTCCAGGTAACCACTTTGACCAGTTTCTAAGGTATCTTCCAGGTTTTCTTAGGCAAATATGAATACATATGTGTGTGTGTGTGTGTGTGTGTGTGTGTGTGTATAAAATCATATAGATGATTTTCCCACTCTATACAGACAAGGTAGCATAATTATTCACAGTTCTGCAACTTGCTCTTGTCACTTAAATCATCTTGGAGAGCTGTCCGTATCAGTTCGTAAGAAGTGTTCTTTTTCTTTTTTACAGCTTCATTTCCTTTATCTGTTCATCAGATGTACCTCCTCTATACCTAGGAACTGCAGGGTCAGCCAGGTCACTCGTGCACTGTCCTGGGATGACTCCTGCTGCAGTGCTCTCCAGAGCTGGCCTCCTTCATGCCCTTTCCCAGAAGCGAGCCTTTAGCGTTCTCCCCGAAACCAGTCCGGCTTTAGTTCTGAGATTTCTTCCCCAGACAGGAGAGATTGTCCTAAGGGGCTATCAAAACGATGGCTTGGCACTGTGGGCTTAAAGCCAGGCGTCCCCCGGCCACCCATGAGTCTCTGAGGCGCTCGGGAAGATAAGCCCCTGGGGTCTGGCCCACGCCGGCCTCCATGCAAATCCTACTTCCCTGGCCTTTCGGTCTCCTACCGAGCACAGAGCTGCAGACAACGCAGAAGTTTTAAGCCACAGCTTCAAGAAGTTTTAAGCAACCCTTGTCCAGCTTCTCTCTTGAAATCCAAACCCCATATCTGATTAACTATGTGGTGTTTTTGTTAGGATGTGTAGCGAGCAGCTCGAGGACTTTAAATGTTTCTCCCTTTGGAAGCTGCTCCTTCCTCCCTGTTCCCCACCTCAGCTAATGGCACCTTCAGCGGCCAGTACTCAGACCCTGGCGTTAGCATGGACGCCTCTCTTCCCCGCACTTCTTCCAGCCGCTGCGGCAGCAATTCCTGTGGACTCTCCTTTCGAAACGGGGCCCAAATGTGACCCCTTCTCTGTTCTAAGGAAATGATCCTTTATCTTTTATATAGGCTGTGAATGTTTCTCAGTTTGTCTTTTTGGCTTTGAATGTATATATATATATGTATCCATCTACTCATACAGAGAATTTAATTTGCACACAGTCCAATTTGCCAATCTTTTCTCCATGGTTTCTTTATTTTATTTCACGTTTCAAAAGGCAGGCCTTCTCCAGTTCAAGATTATAACAAAATCTAAGAGTTATTCTACTATTGATTGGATGGTTTCATTTTGCACTTTAACCTTTATTCTATCTGGAATTAATTTTGATATAAGAAGGTGGAGGTAGAGCTTTATTTCCCCCCCAAAAGGCAGACGTGCCAGATGTTATCTATTGAGTAATCCACATTCCCCCACTGATTTGAAATGCGACTTTTATCACATGCCAAATTCCCGTATGTATTGGGTCTTTTTCTGACTTTCTCCTCTGTTTCTTACCTGTCTGTCTATTCCTGTGCTGTTTCCACATATCTTATTGTGCCTTTATAATACCTTTAAAAATCTGTTAGAGCAAGTTCATCCTCAATACTTTTACTTTCCAGAGCTTTCCTGGCTATTCTTGTTTTATTTTTTAAATAGCTTTATTGAGACAAAACTCACATAGCACCCAACTCACCCTTTAAAGTCTACAATTCAATAGATTTTGTGTATTCACAGAAATGTGCAGCCATCGCCACAGTCAATTTCAGAACGTTTCATCGCCTCAGAAATAAACGTCTTACCCTTTAGCTATAATTCCCTTCCCCCTGGCTCCCCCAGCCCCAAGCAACCGTGAATCGACTCTGTCTCTATAGACTGCTTATTCTTGACAGTTCATAATAAATGGAATAATAAAATATGGGGCCTTTTGTGACTGGATTATTTTCCTTAATGTTGTGGTTTCATGGCCCATCCATGTTGCGGCATGTGTCAGCACTTCATTCCTTTCTGTGGCTGGAAAATGTCCCATGGTAGGGACATATTACATTTCATGCACTCATCCATGGGTGGACATTTGGGTTGTTTCCACCCTGTAGTTATTGCAGACAAGGCTGCTATGAATATTCATGTCCAGGTTTTCGTTTGCACACTTGTTTTTCATTCTTTGGGGTATGCACTTAGGAGCGGAATTGCTCACATGGTAATTCTGTTTAGCTCATTGAGAAATCTCCAGACTGTTCTCCACAGCAACGCACGGCGATTCCGAAGCTCCCATCCTGGCCAAGACTTGCTATTTTCTGTTGCTTTTGTTCTGTTTTCATTTCCAGCCAGTCTAGTGGGAGTGAAGTGGTACCTCAGGGTGGTTTTATTTATTTCCCTGATGACTAATGATGATGAGACACTTTTTCTGTGCTCATTGGCCACGCGTATATCCTCTTTGGAGGAATTTCTATTCCAGTTTTCACGCTCATTCTTAAATGAGCGTTCCTTCCACCTGGACTCGGGCTTTCGCTGCTCTGGCATCCGTGGGGACAATGGCACTTTTGTCCTCTCTGCCATCCCCCTCTTGGAGCTCCAGCGCGGGATCCTGGGTCTGGGAGTTGAAGGTGGTTTGCTGTGTGGCCGGACGTTCTTACTGCCTGCTCTTCTTACTTTAATTATTTCTGTGACTGCTTCCTGGCTGAACTCATTTAAATCTTCCCGAGTTTATCTGAAAGAAGAGAAAGGATGAGAAAAGGCAAGAGCTCGTGAGAAGTAAAACCAGAGGCTCAGGGTCAAAAGACCAACAGGTACACAGGGAATGTCCTGAGACCTCACCGGGAAATGAAACAGCAAAACCGGGCAGCCCGCTGGCGGCGGGTGTGGGCTGGACCCGCGGTCAGGCGACGCCGGGAACTTGAGGGCGCCGAGCGGGTGCCTGGGAGAGGGTCGCGCCTCTGACACCCGGGAGAAGCGGCAGAGCCGGGTCTCACCTGAGCCTGCGGCCGTGTCACCGCCTGTGGGACGGGCCTCTCCGGAGGTCCCTAACGGACCGAAGTCCCCCTGAGACAGCTGACGAAGTTGGCACTGTTGCTCTCCAGGGGCCAGGTGGGGCGTCCTGCTCTTCAGGGGCCCCTTTGACCGGGTGATGAAAACTGGGTACCACCCCCCCGGACAGCTTTCTGCTTCCTTTCCCAGGAGGCACCTGGACGTGGAGGGAGGCTGTCACCGCAGGACAAAGGAGCGACTGTGGGTACTGTGTCAACGTGGACGCGCAAGAGCAGAGCGACTAGTCAAGAAATGAGAGGCACTCATTCTAAATAAAGCCAGCTGTGCACTGAAGGGCCGCCACACCTCGCCTGGCAGGAGGCGCTTTATGTTGGCTTTGCTGTTGATGTGTGGGCAGATAGGGTTGGAGAAGGCGGGCTCCCTGCATGTAATAACATTTGGGATGGGCCACTTTGTAATGTTTCAGATGGGAACTAGGTAAAAGTGTATGTACCCTAAGGCACTCACTGCTTTACACTTTTCCTAGCTGACTTCGTTTAGGTTGGAGGACAGAGTCATGTGGCTCTGGTTTCTGCCTCTTCAATGCATTTTACCCCACTGGGAAGATTTCTCAATTCAGTCAAACTCTTCAAAGTCTTATACAGAAGAGTGTTTATTCTGCTATATTTCTAGAAATTGAACTTTAAAGAACTTTCAAGCTCTTTAAAGCTTTAAAGTTCTTTTTGATAGGTTTGTATTGTTTGCCTCACTAACTAACGTTTGAGATTTATATAAGTTCCAGGTGGACCAATATTTTAAAAAACAAAACAATGAAAACATTTCAAAAAAATTGGGGTATGTCTCTTTTGTTATCAAGTTGTGACGGTTCTGCATTTTCCTGACTATGCTTGTGTCTGCATTTCCCCCCACTTGCATCTCAGTATTGCTTCACCACCAACGGCCAGCAACGTTCAGCCTGAATCCAGTCCATTTGGTCCTGCAGATTAAATCCCCCCCAAAACATCTCCCCTTTAAATACCCTGAAAGGATATGGCCTCATGTACTGTGACGCTGATTTAAACCCTACTTGTGTGCGTGAAGCAGGAGAGGGTTCCAGCAGCTCCCTGTGTGGTGTGGGGATGGGAGCAGTTAATTGCTCTCTGGCCAGACTGACCGAACGTCGTGCTGAGTCGGAGATTAAGGCCATAGCAGCTCTTTCCAAGATCAGCATCCCACGCCGGCCTGAGGTGATTACTGCTGCGCCCCAGGGCCCCGTGCCCGCTCCTGGTTCAGAACCTAACCCGAGCTGCACTCCCAGCCTGACTCCCAGCTGGGGACAGGAGTGGTGTGGCCATTAGGGAGCAGCGAGCTTTCCGGAAAGCTTTAGTCCTTGGGGAGCATGTGTGTGTGTGTGTGTGTGTGTGTGTGTGTGTGTGTGTGTGCGCCAAGCGTTCCTTCTGCCGGTTGCTAGTCCCTGGGGCATCAGAAAGAGAGTCAAGCACTTCTTAGATCAATATTGTCATGGCTTATCTGATGCAAGTCTGCCTGGGGCTGGAGCTTCAACTGTTTCTCCAGCCTCTCTCTCTCCAGGGTGGGTATGACCTTGAGCCCTGTAATGAGCGGCTTGCATTCCCCCCCTGGGAAATTTGTGCGTGTGTGTGTGTGTGTGTGTGTGACTGTGATGGGGAGGGAGGGTAATGATAAATTCACAACAGGACACCTGGGGTGCTTGTTCCTCTACAGCCAAGTTTCTCAAGAACATTCCTAGGCTTTTTCCCCTTAATGACCCCTCTCCTTTGAGATTTTAATATGACTGATAAACTATACATCTAGTCATGTACTGTATGTGTATCTGTGTTGATACACCAAAAGGATACATTTTTTTGCCCCCTTTGGGGCCATGAGGTCCCCACTCATGCTTTACAGTAGTTCACCCCGGGTCCCCTTGGCAGCCTCCACCACGTGAGAGAGGAAAACGGCGGTTCCACAGGTGCTGCGAAGTGTGTGAGCCGAGGCCGTCCAGCCCTAGCAAGGGGCCTGGCGCCAGGGGTGTGCTGGGAACGGGAGCCCACTTTGTTGTAATCGTGGCTGTGCCTTTACACATCACAGGGATGCCGGTGACCCTCTCTCTCCGGCTGCGGATTTCCATCATCCCCCTGGGCTGGTCAGAGGAGCTTCTTCCAGAGCCCCTCGGGGCTCCTAAGGCAGTGAATTGGGCTGGGTGGGGACTGTGGCACCAGCACAGGCACCGTCTTCCATTTAAACTTGGCAGCTGCTCCAGGCTGCAGCCAAGTGGTGCCCGGCCGCAGCGGGGCCTAGGGTGGGACTTCTGGTTTCTCAGGAGAAGCTGGGAATCGGCATTTTTGGTTCAGTCTCCCGATTTGTAAGCACTGACTCAATTAAACAGCAGTAACGTATGTGGACCAAACAAGAGACATTAGCTGAGATTTCAACAAACAAGTCATATAGCTGGGGTTTCCACAGGCCCCAAACGCAGCGTTCTTTCCGCTTAACCCAGCGCCCACTCTGGGCCTCAGGACCCCCCACTTCACCCCTTTTGGGGGAGTCCTTAGCGCCTCTCCCTCTGACCCTCCTGCCTGGGGAGGGGGCCCGGGCTGGGCCATTCAGGACTGGGACCTACAGGGCTAGCTCCCCCGGCCCCGCCACCCCCTCTCCAGGGGGACCTGGGTTCTGTCTGCATTGGAAGAAGCTCGCGACCCCAGCCTGACTGGCGGGCGCCGGAGAGCCCGGGCTGCGAGGGCGAGAGGCTGGGCCGCGGAGCAGGCGGCGGGCCGCCGGGGGGGCGTGGGAACGCGGACCCAGGGCGGGCGCGGGGCCGGGGGGGCCGGGGATGCTGATGGGGACGCGGAGGGGCGCGGGGGGGGGGGCAGGGAGTGGGGACCCCGAGGGGCGCGGAGCGGGCGGGACCCGGGGTGGGGATGGGGATGGGGGGCGGGGCGAGCGGGGACAAGGGGTGGGATGGGGAGGGGCGCGGGGCGGGCGGGGACAAGGGGTGGGATGGGGAGGGGCGCGGGGCGGGCGGGGACAGGGGGTGGGGCCGGGGAGGGGCGCGGGGCGGGAGGGACCCGGGGTGGGATGGGGAGGGGCGCGGGGAGGGCGGGGACAGGGGGTGGGATGGGGAGGGGCGCGGGGCGGGCGGGACCCGGGGTGGGCCGGGGAGGGGTGCGGGGTGGGCGGGACCCGGGGTGGGATGGGGAGGGGCGCGGGGCGGGAGGGACCCGGGATGGGATGGGGAGGGGCGCGGGGCGGGCGGGACCCGGCCTCGCCCAGCCTCTCCAGCGCCAACCTCGGCACCTCGGACTGAAACTGCCTGTTGTTCGCGCCGCCCTCTGACCCCGCCACCCAGGGCGTTGCCTTCCATTCGCCCGGGTCGCGGGTGGGAGGCGAGGAACGCCGGGGTTCAGGAGCTTGGATCCCCGCCAGGCGTGGCCTTCGGCCCGGGCAGCCCGGCGGCGCGCGGGGCGGGAGCGCGGGACGTGCGGGTCGGGGCGGCACAGCCATGGGCTCCGGCGGCTCGCGCGCGGCGCAGGTCCCCGACGCGGACAGCATCCGGCGGGAGACGGGCTGTGAGCGGGACCCGGGGCTCCGGGGGGCCGGAGGAGGGCTGGGCCCTGGGCGAGCCCTGGAGGTCGGGCAGGGGTCGCGGGGCCAGGGCGCGGTACTCCAGGTTTGAGGGGGGCGGGTTCCCGGGCTTGGGGACACCCAGGGGTCCCCCGGCCCGCAAGGAAGGGGTTGGCTTTGACCCTTGCCTCCCGGAGGGGAGCGCGGGGAGCTCCCCGGTCCCGCCGCCCCTTCCAGGCTCCAGCCGGGCCCGGGCGCAGGCGGAGGGCGCGCTCCGGCCGCCCGCCCGGGGTCCCCCCGGCCCCCGCGTCACCCGCGCCTGCCCCCCACAGTCTCGCAGGCCACCCTGCTCCGCCTCTACCACCGGTTTCGGGCCCTGGACAGTAACAAGAAGGGCTACCTGAGGTGAGGGGCGCAGCCCCGGGATCCCCCTTGGTGTCCCTGCCCCAGCGCCCCTGACCCCCCGCCTCCCGTCCCCCCCCCCCGACCATCCTTTGCAGCCGCGTGGACCTGCAGCAGATCGGGGCGCTGGCCGTGAACCCCCTGGGGGACCGCATCATAGACAGCTTCTTCGCCGACGGGTGAGGCCCGCGGGGCTCGGGCGCAGGGGAGGCCGCGCGGCCGGGCGGGAGGAGCCCCGAGGAGCCCCGCGACCGCCGCCTCCCCGCCGCCCTCCAGGAGCCTGCGGGTGGATTTCCCCGACTTCGTCCGAGTCCTGGCGCGCTTCCGACCCGTGGACGAAGAGGCGGGCGCCCGCGACCCCGAGGACCCTGAGCCCCTCAACAGCCGGATGAACAAGCTTCGCTGTGAGTCGGCGGGGTCCCCGCGGGAGGCCCCAGGTTGACCCCACGGGGGCGGCCCCCGCACCTCCCGCTGCCGGCGAGCCCCTGGGAGACCTCCCGGCCCACCCGGGCCACCTGCTCGCGAGGCCCCGAAAACCCACCCTCCGTCCCCCTGCCTTCCCCCAGTCGCCTTTCAGCTCTACGACCTGGATCGAGACGGAAAGATCTCCAGGAACGAGATGCTGCAGGTTGGAAGGACCCCGCGAGCCGCGCCCGGGTGCTGAATGGAATGGTTGTGGGAGTGGGGGATAACTGGTAGTTTGGGGACCAGGTGGCTGGAGTGTTGGTGGGGCAGTGGGAATGGGAGGGCTGGAGTGTGGGTGAGCCGGGAGATGGGGGTCAGTCGGGCATGAGGTTGGGACTAGATCGGTGGCTCTCAGCTGGGAGTGGTTTTGCCCCTGGGTGACATTGCCAACATCTAGAGACATTTTTGGTTGTCACTACCCGGGAGGGGAGTGGTGCAAGTGCACCTGGTGGGTGGAGATCAGGAATGCAGCTAAACATTTCCAACACAAGGGACAGGCCCCCTCCCCACCGCCACCAGGAGGTACCTGGCCCCAAATGTCAATGGTGCTGAGACTGGAAAACTCCAGGGATTTGGGGATGGTTAGAGGGTGAGGCGGGGAGTGGGGTGGCGGGTGGAGGGGGGCTGGGTTCTGAGAGCCAGCGACTTGAGGACTGAGCCGGGCACACGGAGGCGAGTGTGGGACGGTGAGGGTTTGGTGGAGAAGCAGTGGGGACACTGGTGGGTGTGGTGGGCAGCAGTTGCAATGCCGCGAACAAAGGATGAGGCGTGGGTTATGAAACTGTTAATAACTTTTGGGGGGATGTGGACGAGGCCGGGGGACGGTGCTGGTAGTCCCGGTGCCTCCTCTCTATGGCCGCCTCTTCCTCTGCCTCCCAGGTACTCCGGCTGATGGTCGGGGTGCAGGTGACAGAGGAGCAGCTGGAGAGCATCGCTGACCGCACGGTGCAGGAGGCCGATGAAGACGGGGATGGGGCCGTGTCCTTCCTGGAGTTCACCAAGGTCAGAGTGCCCTTGGGGCCTGGGGAGCCCGAGGCATGGGCTCGTGGGACAGAGGGAGGGCGGAAAGAGAGGGGCTCCCTGGGAATGGGGGGCCCTGGGATGGGAGAGGAGGCTGGGAGACTGGAGTGGAGGACTGCAGTTCTCTTGATGATCACCCATCTCCACCAGTCCCTGGAGAAGATGAACATTGAGCAGAAGATGAGCATCCGGATCCTGAAGTGACCTCCTTCGTGCGTCTGACCAGCTTGAAAAGACCAGTCCTGCCTGGCGCTCATTCTCAGCCCCCACGGAGGGACGGGCTCCGATAAACTGCACTCTTCTACACTGAACTCTGTCAGGGCCAAGGAGACAAATCTGGGTGGGTGTGGCCCAAAGTCTAACCCGTTTGACCTCAGATCTGCAAATCAGCCAAGAATCTTCTGGTTGCAAGTGACTAAAATCCCAAATCAAAGGGACTTCAGTTAAAAGGACACTTGATGGGTTCGTGTAAAGGTCTGAAGTGTCTTCAGCACAGCTGGATCCAAGACTCAGATGGTGCCATCTGGACTCAGCCTCCATTTCTCAGCTCTTATTTTTATGTGTTGGCTTCATTCTAGCAGGGGTCTTTCCTCATGGTGGGGGACCGCCTCCGGCGGCTCCAGGTGTCCTCAGTCACCCAGTGGGAACAGGGTTTCTTTTTCAATAATTTCAAACAAAGAGTGTCATTAGCTCAGAGGGGCCCTGTCCCTCCTTCAGGGGAATGGAACGTTCTGATCAGCCAGACCTGTGTCATATGCTAACTGCTGGAGCCAGGAGCCAGGTCCTGAGCACTCAGGATGGGGTGAGGGATGCTTGCTTAAAGGACGGTGCTGTTATCAGAAGGGATGAGCCTGGTCAGACAAAACAAGAATATCCATTACTGTTAAGTGACCAAATAGGTGGATTCATGAAGTCTTCTGAAATGGATTTTCACTTGATCCCATGGGGGCATGCTGGTGTGATTTAGGTGGAGGGTGGGGAAAGAGGTGATATAAAAATAATAAATAAGCTCTGGCTGGCGTGGTTCAGTGGTTAGAGCATCGGCCTATGCACCAGTCAAGGTGCAAGTGCCTGGGTTGCAGGTCGGATCCCTGTCTCAGGGTTGAGGGAGGTGGGGTGGAGGGTGTTCTTGTGGGAGGCAAGCAATCGATGTCTTTGTCTCCTGGGTGTTACTCTCTCTCCCCCTCCCCACTTCCTTCTGCCCTCTCTAAAATCAATAGGAAAAAATATCCTCACTCTGGGGACAAAAATAAATAAATAAGACATTCCTTCCTATAGTATGAAATGATTCAAAGTTTTGGAGAGTAATTCCATTTTTCAATGGTAAGATATTGAAATGTTGACACATCACAAAAAGTGTGAAAGTCACATAACATTGTAAGATTCTAGGTAGGAAAGCACCTTGGCTGTTCCTATGGGAGGTGCTGCTGTGCCCTGCCCGTGTGCTCTCCCAGGGCTGGGCCGTGTTGTCATGTATCAACATGTGAGACCAACTGTGCTCATGTCTCCCTAACCCTGCTCAGTAATGGCACACCACACCGTGAAGTTGGCTGTGGTGGGAATGTGCACACTGCAGACGTTGCAGAGGCACAGGCGGGGCTTCTCTGTGGCTGAACCTGCCAGTGCCCCAGCTGCCAGGCTTTACTATAGTCCCTGTGCCAGTGGCTGCCATCCCCAGCGTTGGTGAGCTATAACTGGTATGCAGAACTGCACATAATTAATGTATACAGTTTGATGAGCTTGGACATAATCAAGGTAATAAACACATCCGTCATCTCCAAAAATGTATCCTTTTGTTTTTTAGTGTGTTGTGTGTTTTTTGTATGTGTGTGATAAGAACACTTAACAATGAGATCTGCCTGCTTAATAGAGTTGCAAGCGCACGGTACCTCCTTGCTAACTCTGTGCACTGTGTTGTAGGGCAGAGCCCTGGAGCTCAGGGTGTGTAACTGCAACTTTGTATCCACTGAACAGCAGTTTCCCAGGCCCCCTCCCCCACCTCCTGGTAACCACCATTTACTGTCTACTCCTCTATGTTTGGCTATTTTAGATGCCTCATATAGCAGAGGCCATTCGAAAGAATTCTGCGGCTGTCTTATTTCTCTTAGATTAATGCTTCCAGGTCCCTCCATGTTGTCACAAAGGGTAGGATTTCCTTAATAAAGACGGAATAATATTCCGTTATATGTATGTACCACACACATCTGTTGATGGACATTTGGGTTGTTTCCATCTTGGCTGTTGTGAATACTGCTGCTGTGAACATGGGGGTCAGGTATCTCTCCCAGATAGTGATTTCGTTTCCTTTGCAAAGTTACCCAGGAGCGCGACTGCTGGATCATAGGGTGGTTCTATTTTAATGTTTTGAGGAACCTCAGTGGCTTCTTCCCACAGCCTGGGTGACACTCTGCCCCAGGGCTCTGCCTGACACACGCCTGCACATGGCCTGTGGGCAGGGAGGGCTGAAGTGCAGGGAGCTAAGGATCCTTGGAGCAGCCCAAATCCAGGGGCAGGAGGGAACTCTGCTAAATGCTCAGTTTCTTCCCCTCAGGGGGGACAACTTAGAGGCATGTTCTCTTCAATCTCAGAAACTCCCAGCAGGCGGGCCTCGGCCTCCTTTGGCCCAACGCTAAGCTGCGTGTTAGAGTCCCTGTGTTGGCCCCGTTGGCCCTGTGTCCCCCTCTCCCCACCAGTGCTTCCTGGGTCACTTCACAGTTAGGCTCTCAGCTCCTCGTCTCCGGGCGCTTTGGATGAAGTCCTCCTTAGGTGCACTGCACCTTCCAGAATGTGGGCGCACACTCCCGGTGCTCTGGGCGCATTTTGGATGAAGTCCCCCTTAGGTGCACTGCACCTTCCAGAATGTGGGCGCACACTCCCGATGCTGTGGGCCCTCCCTGATGTGCTGTGAGGAGGCGCTGCGGCGTCGGGGTGTCTGATCCCTGGGATTTTTGGCCTTTGGGGAGTCCGAGGTCACACGGATAGGACTGTGCACGGATGGGACTCTGGGTGTTGTCGGGGTGGTGTGCTAACCCGTGTCAGCTTCTGTGTTCCCACTGCAGTGTGATTCTGACGGACAGGAGGGGGCAAAGACGGGATTTGATTTCGGAGGGAATTTTGTGTTTTTTCTCAGAGCATTGTCACCTGAACACAGACTTTGTGATTGAAGGTGTTTGTTTAGTCTCTGGGCCTATTAAAGGTGTGTGTTTGGGGGGGTGGGGTGTAGAAAACTTCCTGAGTGGCTATTTTTTCCAGCCATGTGGGGAAGATTTGTATATAGAGAGAAACAGAGGGGAGAGAGAGAGGGGCTTAGAGAGATAGAGAGATGACAGGAAGATAGGCAGATAGTGACTGACTTTCTTTATAACTGGTCTCTTTTTCCATTATAGTGTTTCTCAAATTTTGTTGATGGTAAATATCATGATTAAAAAGTTCAGACCCTTGCCCTGGCCGATTTTGCCCAGCGGTTAGAGCTTCGGCCCTCGGACTGAAGGGTCCCGGTTTTGATTCGAGCCAAGGGCACACACCTCGGCTCCAGGCCCGATCCTGCGTGCGGGAGGCAGCCAATCGATGTGTCTCTCTCACACCGATGTTTCTCTCTCTCTCTCTGAAAAGCAGTGGAAAACAATACCCTCAGGTGGGGATTAAAAAAAAAAACAAAAAAGTTCAGACCCTCAGCCCCATTTCAGAGATCCTTGAGTCTCCAGGAAAATCTGTATTTTAAATAAAAGATTCTGATGTTGGACATCCAAAGACCAAACTTTTAGAAACACCAACCTAAAGCTTCCAGCCAGACTCCTAGTGACAACTGTCCATAAAGGTTCTCCAGTGTCCGCAAAGTGCCGAGCATGACCCTGGGCCTCAGGCCCCTGGGAAAGGGCTCCCGTCCACGCCTGCCGCAACCGCTCTGTGCCACGACTAGTCCCCCCACCGAATCAGGGCTACTGGAGGGCCCGGGGGTCCCCAAGGCTCCGCTGCTGTCCTGGTGGATGGGGAAGCAGGCGGCACGGAGGTTCCCCGCTCCCACCCACACTCAGGAGGCGCAGAGGGAGTGTCACATGAGCCGCTTGGACCTCACTCTCTGGTTATCACATCCAGAATCGTCTGTGGATTTGTTCCAGGGGCCTCAGGCCTCCAGTGGGGAGCCTGTGCTGTGAGCAGCAGGTGCCAAATCTCAGCGATTTGTTTCCACCCTCATTATTGTCACCCTGCACTTCCTGTGATCTGTGCCGTTATTTACTTACCGCTTATCTACGAATGGACTCATTTAAAATGTATGTTTGAGCTTATAAAAGAAACTAAATAGCACCCTTGCATATTAGAAATCAACCCCCATAGCCAAAAATAAAATAACTACACAAATACAGTACATACAAAGACCCACCCTCCAAATGTCAAAAAGGGAGTTTAGCAAGTGTCAGGTTGTAAAAGAAAAGCCTGCCCCAAACAGAGCCTCTCTCTGTGACCCGAAGGATGGCAGAAGAACCGTGAGGGCACAACCTTTCCCTGTGCCGTCAGTGATTTAACCTGTAACGTTACCACGGGGAAAGCACCTTGAGAGTGTGAGGGGTCTGCTTCCCACACTTCGGGAGCTGGCTGAGGGCGGCTCTGAGGAAGTGGTCCTGGGGGTCTGCGCCTTGTGGGGACCATTTTGGAGGCAGCATCAGCAGCTGGACATCCTGGTCCTCAGGCCGGCTGCTGGTCACACTGGGACCAGTAGAGCTTGGCCACCGAAATGGAGCCCACTCTCCAGGTCAGGTCCAGGGATGAGTGGCAGGGCGTTACGACAGATGCTTTATTACGGAGCTGGAAATGCTAGAAGCAACTATAATCTGCTGACATTTGTGTCCAGCCCAGGTAAGACTGTGAGCTTGGAGACCTGGGGGCAGGGGTAGGGCTGGCTGTGACCTTGCCCACGAGCTGGGCTGAGATGGCAGAGTCCTCAGGGGAGGGGCTGGATCCTCACTGGAGGGGCGCTTCCCAGAGTAGTGTATGCGTGGGGGGCACTGGAGCTGTCCCAGCTTGTTCCAGCCGTCTACATACCCTGGAGAGAAGATGGGAGCTCCAGACGAAGCCCCTTTCCTTGCCAAGGTGACTGACCTGACACAGCGTGTGCAGGGAGCCCCGGGGAGAGAAGCAAGTAGAAGTAGAAGGACCTCAGCAGTGACAGTGGGAGCAACACCACCATTGCCTCTTCCTAACTGACCAGGAGAATAGGGCAGAATTCGGAGCCTGACTCTCAGATAGAAGGGAACTCCGCCTTGTCCTCGGCCCCACCCGGCCGCCACCAATAAACCTCTCTTGGGCCCGGCCGGGCGTGGCTCAGTGGTTGAGCGTCGACCTAGGATCCAGGTGATCGGGGTTCGATTCCTGGTCAGGGCACATGTCCAGTTGCGGGCTCGATCAAGGACTCTCTCATCATTGATGTTTCTCTCTCTCTCCCTCTCCTTTCCTCTCTCTGAAATCAATAAAGATATATTAAAAACAAAACAAAACAAAACAAAAAACCTCTCTTGGTATTTACGAGGCAATGTAGAGACCCGATTCCTGCTGTAGACCAACCCTGAGGATCGATGTGCTTCAGTAGAAAATCCTTGTTTCCGAGCTCTGAGACTGAGCCCGGGCCTTGAATCACCGTCCGTACAACCTGGTTGGGTAGGTGGCTTTGCCCGTCAGGCCGTTCTGTGTTGGGAGTTTGGTCACTGAGTTGTCAGTCCTGCCCTCAGCCCCCTCAGACTCTGTGATCTGCCAAAGAGACCGTGTGACGCAGCCACCTGGCGCCGGGGTGTCTCGTCTTCCGCCCCGCCCCGGCTGTGCTTCTGCGGAGGCCCCTGGCCTTACCTGTAAACTAGGCCTCTGGCCGGGAACAGTCAGGGTTCTTCCTGTTGTTAACCGGCTTCGGGAGAATAAAAGTTTATTGGCTCATGGAACTGAAAGAAAAGTCCAAAGGTAGGCCAGGTCGACCAGGCAAATCTGAGTGCTCAAGGCCCAAGGGCGTCACCAGACACGAGTCCTTTTCCGTCTCAGCTCTGCTTCCCTTTCTGTTGGTTTCACGCTAAAGCAGCTCTCCCAGCGGAAAGTGAGCTCTCTCCAGATGGTTCTGCCAAACCCCCAGGAGCAAACCTCAGCCTCCAGGAGAAACCTCAGCCTCCAGGAGAAACCTCAGCCTCCACGCTGTAGCCGGTGGAAGTACCACTCTGACTGGCCACCCCGGGCCTGGAGAGCGCAGTCTCACCCAAACCAAATGCACCCTCAGCGGGGTGTGTGTGTGCGTGTGTGTGTGTGTGTGTGTGTGTGTGTTGACTCCCTAAAGAGAAATCAGAATGCTTCCTAACTGGTTACCAGAAGAAGAGGGCTACGTATCGGGCAGGCAAAATCAAGATAACTATGTACTAGTTAATTTGGTTGTGGCCACAAATAACAGAATTATCAACTAACAGTGGCTTAAAAAGTTGTGACAATCATCTCACATTATAAGGTGTTTTTCGTGGTAGGCAGTCTTAGAGTTGTTGAATGGCTCACCAATTTTCAGGATCCAAGATCTTTTTTACCTTCCACTCCTTAGTATATTCTGGCTTTTAATTCTCAGGCTTTTTAAACTCATGGCTTCAAGGTGGCTGCTGTGGCTCTAGCCATCCCATCCTCATAGGACCTCATAGTTAGGAAGGGTGTCTGAGTGGCCAAAGATATTAACTCCCTTTATGTCCCTCTATTTTGATCATTGAGGAAAGTCGTCCCCAGAAGTACACCCCCTTGAAAGACGGCCATTTACGAGTTGTGGGTCAGAACAAGAACACCTCTAGCTGTCAGGGAGGCTGGAAAAATGAATACCTGACATTTTCAGACTCTATAGTGAATGAAAAAGGGGCCGCATACTAAACCTGACAAACTCAGGGGGGCCTGCATGGCAGGATTACAAACTCAGGGACCAGAAGTACCAACACAGAATGGTCTGAACATAAAGATTCCTAACTGGTCAGGCCATGGAGTCACGTCCCAGGCCTGTAGCTTCCCTAACGAAGGCCAGTCTTTACCTGAAGTGAGCCCTGCCCACTGTTCTTATGCATCTAAGGTAACACACCTTTGAAACATCAGAGGAATTTTCTTTTCCAGACCCCCGGAGGCACAACCATCAGCACCGGAGCCCGAGCCCACAGAGCCCCTCATGTGGCCTTGTTCCCCAAGCGCCACCTCCGTGTGCCGTGAATGCTGACTGACGTGCTGTACCCACGAGGGGAAAGAAGAATGCGTTTCTCTTCTTCGCTTTTTCTTCCGTCCCAGCGATTTCCCGCTTGGCTTCCTCCCGCCTCCTTAGTCTGCCGCCAGTGGGTCCCTGCACCTCTCCTTTGGTGCCTCCTTTGATTCTAACGCATGAAAGGAACGGCAGTGCTGCCGTCTGCCAGAGCAGTTTCTCCATCGGCTGGGGTCTTGCTTTCAGCCATGCCCTCAGACACCTGGCCCAAACAAGCTCTTATAGGACTTTTCTGTGGGCCTGGATGTTCTTCCGTGGGCATTATCACGGGAAAGGGGCCTTACCAGTCATGACAAGAGGGGAGAGAAGCAACGGCTGTGTCATGCTTCACTCCGTGAGCGCCTGTGGCCGTGATAACCCTGAATCTCCCCGGCTTACAGCAGCAAGCGTGGGTTTCTTGCTTACACTGTATCTGTGTTGCTGGCTGTGGGTCAGTTGCAACCCTGCTCCCCGTGAGGTCATGCTGCAGGCCCCAGGCTGAAGGACCAGCCCTGTCAGGGTCGTGCCACTCTCCCAGGAGAGGGAAAGCAAAGGAGCTGTGGGAAGCAATGGTTACATTTCTGTGTGGACCTGACATGTGCCCTGGCTACTTGGATGCCATTGGCCAAAGCAAGTCACACTCCACCCTGAGGTCCATGGGGCAGGAAAGTTCATCTTCCCCGGGAGTCACTGCCTATCACATGCTGTTCTGTCGCTGTGTAGCCAATCACCCCAAAACTTAGTAGCTCAAAACAACTGCCGTTCTACAGTGCTGTACCCGATGGCTCGGTGGAGCAGGGATCCGGCAGGGCTCAGCGGGGCAATCCTGCCTGTGTCCTGATGGGGCCACCTGCGCTATTCAGCAGGCAGGCAGCGGGTCTGCAAGGTCCGACTTGACTTGACTCACGGCTGTGGCACGGTGACAGGGATACCTTGAAGGCCGGGCTCTCCAGCACGGCTGTGTGAAGGCCAGGGGGGGTCTTCCATGGCAGCCCAGGGCTCCCCGAGACGGTCCCAGGCACAGGAAGTGGACAAGCCTGGGCCTAAAAACTGGACGACATCACTTTGGCCGTAATATATCGAAACAAAGCAGTCACAGAGCCCATAGAAGGAGGGAATGCACACTCCCCTGGCAGGGAGGAGTATTAAAGACTCAGGGGGCATCTTTTACTTACCACACATGTCTACAGGGAAGGGAAGTGGGTATTTTAAAGATGAATAGCTGGGCCTTACCTCATTAGTTAACTTTTATCCTGAAACCCAAATAAGTAAAACATAGTTATGTTATATTGTTAACATATGTCATACGTTTCAATATGTGTTTAACATATAGGTTAAATAGTTACATTAACCTGAAACCAAAATAATTAAACCAGTTGGGATATTGCTACAGAAAGATCAATGGGACAAAAAAGAAAGTGTAGCTATACTTATATATAACATATATATATCCACATACATATATACACACTTTAGATAGTATGATATAATATGTTTATGTTAGACCCCCCCAAATCACACCATAAAATGAAATAAAATCACCCCCTCTTGTCTGCAGTTTTATTTTCCATGGTTTTAGTTACTCACAGTCAACCACTGATAACAATGTCTGATAACATTAAATGGAAAATTCCAGTACGCCCTGGCCGGGTAGCTCAGTTGGTTAGAGCATTGTCCTCATATGCCAAGGTTTCGGGTTCAATCCCCAGTCAGGGCACATACAAGAAGCAACCAGTTGAGAGGGTGTGGAGGGAGGGCCCTGGTGCACTGCTGGTGGGGGTGCAGACTGGGGCAGCCACTGTGGAAAACAGGATGGAGGTTCCTCAAATATTAAAAAGTAAAACTGCCATTTGACTCTGATCCCACTTCTAGGAATATATCCTAAGAATCCTGAAATGCCAACCAGAAAGTATATATGCACCCCGATGTTCATAGCAGCACAGTTTACAATAGCTAAGATCTGGAAACAACCCAAGTGCCCATCAGTAGATGAGTGGATAAAATGCTGTGGGACATTCACACCATGGAATACTACGCAGCTGTAAAGAAGAAGGATCTCATACCCTTTGGGACAGTGTGGATGGACCTGGAGAGTATGATGCTGAGTGAAATAAGACAGGCAGAGAAAGACAAACATCACATGATCTCACTCATATGTGGAATCTGATGAACAAAATAAACTGATGAACAAAACAGATCCAGAGACAGAAGCATGGAACAGACTGAGGGTCTCAGAGGAAAGGGGGTGGAGGGGACGGGAAGAGATTAACCAAAGGACTTATGTGCATATATGCATAGCCCATGGACACAGACAATAGTGTGGAGAAGGCCTTGTGGGGGTGGGGGCTGGGTGGAGGGGATCAATGGGGGAAAAATGGGGGACATCTATAATATTGTCAACAATCAAAAAACAAAACTAGCCCAGCCAGGTGTGGCTCAGCGGTTGTGCATGGACCCAGGATCCAGGTGATCAGGGTTCGATTCCCGGTCAGGGCACATGCCCGGGTTGTGGGCTCCATCCCCAGTCAGGGGCGTGCAGGAGGCCGCTGATCAGTGACTCTCTCATCAGTGATGTTTCTCTCTCTCTCTCTCCCTCTCCCTTCCTCTCTCTGAAGTAAATTAAAATATATTAAAAAAAAACAAAGCAAAACAAAAAACCAACCAACTAAAAAAAACCCCCCAAAACTAAACTAAAAATGGGGTTTGCTAGGGAGCAGGGAAGCAGCCGCGCTGTCCCGGTTTCTCAGCCTCTCGTTTATTTGCCATCACTCTTTACCACCTTAGTTTCTCCCAAGGGTAATAAAAACAGTGAGATGGGGAGTGGGGAAAAGCAACTGCAAAAATAAGTGGAACAACAAATGGATGTTTTTCTCTCTCAAATCAGTAAATAAAAACAAAAAAATTCCGGAAATAAATAATTCATGTTTTAAACCGTACGCCCTCCTGAGCAGCGTGATAAATCTTGCGCTGTCCCGCCCGCCTGCACCTGCATCCGCTCCCGCCTGCTGGTCACCTAGTGCCTGTCTCCGTGATGGGACTGGCTGTCGTGGGGTCGCCGTGCTGGGCCCAGCCACCCTTATTTTAGTCAGCTGGCCCAGAGCGCAGGAGAGCGACGCTGGCAGTTGGGGGTGGATGTGCCACAGAGACGCCACCAAGTGCTTCCTCTATCGACAAGGTGAAAGCTCTCGGCTTAATAAAGAGGGAAGCCCTATGCTGAGGTTGCTCGGATCTACGGTCACACTGAATCTTCTGTCCGTGAAACTGTGCAGAAGGAAAAGGAAATCTGTGCCAGTTTTGCTGCGACGCCTCCAACTGCAAAAGTTACGGCCACAGTGGGCATATGTGCGTGGTTAGGCCGGGAAAGGCATCGGGCTGCGGGAAGGGACTGGAACAGGGATCGACGGCGAGGTGTGGTGCCCAAAACAGGGGGCCTGAAAGGCTCCGGTGAGGCCCCCGGGAGTGGCACAGCCATGCGCTGCAGGTGGGGGCGGCCCCAGCCCCGGGGCAGGGGCGGCCCCCCCACCCCACAGCCTGGCAGAAGCCTGAGCCCAGCGCAGGAGGGTGTCCCGAGGGACAGCGAGAGCAGGTTCACACTCCTTGACGACAGCATGTCGCTGGCATTGTCTTCTTTTATCGTAAGTTATTTTTGTTCATCCCTCGCCGTGCCTGATTTCTAAACTAAACTTCATCATAGGTCCGTCGTCCAGGGAGAGCCTGTGTGCGGGGCTCGTGCTCTGGCAGCTTCAGGCACCCGGGGGCCCTCGGGCTGCATCCCCCCGGATGGGGGGGGGGTTTAGTGAGGCTGTAAGTGAATGTTAATTAGCCTTGAGGTGCCCAAGGGCTTTCTAAGAAAATCATCGAGGAAAAGATGAACAGTGCTAACTCCATAAAAATAAAGAAGTTTCTGTACATCTAAAGCAGCGTTTAAAGGTAGAGGAAAGCTAGAGGGTTATTTATATTATGTACATCAGATAAGGGGTCAAAATCTTTTACTTACAAACAGCTCTTTCAAATCCATTAGAAAACGATGAACGTCATATAGGCAAGGATATGAGCAATACATTTTAAAAGGAAACATAAATGCCCCAAAGCATATACGATGATGGAGTTCTGGGCAGAACCATGGTCCTGAGGGTCAGCCCGGGTTGAAATACCAAAGCCTTGCCGTGGCCATGACTCGACCCTGGAATTTGTCCTAAGTAAATAAATCTGGGTATGAAAGGCTGACCTACCCCACTGTCCACTTCAGTATTATTTATAACAAGGAAGCCAGAGTCCTGGCAGCGTGCTCAGGGGCTCCCAGAAGGAGCCTGCCCTGAGGGGCACCGAGGCCCCCTCCCCCCTGCAGGCAGCCCCAGCCCAGGACTGAGCGCCCAGGACTGAGCGAGGCGCAGCGTCTGGCGAATCCAGCTTTTTGGGGGAGTCGTTTAGCGGGGGACTGTTCCAGAGCCTCAGCCAGGCCTGTGCGGTGTCTGCGGTTCTCTCTGGCCAGTCCCACCTCCTCTCACCTCACCCCCAGGAGCATTTCCCCCCCAGTGTCTGCTTCTCAACTGTAACGATAGAGCCAAGCCCTCCGCAGCATTTCCCCATTTAATTCTTACAATAAACCCCTGAGTTCAGTGTCTTACTAACCCCACAGTACGGATGTGAAGTAATATTCTCGAGGTCAGGCAGCTACTAAGTGGCCAAGCCCATGGAGCTCTAAGTCACCGAGCCTTTCTGTCTGCTGAGAGATGTGGTTTCCAATCACATCGCTGAAGCACTCTCCCTGACTTTCTTCCAATTTTACTTATGCATCTTCATAATTATATTTGTGGATACTCATTTGATATTTAAGAGGTCCGCTTGTCACTCCCTGGCACAAAAGAAATCCACAAGTTATTTAATTTAATACTCGGATCATCAACTCCTCTTTGAAATCCCTACCAGCCCCTTTCCTGACCCTGAGCAATATTTTCAGACTGTTTCGAGTGAGTGATTGCTTAACTAACTATTAATATTCACAAACTCTCTGACATATCAGGCACTGAGCTGAAAGCAAGCGTTACAGGGATTAGTGAGGCAATCCCACTGTTACGGGCTCCTATTCTAGAGAGGGAGACAGGCCAGGCGACAAATGAACTTGCAAAAAGGAAAGTTCAAAGAAAGAGAGGTGCTGTGAAGCACTAAAGCAGGGTGATTTTACTGGCAGGGACTGAGAGTGGGTGGGGCTCATTAAGATAAGGGGTCCCATGAAGGCCTCTTTAAAGAGGTAACACTTGAGGTGGGGCCTATAGGCTGAGAGCAAGTCAGATGGGAAAAGTTCAGGAGGAAGAGCCTCCAGCCAGAGGGAAAGCAAGTGCAAAGGTCCTGAGGCGGGAACAGAAAGAGCCCAGGAAGCGAGGAGAGAGTCGAGATATACACTAGAGAAAGAGATGGGGCCATATTATATAGGCCAGTGTGATGAGTTTGGATTTTAGTCTAAGAGAAATGGGAAGCTACTGGAAAGTTTTAAGTGGGGTTGTAACATCATCTGTTGTAAATTTTGAAGAGGCCACTTTGGTTGTCGTGTGAAGAATAACAGGGGGGCCGAACGGAAGCCGGGCTTGGTGGTTCCCCAATGACAAACAAAATCGGCATCTGCCCCAGCAGTGCCCTTCCTAGGTGTATACCCCAAAGAACTGGAAACAGGTGTGCAGACGAAACCTTGTATTTGAGGGTTCACAGCAGCACCATTCACGGTAGCCCAAAGGTGGAAGCAACCCAAGTGTCTACCAAAATGTGCTATATCCACATAATGGAGTATTACCTAGCCATGAAAAGGAGTGAAGTGCGGACCCGTGCTACAACCTGGATGGTCCTTGGAAATATTATGCCAAGTGGAAGAAGGCAGACAGAAAAGCTACACAATGTATAACTCCATCTACATGAGACGTCCAGAATAGGCAAATCCACAGACGCAGAAAACAGACTTGCGGGTGGGGCAGGAGAATGGGTGTTGAATGCCGAATGGGAATGGGTGTTTCATCTGGGGTCATAAAAAAGTTCTAAAATCAGGTGGCGGTGATGGCTGCACAACACTGGATGCATGTAATGCCATTGAATTGTCGAGTTTAAAATGCTTAAAACTGTACATTTTGTTAAATGTATTTAATAAGAAGAAAAGATGTACCCAAGGGCTGTTAAAAATGCAGCTTCCTGCTCTCTTCTCCAGGAATTATGACTCAGCAGGTCTGGGAAGTACCAAAGACCTACTATTAAAATTTTTTAAAAGAGTGGAAGCAAGAAGATCAGGTGGGGAGAGGGGTGGCTTGGACCAGGATGGTGACAGTGGAGGTTAGATTTATTTAGAAAGACATGGGACATGTTCTGGAGGTAGAGTCAACGAAACACGCCCTTGGCTTGCATGTGGGGGAAAGGTACAGACGAATCAAAGACGTTTCTAGGTGATCGCCTGGGCATCTGGTTAGAGAATGGTGTCGCTTATAGAGCTGGGACGTTCTAGGGGAGCAATAGGTTTGGGGGAAAATGAAGTTTTGTGCCCGCGTAAGCACAGCAATACTTCTTGGAGAGGGCGCCCGTGGCAGAGACTGCTAGATACCTGCTGCGGCCCATCCAGTTCCCCGTCTTTAACCATAGAAAGCTGGTTTTATGTGGAGTGGCAAAGTGCCAGCTAAACGTCAGCATTTCTTAGTTTCCTTTGCAACTCAGGACAGCCAGTGAGATGTGAGCAGGTCCTTAAGCCCTTTGAAGAGGAATGATTGAGCCGCAGAAGACGTCCCTCTTACCTAGCGCTCTTTCTCTTCTGCCTGCGTAGGACAGGAGCTCCGGAGTCTTGATGTGCATGCAGATCACCTTGACCTTGAGGCTTGAGGTCATATGCCGAGAATATGAGGAGCTTTGTGGAGCTGCCACACCAGTTCTAGTCTTTTATATCAGACGGCAAATGCTAAATTGTTCCACAGTAACTGGCTCTCTGTTACTAGTAGCTGAGTACAGCTCTTATCTGATACTGTGCCAATACTAGAAACAAATTATTTCCCTATAATTTCCAACGTTTGTGCCTAATTCCCATCATCCTCCAAACTCAGTATTGGGGAGGTTGCCTAGAAATTGTTTCTCCATAATATGTAAACCCAGTGCATTAAAAATATGTTCTGAATCTGCTTTTGGCCCCACTACCCCAGGCAACATGTGTCAGCAAAATAAAACAAGCACCGGTATTTTTAACCTGTCATTTTGGTGCAGTCTCCTGAATTTGATGTTTTAAGCATCGTGCCCTCGACATGAGCTAAAGGCAACAGCACTGACGCGAGGGACTGCGGGTCTCCGGGTGCCAGGAATTATACTGGGTTCTGTGCCACAGCTGAGAACATAGCTCTTCAGTGCAGATGGACACATTGTTGGTTCTCTAGATATTTTCCTTACATCCACGGTAGGGAGTCTGCTAGGGAATGAACACTGAGTTGTTGTGTTTTTTTTTGAAGCTCTAAAAATGGCCATTTGCAGAATTACAAGAAATACATGTAACTACTTTTACGGAGAACACCCAAGGAACTGCTAATACTGGCTACTTCTGAGCAGTGGGAACAGAGGTCACGGGAGGGGAGACTCACTTTCCAGATTACACCTTAAAGAATTTTTTTTTTTTAACACTATGGGTTTCATAGTGGTTAAGAAAGACAGTTCTGGAGCCCAGAATGTGAGGGTTAAACCCCATTTCACTACCTCCTGGCTCAGTGTCCCTGGAAAAACTTACTTACTTAGTTTATCGAACACTAATGTGTGCCAGGCGCTGGTCTGAGCGCAGTGAAAACCGTAACTCATTTGAGTCTCCAGCAGCCCCACGGAACAGGAACTGTTATTGCCCTATTCCGCAGGCGAGGAAACGGGGGCATGGCAGAGTGATGCCCTGGCCCAAGGACATGGGGCAGGATCCCATCCCCAGTATCCTGGCACCTTGGTTGTAAGGATGAGCTGAGCGGCCACGCCCGTGTCGAATGTCTGTGCCTCACTTCTCTTTAAGACACCACCACCACCTACCCAACAGTGTTGTTCTAAAGATGAAATAATGTCCTCCCCACACTGGATTAGGGCTGGTCTCTGGTGGCCAACAGAACACGACAGAAGTGAGCAAAGCTTAGCTCCGAGATTAGAACATGAGACACTGTGGCTTCTGTCCTGCTCGCTGTCCCCTCTCTGATTATTTCAGTCTGGGGGAAGTTGGTGCCTCACGGTGAGCAGCCCTGTGGAGAGGCTCTTGCAGCCCTGGGGACCAGCAGGTCCTTCAGATGACTGCAGCCTCGGTGTGACTACAACCTCGCGGAAGACCATGACCCAGGAACACCATCCTGACTTTTGACCCTTAGAAACTGTGAGATAATAAATGCCTGTTGTTTTAAGCAGCTAACTTTTGGGGTAATTCGTTACACAGCAATAGCTAACTGATACAAGCTCCCACCTGGGAAGGTCCCTGTCTTCTTGCTTCAGCCGGAACAGGCTCTGCCCCCTCCACACTGTGGATCCCCTCCACCCTCATTCCAGGGACCCTCTCTCCTCATTGCTGAACCTCTGCTTTCCCAGTTACAGCTCAATTTCTCACTGTGCTGGAGCACACTGTCCAGGAGCACCCCAAGAAGGAGTCCATTGGTGAGAAATGTTTTGAGGGCTTACATGATTGATAATTATCTTTATTCTACCCTTACCCTTGATTGTAAGATATCAGGGTCTAGGATTTTAGGTTAAAAATATGTTTTCACTCAAAATTTTGTTTTAATAGCCCTAGCCGGTTTGGCTCAGTGGTTAGAACATCGGCCCGCAAGCAGAGTGAAGGGCCCCAGGTTTGATTCCGGTCAAGGGCATGTACCTTGGCCACAGTCCAGGCACGTGCGGAGGCAACCAATCTCTGTTTCTCTCACATTGATATTCCTTTCTCTCTCTGTCTCTCCCCCTCCCTTGCACTTTCTCTAAAAAATTAATAGGAAAAAATATCCTTAGGTGACGATTAAAAGAAATCTTGTTTTAATAAATAGGTGTCATTTCCCTTCTTGCTTCCTAGGCCACTCTTGAAGAGTAGGAATCTTTGTATGTGGCTGTTCTTGCTTTTGTTTACCCTTTGTGAAAACTTTTAGGAAGCATTGTAGTGGTGGTTAAAAATGCAGAGTCCAGCCCTGGCTGGTGTTGCTCAGTGTTTAGAGCGTCAGCCTGCATGCTGAAGGGTCTCGGGTTCAATTCCCGATCAAGGGCTCATACCTGGGTTGCAGGTTCGATCCCTGGCCCCTGTCAGGGGGTGTGTGGGAGGCAACCAATTGATGTGTCTCTCTCACATCGATGTTTCTTCCCCCCTTTCCCCCCTCCCTTTCTCCCTTCCACCCTCTTTAAAAAAAAAAAATTAATGGAAAAAATAGCCTCAGGTGAGGATTAACATTAATAATAAAAAAATGTAGGTTCTAGAACCAAACTATCTGGGTTTAAATCTTAATCCCAACAATTATTGTGAGACTGAGAAATCTGTTGAACCCTGCTGTCCCTCTGTTTCCTAATCTGTAAAGTGGAGGTGATAACAGCAGTACCGACCCCACAGAGCTGTTGGGGTGCTGCCCTACACCCCCTGGCGCAGCTGCTTCCCAGAGGGGTCAGTGCCACGGACCATTTCTGGAGGAGGGTCTAGACCGGGGTCAGCCAGCGGTGTCTGGAAAGGAGCAGACGGTAAATACCTTTCCGGGCCATACGCTCTCCGTCACAACTGCTCAGCTCCGCCACCGTGGTGCAAAAGCTGCCACAGACAAAATGGAAACGAGCGGGCCTGGCGTTTCCAATAACACTTTCTTTGCAGGTGGCAGGCCGACTGGCCCCCTGACCGCAGGCTACCGGCCGGTGACACAGGAGATGCTGTTTTTTCTGCCCAGGTGACGCCTCTCAGAGGTCTAGAGACGCCCCCTAGTGGATGCATCTCAGACCAGAAAGTCTGGCTACATTGTAACTTCTCTACGATCCAATTGTATGAAATGCGGAGTTGTCTAAGGCAACATTAATGAAATAACCTGGCCCGGCCGGGTGGCGTGGCTCAGTGGTTGAGCATCGACCCAAGATCCAGGGGATCAGGGTTCGATTCCCGGTCAGGGCACATGCTTGGATTGCAGGCTCGATCCCCAGTCGGGAGTGTGCAGGAGGCAGCCGATCAATGACTCTCTCATCACTGATGTTTCTCTCTCTCTCTCCCTCTCTTTTCCTCTCTCTGAAATCAATAAAGATATATTTTTAAAAGAGAAAGAAATAACCTGGGTGAACCCTTCGTGTGGGTGGGAGCCAGTTGCCAACCATGTTATACCTGAATTTGCATGATCGTGGGCCACATATCCACAAAGGTTCGCTGTGCTTGTACCTGTGGGGAAAATGCTTAACTCTTCACAGCATTTTAACATAAATAAAACAACACCGTGATGGCACCTTCATTCATTCAGTCTAAGTCAAATGACGTGCTTGGAAGGCAAAGATGAAAGTTACTATCCCACCCTCAAGGACCTGAGAAGCAATTTATTTATATATTTATCTATTTTAAATACATTTTTATTGATTTTAGAGAGAAAAGAAGGGAGAGGGAGAGAGAGATAAACATCGACGTGAGAGAGAGCTACATCAGATACATCTTGGTCCCCTGTATGCACCCCATGCCTGGGCTCAAACCCACAACCTGGCTGTGTGCCCTGGCTGGGAATTGAACGGGCAAACTTTCCGTGCCCAGGACGACGCTCAGCCAACTGAGCCACACGGGCCCCAGAGAGAAGCAAACAATGTGGCAGGGTGTCACCCGTGTCACCGTGAAGTCCTTTTTGCCAATAGAGCTAGCAAAGGCTGGGAAAACAAATAGAAGATACAATCAATGCCTGTTAGGATGTGATGAAAAGGGTACTTTGTAAATGTCTTTCTTTTCTTTTTTTTAAAAGAGACATTCTTCTAAATTGATTTAGAGAGAGAGAGGGAGAGACGTTGTTCCACGTACCAGCGTATTCGTCGGTTCATTCTGTGCGGCCTTGGCCGGCATCGAGCTCGCGGCGTCGGTGCGTCAGGAGCCGCTCTGACCACCGAGTGGCCTGCCGGGGCCCGCTGTGTAGACCCCGAGGCCAGGGGGATGGTAACACAGTTCGGCTGGATTCATTTTGTTACCTTTATCCCGCCTGTTTCCTGCTCTGTGTTCTGTCTTGGATGTGTGTCTGGCCTTGGGGTGGGGGTGGGCAGGTGGGGAGCAATCTCCTCCTTACTTCCCACTGCGCCCCCCCCCCCCCCCCGCGTGCAAGCCACGCCCCTCCACGGCTGCTGGTCGGCTCCTCGCACTAGGCTCTGGCCACACCCACACCCTCGCCCATCCTCAGTCCTCTCCCTGCGACACCCATGTGTCGTCAGCCCCCAGCTCGTTTCCTTTCCCCTCCATCGTCAGGGCCCCTGGTCCCTTCTTTCAACATCGTCATCCTAGTATTGGTTGACATGCAGCTATTCTAATTTATTGTCTTCATTTAAAATTTCAAAAGCATTAATGCTCTTTGTAAAAATGAAAATAATTCAGAAGTATATAAAGGAAAAAGCTGAGAGTCCTTTCTTCACTCAGCTCACCCTGGCTCCCAGAGGCAACCACTGTGAGTGCTTTATGTTTCCAGAACTGTTTCCAAATGCAATTTAGACTAATAGAGTTTCAGTATTAATGTGCATAAATAAAGATGGTGGGTTAAAGGAATCACAGCGCTGCGAACGGGGCCAATGCCATCTGCTTCTTTCTGACTTTGCAGCCTTTGAACAGGACCACGGTTTTTGTTGCTGCTAATGCTCAGCAGAGGGTATTTTCCCACTGATTTCTTTTAGAGAGAGTGGGGGGGGAAGGGGGGGGAGAGAGAGGTCGATGTGAGAGACCCATCAGTTGGTTGCCACCCACACGCACCCATACAGGGCTCGGGGATCAAATCTGCAACCAAGGTGCGCACCCTTGACCAGGAATTGAACCCGCGACCCTTCGGTGTGTGGGCCGACGCTCTAACCACTCAGCAACACCGGCCAGGGCTGCTTCTTTTTTAGCATTTACCTTCATTGTTGAAAGTATTACAGATGCCCCTGTCCCCCCACTGACCCCTCCCGCCCCTCCCGCCCCTCGCCGCACTATGAGCACGGCCACGAGCACGGCCTCAGGGTCTGAACCGTGGCCCCGCGGCCTCCTGGTGGCCGCCCCTCGCCGCTCCTCCCGGGTCCCTCGGAGGCCTTCCCTCGCCTGCGCTCCCCGAAGCCTGCTGTTCCTGTCTCTCTTCTCCACTCTCTCGGTCCAGGGGGCGCGGAGCATGTTACCCGTCTCAGGAACTCACACCTGCCGTTAAATCTGTGCTGAGCTAGAGCCGAGCAGGACCCAAGTGTGACAGGAGGCCCCGCTTAGGACGTGCGAGCGAATTCGAGCCTCGTTCCAGCCCGGCCAGGGTCCGTGCAGAAGACAGGCACAGGACTGCTGCGGCGGCCACGCTGGCTTTCTGTCGGCGAAGAGCAGCTCCACCTGGGGGGGAATAGACGCCTCCCACTTCAGCGGCCCCGGGCACCGAGGCCCAGGCCTCCGCTGCTGGCCACGGGGCTGCCGCCGGCGCGAGGAGGGATTGGCAGCCTGGGCCGTGGCACGTGCACCTGCCAGACCCGGGGAGCAGGTTTGTCATTAGACGTGTAGAGAACACGTACTGTAGAATCATTTAAATTTGGGGGGTTGGTGGGGGGTGTAACACACACACAGAAAAACGCATATCATGAAAGTGGGCAGCGTAGGGAATTTCCAGAAAGCAAATTCCCGGGCCAGGAAGCACCCCCGAGATCAAGGCACGGGGAGCCCCCCCCCCCGCCTCTCGGGGCCCCCGGACACCCTGGACTTTCCGACCCTTCCCCCGCCCCACAGGGACATCGTGGTCCTGAGTGCTTGGCGGCCACGCCCTTGCCTTTCCCCACCCTTCTGCCTTAGAATGCATTCCCCAGCCCTGCCGTGCGACTTTGCCTGTTCTTGAACTTCCTGTGGTTTTACTCAAATCCTTTTTTGTGCTGTCAATCAACGTCCTATCTGTGAAATGCACGCGCGCCCCGGCGTGGCGTTTGTGCACCCGCTGTTCTGCGGCTCCCATCCCACTCCAGGGTGTGAAGAGACCACACTTGTTTTTTATTTTTATTTTAAAACATATCTTTATTGATTTCAGAGAGAGGAAAGGAGAGGGAGAGAGAGAGAGACAGAAACATCAATGATGAGAGAGTCATTGATCGGCTGCCTCCTGCACGCCCCCGACTGGGGATCGAACCCACAACCCGGACATGTGCCCTGACCGGGAATCGAACCCCGGTCGCCTGGATCCTAGGTCGACGCTCAACCATTGAGCCACGCCTGGCCGGGCCACACTTCTCTTTTTAATCCTCCACTGCTGAAGGGCATTTGTGTTGGTCCTGGTGTTTGGCTTTTACAAATACGCCGTCTGAGAGCTGTTTTGATGAGAGCCCTTGCAGATGTAGGGGAAACAGCAGGTTGTAGGGAGGCAGCGATGGGGACAAGCCAGTTCCACATAGAAGCCACCTCTGTCCCAGGGTCCCCGAGATGGGCCACGTTGTGAACATAGGTCCACACCAGCGCGGACGTCCTCGCGAGGGCTGCTCCCAGCCAGCGCTTCCTTTACACGGCTTCCCGAGCCTCCTTCTGAAGCCGGATAAAGAACGTGGCAATATTTGTGGAAAACCAGTGTGTGAGTGCCTGTGAGGTTGCTCTTAGGACATAGGCAGGGGGTGTGGCTGGGAGCCTCAGAGGCATTGTAATTTGGGCGTAAGTGCAAATGTCCCTATGGGAATCCACTATAGCCAAGATCAGCAACGACTGGGGTGCTCTTGCAGGGTCTCTAGAGCCACCCGTGGGAGAGAACTGGGTCCCATGCAATGGCTAACGTGAGCCATTTCTTTCCTTGCCTCTCTGCTTCAGTGCAGACCAAGGAGGTTCCCAGCAGCTGCCTTCACAGATCAAACACCGTGGCCAATATATGTTGAGTACTTGTTATGTTCCAGGCACTGGTCGAAGCACTTTATATGCATATATATGCATGGAGGGCTCAAGCATCACCCGAGTGAGGAAATGTGTATCAGTCAGGTTTTGCTGTGTAACAAAACGGTCTCCAAATTTAGTGCCTTAAAAACAACAAGCATTTGTTGTTCCTCAGAGTTCTGTGGTTTTTCTGGAGATTTATTCTGATTTGAGCTGGCGTGACTAGAGGTGACTAGTTTAGGGCAGCCTCACTCTCACGTCTCGAAGTTGCTCTGTGTCAGCTGGGGTGACAGCCGCACCCTTCTCATCACCCAGCCATGCTTGTTCACATGGTGGTAGAGGGTTCTCAGCAGCAAGAGAGAGCGAGCCCCAATGTGCAGCCATGCCTCTCGCCTCTGCCTGCAGCACATTTTGCGAATGCCCCATTGGTCACAGCGAATCCCAGGGCTAAACCAGGTTATGTATCCAAGTGAGCCGCTGGAAGTATGGATACAGGGGGAGCTTATGGCAGCCGTCTCACCAACCACCCACTGCGCACTCAGCCCATTTTACTGAAGAGGAAACTGATGCTTAGAGAAGCTAAGGACCTGGGTGCCAGTCCCACGGCTGCACTGGGCAGAGCTCAGCCTCAGTCCAGGCCCCGTGGTGGGGCAGAGCACACCTCCAGTCCCGTGCTGTAGGCACTGCTCCCTTCCTCCCGTGTGTCTCGGGCGCCGGAGCCGGGCAGGAGAGAGATGAGCTCGCTTAACCAGCCTCCGCAGGGCCTCAGCCGCAGGGCCTGGCAGCCTCTCCTTAGCCAGCTGGGCCGAGGAGAGAACCCTCCTGAACCTAACTGCTCAGTTCCTGCACTGGATTCTGCGCCCTCAGACGAGTCTTGGGAGGCACACGCCGTAGATTGTGCAAATAGATGGAACGAAAAGATGGTGGCAGAAATGGGCCATTACGCTGCGTAAATGTGGCAGCTCGAAGGGGCCGTCATCGACCCCCTCTGTGCACTGGAGCCCGGCGTCCAGAAGTGCAGGCAGGGGATGCTTAGTTAGCCTCCAAGAACATTTTCAGCAGCATGTTAAGAACATGTTGACGCCATGGTGTTAAAAACAAGAGTCCCGAAATGGAGTCGCTTATGCTAAGCTCCACGGCACCAAGTCACCAAACTGAGACTTAATTACTTAATTACAGTTGCAGCTCTCCCAGAAACTCCCAGAAAAGGAATCTTAAACTGGTCAACCCGGAATCACCTGATCAGCACCAGTTAGGCAATTTGCCTTTAAGGGAATTAACTTTGCAATAACCGACCTTCCCGCCCCCCCCCCCCCCAGCTTCCCTGTTCCCACTCTTCTGCCTATGAAACCTCCTGCCTTGTACGGCGCTCCTATCTGCTAGATTAGACGCCGCCTAACTCATGAATTGTTGAATAAAGCCAATAAGATTTTTAAATTTACTCAGCTGAAATTTGTTTTTTAACAGTGGATATTAACTAAGATGAAAGTCTCTTCGTCTCAGAAGCTGCAAAATAGCAAGACCTTGAGAATCACCGAGAAGTGAGCCCAGGAGGCATCTTTTTATGACGTGGATGGTGACACCCCCTCTCATCAGGGTCTTCGCACTCCCACACACTTCTGTCCAGTTTTGAGCCCACCCATCTCTTTTCAATTTAAGATCTACCCCAAAAGAACATTTTTGGATGACTGGGAAAATGGGGTGAGCAGGCAGATTTGGGGTGGGAATTGAAGAAATAAAAGCCAAAAACCCAGTTAGATCTGCAATCAAGCTGCAACCACCAGTCTCCCAGGGTTTGCCTTTAAAAGAAGAAAAAAAAAAAGGTTATTTGTAAGAAACTAAGACCCAGATTTGCATTTGAGTGTGGCTCCAACCAGCGCTCATTAGCGGGAACCCAGCCCGGCTCCTTTAGCGGGAAGGAGGCTTCGGAAGGTTTAAACCCGTGTTCTGGGGACCCAGGCGTTCGCTGAGACCCGTGGACGGTTTGCCACTTTCCGCCCCAGAGAAAGGCGGTTTCTTCAGCGGCAGCTGCCCTCTCCTGGCCCGGCCTGTCCTTACACACGCCTGGCGTTCCTCTGCACTCCCGGCGCCCAGGCCGGCAAAGCTGGAAGGATGGTCGGAACGTCTAGTCAGGACATTGCTTATCGGAAAGCTGGCCCCAAGAGTGTAGGAGCACCAAACGGTCACCCGAGGAGCTGGGAGAGAACCTGGCTTCCACACACACTCCCTCTCCGCACTGAAAGGCAGCGAACTTGAAGGACTGAGGGCAGAATGGAAACTCACAGCGGAGCCACTGCTTTGCAAAAGATCCCTTCATGAGAATTTCAAAGGACACCCGACCTCTGCCTGAAGGACTGGAAAGTTGGGGCCAAGTTCTTCTGGCTGGAAGAGGTTAACGAGGTCCCAGGGAGACGCTGTGAGGACAGGGAAACCTCTCAGGCCTCAGTCTGCTCCAGGCATTAAGGGGGCTCCGAGGACCATACCGGGCACAGAGCAGGGGCTCACTAGAACAGTGGCAAAAAGCCCCGCTGCTAGAGTTAGATGGGCTTGGGTTCTGGCTTTCCACGGCCTCCTGGGGCGAGTCTCCTGCACGTCGGTGCTTGAGAACCGCTGAGCTGGACTGCCCTGTTTCCGATCCCTCACAGTAGCTCTTGGGAGGCTGTACTTAGAGAGACCGGAGGACGCATCCCACGTGTGGCAAAAATTTAGTGTTTGCTGGACAGCAAGCATCTCCTCTTCCTCTTGTGACAGTCCTTCCACCTGTTTTCTCAGCTACCGGCTGCCTTCCACGGGTGATGTTATTTGGGGGAGGTGGTCTCTGCCCCCAGGGAGTGGCCTAACTGGTCTAAACCAACCATGGTTTTCCATCCCCCTTGCTTAATGGGTGGCTGAGCAATGGGCAGGCGAGGCGATCCTGGCCCAGGAGACGCGGGTGGAGAGTGCGCTGGGGCTTCTGGCAAAGATCTTCATTGTTGATCTGTGGATACTGATGGGGCACTCATAATGCCCAAAGATTGAGCACCTGCATAAACCTGAAATAGAATTATTCTACTTATAAAGTTGTAGAACACATATACTCATGTGAGCAGGGATTTAAATTTCTTTTTTTCCTTAGGCTTCTTTCTCCGAGGCCTTTGTGCCTGTACACTCCCCTTGATCCCGGGCTGAGGCAATTAAGGAGGCGGCCCAGCTGTGGACAGGGAGCCAAGACATCACCTCATAGAGAGCGCCAGACAACCGAGAACAAAGAATGACATCTGCGGACTTCCAGGACTGCACATAGCTGCATCCCGTTCCCAGCCTCAGTTTACCCCGTTTCCCTATATAGCCCGATCCCTCAGGCCGCTCCTGAAGACAGGTTTGGGGGGCTCCTATGCTCCCTGTCTTCTTGGTTGGCCGGCCTCCTCAATAAATGCCTTAGATGATTCAACCCTGCCTCCGTTGAATTGGATGCAGCACCAGGCAGCCCGAACCCCACTGGGGTTTCCCGGTAGCACTAATGTCTCAAGAAAGCGCTGCCTGGAGCTCGGGCAGCCATTCTGTGGCCATGAGGGGACTCAAAAGTCAAGAATGGCCCAATGGAAAAGCAGAAAGAAGTTGGTCTCTACTGATATAATTGAGCTGCTGATTCAATTAACTATGAAGCTGCCTCATTTTATCATGTGAGATAACATTTCCTTAAAGTTTAAAGCTAGATGAATTGATAGGTTCTATTTCTTGCTGCTGAGTTTCCCTAAAAGGAGAGATGGACACATACATGGCCTGAAAAAGGAGTCACTGAGGAAGGGGAGAAGCTGAGGCTAGGCCAGGAGCTTGAGTGTATTTCAAAAGACAGCCCCTGTGCCTAGCCCGACCTTCAGCATAGCATAGTGGCTACAGCTGGGGACTCTAGAATGAGTGCCTGGGTTCAGGGTCCATGTCCACCGCTTAGTAGCTGTGTCACCCTGGACAAGTTACTTAACCTCAGTTCCCTTACCTGTAGAACAGGATCGTAACAATACCACCTGATAGGATTTAAGGAGGGTACATTAGTTATGTGAAGTGCCGAGCAGTACCTATGGGCAGGACCTAGCCCATAGGAAGCATACATAGGTATTAGCTATGAAGTAGGTAATATATATAATGTTTTTAATCTTCACCTGAGGATATTTTTTACATTGCTTTTCAGAGACAGTGGAAGGGAGAGAGAGAGAGAGAAACATTGATGTGAGAGAAACACATCTATTGGTTGCCTCCCACACGAGCCCCGACCTGGGCAGGGGATCGAGCCTGCAACCGAGGTATATGTCCTTGGCCGGAATCGAACCCGGGACCCTTCAGTCCATGGGCCAACGCTCTAACCACTGAGCCAAACCAGCCAGGGTGAGGCAGGTAATATTTAACAACCGGTTTCATTTTCTCCTTTATATGTTATAACTCCCCCTTTGTAAAAAAGTGAACTTTCTATTTTGAGATAATTATAGATTTACATGCAGTTGTAAGAGAACATAGAGAGAGATCCCATGTGCCATGACTATTGCTCCCAACAGCAACATATGGCAACACGGCAGTGCAATATCACAAGCAGGACAGTGACGCACTGTAGTCAGGACACAGAGTCCATCACCACAGGAGGCTTGGGCTGCCTGATTTATAGCCACCCCCTTTCCACCCACCCACCCCCGCCTTCCTCCTTAATTCATAGCATTTTTATAATTTTGTCCTTTGAAGAATGTTATATAAATGGAATCACGTAGGACGTAACCTTTGGGGATTGTCTTTTTTTACTCAGCACAGCTCTCTGGAAAGTCACCCAGGTTTGCTGGGCGTATCAATAGTTTGTTCCTTTTTTTTCTCTTAACTAATATTCCATGGTGTGGATAGTCCACAATTTGTTCAGCCATTTATGTAGATTCTGTCCCTTGTAGTCCTTCAGGTGTCCCTGGGAAAAAGAAAGACAGGAGAGACTCTGGAACTGATGGCACTAGAGGGAAGGGGGAAATGCTGGGAACAGCTGGGACTCGGGGGGTCATCGCTGCCAACGGGAAACGTGGCTTCTCAGCCGAAGCTGGCGCATCTCCCCTGGGAAACGTGGCTTCTGTGAAGTGGGGAGGGCGCTTGTTCACCTGGGTAATAATGTCACGTTTTATCTCTTCTTCCTCCAATGGCCAGGTTTTCCTTGTTGTTATAGACTTTTGGTCAGTATAATCTTTAATGCTGCTTAATAATATGTCAAGTGGCTGGAATGTGATTTCCTGGGTAAACTGTTCCCATTGGTTGGACAGCTGGCTGGTGTCCAGTTTCTGTCTATTAAACTCGGTGCTCTGGGGAAGCCGCAGTGAGAACAGGCCCCTCTCGCTCAGCACTTGCTGGGCCAAGTGCGCCACAGGTATCCCATCCCCGCGACAGCCCGGCCAGGCGGATGAAATCGCGGTTTATCTGCTTCTTTGTGTTATTAAATTATAAAAACAGAACGAAGCCATTCAAGCAGAAGTAAAGGGATCTAATGGGAAAGGCTGCACCCCCCTCCCCTCGCCCCCCAACTCCAGATCCCACTCCCCAGAGACACCGCTGGTTCCTCCATCCAGAAGCTTTCCGTAGGCACCCAAACAGTCTGCCGCGCTCACATTCCTCTGAGCAGCCTGTCTCAAACATCATTCTGCGTGAGGATATATTAACCTCTAAGACACCCATTTTCATTTCACACTTGAAAAAACTGAGCACCAGGAGGCGACACATGCTGAGATGGGTTGAATTGTGCCCCGCCCCCCAAGACATCTTCAAGCCCTACCCCCAGGACCTCAGAATGGACCTTGTTTGAAAATAGGGTCACCGTGGATGCAGTGAGTTAAGGCGAGGCTACAGGGCTTAGGGTGGGCACTGTGCAGCAGGACTGGCTCTTCTGGAAAGGGGAAAGGGGGGCGCAGACACAGAGGTGTGCCAAGGAGAGGCGCAGAGGAGGACCGGCGGGAGCGGCCGGGTGCGGGCCCAGGAGCACCGACTGCGGGAAACCACTAGGAGCTGGAAAGAGGCGAGAAGGACCCCGCAAATTCCAGGGGGGCCCGGTCCTGCCCAGCCTCGAGTTCAGCCTTCTAGCCTCCAGAGCTGAGAAGGGTGCATTGCTGGGCTTCAACTCAAGTGTTTATTTACGTCCTGTCTCTCCATCCGTGTAAAGCCGCCCAGTCTGTGGCGGTCCTAGGAAGCTAACGCTCACGTTGAGGCTTTTCAACTAGTACCTGGTGGAGCGGGATTTCAACTTGGGGAGGTGACCCCAGGGCCAGTGCTCTAATCAAACAGGACTTTAGGAGGCGCACACCTATTTAGTGTTTGACCTGTGCCCGGCTCTGTTCTGAGTAGGCATCTCCTCCCTGCCCAGGTGGCTCAGGAGTCATCTCCTCCTGGGGGTCGGCTGGTCGCTGCCACCAGGGGGCAGGCCTGCACCTTTGTGTTCGGGAAGGAAACGCACACACAAATGGGAGGCCAACTTTCTTGCACTTCCCTCGGCACAAATCGCCATAGCCTTGGCCCACCTAAGCCGAGAGAAGCATCTATCTTCTGTCCCACTCATTCACGCATTCACTGGTGGGTTCTTGTATGTGCTCTGGCCAGGGCTCGAACCCCAAACCCTGACGTGTCAGGACAATGCTCTGACCAATGGAGCTACCTGGCCAGGGCCTTCCCTGCTCTCTTTAAGCCTGTCCAGGCTAGTTTGTGTCACTTGCAAAAACCTGAATTAAAAATATGAATTAGGATGGCTTCTGTGGATGGAAAAAAATAAAGGCTCAAGTCTATTACTCAAAATCATAAGGGCAAGAGAAAGGTAAAACAAATAAAGTCGTAAGAACACTGAGCACCTAGGAAAAAGAGCCGTCTGTGTGTAGTGTGTAGGTTCGTAATAAATATTTATTGACTGAGTGCAGGAATTAACTAAGAATAATATCATAAAATTGAGGAAACAGGAAAGGGCAGAGTGAAGTCGAGCTAAATTTTACTTCTTTTATGCGATGGAGACAATGCAGCTTCAAGTCGGTAAATCAAGAGATAGAGGCATAATCCTATTATTTAGAATTACAGCGTTAAAGCCACCGGTAAAGCAGGACAAGGTTACCTGAGGAGCGGGCGGGGGGGTGTTTGTCCGCATCTTCCTAAACACAGTGAATTCTGAGCCATTTTTATATATTGCCGAGGGGTCCAGGTCCGTTTGTGAAGGGTCCAGGCTGGGGACGGAAAGGACTGGTGTCTGGGATGTGCCCCAATCACCTGTCACGGGGGACTCTGCCCAGGAGGGGCGCCCTTCTCTCGCCTGCACAGAGGTGACCACAGGTTAGCATCCGCCTTGCTTGCCGGTCTGATAGTGGAAGATGCCATTGCACTGTCGTGTTTTTGTTTTTGTTTTTCGATTTCTGCGCCCGAAATCGAACGGGAGACTCTCCAGTGCCCAGGCCAACGCTCTAGCCACTGAGCGAACCTCTAGGGCTTGTTGCTGTTTTAACTGGCAGTTGAGATGAAATGTTTTCTCCAGTTTACAAACCGTTTGCGTTGTCCTTCCTGAGTTGCCTTCCGCGCCCTTGGCCCTTGGCAGGAATGGAACCCCCTCCCCCAGAGCCTCGCCCTCCGCGCCCCCTCCAGCCGCCAGCGCACAGGCGGCCCTGAGCCCTCCTGCCCTCGGCTCCCCTTGCCCTCCGCTCCCGGCCTGGACTTGTAGGTGCCGCCTGACAGCTGGCACCTCATGCCTGGCTCTGTGCCCCAGCGAGGCAGGTCCACGCGTCCACGGGGCTAACACACCTTACACCTTGCAGAACAGAAAACAAGCCGGTTTTGCCCTTTGCAGCACCTTTTATTCCTGAAACTTTTCTCTCCCCTCTAGGCCTTCTGCAAGCCCTCCGTAGTCACCCCTCCGTAATCACCCCTCTGTAGCCACCCCTCCGTAATCACCCCTCCGTAATCACCCCTCTGTAACCACCTGTGGGCTTGTTGATTTTTGGAACCAGAGCCAAGAAGTCTTGCTTTTTGGACCTGCCCCAAACCTCCTCTAGGGCAAGAGCTCTCCGAGAGCTGGCTGGCTGCTCGCTTGGGTGAAGGGCAGACAGGGGAGGGGGACAGGGTATAAACCCATCATTTAAAGTAAAGTTAGATTTAACTGCACCCTATAAACCTGGGAACAGCCCCGCCGGTGTCCTCAGTGGTTAGAGCGTCGGCGGGAGGAAGGGTCTCGGTCGGATTCTGGCCAAGGGCACGGACCTGGGCTGCAGGCCCCATCCCGGCCCGGGGGGGGCGAGTCTCTCACGTCAGGGTTTCTCTCCCTCCCTCTCTCTCCCTTCCACTTTCTCTGAAAAGCAATGGGAAAAATATCCTCAGGGGAGGATTAAAAACACAAACCAAACACAACAAACAAACAAAAAACACAGGAACAGGTCTGGAAGAAGCTGAATTCAATACTCGTCAGTGGTTCCCTCGGGGGAGGGGATTTTTATTATTTTTCTTTGTAAAAATTGTCTTAAAGTAAGGTGAGTTTTCCTTTCTTTTCCCCTCTCAGGCATCTCCATCCTCTTAGTAGTTCTCATTAAAAATTTTATAGAAAAACAATAACATGGTAAAATTAAAAGAGTGACAGAGTATATATAATGAAAGCGAAGTTTCTCTTTTCCTCGCATCCCCAGAGGCAGCTGCTGTCGTCACTTTCTTCTGCAAGTTGCCAGACGTTCTGCGTATAGCCTCTGTCTGTCTGTCTGACTCAGATCTCTCTCACCCTTTACTCTTTTTACACCAGTGGATGTACAATGTTCAGATTTTTATGCTCCCAGCAGTATCTCTTGGAAATTTTTAAATATCAGAGCCCATAAAAATCCACCTCATTTTAAAACATGGCTTTGTAATTTTCTTACATGTAAAATTCTTTCAGGATCCCTTTCCCATTGACTGGGAAGTGGTATTTCCCATTTTTGCTACAAACAGAAAAATCACCTTGAGCAAACCTCTTACTCAGATTTGAGGTTATGTCCAGGACAAAGTCTTGAAACTAGAGTTCCTGGGTCAGAGGTTTTTTTTCTTTTACACTTAAGATTTTTGATTGCCATCTCATAATTTCCTTCCGAAGAAGCTGTGCCACCGTGTGCTCACGCCTGCTCTGGGGGCAGGGGGCTGAGTTCACGCTTCCCTTGAAGCCCAGCGTCCTGTCGGGCTTCCCAGCCCTCGTCGGTGCCGTGGGGGACGCTGGGGGGTCGCTGGCATCTCGCTGCTGCTCCAGTCGCTGGGAGGCTGAGCGTCACTTCTTATGTTCACAAACCACCTCCAAGTTCTTTTCTTATAAACGACCTATTCTTGTCCTTTGTCAGCTTTGTTTTGCTGTTGGGCTGTTGGTCTTCCTCTTATTAATATTTAAGAGGTATTTTTACATTAGGAAAATTAGCTTATGCTTTGTTATCTGTGTTGTGAGTATCCTTCCTAGTTTATCAGCCTTTTCTGTTATTGCTTCTCATATTTGTGTCTCTCTTAGAAAGACTTCCCTTTTCCAAGATTATAACATCTCCCCTGCCCCAGGTTTTCTAGTATTCTAATACTTTTATTTTATTTATTTATTTTTACTTTAACATTTTTGCTCTATCTGGAATTAATTTGATATAAGGAGTGAGGTAGGAGCCTAACCTTTAAAGAAATATCTGAGCTGCTTAAATCACTTGCTGGTGAGTCCCCCTTCCCCCCCTAATTTGAAATACCGTGTCCTCTGCCATGTGGCTCAGGGACATGGATCCCCAGACGCTGTTGGCTAACTAAACGCGGCTTCTGGCCATTTCTTCATTTTTCCTGCTGATGTCGTTGTCTTTCAGGGGCAGGGGAAGTAGCTGGAGGAACCGTTGCCTTGGCCCAGTTCTGGCCAAGCAAGCAGAGCAGGCTGCCGAGGGGAAGCGACAAGCAGCTGAGCAGTGATGGTGCCGCTCTAGACAGGCGCCCGCCTCCTCCCGCGCTGGCTGACCCCCCCCCAGCCGGGCGGGACGTCCCTGTGGTCAGCGTGCCGGACAACCCAGTGCATCTCCAGCCACAGAAAGACTGACAAAGGCGCTGTCCCCTTGCCTCCGCCTCTCTGCATGTGCCCTTCCCTCCCCGCAGCACATCCTCACTGCTTCGTCTCCCTAGCTGTTCACCCGCCACATTGCAGTTTACAGGTCGCCTCCAATGGGAAGCCCTCCCGGATACCCTCAGCTGGACGCCCTACAGTACCTCCTATTCCCTTCAGCGTCTTTATCCCAGGCCGAGGGCAGGGATCAGAAAGCCACACACATTCCAAGGGCCTGGTGGTCTGAAAGGTGGCCTGGGGTAGATCCCAGAAAAGATTTCTCAACCTGTCTTTCTCATAGGACCAGGGCCAGCTGCATGATTTGTGGGGCCCAGAGCGGAACGACAGTGAGGGGCCCCTTGTTCAACAATTACAAATTTCAGGATGGTGACAGCCAAGCATTGAACCAAGTTGGGGCCCTTCTGAGAGCTGAGTCCATTATAGTGAGTCACGTGTCGACCCCCAGAAGATATGTCCATGCCTTAATACACAACCCCTGGGAATGCGACCTTATTTGGAAAAAGGATCTTTACAGATATAACTAAGTTAAGGATCTTGAGATGAAGATGTCACCTGGATTATCTGGGTGGGCTTGAAATCCAATGACACATATCCTTATAAAAGAAACAGGGGAGATTAGACAGACCGGAGTTGGGAAGGCAATGAGAGATGGAGGCAGGGATGGAGTGATGTGGCCACGAACCCAGGGAGCCAGGGACTGCGGACAGCCACTCTGGGAGAAGTAGGATGGGCCTCGCCCTCAGCCTGCAGAGGAAGTGAATTCTGCTCACACGTTGCCCTCAGCCTCTGCCCCCGGGGCTGTGAGAGAAGGCACCTGCTATTGCTACCACCCAGTCTTGGTCACTGGTTGTGGCAGCCATGGGAAACTAACATGCGTATGAAGCCAGCTGTGCCGGGACGTTTGTTGAAACCATGGGGAGAGGAGCGGCCCCTGTCCTTGGGGGTTCCTGGGCCAGCTGCACCGTGCTCTCAGCTGCCAGGGCTGCTGCGTGGGCCCAGCCGGCTTCACACGAAGCCCGCCCGGAAAGCAGGGCCAGGAGATGAAAAGGACAGTGGTTTCTGAGGACCTCGTTGGAGATCTGGATCGAGCTGTGCCTGAAGATGGACAAATCTAGCCCTGGATATTTTAGTTACATGAGTCTAAAAATCCTGAAAAATAAAACACTTTTTAGTTCAGTTTAAATTCAGCTTTCATCACTTGCAGTAGACAGAGTCCTACCTACCACTCAAATTTCAGACACTTCAGGAAAAGTTATCCAGGACTTCATGCAAGGAGGCTGCTCAGGAAGTGTGGGAAATGCCCACGATGGCAGGCAAGGGCACAGACGGGGAGGCACCCAGCGGGGGACGGCGACTGGAAGAGGGGCCCCCAGCGAGAACGTGCCTGAGAGACGAAGGGAAGGACCAACAACCAGTGACGCAGGCGAGGCCACACATAAACCGCTGACAGGAGAGCAGGGCCTCCAGCAGCCCGGGAGTTCACGCTGCTGGCAGCGAGGACCACGGGGACTCGGGTTTATGTCAGAGCGTGGTGTCCATGGGGAGGAAGAGCGCCTGACTGCGTCCTACGGGCGAGGGAAGGCAGCGAACTCAACTCACACGCCTCCCATCAGTGGGATCGCACAGGATTTGTCGTTTCATGACAGGCTCGCTTCACGTGTCCTCAGGTTTCATCCACGTTGTAGCACTGGCCAGGAGTCCCTTCCTCTCGCAGCCCGAGTAATATTCCACTGCACCCACGGGACGCGTTGCGCTTACCCATCCACCTGCTGGGGAGCGCTTGGATCGCCTCCGCTCCCTGACCATCGCGACGTGGCTGCTATGATTATGCGTGTGCAAATATCACTTTGAGACCCCGTGTTCAGTTATTTTGGATATATACTCAGATGTACGATTTTTGGAGCATACAGTAATTCCACTTTAATTTTTAAAGGGAACTTCATGCTGTTTTTCATGAAGCAGTGCCATTTTATAATCCCACCAATAGCACACAAGGGTTCCAGTTTCTCCACACCCTCACCAACACTTATTACTTTCTGTTTTTTTAAAAAATTTATCTTTATTGTTGAAACTATTACAGATGTCCCCCTTTGCCCCCCATTAACCCCCTCCACCCTGCTCCCATCCCCCCCTTAAGCCTTTTGTGTCCATGGGCTATGCACATGTGCACGTAAGTTCTTAGGTTAATTACTCCTCCCCTTAACCCCCCCCCCCTCTGAGGTCCCTCAGGCTATTCCAGGCTCCTATGTCTCTGGATCTGTTTTGTTCATCAGTTTACTTTGTTCATTAGATTCCACATATGAGTGAGATCGTGTGATGTTTGTCTTTCCCTGCCTGGCTTATTTCACTCAGCATCATACTCTCCAGGTCCCACCATGCTGTTCCAAAGGGTAAGGAATCCTTCTTCTTCACAGCTGCATAGTATTCCATGGTGTGAATGTCCCACAGCTTTTTATCCACTCACCTCCTAATGGGCACTGAGGCTGTTTCCAGATCTTGGCTATTGTAAATTATGCTGCTGTGAACATAGGGGTGCGTATATCCTTTCTGATTAGTGTTTCAGGATTCTTAGGATACATTCCTAGGAGTGGGATCACTGGGTCAAAAGGCAGTTTCATATTTAATTTTTTGAAGCAACTCCACACTGTTTTCCACAGTGGCTGCCCCAGTCTGCATCCCCCCAGCAGTGCACTAGGTCCCCTTTCCCCACACCCTCGCCAGCACGTGTCGTTTGTTGATTTGCTGATGGAGCCATTCTGACAGGTGTGAGGTGACACCTCAGTGTGGTTTTAATTTGCATCTCTGATGATTCCTGACATTGAGCATTTTTTCACATGTCTCTTGGCATCTGTGTGTCCTGTTTGGAGAAGTGTCCGTTCAGGTCCTTTGCCCATTTTTTAATTGGATTGTTTGTCTTCCTTTTCTTAAGTTGTATGAGTTCTTGATATATTTTGGAAATTAACCCCCTATCAGATGTATCATTGGCAAATATGTTCTCCCAGCGAGTAGGATCGCTTTTCATTTTGATGCTGCTTTCTTTTGCTGGCAGAAGCTTTTTATTTTTGTGTAGTCCCATTGGTTTATTTTTCCCTTTGTTTCTCTCACCCTGGGACATGTACTGGCAAACATATTGCTTCGAGAGATGTCTGAGTTTTTGCTGCCTGTTTTCTTCCAGGATATTATGGTTTCACAACTTGCAGGTAAGCCTTTTACCCATTTGAGTTTATTCTTGTGTATGGTGTAAGTTGGTGGTCTAGTTGCATTTTTTTTTTGCATGTATCTGTCCAATTTCCCCAACATAATTTATTGAAGAGACTGTATTTACTCCACTGTATGCTCCTGCCTCCTCTGTCAAATATTAATTGACCATAATGGCGTGGCTCTATTTCTGGGGTTTCTGTTCTGTTCCATTGGTCTATATGCCTCTTCTTGTGCCAGTACCAGGCTGTTTTGATTACAGCGGCTTTGTAGTGCAGTTTGATATCTGGTATTGTGATCCCTCCAACTTTGTTTTTCCTTCTCAAGGTTGTTGTCGCTATTTGGGGTCTTTCTTCGTTCCATATTAATTGTTGGAGTATTTGTCCTAGATCTGTGAAATATGCTTTGGTATTTTAATAGGGATTGCATTGAACCTATAGATTGCTTTGAGTAGTATGGATATCTTAATGATTTTAATTCTTCGAATCCATGAACATGGTCTATCTACTTGTTTGTATCTTCCTCTATTTCTTATTTCAATGTCCTGCAGTTTTCCAAGTATAGGTCTTTCACCTCGTTGATTAAGTTTATTCCAAGGTATCATATAATTTTTTTGTTGCAATGGTAAATTGGATTTTTTTTTTTAGTTTCTCTTTTTGAGAGTTCATTATTGGTGTATAAAAAAATGCCATATATTTCTATATGTTGAATTTGTATCCTGCTACTTTGTAGAATTCATTTTTAAATCTAGTAGTTTTTTGGTGGAGTCTTTCATGTACAATATCATGTCATCTGCAAAAAGTGACAGTTTTGCTTCCTCCTTTCCATTTTGGATGCCTTTTATTTTTTTCTTCTTTTCTGATCTCTGTGGCTAGGATTTCCAGTACTATTTTGAATAAGAGTGCTGAAAGCAGACATCCCTGTCTTTTTCCTATTCTTATGGGAAATGCTTTTAGTTTTGACACATTGAGTATGATGTTGGCTGTAGGTTTGTCATATGTGGCCTTTATTATGTTGAGGTATGATCACTCTATTTCCACTTCCCTGAGAGTTTTTATCAAAAAATGGGTGTTGGATTTTGTCAGATGCTTTTTCTGCATCTATTGATATGATCACATGATTTTTATCTTTCATTTTGTTAATGTGATATATCACAATTATTGATTTGTAAATATTGTACCGGCCTTGCATCCCTTGGATAAATCCCACTTGGTCATAGTGTATGATCTTTTTAATATATTGCTAATATTTTGTTGAGGATTTTAGCATCTATGTTCATCAGGGTTGGCCTGTAATTTTCTTTCTCTGTAGTGTCTTTATCTGGTTTTGGAATTAGGCTAATGCTGGCCATACAAGAAGAGCTTGGGAGTCTTTCTTCCTCTTGAATTTTCTGGATAGTGTGAGGAGGCTAGGTGTTAGTTCTTCTTTGAACCTTTGGTAAAACTCCCTTGTGAAGCCATATAGCCCAGGACTTTTGTTTGCTGTGAGATTTTTTTTTTCTTTCTTTTTTATTACTGCTTCAATTTCATTTGTTGTCATTGGTCTATTCAGATTTTGTGATTCTTCCTGATTGAGTTTTGGCAGATTGTATGTTTCTAGAAATTTGTCCATTTCATCCAGGTTATCCAATTTGTTGGCACATAGTTGTGTGTAATATTATCTTACAACTTTTTGTATTTCCATGGTTTTAGTTGTTACATCACCTCTTTCCTTTCTGAGTTTATTTATTTGCATCCTCTCCCTTTGTTTCTTGATGAGTCTGGCTAGCAGTTTATCAATCTTGTTTATCTTTTCAAAGAACCAGTTCTTGGTTTCACTGATCTTTAGTATTTTTTTTTAGTGTCTAAGTCATTCATTTCCACTCTGATCTTTATTATTTCCTCCCTTCTACTTACTCTGGACTTTTCTTGTTATTCTCTTTCTAACTCTTTTTTAAAAAAATTATCTTTATTGTTGAAAGTATTACAAATGTCTCCTTTTCTTCCCATTGATCTCCTCTCCCCTGCACCTGACCCCTAGGCCTTCACCACACTATTGTCTAAGTCCTTAGGTTATGCATATATGCATATAAGTACTTAGGTTAATCTCTCCCCACCCACCCCTGCCTTCCCTTTAAGATTTGTCAGCCTGTTCCATGCTTCTATGTCTCTGGATTTATTTTGTTCATCGGTTTATTTTGTTCATTAGATTCCACATATGAGTAAGATCATATGATACATGCCTGTCTCTGACTTGCTTATTTCACTTAGGATAATACTCTCCAGGTCCCACCATGCTGTCTCAAAGGGTAAGGGATCCTTTGTTTTTCAGCTGCACAGTATTCCATGGTGTAAATGTCCAAGAAGATGCTTGATATGATTTCAGTCTTCTTGAACTGGTAGAGACTGGTTTTGTAGCCTAACATGTGGTCTATCTTTGAGAATGTCCCATGTGCACTTGAGGAGAATGCATATTCTGCACCTTTGGGGTGAAATGTTCTTTAAATGTCAATTAAACCCATCTGATCATTTAGATTCACTCTTTCCTTGTTATTTTTTGTCAGGAAGATCTATCCAATAAAATCAGTGGGGTGTTAAAGTCTTTACTGTGACTGTACTGCTGTCGATCTCTTCCTTAAAGTCTTCCAGAAGTTTTTTGTTGATGTTTTTTCAGCCTATGTGTCTTTTGTTCTGAGGTGGGTCTCTTGTAGACAGTATATATTTGGGTCTTGTTTTCTTCTCCATTTAGCAGCCCTATATCCTTTGATTGGAGCATTTATTTCATTTACATTTAAAGTTATTATTCATAGGTACTACTCTATTGCCATTTTATTTCTTTATTCCTATGTTTCTCTTTCTCTCTATTTCTCCTTAACATTTCTTGCAATGCTGCTTTGGTGGTTATAAATTCCTTTAGCCTTTTTTTTTTTTTTTGGTCTGGGAAGCTCTTTATTGCACCATCTATTTTGAATGATAGCCTTGATGGATAGAGTAGTCTTGGTTTCAGATCCTTGTTTTGCATTACCTTGAGTACTCCATGCCATTCCTTTCTGACTTCTAGAGTTTCTGATGAGAAATCAGCTGACAGCCTTATGGGAGCTCTTCCGTAGGTAACAGATTGCTTTTCTCTTGCTGCCTTTAAAATTCTCTCTTTGTCTTGAATTTTTGGCACTTTAATTATGATGTGTCTGGGCGTGGGCCTCTTTGGATTCTTCTTGCATGGGACTCTCTGTACCTCCTGAACTTGTGTGACCTTTTCCATGACCAGGTTAGGAAAGTTTTCTGCCATTATTTCTTCAAACAGGTTCTCTAACCCTTGCTTAATTTCTACCTCTTTTGGCCCTCCTATGATGTGAATATTGATATGTTTTATGTTATCCCACAGCACCCTCAGACTGTCCTCTTGTTTTTTTAATTGCTTTTTCTTTTTGGATCTCTGATTGAGTGATTTTTCTCTATCCTGTCTTCTAATTCACTGGTCTGATCCTCAGTTTCCTGTAATCTGCTCTTTATTCCTTCCAACGTATTCTTTATTTTTGCTATGTCATTCTTAACTTCCTTCCTAGTTTCCATATCATTTTTCATGCTGTTGAGCATCCTTACAATCAGTATTCTGAACTCTGTATCTGATAGATTTCTTATTTCCTTTTCATTTAACTCTTTTTCTAGAGACTTCTCTTATTCTTTCATTTGAGGCTTGTTTTCTGTCTCCCCATTTTGGCTGGCTGTTTGGATTTGTTTCTGTGTATTAGTTAGATCTGCTAGGACTCCCAGTCTTTTGGATGGTCTCTAGTGCAGGCCAATGTCAGATGCTGTTTGTGACTGGCCTTGAGTACCTTATTTGAAGCGTTCTGCACTCCACAGCTTGTGGTTTCCTCTGCTGTGGCTGAGTGTGTTTGGATAGGACCAAGATGTACAGCAAAGTCTGCTTTTCCAAGACCTGGGTCCAGAAACAAATCAGGCAAAGACTCAAATCACCCAGAGGCTGTTAATCAATCTCTTAATGAGCCTCAGGCTGTAGAAACTCCAAAGGGTGGGGTGGCTAATTTGTTATTAGTCTCTTAAGGAGCCTCAGGGCGTAGAAACTCCACAGGGTGGGGCAATTGCTCCCCCACCCCACCACGCAAAAGCTACTTGGATGGTAAATGTCTACCTGAGAAAAATGTCCTCTGCAGTATGGGAGAATGACTCAGCACAGGAATCCAGATGGCTGCCCTGTGAGCTCTACTCCCTGGAGCCAGCAATCCTGGACTCTCCTCACACAGTTCTAGTCTATTCTGCCCTCCCTCTGCCAGATCCCAAGGTGAGTGGCTGCACACGTATCTTTGTGCATTGGCTTTTTAAGAGGGTGCCTGCTTTTCCAGCTGTATCTCCCTGGCAGACAGAAACCCCACTGCTTTTCACAGCCAGATGTCATGTGGGCACCTTTCTCAGTTCTGGTGCTCTGGGCTGGGGATCCCAGCTTGGGGTTTAGACCCCAGAGTTCTCAGTGGAAATGCCCCACACCTGAGATATCCCTCCAGACCTTCAGCTGTTGCCTGTGGGAGCCCAGACAGTCCTTTCATGCCTACACACTTCCTACCAGTCTCTATGTGCTCTCCAGCTAGTCTTCAGTTGCAGTTGATTACTCAGGATGGTTTTTTCTATATTTTAGTTGTAATTTGAGTTTGATCCTGGGAGAGTGCCAGTGTAGCTTCCACTCAATCTGCCTACATCTTGGAATCTTCTGTCCTCCTGTTTTTTAATTGTTTTATCTTTTGGTTCTCTGACTGATTGATTTTTTTCTACCCTGTCTTGTAATTCACTGATCCAATTCTTGGCTTCCTCTAATCTGCTGTTTATTCCTTCCAGTGTATTTTTATTTTTAAATGCAGGTTGGAATTCAGTACATCTGGGGTGGAGCCCAAGATTCTGTGTTTTTAAAAAAAAACATCTTTCTTGATATCAGAGAGAGGAAGGGAGAGAGAGAGAGAGAGATAGAAACATCAATGGTGAGAGAGTCGTCATTGATTGGCTGCCACCTGCATGCCCCCGAATGGGGATCGAGCCCACAACCCGGGCATGTGCCCTGACTGGGAATCGAACCACGATCTCCTGGATCCTAGGTCGATGCTCAACTGTAGAGCCATGCCTGGCTAGGCCCAGTGTATTCTTTCTTTCTGCTATGTCATTCTTCATTTCTGACTTTTCCAACATTTCTGATATAGTTTCTATATATTTTTTCATGCCGTTGAACATCATTATAATCATTACTGTGAACGCTATATCTGATAGATTGCTTATCTCCATTTCATTTAACTCTTCTTCTGGAGAATTCTCTTATTCTTTCACTTGGGGCTTGTTTCTCTGTCTCCTTATTTTGGCTGTGTGTTGGGTTTGTTTCTGTGTATTAGGTTGAGCTGCTATGACCCCCACACTTGGTTGGGTGGCCTTATGTAGTAGGTGACCTGTGTGACCCAGTGGCACAGTCTCCCTGATCACTGGACCTGGGTACTCTAATGATGTCCCTTGTGCACTTTGTGTGGACCCTCCTGTTGATATTGAGTCTTGATTGCTATTGGCCTGTTTGTGTGTGGGCTTGACCCTCAGGCTGACTGACAACCCCCAACACAGAGTGCAGGCTGCTGTGCAGGTTCTTATTACATGGGGCAGAATTCACCTCATCAGGGTTTGGAGTCTGCCAATATCTCTCTATAGGAACACTGCTTGTGAAGCTTATTGGATCCTGCTGTGGTGTTGTCTGAAGCTGGCCACTGGGTTTATGGACTTTGGGCCTCTTCAGAGTGCCTCTGGTTCAGGCCAGTGTCAGACACTGTTTGGTACTGACCCTGAGTACCCTGTTTGCAGCTATCAGTGATCCATAGCTTGTGGCTCCCTCTTCTGGGGCTAGGTGCATGTGAAAAGGACCAAGCCGTGCACCAAGGTCTGCTTTTCCTAGCCCTGGGCCCAGAAGTAGGTCAGGCAAACACTCAAAGCAGCCAGAAATCTTCCTCTGCTTGCAGGCTGACTGTTAGTCTTAGTCACTTAATGAGCCTCAGGCTATAGTCCTCAGCAGGGCATAAACTCCACAAGGTATGGAGAGGGTTTCCAATGGGTGGGGCAGTTGCTTTCACCCAAGCTAAAGCTGCATTGATGATGGAAAAGATCTGCCTGAGAAATATGGCTTCTGCAGCATGGGGGAATGATACAGCCCAGGGATCCTGGTAGTTGTCCTCTCAGCTCTCACCCCAGAGCCACCAACCCTAGGCTCTCCTCACATAGCTCTAGTCCACTCTGCCCTCTCTCTGCCAGAGCCCAAGGTGAGTGCCTGCAAATGAAATTTAATCTGTTGGCCCTTTAAGGGGATGCCTGTGTTTCTAGCTGTGTCTCCCTGGTCCTTTCCACAGCCAGATGTTGTGTGGGCACCTTTCCTGGTTCTGTTACTCTGGGCTGGGGAGCAGAGCTTGGGGATTAGACCTGAGACTTCTCAGGGTAAACCCCTCCACAGCTCAGATATCCCTCCAGAACTTTAGCTGCTGCCAGGGTGGGGTGGGGGAGCCAGCCCTCTTGTGCCTCTATACTTCCTAACAATCTCGATGTGGCCTCTTCTTTATGCTCTTGGTTATAAGGATTCATTTCAGCTAGTCTTCATTTGGTTATTCAGGATAACTTTTCTATATTTTAGTTATAATTCCAGTTTGGTCCTGGGAGAATGTCAGTGTAGCTTTCATTTAATCTGCCACCATCTTGGAATTTCTTTGTTTATAATATTAAACTTTGCTGTGATCCCAAACAAATTGTCTGCCATGTTTTTCCATTTTATCTGACTTCATCTTGTTGGTGGTGGACAGTAACTGCCAATGATGCCCATTGTGATACTGAAAATGGACATGTCAAGGTAGCCATGCCCCAAATGCCTCCAAAACTGTGAATCCTCAAGGTGGTTAAATGGTACTTTCTGTTTTGTTTTGTTGTTTTGTTCTGTTTGTTTAATAGTAGCCACCATCCTAATGGGTGTAGAGAATATCTCATTGTGGTTTTGATTTGCATTTGTCTGATGATTAGTGATGCTGAGCATGTTTTCACATACTTATTGATCATTTGTATGTCATTTTCAGAGAAATGTCTATGTAGGCCCTCTGCCCATTCTTAAATGGGATTTTTGATTATTTGTTGTTGAGCTATAGTGGTTTTTAAGATATATTCTGGATATTAACCCCTTACCAGGTAGATGATTTGCAAATATTTTCTCCTGTATTGTAGGTTGACTTTTCATTCTATTGATTGTGTTCTGCGATACACAAAAGTTTTCAAGTTAAATGCAGCCCCAGGCATATTTAGTTTTGTAAAATACTTCCATCCCCTTTTCCAGAGTGGTTGTACCATTTTATATTCCCACAGCGAGTATGGATGACCCTGTTTCTCTGCATTCTTATGAGCACTTGGAGTTATCACTATTTCTAAATTTCAGCCATTCTGTTGGTTGGGTGGTGATGCAGCACTCTGGTTTTAACGTGCATTTCCCTCATGGCTGATAAATGCAATGCCCATGTGTTTATTTGTCATATGTACCTCCTCTTCCCTGAAATGTTTGTTCATGTCTTCTGCCCACTTTCTAATTGGGTTGTTTTTTTATTGTTGAGTTTTGAGAGTTAAAAAAATATTTTCTAGATACTAGTCCTTTATGTAGTTCACAAATATTTTCTCCCAGTCTATAGGTCTTTCACATTTTTAATTTTCAAGAGGTCCAATTTATCAAATTTTCCTTGCTTTTTGTGTCATGTCTAATAGTTCTATTTTATACTTCCCCCTTTTTAATTCTTTTAGAGAACCATCACTTCCATTATTTCATAAGAATCTTGGTCAACCTGTGTGGTTGGTGGCAGGGAGGCTAACAAGTGGACGGCCGGTGAGAACACTGTCTCCTGGGCTAAGGCGATTGGTTCAGGGATGGTCAGGTCACCCGAGCTGGACCATTCAGCACCCTTCCTGAGACTTTTGTGAGAGCCCTTGGGAAGGATGCTGCTTAATTCTCCATGTGAAGAGAGACTTCATGAGCAGACGAGCAGAGCCACGCAGTGGAGAGAGAGACGGGGTTTCAGTCACGTCAAGTAAGCTCCTGCATCCAGATACACGTGAAGCCAGCTCCCTTTCGATGTCTCAGTGGTAGGAGCCATGAACCCACCAGCTCCCCTCTGCTCCACCGAGCTGGTTTACATTGGGCTTGTGAGTCATCTAATCCAGAGTCCTAGGTGACAGGGCAGCTTGCACATATTATTCCGTCTTTCCCTTCCACTCACCATAGTCTGCTCCACCCTGTCAGCCACTGAAACCGCTCTGCTGCGGTGACCCTGACAACAATTTTGTGGTCTCTTTTTAGCCCTTCCTGTACTGAACTTCTTTGCCATTAAGTGGAACTCTTGCTTCCTAACATTCCTATGACATCTTTCTTCTTTCCTCTCTCTGTGACCCTCGGGACTGTGGCACTGGGTAAGAGACCATGACAGGCACCATCACACAGCTATATCATGGCACGGAGCTTAAAAACCCTTACCTCTTTCTCACACACTGTGTGTTTTACACCCTTTCCTTAACCGGGTGTGCGTGTATTTGGATTTTTGGACCCCAGAACTGAGCATTGCTTTGCCCTTTAATAAACTACATAACATTAAGGATGCTCAGGTTTGCATTTGATTTTGGGGTAGCACCCCTCAGAGGTGGCTCACATTAGGCACACAACCAGCCAGGGTCTCTTCACAAAACCTTTTTTTTATATCCCCCCCAATTTGGGATGTCTGGCTGTGTCTGAGAACTGATCTTTTGTTGTTTGAGAACTGACCTGCCCTCTTCCAACACCTAGTCTGGTACGCAAAGATAATGTAATGCCAATTTAACTATCTTAAACAGGAATTAATTACCTCCCATAACAAGAACTTCCAAGACAGCAGCTCTCCAGGCTGAGCAAATTCATGGGTCAATGTCATCATTGAGAACCCTTCTCATTTGCCATCCTTGGGCTGGCATCCCTCATGGTCCAAGCTGGCTAGCGTTTTAGGCATCACTGTGGTAGGTTGCAAAGATGGCTACACTGTTTTTATTTTAATCTACTTCCATCAAGAGATATAGTCATTTCTCCACCTACTCAGGGCTCAGCCATGTGACTTGCTTTGGTCAATGGGATATTAGTAATGTGATACGTGAAGACACTTGAAAAGTGCCTGCACATTGGAGCTTTCTCCCCTCTTGTTGTTTGGAACTCGAGACACTATTTTACGAAGCTTGGACTAGCTTGCTGATGGAATAACAATGAGTGATCCCCAGCCCGGGCTAACTCCCTCTAGACCAGCGAGCTTGTCAATTGTCACCATGAGCACGAGGCCAATTTAGACCATCCTGCTCCAGCTGAGCTGGCCCTTATCAGAGGAACCACCTGGCCACCCACAAAATCACCAGAAATAATAAACGATTCTGTATTAGGTCACTGGATTTGAGGGTGGTTTGTTTTGCCACAAGCTAGCTGACAGAATCACACATAGGCACAGAGCACTCAACAACAGGACAGTGGCCACCTGCCGCTCTCGGGAATCTTCCCTTACGTATCACTGGCTGGAATGGCACCACGTGTTTGTTCCTAAACCCCTCACGTTTGTCTTGGAAAAGCCACGGGCCGTGCAGAGAAGAGCCGACCACTGTCCAAAGATGCCCAGCCGACCACTGTCTGCGAACAGCTGGAGCCTTCTGTCTTTGTGGCAGAGCCGCACGTGGAGGAGGGGCAGTGGGCAGGAGAGCGGTGGGCTTTCCGCAGCGCCCAGCAGGCCTCTGGGCAGGTGCCCCCAGCGACTGCACCTGCCGAGGTTCCTCTCTCCCCACCGCCAGCCGCGGCTGCTTGGGCCTGGGATGCGCTGGGGAAAAGGGGGGTCAATGAGAATCTTCTACAGAAGAGAAGATGTGCTAATTCCTGGGGGGATGAAAACTATCAACACACTGGGGGGATGGGAGAGAGGGAGTAGGGGTCGAGTTGACGTTTTTCGTTTTCTAGACCAGTCCCTCCTGGCCTGGCATTCGGCCGATCTCGGCTGTGAGCCGCCCCTGTAACTCTTACAGCAATTCTTCCTTCATTTGCTTGACTTCGCCCCACTGGGCTCTGTTACTCACAATAAAAGGGTTTTTAACACATTGTTCTCCTGCAAAGATGCCCAGCGTTACTCATAATAAGAGACATGCAAATGGAAATTAAACCCAGATACCATTGATCACTTATCAGATTGGCAGGAGGAAGGTCTAACACCTTCATTGTGAGGCTGGGGGGAACAGGTGCCGTCACCCTGACTGGTGTGTGTGCAAGAGGTGGTACAGCCCCGGGGAGGGCAAGCTGGCAACACCCATCACCCTTGGAAACCCGCTTGCCCTCTGACCCCGCAGTTTCCAGTCCTGGGGTTTATTCTACAGCCTCCTGTGGTGCTGCATCACAGCACCACCGTGGTGGCCAGAGTTCGGAGACACCCAAGGGTTCCCCTGTGAGGGACTGGTTTAACCACCTAGGAACATACTCCCTCTCGTGGGCCCCAGTGCGGCCGGGACGCCCTCCCGTGGGCCTCAGTGCGGCCGGGACGCCCTCCCGTGGGCCCCAGTGCGGCTGCCACATTGATGAGTCCTCAGGGCTCTAACCTCGAGAGGCCTCCGGAGAGACGCTCAGGTGAAAATAAAGCGCAGGGTATCGTAGGATAGCTTTTGTGTGAGAGCAGGGGGAGAGAAGAGCACGTAAGACTGTTCTCGCTTACCTGTGTTTAGACAGGCGGATTGAATGAAGGAAGTGTGGGAAATGGGCAGGGAACTAAACAATGAATGGACGTGGTTATTTCCAGGGGTGGAGGACATGGCTGGGGTGGGAGGTGATCATCTTTTTACATTATTCTGACACTGAAAATATGAACATATTAACTTTCTAAAATGAGCATAAACGAAAGGTCATTTTTGAATGAAAATGTACCATTCGATTGTATCCCATCGTCTGAGGAAGGCAGGGCCATGGGAAGAGAGCACGCTGTGCTGATAACCTTGGCCCGCGTTAGAACACACCGAGCCCAGCTGTCCAGGAGAGGGGCTCCGGGGCTGGGTGAAAGAGTGAGGGGATTAAGCAACACCCCCCCAAAATGCACAGACACGGACAAGAGCATGGCAATTGCCAGAGGGAAGGGGGTGGGGGAGGCCGAAGAGGGTAGAGGGGGGATAAATGGTGGAAGGAGACTCGACTTGGGCTGGTGGACACACAATGCAATACACAGATGATGTGTTAGAGAATTGTAGGCCTTAAATTATATAATTTTATTAACCAGTGTCACCCATTACATTCAATAAAAATAAAAAACCCGCCCGAACCTGTACTGGTAAAAATCCCAAAGCAGAGAAGGTATGCAATAAATGCCCCGGCCGAACAGTCGGCCTGCCTGTGAGCTTTGGCGTCCGCACGAGGCCGCAGCTGAGACCGCCCCGTCCAGCTGTGCCGCCGCTGGGAGCACCGGCCTGGGGACGGGCACTGTGCTTGGCCAGCTCAGCATTAAGCTGACCGGCCAAGCATGTAAAAGAATTCCAGGACAAAGAGACCTGCTCTATTAAAAATTTCTTTTTAACCTGCAGGGATCAGATGGCCTCTCAGAGAAATGACAAAATCTATTTCCTCTTCCTCAGATGCTCTTGCCCTTGGCACTCTCTGGTTATAGAGGGCGTAAGTAAGCGTTGCTCGGGGTACCTAGCTGGCATCTTCTCACAGATGCGGGCAGCAGGGATCTGGGCGCCAGGGGGCCGAGTCTCATTTACTGCTTGGTGGCCCACTGGGTGGGACTGCGGGCAGCGCCAGCCCTCCACTCGCTGGCTGAGTGATCTTGGGCACATGCTGACTTTTCTGTCTCAGTTTCTGTGAAAGGGGCACAAAGCTAGAATCCCTCCATATGATTATTTTGAGAACTAAATGAGTTAATTCATGAGAAGATTTAAACAATGCTTAGCACGTGTGTAGTCCCCAATTAGTGTTAGCGCTAAAAGAAATAGTAATGATAATCCTATTATTACGCGACTTCAGGCTAAATGGGAACGCTGGCCGGCATGTGAAAGGTTGTCGTCCCCCTACCCCCACCCCCTACCCCCAACCCCCAGCCCACTTGGTGCAATCTATTGAAGAACGATTGAGAAGGGTCTCTGGACACCAACTCACACTCATATAAGATAAATATAGTTCCAGTGGGTATTACGTAGCAGGCTCTGTGCTTGAGGAGCGAGTGAGTAAGCCAGATGCAGCCTCCCCCTCACGGATGTCCCAGGCTACCAGGGGAGATGAACAAGGAAACAGGTGACACAATACGCGGCAGGTGCAATGACCAGGTCGGCTCAGGGTGTCGGGGGGCCACAGGTGAGGGGCACCTAACTCAAACTCCGAAAATCAGGGAAAGCTTCTTGCAGGTAGGCATGGGAACAGCAGATCCCCACTCCACCCAGCGGTGAAACAGCCCTCCCTGTGCTGGAGCAAAAATGGTAATAGTTGTAGTAGTAGTAGTAGTAGAAATAATGATAATAATTAAAGCATATCAATGCCTTGTTTTTTAAAACTATTTTTATTTTATTTTTCAGTTACAGTTGACACACAAAGACATCTGGAGCGGATGAACAGGCTGTCAACCTCTCCCATGTCTTTTCCAGTGCAAACTGGAATCAGGTCATTTGTCTGCACTCTCCGGTCAAGGTTCAAATGTTCTTCTTCGGGATGTGGCAGACTGGCTGATGTTGACTGTAAGAGGTCTTCTGAATCTGATCGTTGTGGTTTTCAGTAAAACCAACGCAGAACAGACAAAGCAAATAACTGTCGGGAGTCGTGACATCCACATGACTGTCAATGGTGGTCTGCCTTTTTTGACCATGGAGGACGTTTTGTGACAGATAAGATCCAGGCCGTGGAAATCAGTCACGCAGCTCTTGCCCAGAACTTCCTCAGTAGTCAGCTGAAAATTTTTTTTAAAACATTTAAAAAATTTATCTTTATTGTTGAGAGTATTACAGGTGTCCCATTTTCCCCCCAATTGGCCCCCTCCACTTCACTCCCACCCCCTCCCCAGGCCTTCACCCCGTTATTAACTGTGTCTATGGGTTATGTATATATGCATATAACTTCTTTGGTTAATCTCTTCCCACCCTCCACCCCCCTTCCCTCTTTCCTCTGAGATATGACCGTCTGTTGCCTGCATCAGTGTCTCTGGATCTATTTAGTTCATCAGATTCTTCTGTTCATTAGCTTCTTCTTAAAGAAGACCCTTCAACTTTTCCTGTAGTGCTGGTCTGGTGGTGATGAACTCCTTTAGCTTTTCCTTGTCTGAGAAACTCTTTATCTGACCTTCAGCTCTAAATGATAGCTTTGCTGGGTAGAGAAATCTTGGTTGTAGTTCCATGTTTTTCATCACTTTGAATATTTCTTGCCACTCCCTTCTGGCCTGCAAGGTTTCTGTTGAGAAATCAGCTGACAGTCGTATGGGTGCTCCCTTGTAGGTAACTAACTGCTTTTCTCTTGCTGCTTTTAAGATTCTCTCTTTGTCTTTAACCTTTGGCATTTTAGTTATGATGTGTCTTGGTGTGGACCTCTTTGGGTTCCTCTTGTTTGGGACCCTCTGTGCTTCCTGGACTTGTAAGTCTATTTCTTTCTCCAGGTAGGGGAAGTTTTCTGTCATTATTTTTTCAAATAGGTTTTCAATTTCTTGCTCTCTTTCCTCTCCTCTGGCACCCCAATAATATGAATGTTGGGTCTCTTGAAGTTGTCTCAGAGCTTCCTTATACTATCTTCATATTTCTGGATTCTTTTTTCTTTTTCTCTTCTGGTTGGGTGCTTTTTGTTTCCTCATGCTCCAAATTGCTGATTTGATTCTCAGCGTCCTCTGCTCTACTGTTGATTCCCTGCAAATTATTCTTCATTTCAGTTCCTGTAGCCTTCATTTCAAATTGGTACTTTATTAAGTCATCGATTTTCTCAGTTATTTCCCTAACCATCTGCTTAAACATCCTTATAAACAAAATTCTGAACTCTGTATCTGTTAGCTTGCTTGGATCTATTTCATTTAGTTCCTCTTCTAGAGATTTCTTCTGTTCTTTCCTTTGTGACATGTTTCTTTGCCTCCACATTTTGGCTGCTTCCAGGTGTTTGTTTCTGTGTATTAGGTAGAGCTGCTATGTCTCCTGGAATTTGTAGAGTGGCTTTGTGTAGTAGGTGTCCTGTAGGGCCCAGTGGCTCAGCCTCCCCAGTCACCTGAGCTGGGCCTTCTAGGAGCTCCCCTGTGTGGGCTGTGTGCACTGTCTTGTTGTAGTTGAGCCTTGGTTGCTGTTGGCGTCACTGGGAGGACCGAACCCCCGGCCAATCGGCTGTGAGGTCCAGCTGCAACTACAGCCAAAGAGCTGCTGTGCTGGAGACACCCCTATGGAGCAGGATTTACTTCAGTGGAGCTTTGGTGTTCACCAAGTGCGCCCCTTGAATGTGTCACTCATGGATGTGGTAGGGTTGTAATCCAGCGTGATCGAATCTGATCAGTAGGTGCACTGTCTCTGAGGCCTCCAGGGAGGTGCAAAGTCAGCCTCTGCCAGTGCCTTGCCCAGGGCCACCCAGAAGGAGCTACTCAGCAAACCGTAGTTGGCTGCTACTTGTGCTGGGCTTGGAGGAGCCCAGGAGAGGCCAAGCTATGAGCCAATGCAGGCTGCCGCTAGTGCCGGGTTGGGGCCGCTTATCAAGCCGTATGGGGCATGATGCTGCTTGTTTGAGAGATTCTAGGAAAGTCCTAAGCATGAGGCTGGAGAGGCCACTTGCACAGAAAAGCCCCTGGAAATGGCCTGGATGAGCTGCAGGTGGGGGGGCGGGGCCTCCCGGAATCACGGGGCCGGGCCGAAGGTGCGAGTCAGGTGCTGGCGATTCAAACATGGCGCCTGCCTGCCGGCCGTGTGCGGGGAGGACTCGTCTAAGGAGCCATGGCCTCCGCCAGCCCTTCTGCCCGGGAGGAAGCCGCCCTCCACCTCTCGCCCGACTTCAGGCAGGTCAGTCCCTCCCCGAGTGTCCCGGGTCCCTTCAGGCTGCTGCCCGGCGCTGGGCTCCGAGGGAGCGTCCGAGTGAGTCCGCGCCGGGCCCTTTAGAGGAGCTGCTGGGGCTCCCGCGGCCTCTGCGACCCTCAGCACAGTCCCCGCTGGTTTCACAGCCCGGAGTTGTGGGGCCGTCTCTTCCCGGCCTGGAGCCCTGGGCTGGGGGCCTGCTGTGGGGCTGGGACCCCTCCCTCCTCCGGGGAACCTCTGCTGCCGAGATTTCCTCCCGGGTTTAACCCGCGGCACCTGGAGTGGCCCTCGGCTGTCTCCGGGATCCAGCCCCAATCCGCCCGCGTCTCCGCCCCTCCTCCCGGTCTCGATGCTTCCTCAGCTCCCTGGCTGTGGGGCTTCTGTGCAGCCAGATCTCAGGAGGCTCTGAGTGACGGTGGTTCTGTATTTTAGTTGTGATTTTGATGCGGTTGCGGGAGGCGGCGGGCGCAGCTGTTACCTACGCCCCATCTTGTTTCTCCCTGGAAATTTCTAAATGCAGCTTCATTGTTTTGCAGATCAGTGAGGCTCACTTCAAAAACACAACCCTTGAGACCATCAGATGCGTTTTGGTCCCTCCGTTCTGACTAGTGTTTTTCCAACATTTCTTATATCGAACATAGCTGGGGCTTCACATCACACCAACCTTCTTTAGAAAATGGACCAACTCCTTCCTTCTTGGCTCCCTTTTTGCCGCCTTTTGCAAGGTGCTTGTTCTTGCTGACCGCCGTGGTGCTGCTGGGGAGCCAAAAGGCTTGCCATGAATATTCTGTAACGGCCAATTTGTGCTCCTTAATACCCTCACCCTTTTCACCCATCCCTCCCCACCCCCAGCCCCTCCGGCAGGCAACTGTCAGGTTGTTCTCTGCATCTGTGAGTCTGTTGCCGTTTTTTTGTTCATTTATTTTATTTTTTAGATTCCACATGTAAGTGAAATCATATGGTATTTGTCTTTCTCTGTCTGACTTATTTCACTTAGTATAATACCCTCTAGGTCCATCCATGCTGTCGTAAGTGGTAAAATTTCCTTCTTTTTTACAGCTGCATAGTACTCCATGTGTGACTGTACCACAGCTTTTTAATTCACTCACCTACTGAAGGGCACTTGGGCTGCTTCCATAGCTTGGCTATTGTAAAAAACCCTTCAGCGAACATGGGGGTGCATATAGTTGTTTGAATTAATGTTTTGGATTTCTTCAGATAAATACCCAGAAGTAGGATGGCTGGGTCAGACAGTAATTCTATCTTCCCATGTCCTTTTTGAGGGAACTCCATACTGTTTTCCATAGTGGCTGCACCCACTTTCATTCCCACCAGCAGCGCACGAGGCTTCCCTAGCACATGGCCTGCATTAGCTCATCCAGTCCTAACTGCTTCTTGGTGGATTAATTCTGCGCCACATGACGCGGCCTCGCCTCACCCTAATGCTGGCCATCAGACCCTCCCTTTGTTTAAAGAGCTGATTTTTTCATCATCATGGGTTTTTTTGCATTAGTTTTGACTTTAACTATATTGCATCAAACCATTATTTATCTTGCTCACTGACTCCATGCTGCCCCTTAATTTGGGGGCTCAAGTTGAGCGCCTCACTACTCCCCCGCGTCCCGGCCCTGCTGAGGAATGTGAAGTGAAGGCACAGGCCGAGCCGTCTGTCCCGCCCAACCTGGGCTTTTTGTGAAGAACGCGTCCCCATTTCTCCTTCCAGACGGCATCATGGGGGGAGAGAGAAAGCAGGCCTTACTCGGTCATCCCTTAACACCCTGATTCCAAAACGGGGGCCCTGAAATGACTTTTAGTGTTGCCTTAACATGGCACTCAATCGCACTGTCTCTCAGTGAGAGTCATTCCCGTTTAGCTTGCTTCCAATTATTCTGAACACATCGAGGAGACTGCCTCAGATGGTGCTAGTGGGTTTTCAATGCCTCTGACACTTGCTCACAAAGACTGAGCAGGCCCCGCGGCCCGAGGAGGAGGCGGCGGCCCTGGGACCCCACAGCCGCGCGTCTGCCCCGGGATCTGAGCCACGGCCACTGTGCTGTCCCTGCTGGGAGGACCAGGGGACCAAGCGTGAACACGGCCCGCTGCGGACGCCTGACCGTCCCATGTGTGCCCTCACAGCTTCATTTTTTCAGTTTCCTTTTCTAGAATTCAGTAAACCAAACACAAACTTTCCCTGACCTGAAGGTTGGGTTTCACTGTGCTGTGTTCATTATTACACGGCCTTTACCCACAGTTACTTCCTGCCGTCGCTCCGAGAACCCACCCGGGTCCTGCAGGCCCTGGGGGAGCGCAGGAGAAGCGGGGCCGCAGCTGGGAGAGGGGCCCAGAGCCACCGGGACATTGGCCACACGCAGCCCCCCGTTTGGAGTCAGGCTAGGGACCGAAAGCAGCTGCTTACAGGAACTTCCCTTGCGAGTAGTTACTCAGGAGACGAGAGCGCATCTGAGCACAGAAGACGCACACGAGGGTGCTCATAGAGGACTTTCCTAAAGCAGCTCCAACTGGACCCAGTGCAAATGACACTGACATCGTCCGCGTCATCCAATGGTGGTATATTCATGCAAAGCAATAAAAATGGGAACAAACACCCACATGCACCAAAACATGGAAGAATCTTACAGACCTGGACAGAGAACAACATCCAGAAACTGTATGATTCACTTTACATGAGGTTCAAGAACAGGCAAGATGAATCCATGATCGTAGCTTTTAAAAAGGAAGGAAAGTCACATGCTGCAGGATGGGTGGACCTTGGGAGCTTTACCCGAAGTGCAATAAGCGGTGCTGGGGACCAAATGCTTGCGTCTTGCCCCCCCCACCCCTCCCATCCGTTGAAGCCCTAATCCCCCCCGTGATGAGAGGTGGAGGTGGGACCTTTGGAAAGTAATTAGGTTCAGACGAGGTCATGAGGGTGGAGCCCCTATGATGGGATTAATGCCCTTTAAAAAAGAGACACAAGATTCTCTCTCTCTCTCTCTCTCTCTCCCCGCTCCCCCCCCCCCCAAAGAAAGGCCATGTGAAGACGTGACCAGGAAGAGTGTCATCAAGGACCTGGCCATATTGGCATCCTGATCTTAGATTTCCAGCCTCCAGAACCACGGGAAACACATGCTTGTTCCTTACGTCACCCAGCCTGTGGCAGGTTCTTACGGCGGCCTGAGCAAAGACCACCAGTCACAGAAAGATGATTCCGGTACGATTCAGCCACGTGGCTCACCCAGGGGGTCAAATTCCTAGAGACGAAGTAGGAAGGGGGCTGCCAGGGGCTGGGTGGTGGGGACCGGGCTGTTGTCTAATGGGCAGAGTTTCAGTTTTGCAAGGCGAGAGTTCTGCATGTGGGTTGCACAGTGTGAGTGTACTTAACCTTACCGTTCTTAACCACGCCGAGATGTCACTCACACCGAGAATGGCTGTCATCCGAACACGGGAGAGAAAGCATGCGGAATGTACATGGGTGCAGCCGCCGTGGAAACAACACGGAGGCTCCTCAAAACATTAACAACAGAACTACCGCATGACCCAGCGACCCCACTTCTGGGAATATATCCAATATATCGAAATCAGGACTGGGAAGAGATACCCGCACCCCCCTTCACGGCAGCCTTGCTCACAACAGCCAAGACATGGCAGCAAGCTGAGTGTCCCCCAATGGGCGGGTGGACAAATAAAATGTGGGAAATATATATATTCCATTATATCACTTTTCAGCCATAGAAAAGAAGGAAATCCTACCATTTGTGAAGCATGGATGGACCTTGTGGGCATCATGCTAAGCGAAGTAAGTCAGACAGAGAAGACAAATACTGTATGATCTCCCTCATATGTGGAATCTAAAGAACCAAACTTGTAGAAACAGAGGGTAGATTAGTGGTTGCCAGGGGCTGGGCGGTTGGGGGGGGGGGTGCTGGTGAAACAGATGAAGGTGGTCAAAGGTACAAACTTCCAGTCATAAGAGAAATGCGTTCTGGGACGTAATGTATACTCTAGTTAACGACACTGCATTGCATATTCGAAAGCTGCGAAGAGGAGACCTTAAAAGTTCTCACCACAAGAAAAATACTACAACTATGTGAGGCCAGTGATGTTAACTAAACTTATTGTGGTAACCATTTTGCAGCATATGCGTGTATCCAATAATTATGTTGTACAAAGAGTAATACAATGTTTTAGTCAATTAAATCCCAATAAACCTAGAAAAAACAAAGAAATGGTTAAGATGGTAAATTTTGTTACATATGTTTATTACATATTTTTGTTACAAATATTACACCACAATTTTTAAAATTGTGTTACATATATTGTTACATTTATTATGCCACATCAATGACATAGTATGTAACATTTCACGTAAATTTTATGTTACATATATTATGCCACAATTTAAAAATTTTTTTTAATTAAATAAACTATGATGATAGAAGTTAGGCAGTGTTTCTCTCTGAGGGGGTATTTTCTTGGACAGGGTAAAAGAGAGTTTTCTGGGGAACAGAAACTGTTCTATACTTTGATCTGGTGGAGGTCACTTAGATGTAGACATATGTAAAAACATATTCTACTGTAGACTTAAAATTAATCTGTCTTATTGCATACACGCTTTACTGCAACAACAGAAAAATTAAAGGTAGCTGGTTATCTTCTCTGGAAGAGTTTTCCTGTGTAGAAGAGTCCCACCCTTAGCAGAATTGTCTCCCAGGGAAAGTCTTTAAAAAAGGGGCAGTGGTAAAAGCATGGGCTCAGAAGACCTGGGTTCAAGTCATAGCGCCGCCAGTTTCTAACGAGCCCTCGGGAAGCTGCCTAACCTCACTGTAACTTAGTTTCCTCACCTATGTACGTAGCATGGGGATCAGACAGAGACATCAAAGCATGGAGAGGGTTTCCCACAGGATTTGGTTCAATGCTAGTGTCCAATCAATAGTTTCTTTCATTTACTTTTTTATTGAGGTAAAGTACATCAAGCATAAAATTTACCATTTTTACCGTCCCCCCCATTTAAAAGTGTACAGTGCAGTGGCATTAGGCACATTCACATTGTCATCACCACCGTCCATCTCCAAAACTTCTTCTCAAACTGAAGCTCGGTATCCATGAATTCATTTGCCACATTTTAAATGTGGTAAAATGCACATAACAAAAACTACCTTAACCTCAAGAGTCCAGCGGTATAAAGTAACTTGTATCATTGTGCAACGATCACATCCATCCGCAGACCTCTTTCGTTTTGCAAAACCGAAACTCAGCGTCGCATTAAACAAGAACTCCCCGTGCTTCCCGGCCACGTTCTGCTTTGTCTCCGCGGCCCTGACTGCTCCGGACACCGCGTGGAAGTGGACGCGTGCACGCTTTGTCCTTTCGTGACTGACTTGTGTCACTTAGCCAAATGTTCTCAGAGTTCAGCCAGGTTGTGGCATAAGAATGTCCTTCCTCTTAAGGACGAATAACATTCCATTGTACGCGTCTAACACACCTTGCCCGGCCGTCCGCCCGTGCTGGGCACCGGGCTGCTTCCACACTTCAGCCGCCGCGAAGCTGCAGCGACACCGACACACAGGCACCTCGTCTACATCCTGCTTCCGCCGGCCTTGCACTTTCAGCCTAGTCGTGTCTCTGGATCTAGACTGATTCTCTTGTAGACACCATAGAGTTGGATCATATTTTAATTTTTTTAGTTTGAAGAGTATTAATTATTAATTCTTGTTTAAATCCATTCTGCCAATTTCTGTCTTTTGCTTGGAGAGTTTACATTTAAAGTCATTACTGAAAAGGAGGGACTTACTTCTGCCATTTTGCTATTTCCTTTCTTTATGCCATTTAGCTTTTTTAAAAAAAATCCCTCATTTCCTGCGTTACTGTCTTCTTTTGTGTTTAGCTGTTTTTGCTTTTGTAGTGAAATATTTTAATTTCCTACTCACTTCCTTTTGTGTATTGTCTATAACTATTTTCTGTGGTTACCAGGGGCATTACATTAACATCCTCACGCTCTAATTTGAATTTGTACTAACTTTACATGTGCATACGACACACCAAACTGCTCCGGTACAGTTCTGCCCCCACCTCTTTCAGTTACGGATGTTACAAAATGACATCTCTATACAGCATGTGTTCAAAAACATAAACTAATGTTTTAAGTTTTATGATACATTAGTCTCTTAAGTTATGTAGAAAACAATGTGGAGTTACAAACCAAAGTTACAATAGCACTCACTTTTAGGCCGGTAATTCTTTTGTAAAGAAGTGTACCAGGCCTGGCCAGGTGGCTCAGTTGGTCGGAGTGTCATCCCTCACACCAAAAGGTCGTGGGTTCGATTCCCAGTCAGGTCACATGCCCAGGTTGTGGGTTTGATCCCGTCGGCGCCTGTACAGTGGGCAACTGACCGATGTTTCTCTCTCACATGGATCTTTCTCTCTCTCCCTCTCTCTTCCTTCCTCTCTCTCTCAAATCAATAAAAACATATCCTTGGGTGAGGATTTTTTAAAAAGTGTATTAGTCTCTTAAACCATGTAGAAGACAAAAAAGGGGGGATTACAAACCATTTCTATGATAACACTAGCTTTAATTATAATTGCGCATATTTTTACCTTCACTGAGCTCTTTATTTCTTCATATGGTTCTGAGTTACCGTCTAGTGTCCTTTCATTTCAACCTGCAGGACTCCCTGGAGCATTTCTTTCAGGGATGTTCTACTGGTTAAAATGTCCCTAAACTTTTATCTAGAAATGTCTTTATTTCTCCCTTACAATTTGAAGAACAGTTTTGCTGGTTATAGGAGTCTTAACTGACAATTTTTGTTTTCTTTTAGCACTTTGAATATATCAGTCCACTGCCTTCTGGCCTCCAAGTTTCTGATGACAAATCTGCTTATAATCTTATTTGGGGTCCCTTGTTTGTGAGTAGTCATTTATCTCGCTGGTTTCAAGATTCTCTCTGTCTCAGTCTTTTCGCAGTTTGATTATAATCTGTCTTAGTGTGAGTCTCTTAAAGTTTATCCTAGTTAGAGTTATTTGAGCTTCTTGGGTATTTCTATTGATGTCTAGCATCAAATTTGGGTAGTTTTCAGATTAATTCTTAAAATAATCTTTCTGCCCTTTTTGTCTCTCTTCCCCTTCTGGGACTCCCGTGATGCGCATGTTGATTTATTTGATGGTGTCCCACGGGTCCCTTAGGCTCTGTTTACTTTTCTTCAGCTTTTTCTTTCTCTTCCTCTGTAATTTCAATCATCCTGTCTTCAGGCCCGCTGATTCTTTCATCTATATGTTCAAATCTGCCTTTGAATAGCCCTCTAGGAAATTTTTCATTTCAATTTTTGTACTTTTCAGCTTTAGAGTTTGTTTTTGGCTTCTTTTTAGGTTTTCTCTCTTTCTCGATGTTTGCATTTTGTTCAGCCACTAATTTCTTGAATTTTGCCACATCTTCCCTTAGTTCTTTGGGCATTTCTAAGAGTTGTTTTAAAGTCTTTGTCTAGTAGGTTCTCTATGTGGCATTTCACTGGGACAGTTTCTGTTGGTTATTTTTTCCTTTGAATGGGCCATACTTTTCTTTTCTTAATATTAGTTTTTTTAAATTTTTTTATTGCTGATGGTGTTACAGGTGTCCCCCATTCCACCCACTCTTTGTACCCTTCCATTCAGCCCCTGCCCCACCCCAGGCCTTCCCCACACTATTGTCTGTGTCCATGGGCTATGCATACATTAGTAGTAGCAGTTCTAGAGTGACTTTGAGAATTGCTTAACTTTTTCAAATTTTTCTCAAATGTGAGATGGGCAATTTGACATTTTAAAATTTCAATAAATGTTTAGTAAACTCCTGTGTGGCCCCAAATTCTTGGATGCTTTTTTCATTGAGACATGAGGTCTCCCCTTGAATATAGGCTCTGAGACTGCTTGACCAATAGCATGCGTCAGGAATGACTGTGTGTCAGTTTCCAGACCAGGCTTTAAAGTGCTGTCATCTTCCACTTCCTATATCTTGGGACATTCACTTTTGGAATTTAACCACCATGCTATGAGAAAGCTCAAGCTGCCAGTGGAGAGGCCCATATAAAGAGGAACTGAGGCCCTGGCTAAAAGCTCTGGGTGATCTTTGAACTGACAGCCAGCACCAATTTATCAGCCAGGTAAGTGAGCATCTTGAAAGCAGATCCTTCAGCCCCGTCTTGACTGCTGATGTCACATAGAATGGAGATGAGCTTTTATTTACATTTAGTTTTTAAAAGTTAATTAAGTTATTTTAAACCATTTCTTTAGAACAGAGGTGTCCAAAGAAAAATAATGTGGGCCGCATATATAATTTTACATTTTCTAGTAATCACATTAAAAAGTAAATAAACAAACAAAACCCAAACCAACAGGTGAAATTAATTTTAGAGAAAAATTTGATTTAACCCAATATATCCAAAATATTATAATTCCAACATGCAATGAAAATTAAAAATATATTTATGAGATATTTTTCCTTTTCATATTAAGTACTTGACATTTTGGGATGTATTTTATACTTACAATTGCATCTCAGTTCAGACTAGCTACATTCTAGGTGCTCAGTGGCCACATGTGGCTCGTGGTTACTGTATTGGATAGTGCAGCCTTGGAATGAAAGACTTGGGAGGCAAGCTACTACACCTCTGTCCCTGTCTTATAGAGGAGAAAGTGAGGCACAGAGAGAGCAAGGGACTTACCCAGGGTTATGCATGTAGTATGTTGATTTTGTCCAAGACCTAATTCCTGCGACCTGTGAATGCCATATTATTTGGGGGGAAAAAGCAAAGGTGCAATTATGTTAAGGATTTTGAGATGAAGAAATCACTCTAGATGATCTGGGTGAGCCCCAAATCTAATAACCAGTGTCCTTGTAAGAGATGCACAGAGGAGATTAAACAGAAGAGAAGAGAGACACACCGAGAGAAGTTGTGAAGATGGGAGTGATGTGGCGACAAGCCAAGGAAGCCAGGAATGCTGACAGCCACCCGAACTTGGGAGAGGAAAGGGGGATTCTTCTCTAACGCCCCAGAGGGAGCAGGGCCCTCCAGACACCTCGACTTTAGCCTTCAGAATTATTCAGATAATAAATTTCTGTTCTTTTCAGCCTCCAGGTTTTGTGACAATTTGTTATGGCAGCTGCAGGAAACTAGTAGAGACAGCAAGTCTGAAGCCTGAACTTAAGTGACCTTGGACTCCATTCCCAGTAGGAGCAGCCTGGGTCCTCACTGCCTCGTTCCTTTATAAGCTGAGTGGCCCGTGCAAGGCCTCTGGTGACCGAGAGCGCCTGTGCCCAACCTTCAGAGGGAGCCGCTGCCCTTTAGCCACATGTGGCACCATGCCATGTTGTCATCGCTTGCCTCATCTACCCAGATGACCTCCGCTGCTCTCCCTGCTCCTACTCTTTCTTCCTTTCAATCTACTTTCCACATAGTATTTAGGTTAATCTTTAAAGACAAGGTAAGTCCTATCAGGCCACTCCTCTGCTCCCAGCCCTCCAATGGCGTCCCATTCACTGGAGTGAAATCCAAATTCCTAACCCCATCTACAAGGCCCTCTCCCTCACTGACCTCATCTCGTACCTGCTCTGTCCCCTCTCCACTCCAGCCACAGGGGCCTCCTTGCCATTTCTCAACACGCCAAGCACACGCTTTCCTTTCCCTTGGTTTGGAACACTCTACCCTCAGCGCTCTGGCTTTCCCCTCACTTCATTCAGGTCTTTTCTCAGATCCTTATAAAGGATTTCCCTGGCCACTGTTGGTCTTTTTTTTTTTGTATGTTTTTATTGATTTTTGGAGAGAGAGAGAAACGGAGAAGGAGAGAGAGAAACATCAGTGGGAGAGAAACATCGATGGCTCACCTCCTGCACTCCCCCTACAGGGGATCGAGCCCACAACCCCAGCATAGACTCTGACCGGGAATAAAACCAGCTCCTTGGTGCATGGACGGTGCTCAACCCACTGAGCAACACTGGCCGGGGGCCGCTGTCAGTCTCCATTTCTTTACCACACTTTATTTTTCTTTACAACACGACTCTCTACCCCACCTAGTACAGATTTTTAGTTTATTAGTTTATTATCCAATCATCCATTAGACTATAAGCTCCTTGAAAGCAGGACTTTTTCTGTTTTATTTAACAATGTGTGGAATAGCACATAATAGGTGGTCGATAAATTCACTGCTGAATGAATGAACAAATGAACGAGTGAGTGGAAGAATGTGGACTCCATGTAGGCATACCTTCCCCTCCCCCCCGAGAAGTCAGAATCTGGATTAAAGTTTGTCCAATGTAAAAAAATTCACCGGGCTGGCTAAAAATGTATTCAAGAGTCACTAGTTTGAGACCCCTGCCCGACAGGGACCTGGATCAAATGGGAACTGTGTTCTCTCATCCTCAGATGATACAGCCTCTCTAGAAATAGAGTGGTTCATTCGGGTCCACCAGCCCCTGCACCCCCAGGTTCAGGCCCATGAGGTACTGTTTGTTGTTACAGACCAAAGTCATCCACGTGCACTTCATTCAAAAAGCAGGATGTGGGCTGCAAGCTTCCATCTCACGGTTCAAAGGAAAGCGACTTCAGCAGCAGGGTCTCCTGGGATGTTTTCCCAAGCCTCCCTGGGAGGGATGGAGCCTGTTGAAGGACTAATAATAGACAGGCACATCCAGTTTTCCAAACATGTCGACCTTAAAAGCGAATGCTATCTTTTTGCTCACTACCTTTGAATTACTATGTGGGGAAGGACACTCTCCTGTGACAGGCTTTGCCCCCCACATACCACCTCATAATGACTTGCCACTCAGCAGCTTCCGGGCAGAGTTGTCACAGTGGGACCTGCGCTTCCCTAGGCAGAAGTTCAGTGTGGCTGGTTCGCCTTCACCCTGCCTTCTTTCACCAGCCCTTTACCACCAGCATGATTCGTAGCTAGGCCGGCTACACACCGGTCAACAGTGTGACTTGGGGTGTGTATCGTAGTCAGCCTGAGCCCACGGTCCTTGTCCATGAGTTACCAGACCTACATCGGTCTTTGGGAGAAATAAAAAGAGTGCAAGTGCCTGACACCGATCCAGCCCCTGATGTTTATCATTATTAAACGCCTACTGGACACGAGAGGGGGTAAGGAGTGCTCTCCTTCAGTTTGCCATAGACTCATTTGTTCACACAATCACTCACTCAGTCAACCAATTAGTTGAGCTCTTCGGCGACGTCAGGCACTGAGCTTGGGGCTGGGTGCCACAGTGGTGAGCAGCGCCTGCTCAGAGCCCAGGTCTAGTGAGGGGGTTTATAGTCCAGTGTGGAGTTGCCTTCGCAGACAGTGGGGCACCGTGGGGGATGTTTAGGTGCAGCGCACGGACGGGGCTAAAGCACACTGCATTGCCCACCCAGACAGCTGTTACTCTTGGTTACCTCCCACCCCCCATCCAGGAGAGCATCCCCGTCGGATGTTAGTGTGTCTTTAACATCCCTCTGACATTTCCTGTGCATCTCCTTCCTTAACAAATAACAGGAGGCCCAAATGCAGCTGTTTTGGGCAGATGGCAGCATTTGGAGAGATTTAATAGTATGGATACCTCCTGCTATTTAAACTCAGAAACCAGGTAGACTACTTTTTTCAGCCAGTGCACAAATATGACCAGCATTTGTGAAGATGGGTCAGGAATAAATGAAGTTGAGGAAATACTAACCTATTAGATCTCCCTTCCCAGGTGAATTTTACCAAATATTCAAAGAAGAACTAATACCAATTCTTCTCAAAAGATTTCAAAAAATTCAAAAGGGAAGACTTCAAACTCATTTTATGAGGCCAGCACTATCCTAATTCCAAAACCAGATAAAGATACTACAAAGAAAGAAAATTATAGGCCAATATCCCTGATGAACATAGATGCTAAAATCCTCAACGAAATATTAGCAAATCGGATCCAGCAATACATTAAAAAAGTCATACATTATGATCAAGTGGGATTTATTGATGGGATGCAAGGTTGGTACAATATCCACAAATCAATAAACATGATACACCACATAAAAAAAATGAAGGGTAAAAAACCACATAATCACATCAACAGATGCAGAAAAAGCATTTGATAAAATCCAGCACCCATTTATGATAAAAACTCTCAGCAAAGTGGGAACAGAAGAAACATACCTCAACATAACAAAGGCCATATATGACAGACCTATAGCCAATATCATACTCAATGGGCAAAAGCTATCTGCATTTGCCCTTAAGCTTGCAAACAAGACAGGGGTGTCCACTTTCACCACTCTTATTCAACATAGTACTGGAAGTCCCGGCCACAGCCATCAGACAGGAGGAACAAATAAAGGGCATACAAATTGGAAAGGAGGAAGTAAAACTGTCATTATTTGCAGATGGCATGATACTGTATAGAGAGAACCTTAAAGATTCCGCCAAAAAACTGCTGGAATTGATAAATGAATTCAGTAAGGTAGAAGAATACAAAATTAATATCCAGAAATTAGTTGCATTTTATAAGCCAATGATGAGCTATCTGAAAGGGAAACTAAGAAAGCAATCCAATTTACATTTACATTTGCTTCCAAAAAACCCCCCAAAAAACCTAGGGCCTTGGTCAGTACTGTTCAGTGGTTAGACTGCCAGCCCTGGCACCAAAAGATCGTGGGTTTGATTCCCAGTCAAGGTCACATACCTGGGTTGCAGGTTCCATCCCCGGGCTGGTTGGGACACATAAAGGAGGCAACCAGTCAATGTGTCTCTCTCACATGGATGTTTCTCTCTCTCTCTCTCCTTCTCACCTCCACTCCCTCCCTCCTTTCCACTCTCTCTAAAAATCAATGGAAAAATATCCTCTGGTGAGGATTACCAAAAGACAAAAGAAAACAAAACCAAAAACATAGGAATAAGTTTAACCAAGGATGTAAAGACATGTACTTGGAAAATTATAAGACACTGAAGAAAAAAAACTGAAGGAGATACAAACAAGTGGAAGCATATACCATGTTCATGGATAGGAAGAATTAACTTCATTAAAATGTCCATAGTACCCAAAGCAATCTATAGATTCAACACAATTCCTATCAAGATACCAATGACGTATTTCACAGAACTAGAACAAATATCCCGAAAATTTATCTGGAACCACAAAAGACTCTAAATAGCCACAGCAATTTTTAGAAAGAAAAGCAAAGTTTGAGGAATTATGCTGCCTGAAATCAAACTGTACTACAAGTCCCTAGTAATCAAAACAGCATGGTACGGGCATAAAAACAGACACACAGACCAATGGAACAGACTAGAGAGCCCAGAAACAAACCCAGGCCTTTATAGTGAATTAATATTTGACAAAGGAGGAAAGAGCATACAATGGGATAAAGATAGTCTATTCAATAAATGGTGTTGGGAAAATTGGACTGAGATGCGCAGAAGAATGAAACTAGACCACGTTCGTACACCACACACAAGAATAAACTCAAAATGGATTAAAGACTTAAAATGTTAGATTCAAAACCATAAAAATCCTAGAAGAAACCATAGGTAGTAAAATCTTGGACATTTCTCATAGCAATATTTTTTGTGATATATCTTCTTGCGCAAGAGAAACAAAAGAAAAAATAAACAAGTGGAGCTATATTAAACTAAAAAGTCTTTGCACAACAAAGGAAACCATCAACACAATGAAAACACAACCCACTGAATGGGAGAACATATTCACAGGGCTTAATATCCAAAATTTATAAGGAACTTATAAAACTCAACACCAAAAAAACCCAACAATCCAATTAAAATATGGGCAGAAGACCTGAATAGATACTTCAAAAAGGACATACAGATGCAAATAGATATATAAAAAGATGCTCAATGTTACTAATCATCAGAGAGACGCAAATTGAAACCACAATGAGGTATCACCTCACACCTATGAGAATGGCTATTATCAATAAATCAACAAATGAGTGCTGTCCAGGATGTGGAGAAAAGGGAACCCTCATGCACCCACTGCTGGTGGGAATGCAGACTGATGCAGCCACTGTGAAAAGCGGTATGGAGTTACCTCAAAAGATTAAACATGGAACTGCCTATGACCCAGCAATCCCACTTCTGGGAATATATCCAAATAAACCCGCAACACTAATTCAAAAGAAAACGCACCCCTATGTCCATAGCAGCGTTATTTACAATAGCCCAAATCTGGAAGCAGCCCAAGTGCCCACCAGTAGGTGAGCGGATAAAACAGCTGTGGGACATTCACAGCGTGGAATACTATGCGGCCATAAAAAAGAAGGAATGCTTACCTCTTATGACAGCATGGATGGACCGAGGGAGCATCATGCTCAGTGAAATACGCCAGTCAGGGAAAGTACCATATGATTTCACTTATATGTGAAATCTAATGAACAAAATAAATTAGCAAAGGAGACAGACTCATGGATAGAGAGAACAGACTGACAGCTGGGGGGGGGGGCGGGCTGGGGGCTGGGTGAGAAGGGTGAAGAGATTAAGCAAAGAAAAAACAGAAAGACTCACGGACCCAGACAACAGTGTGGCGATTGGGCGAGGGAAGGGGGTGGGGGAGGCAGAAGAGGGCACAGGGCTAAACGGTGGTGGAGGGAGACTCGCCTTGGGGCGGTGAACACGCGGTACAACATGCAGATGATGTTATAGAATTGTACTCCCGAAACCTGTATAATTTCATTAACCAGTGTCACCCAATAAATTCAATAAAACAAACACATCCCCTTCCCCACTAGCCCATTTTACAGTTGAGGAAACTGAGTCTCTGGGGGGATGGCCAGAGGTAGGAAGCCCTCTCTAATCTGCCCCAAGGCCGCCCTCCCGCCTCTGCGGCGCGCGGTCCGCGGGCACCGGCCTTCCCGGGGGCAGGGAGCCGCGTCCCCAGGACCTGCGGAGGGACCCGGCGGCGCGAGCGGCCTCCCGCAGCGGTCGGGGTCCCTGCGCCCCCACGCGCGTTCGCCCTCCCGCCCTTCCGCCCTCCCGGCCCGGGTGCCCCCGCGCGCTCGTGCCTTCCTGCCCCCGGGCGGGAGCCGGGCGAGGCCGGGGTCTGGGGACGCGGGTGGCGGTCCCCGCGCCGCAGAGCTTCCCCGGAGCCCGCAGCCCCGGGGCCCGTATGCAAAGCAGCTGGCGGGCGGGGCTCGCCATGCAAATGAGGGGGCGTGCCGGCCTGGCCCCGCCCCCGCCCCCGCAGCCGGGCCGGCGGTGCCGAGCGCAGCTGGCCGGGCGGCGGCAGCTGGGCGAGCGACAGCCGCGGGTGCGCGCGGCCGCCGGAGCCGCGCAGGGAAGCGCCCGGGCTCGGCGGCAGCACGGCCGCCCTCCCGCGCCCCGCCGCAGCCGCAGCCCGCGCCCCGCGCCCCGCCGCCCCCCGCGGCTCCCCGCGCCCCGCGCGCAAGATGGCTGACCCGGCTGCGGGGCCGCCGGCCGAGGGCGAGGAGAGCACCGTGCGCTTCGCCCGCAAAGGCGCCCTCCGGCAGAAGAACGTGCACGAGGTCAAGAACCACAAATTCACCGCCCGCTTCTTCAAGCAGCCCACCTTCTGCAGCCACTGCACCGACTTCATCTGGTGAGGGCGCGGGCGCCGCGCCGCGGGGGACCCCCGGGGACCGGCAGCCCGGCCCCGCGCCCCGGGTTTCCCGCTCCCACCGCCGGCCCGCACTCCCGGCGCCCAGCCTCTGCCCGCGCTCCGGAGGGCCGGCGGCCGGGCGCCCGGGGTCCCGGGGCCGCGCAGAGCGCGGGGCGCCCTCTCGCCCCGGGTGCCCTGTCTCGTTACCTCCTTCCGGGCTGCGGAGCCCGCACCCTCCCCTCCTTTCCCGGGCAGCGCCCTGAGTGCCCTCTCTCCCTTGGGGCTCGGGCATCCTCCCGTCCTGCGCCTCCGGGGACTGCGCCCTGTGCCGCCTCGCGGTGCGCCCCCTGGGGTCTGGGTTCCCCCTTCCACTCCCCAGCCCCGGCCTCGTCGCTGCGGGCCCTTCTCCCCGCTGCCCCTCCGGGCGTGGGGCGCCCCTCCCGCCCAGCGCCTCCGGGAGCGCCGCTGCCCGGGGCCCCCATCCCCGCTCTCCCGGCGCCTGTATCTCGCCTCTTTCCCCGAGGGTCCTGGGGCATCTCTGCGGGCACATCTCCCGCCTGCCCCCCGACCCCCAAACGCCCCCTCGTGGTCGCAGCCGCCCGTCCCCTGCCTTCTGAGGGGAGGTGGGGGGTACGCCGAGCTCGCCCTGCCCCCTCGCTCGAAGCGGAAGACTCGGGCACCGGGCTGTGGCTGGGAGGCTGCACCTGGCAGAGGGCAGGGGCGGGGGGTGGCTGGGGGGAAGTGGCTGGTGGCTGCCTGACTTGCCTCCTTGTGCCTTTGCAGGGGCTTCGGGAAGCAAGGATTCCAGTGCCAAGGTAGGCTGTGGGGCTCTGCGGGTGCCTGTTTTGGGAAGAGATGGTGGAAAGGACTTTCTAGAAGTGACTGAGTCAGGCAGAGAGCGAAGGAATCACGTCTGCCCCAGGGGCCTCCCAGGCTAGGATTCGGCACCACAGAGGGGCCCTTTCGGGGCCATGCTCGGGCAGTGACGCTCCATCCAGGAGTGGTGGAGCGGGGAGGCCTCATCTGCCAGGGCGTGCACCCCGGCTCCCTTCCCAGCCCCGGAAGAGTCAAAACAGGCCTCTTGACCCTACCCTGCCTGGTCAGTGCAGCCCGTCCCCCTCATTCCGACTCCCTTGCCCTAGTTCTGCCTCTTTCCCTGCCTCGCAGAGGATCCGCAGGGGCTGCCACCTCTGCAGATGGTGCAGTCCCACAGAATGGTGATGGTGCCTGTCTCCTGGGCCTCTGGAAAGAGGGGGTTCGGGACGGGATGCCTCTCAGATCTTGGTTTGAATCGCCCTTTCTGCCTTCTGGCTGGAAATGGAAGGACACCAAGTGACTGGCTACCTGGGTCCTTGCATCTGGTTTGATATCCTTGATCCAAGCCAGGGAGGCCCCACTTGGCAGTGTCTTTTAATCATGTGAAAGGCGGCCTCAGTGGTCGCTGGTTGTAGATTTGCTCTCCAGGGCCAAATAACCTAGACGTGCTGAGTGTCGAACATTTTTTGAATTTAATGTCAGCATTTTAGAGCTGGGAGATTTCACATACATCTCTGAATTTCCACCTTCAAGTGGGCTGAGAATTGCTCCCCCCTCGTTAGAGCAGTTGCTTGGAGCTGAGAGTGGCTGTCCGCACAGAGGGTCCCACATTCACCCCTTTGTCTCTGTTGGTGCCGGCCAGGCGTGCTTCACCCACTTCTGGCCTCTAGGCATTTGCGTTCGTAACTTCTAGTCTGGAACACAGCCCCTCCGCCCCCAGTTTTAGGCTAGGTGTGGTTGAGTTTGGTGAGGAAAGTCACATTTCTGAGCTGTGTTTTGGGGGCGCACTGACTCCCTGGTGAGCTGGGTTTACATCAGGAGAAGAAAGCATGTGAGTGTTAAGCCGGAGATGTGACTAAGCTCTGATTGGCAGTTTGGTTGTAGCACCGCCACCCTCCGGGGAGAAGTGAAGTGATCCCTGTGGGTGTGAGTGGCATTGTCAGCTGCACAGAATGCTGGCAGCATGGCACTGCTGTCTTCCCAGACTCCTGTGTCCTCTCACCTGAGATCTGGGGCAGGGCTGGCTCAGCCCCTGACCCTTGTAGACGCCCCTCCCCCGGCCTCTCTTACAAGATCGCGACCCCCAGTTCCATGTACTGCACTGGAGCACTTCCCAAGTCCCAACAACTGAGGTACTGGTGCAAACAGTTGGGTTGTTTTCTAGAACTTTGACCCCTAGAGCAAAGTACCCACGGGGTCTTGGCTCCGGGATGCATAGGTCTTCAAGGTCACCGTTCACTTCCATGAGTCGCTTTCCATCTTTGTCTCTTGCTGAGGTCGTGGGTGACTGGGACATTTTTACCGCTGCTGTCCTGTCCCACCTGCTCTGCAGTTAGTGGTTGGGAAGGTCACTCAGAATGTGCAGGGGATCACACACCTGAGGCAGAAGGAGATGGTCGGGGTTTTCTGGTGTGGTGAGGGTGAGCAGAATCAAGGTTTCTAATGACACGTGGCTGCCTTGAGTAGGCGTGCCTTTATTTTCCTCGCCTTCCCGGTTCCCTTCTTGGGAGGCAGCGTAGGGGAGCGAGCATATGGCACAGGCTATCAGACGCGTCGCTGGGAGTTTGAATCCCTGCCATGTTATTTAGCCTCTCTGTACCTCTGGTTCTTCATCTATAAAATGGGTCCAATAACAGTATCTACCCTAAAATGTTGCTGAGCTGCTCAAAGTGGTTGCAGTATATAAGATGCCTGGAGCAGAGCTTGGACGTAGTAAACACCCAGAAAATATCAGCCCTTGTGATCGTCCCCAAATGACCCCAACGGTGGGGCAGCTGGTGTGAGAGAGACTGGCTCTGCAGGGCTGCTGTGTTGTGGAGCTGGCTGGCTGCCAGGTGAGAGTCAGGATGCAGCTGTGAGCACCTGGTCACCCTGTGTCACTGCTTTGGCGGCGTATCTGCTCGGGCTGCAGTCTGAGGAAGCAAGAGAGGGGCTGCGGCCCATGGCAGCCCCTGACGTCGAGATGCTTAGGGTGGGGACGTCCAGGAAGGGCGAAGGTTATCCTCAGGTATGCTCGGAGTTACTTGGGACTGATTTGCGCACCATAGAGGAGTTCCTTGGCTGAGTATTTTTGGTACCACATTTTTCCTCTTAAAGTGAGTCTAATATATAGAAAATATATATGATTTTATTCTCACCTTGAAGTCAGGGGGCCAGAGCCCAGGGCCCTAGGTTCCTTTCAGTTCTCTGCTTCACCGTTCCCAGAGTAACAGTGATCTCATGGTCCAAGAAGGATGCTAGGCTCTCCAGCCCTCACATCCTTACCTGAGTCAGCAGGAAGGAAAGGGTAACGAAAGGCGCTGTTACTATAGGAGTTATCGCAGATCCTCCTGCCTCTGTGCTTTTAGCTAGAGTTGAATGGCTTACCCCACCGCGCCGCAGAGGAGTGTGCGTTCATTTCAAGTGGCCACGTTCCCCGCTGAAAGCAAAGGTGTGTGCGTGAGTGAGGCTTTCCGTTTCAGAGGTAGACGGGGAGAGGGCTAGGACATGTGTAGTGTGATCACAGGCAAGGGGGCCACTGAGCCCCCGCACCCCATTGTGCTGTCATGGAAATTGGGGATGCTGGGGTGGGGTGGGAAGACGGACGCCAAGGCCACAGGCCGCCGGAAGGGACAGTGCCTGCGTGCTCACGGAGCTTAGGAGTAGATTGTGTTATTGTGTCCTGCTAGAAGACAGGACTCTAGACTGACGGCCACATACTCTCTCCCTTTGTGTTGCTCTTCTCTGCATTTGAATGTAAGAGGTAGTTTAAGGATGTCTCCCGTGGCAGGGACTGGGGCTCAGAATCCTTAGTATGAACCTGCTTCATTTCTGGGTTAGAAGTGGGACCCCTCAGGTAAGCAAAGCACGGTTCTCTACGGCTTTCTCTAGAGGAGCCTGGAAGCTGCATTTGTGCTTGAATTGTAGTTAAGACGAGTCTTTGGGTGGAATTAGACTCTTACCCCAAGAAGTTTTTGCACTTTGGTGAAGAGGAAATTTTTTTCCCCCGAAAAGGTCACTTCAGTAGAAAAAGGAAGGCAATAAAATACAGAGACTCAGAATTCGTAGCATGGGGTTGGAGTGAGCTTGAACTGGGTTGAATCTCTGCTGTGCCACCTGCTCGCCGTGTGACTGTGGGCAAGTCATCCACCTGCAGGGGTCTCGGTTTTCTCGTCTGTAACGTGCGTCTAGCAAACCTCTATAGGATCATGGTGAGGAGTGTGACCTCACCATGGTCATGAGGTGGTGCAGGAGGAATATTCACACTGAGTGCAGTGACTGTAAGTGAGATGATCATTGTTACTCGATTAGCTACAGGAAACCGTGGGACACAGTTAATTCTGGAACTCACTAGATGACTGTGCCTCTTTTGTGCATGTGGACTGATGTTCTTCTCAGACATATTTCTCCCTAGGCTTTGGGTAACACCAGGGAGTGCACAGCTCAGTGTTTGGGCCCAGCCTGCCAGGATGTTAAGAGTATCTTTTCTCACACCTGTCCTTGTGAGAAAGATCTAAACTTGCCGTGGCCTCTCTAGAAAAACCCCAGTGCACTAATTCTGTGACTGTGAAGACATTGGTGATAGTAATGAGTAAGCCAGTTCTTCCCTTTCTGTGTAGACTAGAAAACATGTTTTTAAGCCTTCTAATAGAAATTATTCTTAAAACCCCCCGACATGTTGCATGAACCCAACCATTGCGATTTCATCATCAGCTCTGTAGAATACAAGTTCATGGTTGTCTGTAGTTTACACATACAGGTTAGAATATGCACTTAAAAAAAAACCCATCAAAGATTAATTTTATTTTTGGCATTGTTTTTACTACAGACTTGTAATATGATATTCCGCATGTCAGGTTGAATTTTCTCAGTGCAACCATAAAGAGCGTTTGGGCAGCGCTCGAGTGCAGTCTCCCTGTCAGGTTGCAAGTGTGGAGCCTGCTTCAGTCGTTCTGCTTCTCTCCCCTCCAGAAGCAGATCCCAGAAGCCTGAGAGGGAAACTCTGCTCACCTTTTGGCTTATTCTGAATGTGTCCTGGGGGATTCTTTGTGGATAAAAGACTGTGCTTGATGCTTTGACTTTTTAATTTTTCCCTCCTGAAGTGGGATTTCAGGCCCAGAGTCTCAAGTGAAATAAAAATCTGTAGGTGGGTTAATGTTGGGTCTTAGGAAGGGGCCGATTTGTGGGCGAAGCAGCAGTACATCATTTTGAGCTGTGGAACACTCGGGGAGAGCCTGCAGCTTTGCCCTGGGCAACAGATTTCCTTTCTAAGTAAATATGGAAAATATGACCTTTGAAAATCTAGTTGATGTAACTTAAGTTTCTTCAAAAGTTAATTTAAAAATATTGTTTCTGAGTATTAATGATGGTCTAGGTACTGCCCAGACCATCTACAGCCTTTATAATGTGTATGAGCCACTGGAGAAAGAGGGAGAGACAGTAATTGGTCAGAAGATAAACTGAAGGTTTATACGTGCTCTTGCTGTTGAGGCCTCTTTCTGCTTCCGTCTCTGTCCCCCCCCATGTGCATACATATGCACACACACGTAAACAGATCAATGTGTCACAGTTTTGAGAATAAGCATGCTTTTTAGTTACAGGTTGTTAAATTACTAAATACGATTTAAAATCTCTTCTCCTTTTTTTGACTCTGCAGTCCAGCGATTCTTGGGTGGGTAGGGAGATCAGCTGAAAAGCTCAGCATGTCTGGCTGATGCATTCAGAAGCTTTGTCCCTTATCAGTTTGACATTTGATCTAATATCATGGATTATTTGACTTCACTCATCCACTCTTTCCATTGAAATTGTGTGATATTCCATAGATTGACTGTTGGCCTTTTTTAAAAATCTTTCCCCAATGATATTTTTTCCATTGCTTTTCAGAGAGACTGGAAGGGAGAGAGAGAGAGACATCAGTGTGAGAGGAAGACAGTGATTGGTTGCCTCCTGCACACCCCCTACCAGGGATCAAGCCTGAAACCCAGGCATGTGCCCTTGACCGGAATCGAACCTGAGACCCTTCAGTCCCCGGGGCGGTGCTCTAACCACCGAACAAACCGACTAGGGTGACTGTTGGCCCTTTTATGGAATATATACATTCCAGTGTTTACATATGGCTAATTGAAAATCTGATAGGAAATTTGTTTATTTACCACATATAGCTATTTTTCCTTCCTTCCCAGCATGTGTTTTCCGAGCATGTGCTGCAACCGTGATGAAGGGCTTTTGCTTCGAAGACAGAAAGGCGTCGGTTTACATTCAGTAGATGGAAATTAACTTAGCACAACAATAACCGTGATGTTGGGGGGGAATCGAGACTCTTCTTTCACCTCGCCACTGTGCAGTGAACAGATGGCGGCCTTCTGGATGTGCAACGTCAATCGGGCTTGAGAGTGCAGGCTCAGAAATCCAGTAAACCTGACGTCCTGTCCTGGTCCGTCTCTTCATGACTCTATGACCTTGGGCCGATGAAACATGACCCTGCCTTAATCCACCCATCCATCTGTCCATCCACTCACCCACCAATGCGTCCGTCTATCCACCCAGCTATTCTTATATCTCTCTATCATCCGTCCATCCACCCGTCCAGTTATCCATCCATCCATCATCCACGCATTTATTCATTTCCCTACCCGTGTAGCCATCTGTCCACCTATTCGTTCATTCAGTAAATCTTTATCGAGTGCCTGTGATGTGTCAGGTACTGTTCTAGACACCGGAACTAGAGCTGTGAGCACGACAGAGTCCCTGCCCTCATGGAATTTACATTCTAGTGGAAGGAGAACAGCAATTAATAAATAACTTAGGAAAAAATGTATAATGTCAGGTTACAATATGGGCTTTGAAGAGAAACATAACACTGTCTTTGACCTTGAAGATCCTCCTGGCCTTTTGAGGAGAGACCAGCGCTTGGCTGATGAGCTCTGACACATAAGAGGAAGGTGCTACCCGGAAGGTGTAGACATCCTTAGGCTGGTCTCCTCTGTCCTGGGAGGGTGGGGAAGATCCGCAGAGGAGATGACATTTGGGAACAGTCTCACAGCGGGAGTAGGAGTTCCCAGATTGACAGGGGGTGGGGGCCGGGGGGCGTTTCGGCGGGCGCAGGCGGCGCAGGGTGCGCCCCGGCTGCGGGGAGGAGGGAGGCGGCCGTGGGAGGCGAGCCTCGCGCTGGAGGCTTCGGCCTCGTGAAGGCAGAGTGGTGACTAGGAAGTGGTTGTCACTGCTTTAAAGTGGGAGTGTGGGGGTGAATGAAGCGGCCAGATGTTTGAAAAAGAAGAGAACGAGATGCATTTTAACACAAGAATTACGTGAGTCAGGCTCTGCAGTTCCGAGCTTGCGGGTTTGGAGGTCGGGTCGGGAACCGAAATGGCCTCGTGGGAGCCGCGCGGCTCGGCCCGCTCACGCCCCAAAGACACATTTGGATTTTCCCGTTCCCGGTTCTGTTTTGGGAGGTGGCTACGGGCTATTTTTATGGTTCTGACAGGAGGGAGAGCTCTCTTCACTGCATCGTAGGCGCGGGGGGCCCCAGAAGCCCTTGCCCCTCGGAAAGGACCCGCCGCCTCTGCCATCTCCGCTGCCCTCGCCGGGCCGCGCTTCCGAGCGTGCTGCAGCCGCGGCGAAGGGCTTTTGCTTCCGAGACAGAAAGGCTTCGTTTTGCGTTTTGGCTTCTTGTTATGGGACCTTGAATGTGTTACTTAAACTCTCTGAGCTTTTGCGTCTTGAGAGGTAAACGGCAACAATGAAGTGCCTTGTGCCGGGGCCAGGTGTTTCCCGGAGAAACAGCACCTGTTTCCATTCCTCCCGGGCCGGGCACTGTGGTGTCCTCGCTGGGTTGAAGATCTTGTTGGGGACGCAACAGGAATGCCCTGAGCCCGGCGGGGCGGTGGTGGAGCGAGAGCGAATGCCCTGCGGGTCCGGGTCCGAGCGCCGGGGCACTGCTGCGGCTCAGAGTGCGCGGGGCCAGGGCCGATTTGAACGCGGGGGAGCGCCGCGCTTCCCATGCAGCCATTTCCTGGCTTCCGATGCTTAATCTGTGGGAAACCTCAGCAAGCTGGGTTGAAATCTGTGACTGCCCCATCTGCTGCCTCGTTTTGCAAAGACGGTGATGGCATTTCAGCTTTAAATAGATTTCTGACCATTTCATCTTTTACATTTACAATTTTAAATCCTTCACTTTTTGGATGGAGTGTTTACGGGCTCTTTGGGGTTGAAGATGAAGCTGGCAAATAGTGTGGGTGAAGGTGGGGGGTGAGGTGGGCAGGCGTCTCTTGCCTTGTGATGGCAGGAGAGCCCCCCATGGCAGGCCTTCCTCCTCCCCCTGAACACGGGCTCCTCCTTTACCGTTCAGGCACCGCTGCAAATGAGAATCTTGATAGTTACCTGGATATTTTGTGTGTGGCAAAATATATGGTTGGGGTATTGATAATTCTATCTGGGCCAAAGAGTGCGCCTAGAGAAGCAGGATTGGCATGTGGACTGGTGAGGGGCCTCTTCTCTTTCAGGTAGATGCCCAGGTGGCCGCTTCCTGTTCTTTTCAGGGTTAAGTCCAGGATCCTCAGCACGAGTTATAAGCCTTGGTCTGATCTGGGCCCTCAGGTGCCTCCCTTGTACCACCTTCCACCCACTTTCCATCCTCTGTCTGTCCAAAGGCCAACTGGTCTCCCTCAATCATGGCACACCCTGCCCACCACAGGGCTTTTGCACATGCTCCGTGTTCAGCTTAAATCCCTCCTCTCTCTGCTCTTTCCCTGCTCACCTCCTACTCACCCTTCAGAACTTAGCTCAAATGTCCCTTCTTCAGAGAGGCCCTCCCTGATCTTCCAGATCGGGCTCCCCCAAGTACAATCTCATAGCCCCTTGTGATTTTTACATTTTCTGGTTGTATACTTATTTGAGAGTTTAGTATCTGTCTTCTCCATTAGAGTGCAAGTTCCATGAGAGTAAGGACCACAGCTCTGTAATTTCCCATTGTTTTTGGAATGTTAGCTCCATACTTGGCACATAGTGTGTGCTTATAAATAGCTATACATTAATGAAAGTATAGGGGAGAAATGACTCCACACAGGGAGTCATTTGATTTGGGTTTGGTACTAGTTTTGTGACTGAACCGGTGATCGAACCTGCAACCCAGATATGTGCCCCTGACTGGGAATCAAACCTGAGACCCTTTGGTGCATGGCCCAACACTCTAACCACTGAGCAACACCGGCTAAGGTGCTTTATCTGTGGCTTTTATAAAGAGTGTATAGCTTCCTAGTTTATGAGCTCTGATCATTTTTGTTTGAATAAAAATATTTGCCCTCCTGATAGCCTGTTGGGAAGTGGTTTTCAGAAGGACGTGAGCGCTGCAGTCTTAACTTTGGACAGAACTTCAGGCTCTGTCCATTTCTCTGTGAAGATAAACAGTTTCTCCACTGAAGTCCCTGCCTTTGTTCATCACGGATCCTGGTGGACTGGAGTGAAAAGAATTTTCTTGAACATCATGTGAACTGGAAGCTACCTAAATGCCCAGTGGCGGTGGGAGAGCGGGTGTACCGTGGATATTACAGCCATGAGAATGCACAGGGCACCGCTACAGACCGCATCGGTGACCCTCCCAAACACAGCTGAGCGAAAGACGCCAGACACGAAAAAGCTCCTTCTGTGTGATTCCATGCGCTTGAAGCTCAGGGTCTGGTGAAAGTCACATGGCGGCAGCGGTTAGGACAGGGGCAACCTTCAGGGGGAGGGGTGGGACTAGAGGAGCTCCTGAGGTGGTGGCCCTGTTCCGTTTCTTGACGTGGGTGCTGGTTGCTTGGTGTGTTCAGGTTTTGAAAGTTCATTGAGCTCTATCCTTGTGCCCACTTTTCTGTTTTGTATATTACACTTTACTGAAGCTGTTTTTAAAAAGCACAGAGTTTTAACTCACTGAGGCTGAATCTGAGGATCGTGAGTTGGGATTTTGTTTTGCACCCAGAAGTGAAATCCCTCTGTGGTCACCCATTGAGGGGTGCTGCCGTGTGCCTTCTTGGGGGGACATGTGCTGCCGTCTTTCGGTTGCAATCTGTAGAACAAGAAAGCCCAGGCGCCGGGACAGTCTCCCTGCCCATAATTAGCTCTGTTAGTACCTGGAAAACTTGAGCTCCCAGGGTCTGTCTAGGGCTCGCGTGTTGCAGGCTCTGTGTTAGTGAGGGTGTTAGGAAGAAGCTGCGGGCTGCTGTGCGTAACAGGTAAGTCCCGGCGCCTCTGTGGCTCAGCAGAAAGGCATTTATTCTCCCTCGCGGCACAGACCTCTCCCGGGGACCCTGGTTGGTTTTCCACAGTGACCCAGGGTTCTCTCCGTCGGGCAGGCAGGTGGGAGAGGGAACATATGGAAGCACACTCCTGTCACAGCCCGACAGTTGGGGGGGACTGATATGACTGAGGCACAGAGCCACGTCCACTGCAAGGTCCTGGGACATGGCGACCAGCTCTGTGTCCAGGAGGAAAGGAAAACAGGTGTTAGTGGACACAGTAAACCTTGCTCCAGTCCCCAAAGCCACGGTTTCCTTCTACTCCCTTTGGGGTGGTGTGTCCAATTTCATCTGTCGCTTGACTTCACAGAACTGAGATGTGAAACTCTGGACCCTGCCACCTTATCAAACACGTGAGGGTATGTTTCGGGGAGAGGATGGTCTGTTTGTGTTACTAAGAATGAAAGAACGAAGCTCTCCTTGCTTTTGCTATGAGAACAGTCTGGTTCTTGTCAGAATTTCCAGTTTTCCCACCGGTCAGAATCCTCGCCCGTCTGGTGGCTGGTGCGCAGCGTAGACACTTCTCTTTGAGACGGGTGGGCTCGCCCGGTGAGTTCTTTCCTTTTGCTCATTTGTCACCTCTCCCATAGAAGGATCCATTGGTGGTTCCACTTTTGGTTTTTTGACTGGACACCTAACAAACCAGTTATCTGTTGTGTAACACACCATCTCAACCCTTAGTGGCTTAAAATAACCACCATTTCATTTAGCCCCAGCTTTTGTGGGTCAGGAATTTGGGTTGGGCTCGGCGGGGGGTCCTTCTGGGCTAGGCAGGGATTGTCTGGGGCCTCAGCGGGGGTGCCTGGGACAACTGGGGCCTTTCTCCGGGCGGTGGCCCACCTCGCAGCGGGCTGGCCGAGCTTGCGCTCCCTGGCGCACGGGCACAGGCTGCAGGGCCTCCCGCAGCCTGGGCTGAGGACTCGCACGGTGTCACTTCTGCCATGTTCTGTTAGTGAGAGCAAATGACAGGCCTTCGCAGAAGGAGGAGGAAACAGGAGGGGCACACTCTTCCTCTATGTGGCATTTTTGGGAACTTACCAGGCCAGCCTCAGTGAGGCCCTCGTGCCCGCCGCGCTGCAGCGCCGAGCCGCCCCGCTCCGCGGCAGGTGCCGAGCCAGCGCTCACCGCTTAGTCCTGACAGGAGGACCTGCCTCACGGGGCAGGGGCAGGGGCAGGGGCAGGGGCAGGGGCAGGGGCAGGGGCAGGGGCAGGGCCGAGTTGATGCTGCATAGAGGGCACAGCGTGGGGTTGCCACCGAACGCTTCCGCCACTGCCACCGACCACTTCCACCATGGCCACCACTGCCACCGAGCACTCCCACCAATGCCACTGAAGACTTGTACCACTGCCACTATTGCCACTGAACACTTCCACCACTGCCACCGAACACTTCCACCACTGCCACTGAACACGTACCACTGCCACCATAGCCGCTGGGCACTTCCACTACTTCCACCACTTCCACCACTCCCACCACTGCCACCACTGCCACCACTGCCACCGAACAGTTCCACCACTGCCACTGAACACTTGTACCACTGCCACCACTGCCACCAAACACTCCTACCACTACAACTGAATGCTTTCACCATGGCCACCACTGCCACTGAATGATTCCTCCACTGCCACCAAACACTTCCACCACTGCCACTGAATGCTCCCACCGCCACCACTGCCACCACATGCTTCTACCACTGCCACCAAGCGCTTCCATCATTGCCACGGAACACTACCTACTTACCACCACTGCCACTAAACACTACTACCACTGCCACTGAACACACCACTGCCACTACTGCCATGGAACTCTCTCACTACTGCCACCGAACACTTCCACCACTTCCACTACTGCCACCGGGCACTTCCACCATTACCACTGAATGCTCCCACCACTACCACCATGGCCACTGAACACTTCCACTACTGCCACTGAATACTTTCACCATTACTGCCATTACTACCATCTGGGTCCTGCTGTGCACTTGGAACTATACTAAGAGCTTGAGATTCAGAACACAAGGTTTCTGCCCTTGAGGAAGGAGGGACCTGAGGAAGAGACTGACGTGCAGGTGAATCTGTGTACTCCAGTGGCAAGTGTGATCACAGAGCTGCGGTGGAGTGGATGAGGTCAAGGGCATGAGTTCAGAGGACTGGGGCACCTTTTTTAACCTCTTTAATCTTTAGTTTCCTCCTTTGTGAAATAAAGGTAATGACACAGAACCTGCCTCCCAGGGGGCCATGTGGACTGAATGAAATGGAGCAGGCAAAGAACATGTGATTGATCATTAAATGTTAGTTCTGAGAAAAAATTCTGAAAACTACCCTTGAAAAACATCCTAAAGACACCATTCTCACTTGATTCTCTGCCCGTGACTCTGGCCAATGTCATTGGTGCTTTGTCTTTAAAAAATGAAGATTTACACACAAGTGGTTTATTGGGGGAATAGCTCTTGGGAACAACACCTATAAGGGATTGAGACTAGCGGGGAAAGGGAGAGGCTGAATTGTGGTGCAATAGTTGCAATAGAGGTCAAAGCCAACCCTTGGCTGGAGCTGTTATGGCCTTTTGGAATTGGGACAGTGGGGACCTGCACCAAGTGGGGTGCTCTTGAAAAGGTAGCATTACCTTGGGTAAAGTAGCTTTCTTCTTCAAGGGAGGGCTCGCAGGGAGGATGCAGCTGTGCGATTCTGGCTTCAACACTCCCAGATGCTGGGGGTGAGTGTCCTGGCCCTGTAGGTGTGAGGAGCATCTTGGGGATGCACCTTGGGGCCCATTGCATGTTTCCAGGTCTCTCTTAGAGGTACGTTCCAAACCATGCCTCCTTGACCATTGGTAAGCCTGTGTGGCTTCATTGGTCCCTTCACAGAGCTGATTTAGATGTCATTTAGATTTATAGACTGTATCTTGCCAGAACTGGAATACCCCTCACAGAGAGCCTTAATCCCAGTAGGCCTGGGGACATGGGTATGGGTTGCCAAGGTCACCCAGCCGCCAGGAGGGAGATCATACCACCTGACTTCCCTTAGACCATGCTCTTCTGTGTCATAGGAGATTCCAACCTGTGTTCTGAACCTGGACTCCGTGACTTCACTGCCTTGTTGCCCTTAATCCTCACACCTTACTGCAGCTGCGCTCTGGGATGGGTTTTCTTGAACTCCTCTAAATGTGCTTTTTTAACTGTGGGTCATCATTCATTAGAGGCCTTGCAATCAATTTAGAAGGTGATGAACACTGTGAGTAAACAGAATGGAAGATTCAGGACTGCACCAGACGGGCAGCGTAAGTATCTTTTCGCAAAGCTTCGCTTCGTGTGCGCACTCAGGCGCGTGAGCTGGGCCACGTGTAAAGTATGTTTCTCGTGTGGACCTTGGCCCACCCAGTTTGAAAGCCACTGTGGACAGTACGGACAGGAGGCACCGAGGCTCATGAAATTGGCCTGTTGATGTCCAGGCTCCATTTATTTTTAGAGATGATACAAATTCATTGTTTTGAATTCTTTTAATTAGTTGTTTTATTCTCACCCCATCACAATATCCCAATATTATTTTAATTGTACTCTTTGAGCTTTCCTGGATCACTGACCAAAGTTATTTTTCCAAATAGAATTCTAAGTATGGGATAAGAGTTTTAAAGTGGAGCTGTTGACTTTGGTGGATTGGCCTGTCACCTGGGTGAAGTGTCGAGTGCTGTGTTGAGTGCCAGCGGGGAGCTGACCCACTCTGCAGAGAGAAGGAGCTTGTTGTCCTGGGGATAATGTGGGTTGAGAAAGAAGTGTTTCATGAACAGAATCAGCACAGAGGGAGGGAGGAGGAGGGGTTCAGGGGCTGTGCGGAGCCACCTGGAGAGGTGGGGCCGCAGGGAGGTGGGTCTTGTCCCCATGGTTGCACTCTGCTGAGGGCAGCCTCCTGCTGGGACTTGTAGCACTGTGATTCAGCATGTGTTTATCTTCTCTGTTTTCCCCAATAGGTGGGGACCCAAATGACAGCTGGCCTCATTGTGTTTCCCTTTTGGCCTTCTCTAATTTGGGGCTTAAGGACCACAGTGGGTCCAGATGGGATAAAGAAGTCACGTTCAAGAAAAAATGAAATCAGGGCCAGATCTATCCCTGCTTGAGTGTGTGTATTTTCTTCTCTAGTCCCTGGGAGGATCTCTACTAACTGGGGACACAGGCCAGGGAATTTTCCATTTCTTGGGCATCTTCAAATAGGGCTTTTAAGTGCTGCCTCGAGCTGCCGAGCTGCCGCTGAGTTCTCACAACGTGCCGGGCACTCTGCTCCGTGCTTCACCCATGTGACTCAGGCCCACCCCAGCCCTGCGATGCTGCTGCTCCTGTCATTCCCGTCCCGTGCTGGGAGAAGAAGCAGAGACTTAGGCATTTCCCCAGAGGTCCGTAGAGTTAGGATTCAAGCGCAGCTCTGAGGTCGGGGTTGCACAGAAGGCATGTGGGTCTTTGAAACTGAGGCCGCTGATGGTGCTGACGACGACGCTGTAATTGTGATGACGATGACAAAGGCAGCTAACGTTTGGGGGGTTGCAGTGATCGGCATTGTAGAGACTTCATCCCCTCCGGATCTTCACCTCCACTAAGAGTTTCTGTTATTGTTCCCATTCATCGGAAGGGAGATAGGCTCAACGGAGAGAGAGCATGAGCTCCAGGCTGCGGCGGCTGGATTGACGCCCGCCCGTCTGAAGGGCTCGGGTGGGAGGGCGGGATGGTGGACGCCCCGTCCCGGTAGAGCGAGGCCGGGCAGCAGCAGGCGGGCTCCGGGCGCACGGTGCCCATCTCTAGGGACAAGAGAGCCCACTTGCCACAGCAGGGGGAGCAACTGGCACAGTTGGACCGACTGCAGAAATTCCCTAGTAGAAGAAAATGTCTCCATTAGATTTTTTTCCAGTGAGGGAGTTTGCACATCTGTAGATTTTTATCCATAACCCTGAATAAAGAATTCAGAAAGTGGCTTCTGGTCTCACGTCTTTTGGTGGCCATGTGACACCAGTCAGTTTCTTTCTCTTTGTCTGAGCTGCTGGGCTGGGGGGACAGGGTGAGCACTATGAAAGTCCTTGCAACGTTTGGAAGGGAGGGGTCACCTGCAGCAGACACGCCCTTGGCATGACAATACTCCCCCCCCAAGAGCTATTCCACTTTATTGAGGCACCGAGCTGAGCGCTTCTCACACGATCTCATCTAAAGTGTGTAGCACCCTTGGGAGGAAAGTCATTTTAACTCCCTGAAGGAACTAAGGCTCAGGGACGTTAAGTAACTGGCCCCGAGTCCCGAAGCTAAGTAGTATTTGAAGAGGGAGACAGACCCAGGCTCACACCTGATTCTGAAGCTTATGGTTCAAATCCTCTGATGGGCCTTTGCCTTGGGCACAGGAGGTGGCATATCAAGGTGCGGTCCACAGCCTAGGTATGTCTTCCAAAATCCACTCAGAGGAGAGTAATAGAAAAGAATTAGTAGCATAGAGTGGTCCATCTGGCATATGTGGCCACCCCCTCGTGTCCAGGGGAAGTATTGGGAAATACCTGTTTCTGCCCCCCAGCAACCCTCAGCCTCCTAGGAGGGACCCAGGCGTCGGACGTTTGTAACACGGTGTGATACTGTGCGGTGATGGTGGTGGATGTAAGCACAGCAGAGCTGCTCTTTTCCCGGGGGCCTGGAGAGGCTGTGCAGGAGCCCAAGTTCTACGTAGAGTTTTGAAGAAGCAGAAGCAGTGAAAGAACAAAGAAGAGTGTCAGCGAGGTGGGAGGAGCCAGGGAGAGAAGGGACACGTGTTGTGAGGAAGTAGTGGAAGCCCCAGAGTGTGAAGCTTTGAGGAGAAGTTTGGAGGGGGCAGAGAGAAGGCAGGAGAACTTTGGAAGTGGAGAGAAAGACCTCCAGGATTCAAAAGTGAGCAAGACTGTTCTCCAGGTGGTGAGGTCAGCAGCCTTAACTGCTGACAAAAGCGGTCAAGCAAGGCAAGACCAAAGGTGACACCTGCAGGGGAGGTAGAAGCATGGGTGGGAAAGAAAAGGGAAAATGGGTGGGAAATGAAATACGTTTAGAGGCCAGTTGAGAAATTCTTGCCTGATGGTGTCTGTTTGCTTTGTGCAGTGGGAAAAAAGAGAAATTAGACAGATCTGGGTTCAGATCCTGCAGCCCCAGGTAAACGTCTTATCCTTGGCTTCCTCATAGAGTGGTGAGGATGAGCCCCACTCTGCCTGGCACTGGTACAATAACAGTAGTATGAACATTGTTGGCTATTGAGGAGGTCGTCTTTCAGTACCTTAATGAATAAGGGTGTTGTAAAGATCGGTGGAAAATTCTAGAAGAGGAGAGAGCTTGGGGGTGAAGATAGTGAATTCTGCATTGGCTGTGTTGAGTTTGAGATACCTATCGTATATCCAGGTGTAGGTGTTCAAAAGGCAGTTGGGAAGAATGTCAAGTCAGAGGTAGAGGTAAAGGTTTGGTAGTTATTAACACAGGGCAGTCTTTTTCAAAATACCTACGGCCTATAACTGGTGGTACTCAAAGATTTTAATCGTAAATGACATTAAACAGCATGGAATTACATAGTTTCATTTCTTCTTCAATTCTCTCTTAATTCCTCTGGTTGTGAAGGAGAATGTCTCAGTGCCGTGCTATTATGTCTTAAACATCTTTCTAATGCATGCTAATCTGCCTTTCAAATAAAAAGAATGAAGGAACCTCAGGCTATGTGGCTTCCAGAATATAATCATTTAAATTTTCATTGTGTTTTTTATGCTTGTCTTCTATTTAGAGCAAATGTTACTAGCTTTCCAGTTCTGGTGGTGGTTTCAGATAGAATGCTTTGGTTAATAAACATAACCACTTGGCAGGCTGTGTGGAGGTAGGTGTGATACAGGCGTTCTGGGGGTTTGTGACCCACTGTGGGTTCTTGGCATCACGCGTGAAGGAATTCAGACGTGAGCCAGCATGGAGTTTAAAGTGTAAGAGAGTTTACTAGTGAAGCAGTGGGACAGGAAGAAGGCTACTCCACTGGCAGAGCAGCCCCTCCCTAGTGGGATTTACTTCTTTTATTGAGGCTCATTTAATGGAGGGATGGGGGATTCAATAAGGAGGAGGAATATTCAGGGTGTTTCTGGGAAGGTGATGGAGACTTCTGGGAAGAGCCCAGTTGGCCATTTTGTGTCCTTATATGGGCTTTCTGTTTTCGATCACGGCAGCGTGGGGTGTGTGGTTTAGTATGCTAATGTGTTACAATGAGCTTATTAATGAAGCTAGAGGTTACTGCAGGATGAAATTAGCTGCTATGTTGGAACAAGCTGGTCGTCTGCCAGTTCTAAGCCATAAGGCTGTTGGGGGTTGGTCTTACTATCTCCGTGATAAACCTTGTAGCCCTGATGAGTTACAGCCGGTGTGTCACATACCTATTAGTTCTGTGCCATCCTCAGAGTGACATCAGTATCTCCCCTCTTGGTCCCAGGAAGGCTGTGGTAAGCTCCAAGAGTCCATCCTCACAGGACAACATATAAAGCAGGAAGGAAGGGGGCACAGGACAAAGTATTTGTCTTCAGGAACCTCACGTCATACCTTGGAACTGTGGCAGCTATCTTTTGACCATGCAGGACAAGGCTGCCGTGTGTGGGAAGATGGAGAGGAGCTGTGTCCTTCATGATGCCCTTGAGGCACTGAATAGGTAACCTTGATATGGCCCTTTCTCTGGGAACCTTGTTTTGTTAGGTAATAAATTCTCTTACTGCTTAAGTCATTTTAAGATGGATTTTCTGTTACATGCAGCTGAATGCATTGCCTCTCATACAATTTCAGATTATTGCTCCAGCCTAGTAGGAATTATTCTTCCCTTTTTTCTTGGTTGACTAGACTTCCTTTTAAGATTGGGTCATATTTTCCTGGTTGTTCTTTCATTCAGATTGTATTGTGGATGCCCTGAGTGTTACGTTGTAGAGACTCTGGATTCTGTTGTGTGTCTGAAGAATGTTGATGTTTCTGTCCTAGTAAGCTGTTGGCTTGGTTGGACAGTAAACTGTCTCTTGGGCATCAGCTCAGATGTCAGTTCTGGTTACTTTACCTTTGAGACTTTTTGAGGCTGCCTCATGCATGCACGGTTCAACAGTTAGCCAGACACTTGGATGGAGTTTACACCGAATTCAGGGCTCCTCCTCTCTTGGCTTTCTCTATTCTTGGATTCCCTCCTCACTTTCAAGCAGCTGTGGGTGACCTGAAATCTGTCTCCTGGCTCTGCAAGCAGAAAGACTTAGGGTTTGTGTTGGAGTTTTAGCTACTGCTTGGTGCTGACTGCACCCTACTGTCAGCATCAATGCTATAAAATGGCCAGTCTTTTCTTTCAGGTTTCAGCCCTCACCCCCTCCAGAATCTGACTTCTTTTGTTTACTTGCCAGTGCTTTCAGGTCAAATAGAAAAAATTAAAAAAAATTTCGTCTAGAGTTTTACTTGTTATCTGCAGAAAGGTTGGGCTTAGTTGGAGTTTGCTTGACTGGACCAGAAACAGAAGCCTTCTTTCTTTCTAACATACGGGAAAACTGTTGCCCAGAGAAGTGAAGCCACTTCCTCTGCATCACAGAGCTTACTAAGTGGCAGAGCCTGGGCCCACACTCAGGGTGCTGCACTCAGTGCTCAATCCCCCTTCAGGGTATCTGGCTGTGGAATTGTGCCTTACAGTCATCTGCCAGCTTGGGCTCCGTTTCATTTTGGCATGGAAAGTGCCTGCCCCGAGAGTGGAGCTTCAGCAGCCACACAGTCCAGCTGGGCAGTTTCTGGCAGCCGTGGACCAGTTCTGTCCGTTTCCAGTCAGGATCCCTCGACTGGCTCCCTTAAAAGGCTGACATCAGTAGGCGGCATTCCAGGCAGAGCTTTGGAGAGAAACTGTCAGCACCAGCGAGGGCCTGATTATTATGTATTTGACAATCATTTTACCAAAGTAAGTCAGTAGTAAGTTGTGGTTAAAAGAGAGGAAGTTCAGAGTTCAGTAAGTTTTTTCCCTCTCTCTGTTTTTTTTTAAATAAAAGCGGAAGTGACTGCTCCTATTTTTGTACCAGCCTTGTCACTAATGGACATGGAGTAAAATCTTAGTGAAGCTGAGGGTCGGACTTTGAAAGTTTATAACAAGGGTCTCTCTTTCGTCTTTGTAGGGCCACTGCCATGAAGCATCTAACCTTTAAACCACCCACAGAACCGCAGAGAAGAATCTCATAAAATCTTATGTTATGCCCTTTGCATTAGGAACAGAAGAAGTCCCTCCAAAATAGTCATTGCCAGTTCTGTTTCCTAACCCATCTCTGCTCAGTGACCCATCTTACCCACAGCTACAATGTTTTAAGCTTCTTGCTGAATTTCTGGAAGTATCCCCACCTTCAAGATTAAAAGTGCTTATTGAGCACCTACTATATATGTGAGATACTGGGGGCACAGTAGTGAGCAAACAGGAAAATTCCTTGCTTCTCCTGGTGGGGGGTAGAATTACCTTCCTACTCTTCTTGAGTTCTTATGGCTACACTAATAAGAAAATTGACACAAGACCGGTTTAACAGGAGAGCAAGCAATCTAATATGTGTGCACAGCAGACCATAAATGATGCTCAGAGAAACAACGAACTTACTTGCTGCTGTTGTTACTTTTTAGACAAAGAATAAATTTGTGAAGAATTGACAGGACAAATAAACTTAGGTTTGGGCACTCATTTAATGAGGGATCTAAACACAGTTTGGGCTTGGGTAGTAAGTTAGTAAGAAGTAACACGGTTTGTTTACCCGGGCTCTTTGGCTCCAGATTCCTTACTTAGTGATCAGGGTGTCTCTCTCAGCCCCCTGGAGCAAGGAGGGCACCTTTCACAGGGGAGACTCATTTCCTGCATTCAAGGGGACGAGGGAGTGTCAATGTGCACTTACTGGCTGCTTGTCAAGTAACTGATTCAAAGTAATCAACAGGTCATTGCGGGGCATCTTGAGGCAGCCTGCCCGGGGCCCTGACATTCCTCATGAGACATACACTCTAGTTGAAGGCACACAAAACAAGTAAACAAAGAAAAAAGAGAGACCTTTATAGACTGTGGTAAGTGCTGGAAATATATAGACTCATTAAAACAGATACCTATTTTTCGGGGGTGGTGGTGGTATGGGTGGGGAGAGGTCCTCGTCTCCATCTGTTGCTCATAGGATTGGAATTCTTGTAATATCTCGAGAAAAGGAATTGTCTGAGACTTGCACAGGAGGATGAGGTGTTGTAGAAATCTTTATTTCTGTGGAATTATACCTGAGTTTCCAAGGTCCCATTTCCCGTCTTGCCCCCAAGGAAGAAGTGTAGTGGTGGCTTCAGTATGGCTAGAATCAGAGCCAGTGTCCAGAGTTTCCTTTCCATGTTGAAGCAGAGTCCAGTCCAGCATTAGGTTAGCTTAGCTTGTGTTCCCCACTGCAGTCCATCAGTCTATCAGTCTATTGCGTGTGGGGTCCGCATGGCTGCGGGCCACACAGGCGAATACAAGAGAGCCAAGAGCTGAGAGCCAGGAGAGCAAACTCCTTTGTTTAGGGGATTATGCATTCCCAAATTTTTGTGGGTTTGCAGCGGCCCCACCCATTCTGGCCAACCATCTCTGTCCCCAGGTTTGACCGACAGGCAAGTACCTTCCCTATGTCACTCCACCTTCACTGGGCATGCGTCCATATCCTTTTTGTTGGACCCCTTCCTCCAGTGATCTGCAAGGAATGGGCCGGTGGCCCCCTGGGGAGAGTGAAATTGCAGCTTCCTGGTGAAGCTGCCCAGATGACATGCCTATAACGTCTGGCCTTTCCCTTGCTCCTTTCCTATTATTCAAAACTAGCTAATTCCAATGGTAACATCGTAATAAAACAGAAGACATAAGGTAATGCCTTCTACTCCATTACTCCACTATTAGTGGAGATAGGATATTTCTTTTTATTTAAAAAAATTTTATTTATTGATTTGAGAGCGAGAAGAGAAATGTTGATTTGTTGTTCCACTTATTTATGCTTTCATTGGTTGATTCTGATATGTGCCCTGACTGGGTATTGAACTCACAACCTTGGCCTATCAGGATGATGCTCTAATCAGCTGAGCAGACTGTCCAGGAGATAGGATATTTCTTATGACCAGGGCTTCTGAGGTCTCATAATGCAGGAAACAGTGGATGGATCAGATGGGCTCTTCTTGGGCTGGTCACTGTGTTTCATTTGGCTGGTTACTCTCCTCCATTGTTATAAGTCTTACCTTTTGTACTTGGCACAGATTCTGCCCCTCTGGCTAGAAGGAGCTGTAAGGTTCTGGGAAGGTAGATTTAAGCCCAGATTATGAAAGACTCTGGATGTGGCTGAAGAATATCCTTTTTAGACTTTATGTACACTCCCCACCCAGTTCTTTCTGAGGTCAGACCCCTACCTGACCAAACTGCCCCAGGTTCTGTGGATTCCCCTTGAAGTCAGTCCCTCTCTCTTCGTCCACACAGATGTGTAAGCAGATAAGAGCATCAGTTGTTAACTTGATTGATTGTGAAGTGTCTGCATTAAAAATGCTAGTTATCGCCCCTGGGGAGGGATTAAGCCTGTAGGTCTTAGGCTGTTAGACTTGCAAAGAGCCAGGTGTGCCTGGCTTCCTGTTTCTTTCTCTGCGAGCAGAGAAAGCTGCAGGGGAGGCCCAAGCCTCGGTCGCGGGGTCATCACGATGGCCTGGCCGCATGTTCTGGCAAGCGTGTCTTCTGTCCATCCTGGAGCTGGCTAGGTTTTATGACCACCATGGAGGATGCAGCGAGGGTGACCTGCTGTGTAAAATAAATTAAGTTCATAGGAAATGCATAAGTACAGTGTCGTTAAGATAAATTAAATGCCACAGAAAAGGTGAAAGACCTTTCTGGCTCAGCATCCTAATCGAGGCCCCTCTCCCTTCCCCAGAGGTGGCCAGTGGTGTCTCTTCCAGAACTGTTCCTGTGGTACACTTGTATCTCTACAGGGTATACAGGAGAGTTTGTGTTGGTGTGTGCTTTGCCAACTGCCGTCACACAGCACACACCATCCTGCCTCTTGCCTGTTCACTCGGCAGGGTCTTGAAGAGCAGCGCCTGGTGTCAGCTTTCGACTCTGTAGTATTCCGCAGAGCGACCTTTCTCTGTATTGTGGTGTCGGGGGAAAAATGTTCCTTCTACCTTTCTGTGTTCTTTGGCTGGTCTAATAATCAAGTTAACATAAGGCACATAACAGGAAAATAATTTCATACGTATGGGGAGCTCCTTCAGAACTCGGGGACCCACAGGCCGCCAGGCCATTGGGGCTTCTGTGCCGTTCTAACTAAGGAGACTGGTAGCAGTCTGGGGCTTCAGAGGGGAGGAAGGCGATTCCCATGGAGATAGAAAAGCAAATGTTTGCCGTGCCCTGCACACAATGGGATGCAGAGAGGACTTTGGTCTCTGAGCCTGGCCTAGCTCCTGTCACCATCCCCAGCCCATACTCTTTGTAGTTATCTTCCTGGACCAGGCCTTTGGTCTGAGTTCTTGTAGGTGGTTAAAGGGGTGGTAAAAAGCTCTCCCTGAGCCGTTTGGGCTCAGTTGTCTTCAGCTCAGAGTAATCCACATGCCAGGGTGGCGCATCCTAGGGAGGCTCGCTCTGAACCCGTGCAGTGGCCGTTCCCCTGCTGAGGAACATTTAGACTTGGGTTTTCATGGGTGGTTATTGCAAACAGTACTTCAGGAAGCGTCCTGTGCGTGCCTCACACACATGCGGATATTTGTCTAGTTACCAAGAAGTAGAAAGGCTCGGCCATGGGGGATACACGACGCACATTTTAACATATTGCCCAGGGCTCTGCGGAGTGGCGGGACCAGCATGCAGTCCCCCAGCAGCGTGCTTCGTTTCCCTGCATCCTCTCTAAGTCACGATGTTCTCAAGCTTTTTCTTGGTTTCTTTTTACCAATCGGATGGGAGAAAAATGCATTTAATTTTTGTAGATGTTTTCTTGATTACTGGTGAGGTTGAGGATCTTTTTCCATATTTATTGGATGGTTTTATTTCATCTTCTATAAATTCCCTATGCCCCCCCTTTTTTCACATATTTGTATTTTGTTGGAATTTTTTTTTTTAAAGAGTCCTTCATCTTTTTTTTTTTTTTTTTTTAATATATCTTTATTGATTTCAGAGAGAGGAAAGGAGAGGGAGAGAGAGAGACAGAAACATCAATGATGAGAGAGTCATCGATCAAGCCCACAACTGGGCATGTACCCTGACTGGGAATCGAACCCTGATCGCCTGGATCCCAGGTCGATGCTCAACCACTGAGCCACACCCGGCCGGGCTTTGTTGGAATTTTTACTTCACTCTGCTGGGCACCAGCCCTTCACTAGTTATTTGTGCCTGTGTCTGTTCCGGGCTGTTGTCATCAAGTCCCGAGTCCTATGCCACAGCGTCTGGAATGGTTCACTGCCTCAGAGCATTTCAAAGCAACCCGCTTTTCCCACTTTAAAGATGAGAAAACTGAGTGATCAACTCAGGGTCAAAGTTGTTCTGTCTTAGGTAAACTTTGAAAGCTTGATGAGACTTAGAAATAGGCCAGACTGCTGTGAGCCCCGGGGCGGTTATTATCTGTAACCTTTCACTGTTACCCAGACACTTCCATTTGGTATCTCAAGAGACAAGTTTGTTTAATTATTCATCTCTTTTCCGAGTAATTGGTGACACGTCCTCCAGCTAGGAGATGGAACAAGTTTTGCTGCTAAAAACAGCCACCACGTACAACAGGGGGCCTGGCTCCAAAGAATAGTAAATGGAGATCCTTTCCTTGGGGCTGTTTTGTTAGGTCTCCTTGTGTACTGACAGCTGCCTTTCGCAGGGCGCTGTTTGAATAGAGGGCTGGGGAAGCCGGTGTTGTCGTGGTCCACATCCATTGATCACTTTGAGAAATGACCGCTGCACCTTTTATTTCTTTAGATCCTTTAAAAAGAATTGAAAGTCCTGTCTAGATAGAGGCGCGGTCAGGGCATCACTGCGGGGCTCCCGGGGAGCAGTGCCCTGTCCTGTATTATGGAATGGGGAAAAAACTGAACCCAGACTTCTACCTCTGGCATAGGCGAGGCCTTCCCTACGCGGGATGCAAAAGGCTGACTTGAAATACGCGAACACCTATGCCGTGGGGCGTGTACCAGCATTAACAAGAGTTTCCATTTATTGAACATTTACTTGGGCCGGGCGCAATAATCATACATGTGAATCATCTCATTTAATTTTCTCAGTAACCTGTGGCTTAAATAGTTTATTGTCTCCATTTTATTGATAACCTGAGGCTCCATTATTTACCTTGTTTAAGGACATACAGCAAATAAATCACAGAGCCACAGTTCAAATTCCAAAATGTATGCTCTTAATCACACTAATGTTATGTCAATTAACCAAACCGTTCCCTCCGGTTTGCTCTTTAGGTCCCCAACTAGTGATTTCCATATTGTGGTGACCTGAGTGGCATAGAGGGACCGTGGCTGATTTGGGAGGGGAGTATCTTCGTGTGAGATACACGAAGACTCCAGTCCACTTGGGCTTGTTTTTGGCTGGTTACAGATCTTGGGCCAAATGTTTGACTACAATTGGTGTGCCAAGGTCCTTCTAAATTTGGTTTGAGCAGCCTTAATGAATCTCAGAAGATGGAAAGGGGAGGGAACTCATGTGTCTCAAGCTTCACTCAGAAGCAGGTATTCTCGTTTCACAGATAGAGAAATGGAAGTGAGATGACTTGCCCAAGGTCACTTGCCCAAGGTCACTGTGCTAGAATCTATTGTGGAATCAATTATCGCTTTCTCCCAGTAAGAGGGCCATACATTCCTGTTCATTGCTGTGTGACCTAAAGTGTCTATTTACAGGAGGGGTGCACTCTCCTGTTTATTGATGTGGAGCTTGGCCACGTGACACTCATTGGCCAGAGGACTTGGAGCAGATACGATCCCCTCCACATCTAGTGTATCTAAGCAGAGGCGGGAGCCATGGCTCGGTCATCGCTCTTTCCCCCTCTGCCAAAAGACCAAGTGAGAACTATATCTTGGCTTATATCTTGGGATATAAAAGACACAGGAGCAAAGCCACAAAATTGGAACACTGTCACTTCTGTTGCATCCTGCTGGCCAGAAATAAGTCACAGGCCTCCCAGGTTCAGGAAGGGGGGGCTAGGCCTACCTCGGGCGGAGAGGAGCTGTGAGGCCATGCTGCAAAGGCTGTGGACACAGGGAGGAAAGAGGACCTGGCGATTTTTGAAGGCGGCCCTGCTGGCTTCGTTAATGTCTGAGGTACATGAGTCCACGGACTGAAGCGCGGATGCCTTTCTTTCCACACGCTTGGCACACCAAGGTGCCCAAGTAGATGTCGTGGAAGAAGGGTGCCCTCCAGCCTCGTGCCTGCCTTCCGGCCCTGAGCTTGCCATGCTGCTTCCCACCTCGGCGCCTGTCCTGGCTCTGCCTTAGGGTCACGGCTCCGGCTCATCATGGCGGTTCCAGCTCAGTCGTCCCCTCCGGGAACTCTTCTCCAACCTCCTGTCTGAAGTACCCTTTCACCCTGGCCAGTTTGGCCCAGTGGTTAGAGTGTCGGCCTGCGGGCTGAAGGCCTCAGGTTCGATTCTGGCCAAGGGCACAGACCTGGGTTGTGGGCTCCATCCCGGCCCAGTCGGGGCTCGTGCGGGAGGCAACCCGTCGATGTGTCTCTTTCACATTGATGTTTCTCCCCCCCCGCTCTGAAAAGCAATGGAAAAAGTATCCTCGGGTGCGGATTAAAACAAATGACAATAAAGTACCCCTTTCCACACTTTGTTTCTCTTCCTGGCGTCTGTAACTACAGTAGCCTCCCCCGCCACGTGCCTTTTCACTTTCCACGCTTCCCCTACCTGTGGCGAACCATTGTCTGAAAACATTAAATAGGAAATTTCAGAAGTAATTAAGTTAACTTCATAAATTTTAAATCGCTCACCATCCTGAGTAGTGTGCGGAAGCCTCTCGCTGTCCCACTCCGTCCCCCCGGGGTCTGCGTCACCCTGTGCGCAGTGCGTCCACGCGGTGTGTCCCCCCATTCGTCACTTAGCAGCCGTCTCAGTTCCGGGGGGACCGTGGCGGCGTCACAGTGCGTGTGTTCGGGTCGGCCTCCTAGTAGCCTCCCGCCAGGTCACTCCCACGCCCGTCATTCACGCGCTTCCTCTCATCACAGCGTCACGTGCAGAACGCGGGGTACAGGACAGGGAGGTACTTTGCGACAGGGACCACATTCACATTGCTTTTATTACAGCACAGTGTTATAACTGTTATATTTCATTATTAATTATGGTTGTTAATTTGTTAATTTCTTACTGTGCCTAATTTAGAAATCAAATTTATAAAAAAATAGGTGTGTGTGCAGAGGAAAAAGCAGGATGTGTAGGGCCCAGTACTCTGTGGCTTCGGGCACCCACTTGGAACGTGTCCCCCATGGATAGGGGGCAACCGTTTTAAAAGGCTTAATATGTCTTCTCCCAGAAAGTAAGCTTTGGGAGAGCAGAGCCCTTGCCTGCCTCGTTCTCTGCTATTTTTCAGGCCCCTAGAACAATAGCTGGGACACAGTAGGTGCTCAAGACAGGTCAAGGGGACGCTAAGTCAGCATCAGAACGGCCCCCCCATGCCCTCCCCTGGTGCCAGCGCCGCCCTGGGTGGGGGAAGTAGCTCTTTGCTGGCTGGCTTAGCAAGAACTGGCAGCGTTCCCGTGACAGCACCTCCAGGTGGCTGCTTTTCTGCAGGTCCATGTGGCCTCTCTGTGTCTCCGGCGGGGCTTTTTGGGTCACAAGTGATGGAAATTCACTCAGGCTGGCTCGGGCCAAGAGGTAGATTAGTTAATGGTGAAAGGCAGGGCCTCTGGAGCCATTCTGTTTGGATTGAGATTTTGGCTCTGCATTACCTACCTGGGCAACCTTTGTGAACTTCCTTAAGCATCCGTGCCTCAGTTTCCTCCCTTACACATAGGAGCAGGGGAGTACTGTTGGCGCCTCGGAGGGTTTTCAGGAAAGGAAATGGTTTCCTGTGGTAAAGCCCTTCCTGCTGGGCGGTGGGGGCGTCTCTGCGGGAACTGTGCTGCGAGTGTTGTGGAAAGTTCTTGTGTGTTTGGGGGCATCGTGTGCAACGCCCGAGCTGGGAAGCCGTGGCCACGCGGGCAGCTAGGCTCTCCGGCCTCTGCCTGTGGGCCGTGGGTTGGGTTCCTTTGCTCCCACATGCCTGCCTGCTCTTCTTTCCTGTCGTCTTGGCCTGTTTGCACTGGACCGGCCTTGCTGCTTTGGGCCATAGGCACACATTCCCATGGGAACAGATGGCTTCTCTTATGTCTCAGTGCAAGTTTCTGGGATAATCTGATTGTCCCTGTTTGGGTCTGGTGCCCACCCCTGACTATACCATGGTGTGGGGGGTATGGACAGGGAAGACACTGTAGCTGGGGTCCCACCCGGTAGGTTTTAGAGAAATTTGCCAGGGATGGGCAGAGTTAGCTAGAGGTGGCTGCTCTCAGTGTCTCTGCCACAAGCCCGCTCCTCTGCCTGCTTCTGAAGCTCTCAGACCTACACTCCCCCCTCCCCAGTCTCACTTACTCCTAATCTCCCCCCACACTCACCTGTAACCGCACCAGATCCTTGCTGTCTGCTTCTGTGAGTCACTTGGTCATTTCCTGAGCTTATAGTTGGCTGTGCGAATGCAGAAACTTCCCAGAATCCCTGAACTTCTAGGTTGGACAGGAGAACTGCTCTCCTATGCTCATGGCAAATACACATCTACCCCCACATGTGCATGTTTGCTAAAATAGGATTAGGCTAAGCGTTCAGGACCACAGCTTTCTGATGTCACCAGCAATGTCTGTCTTTCTATGTCAGAACATATTTACATTTAAAAAAAAAAAAAGACAGCATGGAATTCCATCGTAGGCGTGAACTAGAAGTTCTTGAACCTGTCGTCAGTTTTCTAGCTTGTCCACGGACTTTATAAACAGTGGATCTGAAAACCCTGTAACACTTCAGCTAGCACCTGCCCATCACTGCACAGAGATAACGCGCCGCATCTCATGCTCTAGACCGGAGGCCACAGATTCTGGTTCCTACAGGAGCCAGGCAGACGTCTTAAACAAGTGCAGCAGCCCAGATGGAAGTAGTGCTGCTATATTAAACCATGAGAATTTTCTTCACTTATACAAAGAAGTATGTAACTTTCTGAAACATACATTTTTTTAATACAACTTTTCTTAGAGATATGGATACAGAAGAATGTATGGTTTTTTTCAAGTGTAACATAAGACATGAACAGTCCCAGTGTGATGAGAATTGGCAATGCACAGTGTTGGTGATGGGGAATCACAGGGAGTGGTGGGGACTGTGGCAAAACAGGAGGGAGCATGTCCCACCTCAGAGGGTTGGCAACTACTCAGCTTAAGCCAGTTGTTGCCAGTGTGGAAACTCGGGCCTAGTGTTGCCAGAATCTTCATTTTTATGAAAAAGATAGGAAATCACACTATAAGAAAATTCGTAATTTCTGAGTATTGATTATTTATTTTTTAAAACTAAAAAACAACTTGTAGGCCAAACAATATATGGGCCACCAATTTGCAATCACCGATGTAGATAATATATTGCAGTGAGTCTAAAATCATTAAGTATTTTTTTAACCCCCGTCACACTGCAGACCCACTGAGCTTTTTGTTTAATAAAATCCTTAAGTTATTCATAACTGCTTCGTCTGGAAGCCTCTTTCTCCACGTTGCGGTCCTGGACTCGTAAATTAGGTTCCTGGGCTTAATATTTGCTGGAGTTAAAGCCATTGTGTTATGTCTGCCTGAGATCCTGCCTCTGCCTTCCAGCGTGGCCACTAGCTCTCTCAGCTATGTGCTGCTTTTGAACTTGACTCATTGATCCTTTCTCCAACTCTTATGATAAAAATATGAAGTGAGACAGGACTGAGGACAGAGACCCAGGGTCCCTCTGGAGCAGAGCTCACTGGCAGCGTCCAAGGACTGAGTCTTGCCCTAGACATGTTTTTCTTCAACAGAAAGGCTTAAAATGTTAAAAAAAAATTAACCCATATATAAAAACTGGCTTTCACTCCAACATGCCTGTATGTAGGTGCCTTTTGAAAGATCATGATGGCTGGCACCCAGGTTCCGCATTTGACCAGGCTCCAGGGCTAGAACGATGGTAGCTGACTCCTTGGCTGGACATAGCTCCTCCAGTCTCCCGTCTGCCTCATTTTCCATGACCAGCCTGACCCCGTAGGCATTTAAGCTTGGAATTCTTCATGGGTCTTTCCCCAGGTTGACATAAACTCCTTGATTTATCCATCATGCGTGCAGTAGTGTTTTGAACCCCTGTCTGTGTGCCAGGCACAGTGCCCGGTGTGGGAGATATTGTGGTGCCCAAGACTGATGCTGCTCCTTCCCTCGCGGACTGTGCAGTCTCAGGGCAAGGTAGACGTGAAAGCATTCTATAAATAATTATACTTGTGAGTGCCACAAAGGCAAACCGTATTATAGTGCCACTTGGCACCTAATTGCACCTGAGAAGACTGAGCACATTTTTCCAGCTCTCTCATGAGCACAGCAAGGAAAGCCTTGCTAACGTCCAGAGACATGGCCCATCTCACACTTCCCTTGCCCACCAGATTAGCAGCTGTCCCAACACAAAACAAAACAGAACTTGCACAGAAAAAAAATGAGGTGAGTCTGCTAGGGCTTGCTCTCTTGTCTGCAGAGCCCGCTGTTTCTTTTCTGTTTTTGAAAACAGAATAGCAGTTGTGTACCCGTTATTGTTTTTCTGCTTCTCTGGGATTCTTCTGGGACCTCGGCAGTGGCTTGGTGATTTAATTTGTGAGATCTCTTGCAGCCCTGGTGTGAAATTCTTCCGGCCAGAAGAACCGAACTCCGAGCCAAGTGTGCAGCTGCGGAAAGTGGTCTGCTCTGCAGTGTCCTTTATTCTGAGGCTCTACGTCACAGGGAAGGGGGGCGGAAAAAGGTTATTCCTTGAACATGCCTGTTGTAGCTAGGGTCCTTTGGTTGTGAGGAACAAAAATGGACTCCAGATAACTTAAGGAAAAATGAACTTTTCTGAAAAGCTATGGGAGAAATCAGACATGTGGAGAAAATGATGAAGAAATAGGCTTTGGAAAGTTCTGGAACCAGAGAAATTCCAGGGATCTAGGAAGCCGGACCTAATGGTCCATGGCAGGCGCAGAGTCCAGGGAGGGAGCTTCTGATTGGCCTGAGTCGCATGACCGCTTCTGACTTGCCGACGCCACCAAGACTCCTTATAATACCCCAGGAAAACCAAGGGGGGAGGCCCTGGCCGGTGACCGCACGGCTGGTCGCCGGAGTCGTCCCCGCGCTGAAGCCAGTCGCGGCCCTGCCCGCACCCGCAGCGCTCTTCCTGGGGGCACTTACCTGGCCCCTCAGTTGTCCCCTTCGACTCGAGTCTGGTCAGGAATGCTAGTGGCTCTGTGCGGGGCTGCCATGCTCTTGTATTTCATCTCAGGCTTCAAACCAAGCATGTTTACAGATGGCAGTGGAGAATGCCCACGTGGCACTTGGCACCGTCAGCCCTGCGCTCGGTGCCTCTGGCGTCAGCTCATCGACGGCCGACACGCTGCGCGGTGCAGTCGGCCTGCTGTTGGCCATAGTCCTGTGTCGTCACCGCAAACACTGAGTTAGCCCATGCGCGGCCTCTGCTGCGGGGGAAACAGGGCCAGGTGCTCGCGGGCCTCTGGCCGCCACGTTTTTGCCAATAGATGTGTGTTTCCGTTTAAACCCACTTTACTTAATATCTGTTAGTAACTGACATTGACCTCGGCAGCAGCACTGCGCCTCATGCTGAAGGACGCTTATTAACAGCGTGGTTCCAAGACACCTCCGCCTTTCTTGCCCCGAGCAACCACCCTGGGGGTGCGCGTTTTAATAGCTTCGTTTACAATCAAAAGCTCAAAAACGCAGAGAAAAGAAAAAGTGGTACTAAATACATCACAAGAAGAATACTCATTTACAGCATGAAAATGGAAAACCAGGCAGATCGTCGTCTGGGCCGAACTCAGCTGGGAGTGTGTCAGGTGGCTCAGGTTTTCGCTATTCTGCGTGTGTCCGACAATCACAAAATACCCGTGTGTTGGTTTGCGGGGTTAAGTAAGTTTTAGCAAGTCAGTACATTTGCAGAAACAAAATCTGTGACTAGTGGGACTTTAATACTGTTCTCTGTCTTTTGCAGTCCAGGATGGAGGTGTAGAGAGAGCTTAAGGAGCTTTGCGCAGCCGGGAGGTCTGACCTGTGTCTGCCGCAGATGGTTTTGAGAGGCAGTGAACGCAGTGGTCAGTGCAGCAGTCCCTGCTGAGAGCGGGTTTTCACGGGCACTCAGGACTGTGGGCACTCAGGACAGTGGGCACTCAGGACTGTGGGCACTCAGGACTGTGGGCACTCAGGACAGTGGGCACTCCGGACTGTGGGCACTCCGGACTGTGGGCACTCAGGACTGGCCATTCGGGACGTAGAGAATACTGAGGGGTGGTGGGGGTGGGGAAGTGGTTTTCCCCAGTGAGCTGGGGCTGTTTTCATAGCCAGTGATGAAGTGCAATGATATTAGACCCTGAGGTTTTCTGTGTGACTTCCCCTTGAGATAATCTCATAGAAACAGATGTCAGAGTGATCTGGGAAAACCCTTGTCTGTGGTCTTTGGATTTCCAGGAGAGAACTGCGTAGTGGTTCAGAGCGTGGCCTCTGGAGCCACAGCTCCCTGGGCTTGAATCCTGGCTCTGCTGTTTATTAATTTTGCTACCTTGAGCAAGTTACTTAACCCCTCTGAGCCTCAGTTTCCTCATCTGTAAAATGGGGATAGTAATAATAACTCAGAGTTATTGAGAAGATTAGAGTATGTGTGTGTGTATATATAGTACTTAGAACAGTGCCTGGCATCTAAAAGTGGTTAGTTACTGTTACTTGTCACCAGCTCTGAGAGTCACAGTCTAGGCATCGTTGTGTGGATCCCCACCCCCAGTTCAGCAGTCACCACGGAAGCCCGGTCAGCTGGACTTTGCCGCCTGCTGGAGGGCCTGCCCCACCAGCGCCTGAGCTGACGGGATGACGGCTGCGTAGAAGGGCTCTTTCCTCTTAGTATCTGCTTAATTACAGCGATCCCTCGAGGGGCTGTGGGGAGTGTGCTCTGAGGTGCCCCTCCTGCCCCCGCCCCGCCCCCAGCTGGCACCGGTGCCTGCGGGAAGCTAGCGAGCTGTTGGCTGCCTCTCCTTGCACTCTCCTCGCCTCTCTGGCTCCACATGCCTCGCCTTTCACCTCTGGATGGCTCCTATTACTTTTGTGTGTTTTCTCTGCCCTGGTTTGAGTTCCAAAAGGTCTGTTTGGGTCTCTGTGGGTGTCTGGCAGCCTCTGCAGGCCTTTCTGAATTACATAACCGTGAGCTTTATGTTTTCTGTTCCTTATTGGGGGTTCTTTCTGGGCCATAATTCATTTGACTGTTAGGATACTAGAATTTTCTTTGGGATCCCCTAGTGTTTCCTTGTAAACATTTTTTTCCCATATTTTCTTCTTTAAAACAATTCTTTCTCACTGCTAAAGCAGTGCGTATTCATTACAGAACATGACAAAATACAGGGACCCAAGTAATCTCCCCCATGCTAACACCCATCCTTCTGTCTGTCGCTCACACACGGGCCACGGTGGCAGAGCAGGCGGCCCTTTGTCAGTTCAGGGTTTGCCAGTTTCTTCATGTGACTCTGTGGTCTTCCTTGTAGGGCCTGAGCACCCTTTACTCACAGGTGCCCGAGGATGGCCCCCGAGGGCATGTGCATTCCTCATTCTGACAAGCAGGGCTCCCCTTGGCATCCATCCCTGCCCCCTCCCTCGGTCCTCAGAGCGGATTTCTGGCGTCTGCAGTGGTGATGCCACCGAAAGGAGCGTTTGCCTCTCCTGACTCCCCCCGACGCTCACGGGGCGCAGGCCTGTGGGTCTCTGTGGCCGTCTTCCCAGGTGCAGGCCCGAGAATGGACAGGGCAGCTGATGGGCCCACGTTACCTCTTCCCCAGTTCAAGCTGTTTCCCCTCCTTTAGCTGATTCATCTACAGCTTTCTACTCTGTTCCCTGGGGTAGGTAGACATCTTACTGTTTTAAAAAATATTTTAAAAAATTTAAAAGTTATGGTAAGAACATAAAATTTACCACCGTAACCATTTTAAGTGTACAGCACGGTTTTGTTAAGTATGCTCGTGTTGTGTGCAGAGCTCCAGAGCGTTTCCATCCCGCAAACCTGAAACTCTCTAGCTGCTGGAGACAAGGCCCCCCCCCAGCCCCTGGCACCCGTGGCTTGCCCTCTGCCTCTGCGACTCTGCTCTGGGGAGCTCATATCGGTGGGATCGCACCGCGTTCGTCTCTTTGTGGCTGGCTTCTTTCGCCGAGCATGATGTCCTCCAGGTTCACGCCTTCGCGGCCGTGCCGGCACCTCCTTCCTTCCTAAGGCCGAGTGGTACTCGTCTTAGTCAGGTGCCACATTTCGCTTCTCCATTCATCTGTTGGTGACACCTGGGTTGTTTCTACTTTGCTGTTGCGCGTTGTGCCGCTGTGAACGCGGGGACAGGTACCCCCTTGAGACCCTGCTTTCAGGTCTGTGGATGTAGACCTGGGGGAGGGGCTGGAGTGTCAGCGCCTTGGGCGCGCTGCTGCGGGGGCCTGGCCTCTAATTCCCGCACAGCTCCAGCTGACACGTCCATGTGCTCTCTTGGTTTTTATTGGGCACCATCCGTGTTCCACTCACCAAGCTGGGCTGTGGAGATAGAATGTCTGAGACAGGTCCCTGCCCTTGTGGAGCTGATATTCCAGCAAGAAGACAGGTGATACCCAAATAAGCAAATTGAAAAAAACAGGAGTTCGGTCAGTGACAAATATCATGAAGAGACTGAATCGGGAGAAGGCAACACGGGGATGTGGTGAGTAGCTACCTTAGGGAGGGAGCACCTTCCAAACCAAGTGACGTGTGACCTGAGACCCGATGAGAAGGGGCAAGCCACACAGAACCGGGGGCAGTGCCATTCTGCACCCTAGGATGGATGGCATGGAAGCCGTGAAGAGGAAAGGAGCCTGGCGCGGCCGGTGCTGGGATAGAGCGGGTGTGGGATGGAGAAGGGGGGGGGGCCACCCCAGAGGGACCCCGAGGTGGGCCCCCGTGGGGAGCGCGGCGGGAGGCCAGTGGGGGGCTTCTGCAGGGATGCGCAGGATCACGTTTGTATTTAAAACATCTCCCAGTAGCTGTTGCAAGAACAGACTGTCAGGTGGCCCGAGTGGAAGTAGGAAGACGAGTGAAGAGACTCCTGCAGACATTCTGGGGAGAGATGATGGGAGAGACGGGGTGCACTTGGAGAGACTGGGCAGATGGGCTGAAAGGACTCACGGTAGATCAGATGTAAGGTGTGTGTCGGGGGGAGGAGTGAGCCCCAAATTCAGTGCGTACTCCTGGTTACACACTTCTTCAGAGTGACCTCCTAACAACGTTTTGTAGATTAGTGCTATCCGGGGGAAATGCAACCTAAGTGTAAGTATAACACGAGCCACATATGGAATTTAAAATTGTCTAAGCAACCACATTAAAAAAGCCAAAAGAAACAGGGGAAGTTAATTTTGACCATGTTTTCTTTAACTCACTATATCCCAAATATTACCATGTCAACATGTAATCAATATAAAACTATTAATGAAATATTTTACTTTTTTTCATACCAAGTCTTCAAAATTTGGTGTGCATTTTACATTTACTATGTGTCTCAATTAGAGCTAACCACATGTCAAGTACTCAGTAGCTACACCTGGCTGGTGGCTGCCATATTGGCGCCGTTACAGGTGAGGAAGCAGGCGCAGAGAAGGTGTTACTTACCCTCAGGGTCACGGGATTGGGACTGGGCCCCTGACTCTGGCGCCCGCGCTGTGCATTGGCACTGTGGCCACCACCAGGGACCTCAAGCTTTCTCTGTGTAAGCAGATCTCCTCAGAAGCTTGACCCAGGAACCAGCATTTGTCACATATTCACATTTTCCTTTCCAAAGCAAGCCAACCTCAAGTTCCTTCCCTCTGCCCAAGCTGCTCCTCTTTGCAAAGATCCCTTCATGTGAAAACTGAACAGTTTCTTTGTCTTCCCCTTTTGGCTTTCTGTTTGACCACACATCCTGCGGGCCCTGGGAACTTGAACATCTCCTTTTTCGGGGGGCATTCTAGCAGCCCTTTTGTCCACGGGGTCACTCATTCGTTTAGCGAACGTTGATAGTAGGGTAGCGACCAGGCTTTGGGCTCAGACAAACCTGAATTTGAGTCCCAGGTCCAATAGATGGATGATCTTGGGCAAGTTATTTAATTTCTCTGGCTTCCAGTTTCCTCATTAGCAAACTGAAGATATAATAATACCTGCCTTTCAGGGTTATTGTGAAGATTATGTGAGATGATATGTGGAAAGGGCCACTCAAAGGAATCAGCAATCACAATAATAATAGTAACAACTATTATTATTACTCTTGGTAGCAGTGTTGTTTATTGGAGCCTGCTGTGTGCCAGGCACTATCCTAATGATGTTAACCTTCCCTCTTTGCTCTCATTATGATAGTAGGAGTGAAATTTGCTTTTTTATTAACCCAATTACTCCTGTTTCTTAGGCAGACTGGAGACAGAAGCTACTTAAAAAAAACTCTTTATACTCCCGGTTGGCCCTCGATTCTGCCACTCATGCTACCAACTCCTGCCTCTTCTGTGTATGTCCTGTTTGCATGAGGTTCATTTTTATTTTTTATATTTGTATTTTTAGGGTCACACAGCTATTTATCTAGTGACAGCAAGTACTGTATCCCAGGGCCTCCTGAATATCAGTCAGATGCTCTTTAAACAAACTTTATTGAGGAATATTTTCCATTTCATGCAATTCTCACATTTCAAGTGTACATAGTAAAGTTACCGAGCTGTGGAGTCATCACCACAGATCCATTTAGATCCATTTACATCCCATGTGCCAATTTACTCTATTTTTTGCTGTCTTTTCATAACTTTATTTTTGTGGATTCGACCTTTATTTTCAAGTATTTTTAAAAATATATCTTTACTGACTTCAGAGAGAGGAAAGGAGAGGGAGAGAGAGAGACAGAAACATCAATGATGAGAGTCATTGATCGGCTGCCTCCTGCACGCCCCCGACTGGGGATCGAGCCCGAAACCTGGGCATGTGCCCTGAATGGGAATCGAGCCCTGATTGCCTGGATCCCAGGTCAATCAATGCTCAACTGCTGAGCCTCTCCTGGCCAGGCTCGACCTTTATTTTTAAAATTTTGTGTTTGTTTTAGGTGTATAGCACAGTGTTAGACAATTATATAATTTATGAAGTGATCTCCCTGATAAGTCTGGTACTCACTTGGCCCCATACATAGTTATTACAATATTATTGACTATATTCCCTGTGCTGCACTTTCCATCCCCGTGACTATTTATAACTTCTTACTCCCCTCACCTTTTTCACTCAGCCCCCCAACCTCCCTCCCCTCTGGCAACCATCGGTCTGTTCTCTGTATCTATGAGTATGTTTCTATTTTGTTTGTTCATTTATTTTGTTCTTTAGATTCCACATGTAAGTGAAATCACATGGAATTTGTCTTTCTCTGTCTGACTGATTTCACTTAGCATAATGCCCTCTAGGTCCATCCATGCTGTCACTAAGGGGAAGATTTCATTCTTTTTTATGGCCAAGTAATACTCCATTGTATATATGTACCACATTGTCTGTCCAGTTGTCTACTGATGGGCACTTGGGTTGCTTCCACATCTTGGCTATTATAAATAATGCTACAGTGAAGAGAGGGGGTGCATGTATCTTTTCAAATTAGTCTTTTGGATTTCTTCAGATATATTCCCAGAAGTGGAATTGCTGGGTTGTAAGAAAGTTCTATTTTTAACTGTTTTTGAGGAACCTCCGTACTGTTTTTTTTGTAGTGGCTGCACCGATTTGCATTCCCACCAATAGTGCTTGATGGTTCCCTTTTCTCCACATTCTCACCAATACTTGCTGATTGTTGATTTGTTGATGGAAACCATTCTGACAGGTGTGAGGTGATACCTCACTGTGGTTTTAATTTGCATCTCTCTGATGATCAGTGATGTTGAGCATCTTTTCATATGTCTGTTGGCCATCTGTATGTCCTCTTTGGAGAAGTCTCTGTTCAGCTTTTTTGCCCATTTTTTAATTGGATTGTCTGTTTTTGTGCTTTTAAGTTGTATGAGTTCTTTATAAATTTTGGATATTATCTCCTTATTAGCTGTATCATTGGCAAATATCTTCTCCCATTCAGTAGGTTACCTTTTCATTTTGTTGATGGTTTTCTTTGCTGAGCAAGAACTTTTTAGTTTAATGTAGACCCATTTGTTTATTTTTTGCTTTTGTTTCCTTTACTTGAGGAGATATATCAGAAAAAATATTACTAAGAGCAGTGTCAGAGAGTTTACTGCATATGTTTTCTTCTGGAAGTCTTATGGTTTTGGGGCTTATATTTAAGCCTTTAATTCATTTTTAGTTTATTCTTGTGTATGGTGTAAGAAGGTGGCCTAGTCTTATTTTTTTGCATGTATCTGTCCAATTTTCCCAACACTATTTATTGAATGGACTGTATTTACCCCACTGTATGTTTTTGCCTCCTTTGTCATATATTAATTGACCATATAGGTGTGGGTTTATTTCTGGGCTCTCTATTCTGTTCCATTGGTCTGTGTGTCTGATTTTATGCCAGTACCATGTTGTTCTGATTACTAGGGCCTTGTAGTATAGTTTGATATAAGGTAGCATGATTCCTCAAACTTTGCTCTTCTTTCTCAAGATTACTGTGGCCATTCAGCGTCTTTTGTGGTTCTATATAAATTTTAGGATTATTTGTTCTAGTTCTGTGAAAAATGCCGTTAGTATTTTGGTAGTGACTGTATTGAATCTATAGATTGCTTTGGACAGTATGGACATTTTAATGATGTCAATTTTTCCTGTCCATGAACATGGTATATGCTTCTACTTCTTTAATTTCTTTCTTCAGTGTCTTATAATTGTACTGAGTACAGGTCTTTTACATCCTTGGTTAAATTTTTTCCTAGGTATTTTATTTCTTTGATGCAATTGAAATGAGATTGTTTTCTTAATTTCCCTTTTTGATGGTTTGTTATTAGTGTATAAAAGTGCAACCAATTTCTGGATGTTTACTTAATATCCTGTTACTTTACTGAATTCATTTATTAGTTTTAGTAGTTTTTTGGTAGAATCTTTAGGGTTTTCTCTATGTAGTTTTGTATCATTTGCAAATAATGACAGTTTCACTTTTTCCTTTCAAATTTGGTTGCCCTTTATTTATTTTTCTTGTTTGATTGCTGTGGCTAGGATTTCCAGTACTATGTTAAATAAGAGTTGTGAAAGTAGACTTCGCTGTCTTGTTCTTGATCTTAAGAAAAAACTCTTTTAGCTTTTCCTCGTTGAGCATAATGTTAGCTGTGGGTTTGTCATATGTGGCCTTTTAATCTGTTGAGGCATTTTCACTCTAGTCCCACTTTGTTGAGAGTTTTTATCATAAATGGATGCTGGATTTTGTCAAATGATTTTCTGCATTTATTGATATGATCATACGATTTATCCTTCATTTTGTTTATGTGATGTATCATGTTAATTGGCTTGCAGATGTTGAACCAACCTTGTGTCCCAGGAATAAATCCCACTTGATCATGGTGTATGATCTTTTTAAAAGTTGATTTATTTTTATTGATCTTGGAGAGAGGAACGGAGGGAGGGAGAAAGAAAGAGAGAGAGAAACATCAATGTGATAGAGAAACATCTATTGGTTCCCTCCTGCATGTGTCCTGACGCGGAATCGAACCTGCCACCTTTTGGTGTACGGGATAACACTCCAACCAGTTGAGCCACACCGGTCAGGGCTAAATGTATTTCTGAATTCAGTTTGCTAATATTTTGTTGAGGATATTTTCATCTATGTTCATCAGGGATATTGGCTTATAATTTTATTTTTTGTGTAATATCTTTGTCTGGTTTTGGAATCAGAGTAATGCTGGTCTTCTAAAATGAACTTGTGAGCCTTCCCTCCTCTTGACTTTTTTGGAATAGTTTGAGAAGGACAGACGTTAGTTTTTATTTGAATGTTTGGTAAAATTTACCTGTGAAGACATCTGGTCCAGGACTTTTGTTTGTTGGGACTTTTTGATTACTGATTTGATTTCTCTAGTTGTGATCTAAGTTTTCGGTTTCTTCTTGATTCAGTCTTTGAAGATTGTATGTTTCTAGGAATTTTCCATTTCCTACAGATTGTTCAATTTGTTGGCACATAGTTGTTGGTAGTATTTCTCTAATCCTCTGCATTTCTGTGGTATCAGTTGTCACTTGTCTTTTATTTCTGATTTTATTTCTTTGGTCCTTTATCTTTTTTTCTTAATGAGCCTGGTGAAAGGTTTATCAGTTTCATTTATTTTTTCAAAGAACCAGCTCTTGTTTGGTTTTTTATCTTTTGTGTCTTATAAGGCTCTAATTTGTTTATTTCAGCTCTGATCCCAATTATTTCCTTTCTTCTACTCACTTTGGGCTTTGTTTGTTGTTGGTTTTAGTTCCTTTAGGTGTAAGGTTAGATTTTTAAAATCTGAGATTTTTCTTGTTTCCTGTGGTAGGCCTGTAATGCTATGAATTTCCCTCTTAAGATAGCTCTTGCTGTGTCCTATAGATTTTGTGTTTTTGTTTTCATTTTCATTTGTCTCCAGGTACCTTTCGATTTCTTCCTTGATCTCATTGCTAACCCATCAGTTGTTTAGTAACATGTTATTTAGCCTCCATGTGTTTGCTTTTCAGTTTTCTTCATGTAAATAATTTTTAGTTTCATACCATTGTGGTCAGAGAAGATGCTTGATATGATTTTAATTTTTAAAATTTATTGAGACTTGTTTTGTAGCCTAGCGTGTAGTTTATTCTGGAAAATGTTCTATGTGCAGTTGCAAAGAATGTATAGTCTGCAGCTTTGGGGTGATATGCTTTAAAAATGTCTATTACATTCATCCAGTCTAATGTATCATTTAAGGCTGCTGTTTCCTTGTTGATTTTTTGTCTGGAGGATCTACCCTTTGATGTCAATGGGGTGTTAAAGTCTTGCAGGTGGTTTATTTTTAAGCGAGAAATGAAAACCACTGTGTGCAGGGAAATGCATATTTTAGACAACAGGAAGCTGGTGGGAAAAATATTTTTTAGATGTCTTTCTAGAACCCTTAAACTCCTCTGAGCCCTCACCAAATTGACTTGCAATACAGTGGCCCTGTTCTTATTGTATTTCTTTTTGATTCTATACCAGGCACCAGCAGGTCTGAGGAGCACACTAATGACGTTAACACTAGCTAACTGTCATTGATTGATTGCCCTGTGCTGCACTGTGCTGATAGCATTGCATCTGTTTTCTCTTTCAATCTGCAAACAACCCTTTGAGACAATTGTTCTTATTTCTATGTTAAAGATGTGGAAACTGAGGTCCTGAGGGGTTGACAGGGTTGCTTAGGGTCACAGAGCTGGGATTTTTAACTTAAGCTTTCTACCAAAAATGTCCCTAACCACCATCTTTGCTGCTGGTTGGCATGTCACTAGCTCTGCCACGGGGGCTCACCTAGAGTTGTAGATGGACCAAGGCTTCTCTTGCTGGTTCTCTTCCTTATTTCTGTGACTCTAGGAAACTCAGCTCTGGAATGTGACACACTGAGGTGCCTGTGAGACTTCGCACAAGGCAGTCAACCTGAACTTAGCGCTTAGAGCCATTGTGAGGGCTGGAATACGGCAGTTAAGGGGTGAACAGGTGTTCAGTGAACGGTTATCGTGATTGCCACCATGCCTCCTTTTATGCTCGTGTTCCACCGTTCTGCCTTTTCTGTGCCTGTGGCCCCCACCTAGGATGGTCTCCTTCCCCTAGCTGCATGCTTCTCCTTTCCGCACTCCCACGCTCCAGCCTGACTCAGGCCTCTACCTGTCGTGCTGGACTTCAGGAGAGGAAGTTCTGTTTCCAGCCAGGGTCACTGGGGCTGTGGATGTTCTCCCACTCCATTCCCTTCTGAGGATGGCTCTGGAACTAATCTCTGGATTCCAGAGCACAGGCTTTCTCAGGGCTGGCAGGCAGTCATATCCATATGGCTGGCTGTTGTGTGGCTTTGGCCCCTTTGTCCCCTCTGTCCCCTCTGTCCCCTCTGGGTCCCAGGCATCTTCCCAGGTGCGGTTTTTCCTTGAGTGCACCTGGATCCTGCAGCTAACCATGTGAATCTGACTTGCTTCACTCTGCTTTCCCCCCTTTTCTTTAGGGCATCAGCTCCCTACTCCCTTTCTCTACTTTCCCAGCCTGGCGGTGGCAGTCCTTTCTCCTCAGTCGGACATTGTGACCTCCCTGATAAATCGGTCCTCTCTTGACTCAGCCCTCCTCTTTGGACAGATGCTGAATCTGAGTGACTTTTTAGGTTGCTGAGTTGGTGGGACACTTGGGCTGAGCAGTGGAAGGCACAGCTTGGCTCAGCTAAAGGAAGCTCCATAAAAGCTGCTTGAGTGGGCCCACGTGGTGGCTTCATGAGCTGGCGGACAAGGCCTCTGGCAGACGATGGGCCCTCTTGGGCCGAAGCAGGAGCACGCTTCTGGACCAGAGCATCAAGGCCCTCTTCCTGCGCCTTTCTGTGTTCTCTTATCCCGGAAGCTGAGTGCTGTTGGCAAGCAAAGTGCTGTTTGGCAACTATTTTCCATTTTAAGCATGTGCTGGTGCCAGAGAAGGGGAAATCCTCAAAACCCACTGCTTCTGACTCAGGCGCCACTGGTTTTGCCATAACCACCAGTTTAGCCCTGCCCCCCCCGCCACCCTAGTCATATCTGCTTTTTCTCAACCACAGCTGTCTGGGCCGTCCCTGGGTTGGCATGGCCTTGTCTGCCAGTCTGTGAGGATTACTCCTTCCTGCCTGCCAAGGAGGGGCTTCTGCATGGGGACTGGGTGGCAGGCATGTGGTTACAGGATGGCTGGGAGGGTTTCCACTGGCAAGCACTTAGTACTTCTATGTGGGCCTCTGGCCTCTGCTTAGAACCGTGTGACAGCTGTTCCACAGCTGGAGCTGTTAGAATGTAAGTGGTGACATAGTTGGATGAACAAGGCAGGTGGACAGATGCGAGACCTGGTGGACCATGAGTGAAGCTCTCTTATTTTCCTGGTAAATGCTGTAAGTGCCAGTCAGCATGACTGGTCATCTACCCACCCACCCACCCATATTCAACATCGTGTCATGGTTAAGAACATAAACCTTGGAGTAACCCCTCCTAGGTGGGAATCCCAGCTCTGTTACTCACCAAGTATGTGCTCTTGGGTAGGTTTTTAAGTCTCTCCTAGCCTCAGCCTCCTTAGCTATAAAATGAGATTGATGTTGAAAATATTACTAGAGCCTTCCTCATGGCATCATTACGCGTAAGGTGCTGTTGCTGTTTTATGCCTGCCCGCCTTCTCTTAGCTGTCATCTCTCAGTCTCTGATGCTCTCCACGAAATATTTCTGGTTTTTGGTTTTGCATGTCCTGTTCCCTTAATGAGTAGTTCTGGCCAGTGAGTTGTGATCCAGGGTGATGTACAGTCCACTTTTATGCTGGAGCATAAAATTACCTTCATGCCAGAGTCCCTTTAGGAAACAGAGATGTACTAAAGATATGTGCTAGGAAGGCCTTTGTGCTGCTATTTATAACAGAATAATTGCAAATATTCAAACTGTCCAACAGGTAAATAGTGTTAAAACATGTCAGAGACTGTTATACTGTCATGAAAAATACTTGTCACCTTGCTTAGAAAAATGGTCGTGATACATGGCAAGGTAGGAAAAAAATCAGGCTATGAAATAGGATGTTTATCTTTCTGTGTATGTATATGCCTAGGAAAGAACTAAAGGGACATAAGGCGTTCTCATAGGCTTTTATACGTGCTTGTCACTGAGTGGTGAAGCTGTGAGTGTTCTCGTGTGTAAATGCTTATATGTGTGCATGTAGGTGTGTATCTGTGCATATGCTTGCAGGTGCATGCAACTCCGTGCTCCAGTTTTTCCCCATTGAGCATGTGCTAATAAATATTAGTTTTGAAAATAAAAATTATAACCAAAAGGCAGGTACTCTCTGGGCATTTCTTTCTTTTTTTAATGTGTGCAGCAAAACTATTTTTTAAATTAAAAATTTATTGATTTATTAGTTAAAATATTTAAAAAAATTATTGATTTTTGAGAGAAGAGAGAGAGAAAGAGATATCTGTGGTTCTGCTTATCTATGCATTCATTGATTGATTCTTGTATGTGCCCTGACCCGGGATCGAACCTGCAAACTTAGTGCATCAAGATGACAGTCCAGCCAACTGAGCTGCCCGGCCGGGGCCTTATTTATTTAGTTTTTACATTCAAATTTTTAATACTAGTTTCAGGTGTACAGCATAGTGGTTAGACAATCACATACTTTACAAAGTGTTCCCCCTGATATTTCCAGTGCCCACCCGGCACGTACATAGTTGTTACAGTATTATTGACTGCATTCCCTGCGCTGTACATTACATCCCTGTGACAGTTCTGTAACTACCAATTTGTACTTCTCAGCCCCTCACCTTCTACACCCTGTTCCCCAACCCCTTCCCTCTGGCAACCATCAGTCTGTTCTCTGTATCTATGATCTGTTTGTATTTTGTTTGTTCATTTATTCTGTTCTTTAGATTCCACATATAAGTGAAATCATATGGTATTTGTTTTTCTTTTTTTGACTTATTTCACTTAGCATAATATCCTCTAGGTCCATCCATGTTGCTGCAAGTGATAAGATTTCATTTTTTTTTTTTTATGGCTGAGTAATATTCCATTGTATGTATGTACCACAGCTTTTTTTTTAACCCACTGGTCTATTGATGGGCACCTGGGTTGCTTTCATATGTTGGCTGTTATCATAATGCTGCTATGAACATAGGGGTGCACATATTCTTTTAAATTGGTGTTTTTGGATTCTTCGGATGTATTCCCAGAACTGGAATCGCTGGGTCATAAGGCAGTTCCATTTTTCATGCTTTGAGGCACTGCCACCCTTTTCCATAGTGGCTGCACCAGTCTGCATGAAGGGTCCCTTCTCTCCATGTCCTCACCAGCACTTGTTTGTTGATTTGTGGATGGCAGCCATTCTACTAGGTGTGAGATGATATGTCATTGTGGTTTTAATTTGCATCTCTCTGATGATTTGTGATGTTGAGCATGTTTTAATATGTCTGTTGGCCATCTGTATTGTCTTTTGACACCTCTTTGGAGAGGTGAATTCAGGTCCTCTGTTACTTGGGGCATTTCTTAAGGTGTGTTGTTCAGTTTCCTATCTTGGCATATCTCTAAGAAGTACAGGAGTTTTTCAGGAGTTATCATTTTTTTTCTAGAATCCCCAGTTTGACAAAGAAAGATGAGATGTGAGTTTTTAACGAGAGGGACCGGCTAGTTGTGATTTCAGCTCTAGATCCAGCACCCAGTTGCAAGGAGCTGTGCGGCTCTGAGCGACCTGGGTGGTGTGATGAGCGTCTCAATGGAGGCATTTGTGAAGGAAGGTGCCAGGTGTCTGCCTGTCATACTGACCCAGGAAAGGAGCGTTCAACAAGGACAACATAGAAGTTTTGCAGTCTCTGTCCAGAAGGGAATTTGCCAATGTTTAGCTTGGCTGGCATCCCACAACCTACCTTCTTGTGCAGTTGGAATCCTTTCTAGTATAATGTGTGAAAAATCAGAGGTCCCCTGCCCACACCCTCCCAGAGCTGTGTCACCAACAGCTTTCAAGTGTGTGCAAATGGGAAGACAGCTGGATCCCACCTCTCCCTGTGACATTTGCTGAAGCAAGTGCCTGTTAATAAGTGGCATGACGCCCTTGGTCTCAATAATAAAGACATACCTGCTTTTGGGAACCCTGGAGAGGCCTCTGGCCGGGGCCTCACCGCTCAGCATTTTAATTGGTGGTAGACAGATGTGTTGGGAAAGCTCACCTTTTCCATCCGTCTCAGTGAGAATGAGGGAGATAGCACCCCCCGCCCTCTGTGCCTCACACCGGGACTTGGAAGACTGCCGGCCTGGTCGGGGCAGCTCCTGCTCAGGACGCCGTGTCGGCTCGTTGGCTGCATTTCATCATTTCAAGGGCATGAGCTTTAATTCTTACTTCAGTGGCTCTCAAACCTTGTTCTGCAAAGCCCCAGAGCTTGCCTCTCAAGGGATGAGCATGTTATTTCCAAGACAATGTGAATTCTGTTTCATGTGAGTGAAAAACATTAAAATATATGTCATCTTTGTCATGTGACTTATACACGCAAAGCACTCGCATTCCCCTGGAGCTGTTCTTTGCACAAATCCCTCTGAGAGTAGGTAGGGGGTTTATTTATTTTGTCCGACATGTATGTATTAAGTGCCTGCTGGTGTACAGCACTGAGTATAGGAGCCAGGTTCTTACGGGGCTTCACCGTGTAAGGGGGTGTATTGGACCCACTTTGCAGAGGAGGGAGAAATGGCACGGAGAGTGAATCCGTAGGTTCCGTACCCAGTTAGCATCAGAACTAGATTGTTTTCCGTCTTCAGCTCTCAGACTACCGCCTGACTCGGGTCCGATCCACAGCACCCCGTGAGTGGAACCAGCTTATTTACACGGTGGAGGGTCGGTCACTATCTTTTTAGCAGAGCTGGAAACCCACCTCCCTCGGTCACTCAGGCTATAGGGTGAGCTTATCCTGGAACCTGGGGATGGTCTGATGGTGGGTCAGGGAAGCATGCCAGGATGTGGGTGTGCCTCATCTTCGGACACCTCCCCTCCTGTGCCTGACCTGGATCCCTTCTCTTTCCCTCAGAGGGACTCTGAGAAAATCCACATGGAGAGTAATAGAAGGAAGGGTCAGAAGGGAACAGAAGAGATGCTGGAGGAGACCTAGGTGTGGAAGGGAAAAGTCAGGAAACCTGGCTGGACTTGGAGTCAGTAACATGGCCATGGCGTGAAGGCCTTTGCCAGCAATGGGTGGACTATTCTAGTGTGTTTTTCTTTCATTTCCCTGGCTGTACTGCAAGCAGCATGCTCAGGCTGGTTGAGCAGTGGTTATATTAGGAGAACTTGGTATCGCCTGTGTCTGGATTACTCCTACCTGGCTTTTCAGCCGTGGCCTTCTGTGGGCTCAGGTTCAGCTCCCTCAGTGGTTAAGCCTATGTTCCCAAGTCCCGACTTAGGAACAATGCAGAACTGTGAAAAGTGTAGGAAAAAACAGAGAAAAAATCATGTTCAAAGACTGACACTGTTAACATTTTTATGTCATTCCAATTTTTTCATGGATTTTTAACAAAAATAGTTTCATACCATGTGTTTCATAGCCTCCCCCCCCCCCAGTGATATATTGCAAATATTTTGCCACATCAAATTATTTGCTACAAGGGATTTAAAATAGTTGTGTAGATTTTCATTGATTGGAAATACCAAAATTTACCTGAGCAACCCCTAAAATGTAACCTTATTTAACCACTGCTAAAGTAACATATTTGTATGCTTATCTTATGGATGGCTATTTCGGAATATTTCCTAAGCATAAGTTCATGTACTAGTTAGCTTTCGCTGTGTAATAAACCATCCCACCACTTAGTGATGTAGAACAACAGCTATTTATTTATTGTGCAGGTTTGCTGTTGGCCAGGCAGACCTCTTGATCTAGGCTGGAATCAGTGGATAGAGGTCAGGCTCACCCAAGCACTGCAGTCAGCTGGTGGACTTGTTGGGATGGTCACATGCCCCACCTTCCAGTAGCTGGCCTTGTTTACATAGCAGGACCAGAGCTGCAAGAAGGCCCTGCTGTGCACACTCTTTTCAACTTTGTGTTTGTATTAAGTTTGCTTCTGTCCCGTAGGCCAAAGCACATGACCCGGCCAAGCCCAGAGCTAGTTTCAGAGGACAGCAGCAGAGGGCATGGCTACAGGAGGCATAAAAACAGTTAAGGCTGTTATTGTAGTCGACGCATTGCATGTCCCAGAACTGGAATTTCTGAGTCAGAGGATGGCCATTGTAAAGGCTTTTGTTGCCAGCTTGCTCTTCAGAGAAGTTGTAACTAATTTATACATGCACGTATTTCCAGACCTGCAGTTGTAACTAATTTATGTGTGCACGTATGTCTAGATCCGCAGTTGTAACTAGTGCATGCACGCATGTCCAGATCTGCAGTTGTAACCAATTTGTGCACTCACGGGTGTCCAGATCCGCAGTTGTAACCAATTTGTGTGCTCACGGGTGTCCAGATCCGCAGTTGTAACCAATTTGTGTGCTCACGGGTGTCCAGATCCGCAGTTGTAACTAATCTGTGCGCGCACGTGTGTCCAGATCTGCAGTTGTAACTAATCTGTGCGCGCACGTGTGTCCAGATCTGCAGTTGTAACTAATCTGTGTGCGCACGCGTGTCCAGATCCGCAGTTGTAACTAATCTGTGTGCGCACGCATGTCCAGATCTGCAGTTGTAACTAATCTGTGTGCACATGCTTGTCCAGATCTGCAGTTGTGACCAATTTGTGTGCAAATGCGTGTCCAGATCTGCAGTTGTAACTAATCTGTGCGCGCACGCGTGTCCAGATCCACAGTTGTAACCAATCAGTGCGCGCACGCGTGTCCAGATCTGCCTGCCACTGGCCCATTGCTTTCATGTTCCCTGGGAGTAATTCTGTTGGGCCCCGGAACAGTGCATGGGCTCTCCTGCTCCCGATGAGCCTGGTCTCATTCTTTCGCTGTGTTACTGGGTTACCTTTACTGACATTACGTTTAGGGTCACTGAGCCTCTGTGCTCATTAGTGAGGTCGGTCTGCAGCTTACTTCCCTGGGCTGCTGGCTTTGGCAGGGTCTTGCTGTTTCCATCAAAACACCTGGGAAGCCTCCTGTCTTTCCTCCGCTTCCTTCTTATCGGGACGTGTCTGTGTGCACAGGGTTTACCGTGTTCTCTAAAGGCTTGAGCGAGTTTGCCGTATCCCCAAATTAAACAACTTTTTGGCCTAGTGCCTTTTCTGGGATTATTTGACAATTTTTTGAATTTATTTCGTGATCGTTACTGGTACACTTTCAAGCATGTTATATTTTCCCAAGAATAATCATTTAATTAGTTTCTAATTTATTAGCATAGTACCGTATATATGTGTGTATATATGTATGTGTATGTATATACACACATATATATCTTTTTTTTTAATCCTACCTGAGGATATTTTTTATTGCTTTTTCAGAGAGAGTGGAAGAGAGAGAGAGAGGCATGGATGTGAAAGGTCCACATCTATTGGTTGCCTTCCGCTCTGGGCAGGGATCGGAGCCTGCGACCGAGGTACGAACCTGAAGGGTCCTTGGTTCGGTCCCTTGGCCAGAATCAAACCTGGGACCCTTCAGTCCGAGGGCTGACACTCTGACCACTGAGCCACACCAGCCAGGGCAGTACTGTACATTTTATTTGGTGTTGATTTGACAGATCACCTTGCCATCTGCAGTTCTGTTTCTCTTATTTTTGTAACTTCCTACTTTTGTTTTTTGAAATTTCTCTTGATGAGCTTCACCAGAGTTACTGTTTGAATTCTCTCCTCAGCTCACCAGCCTTTAAATTTATCCTTCAGTTCGATTCCTGATGTATAAATTCCTGCTTCATTCCCCATTCTTTCCTGTTAGGTTTGTGACTTCTTCCTAAAGGCATTGAGCTACATGCTTTTTTATAGTTTTCATTCTATCTGCTGATTTATCAAAGATTGGGTCGTATGCTAGTCTCCCCCTAGGGTTGTCGTTTTTCAACACATCTTTATATTTTTTCAAGCGAATTTGCTTTATGTAGGTAGGATGTATTTTTGTGATGTAGGAGTCAGAGTTCATGGTGCTCCCGTCTTCACTGTGACGTCGACAGGTCGGAGCTCAGAGCCTCTTGCCTGCTCTGAGCCGGTGACGGGCCAGTTTTATATTCTCCTACGAGCCTGGTGACAACGCCAGTGTGACTTTTTTTGGATACTCAAACTGCAGGATAGAGTCAGAGCACGGTGCCTGACGTGGTGCCCGGCACAGGGAATGCACCCCACTCTTGGTCTTGTTACCATCGGCGTTCTTTGCGTCAGTAACACACCCACTTTTGTCCTGTGTAATATTTTCATACTGTCAGTCATTTGTCTGGAATTAATATTTGGACTCACGACAGCTTTCCCATGTCTTCACTTTGATTTTGTCGTTTCTTTCTCACAAGTCTCTTGTGGACCACATGTATCTGAGCTGTGATTCCTCCTGTCGTGATGACTGTGCCCTTGGCATGTGCCTTTCACACGGGGCTCACCCGGCCCACTCACGCCGACCCAGTCACGCGGGAGAACGCGCTCTCCTGCCTCTAAAGAATTTAGAGCCAGAATTTTAGTTAAAAACTTAAATATATTTGATTTCACATGAACTGTTACTGATGTTTGCATTATTTCAGGGGATGCGAGAGGACTTTTCAGGCCGCGGCTCCTGAAATGTACGGGGTCGTTACTGATCTCTTGCTGGGCAGACCCATTTCCATCCGTCTTCGTAGGTTAGTGGGTTGACCCACAGTCCAGCCGCCAGCGGTTCACTGAGCGCGTGCTCCGTGCAGGCGCTCGCCGGGCGGCCTCAGCGTGGAGGACGGACCGGAGGGGAGCAAACGGAAGGGCAGCCGGCAGGTGAAAGCAGAAGAAAGGAAACGAGAGCAGTGAGCGCGGGGGGCGGCCTCTAGGGCGTTGGGTGCAGGCGGCTTACGCTGCCGGGCTCCCCAGCGCAGCGAGAGGCGGAGTTAGCTCTGTGGAGAGAGGAGGAAGGACGCGCGGCAGGAGGACCAGCGCGTGCAAAGGTCCTGACAGAGGAAACAGCCTTATTCGAATTTTGCTTCCATTACAATATTTTTTAATATTCAACGATTAGCTTTTGAGTGAAAGGAACACACGTAAGCACAGCCAGTCTCCCGTAGGCCCCAAAGGAAGGGTTGGGAGGGCGTCTAAGGGCGAATGCAGTGCTCTTCAGGAAACATTTGCTGAGTGCCTACTGTGTGCCAGGCTCGACCATATTCCTAGTGTAAGCACCCCGGTGTGCAGCCTGGCTGGGTAAACAGGCTGGAGGGCCCGGAGGGGAAAGCTCGGTGCCTCTGTTGGAGTGGGATGGGCCGGGGGTGGGGAGGCCCATGTGATGAGCTCTACAGAGCCCTGGGCAGGGAGGGGGTGGTGGGAAAGGGTTGAGAGCAACTCCTGCCAGATGGCTTTACGCTTCCCCCTGAAGGAAGTGGGGACTTGAGGCTGCACATGATACACAGAACAGCGCTTCCTGTGGGTTTGCAAAGGCATTTTGAATCTAAAGACTGTAGCTCTTTGATGTGTGAAATACTTTTTTTTCTTTTTTTTTTGGCCATTTTAGGCCAAAAAGGATGATTAGAGAAATTTTATAAGCCTGGAAAAAGGTACTTGGGGTGAATTTAAAGGCACGCATCGTATTGGGGGGAACCTTAACCAAATGCAAATCACCTGTTGGGGGCTCTCCTGGGCACCTGCTGTCGGCCCATCCGGCTGTCACCTGGAAGCTCATGTCTTCCAGTTCTTGGAAACGACCATTTTTCTGCAACTGACGGGATTCTGGTACTGGATTCTGTGACTTGACCCTCACCTCCGTGAACCCTGCTGTAGAATGAGGGGGGTTGGGTTACTTGATTTCTTAAAGACCCTGCCTGTCTTTAAAGTTCAGTCGCTTGTCTAGTTCCCTCCCCCCCTCTCCCTTCCTTCCTTCCATCCGTGGGTCCGTCCAGTATCTAACTGAGTGCCTGCTGTGTGGCAGACGCTGTGCTACGCCCGGATCATACTAAGTGTCCGGAAGATAGTAGTTATTACTATTCTTTTTATGAATGGTGTTGGGTGAGGGGGTTTTTGTAGGGGCTCATGGCTTGTCCTTGGTCCTATTGACAGTTTCTTTGTGGGGGTCATTCTCGGAGTTTCTGCAAGAGTAGAAACCTCTCACTTAGCACTGCGTGTCCCTCTGCTCCTGCAAAAGAGGGGTGGGGATGTCAGCTGCAGGGGGGCCTTCAGGCAGCAAGGACATTAGGGATTGGCTGCTGGCATTTGCAACATAGGTTGGCATTGCAGAGGGCATGGGAGGTCAGGGGTAATATTTAATCAAGGATCAGACAGTATATTCCATTCTTTATCTATTGGTAAGACTAGTCCATGCACCCCCTGTGCTTTCACTGTTGGGAAGCCACGATCCTCAGATCCCTCTGCTAGAACCAGGACCATTTCTGTGGTTACAAATATCAGATATAAACTTAACTGGGATAAACAGAATGATGGACGTGCCTTCTCAGCATTCAGACAACATAGTGTCAAGTTCGCTTGCATGTGTGCACATGCGTGTAAATATTTGAAACAAGCCTTGTAAATGACTTTTTTCATTTGTAATGATTTTTCCATTTGTTTAGTACTTAGTATGGGGAGAGAAAAGAAGGCATAGTTGCCTTGCCGGGTGGCTCAGTTGGTTGGAACTTTGTCCCAAACGCCAAAAGGTTGTGAGTTCGATTCCCTGCTGGGGCTCATACCTAGGTTGCGGGTTTGACCCCTGGTTGGGGCACGTATGAGAGGCAACCAGTCGATGTTTCTCTTTCTCTCTCTTCAAAAAAATCAATAGAAACATATCCTTGGGTGAGGATTTTAAAAAGAAAGACTAGAAGGCACAGTTATTGTTCATTAGGACCCCACAGTGTAATTTGGACAGTTCGCACCCGGTGGACATTGGACATTGGTCATGCCTGGAGACATTTTGTCTGTCACAGCTGGAGGGGGCAGCTGCTGCTAGTGAGCAGAGGCTAGGGACGTGGCTGACCGTCCTGCAGTGCGCTGGACAGCTTCGAACCAGCGGTCCATCCGGGACGTGGGTGTGCGTGGCTGAGGAGCCTTATCGCACTCACTAGAGCACCAATTTTGTAAAGCCGATGGGGGCATAAATGATTCCTGACTATAGGGAATCTGTGTGTGCCTGCGTGTGTTCATCTCAATCGAGTCAGCCTTCTTTATCTTCTCCTAGGTATTTTTTTAATGATTATTTTCATATTATTCTTTAAAATAGTTTGTCTTGGCTATGTAATGCAGAGTTTGAAGCCCCGCAGGTGTAACAAAGTATACCAGGAATGCAGTAGCAATAAGATATGCAGAAGCAGCGAGGCCCAGGACCTCCATTCCCTTCTCTGATGGACGCCGCTGTTACTAGTTCGGCACGTCTTAGTAAAGAGATATTTCATGTACAAATCTTTCCATACCCTTAGGAGCAGCATTAGCACATATTTTAGCCTGTAGCTAAGATCTGAGAGATCCCAGAGCGCATCTAGAGCTGCCTTACTCATTTGAACAGCTGCACGCTGTGCCTTCCATGGACGTCCCCTCTGGTCTCCTGGTGATGGGCATCGGGCTGCTTCCAGTTTTTGCACAACAGACGCTGCTGCAGTGACTATCCTGTGTGTGGCTGCAGACCCACGTGCGGAGCACGTGGAACCCCGGTCCTGCGAGCAGCCTGCCTGGGTTAAAGGCCTGTGTGTTTCACACCTGACTAGAGATTTCTAGCTACGTGGCGTCTGCTCTGTGTGCCATGTGTTCCTGTCCCATTTCTGTCCTGTGACCTTCCCTTCTCCTGTGGGTTCCAGAGCTGGGGCAGGCACCTTCCCCTTCCCCTTCCCCTCCACTGGGACTGATTTATCTAATCCACCAGATTAACAGTTTTTTCCCTAATCAAAATGCAATTCCTAAGGGTGGTTTGCGACTATAAATCATGTCTGTCACTCAGAGGCTCTGCGCATATGAGGGTTTGGGCTCTGATTTTTCCAAACTGCTCATGGTTCACATGGTGCAGCCAGAGCCACTCTCTCTGCAGCCAGTGCTGGTGACGGATGCCACCACCCTTCCCAGTGGGACTTCTTCTCGGGGCGAGGACGCATGGGTTCTCTTGCTTAAAAGAATCCTTAGCTCCACAGGCGCCTGCTGCTTGTTGCGAGCGCCTGGGCTCTGGAGCCTGCTGGCTGCAGGCTCACCAGGCAGGCTGGAAGTTGTGGGGTGTTTTTATCTGCAGGAAACAGCTCAGAGCGGAAGGCGAGTGAGAGGAGATGGATAGATGAGGGAATTAGAAGAGGAGGCAGCCGTGGGAGAAGTGTCTTCTTTAAAGACAGACCTGGCAGGTTTCTCCTGCCCTCTTTGGAATGAATGCCAAGTAGGAATTAAGTGGGAAGCTGGGTTGCATCTGCCTAACCTACCCAGGGCCTCTCCTGGTTGGGCTCCCGGGGTTGCAGACTGTTATCTGAGCTTGCGAGGGTCCCCCCTGAAGTCTCTCCTGCAGGGGTTGGCTGATGGCAGCACCTTCTCTGAGGTCCCAAAGGTTCGAGTGGTGCCACCAAAAAGAACCCCGTCCCCAGCATTGGAGGCCACAGAACTCTGGCTGGCAGATGCATCCTCTCAGTCACCGTAGCTGGTGAAAAAGACACTGGCTGCGTGTGTGGAGGGCCCCTGGTACACAGGAGGCACTCAGTAAATACTCCTTGGAGAAAGACAAACTTGGTGTCGGATGGAGGTCTGGGCCTGTTGGGGTTTTCACCCCTGGGAGAGACTTGGTGAAACGGCTTCACAGAGCAGGGCGGGCGTGTGCTTTCTGACGCCCGGATTTCCCTGCCAATGAGAAGACCTGAAGAGCCGGTGAGAAAATATTTGCCTCCCTTAAAAAAAAATAACTTTTTTATTTTGGATTACTTGTAGATATTCAGAAAAGTTACAAAGTTAATAGCGAGGGTTCTTGGCCGTCCCCCTTGCTCCCCCGTTTCCCCTGATGCCAGTCTCATGTGACTGTGACCCAGCTGCTCCTGCTGTGTGGGACAATCAGAAACCCTTCGAGAATTCGCCTCCTAGGCGGATCCTGATAATAACAGCGGTGGGAGCAGTGGAGGTTAGCAATGAAGACAGGACTTTCGGATGGGAGGAGAGCGCACCGGGCAGCAGCAGGCGCTTGGGTGGGGACGACCTTGAACTCGTTTTTCACCCAGGTCTTTGCCGCGTCCGGTTCCCTCTGCCCATACACTGTGCAAGTGCCCAGCTCTTGCTCTTGGTCTGAGCTTAGCTGTCAGCTCCTCAGACAGGCCTTCGCCGACATCCTGTCTGAAACTCCTCCTGGGTGCTGGCTGGACCAGGAGCTTCAGAGGCTGGGGATCTGCGCGTCCTGTCGCGGCCCCGTCCTCCAGCGCCTGGAACAGCCGGCGCATACCAGCCTTATTAAATATTTGCTGAATAAATGAATGAGCGGTCTATTTCCAGTCCCGATTTCTGCCTTCTAGTGCTTAGCGCTGCTCCCCGTGAGCTGTTCCACTGTGGGGGGCAGGAGTCCCGCAGGAACCCTAAGCTCCCCGAGGCAGGGTGCGCCTGGCCAACGGCGAGGGGTGTGGCTCGGGGGCCAGACTATCTGGGCTCAAATCCCAGGTCTTCTGATTATCAGCTGTGTGACCTTCATTAGTTACTGAGCCTCTCTGTGCCTCAGTTTCCACATGCGTATGAAAGGGATAAGAACAGCATCTCTCTCATGGGATTGTTGAGATAATTAAATGAGTTAATATTGGTTAAAATGCTTAGAAGAGGGCCTGGCATATAGTAAAGTATTTCATAAATAGCAGCTGTTGTCAGTGCTCAAAAAGCATTTGGGACATACAGGTTGGAGGGTCTTGACACAAAGCGCACGCTCCCGTAAGGAGGAGGTGAGGGCCGGTGGAGCTGCTCTGGGAGGCCCGGGAGATGCCTAAAACCAGGCTCCTTAGGAAACGCGGCGTTTCTCTCTCTCTGTTCTCTTGGGAAAGGCGAGCTTCCAGCGTGCCCTTGTTGCTTTCCCCACTGCTTTCTGCGTTTCTTTCTCTGCACCGGGCCTGTGAAAGCAGGCGCATGGCTCTGGACCTTGCTGCTGGGCGTGGGACTGAGCGTCTCCGTTTAGAGAGGCTGCGGCCGGAATGCGCTGGCTGCGGGCTGACCGGGCCCGGCCGGCCAGGAATTGCAGCTCGTGGAGCTGGGCCTTAGCTTCTTGGAATGTCTTCTCCTTACTCATTTGTGCCAGTTTTAAAAATAATAATAAAAGCAATACATGCACCTGCCGATCATTCCAGACAGTGCAGTACTTTGCAACATACAGTTGCATGAAAGGAAAGCGCTCTGCCTCCCCGATGCTCCATCCCTCCTCCTGCTCCTCCAGAGAGGGCACCCAGTTCACAGGATGCCCAGTGAGATCTGAAGTTAACGGCGGACAAACACACTACAAAATTACCTGCAGTGTTTATGAAACTCAGATTTAACGGGGTGTCCTATACTTTTATTTGTCAAATTTGACAGCCCAGAGCCTCCCCTGTGAGGCGTTTCCCGTGAATTTCCCAAGCCTGGGCAACCTATGCATATGGGGACAGACTTACTCCTGGCGGAATCCTGGCACCCAGAACAGTGCCTGGCACATTGCGGGTGCTTAATAAATGTTGGTGGACTGATGACTGAAAAGGCACCCCCCACTTTTCTTTGCATAGTTGGAAATGTATTATGTAATATGACTTTGTACATTGCTTTTCCCTGTTTGTTTTTAATCCTTGCCAGAGGATATTTTTTCCGTTGCTTTTCAGAGAGAGAGGAAGGGAGAGAGAGAGAGAAACATCAATGGGAGAGACACACATTGATTGGTTGCCCCCCACACAGGCCCAACCGGGGCTGGGGATCGAGCTTGCGAGCGAGGTATGTGCCCTTGGCCATAATCAAATCCAGGACCCTTCAGTCCAAGGGCCGACGCTCTAACCACTGAGCAAAGCCGACTAGGGCGCTTTGTCTTTTAACCGTGTCTAATGGGGACCCATCCGTGCAGCTGCCTCATTTATTTCTGAGTTTCCAAGTCTTCCCTTTTATGAATGCGGGATCACATATTAACCATTCCTCTGACGGTGGGCCTTGCTGAGTCTTCTGCTATTACAAACAGTACGGTAGCAAACGTCATGGTGCTGGCTGCGCTGTGTGGGCCTGGGTCCGCGTACAAGGGGGGCGCAGCGCTGGGGCCGGTGGGACAGAGGCTCCGCGGACAGTGTGGGTCGCCGATGCGGAATCGCTTTCCACAGCGGGTCTGTCCGTATTTCTCTTTCTGTGAACTCTTTCTTATCTTTTGCCGATTGTTTTTTTTTTTTTACTTTCTTACTGATTTTAACAGGTTCTTTATTTACTAAAGAACATCTCACTTAGCTTGCATGTGTTTTATATATAATAGAATATAAAATTGTTTTTTTAAGGTTGAAACAAATCCATTTATTGTGGAATTTTTTACTTTGTAGGTATTTAAGTATTCTTAAACAGTCAAACTTATGAACCTTTCTTTCATGTCCCTTACATTTCATGTTTTGCTTAGAAAGACCTCCCCCTTCGATGAGATTCTAGAGCAATTCTCCCATATTTTCTTTCACTACTTTCACTTTTTTTCCTGCACTTAAATCTTTAATCCATCTGGAATTTATTTTGGTTTTAGGAGGGAGGTGAGGATCTAGCTTTATTTTCTACCAGATGGCCAGCCAGTTGTCCCAATACCATTTATTGAATAATCCATCACTTCCCTCAGAATTGAAATGCCGCCTTTATCATATATTAAATCATGGAGGAGGGATTCTGCACTCATTTTCTGCGAGTCCCTGGAGTCAGCTAGGCAGCAGGGACGTTGTGGGGCTCAGCTGAGGAGAGGCAGAGGCCCCAACCTCAGCAGGACATGGCCTCGTGGCCCCTGTGGTTCACCCAGCCAGAAAAACTGTGTCCAGGGGCAGTGGGTTGCCTGGGAGGGGAAAGGGCTGGGGGAGGGGGAAAGTGAGTTCCCAGGGCCGAGAGGGGTTTAGTTATAGCAAAATATCTCAACCTTGCCACTACTGACATTTTGGGCTGGATAAGTATTTCTTGGGGACTGTCCTGTGTATTGTAGGATGTTTATCAACAGCCTGGCCTCCACTCACCAGATGCCCGTATCAACCCTTGTCCACATTGTGAGAATGAGAAATGTGTCCAGACATTGCCGACATGTCCCCGGGGTCTGGGATGCGGCTGGGAACCTCTGCTTTGTCAGGAGGCCGAGCAGACTTGATTATGTGCACGGAGGCCCTTTCTTGCTCTGAGATTCTGTATCCACATCACGGCTGCAGACACCCAGGAGCCAGGAAAGGAGTGCCTTCTATCTCAGAGACCAGAGACCCCAGATTTGTGAGTGTGGGGCATGTCCGGGAGGAACCGGTTCCCACCAGCCCTGCAGAGAATCTTCCAGAAGTCCCTGGGTCCCAGCCTGAGGCATTTCCCCTGCTGGCCGCACCCCCAGGCCAAGGGGCCTCACCTGGCCCTAGACCCAGGAGCAGTGACTCACCTGAGGCGGCAGAAGTTTTGTGATTTAACTGTGTGTCAGTTTATTGTCTCCTTTCCTTTGGGCGTATGGGGTCCGTGGACTCGTGTTTGGGGGGCAGCACAGGAGCACGTGTGTTTGGGAGGTTGGGGTGGCAGGTGGGAAGAGAAATCCCACACAGAAGAGGTCCGCGTGGAGGTGAAACTGGGGAGGAAAGCGCAGCAGGGAGCATCCGTGGGGCCTGGGGCAGACGGGCGGCGGGCCGGCTGAGGTCTGAGCAGTGATGGGAGCCATCGCAGCCCCCGGGGTGACTGGGGACAGCGCTGCGAGGAGGGGCCGTCGCTGCGGGGCACGCAGGTGGGGAGGAGCGATACGAAGAAGCAGTCCCGTCGGGAAGGCGTCTCCATGGATGAACTAGATTTCGTGGGCCGGGCAGAGAATGTGGGGAGGACTCACCTCCCTGGCAGGAGAGCAGCTTCGTGGAGCCTGTTGGGCCACCCGAGTCCCGAGCAGGTGTGGCTCTAGCACAGGAGGTGGCTCATGGTGGGAGGCCGGGAGCCGGGACTCAGAGCGCCGCCGATGCCTTCCCAGGGGCTTTGAGCTTCCCTTCCGTTCACGCCGGTCACCTTCTCAGCCCAGAAGGACCGTGTATACCTAGCGGTGCGCAGCCGGCGCTGGGCGAAGGGCAGCAGGTGCCACCGCCCGCCACGTCTCTGCAGGCCCCTCCCATCTCTTCCGCCGCACGCCCGCTGGAATACAGCCCCCGAGGGCAGGGCTTCGTTGTCTTGTGCACAGTGCCCAGACAGTGCCCGGCACACAGTGGGCACTCTTTCTACTCGGGGAACGAACGTGCAAACGTGACGGCCGGCCCATTGCTCTTCATGGCTCACGGCCCACCTTCTGTGGCAGCAGACACCTTCCGTGACAGGGCTTCTGTGGTGCCCAGTGTTGCTCGGTGGCGCTGGGCCTCGGCCACCCACCCCCTCCGGCTGCGTGATTTTCTGCCACTTCTCTATCGCAGCTGCCCGAGCTCAGCCGCCAGACCCCAGACCGCAGCCCGAGTGGCTCAGGCAACAGCCGTTCATTCTCCCAGGCCCGGGCCGGGGTCGGAGGGCGGAGTGCGGGCCAGGCCCTCCGCTCACCGTGTCCTCACGTGGGAGCGGAGAGAGACGGGCGAGCTCTGCGGGGTCTTTTCTTAGAAGGCAGACGCCCTCTCACAAGGCTGCACCTCCTCGCAACCGCACTGGGGACTCAGCTTCCACATGTAAATTCTGGGGACACGAATATTCAGTTTGTAGCAACAAGAGCCGCTGCGGGGAAGCGTGTGTGGTGGAAACTTCTGCTCTTCTGAAGTGTTTGCCTCCAGCACATGCTGATGTGTGTGGTCAGTGCCACCTTCCTCATTACATGTCCCCCCTACACTCCGTCTCCTCCTGGCTCCCCACTGCTCTGCGGGCTCGAGGCCACACGCTTGTTGTGACAGATCAGTGGCACGACCTGATGCGGAGAGTCCAGCACACTGGTGGGCACATGGGGGACACCACGTAAACATCACTTTCATCCTCGGGAGCAGAGTTTCCCAGAGCGCCAGTGGGTTTGGGGCGTGAAGCGAGTTACTCAAGGCCTGGTGGGGACTGATTGACATTAGGTCACAGTGTGGGGGCGTGTCCCCTCTCCGTCCCTTCAGATTCTCCTGATGGGGCTAAGGAGGAAGCCTCAGCTCGTGCTGGTGTTAATTAGTGGGTGCTAGTTAATGCTGCATAACCCCCTAACCCCCACCCTGACCGAGAGAGAGACGGCTCAGGCTCAGGGCCTTAGCGGGCGATGATGTCGAGCCACAATGAAGGAACATAATTTTGTTTTCGTTGTATTTATTTTTATGGTTGACTGCTAGTTATGCTAAGAGATGCTGGTTTCTCATTCCATTGAAAAATAATTTATTATTAAATTATTAAATTTTATTAAAATTCACATAACATCAAATTTATCGTCTTTACCATTTAAAAATGAACAGTTCTGTGTTTTTATATTTATGGTGTTGTACAGCTATTACCACTATCTAATTCCAGACCATCATCACCCCCATAAAAACCCCAGACCCGGTGTCAGTCCCTCCGTTTCTCCCTGCCCCCAAGCCCCAGCAGCCACTGACTGACTTTCAGCCTCTGGACTTGCCAGTTTTGGTTATTTCATACAGATGGGGTCATACAAGGAGAGCTTCTTTTGCTTAGCATGCTTTCGAGGCTCATCCACATTGTAGTGTGTGCCAGCGCTCCGTCTTATGGCTGAACAGTATCCCGTCAGGAGACCTCACATTTTGTTTACTCATCAACTGATGGGCATTGCCTTGCCCCCACCGTTGGCTCTGATGAGCAGTGCTCCACGAACAGTCACGGATAGCTTTTGTATGAACATGTTTTCAACTTTCTTGGGTGTTTACCTAGGAGTAGAATTGTTGGGTTGTATGACTTATGGTCTGTGTTTAAGCTTTTCAGACCATTTCTATTTTATTATTTTATTTTATTATTTTATTTTATTTTATTATTTTTTACTTTTTAAATTTATCTTTATTGTTGAGAGTATTACAGCTATACCATTTTCCCCCACAACTGACCCCCTCCACTTCACTCCCACCCCCTCCCCAAGCCTTCACCCTGTTATTGACTGTGTCCATGGGTTATGCATATATGCATATAACTCCTTTGGTTAATCTCTTCCCACCCTCCACCCCCCCTCCCTCTTTCCTCTGAAATATGATCGTCTGTTGCATGTGTCAATGTCACTGGATCTATTTAGTTCATCAGATTCTTTTGTTCATTAGCTTCTTCTTAAAGAAGACCCTTCAACATTTCCTATAGTGCTGGTCTGGTGGTGATGAACTCCTTTAGCTTTTTCTTATCTGTGAAGCTCTTTATCTGACCTTCAGTTCTAAATGATAGCTTTGCTGGGTAGAGAAATCTTGGTTGTAGTTCCATGTTTTTCATCACTTTGAATATTTCTTGCCACTCCCTTCTGGCCTGCAAGGTTTCTGTTGAGAAATCAGCTGACAGTCGTATGGGTGCTCCCTTGTAGGTAACTAATTGCTTTTCTCTTGCTGCTTTTAAGATTCTCTCTTTGTCTTTAACCTTTGGCATTTTAGTTATGATGTGTCTTGTTGTGGGCCTCTTTGGGTTCCTCTTGTTTGGGACCCTCTGTGCTTCCTGGACTTGAAAGTCGATTTCTTTCCCCAGGTAGGGCAAGTTTTCTGTAATTATTTTTTCAAATAGATTTTCAATTCCTTGGTCTCTTTCTTCCCTTCTGGCATCCCAATAATATGAATGTTGGGCCTCTTGAAGTTGTCCCAGAGACTCCTTATATTATCTTCATATTTCTGGATTCTTTTTTCTTTTTGCTCTTCTGATTGGGTGTTTTTTGTTTCCTCATGTTCCAGATTGCTGATTTGATTCTCAGCGTCCTCTACTCTACTGTTGATTCCCTGTAAATTATTCTTCATTTTTCAGTTTGTATAGCCTTCATTTCAAATTGGTACTTTATTATGTTATCGATTTTCTCAGTTATTTCCCTAACCATCTGCTTAAACATCCTTATAACCAAAATTATGAACTCTCTATCTGTTAGCTTGCTTGGCTTTATTTCATTTAGTTCCTCTTCTAGAGATTTCTTCTGTTCTTTCCTTTGTGACATGTTTCTTTGCCTCCGCATTTTTGCTGCTTCCAGGCATTTGTTTCTATGTATTAGGTAGAGCTGCTATGTCTCCTGGAATTGGTATAGTGGCTGTGTAGTAGGTGTCCTGTAGGGTCCAGTGGCTTAGCCTCCCCAGTCACCTGAGCTGGGCCTTCTAGGTACTTCCCTGTGTGGGCTGTGTGCACTGTCCTGTTGTAGTTGAGCCTTGGTTGCTGTTGGTGTCACTGGGAGGGACTGATCCCCAGGCCAATCAGCTGTGAGGACCAGCTGCAAGTACAGCCAGAGAGCTGCTGTGCTGGAGACACCCCTATGGAGCAGGATTTACTTCAGTGGGGCTTTGGTTCACCAAGTGCGCCCCTTGAGTGTGTCACTTGTGGCTGAGGTAGGGTTGTAATCCAGTGTGGTAGATTCTGATCACTAGGGGCACTGTCTCTGGGGCCTCCAGGGAGGTGCAAAGTCAGCCTCTGCCAGTGCCTTGCCCAGGGCCACTCAGAAGGAGCTACACAGCAAACCGTAGTTGGCTGCTACTTGTGCTGGGCTTGGAGGCGCCAGGAGAGGCCAAGCTATGAGCCTGGGGCCGCTTATCAAGCCGCATGGGGCACACTGCTGCTTGTTTGAGAGGTTTTAGGAAAGTCCTAAGCATGAGGCTGGAGAGGCCACTTGCACAGAAAAGCCCCTGGGAATGGCCCGGATGAGCTGCAGGTGGGGAGGGGCGGGGCCTCCGGGAATCACGGGGCGGGGCCAGAGGTGTGAGTCAGGTGCTGGCGATTCAAACATGGCGCCTGCCTGCGGGCTGTGTGCGGGGAGGACTCGTCTAAGGAGCCATGGCCTCCGCCAGCCCTTCTGCCCGGGAGGAAGCCGCCCTCCACCTCTCGCCCGACTTCAGGCAGGTTAGTTCCTCCCCGAGTGTCCCGGGTCCTTTCAGGCTGCTCCCGGCCCTGGGCTCAGAGGGAGCGTCCGAGTGAGTCCGTGCCGGGCCCTTTAGAGGAGCTGCTGGGGCTCCCACAGCCTCCGCGACCCTCAGCCACAGTCCCCGCTGGTTTCACAGCCCGGAGTTGTGGGGATGTCTCTTCCCGGCCTGGAGCCCTGGGCTGGGGGCCTGCTGTGGGGCTGGGACCCCTCGCTCCTCCGGGAAACCTCCCCCACGGAGATTCCCTCCCGGGTTTCAACCGCGGCACCGGGTGTGGGCCGCGGCCGCGTCTCCGGGATCCAGCCCCATCCGCCCGCGTCTCCGCCCCTCCTCCCGGCCTCGGTGCTTCTTCAGCTCCCTGGCTGTGGGGCTTCTGTGCAGCCGGATCTCAGGAGGCTGAGTGATGGTGGTTCTGTGTTTTAGTTGTGATTTTGATGCGGTTGCGGGAGGCGGTGGGTGCAGCTGTTACCTACGCGCCATCTTGTTTTTCCTCTTCAGACCATTTCTATTTAAAAAAAATTCAAGTTAAAAAGTCAGTCAGTTATTAATGGTATTGCAAATGGTGTGTGGACGCGGCGGATATCACGAAGGTGGCGCATCACGGCGCAGCGCGGGCACCCTGCCTGTTGTGACCCTCCAGGGGCTGCGTCCCACTGCCTCCTGGGTCTTACGTCTTCTGCTTCCTGGGGCCCCCGTGCCGGGGAGCCAGTCTCCTCATTGTCCCCAAGAGCTCTCCTTTCTCAAAGGAGATGTGCTGGGATGTGCTCCACCCCCTGAGTCCCCAGAGGGATCCCCTAGGATGGATGGTTTTAACCCTTCATTGCAGTTTCCCTCTTCTGCCTCGCTGATGGCTTTGTTGGTGAATCGCTCTCCTGCCCCCATAAGCTGCTGAAAGGCAGCGTCTATACTGGGTCCCCTTGCTCCCACGGTGCAGCCTCGCTTGATAGGTGTTTAGCAGACATTTGCTGCATCTACTGACCTTCCCTGGAGCCTCCCCTCAGCCTGGAGCTGGACCCGGGGTCCCGACTCTTGACTCATTTGCTGTTACTCTTGGTTTGTGGTTCACTCGTCAGTGAACTTATTTCCCGCTGTTTGGGTGGATTAGCCAGGTATTTTCCTGTCCCAGGAGAGAGAGGGAGGGGCATGTGTCAATTAAGCTTTTTTGGTTGCAAGTAACAGAAACCAACTGGGGTCAGCCAAAGCTAGAAGAAGATCTAGGGTTTGAGTGCAGGCCCCTTGCCTGGGACCAAGGAAGGGCAGCCTGGCGAAGGATGCGCGGAGGCCGGGAGCTGCAAGGCTCTGGGGCTCTCCATCTCGTCTCTGCTTCTCCGTGTCCACACTCACTGTTCTCGCCTCTGCGCACACCTGCTTTCTTTGTTTTTATTCCACGTATGAGATGGAAGGTGACATCCCACATCTGCCCCGTGCTCATCTCCTGGCATCTCAGCCTCCACTCTGAAGTCCACGAAAGAACCTGATTGGCTCAGCTTAGATCTGGTGGCCAGTGATCTGGAGAGAAGGGTGGGATCACATCGCACCAGTACTGTGGGGAGGGGGCAGTCCAGGTGGGGACCAGTGTGTCCTTCCTGGGTGAAGAGGCACATCTGCAGCCCTGAACCGCAGCGTCTCCTTTCCGAGGGAAGTCATCCGTGAGTGGAAAAAGAGCAGGACGTGACAAGAACAGTTACCATCAGCCTGCTAGGCCTCACGGCCCTTTAGAGACAGCCTGGGAGAGGGGGGTGTCTGCTCCCACTGCTGGAAAGGAAGCTCTTGGCTTCACTCTCCGGGCAGGTTGGAGCATCCTTTGGAACCTCCTGGCCCCTCCTCTTTGTCCCTCATCTCAAGATCCCTGCCCAGGCGATTTTGGCTTTGGGCACCGTGAAATGGAAAGCAGACTCTGCTCCCTGCTTCTGGAGGCTATTGCCGCTCCTCTGGGTTTCTTAGTTCAATTTGTGTCCCCTTTGTGTCTCCTGCCGGGGGGCAGAGGATGGCCCAGTCTCCATTCTTGTTTTGGGGGGGAGGATGCTCCCCAGTATGTGGAACTGTTCTCAAGCCTTTAAGCCTCAGTTACTTAACCTGTACAGTGGGACAGACGTAGCCTGCCACCAGCATTTGTGGATGTGACAGTTACAGTTACCTGGGAGATCCTTGGCATAGGGTCATAGGTCACCATCTTAAAGGCCTGGTTTGAATTGGATGCTTGGCAAGATTTGGGAGGAGCAGGATGGTGGTGTGACCAAGATTGTGGGCTCCGGGGTGAGACTTGCTTGTGAGTCAGGACTCCCCATGAGCTGGGTGACCTTGGCAAATTCTTTCTCTGTGGCTCATTTCCTTTTTTTCCTTTAATCAAAGGGTGTAAATATATATATATATACTTACATTCAGTGTTATTTTGTGTTAGTTTCAGGTGTACAGCATAAAGGTTAGATAATCATATACTTTACAAAGTGATCCCTCGATACTTCCAGTACCCGCCTGGCACCGTACATAGTTATTACCTATGGACCGTGTTCCCTGTGTTGTACTTCACAGCCCTGTGAATATGCCTCATTTTCTCTACCCAGAAATGGGGACCATAATAGGACCCGGATTTAAACGAGTTGAGACATTTACAGCCTTTAGAGCAGTAAGCCCTCAACACACGCTGGCCACACCTCCTACCTAGTGGGCTGCACTCGGCCAGTTCCTGCTGGCCTCCAGGGGAAGGGCACAGCCGGCCTGACACCTGAGCCGTGGCCTTTGTGGCCCAGTGCCCCTCTGCAGCGGACCTGCTGGGGCTGCTCACCAGGCTCAGCCTTTGGGGTGTACGGGGTCCTCCAGGAGCGTTTAGCAGGGCAGGTTGGGCCAGGCAAGCCAGGTATCGGGGTCCTGGCAGCTTCCCTTGTCTTCATCTGTGTTGACCCCTAACTCAGCCAGCGAGAGCCTTGAAGCCCCTCTGGGTGCCCTTCCCTGCCTGTGGCATGGTCTTGGCCTGTCCGCATCATGTTTGAAAACAGCAGGTTTCCTCGGTGGCCTCTTTTCCCGTCCTTGTTCCGCCTCCTCCCGTTAGCCCCGATCTCTGGGGGCTCCTCAGACGGATGCAGTTTAATACGCAGCACTGTTTACAGGGCTGAAATGAGAGCTAGCCGCCTATTTCATGCTGAGGCTGCCCCTCCAAATAAGGCCTTCGCCACGAGGTCCGGCGCCTCAGGGCCACTGCCCTGCCTAGGAGGGAGGGAGTGGATAGGACAGAAGCCTAGGATGGAGTCTTCATATTTTTAATTTAAAAATGTGTTTAAGTACAAATTGGAAGTTACAAAATAGTCACGGGGATGTAAAGTACAGCACAGGGATACAGTCAGTAATATTGTAATAACTGTGGTGCCAGGTGGGCACGAGGCTTCTCTGGGTGACCGCTTCGTAGGGTGTGTAAATGTGTAATCGCTAAGTTGTGCACCTGAATCTAATAGAATATTGTGTGTCAACTAGAATTGAAATATACATTTTTGAAAAGTGGTAAAATGTGTTTAAGTTTTCTAAATGCTTGGCTGTTATAGAACCATCAGAAAATGAAGATAGAACAAGAGAAGATAAAACCTCCCGCCCACAGTTCCCCTGCGCAGGCAGAAGACAGCCATTGACATTTTGGTTGATTCTTGTAGATTTTAATCAACATTGATAGGTATTTTAAGTTAAAATTAGAAACCGAAATTAAAACACATTATTCTGAAATCCATGGTTGGAGCAGGAAATGCAGGCGGGGGGCGAGTCGTGGAGACCACTGTGCCCCGCCCTACGGCTGCGTGTATTCCGAGCTCTTCTGATTAAATCCCCAGGAGTTGTATGCACGCACCGGTTCAAAATTAAATGGGTGGAAGGGGGCAAAGGGGGGAAATGGGGGACATCTGTAATACTCTCAGTAGAAATTTTTTTTTTAAGAGCTGCAAAGGGTCTACCTTGAGCAGTCTCCCAGCCTCGTCTCTGCTTCCCTCTCTAGACGTGGCCACGGTTAGTCGCGCGTGTGCTCTGGCAGCAGCCCGTCATATACACGCAGCGTATATGCGATTTTTCTCTTTCCAAACACACAAATTCAGTGCTGGCTTACCTTGCCTTTTTTAACTGAACAGTATACCTTGGGGTTTGTCCCATGTCAGCACATAAAAAACGCCTCGTTCTGTTTTATGCCTGCATCGTGGCCCATGCCGCGCCATCTGTGGTGTGTTTGTAAAATTGGGACGTCCTGACTCTCGAGTCGCCTTTGTTGTGGTTTTGTCCAAGCTCCCGGTCCATATGGCCTGGCCGGGAGCACTGAAGAAAGGCTGCCCGGTCAGGGATTAGGAGGGACCGAGGGTCCACATTACTGATGGGATTGGCCTGGACAGATTTTAGTGACAGACAAAGCAGAGCTGGGGAGCTGCTTGCCAGGTGGCGGCCGCTGGCAAAAGGCCATTTGTGACTTGTCGGCAGTTGTCCAGATGGACTACATGTACAGCAGAGCCCCTGACCTTCACGTGTGCTCGGTTGAGGGTGTTCCAGACGCCCGGCGAGAGGACCAGGTGTTTCTTACACACTCTGGCAAGAGGTCAAAGGGTATCAAAGGGTAAGTGGCCTCCTAAAGCCCTTTCAAAGCGAGAAAGAATGTGTCTGCCTTGGAAACACCCACCTGCCTCCAACTTGAAGGCCTGTGATGGGCTAAAGCGTTTCGCATTGGACGTCTTGGTGCTTCCCGGCGGCCTGAGACGACCGGGCCCGAAGGCTGTGGCAGGTCGTGGAAACGCCTCCAGGTCGCATAATGAGAGGAATATACGGGGTCTCAGTGACTGGGCGTTGTCAGCAAGGGCTGTGGAAGATCCCCAAGGCCAGAGGGGTGACGAGGGTAAGCAGGTGAGCGAGGGGAGTCTCTAAACAAGAGGACAATTTGACTTGGGAGTAGGGCTGGGAGGGGCCCACAGATAGAAAGGAAAATGGGCTGGTGCTGACGGAGACGCCCAGAGGGTTTCTGACGAAAATGCAGGGAGTGGCTCTGGGTCCACCAGAAGAGACCTGCCTTCTCCTTTCCCCAGGTGCCAGTCACCCCCCAGCACTGAGCTCCCGTGTGCACAGGCTCGGGTCAGGAATGAAGACTCAGTCCTTGTTATGTTGCCTATTTTGTGAGGGGTGGAATGAAACAGATGTTCAACCAAACTTAACGTGAAACAATGACAGATTACGTTCTTCAGTAACAACTGGACCAGACAGAACTCAAAACCACAACTGCAGAGGGGCTCACACGGAGAAAACTGGCGTTTGGTGAAGGAACTGGCCTGGCTGGCGACGTTTGCAGTCTGCCGCTTTAGCGGTCCCGTTAGGCCCGGTTCCCTGCGTTAAACTTTCTAAGGTGAATATTTTGAAGGGGAAGCATTCCTTTTGTCGGTTACATTCACACGTGTTTATCTGCAATGCCATGGAGCTGTGTTACCCATCAAGTATATTTTTACGCCTCAATCACAGTGGGATGGAAGGGATATGAGTTGTTGAGGATACACAGGGAACGTTGTTTCTGAAAGAAACTGCGGCTCTATTACTTTGAGAATGTTTCCTAGGATACACCCCAAACCAGATGGAACAACATGACTTATGAAACATCTGAGAAGTACTATGTGAAGCTGCTTTGAATACTGAGGTTCCTGTTAAAACACAGTCATGAAAGACTCTGGAAAAATCTTCAGGGTTCCCTGGAGTCTGACAAAAATACCGGATAGAGTTCCTGAGTATATTTTCATGATCTCTGCTATGTAACCAGATATCTATATATTTCAAAATGAAGGATATTTTATCAGTTTTTCTTTTTACATAAAAGCAACATGCGTCATTGCAGAAATAGGAAAATGGGATCATGCAGGCTGGTGCAGCCACTGTGGAAAACAGTATGGAGTTTCCTCAAAACATTAAAAATGCAACTGCCGTTTGACCCAGAGATCGCACTTCTGGGAATGTATCCTAAGAGACCTGAAACACCCATCAGAAGGAATTTGGATGTTTCGCTTCACCATCTTCAGTCTCTGACTAAAGGAGAGGGAGAAGTTGAGGTCTCTAAAAATTGGCTTTGTCAGCTTAGATTCCCAGAAGCCGCAGGAGATGGAGGGTGCTCTCCGCTCACCTTCCTCAGGCTCCCGTAAGCCATCCCTCCCTCCCTGCCCTGGAAGTTCAAAGCTGCTGGAGCCGCCAGCTGGGTGTGATGCTCTTGGCTGTGCCTCTCTGCACTCAGCACCCCTCCTCTCCCACGTGTGTGCAGTGTGGGGGAGCTCCAGGCCCTCCCACGAGATTTCTGTCAGTTGGAGGCTCACTGGGATTAGCACTTGGCTCCCAACAGCTTGTCTGCAGCCCTTCCTCAACCCCTCTCCTCCACAGGGCTTCGATGAAGCTCTCCTCTGGGTCCTTTCTCGGTTGTATTATTATATCATAAAGAAAGGATACCTATTGACTTCCGTGATTTTTTAAAATTGTGATAAGATACACATAACATTAAATTTACCATCCTAACCGTTTCTAAGTGTACATTCAGGAGTGTTAAGTACATTCACAGGGTCGTGCAACCCATCTCCAGAACTCTTTTATCTTGTAAAACTGAACCTTTCCTCATTAAACAACAGCCCGCCCTCCCTCCCTCCCTCCTCCCAGCCCCTGGCAACCACTACTCTAATTTCCGTCTCTGTGATTTTGACTATTCTAGGTGCTGCATACAAATATTTGGGGTTTTGTGTGTTGCTTATTTCGCTGAGCGTAATGCCTGTAAGGCTCATCCATGTTGTAGCCTGTGTCATAACTTCCTTCGTTTTTAAGACTGCCTGAGATTCTCGTATGTATACTTGTGTTTGTCTCTCCATTCATCCGTGGATGGATGCTTGGGTTGCCTCTGAAACCTTTTGGCTGTTGTGAGTAATGCTGCTGTGAACATTGGTGTGCAAGTATCTGTTCAAGCTCCTGCTTTCACTTCTTTTGGATACATACCCAGGATGGGATTGCGGGATCGTATGGCAGCTCTGCTCTGAAGTTTTTGCGGAATCTCCGTACTGTTTTCCATAGTGGCTGCATTCCAGCCAACAGTCGCTATAAGGGTCCCGGTTTCTCCACCTCCTAACCAGTACGCCCTATTTTCTGTTTTGTTCTGTTTTGTTTTTGATAGTAGCCATCTTAGTGGGTGTGAGGTGGTGTCGTTGTGGTTTGATTTGCATTTCCATGCTGGTGAGTAATGATGAGCATCTTTTCATGTGCTTCTTGGCCATCTGTGCATCATCTTTGGAGAAACCTCCACCTCCACGATTCTGCATCATCACATCCATACTGATTCGGGCAAGCCCACTGGAATAAACCCTGGCATTTACACCGATTTTTGCTATTCTGCAAATAAATTCTGCCCCCAAATAACCTCTCACTTTCTGGAAGCAGCCAGCAGAGCACAGTTCTGAAGATCACTTTTTTTAGAAAAGGAAATTCATGACAGTATCATGCATCTTCCTCTTTTGACACTAATGGAGCAGTTTAATGCAATTCCAGAGGGAAGCGGCGCTGCGGGAAAGGCTGGGTGGAGGAAGGCCACCCAGCTCCGCTGTCAGGCTCCTGGGGCAGGAGTGGGTGAGACAGCCCGTGGCAGGCCCCTCAGGGCTTGGGCAGAGCCGGGGAAAGGGGACGGGGGAAGGTGAAGGCTGTCCTTCAGGAGTCCTGCAGGAACTGGAGTGTCCTGTTCCCCCCTGCAGATTCCACTGCCTCTGAGTACAAGGTACCGAGGCAGTGCGCCCGGTCGTGTAGCAGCTCAGAAACCACTCCTGGACAGTGCTGGTTGACTACTGCCCGGATGTGCGGTGGTGTGGTGTGTGGGACACTATTGAAGATCACGAAGCATTGAAATTCGTTGTTCAAAAAAGACATTGACTGATTAAAATGGCATTTTTCATGTTTATCTGTGGACACATTGTAAGTGTAAAAGGGTTGTAAACCCAGGTCCCGGAGGATCCAGGCAGGAGACCTAAGTGAGTGATGTCGGTGAGTGTAAACGCCGACCCTTGTTGAACTGGAGCGTGACTGCCTTGGTAAGAGGGGCATCTCATAGTAAGCTCTGCTTGGTGGGAATCTGAGCCCAGGGCTGCTGGCTCTTGTAGTCTTTCAAGAGAAGCCACGAATTTGGATTTTATGTAAAATTTCATTTTTTTTTTTTTTTTTTAAAGACATGTTTGGGTAGAACAGAAGATGTCTGCGGAAGACTAGCACCCTGTAATCCCTCATCTATGCTCTGTTGGAATTTTCAAAAGGACACTACGAACTGTATTTAGTAGAGCTACTTAGTTAATCTTTGTGGTGTTAGCCTGTGGAAGGGCAGTGGTGCCTTCTGAGTGAGTCAGTTTCCAGGCCATGCACGGACTGGTGGCATTACAGCAGGTCTCCAAGTGACACGTTGCTCTGACAACACATTTCAAAAAGAACAGCAACAGATCACCCCTCTCACAGTGCTTTAGGGCCCCCCACTTCTACCCCCATTACCCAGTCTGCACCGTGCTGACGACAGGAGATGGGTGGGATTTGCAGTCCGGCCGCGCAGCTGGGTGGCTGGCGTCTGTGCGAGCTGCCTCCGCCGGCTGCACCCGGACGACAGCCCTTACGTTAGGTAGCTGGTATAGGCAGGCTTCGTTTGTCTTATAGGATCTGCCTGCTATTTAGAATAATATAATTTTTCCTCCTAGCCACCTATGCCTTTTAATGCTGAGGATGTCAAGCTACTGCTGACATTTGAATCTTAAATCTCAGGGTGGGACGGAACCTTAAAATTAATTCATTCCAACTACTTTTTGTATGAGGCAGGAATCTTGGTTACAGGTGACAGAAAACTCAAAGCAGCTTTCTTTAAAGGGAGTTTATTGCTTCATTTAACCAAAAAGTCCAAGGGCATCTGCCTTTAGATCCAGGGACTCGTGTCACCAGGGCAGTTTCTCTCAGCCCTTCTCTCCCGGCTCCATTCTCAGATACAGAGCCTCCTTTCCCGATGGCAAGCTGTCTGTGGGAGCTCAGCCCACGTTTCTTTCCTCTGCGTTCAGATTCATGCAGGGAGGAGCACCTCCATCTCTGCGGTGGACTCTCACCGGGTCTGAATGGGCTGCCAGGGCCAGTGAGAAAGCAGGGCTCTGGTCGAGTTCAGGGTGGGCCAAGAGTGGGAAAGGGGTAGTTCTTCAGAAGGATCTGTGGCTTTGTTATTAAAATAAGGTTAAGTAAACGCTCCGTGTCCCACCTAATGCTTGAACCCCCTTCACAGCCTGCCACCGGTGACCGTGCTCTCAGCGTGGAACTCGCGCCCAACTCTAGTAGTGACGGACTCTCTCCTGGTGCTGTGCTGAGCCGTTGCTGCCGCCTCTCGTTGCTGGCGCTTTTTCTGGTCCCAGCCATGATCAGCATGGTTTGGCTCCGGTGGGAGGGCAGGGGTTGCTCATTGTGGTCACAAAAGGGACCCGGCCAACAGATGCTCTAACTTGAAGCATGCTGCCCTTGGGGAAGGAGAGGGGACCTTGGCAAGTCTTGTAGTGGCTCTTGAAGCTCTCCCTGGAAGGTTCCTTCCCTGCAAACACACAACATTGACCAAAGCAAGTTGCATGGCCACACTTGACTTCCAAGGGGTGGCGGGTACCTGTCTGCTCTGTGCTAGGAAGGAGAGAAGCAGAACCTTTGATCTAGGGACCACCCTACAACTGAACTTCTGCATTTGTGTTCCTCTTGGTAGCCCATTTCAGTTTCCTTTAGTGACATAGTTAATTTTTCAAGACCCAGACACAAGCCCGGTTGGTGTGGCTTAGTGGTTGAGCATCGACCTAGGATCCAGGAGATCCCGGGACAATTTTCGGTCGGGGCACATGCCTGGGTTATGGGCTCGATCCCCAGCAGGGGCCCTGCAGGAGGCAGCCGATCAATGACTCTCTCATCATTGATGTTTTTCTCCCTCTCTCCCTCTCCCTTCCTCTCTCAGAAATCAATAAAGATATATTTTTAAAAAGTGTTGTCTCATAAATAACACAGACCAATAAGTGGGCAGGTGCTGATACGGTGCCCATGTGCTGTGATCGCTGTAAGTGCGGGATCCCGTGGAGTGCCAAGTTGTGGCTTCTAAGTTCACTCCTTGGGAAGCTGCCCAGGACTAAAGGATTTTGCAGGCCAGCCTCAGAGATGGTAGTTTGACCAAGTGAAGGAGGGCGTGGAAAGGAGAAGGCGGACGCGGGCGGGGAGTCGCGAGCACCAAGGCGCGGAGGGCTGAGGCGCCAAAGTGTTGGCCTCTCTGGCGCCGAGCCCTGTGTCTGTGTGCGCGCAGAGTGGGGGATGGGGCCAGGGAAAAGTGCGGGACCCCATCCGAAATGGTGCACATGTCCAGTTAAAGAGCAGGTGTTATTCCTAGGGTACACATGCCTGTTTTTTAAAAAAATAAAGCATTACATGATTAGGTCGGCCTTTCAGAAACTGTTTGGCTGCAGTTGAAAATGAATTTTCAGCTGGCAAGGCTTGAGGAAAGGACTTGGGTTGGGGGGCGTTGTAGGAGCCTAGGTGGGATTTGAGGTCTCCGGGACTGCAGTGAGGAGGGAGAGGTGGCTGGAGGGTTGGGGAGGTGTTTAGGGAGTATTGAGAGATCTTGGTGACCGGGTGTGGAGAGTGTGGGAGAGGGAGGAGTCGGGGTTGGCTCCCAGGCTTTGGCTTGGGGATTAGGCGGGTTGGTGGTGCTGTTCCCAGAGATAGGACCATGGAAAGAGGACCGTGATTTGTGGAAATCATGAGTTTCCCCTTGGATGTTCAAGCACAGACCGGTCGGCAAGTGGATATTCAGCCTTAGGGCAGGGACTGGGACTGGACTGAATATCAATGGTAATGACCCTCGTGGAGGTTGATGCATGAGGTTTTTGCAAGAGGTTGCGTAGAACCTGGTGCGAAGAGAAGGGGGCCCCAGGCTGGGGACACTGGCTTTGGAAATATTCTCGAAATGTGTAGAAATGAAAGCACAGAGTTATTTCAGCAAACATTCATTGAGCAAGAGCTTGCGCAAGGCGCTGAAGACGCGTGGGATGCGGGACCCCCAGATGGCTGGCACTCGCATTGTGTAAGGAGGTGACCGCTCTTGGGGGCAGAGAGGCTGCTTACAGAGGCCCATCCTGTAACAGAGACAGTGGTGAGGGCTGGGCAAGGCAGCCTGCGAAGCACACCTCCCCGAGGGGGACCGAGCGGGCTTCCTGGAAAAGGTGACTTTTTTTAAAACCTGGAATAATAGCCTCAACACATGATTTTCATTTGGTGTCCGGTCTCACATTGGCTGTCAGGGATGTAGAAGTTGCTCTTTTCTCGTAAGCAAAACTAAGAAAGTGATGTTCGTATTGAGTGTTCAAGGAGGTCTTTTGTCAGATGGGGCTGGAGTTTAGAGGGAGGAGACCGGGGAAGACAGGCCGGCAGGAGGGCACTGCAGGAGGGTGGGTGGCCTCGGGAGAAGCTGTGAGCACCTCCTGCAGGAAAAGCTAGCCCCTCTCTGTGGCAGGAACCGGGCAGCTTAAAGGCATCGGTGGGAAGTCGTGATAGAAGAGAGTAGGGAGGTTTAAACGCCAGGCTGCGGAGCTCGGGCCCCTTATGAGGCACAGGGGACTTACTGAGTAATTAGAAACCAGAGGCTGAGGTGGCCTCCAGAGCTACTGGCTAAAAGTGTGAACATTTTTTTAAATCTTTTCCCAAGAATATGTTTTTATTGATTTTATAATGGGGGGGGCATGAAAGAGAAACATCGATTGGTTGCCTCCCGTATGCGACCCAACCGGGGATCGAACCGTTGAACTCAGCCTAGGTATGTGCCCTGCCTGGGAGTCAAACCCGCAACCATTTGGTGTACGGAACGATGCTCCAACCAACTGGGCCCCCGGCCAGGGCTAAAAATGTGAACTTTTGAACCCGCAGCCCTGGGGTTGGATTTGAACTCTGCTGCTTCCTAGCTGTGTGGTCTTGGGCAGATTATCTCTCTGAGCCTCGGTTTTCTCATCTGTCAAATAGGAAATGAAATACCTCACGGGGGTTGTAAGGAATGAAGTAAGATAATATATAGAAAGCACCCAGCATTGTCTGGAATAGAGAAAGTCTCCAACGAATGTCAACATAATGCTTTATACAGTGAGGCCAGCAAGCACTCAGAGACCATTGTATCGTCTTAACAACTCGTTCGCTTGTGTAGCCTCGGAGCCTAGAATAGTGCCTGGCATATGGTAGATGCTCAATAAATACTTGTTGGCTAAAAATTGGATCGCACCAGTTTCTTTTTGGAAAACACCTATTTTTGTCCAAAGGGAAAACACTTGGATGTTGTGATAAAAACTACAGGGAAAGGTGAAGTTCCCTTATGTTTTCAGAGTGGAGCGGCTGACTGTTCTACAAAGCAGGAGAAGGGTTGGGGTCCTGAGTCACCCAGAGGAGGCAGTGAGGAGGGGACGACTGACTTGGTGGTAGGGGACAGTGCTCTGTGACTTGGGACTCCCCCCGGGACCCCCTGAAGCCTTCTGTGACATTTTGCGTCAGTGACGCTTCTCTCTGCCATCTGCTGGGGTGGAAGTGGGATTTGTAGTCATGTGATTGGCAGACCTCCTAGTAACTCTCCTTACACGGGAGGCAGCTGCCTGCCAGCCAGCTGGTGTCTCTTGGAGGTGGGCAGCTTTCATCTGGGGGAAGACAACAGCTTGCGGAAAGACGGCAGGAAGTGTGGGGGGACACGGATGGGTCCAGTCTGCTAATACCCGAGGCAGCCGCCTTCGTGGATGGGCAGGCTTTCGAGGCGGGCGCTGTTTACCCCTTGGATTTATGGAGTGAATGTTTTGAAGAGCGTGTCAATGGCTTGTCTGCAGATTCTAGGAAGGAGTTAAATTTGGTTTTCAGTGTCTGTCTTTCTAGAGTTCTTCCTTTTAACTTGTTATGTCACCAAATGAAAACATTTAGTGCTTACTTAGTATGGGCCTCATAGGGTTGTTATGAATGAATACGGGGTGGGCAAAAGCAGGTTTACAGCTGTGAGTACGCAAAACACAGAATTTATTCTTGTATTATTTATTCTTGTATTATATATTTTTCCATAGTAACAGCTGTAAACCTACTACATGCAAAGCTCCTATGCAGTACTCAGTACATATAAAACATTTGTTGTTAGCATTGGTGAGCACCAAATCCATTTAATTCTCACAACAATGTGTTGGGTAGGCACTACTACTGTGTCAATATTAGAGACACACCTTGGTATTATGGTTCTCTGTTGGGATGATGAACACATGCCTAGCCACTTGGAGACATCTGAAGCTCACATGGTGGATGACTGGCTCAGGATCATTCAGAAAGCAAAGGTGCAGAGCTGATTGCCATGGTAACCATTTACAAGCATCAGCACCCAAGGATGGGCCTGACGCTTCCCAGGCTTGTATCAACTGTTCCCCCAAGACACTGGGAATGCCTGCTCAGAGAAGTAAAGGAAGCCATTAATTTTTTAAAATTTTTATTGAAAATTTTTGGGTGATATTGGTTAATAAAATTACATAGGTTTCAGGTGTACAGTTCTTTAACATATCATCTGTATATTGTATTGTGTTCACCATCCCAAGTCGCATCTCTTTCCATCACCTTTATCCCCCCTGTACCCTCCTTTACCTCCCACCCCCTTCCCTCTGGTAATCACCACACTGTTGTCTGTGTCTATGTGTGTGTGTGTGTGTGTGTGTGTGTGTGTGTGTGTTTGCTTAATCCCTTCACCTTTTTCACCCAGCCCCCCAACACATTCCTCTCTGATTGCTCTCAGTCTGCTCTCTGTGAGTCTGTTTCTATTTTGTTTGTTAGTTTATTTTGTTCATTAGATTCTACATATAAGTGACATCATGTGGTACTTGTCCTTCTCTGACTGGTTTATTTCACTGAGCATAATACTCTCCAGGTCCATCAATACTGTCATAAAAGGTAAGATTTTCTTTTTTATGGCCGAGTAGTATTCCATGGTGTGAATGTCCCACAGCTTTTTTATCCACTCATCTACTGATGGGCACTTGGGCTATTTCCAGATCGTGGCTATTGTAAATTGAGCTGCAATGAACATAGGGATGCACATATTCTTTTGAATTAGTGTTTTGGGTTTCTTCGGATATATTCCCAGAAGTGGGATTGCTGACTCATAAGGCAGGTCCATTGTTAATTTTTGAGGAAACTCCATACTGCTTTTCACAGTGGCTACTCCAGTCTGCATTCCCACCAGCAGTGCACTAGGTTCCCCTTTCTCACACCCTCGCCAGCACTTGATTATTGATTTGCTGATGGAGCCTTTCTGACAGGCCTGAATGCTTCCACTCAGTAGACCATGAGGCCTCCAGGCGGGACAGATGACTGATAGCTACAGGAGTTTAAAATAGACCAAGCTTACTTCTGAGGCACACACGTGTGTGGAAAGTGACTAGGAAGACAGGGACTCCTGTGTGGGAACGCATTTTGGCAAAGAGAGCCCAGAGTAGAGCATTGAATGCGAGGATGAGTGTAGTTAAGTGGGTGTAAGGGTGTAAGAAAGGGACCTGGGCAGGAGCCAACCTGAGGCAGAGTATGGGGAGGGAAGAGAGGGCAGCTGCTAGGCAAGACATTGTGTGTATTGGTATGGCTTCTTCCCCCCTCTCCAGCTGTGCTCTGCCAGCTGTGCTACCTGCTGAGAGATGAGAGGCTCAGGTGGTCATTCTGGGATGACTGCTGTCTTTTCCTTCCCATTCTTCTGGCCTGTTAGGTCTTGGAGGCTTGATGTCCAAGAAGTTCCTTCAAAGAGAGGTTATACAACCCTTTTAGGACTTTAAGGCCTATGCATTCCTTACATTTTGGCAAGTAGATCCCAAGGGGTGATCCCTGGCTTCCATATTTGAACTGTGCGACCTGGCAGTCCTGCCCCTGGCTGATGGACTAGGTATGACTTCCGATTCTTTCTCTGGGGACTTGGACTTAGTATTGAGATGCCAGCTAGCCTCGGTCAACACCAGATTGGAAGGGTGTGCCATCTCAGGGACTCTACGATGTGTACCAAGTAGCAGAAAAAGCTGAACTGCCGAAAGACAGATGAGTGGGGCAGGCTTAGAGGCCATGTGCACCAGAGATGGAGGTAGCTGCCTTGGTTCCTGGTGATCCTGTGTAGAAGCCAAACTGTCGTAACTGCCCCTGGTTTCTGTGAGATAAATTGTTTTCTTGTAAGCACTTTCTTTGCTTGAGCTTGTTTTAGTGGGGTTCTGTCACTTGCAGTCCTACGTGCCCCAAGTAAGAGACTGAGGAGATGAAGGTGGAAAACTTGGTTATAATGGGAATGAGGTTATTGGAATCTCTGGAGGGCATAGTATGGGAATTATTAGGGTGCAGTTCTGATTGAGGGGGTCTTGTAGCTATCTGAGGATTTAGAAGTGGGAACAGAAGATGATGTTGGCTTATCCGACAGCCATTCCCTTTTGTTTCTAGTTTTGTTTAATGACAGTGTACCCAAGGGACAAAGTATGAGTGATCCCTCATACTTCTATTTCCCTTTTCAGTGATTGGTCTAATAGTGGGCATGGGACCCAGGTCTGGCCAATGTAAGAGAGGAGAACTTGTTTTTCATCCCAGCCCCTTCCAAAGAGGTTGTCAAATGTGAAAATAATGGGTGACTACCTTTTGACTAAACAGATGCCTAGAATTGCAGTGACACTGACCTGGAGTGCCGACATCCTCGATTCACTGATATAGCCCCAGGGACCTCCTGCTTCAAACTTTTTGTATGTGAATAAGATTTATTGATAAGCCCCCTTTGTTTAAGCAGCATATTCTGTTAATTGAAGCCAAAAGCATCTTAATTGATTCAGTTAGGCTTCATGATTTGGAGATTTGGGAAGAAAACAAGGTGAAAGAGCGGGTACAGTTGTAGATAAAATTAAAATTTCTTTTAAGCATAAAATTAACACTTTTCCACATGAAGACCTTTAGCTCTGGCATTATAGCCTGCTTTATAGAGCTCTGATTTTGAAATTATATGAACTGACATCCATCCATCATGCATGCATCTATATGTCATCCATCCATCCATCTTCCCACCCATCCTTCCTCCCACCTATCCATCCATCCATATATCATCCATCCATCTATATATCATCCAACCATCCATCCGTCTTCCCATCCATCCATCCATCTATCATGTACACATGCAGCTGTATATCCATCCATCCATCCATGTATCATCCAAACATTCACCCATCTTCCCATCCATCCATCCATCCATCCATCCATCCATCCATCCATCCATCTATCATGTACACATGCAGCTGTATATCATCCATCCATATATCATCCATCCATCCATATATCATCCAAACATTCACCCATCATCCATCCATCCATCCACCCATCATGTATACATGCATCTGTATATCATCCATCCATCCATCCATCCATCCATCCATCCATCCATCCATCCATCCATCATGTACACATGCATCTGTATATCATCCATCCATCCATCCATCCATCCATCATCCATCCATCCATATATCATCCATCCATCCATCCATCATGTACACATGCATCTGTATATCATCCATCCATCCATCCACCCATCATGTATACATGCATCTGTATATCATCCATCCATCCATCCATCCATCCATCCATCCATATATCATCCAACCATTCACCCATCTTCCCATCCATCCATCCATCCATCCATCCATCCATCCATCCATCCATCCATCCATCGCTCTTTCTCTCCCTTCATTTGACTTTCTTTTTATGGTACTTTTCCTTTGAACAGTGGAGGATTTTCTTCCTGGCCTTGCTTGATTCTGTCTTGTTATCATTTCAGTATAAATGCTTTTCTTTCTCCAATTAGGTCACGTGTAGGAAATGGGATTAGGTGGTCATAGAGGAGTGTGAAGGAAATTCTGCCACAGCCTCTCTCTAGGGACACCTTGCCTTCTAAGTGTCTGGCATTTTTAAGAGAAGTTGTTGATTTTTAGATGTTGGAGGGGAAAAGTGTTTCTTCAGTTTTTAGGGCAGTGGAAGCTCCCATTTCCCGTCTTTTCCTCCCTGGAGCTTCCTCAAGCTTATTTAAGCACTGTCAGCTTCAGGCCTGGCTTTGCTGGCTGGAAAGAACAGGGTATGTCTGCAGAGAAATCTTGTGGAATTGCCTCAGGGTACCTCCTTAGGGAATAAATGCTATTTTAATGGTAATGTTAAGAAGACAATCTTTATTTTTTGATTCTTAGGAATTGTGCTCTCATGTAAATGTGGTGGTCTTTGCTACAACGATCAGTTCTATAAAGTATTTTCAGTTTATAAAATTTCTTCGACCCCTCTCCTCTTCAGGTGAAAATGGGACGTGTTTGTACACATGCCTTCTCATTACTGGGGTGGTGGGGACGGGTGCTAGAGGGTTGGGTGTGAGCACCGGTGGGTGGCATGGAGCTGTGATTTCTTTTCTTTTTCCTCACTGCCTTTGATCAGGTTTTTATTCACAATTAGCAGTTTCCCTGGCCAGGTGGCTCATTTGGTTGGAACGTTGTCTCATACACCAAAAGGTTGCGGGTTGATTCCCGGTCAGGGCACATACCCAGGTTGCGGGTTCGATACCAGGTCAGGGAGCCTACAGGAGGCGGCCGATGGATGTTTCTCTCTCTCTCTTTCTCTCTCCTCCCTCCTCTCTTTCTCTCTTTAAAATCAATAAACATATCCTCGAGTGTGGATTAAAAGTATTAGCTGCCCAAAGTGATTTGACCGTTACGGAATGAACAGCTGCAGGCCTAAGCCACGAGCTGCTTTTCTCCCGTGGTGGGCTCTTTTCTGCGGCTTCTCAGCTGCTGGTTCCCCGGGGGCTGCAGCCTGTTCTCCCGCCGAGGGTGCTCTGCTTCCTGACCCCCGGACCTCTGCCCTTCGCTCCCGCTACAGCGTCTCGCCTGGAGCCCCTGCTCATCTGATTTGGCTTCTAGCCCTGCAGGGGCTTCATGCACCGGGGGCCTGTGGCTCTCGGCCTGGGGGAGACTGGCGCCCGGCGCGTGGCCTTTGCCTGGGCCGCTTCAACACGATGCTCAGGCTCCTCGGTGGACTCTCCTCAGGACTCCGTGATGAGTGTCCTGCATGGTGCTCGGAGGGCTGCTCGGATCTCTGAGCTTTTCAAGGCTCCACTCAGGTCTGCACTGAGCATCGAGTGATGGGGGGGTTGTGGTTACCCCTGAGGGAGGCAGCTCTATACCATACAGACCATGTAACTCGCAGGAAGCACTTTCAGTCCAGATGTGCACGCGGCCCGCACGCCCTCCAGGAGCAAGTTTCAAATGTTCAGTTTGCTTACATCCTGCAGAGCAATTCCAGCGATGCCCTGAAGGCTTTGATGATACCTCTGTCCTCGTTATTGGGGATGCAAAGTCCCCCGCACCGGATATGACGACAGTTTCTCATGTAGCCCCTGCCAGCTCTCATTCGCTGAGAGGCACAGGCCTTTTGATATCATTCCAGGCCTTTAGTTTCTTAAGAAGCAAAACAGCCTCCTTGGTCTTCTTGTACCTTCAGCTTTAGCTTCAACCACCAAAGGAGGTGCAGGAGCTTCTTCGATACGGTGACCTTCAGACGTGACCAGCGCTGGTGAGGCTGAGGCGGCCAGGGCAGAGCCAATGGCATGTCGCCGTGGTGTTGTGTTCACCCTGTGGTGCCTACAGCACCCAGCTTTGGTTGCTGCGAACATGTGGTGACCTCACGACACATATTTCCAAAAGTACCCTGGCCGGACTGATGAGTCCCCCACCTCGAGCTCTGGGAGTTGAGCCACAGTGCTCCAGCACCCAAGTCTTAGCTTGATGACCCTCCAGATCACTGACAGCACAGGGCCATCTGTTGTTTTTCTGCAGGTGGGACTGAGCAAAGTCCACAATGTCTGGTCGAAGGGGAGCCTTGAACAGCAGGCAAGGGAACATTTTTGCCAGATGACTCCCTCTTTGGGAGTACACTGGTGTCTGTGGAGGAGTGTGCGCCGTGGCTGGGATAGGACAGGGCCATGAGCCCCTCAGCCCCGGGCTCCCGCAGGAGGAGCAGCAGTGTGGTTTCTGACTGAGGCCCTGGGGGGGGAGGGGGGAAGAAGCCCTGGGCTGGTAGGAGTGTGGGCCACACTCACAGGGATAACAGTTGGGCTCCATTTAGAAACCGGAGTTCTTACTTCCCCGACAAAGCTGGCTTCTCTTCTGTACCAGCCTTTGCACATGTCACGTGTCGAGTCCCTGCCTGAGTGTGGTGACGGCTGGGGAGGAGGGGCGGTTGTCTTGGGCTCCCGCCACAAACCTGGCTGAACAGCTACCTGGGGGATGTGTTTATAATCCGGATTCGGAAATTTCATTCAGAGCTGCCAAACCAAGAGGTGGTCGCTGTGGTTGCACATTGGATTGACCTGGGGAGCTTTGAAAAGTCCCAGTACCCTGGCCCTACATCAAGCCAATGAAATCCGGAGGTGTGGGTGGGACCCGAGCAGCAGGTGACTGTAACGAGCAGCCAGGGTCCAGAGCCACTGCAGAGGTGGGTCATCAGCCCTTTCCCTAAACGGGACCAGTCCGCCTTCTGAACACCACTTACAGCACCGGCGAGGCAGGCTCACCCCCTTCCTCACTGCAGCAAACTGCTTACTGGGCACATTTGAGATGCACCAACCACAGGGCCCGCAGGGATCATGAGAGTCAAATTCAGTCACAGCAGCCTTGGCGCAGGTGGTTGGGCGTCATCCTGTGTACTGAGAGGTGGCTGGTTCTGTTCCTGGGCAGGGCACGTGCCTGGGTTGCAGGCTCCATCCATGTTTTGTTCTCACATTGATGTGTTTTTTCCCTTCTCTCTCCCTCTCCCTTCCTCTCTCTGGAAAAAAAAAATCAATAAAAAAATCACAGCAGCCTTGGGTATGCATATCCCTCCTCCACATAAAAAAATCTCTTTTAAAAAAGTTAATAAGAGCCCGACCAGGCCTGGCTCAGCAGTTGAGCATCGACCTAGGATCCAGGAGATCAGGGTTCGATTCCCGGTCAGGGCATATGCCCAGGTTGTGGGCTGCAGCTGATCAATGACTCTCTCATCATTGATGTTTCTATCTCTCTCTCTCCCTCTCCTTTCCTCTCTCTGAAATCAATAAAGATATATTTAAAAAAAAAAAAAGTTAATAAGAGTGTCTTAAAATGTATTTTTTTTGTAATATAGTCACATAGTTGAAAAAATACAAGAAAGTGTATAGTTTTAAAAAATCTCTTCTTCACTTCTGTGCCCCATCCCCCCACTTTCCACTCTCGCTTTGGGTGCTTTCCAGAAGTTTTTCCTCCAGCTCCCACTGCTTCCATGCCCTCCACTTGTTTCTTCTCCTAGTGTTCAGTCACTGGCTCCGGCGTGGGGCAGGCGTGGGGCGGGCGTGGGGCGGACTTGGGGCGGGCGTGGGGTAGGCGTGGGGTAGGCGTGGGGCAGGCGTGGGGTAACGGCTGCTATTTGTTCTTTTCGGGCATCCTCTCTGACTGGCACAGCTCCTTCCGGGCCAGACTTCACATATTTGAATTCCCCCCTCCTGCCCCTCACCCTGCATCTTGGAGATCTTTCTATTTCTGGCCCAGTTATAATTTGCTAAGCCAGCCCTGTAGGGACGGACTGGAGGCTGTTTCCAGCCCGGGCCTCGGCGCAGGCCGTCGGGACCCTGCGTGGAGTGCAGTCCCATGCGAGGCGGCGTGCCTGTGGGGTTCCTGCGAGTGCTGGTTCTCAGTGAAAGGGCGTTTGCTGGAGCCTGGTGGCCCTGAGGAGTTTCGAGAGGGCGTCATACTCCCACAGCTCCTGCAGGCAGCTCTGCCTCGGTGGCTGTGGCAGGTGCACAGTTACATTTGCTTCTTTGCACGTGTGACCCTGAGGCCATCAGGTGGGGTGGCTGGCAGGTCCACGCCTGATGGTCTTAGAGGAGGCTCTGCTGCTGCAGCTCTGCAGGGGCTGCTGTTGGGCCGCCTGCGTGCATACCTGAAGTTCAGTAAAAACGCTGACCCTGGCCTGGCCGGCGGGGCTCAGCAGTTGAGTGTCCACCTATAAACCGGGAGGTCGCAGTTTGACTCCCGGTCAGGCGCATGTCCAGGTTGCGGGCTCAGTCCCCAGTAGGGAGCGTGCTGGAGGCAGCCGATCAGTGACGACTCTCTCATCATTGATGTTTCTCTCTCTCTCCCTCTCCCTTCCTCTCTCTGAAATCAATAAAAACATATTTTAAAAAAATGCTGATCCTGGACTCCCTTGGAATTTTTGGGGTGGAGCCTTACCAGTTTTAATAAGCTCCCAGCTGATGCTGTTGGAAGTGCACTGGACCTTGAGAACCTCTGTGGTGGGATTTGCTGTGGAGGGTGCCCCGAGAGGAAGCCCTCCCATGGGACCAGCACAGTGACACCCTGGCCCGTCCAGGTCAGGATCTGCACCTGTCGTCCACACCAAGAGCTCTGTGCTTCAAGTGAAGCGTTGGTGGAAAGTCGATCGGTCCCTGAGGCAGCATTTCCGACTCTCCCCTCAGATACTTGAGATACAAACAGGAGGAGGAACACAGCGGAGAACCCTGGGAACAGTGTGGGCACCGCAGTGGAACTGCCAGTCCCTGGGAGGCAGGTGGGGCGGAATGGGGCCCACTCGCTGCCAGCACCACTTTCAAAACAGACCAACTGGAAACAATAGAAAGACCTTTTGTCCCTCCCCCACTGCCCTGTTTCTAGACTTCAGAGACCCAGGTTCGTACCACGTTAAAAATCAACTTCTGCTTAAGAGTCAGTGTTTGGAGTGACCAGAGGCTTCCTCGCGGCCCTGGCCCTCCGCATGCCTTCCAGGAGGAAGGTGAGGGCGCAGGGGCTCGTGCGCTGGCCAGTGTCGGGAGCTGTGTGCTGCAGGGTGAGGGGCCCGGGAGCCCCAGGGGACTGGCGCGAGTGCCTGCTGCCACCAGGGAGCCGGCAGGAGGAGAGAGGAGCCCCTCCGGACACGTAGCATCCTGCCCTCCAGGGGGCTGAGGGGCTGAGCGTCACCAGGCGGAGGAGAGTGAGGGCACTGGTAAGGTGCGCGCCCGATCTTTCGGCAAGGACAGGGCCTGGGAATATTCGGGCGAGTGTCATGGTACTAAGGAGCGGAGCTTCATCCGCAGAGCTTTGAGGGAGGGTCACAGTCTGCATATTCAGTTCTCAGTCAAGCTGTTATTAATGTGTGAAGGCAACAGGAAAACAGTTTTGGATATAAAAAGGCTCTGGAAACCTACCACCAATGAGAGAGTATTTGAAGATGCCCTGTTCTGCCTGAGAGAACATCCACTATCAGGAATTTAAGAATGGAGACGTTATGGCGAAGAGGAACGGGGACAGGCATGGCACGTAATTAAATGTAACATTGAGTTCAGGTAATTTCTGGAAGACTCCTGTTAGCACGGTGGCAGAAGGTCCGTCCGTCGTAACGAGCGTCCCACTCTGGCAGGAGGTGATAGTGGGGGAGGCTGTGCGCGTGTGGGGCCGGTCCTCCTGGGAAACCTCTGTGCCTTCCCCTCAGTTTTGCTGTGGGCTTTGAACTGTTCTAAAAATAAAGTTTGGGCAACCTCCAGGATAAAAATAAAGTCTTAATAATAAAGTAAAATAGATAGCAGATGTAAAAAATATTTGTGAATAAAAGGTAATATTCATTACCTTTCACCTGCACATAAGGGTAAATGAAAATACCCTTATAAAATAATTTTATAAAAATAACCTTAATCTGTTTGAGTCTAAAATCCCAGCTTATGTTAATGGAGACTGGAAAGTAGAGAGTAGGGGATTGAGGGTAAGGAAAATTTACTTAATTTATTGTCTTTTATGTGAAAGACCTAATTATAAAATGTCATTGACTTTATGATTTAAATGAAACAAAAACAGAAGTTAGTAACAAAGGTTGTAAAACTCAAGGACTTAAAAAACAAAACACTTTCCTTAATAACCCTGGGACATATTCAGCCTGGTGCTGGGTGTTCTGGCCAGTTCGAAGCACTGTAATAAGGCAAGAAAAGTAAATAAAAGGCATACCGGTTAGAAAGGAAGAAGTAAAACTGCCCTTATGTGCAGATGACATGATTGTCTATACAGAAAATTCCAAGGAACCTAAAAAACCCCTCCTAAGACTAATAAATGAGTTAGGCAAGGCTGCAGGAGACAAGGGTGGACACAAATCACCTGCATTTCTATTTTCCTGCAATGAATAGTGGAGATGCCGGTTCTCTCAAAGTCGATACAGAGATCTGACGCAATTCCTGTCAGAATCCCAACACAAACATTTTGTAATTTATAGAAAAAGGTAAAGGAGCGAGACTAGCTAAAACAGTGTGAAAAAGACTAAAGTGGGGGAAATCAGTCTTACAGAGCCACAGTTATCCAGACTGTGTGGTTTTATTGGTGGAGGGACACAGAGGTGAGTGGAACAGAGCAGAGACTCACATGAGGATCCCAGTGGATTCCTGACAGGGGCACAGAAGCAGTTCCGTGGAGGAAATGAATTTATAACCAGTGGTGCTGGGGCAATTGTACATCTGCAGGCAAAAAAAATAAACCCTGGCCTAAGCCTCACACCTAATACAAAGATTAACTCCAAATTGAGCGTGGATTTTAATGTGAAACGTAAGACTGTAAAACTTTTAGAAGAAGACACAGGAGAAAATCTTTAGAATCTCGGGCCAGGCAAAGAGTTCTTAGACTCGACACAAAAGCATGAACTGTAAAACTGATGAACCGGACCACGTCCCAGCAGAAGACTATTGCTCTGTGAAGGGCCCTGTTAAGACAATGAAAAGATAAACCACAGGCTGGGACCAAATATTTGTAACCCACTTCTCTGCAAAGGACTCTTATCTGGAATATTTAAAGAACCCTCAAATCTCAACTAAACAAACAACCCAGTTAGAAAGTGGGCAAAAGATATAGACACATTTCACTCAAGAGGAGATACAGGTGGCACGTAAGAACATAAGAAGATACTCAGAGTCACACAGCGCACAACCCACAACGAGATATTACTGCACACGCATCGGAACGGCTAAAATAAAAAATAATGGCAGCATCAATCCTAGTGAGGTTGTGAGGTTGTAGAGCACCTGGATCCCTCTTACATACTTTTGGGGGGAATATGCAGTGGGACAGCCATCCTGGAAAATAGCTTGGCAGTTTCTTTTAAAATTAAACATCTGCCTGGCCGGTGTGGCTCAGCGGTTGAGCGTCGACCTAGGATCCAGGAGATCGGGGTTCCATTCCCGGTCAGGGCACATGCCCGGGTTGCGGGCTCGATCCCCAGTCGGGGGCGTGCAGGAGGCAGCCGATCAATGACCCTCTCATCGCTGATGTTTCTCTCCCTTTCCCTCTCCCTTCCTCTCTCTGAAATAAAAATATATATATATTACCCCCCCCCGCCCCGTTAACGTCCAGCTATGATGCTGTTATCAGACAGGAACCGGCCGGAGCAGGTGTGCCTCAGGCCGGCCTGTGGTGTGTGGGTTCTTGACTTCGTGCAGGGAAGATTTCACAGCACGAGTCCAGGTGACTTTGAGAGTACGTTTATTAAAGCTGGGGACAGTGAAATGAAGGGAGGGCTTAGGGTGGAAGAAACAGCAGGAGACAGCCTAGGCGGGGCTGCTTCGGCTCCCTGAGAAACAGAAGTCACAGTCAAAGAAGTGAGTCAAGCTGGGCTGCTGTTACCTCACTGGGAAGTCAGAGAAGAGGGGGACTTGGAGACGGGTTCAGGGGTGTGCCTTGGATGAGCTGCCACTGCCCGCTGCTCCCCTGGTTGGGAGCCTCCTGGGGACCCTTAGAGTTTAGGGAGCAGAGATGCAAGGCGTGGGTCTGCTCTACAGGCTGTGAGTCCTTTGTCTAAGGTTTTTTCTCTTTCTTTGGCCACCTGGAATGGTAGGGGACGTCTCAGGGGATGGTCTTAACAGAATATTCATTCGTTTTCCAGGCGTGCCCTTCAGTCACCAAAATGTGTGTATAGAGGCGTCAGGGGTTATTTTTTGGTTAGTTTCATTTTCAAAGAACGTCATTGAAGAGGGACCTGGGACTGAGGCTGTTTTGTCCCGGGACAGCCTGGAATGTGTAAACCATTTGCTCCCGGGTGTCCTTAGTTGGGGACGATAAAATCTTGTGATTCATTAGCTGGCCATAAATTGCTCAAATCCTTTGGCTTTGTGTAATTATTTACCTCACTTTCCCTTATTGTATTTGTCAAAGAATCTCCCTAGCTTCTTACTATTCTGCCACAATGTGACCCAGGAATTGTGCTCTTGGGTATTTATCCCCAAGAAATGACAACTAAGGTTCACATGAAAATCTCTGCCAATGTTCGCAGCAGCTTTATTCACAATAGACAAAAGCTGGAGACAGCCCAGGTGTCCTTCAGTAGGTAAGTGGCTAAACAATTGTGTTATGTCCACACCACAGAATATTAGTCAATAGTAAGAGAAGGAACAATCAGTGCGAGTGACAACCTGGCTGAGTCACCAGAGAATTATGCCACGTGAACAAAGCCCGTCTCCAAAGGTTATACTGTATGGTTTGATGACAATTATATAACATCTGTGAAATGTCAAAATTATGGAAATGGAGAGCATATGAGTGATTGCGGGAGCGAGGAGAGGGTGGGGCACAGAGCAGTGGGCGCGACTGACTACAGAGGCCACGTGAAGGAGCCTTGGGAGATGTCACGTATCTTCACTGTGTCAAAGTCAGTGTCCTGGCTGGGATATTGTGCTCGAGTTTTGCAAGATGTTACCTTTGAGAGAAACTGGGTGAAGGACACATGGGATTTCTATTATTTTTTATAACTGCATGGAAATCTGCAGTGATCTAAAAATGAAAAGTTTAATAAAAAGACAAAAATATTTATTTTAGGCTATTTACTATAGTTGCTGATAAATTATAGATCACAACTTATGAGATGGTGTCTAGTCAATATCCCAAATTCACAGCCTTAAATATTTAAAAAAATATTAACCAACCAAGAAAGACTGTAAATTAAATCAGCATTCCACTCAAGAGGCAAAGGGCAAAAAACTTTGCCAGAGAAACCTAAGGAAAGCAGGAGTAAGAATGTAGAATTGAAATACAGCAGTAGAACGTGTAATCTTTTGTATTCTGGTGCAATACAGCATTAGAATATATAAAAAGCATTGTGCTGAGCCCTGCCGGTGTGCGCAGTGGTTAGAGCGTCAGCCTGCACACGTAAGGGTCTTGGGTTTGATTCCCGGTCAAGGGCAGGTACCTGGGTTGCAGGTCAGGGTGTGGACGGGAGGTAACCAGCCGCTGTGTCTCTCTCATCGATGTTTCTCTTTCTCTCTCTCCTCCCCTCCCTACTTCCCTTTCACGATCTCTGAAAATCAATGGAAAAAAATATCCCTGGGTGAGGGTTGAAAAAAGCATTGTGTTGATAACTCCAGGAGCGAGTCCTAGAGAATCGGACAAAGTGAAACAAACAAAAAGCCAATAAAATAGATCTACTTTTAACTGGGCACATATAAAGTTAATATATAATAAATATTTGTAAAATGAATACATAATGCGTTTATAAAGTGAATATATAATACAACTTATAATATTTATAAAATGTCTATATAACGCAAATTCGGACTGAGAAAGGGCATAGACACAGAGATGGAAACAGGAATCAGATAACAAGACTGATACTGCAGAGGTGCTCAGCACAGGTCGCTTCCCTCCCCCGGCCCGGCAGGTTAACTGACCTCTCTGTGCCTCAGTCTCCTGTGCTGTAAAGTGGGGATTGTGATGCAAGGACTGGTGGATTCAGTGAAATTACATGTGTAAAGAGCTAGGCCCATTGCTGGGAACTCTGCAGAATCCAGATGGTAGCTGTTGTTAATTTTTAGGATTAAATTTGAAAATGTGAGAAAAGCCCAGATTGTGTACCATAAAAGAGTCAGGGGTCGGGAAAGGCTTTTCTTAGGGGCCAGAGAGTAGCTGTTTTGGGTTTTGGGCATTCTGTAGTGAGTCGGCTCTGCCCTGGGGCATGGAAGCAGCCACAGGAGTGGGGTGACTGTGCGCCCATGAAGCTGCTTATCAAACAGGAGGCAGGCTGCAGGCTGTGGTTTACTGGGCCTGGTCTGGACCAGGAGCAAAGAAGGAAATGACCAGAGTTTTCAAACCCAGCAGCAGAACTTCCAGGACAAGCCATCCTTTTGATTTTCTTAAATTATTATTTTTTAAATACATATTTGTTATTTTATTTTTTCCATCGCCATTTATCTCCCCTATACCCTCCTCTACCTCCCCCCACCCCTCCTCCCTGCAGTCGCCACACTGTTGTCCGGGTCCATAGTTCTTTCTCTCCTTTTTCTTTTTTGCTCAGTCCCTCCCCCAGCCCCTCTCCCCCCACCGAGGCTGTCAGCCTGCCCTCTACCAGTCTGTCTCTATTTGTTAGTTCAGTTTGTTCATCAGATTCCACATATGACTGAGATCATATGTGCTTGTCTTTCTCTGACAGCCTTATTTCACTTAGCAAACGCCCTCCAGGTCCCTCCATGCTGTCCCAAGGGTACAGTGTCCTTCCTTTTCATGGCCAAGTAGTATTCCACGGCGTAAATGTACCGCAGCTGTTTTGTTCACTCATCTACTGATGGACACTTGGGCTGCTTCCAAATCCTGGAGCCTTTTGATTTTTTAAAAAATTCTCTAAACCCTGGAAAAAGAAGAAAACGGTCTCAGGTCTTTCCTCTGACCTAGCATCATGCAGACGCAAATCCCCGACACATACAACCACAAACATAGTCATGGTCTAAGCTCACTTACAGAGAAAAGAGCCCCAAGTCAGGCCTTGACAGATTGAATCTGCTGGATATTAAAAGAACAACTCGTCATGATCAAGGAAGGTTCATGCCAGAAAGACATGTGGCCTATTATTAGGAAGTCTATTAATAAACCTCATCAATATGTTAGAGGAAAAATAGGATCATCATCACAGATGCCAACAAAGCGTTTATTAAAACTTTGATATTCATTCTCGGTGAAAACTCTTAGAGAAGGAACTAAGAATAAAAATATACTTTCTCCGCATAAGAAAGACTGTCTATGGCCAGCCAGTAGCCAAAAATATGCTTCATTTTGTGAGGCCTGAGGCGTTGAAGCCAAGAACGAATAGAAGATAGCTGCTGGTAACACTGTTACTTGTGGTTCGGAGGGTCCCCTCAGTGCAACAGGAGAGGAGACAGATACAGGTAGTAATTACGTTTTGGAAAAAAGAATGCCGAGGCGTCATTGTCCGCAGGCTGTGTTGTTCCTTGTTTAGAGACTCTAAAGGAATCAACTGAAAATCGGTTAGTACTTGTACTAATAAGAGTTAGGTAAGGGGGCTGGTTACAGATCATACTGACCCAGATCGGTAACTTCCTTGGAGAGCAGCCCAAGGAGCTGGAGGACGTCATGGACCATGGAGATGCCGTAGGTGCCCAGCTGCCCCCCGCCAGCGGCCCTTCCCCCTCGGCGCTCCGCAGAGGGCATAGCGGGCCCTGTGCGCAGGAGGAAATGTGGGGGCCGGCGTGGGAACCCCGGGTGGGCAGCGCCGCCTCTGCCGGGTCCGCAGGAAGGTCCCGCTGGGCGCGGGTCTCAGGTGCCCACGGGCGCTCGAGGTCGGGGCTGGAGAGCGTGGCCAGCACCTGCATTCACACCCCGTTTTGTCATCTTTTCTGATTCTGTGTTCTTTAACCAGTTCCTGGGCCTCTGAGCCCCGTTGCTTATCCACATCATGAGGTTAAGTGAGCCTCGCCCCCGGGCATCGCAGCGCTAACTACTTTTTGGGGGGCAGGGGAAGAAAGCACCTCCACAGCTGCATTGAGAGTTGATTCCCTTCCTGCCGCCACCCCTGGATGGGCTAATCCCTCGTCCCTCCAAAAGCGCCAGGATGCCTTGGAAACCGAGCATGACCCCACAGCCCGAGGCGTCCCACCTGCTGCTCCCCTTGGCTCCGCCGCTGCTCGCACCCCAGGAAAAGAGAAAATTCCTCGCCATGAGCATTTCTTCCTCTTGTTTCCCCTGGAGCAGCCAGGGCAGTTCTGGGACCAGGAATGCATAGCTAGGGCCGGGCAGGGGGAGGCCGGGGGCGGGGGTGAGGGGGAGGCCGGGGGCGGGGGTGAGGGGGAGGCCGGGGGCGGGGGTGAGGGGGAGGCCGGGGGCGGGGGTGAGGAGCGGCCTCGGGCCTTGCCCTGCCCGCTGCAGGGGAGCTGGCAGCCGGCCTGCGCTGTAAAATAAGAAAATGACACCTACCCACCCGAGGACGTGGTTGTAAAGACCATAACGTGTGAGCGTGTTTGTGTAAATGTGCTACGTACTATAAAGCCTGGACGTCACTAGCTTGTAGAATAGCGGGACTATGTGTCTGTAACAATGTGAAGCATCCTGAGACACGTAAGACAGCTCAGGAACAGGGCGTGTATTTTTATAGGGAGCGTTATTGAATGGAGTGACTTAAGTGTTTCCACCCAGCCACACAACACTCCATGAGAGGGCGACGGGCACGACAGGGGCAGCCGGAGGGGCAGCCGGGGGCGCAGCTCTTACCCCCCCCCCCCAGGAAAGGTGGCTGTCGTCCAGCCTTCGTCACGGACGCTGCGGGTTGACCGCGTGCCAGGCCCTGCTCCAGGCCCTGCGGACGAGTGGGCTCGCTTTCTCTTCACAGCACGGGGGGGGGCGGAGGTCCCTGGGGCAGTGGTGGGCTCTGAGGTTTTGCCCAGATCACTGCTGGCACTTGTCTGGAGAGGCGACCACTCGGCTCCATATGGCTCTGTAGACTCACGATGGGTTGCTGTGGTCTCGGCTCTCATCTTCACATAGTCTCTTAGAAATAATCTGACTGTAGGAGGAAAATTTGGAGTGAACACTGAAACCAAAGAGGCTTCTTCACTTACTTTCACTTTCCCAAATAATCTTTGAGAGGGACTTTCAGGATATCCAGAAGGTGGGCTACCATCACAGTATCAGCGTGTTGTGAAAAATTTCTAAGTGCATCCAGAAAAGTTGCCTGCAACCTCTATTGCCTCGAAGTCTATATAATTAGAATCGCATGATGTCATCTTTGAGCTTTAGTATAGCTTAAAATTACCCTTCTGTAGGTCGTTTTTTTCCTGAAACATTTTAAATTTAGAAAATTAACTTGTTAAGCTTTCTTTTGAAGTTAAATCTTTAGATTTTTTACTCACCCTGCTGTGGGGGAGTTGGAATGACAAATGCATCAGTCATTAAAGTCAAACGTTAGGGCAGCCGGGCCGGCTAAGGTCCCCGTGCCCTCCGAGGGTCCCGTGTGCCAGCACTTCATCTGGGCAGGGCCGGGGGTGGGGGTGGCCCCAGCATGCGCCTCGCTCAGCCAGGGCCCTTCCTGCTGACACCCGTGTTGGATGGCTGGGGGGGGGTGGCACACGGGGTGCTGGCATTCAGGGGTCAGACAGGCCTTGATGGACAAGACTCTGAAGGTGGAGCCATTTTCCTCCACTCACGACCCCTCATGGTGCAGCTCTAGGTCAGTCTTGCAAAAGCCAGTTCACTGAAATGAATGTGAATTGACTAGTTGCATGGGAGCGTCTTCAGGAAAGTCTGCTTTGTCTCGGTCCCTACTCCCTGTCGTCTGCCGACAAGCAAAGCGAGAACATAGAGGGTCATCGAGAGGTGCTGATGAGAAGGGCCTGAGGGCAGAGAGGAGGTGACAAAGGGAAGGGGGTGGGGAGACCAGGGAGCATGGGGGGATTGCGGGGCGGAGAGCGGGCTTCTGAGGGGCCTGGGCGGCAGCTCTGTCATCACAGTGACCAGGCGCCCCGGGGGTATTCTGACAGCTCTGGCAGTGAGAACATGGAAGACTGGGTCTGTCTTTATTTCACTCAGCTCTTGCTCTGTGTGGTTAGCGTGGGCAAATCCGGGGGAAGGCTATCCGGCTGCCGGGAGGTAATTTACCACTGGTGGGGGCGAGGCGGAAACGATGCGTGTGATCCTTCCCCCGCCATCTTCGGGACTTACTAACCTCCCCCCCACTTGTCACAGCTGTGAGAACTCCTTCTGGGATGATGGGTGACAGGTGGCAGGGCGTCTGCGCCCCTCGTGGAGGATGGTAGGCTGTAAGTGCACAGGATAGGTGTCCAGGAGGCATCGGTCGAATGCGTGAGTGAGGAGTCTGCTGTGGACTTTCTTTGGGGGGTTGCAGAGTGACCGCTAGCTTCCTGGAAGTCACAGAACAGGAGTGGCAGAATCTGTGTGGGGAGGTCCTGCTGACCTGTGGATCAGGGAGGGATGGGGCAAGTGGCGCCCTGACACGTGTTTAATAATTGGCCCTTTGGTAGAGAGCGGAAACAACCTGGTAGGAAACGCTTGCTGATTGCAGATTCCCCTGGTGTGAGCTTCTCGCCGTGGTCAGCCTCATGTGACACCTTGAACGCGGAGCTGACGGGATGCTCACCGCGGGCGCCCCCGGCGCCGGCTCGCGGCTGGAGGGGCGGCCCGTTCGGGGCGGCGGATGCAGCAGGAGCGCACCTGCTCTGCTCCAGCACCACTTCGCGTGGCATACGCCCTGTCATGGAATCCAAAGTGTATTTCTCCCTCCCCCAGATGGGCCGGCGGAGGCTCCGAGGGGTTAAATGCTGCACCTTGTAAGCAGCAGCAGGATGGGTTCAGAGGCCCCTGCCCTCTGTTCTCACCTTACCGGGCTCTCCAAGATCAGGGATGAGCTTAAGGCGCCAGAGAACAGCAGGGCCGCCCGCTGCTGCGGGACAGGAGGGGACAGGGGCGTCATTCAGGGACAGCTTTGCTCACGAAGTGACCTAAGGGGCCACCCAGAGAATGAACAGAGGTGTCACCAGGTGGGTCCAGCGGTGAAGGGTAAGTTACACGTCCTCTCAGCCTCAGTTTCCTCATCTGTGTAAGGGGGCCCTGAACATCTACTTCAAAGGCCCGTCAGGAGGGTTCAGTGAGAGGATTCTGTGCACCAAGCACAGTGTCTGACGTCACTGCTGACTCTCACAGCCCTTTCCTCTTAATTCTTTATACTGGGCCTGACTGGGGCTGCACTTGTCAATCTTAGTGTGCAGTCGAATATCCTGGGGATTGAGCCAAGCGGCTGAGTGGGATCCAGCAGGTCTGGGAGGGGCCGGGCTCTGCGTGTCTGACGTCCCGGGTGCTGCTGCTGGCCTGTGGACGGCATGAGTAGCAGGGCCGGGACGCCCCGACGGCACTGTGGGGCCCTGCTGCCAGAGCTCTGCTGCTTCTCCCACAACCTCCTCAGTTTCGTTCACGAGGCGGTATCCTGCGTTCCACCCGGTTCCTTTGGAGCAGCCTCCTGCTCAGCCCTGCTACGGGCATCTGGCTGTGAGTGGGGAATCTGGACACAGGTTTCCCCTCTGTCTCATTTTCTTTGATCTCAGCGTTGCTTCTCGCAGGCCTTGGCTGTGCAGCCTTTGCCAAACCCTTTCCCTTCCATAGGACTCAATTTCTAAATTTGCAAAATAAGACAGCAGGACAGCGTGACCTTCCCTAAGGGCACTCGGGGTCCTGCGGGTCCTTCCAGCTGCCTGGCGCACCCCCCAGGTCCCGAGGAGCACTTGACTCCGTTGAGGTGCTAGTGTCTGGTGGAGTCTCCAAAGGCACGTGGAGGAATTGAGTTAGGACTTTACGGGTCTAAGGGGGAAAGATTTAATCCAGCCTCTCGGAAAGATACCAGGTGAGCCCCGAGAGGGGAGGAGGAATTGGGTGCACAGGACCCTCCTTGCTGGGGGAGCAATAGCTGCTTATTGAGCATGTACGTGCCAGACGGTGCGCCAAGAACTGATGGGGGACAACTGTCTCGCCCTCTGGCCTCGTACTCTCAAATGCCATTTTTATGTTTGGGATTTCCCACCTTACCAACCGTTGCCTCCTTCGAGTAGAATTCAGAAGCCCTCTTCCCAGCCTCCCTTGCAGCTGGAGCACAAACGTGTGACCGGTGTCCGCCCGTCGGTGGCGTGCATGCCAGGCTTTGAGTTGGCTGCTGTGAGGAGATGGGTGGACGCTGTGTGATCCATCGTGGGGGGAGGCGGTGGATACATCCCAGCAACAGCGTCAGCTGTGGAAAGGCTTCTAGCGGTGTTTGTCCCGTGTGAGTCGTGGTGCAGACGGCCTGGTCTGGACCCTGGAGTGGTGGCGGCGGTTCCTCTCCTGGGCAGGCTCCGTGCTGCTGTTCAGATGCTCCTCCGGCCGCGTGGCCTCCCCGCCGAGAGGAAAGGCCTTCCCTGCTTACGTTGGTTAGAGTGGGTTCCGTGCTTCCTAGTCAGAGTCCTGACCGCTCACACCACTTCGTGGGCATCATCTCGTTTACTTCTCACCGTGACCCAGGGAGGTGGGCATTACTATCCCCTTCTTACAACTGGGGAAACTGAGGCACAAGAGGTGAACTAACTTCCCCAAGGTTACACAGCCGGTGAGTGGGGGAGCCAGGGGTTGAGTCCAGATCACCGGGCCCCAAAGCACACATTTTAAGCACCACACATCTTGCGTGAGGGGTCGCGGGCGTGGGAAGGTCCTGGCATGTTGCCCATCATGGTGCAGGCTCCACGCGGTCCAGGCCTGGCGTGCATGCTGCTGGGCTTTTCCTGACAATACATTTTCCCCAAGAAATGGTAACAGAGGCAGCTGATCCAGGCGACAGTGATCCAGGCACAGATCGTGGCTCTGCCCCAGAGGGGCCACTGTGTGAGGCTAGAGGACCCCTAGAGTGTCTGTGCTCCCCTGAGCCTGCGGGTGGGTGCTGGGGAGAAAGGTGAGGCTGGAACCCAGGGGAGGAAGAGAGAGCTGCTTCCTTAGAAAAGTAATTAAAGAAGCTTCGGCTCAAGCCCAGGGACCAGTCTGAAGGTGAGCTGGCCACTGCTTGCTGATCACAGCACTTAGTCCTGTTAACTGGGACAGAACAGCCACTGCTCCTTTGGGTGAAGCGCCAGGAGGCGGGTTGGCTAACTGGTTGACCACAGCTGCCTCCCCCAGGCTGGGAACCTTCCCGGGGGTCCAGCTTCTCCCTCCTCTCTCTTTCTTCACCTCCTTTCATTTCTTCTTACCCTTCCTCTTTTTTTCTTCAACAAATATTTTGAGCACCTGCTATTTAATGATTCAGCCACTATTTACTGTGTGCCACGAGCCACACGTGGCGGCAGGTTCTGGAGGCAGGGCAGTGACACAGGCAGATGCGCTCTCACACTTTCCAACTTGGGGCAGACGTGGGTGCAGAGTCAGTGCAAGTGGTGGTGTCTCCACCCTCGCCCGCAGTCCTAACCCACTCCCTAGGAAGATGCCATTCTATCCCCGTTTTACAGATGAGGAAACTGAGGCCACAGAGCTTGAGTCAGCTGTCTGAGGTCTCGTGGTTAGGGCCCAGGTCTCTGTGAGGTCTCAGAGTGCCAGAACCAAATGGGTCCCGCTAAAGCAGACTGGAGGCTGTGACTCAGCCTGGGATGGATCCAGAGCTTCTCCTTCCTTTCTCACCTGGGCGCAATATTGCCACCACCCATGATGCCCCAGGAGCCTGGCTGTGGGGCGGATGTGGCCGCCCAGTCTGCCCACTTCCTCACTGCTTCTGCCAACAGCAGCTTCAGGCCGTCTGATTAGAAGTTTTTTTTCTTGTTAATCCCTCTACGGGAAACAGATGTGGTGGGAGGATGGTGGGACACACCTACACTCACCTAAGTTCAATGTAACCCAGGTCCCAGAATCTTTGTGCCCCAGGTGGCAATAGTGACCCCCGTTGGGGACATCTGGGCCCACCAGTTGTGCTCCTGTTTTTTGTCGGGTGGATAAACTTACTTCCGGCCCCAGCCCACTGCCGGGCAGGACTTCCTCCTTGGTAGCTGACTTCCTAGTACCGGGCCAGCTAAAAACCAAGTGGGGTCCTGGAGTCAGGCAGACGTAGGTTCAAGTCCCAGTGCTGCCACTGATGAGCTGTGTAGCTCGAGTAAGCTGCTTAAAGTCTCCGAGCTCCTCCATAGAATAGGCACAAGAGTACCTGCGTCAGAGGGCCACGGAGAGAAGGTGCCTGAAGGCCTCAGCTCAGTACCTGGCACGCAGGGAGCAATGAGCAACACAGCGACATCCATTGTTAGGCAGAACAGAAAGGGCCTCCCAAGCCTGGCCCCAGGCCTGGCACCTTCTCTAAGGCTTGCACCCGCCTCCGAGGCGGCACCTCCCTGCAGTTTCACTTGAGCAGAGCTCCTCCCTGCTCTACATGGCGCCGCCTGCCTCTTGATCTGTTTCCTCCGCGCCCTCCAGTAAGCACTCACATGCAGACCCCCCTTTTCTCTGATCCCCCCTCTGCCTGCGAGGGGGAGACCCGCCTGTGTGCCTGGTTCGCCTCTGGTGAGGACAGCAGTGGCCCTCCTGAAAGGGGCAGTCGGGTCCTCTGTCCCCAGCTCCTGCTCCCGGGCCCATTAGCCTACTTGCAATCGTCTGTGTCCCAGAAGAACCACGCGGAAGGGCTTTGGGATTGTAAGGCCCTGTGCAGCCCCGACAGGCAGCAGAGCTTCCGTTCACTCGACTGTGCCGGGGTTTCTGAGCATCTGTCATGTGCACAGCACCCCGAGCAGGGAGATGGGCCCCAGGGGTAGAATGATCGTTCCCTCACTTGGGAGGTGCTCTCCTGCGGTTTCATGCCTTCGTTCATCACTCACCCAGCCCACGTGATTGCCAAACACCGGGATGATCAGTTTTTTCAGTGTTTGCCAATCTAAGGATGAGGGAACTGTCTTGTCTTAATTCACTCGTCCCTGATGGTCGTGGTGCTGGGCATGTCTTCATGTGCCTCTTGGCCACTGGTTATTTCTTTCTCCGGGAAACCCTTCGTATTTCTTCATCCATTTTTTTTCATGGGCTTTTTTTCTTTGCTTTTAAAATATGTTTTTATTGATTTCAGAGAGAGGAAGGGAGAAGGAGAGAGAGGGAGGAACATCAGCGATGAGAGCGAATCGCCGCCTGGCTGCCTCCTGCTCGCCCCCTGCTGGGGACCGAGGGGCCTGCAGCCCAGGCGTGTGCCCCGACCGGGAATCGAACTGTGAGCTCCAGGTTCATGGGCCGACACTCAACCACTGAGCCACGCCGGCTGGGCTCCTGGGCCTTTTCTTATTGATTGATAGTTACTGCCTTTATATATGGTGAATACTAATCCTTTATCCGTGATAGATGTTGAAAATACCGCCCCCGGGCTGCCCCGTGTCGCTCCTTTTTGTGTGAATTTTGTCACTCAGACACTTCATACTTTTAGTCAAGTGTTCAGTCTCCTAAAAGGCCCCGGGCTCAGCTTCCCTCCGGCAGCCCTTCTCTGTGGCCACTGTCCGTCTCACGGGGGAAACTTAGGGGCAGGCTCTGCGTTTAATCCCCTGACTCCTCTGGGACTGGGGCAAGCTGGGCGCCGAGTTTTTGCCTGAATGAGTTCTTTTTTCCTGAGAGCAGGTTTTGTGCCTGAATGAGGGAGTGAGTGAGAAACAGCCCTCCCTGCCGAGGTGGGGGTGCGACAGGGCCTGACTCACAGGCTCAGCTGACATTTCAGAAGCTCCGAGCGAGCGGAGAAGCCCCCTCACTCCAGGCCCCCCCCCCGGAGCAGGCGGTGCGGCCCTGCTGGTCATCACGCTGTGTGCACACGGGCGTGCGCGGGGGGTTACCTTTGAAACCCTGAGGGGCTCATGTTCTGTGTGTGTGAACAAGGCGTTAACGCTCCCGGAGAGGGCCTGTGTGGGGGTGCGGCTGAGCAGAGGGAGGGAGGGAGGGTGTTGGGAATCTTTGCCGCTGCATCTGCTGTGGGAGGAGGGGGCAGCTGCAGGGGCTGTGGGTCTGGGGGCATCCTTGTGCCTGGGCTTCCTGAGTCCCTCCCCTGTGGCCATGTGATGTGTGTGTCCCACAGGCTTGGCTTCTCCAGGGTCATTTCTAAGGCAGTGGGGAGTGCCAGTTAGATTATTAGACTCAATTAATCTGAGATGTGTGAGAAATAGTAAACATTGGCTGTCCTTTTTGTGGAGCAGGTTATTGCCATGGCAACGCTGTGTACACGAATTCGCGTGATGGCGGGAGGCGGCTCAGGAGTGGTGGAGGGCTGGGCTGCGTGCTGCCGGGGTTGGCAGGTTTCGAGTCGCAGTGCGGTCGGGGAGGCCGTAAACCGGGGCCCCCAGTCAGCCTGCAGGCTTGCACCATCCTGCGCTGAGCAAGCCGCGTGTCATCGGGCCCACCCTGTGAGGTGCCGCTATCCCCGTGACCTGAGGCAGAGTGCACAGCTCGCTGGAAGGCACTCAGCCCGTGAGTGGCAGAGCCCCGTGAGTGGCAGAGCCGGTGGCTGGCTCTGCAGAGCGTGTCTTCACCCAGCCATACCTCGCACCAGGCTTACTCCAGAGAAAGCTAACCAGTCAGATTTGTGGCCCACGTTTAGAAACCACAGACAGTTTGCAGCTTCTTTGGAAAATGCGGATGATCTGGCTACTGACCAGGCGGGTACCGCCCTTTCCTAGTGGTTGCTCCCCAGCCACTGCCCAGATCAGCTGGGCCATCAGCTCTCCAGACGGCGCTGGGCACACGCACTGCAGTTCTGAGAGGGTGCTGGGCCTCACTCTCAGGCCTGTTGGAATTAGTTGAGAATTGTCTGCTGGGAGGTCTTCATCCTGTTAGAAATTACATTCGTTTTAGCTGTTTTCAGTTGCTGATTATTGCTTTTTAGGTTATTTGGTTTTCTTCCTGTGATCTCAAGAATTCGTGGGTGGTTGGATAAAGGTCTTCATGGCAGGCAAGGAAGGTTCCAGCAGGAAATATCCCGTGTTAGCGCACTCACTCACTTAGTCAATCATTCACTCACTAATTCACTCACTAATTCATTTACTCAGACACTCATTCACTCACTCATTCACTCACTCAGTCACTCATTCACGTAGTCACTCATTCATTCACTCAGACACTCATTCACTCATTCACTCATTTACTCACTAACTCACTCATTGAACATATTCACTTCACATTAGGTGCTGGAGTTACAACAATGAATGATATTTAGTCCTTTCTTCAAGAGGCTCATGACCTAACTAGGGAGACAGAGATGCAGGCAGGCATTACAAAAAAGTGGAGATGCCACAACCGGGGTACACCCAGGCAATTCTGAGAGTATATAGGGAGACATCTGTTCAGATCTTGAAGACAGGTCAGGAGGCCTTCCAGGAAGAGGTGACATCTGTTGAGACTCAGGACAAGTGGATACAGTTAGCAAGACAAACAGTAATTGGGGGAAGAATGTTTCAGGCTGAGGAGTCGCTTGTGCAAAGGCTGGGAGGGGAGAGCAGGATGCACGTGGGAAGTGCCTGCATTCAGTATGGCTGAGCTGTGTGTGTGCGTGTGTGTGGAGGTACTGCAAGACTCGGGCCTGGAGAGGTTAGTTATTGGGTGCAGAGTCAATCTATAAGTGAAATCAGACAGTTTCTAACATGCCCTGAACCAGGCTCCACAGGGCACAGGGCTGTCAGGTTGTCGGGGAAACAGCACCGTGGGGTGCAGTAGAACTGACTCTGGGCAGCAGTCAGGGGCTGTAGAGGTCCCTTTATAGCCGAGGCAGCTTCTGTGTGTTTGCCTTGTAGTTCACATCTCTCCTGGTGCAGTGTGAGGACTTTCAGAAAGCCTTCCTGCCTTGGCTCCCTTTGCTTGGAATTCTGCTTCTTAGAGTGATTGCTTTGGCCCTCAGCTTGGTCTGACATTAGCATGGGATGCAGTGTCGCTGAGTGCCAGCTGGATCCTTCAGGTGGTGAAGGAAAGTGTGTCCAGATCTCTTAGATGGAGTGGGGCTTAACTGCAGGCGTGTGTGGGGACGTGAGATGGTTACTTGAGGATGGATGGTGCTCCCTCAGCCCCTGTAGAGAGCTGGGACCGTGGACCTCCACCCACATACATTCCAGTGCACCAGTGCTATCTGCTTGTGTTTCTTATATCTCCACCCAAGAGAGGCCCTAGTTGGTCTGATTTTACGCTATCCGGTATGGAAAACTTATGCCAAGCCACACTATCCATCCATCTGATTACATAACGTGTTAATTGAGCACCTACTTCTATGCAAACTGTACACTATATGCTGGGATTACAGCAATGGAGACAGACGTAGGCACTGCTCTCAAGGATAGCCAGGCATTGAAGGTGTTGAGTCCTAAGAAGCACTAAGGGGAGATACCCATGTATGACTCACGAAGTGGGGTACATGTGGGGGGCAGGTGGAGATGTCAGGGAGGACCTCCTGGCCTGGTTTTTGTGACTGTGAGTGTGCTGTTAGTGTCCTGTGTCCGGAGCCTCGGCGACTCCTGCAGCAGGATTTCCTAAGGAAGGGCAGTGGGCCCTGTAGCTGCTGAGCATCTCCTGCCTCCTCAGTACCAGTGGAGGTGTCTCCCATCACGACCCACGGGGAGACATTTTTCTAGCGGGACTCACTAGGTCCATTCAAGAGTCAGTGCAGATGAGGGAGGGAGAGGAAGAGTGAGGGAACTTGCAGAGTGGTCAGCCATGAGCACACACTTTCTGAGTTGACCATACAGCCAGGGTTCAACTTAGCTGCATCCTCCACTGTGTGATATTGGGCTGGTTTCGTGCCTCAGTTTCCTTATCTGTACAGTGGGAATAAAATACCCATATTGTAGCATTATTGCGAAGACTCAGGATAAAGTGCACTCAGCCAACGCTAGCCATTCTTATAATCATTGGATGGAAACAGTCTTGCTTGCGGCTCAGTTTTCTGACAGCTGTCTCTTTGACAGACTGTGCCGGTGCCCCTCTACCCCACATTTATGGTTCCCAGCCTTTCCTATTGGACAACTTCTATTTTTTGCTGCTCGCAGGCAGGTCCTTCAGTGGCTCTGGGGCCCCATTTTGTCCCCAGCTCCAACAGAGAGCAGTGTCTTAGCCCAGCCCAGTGTTCTGTGACTGCGGCTATGTGTTCACTGGGGCGGGCGGAGGTGTTCTCTGTGGAATCCCAGCCCTCATGGTCAAAGTTACCTGTAGCATCACATAAGCAAATGGAGCAGTGAGGGGCGGGTCCCTGGCTCTGCAACACCGGGGCAGAAGTGCGGGGCCAGCCCGTGTGCTCACTTGCATTGTGGCGGCTGAGGGCTCTCAGGAGCCCACGAGGCATTCACCTCTCTGCCAGGGGCAAGGCCTTGGGGGTGTCATCTTGTCTCTCCCTTGTCACCTCTTCCCTGCTGCCCATGAGTGACCAGGGGCTTCTCATGGAAGGAACATGGTAGATATGGGATGACCAGGACCCAGCAGCGGGCCAGGCCAAAGGTGGGTGAGGTGCCTGCACCCAGGGCAGGAAAGCATCTTCCTTCCAAGGTGACCTTGGCTCCTACACTGACTTCTTGTGCCACGAGTGCCTCACTGATCAGATGCAAATAGGAGGATCTCACCTTGATTCAGAGGCTGTTCCTGCTTTTCCATTTTTGTATTTTTAAATCACCAAATATATTTGTGTTTTTGTCTCCGAAAATCACTAGACTGTAACAATGTATAACCATGTAATGTAGCTAGAAAGTCTGCACCTTAAGGAGGCTGCAGGTTTAACACTGGAGTGTGTTATCCTGCGAAGTTTTTTATGTGGACATATAAACATGTAACCAATTAACAAAAATGAAATCAGATCCTACACACATTTTTTTATAGCCTATTTTTTTACCTGTTAATTCTTGGACTCTTTTCTCTATCAATACCTTGTTTAGAGCTACCTTATTTTTAGATGTATTTCGTAATATGGTGGCACCATGTTATACATGGAGGTTATGCTTGTACTTATTTGACTAATGTTGTATCGGTGGCATCTGGATTGTTTCCCTTTTTTATTCTGGGCCGTGCAGCAGTGGGCATTCTTGGGCTTGCAGTGAAGATTTCTGTGGAATAATTCTTAGAAGTGGGTTTTTAGGGCCAAGGAAGTGACCATTTTCCGTTGTAGTGGGAATTGCTAAATTACTCTCCAGTTTATGCACCTCCCACAGTGCCTGAAAGTGCCTCTTAGAAAGACCTTTTAAAACATAAAATACCTATTGTTAAGCTATGAAACACATTTCAAATAATTGCAGAAATTTGTCCCGCTGTGGCATAAGACGCTAGAGTCCCGAAGGGGACTGAACGGGTCTTGGGAAATGTGGGAACTTAACGTATTAAAAGGTGACATTTTGGACCAGTGGGGCGGAATGGTTTATTTAATCAATGGTGCTGGCAAGTTGGGTGGCCTTGTGGATGGACGCCAAGTTTGATTCCTAACTCACATCTTAGACAAAAATAAATTATAGGTGGGTTGAATTACAGAGTAAAGATTTTAAAGTGGAAATAATAAGGAATATTAGAGGAAATGTTAGGAACACAGTCCTACATACCCGGAGTGAGGGTAACCCAGAAGCTATAATGGGACAGATTAGACATTTTCTGGTTATGTCTAACCAAAAACAATTTAACCTTTTAAAAGAGAATGTATCCACGGGCGGTTTATTTAATTAAGAAATACTATTAAAATAGAGCCAGTAGAAAATGTGCAGTGGTTTTCAGTATGGATAAGATGAAAAGCGTTTAGCCGCACAGGTGTCGGGAGACTGGTTGGGGACCGAGCTCCCCGACCTTTATTCTATGTAGAGCTGAACAATGGAGTGCTAAATGCGTGGCCCCTAAACCTAGTAAGCCCTGGACCAGTAAAGAAAAGGGAAGGAAATGTTTTCTGTTTCTTTATTTTTTATTGTTTTGAGAAAGTTGAGTACCCGCCCAAAGCCTCAGGTGTCCCAGGAGAGAGGAGACAAAAACACCATCAAAACAGAATCTCCTGCCACAAGTGCCATCCTATCCAAACCGATGGCCGGTGAGGTGCTCACGGCCTCCCCCGCCCGCCGAGGCACCCCGCCCCGCCTCGGAGTCCCAGGCTTCAGGCCGTCCGGGCTCAGCCCAGCCCCTCTCCCCACCCTTCGCTCCAGCGTGCACCACCCTCTGCACGCGCCCAAGACACCCGCTTACTTCTCCCTGCATCTGCGGCCAGGGCTGCGGCCAGTGACACAGCACGGCCCACTCCGCGCACTCCCAGCCCCCGGCTCCGCACCACAGCCACTGCTCCGCACTTTAGCAGGAAAGGCCTGGAGTCGGGCGGACCGGGCTCCAGATACCAGCTCTCCCACCTTCCCGCCCAATGGCCTCGCACAGAGTCCGGGCCTCAGTTTCCGCGCCAGTGAAATGGTACCTCCCGGCATTGCTCTGGTCGCTGTGACTTACCATTACTTAGCACACGCTTGGCACGTAGGAAAGGCTCGTGTTAGCGATTATTGGCTCCGTCCCACCCTCCCCCTTCTCCTCTCCCCCCTCCTCCTTTCTGTTCTAAGTGTCGCCTCCCCCAAGCCGCGGAGATGGACTGACCTGCTGTCGGGGTGGCGGTGCTCCCAGGCAGTCACGCCTCAGAGGCAGCAGTGTGGTCCACAGCCGGACGCCGGGCCCCTCTGCCTTTGTTCAGACCCCGGCTTTGCCACCGACACTGTGCGCCGGGGCCACGTTGCTCACGGTGCCTTCTTGTCTTCATTTGCCAGCTGAGTACAGTAATGGAGCCTCCCTTGCAAGGTTGTTGTGAGGACTGAATGAGTTAATGTTTGTAAAACACGTGGAGTGTCTGCATCGTTGTAAGTGCTATGTGAATTTGTTAAAGTAGTCACAAAACAAACAGCCTCGCTTAACACACCACTTCCTCCCCGTGGATCGTGTCGGAGACGAAGGAAGCACCGTGAAAACACCCGCGTGCTGTGTGCGCACCAGAAGTGTTACGGTGCTTCCTCATTGTTTGCCTGCCACGGTCCATTTTCCTGTTAGAATCAACCCTGGCCCATGTTTTTTTTAAAAAAATATGTTTTTATTGATTTCAGAGAGAGGAATGGAGAGGGGGAGAGAGAGAAACATCGGTGAGAGCGTCGTTGATCGGCTGCCTCCTGCACGCTCCCGACTGGGCATCGAGCCCGCAGCCGGGCATGTGCCCTGACCGGGGATGGAACCGAGATCTCCTGGACCACTGAGCCACCCTGGCCGGCCCGGCCGTGTCCGCTCTTTAAGGAGGAGCTCTGAGAGTCAAGAAACTGACACCATGGGGGCAATTTCTGAGTCTCTCTGCCTCTCTGTCTGATGTTACTGAATTTTTCACTCAGGGTCCCATCCCCTTTCCCTCTCCTCCCCAGCCTGGTTTCCAGCCGCATGTGCTCCTTGTGGTTCCCTGAGTGTGCTGCACTCTCTCTCTGGGCCTTTGATGTGCTTTCCCTAATTCTGGAACCGCCTGGGGCACACTCTGTGATGGGTGAACCCCTCCCCGCCATTGGACCTCAGCTCAAGTCACTGCCCCTGGGACCTCCACCCTGATCGCTCCTCCCTGCCAAGTCCGGGTTCGGTTTCCTCTCTGTGCGTCTGACTCAGGCTCTAATGACACGTCCCCCTCTCGTCTCCCCAGAGGGCAGGGCCGCCTCTGTTCTGCCCGTCACTGCGTCTTCAGCAGTCCAGACTTGCGGTTGTGAGTGTGGGCTAGTGTCCGGCAGCTCAGGGCTTGAATCCAGGCTGCCGGTCCTGAGCTGTGGGGATGTGGACCCGTTCCTTCACCTCTCCAGGCCTCAGTTTCCCATTTCTAAGGCGGGGGTAAGGATGGTCCTTCCTCCTCGAGCTGCTCTCTCCCGGGAAGTGCTCGGCACGGTGCCTGGCACGTGGCAAGCTCTGCATCAGCGCAAACTGTGATCGCGTCTACTTGCTGTTCACATTAGTTTACGTTGTCCAGTGTCCAGCACGCAGGAAACTCTCATCAGATGGTAGCTCCTATCATTCGCCTAGAGCAGAATCTGAAACATGAGCTCATGGGGTAGTTGAAACTTTCATTTTGAAAATTAAAAACAAAAAGAACCCTTGCTGCTCCCTTTGCGTCCAGCAGACAGAGTGGTCAGCTCATTGCTCCCCAGGCGGGGGTGGGGTGGGGGCGGCTGCTGTCGGGCCGGAGGCCGCTCCCCTCGCGGTGGGAGGCGGTCCTCTGATGTCCCCGGGCGCCCAGGTAGGTGGAGTGTTGCCTGTTTGATCTCGGGGGGCGCCCTGGCCCCCGCTGGGGAAGAGCCTCGTTATGGTCACTGCCGGCTAGTTTCCGAGCGGCTCCCAGCTGCCGGGGGCTGCCGCCTCAGCGGCCCCCTTTCCTCGTCTTGTCTCAGCTCGATGTCACTGATCTTTACATGATGTTCCTCCTCTTGCTAGCCACAGAAGTAGGCCACCCTCGGGTGCCGCTCTTGGCTTGCGCACTGCCATCGCCCCACCTCTGTACCGCTAGACGGCGGCATCCGCTAGCGACAGGGAGCTGGTGCCTCGTGACTCCGGGGCTGCTGTGAGGGGAAGCGAGTTACAAGCTCCTGTGGCCATACTGTGTGATATGGTAGCGATACATTTAAATTTAAATTTTAATTTTAATTAGTTAACGTCAAATAAAAGGAAACATTCAGGCCCTCAGTTCCACCAGCCGCCTTCCGAGCGCTCACAGACGTCGCCACGGCAGCCCCGACAGCGTGGGTCTGGAGCGGGAGTTGCTCACTGGGGGCGTGGGGCTCCGCTGGCTGAAGGGATGGCAGAGTTTTGCGGACACGCCACGCCTGTTGGCTTCCGTGTCATCGGTCGTGCTCCTGAGCTACGAGGAAGGAGCCTCAGGTGCTTACTCTCCGATCCTCGGGGAAGAGCTTGGCCCGCGTCTGGTCTGCGCGCTGCTTGGCGCTCGATACGTTCAGGAAACGCCTGCTGTTTTGTACTGACACGGACAGAACATAACTTCAGTTTGTCAGTAACCTTCGAAGCCAGCATTGTGATCTCCATTCCAGAGGTGAGGAAGCTGGGATGGGGTTCTGGGGAGCACCTCCCCAGAGGGCGGAGGCCTCGCCCACCAGCCCCGCGCCCGCGGACAGTGACGTCTGGGCGGGGCCTGCGTGCGATGCACCTTCGGCCCAGGCCTGGTGACCCAGGAGTGGACAAGTGGGTGAATCACGTGTGGGCAAATCTGAAAGCTTGATCCGCCCCACTGTGCAGAGGAGGGAACGGAGGCCCGGGAAGGCGTGGAGCTGGTGGAACAGGAGCTGGGGCTCCAGCTGGAGCCGCCTGTGTGTTCCCTGAGCCTTCCCTCCACCCTCCGCCCACTCCGGAAGCTGCCAGATCTGAGCCGGTGCCTCCTCTCCCCACTGCAGCCAGACCCTGCCGCTCGGCGCTCCCCCAGCTGCTAGCGTCAGCCGCTCCGCCGCTCAGAGTGGACGCTTCCTCCCTGCGGCTCTCAGCGCTCGGCCCCGCAGCCCTCGGTCCAAGTAGGTCAGCCGAGCGCGGGACCTCTCCCTGCGCCCTGCAGCCCGCAGTGCCAGCGGGACTGTCAGTGACCCACACGCTTGTTGCGGCAAAACTAAGGCGGCCTCGGTGGTGAGGGCGGGGGTAGGGGGTGGGGAGGGTGCTAAGCTGGAGGCAGAAACTGTGCTCTTAAAGCACCTTCTCAGATGGCTGCTCCAAGTGGCTTCCGTGAGATCAGCCGAAGGTACGTGGAGGGGATCCAGCTCCTCGCCGCCTCCAACCACGAAGTCACAGAATCCCAGCGGGGCACCGGGAGCGGCGTCCTGGGGCTCTGAGCACCCAGCGGAGGGCCTTCGTTGCCTGGCTCTGCCCGGCATCATCACGTGGTTATTTTTATGTGCTCGGGGCTAGGCTGCCTCATTTGGATCCGGCCTCTCCCGCGCTGCTGTGCAGTCTTGGACAAGTCGCTCCATCTCTCTGTGCCTCACCCTCCTCGTCTGCACAGAAGGAATTTTGGCAGCACCCCACATGGCTGTGTGAGGAGCCAGGAGCCAGCCTGTGGAAACATTTAGAGCAGTGCTTGGCACACAGTGCCTGCTCTGTACGTGGTGGTCACTGTTACTCTCCCCTCTACCCTTTCACTTCTGATGAGCAAGGGCTGTGCCTTGCCCGACTCTAAATCCACACTATAAGTTGGGGGGCCTCAAACTCCACGGCGCGCAGGGCCGGGAAAGGAGCTTGAGTGTGAGCGAGTGAGGCGGGGGCTGCTGTGACCTGGAGAGCCCCCGCTCGTCTGAGGGGTGTCGCTCGTCCTGGATCCAGCACACGTTCGCCCAGCCCTCCGTGTGCCCCGCACCGTTCTAGGCACAGGATAGAGCAGGAGTTAACACTTTAGTGGTGCACTCAGGTCCAAGTGCTCTGCCGCCACGTGACAACGTGGACCGTTGTTGCTATAACTTCCGATTTGGGGAAAGAAAAGCTAGAAACTTAGACTTTTAAAATCCACGAACTCTCCTACCTCGGCCGCTGGCAGTGGGTGCACACTGTCTGAGGAGGCACAGTGCGGGCCCCCGTTTGCAGCCCCTGCTGCAGGTGCTCCTCACGCGGCTCCGGGCGGGGGCCTCTGGCTGCGGCTGGCTGTTGGCGCAGAGGGTGTCCCTCCCTCTCCCCGTGGAGGTTTGCGTGGCTTTGCTGCCCACGGTGCGGGTTGCAGGCCGTGAGTTCGAATGTTCCTTCTCACCCTTCCTGGGGACAGCAGCTGCGGCTGGGTCCCATCCCCCGGAGGACGGAAGCAGCTTCCCTGTAGTCACTGTGGGGGAACCGGGTGGCGGCGGTGACGCAGAGAAAATGCAGTGGGTGGGGAGCGGTCTTTGAAGCAGAGAATTAATTATCTTTGTTGCCTGAGTCTTTTAAAAGTGGAGAACTGATCTAAAAGCCTGTGTGGGAAGGCTTGGGAATAGAATTGAGGGGAAAAGACATTTAGGACATCAGCAGGAACAATTCCTCGCAGCGGGAGGTTCTGGGAGACAGTGGCGAGATTCCTGGGAAAATGTGGTCGCCCCTGTCAGGATCCCAGCAGGAGACAGAACCCCCTGGCGGCCTCACTGGAGAAAGCTTACTGGAGGTGCTATTTAACGCCTCCCGGGAGGGAGGCGCAGGCGAGGAAATAGGGTGGAGCGCCTGGAGGGGCGAAGCTGCTCTCCAGTGGCACCATCTAGGCGAGGAAGAGGGGGAGGGGGTACCCCGGCCTCTCCCTCCCGCTGGCTGAGCCCAGCTGGAGACCAGGGGCAGTGAGGACTGGTGATTACTCCTGCAGGGGTTAGCGCCCCGGCCCAGGGTCAGATCACAGCAGTCAGGTGAGAGTGGGCCTGGGGAAGGCGCGGGGCAGCCGGCGCCCCGCTGCGCAGTGTGCCGTGGAAGCGGAGGGTCCTCGGCCGCCTGCCTCGGGAGCTGCTGGAGGCTGCGCGCTCAGCTGTGCCTGGGAAATGGTACCAGGCCAGTCAGTGCCGAGGCTCCGAGGGTCTCAAGTCGCTCCTAGGGGTCCAGAGAAAGTGGTTCTGCGCATTGTCTCTCCAGACGGTTTTAGGATCCAGAGAGATTGCCCTCCCTCCCCTGCAGTGGGCCCGGGGTGGTGCTCTTGGGGGGAGGATGAGGTGCAGGTGCAGGTGAGAGCAGCGACCCTGGCGCCATCTGGCCCGCGTCCCAGCCGGACTGTCACTAGCTGTCAAGTTACTCAGCTCCTTATGTCTCACTTTTCTCATCTGAAAAACGGGGATGTTAGTGATTCCTAACATTAAGTGACTTGATCCACGTGGAGAGCTTAGCGCAATGCTGGGCACACAGTAGGCAGCCTGTCAGTATTGTTGGCCGTTGCTGCTGCCGTCAGTAGGTCTTCGCTCCTGTTGTCCCCCCGTCATCGCCATTTGTTACCAGTGGGTTAACTCCAAGCAAAACTGACCTGTTGTCAGTGGAACCTGCCCCACGGGATGGAGTGCACCCCCCGGTCCTCCGAGCCTCATTGATGGAGCCATTATCTCCCCAGCCTCCCACGCACAGGATATTTCAGGCGTGATTGACGGTGTGTGTGTGGGGGGAGGGTGGGCTTGTGCCTGGCTCTGGGACACGGTGCTTTGTGATGCAGATAGCTGCTTGTCATCCCACTACGGGCCCTTCCTTGAAAAGTTCCAGGCTATTTTTGAAGCCCTCGTGGCTCACACGCTCCTTTCTGTGTCGTGTCAGTGCCAGCTCAGAAAAATCGGAACCTTTGGCAGAGTACAAAGCAAGAGAGGCTTCGCAGAGCGCTGAGGATGAGTGTTGCTCAGGTGACAGGGCACGGGGACGTGACGGGAATGCTGCCTTCGAGACGGGAGGCTGCTGTGTGTTTGTGTTTAGTTTAGACCTTGTTGGGTTTCTTGGGAAATGTGTAGAGGTGCCGAAGGTTAGTGTTGGCTCCGAGAAGGCACCGAAGGGTAGAAGCACCTGCTAGGACCCCACATCCATACACTCAGAAGGCCAGTGAAGGTACCGAGTCCGGTGGGTGCTTGCCCAGGGCAGCGCCTGGGCTTGGGCGGGGTCTGCAGGTGGAAGCGCTGGCGACAGAGGGAAGCACATTGGGGCGGCTGCCTGGGAGCTGAGCCGCGTCCCTGCCGACGGGCCAGCCGCACACCGGAGCCAAACTCCCGTGCGCGAAACGTGGCCGCTCACCTTCCGTAAGCACATTCACCCCCTGCTCTTCCCTGAGGGCGGTGTGGCTTTGGGGACACTTAGACCTGAGTGCAGACCCCCCTCTGCCTCTCACTAGCTCTTTAATCTTGGACAGGTGGCTTTAAGATTCGGCGAGTTTCTCTGAGCCCCCAGATCCTGGTTTAAAGGAACTGCTGCAGCCCCTACCAGATGAGGGATCCTGGCGTCATGAGACCCCTGCGGCTCGAAACCAGTGTTTGCTGCCTGGTCTGTGTGAAATTCTCACAGTGATCCCAAGGGGAGGGCACACAGGTGGGGAGACTGAGGCACAGAATGGCTTGTTCTCACCACATGGGGGGAGCACTGGAGCCCGAGTCTTGGGACCCCCCTGAGGGCGCCAGTGGAGGAGTGGTCAGGGCCTGGCTAACCTCTGGAGCCCCTGGGCAGGTTTTCTGAACCTGCGTAAGTCTCAGCTTTTCTTACACGTGAAGTGGGGTAACAGTAGCCTTACTTTCTGTGGCTGTGAGGGTGACATGAGATGCTCCTATGCATGCTTAGCACAGGCTTCGGATACGCAGTCCTCCCCTTACCCATGGCTTCAGTTCCCGAGGTTCCAGTTACCCACAGCCAACTGTGGTCTGAGAACAGTACACGGAAAATTCCAGAAATAACCATTCGTTAGTGTAACCTGTGCACCTTCCTGAGTAGAGTGATGAACTCTGGGAGTCGCGCTCCGTCCACCCCGGAGGTGAGCCCTCCCTTTGTCCAGCGTGTCCATGCCGTAGACGCTCTGCCCTCAGCTACCACATCGGCTGTCGTGGTGTCGCAGGGTCTGTGTTCCAGTCACCCTTCCTTTACTTGATAATGGCCCCAAAGTGCAGAAGTAGGGACGCTGGGAGCAGGGCAGATCTCCTCCTTGTTCTTCTTCTCGCTCCTCTGAGGACAGGCGGTGTCTGTCCCTCCCTGACGCCTTGTCCAGGGCCACCCTTCTCCACCCTCCTCAGCCCTGCCCTGTGCCCTGGGAGGCGGACCCCTCGGGCGGCACTGCCCGGCTCCCTGGCTTGGCTGGGCAGCAAGAGACCAGAGGGCAGGAGGGGAGAGATTTTGGAGCAGTTGCACCCTCACCTCCCTCCCTCCGCTCCGGCCCCTCCGGGTGACAGCTCCTGGCAGGTGTCCCTCTCCCTTGGTTCAGCTCTCTCTGGGCTCTCGTGACATCATTTCACGAGATTTTTACCTGTAATCCTGAGTGTGGTAACAGTTTTCTATGGTTGTTGGTTGTTAGTGTCTTTAATTGAACATCCAGGCTGAATCCCATTTCCTGCTGAGACTCCAACAGGCATATAAACCTCTTAAAAATAATGTATTGAATTGTTTTTATTCTAAAAAATAAAATGGTACAATAACTTTGGGAAACAGTGGCAGTTTCTTTTGAAGGTAAACACAGAGTTAACATATGACACAGCCATTTTACTTCTAGGTATTTACCAACATCAGTTCAATTATGTGCCCACACAAAGACATAAAAATAAATGTTCATAGCAGTGTTATTTTAATAGCCAGAAGCCTGGGAAAAAACCCAAATACTGATCAACATATGAATGGATAAACAAACTTTAGGATAACCATATGTAAAAACAAACTAACCACCGATACTGGCAACTGTTATCAATAATTAAAGCATTATTCTGAGTGAAAGAAGGCAGACACGAAATATACAGAGCCTGGTTGCATTAATCTGCAGGAATAGAGCCCGTGGGCGGCTGCCGAGGGCTGGGGGTGGGCGGGGGGATTAATTGTAAAAGGGCACAGAGAGCTCCTGGGGTGGGGTGGGGTCCCAGGCCTCGACGGTGGTGGCGATTACTCGGGCGTAATACATCTGTCAAAGCTCACTGAACTGTACCTCTGAAGTGCTATGCTTCTGGTATTAAATTATACCTCATGAGTTGATTGAAGTTTGCTTTATTGTTTTATAATATTAGGGAAGTACAGAATTATAACAAGGACAGAACCCTAAAGTTCTTGCAACCAGAGGTAACTGTCAACACTTTATGTGTTTCCTTCCAGTTTTTTTTTCTGTACTTAAATTTTCCACTCTCAACTGTCTTAGTCAAATAAAAAAGAAAGCAAGTGGAAAGTCTCCATCGTGAGGACGTTTTGCTCTGACTTGACTGTGTCTCGGGGCACCTAGGGTGGCAGTGAGAAGGCTGCGTCCTGCATGCGCAAGTGCACTGGGAGGAAACCAGGGTTTGGTTTGCGAGGGGTCCATGCTGGAGAAACGGCGGGGGGTGGTTGGCGGCCTCAATCTGCACCCACCGCCAGGCAGGGGAATGCCACCGGGATCCTGCTCTGTGCCTGCACTCGGGATGTCAGAGTGAAGGGAGCGTGCGGTCTGCTACCTACGTGGAGTTAACAGTTGGGAATGAAAGCTGTTATGATTAGCAGTCATAACAGCGATAAAAGCAATAGCTAATATTTATGATGAACCTACTTTGTGCAAGTTACTGTGTTAGGCTTATTTTTTCTGTTAAAGTTTTTAATATGTTGTTGCGTTTAATCTCCCAGCAACAATATGAGTAGGGACTTTTTATAAATTTACTTTTTTATTTAGGTATAGTTGGCATATAATCTTAAAACTGGTTATATTAGTTTCAGTTGACACTTTTATGCCTTACAATGTGATCCCCCCACTGATCCTGGTAACCATCTGTCGCCATGCGAACTTATTACAATATTATTGACTATGTCCCCTCCCCCTTTCACCCACCCCCTCCCCCCTCCCCCTGGTAACCATCCCTTGGGTTTCTGTTTCTATGAGTCTGTTTTTGTTTTGTTTTGTTTTTAGATTCCACCTATACGTGAAATCATTTATATTTGTCTTTCTGTGCCTGACTTGTTTCACTGAGCATAATATCCTCTAGGTCTATTTATGTCATTGCAGGTGGCACGGTTTCATTCATTTTTTATTGCTGCCTAATATTCCACTGTATATAGGTACCACACCTTCTTTATTTATTCGTCTATTCATGGACACCTCAGTTGCTTAGTTAGGAACTTTTTAAATCCACATTTTATTATTGAAAAAAATAAAGTGGCTTGGAGAGGTGAAGGCCTAGGGAATGCACCCGGTCTGCGTAGACTAGTGGGTCAGGGGAGACTCTCTGAGGCAGTGACATTTAGTCAGACCTGAGGGGTGGTACGAGTCAGGTAAACAGCTCCAGAGGACGCAGCAGGGGCTGCTGTCTTCACGGAGCGCAGTCGGCTGGCTCCGAGTGGTAATTTGGAGTTGGCTTTGACAGCGCTGGTGGTTGGAAGGGAGCAGTGGGGCTGAGGGAGGAGGTGGGCGGCTCATCCCGAGACAGGAAGCGTCAGAAGTGAGACAGAAGAACAAGGACTTGGACCAGTTTGATGTACAAATGGTGGTGCTGAGGTGCAGGTGGCTGGATGGGCGTGGGGCTCGGGGAGAGGAACAGAGGTGGGAGCCACCAGCGTGGGCCGAGTGTGAAGTCCTGTGGATTGACGAGATGGCCTGGGGAGGGTGTCCGAGGTAGAGGCCAGCACCTGGGACAGAGCCTGAGGAGTGCCAATAGGTGAGGGTGGGGGGAGCAGGAGGGGGGCCCCAGAGGGCAGGAGCCGGCATTCGGGGGGAGGCTGAAGGACTTTCTAATGTTGGCTGCTCTGGGGAGGTGGAGTGGGCATGAGAAGCTGGTGACTCTCTGGGACGTGGTGAGAAGGATGCTCGCGTCAGCATCGGGTGCGATCAAACGTCTTTAAATTGGTTCTTTGTGAGCAACAGACATTGAGTCTAGTCGTCATGTACAATCACTTGGAAGTGTATGGGGTGCTGTTCATGCAATGCCAGGCCTTAGAAAGTACAGGGCCCAGAGCAGCTCTTAGATCGAGATGGCAGGAGCTAATGGGCCACCACTGATTCAAGAATCACGTCCGCAGGAGAAAGAGCGTGAGTGGCTGATCTCGGATCACATGCCACCCCTAGGCCAGGGGAGAGCTGTGCACCGTGACCGACAGCCCCAGCAAGACTGCATGTGACGGAGGAAGGCTGCTTTCCAGGGGAGACCCAACATGCCAGTTACCAGGAGAAGAGGCAGGGGTGCTGGGCAGGCAGACCACCGGGCCCTCGGTAATCTCCGTGGCCCTGCCCTTGATGTGGTATTCGGCAGTATTCACACAGCAGGCCACCTGTCCTTGCAGGTAAACCTGCCAGAGGACTAAGCTTTCTCTAGTGGCTTTTTTGAGTGAGTTGAGGGACTGAGATTGACGTGAATTTATCTCTGGGCTTCAAGCAATTTAGCTTCAGAAGCACAGGTTGGCGGATGTAGCTCATTGTGATGTAAGGAAAGCACGTGTCCTTGAGGCTATGGGGTCCCGCCTGCGCGAGCAGGAGGGGGAGCTGGGACTAGCAGATGGTGTACATCACCCCCCACTCCCCTCAGCAAGGCAGGCTTGCCCGTCTCCCGACAGAAGCCCAAGTCATAGGTGCCTGCGGATCAAGGAGACCCGTACCACCTTCTATCTCCCGGCACTTTCTGCCACCTGAGCGGACTTCTAGGTGCAGCCATCCGCCTCGAGGGCTGTGTCTCTAGGGGAACTGGGGGTGCTTGAATCGCTGTATCCCAGCTCTCCTCCATTCACCAGTGCTGATCAGATCGAGTGCTCTTAACACCAAAGCCCTATTTAGAAAAGGAAAGAGGTTTATTTATAGGAATACATGAAACACAGGAGAAAATAGGGCCCTCACTGCCCAGTCTCCAACTTCTCTCCTTTGTTTTATTAGTCAGAAGTCTTTGGTCTCAAGAAACAAACACTCCATTCAGTTGGTTAGTTAAAGAGGGATCTGTTGACTCATATAGAAAAACCGAGGGGTTCTCCCTTCAGGCCCGGCTGGATCCAGGTGCTCAGGTCAGTCATCTCTTGGCTCCACTTTTCTCTTTGTTGGCTTCATTCTCAGAGAAGCTTCTCCTTAGTGATAGTGAAGATGGCAGATGCAGACTCATTTCCCACCAGCTTAGCAACACTACTGGGAAATAAGTCCCCTTTCCTGATAGTTCTAGCACAAGTCCTGAAGCTGGTCCTTGCAGGGGGAGGCCTGAATTGTATGCCCACCCTGAATTCACACTGTGGCCTGGGTTTTATGTCAGGGGAGTCAGGGAGTGAGGGCAGCCTTAACTGGGGCTCAGGGCGGGTGATCCCCAAAGGAGAAGCAAAAGAGATGGGTGGTTGTCCGGCAGAAACAGGAGATGCCCAGCACACTTGGTTCAGGACCAAGCCTTCTGGTCCACGCGCTCTGGGCCTGGGTATGGCTGGAGATGGCTGGCGAATGAAGGGATGTTGGTGCTTCCTCTCAGGCTGTGTCATTGTGTCCTGCTGCCCCACCTTGGGGTCTGATCAAAAGGGGGAGGCCACGGGGTCATGAAGTCTCCACGTGTTATCCAAGCCAGCAGGATGTTCCCGCAGCTGCCCCCGGGCTGCCTCCCTGGGGCGGGTGTAGCACAGGGGGTGGGGGGCGGCTTTCTTCTCACTGGTTTATTTACTTCTGAGGACCTCTTGTCGGCCCTGCTGCTTTATCTTGCTTAATTAAATAAATTTGGGAACATTATGAACAAAAACATTCCTTTCCTGCGGCTGCTTGCCCTTTCAAGGTCATTGCTTTTCCTTTGCATTCCCTCCCTAGAGCCTGGCTGTTGATAAACATGAGGTTCGCTGTCTTCCCCCTCCCCTGCAGGAGGAAATGGGCGCCACCAGATCTTCAAAATTCCCTGCAAGGCTGGGTAATTAGCAGGTAGCCGCTCATGCAATGCAATAGATGCAGTTGTGGGAACACAGGCGGCCGTTCTCCAAGTGCTGGGACGGAATGGGCCCCGGATGTGTGGGTTTGAGGAAAGGCATGGGCGGTGTGCGGATTAGCAACGCTCTTCCACATTCCGTCCCCCGGGGAGCTGGTAAATATACCTGCCCTCAGCCTCCCCTCACCCGAGTGAATGAATCAGGGTCTGTGGAGGTGGGACCTGAGCTCTGACTTGTTTTAAAAACTCCAGGTGACTCACTGAGCAGCCAGGGCTGAGCGCGGTGGTGTGGAATTGTGTCATGTGGGACACAGATCAACACCAGAAAGAGTAGAGCCGTCCCCCTCTGTATGTCTACTTGTAGAGTCACACATGTGCTCACATGCAGAGCAGTGATTCTCAACTGTGCGCTTATCTGTGATGCTGGAATTGTAAACTGTAAGCAGGGTACACTGTTTTAAAAAGAAATTCCAGCTGCACACTCCAAGCCAGCCACGCAGGGCCGTGCCAGACCTCCGAGCCCGCGCAGCGTGCCTTTGACCCAGCCATAGCCAGTGATTCCTTGTGGGTGACCCAAGAACCCAGTCATTCATGTCTTCATTCATTGTTAGTACATTCATTCATGTTTTTCTTAAGAATTAGGTATGAGGCTGGCGCACACCAGGCATGGTAATCTGGTCTTGTCATCACGGCCATGTGTAAAATAAGTGGTCCTGTCCCCCTTCTGTGGTTGGGATATTTTAGTTTGGAGATTGTATGTAACCAAGGTGGGAGCGCGTGAGTCAGGATGTACAGTTAGAACAGAGCTGCTAAACTGGGGGGCTCAGATGTCTTTGGATGGCCTGCACCGAGTGTTTTTTTTAAAAAATCCTGTCTGGCCACAGTGGACCAGTGATCCCAGGGTTACTGTTGGATGAAGCCTAGTGTCCCTGGGACAGGCATGTGCCCTGGTTCGGCCTGGCTGCCACCCTTCCCGGCTGCACCTCACCGGGCTTGGTTCACTCAGCCACAGGCCTGCCTCTGGAGGCATCTGAGTTTGTAACCCTGCGCTAAGGTAGGTGGGGCAAGCCAAGCAGTGTGTGTCCTGCGGGCTACTGCGTTGACGTCCTATGGAACGTGCTATTTTTATTCCACTCTGGCCTTCAGTGTGCTAGTTGGAGAGCAGAGCTCCTCTGCCTTGTTTCCTTTGTGGTCTGCATGTGGCAGGCTGCGGGCATCCGCATGTTTGTGGAACAATTTCACACACTAGGGACTGAATAAAATACGCTCTGGAAGGGGACAGGCTCGCCCGGCCAGCGTGTGGGGTCCTGGAGGGAGAGATGGGACTGAGAGAGACGGCGGCTGTGCTGTGGCTGGATGCCGGGCCACAGGACTCGAGCTTCGTGCCTCAGGCCAGAGCTGCCCAGTAGCCTTTCCATGATGAGTGTCCAGTATGGTAGTTTCTAGCTACAGGTGGCTGTTAAGCACTTGCCATGTAACTAGTGTGAGTGAGGAACTCAGTTTTCAACGTTATTTAATATGGTGGCAACCAGGTGGGACAGTGCGGCTTTAGGCAGCAGGCAGCCAGTGACCGTGTGGGAGCAGGGGCGCAGTGTCAAAGCGGAGTTTCCAGAGGATGGGTTGCCCAGGGGTGTGCAGGCTGCATGGGGTGGAGGGGAGGAGGTGGGAACACTACGGACAAAACTTAGCACCCATTAGGGGTGCTTAGTGTCCACACACTGCTGAGATCAGGCCCCCTCATCCTCGTAACAGCTCTATGAGAAAAGTCCTGTTGTCATTTCTATTTCACAGACTAGGGAACTGAGACACAGCAAGGTCAGTGGGCCTGTTCAAGGTCGCAGCTAATAAACAGCGGTGCCTGGTGTAGATCCAGGCAGCTTGGCCGCAGAGCCCGCACCACGGCCCCCCATTCTGGAAGGGGGGGACCGGCCTTCGTCGTTGGGAGCTGACACTGCGCCCGCTGCGGGCGTTCACACACTATGAAGACTCATGACAGTTGTGCGGCACCGGGGCCCATCTTCGCTGCGGTTGTGGGATGTTTAGTCCTTAGAGATGAGCTATTGAGGGGGCACAGCACTTTCCAGGGGGACCGTTGAGGCTTCATTGCCAAGTTCCGCGTGTGAGCTGCTGAGGGCAGCCCCGTGCCATCGCGGGAGGCTCGAAAGGACGAGCCAGCGGGATTCCAGCAACTGCCGGGATGGCGGGCGTGAGGAAAGCAGGGGAGGTGTCTTCTGGAGCCAGGAGCTGGAAGACGACTGCTCGGCGGAAGCTGAGAGCGGGAGGAAGGCGTCAGGCAGAGCGCCTGGGCCTCGGGGCCCCGCGCTCAGATGAGGACCGCACCGCTGCCTCCCGTGGCCGCGTGGCTCGGCTCCAGCTGTGGACGTGAGAGCCCTTTGCAGACCCAGGCAGATGGCCACACGGGGCGCTTCCGAATGCCAGTCAGGCCAGGCACTGGGGGGAAATGGCCATCAGGGATGGTTCCGGGGGGCGAGTGGGGAAGCGCCGCTCGTCCTGGGCCCAAGGCGGGATTTCATGCAGCCAGTCGGCCCTGGCCTGGGGCGAGAGAGGGACCCTCCCGGACACCGCGTCCAGCTCAGAGCCCCTGCCGCCAAGCACTCAGCCTTTTAGGAGTAGGAGCTGTTTTTATGCCCAGTTTGGAGAAGGAAACAATCAGAAAGGCGGAGTGATTGGGTGCTCAGACGAGGCCCCTCTGTCCCGGAGGCCTGACCTGTACCTCCTGCAGGTGACGGACTTTCCCTGAGAACTGGCTCAGGGGCCTCCTGAGAGAGGCAGAGCCAAGGAAAGGGCCGAGGGTCCTCCTGTCCTCCCGCCACAGATACCTGGGACCTGCGCTGCAAATCCTGTCTCGGGTGATGTGGATTTAGGGGCCAAGATGGTTTCCCAAAGGTGTCAGTTTTCCACTGTGACCCCAGTGAGACTCGGGCAGAAGAGGTGGATCAACTCCAAAAACAACAAAATAGCACTTGGATGACTTGACAGCCCGCTGTGGATGCCGCGGGCTCATCACGGGCACTAGTTGGGAATTTGGGGTGGGGCGCGGTGTGGAGCTAGGGGTCCCGTGCTTGCTCGGGGCAGGTTCTGCAGACAGGTCCCCTGGGCTTGTGCCTGTGGGTTCCTGCTTCCGGGCCGGGCACGTGCTTCTGCCCTTGGCTGGTGCGTTAGTTTCCTGGGGCCTCTGCAGCAAGTGGCCACACCAAGGGGCTTCAGATGACACAGTTGCTGATCTTGCAGCGCTGGAGGCCAGCAGTCTGCAGGTGGGCTTTCGGGGCTGACACCAAGGTGTCAGCGGGGTGTCTTCCTTCCAGGAGGTTCTAGTGGACAACCTGCTCCTTGCCTTTCCGGCTCCTAGCCCCCCCCCCCTTTCCAGCAACCGCAGCACTTCAACCTCCCTTCCCACCTCCTCTTGCCCTCACCTCCCGCCTCCCGCCTGAGGACCCTGTGATCACACTGGGCCCACAGGATAGTGCAGGATGACCCCCCCCCCCCCGCCCCGGCCTCAAGGTCCTTAATGAATCCACCTGCAAAGTCCATTTTGCCATGTGCGGTAACACCAGTTCCAGAGGTGAGGATGGGGACCTCTCTGGGGGGGGCACGCTTTCACCTACCAAGCCTGCCGCAGCCTTCCTGATCTTACACTGAAAAGGGGGGTGGAGGCGGATGGGGCTGGGGACCTGCGTCTCCTCTGCGGAGCTGAGGAGGTCTGCGCCCCCCCCCCCCCCCCACGCCCAGGCGGTTGAGCTAGAGACCCCGCGTGTCGTCCAGAGAAAGTGCGGGAGGCTGGGCTCAGAGGAGGCTCCAGCTCAGCCCCCAGCAAGGACTCAGCGAAGGAACCAGGAGGCCTCGGGGAATCCTTGGCTCTAGGTACCTGTTCGTAAGGACGACCTGGCGCGTTTCAGCAGCTCGGGAAATGTTTCCTCTTATTTAAGAAAAGCTGGTCTTACCCTCAATTTGCCAAACAGAAATGAGGGGGCGTTTATTTGTATCACAAAAGGTTTAGTTTGTTTCTTTAAATAGCCAGCCAGCCCGCCTGCCTTTCTTTAAAGTGCTCCAGTTAATGGGAAATTTGGTTCTCGCAGCTTCTCAGAAGCACGCGCTGTGAAGGGCTTTCCCAGGCCTGCTCCCAGCCGCTGCAGAGCCACCGGCGGCCAGGCCACTGGCGCCTTGATCCCACCCCGTGGGTTTCTCCTGTGGCTGCCTGGGGAGACCTTGTCCGTGGTTCTGTCCATGGTGGTGGAAGGTGGACAGCCATCCAGGAGATACAGCTACCTTGAAGTTGGTTGGGCTTTTTTTTTCTTTTTTAAAAAAAAATTTTTCAGAGTTTATTTTATGCTGAGTGAATAAGCCAGTCAGAGAAAGACAAGGATCACACGATCTCACTCAGATGTGGAATCTGATGAACAACATAAACTGATGGACAGCATAGACCCAGGCCTTTCTTCCACTTCTACGGCTGATGACATTCAATTTTTGTTCATTCATTCACCAAACACTTATTTACAATGTACCAGTTACGTACCAAGGGTGTGGTAGACGCCTGGTCCCTGGGGATGAGCCCCTGCCCCCCTCTAGGAGACAAGGGTGATGAAGGTCATAACTGAGTCTCTGAAGAAAGGTTTAGATTAGATCGGCGACTTACAAATGGGTGGGGTGGGTTGGGGGAGAAACAGCTTTCCTAGCTAGTTCTGAGTCGAGGAAGAAATTAAACCGTGATTGACCACTTAGAGACGTAAAACAAGAATTCACGCTCCTAACCAATAGGTAACACAGGTAATACAAATGAAAGAAGTAGGACAAATACAATAAACAGGAGAAATAAAAGTAGCAATTAATAAAGTACAAAAAAACCCCAGTAGCATTGAAAAATATACACATGATTTGCTTCTTTAAAATGATAAGACAATAAAATAGACAATGGAGAAGACAAACCTGGGGAAAAATAGCCTAAGACACAGTGGAGAACACTATGGACAATTTCCAAGGGAAAATATAAATTCCAAAAGTCCGTTTGAGGAGACAGTGAGGGACAGGCGGAGCGGGGAAAGCGCAGGGCTGGACAGGACGATCCGCTGTCGTCTCCTTCTTTCCACGCGGGTCAGAAAGTGCTGGGTGTAAAAATATGGTAAGGGTAAGAAAGAGGCATACCTGCCAGAAAGGAAAAACGAAAAGTATTATTATTTGGAATAATATGCATCCCTTCCTGGAAAACTCAAAGGAAACGGAAAACCCAGAAAAACTGTTAACGAATAAAAAATGTGTACAAAGTAAACCCACGGTGCCGCCAGCTCATTGCTCTCCTAGTCGTAAACAATAAGCAGTTGGAAAGCAAAGTGGGAAAAATGTTAAAATCACAACGGCCTAAAAAGGGGATCCCTCGGATAATACTGAGACGCGTAGCACCTGTCAAGAAAAATCAAAGACCCTATTGGGAGACAGAAAATAAGATTTTAACAAGGAGACACCTTGTTCCCAATAGAAAGACTCGTTGTAAAAGTGTCAGTTATCTTCAATTTAATTTCTAAATTTAAGACTTCAGTCATAGTTCCAATAAATTTTGGGGAGTGGGGGGATTGACTAAATACAATTCCAGGAAAAATTCCCATCGTCTGCTTCCAGAGTTCACTTGGAATGATAAACATACAGTGACGCCCAAGAAAATGTAGAAAATAGGGTAAGGAGGGAAGACACACCCTATTTTCTCCTGTCATTAAAACTTACGTTGCTGTGTTACAAAACAGGCCAGGGGGACGGAACCGAAGGCCCGGAGACAGACTCCAGTGTGTATAATTATTTAGCATATAATAAAGTAGGCATTTGAAGTCAGTGGAGAAGGGATGAATTATTCAATAAAAGATGCTGGGACAGCTGATTACCATTTGGAAAAATAGGGCGAATTAGATTCCCCTGCCACATCAGACACCAAGAAATTACAGAGGCCCAAAGAGCTCGAAATGCAAGTGGTGCACATAAAAATGGAAAGAAGTAATATTTATGTGAAGTTGGGGCACGTGGGGCTCTTTTGAAGTGCAGCTGGGTTGTGTTTCCTTTGGCCAGTTTAGTCTACAAGTTATACATAATCTTTCTACTCCTATTATTTTTTTTAATTTAAATTTATCTTTACTGTTGAAAGGAATACAGGTGCCCCCCCTTCCCCCCACTGGCCCCCCCACCCCCCCCAGGCCTCCCACTCTTAGTTAGTCTCAGTTGCTCACACTCGGAGCGCCGGGTGCACGTCCTTCCTACCTGTCGCCTGGGCGCACTCAGTCCCGGGCCCTCTCCCACCCCTTCCCGTGGCCCAGGTTCCCCCTCCTTGCTCCTGTAGCTTTTTGTTCTCTCGCCTCCGTTTCTCACACGTCTTTTATTGACTTTTTGGTTGTGCGTTGTTTTAATTTTCAGTGTGTATATACCTAATAGTTCTTTTGTAGGGAGTAAGATGTCTGAGTTCTTGTGTTCTGGAAGTGTCTTTATTTTGTACTTTTACTTGAATGTTTTGTAGGAGGTTTAGGTTCAAAGTGCATTTTCCTACACGTTTGACGATACTGCTCTGTCCTATTCTGGAATTAAAGCCCCTGGATGAGAAACCTGATGCTGAAATTACTTTTGTCCCCTCCTTGGTAACTGTTTGCCTTCCCTCTTCCTGCCCAGATCAGTGATAATAATTCCTTCACATCACCAGACTGAGGTGTAACTGTTTTCCTGACACTGCCTCATACATTTTTGAGCCAGTTGTTGATTTCAATTAGGATCCAAACAAAGACCACAGGTTGCATTTGGTTGACATGTTTCTTAAATCTCTGTGAATATATGTTTCTCCTCTGCCCCGCTTTTCCCCCCTTGCAGTTTTTTTTTATGAATTTTATAGCTCTTTTACTTATTTTTGACTTTAAATAATTTTTTATTTTTCAGTTACAGTTGACATACAGTATTATATTAGTTTCAGGTGTACAACCCAGTGATATAACTTACTAAGTGGTCATCCTGATAAATCTCGCACCCATCCGACACCACAGTTTTGTGGCGTCACTGACTGCGTCCCGGCGCTGTACTTCACGTCCCTGTGACTGCCCTGTAACTACCCATCTGCACTTCTCAGTCCCTCGCCTTTTACACCCAGCCCCCAACCCCCTCCCCTCTGGAACCGTCAGTACATCTGAAACTAATATAAAATAATATTGAATGTAGAACTCTTTTTGAAAAATAGAATAAAATTAAAGATGCTGTTCCTTCGGCATGGCACCCACCCTCCAGGAACCCACGGTCTAGAGTTCGTTTGAGGTGATTTGAAGAACAAAACTACAAAAGACAACGTGAACCAAAAAATCCGTTTTATTTGTATCCATTCTCTGGCTGTCCCTTTGCCCAAGTGATGCGGTCCCCAGATAGCAGAGCCATGCATGTAACTCAGACACCTTCGAACCCAGCCGATGTGCGTGTGCGTTTGGTCGGGAACTGCTCATGCGACGGTGCGAACACCGCGGCTTCTTTCTCCCCGCCTGCACCCCTGGGCTTGCGCGGGGTGAGGCGCGTCTGCCTCTGTGGCCTGTGCTCCTATGTGCCGTCCGTGTGACCTGCAGCCCCCCGCGTGTGACTGGTGTTTCCATAGGTGCATTTCTTATGCCTGTAAACCCAAACACAGGCCAGCTACTGCACGTGGTGCCTGACCTAAGAGACGTTCTGCCCCCAAACCCGGCAACTTGGGCGATCTTCAAGGGCGTGTAGTGCTGGGTACCTGGCATCTTTTGGACCCCCAGTTACTTTGGAAACTTAACTAGTTTGCAAGACGTAAAGTCGGGGTACCCAAGGGCTTGACCGGCACAGAGCAGAAGGCATTGTTATTTTGCTATAAAGCCTTTACTTGTCGTGAATTCCAGGTTTTAACCATCTCTTTCCCTCTCCCTCCCTTCCTTCTCTCCACTTCCCTCCTTCCCTCTCTCCTACCTTTATTTTCTCTTTTGCAGTCTGCTGTTTTGTCGTCCACAAGCGGTGCCATGAATTTGTCACTTTCTCCTGCCCAGGCGCTGACAAGGGTCCCGCCTCTGATGTAAGTAACGGGCACTGGTCCCCTGTCTTTGTCCACAGTCGGGGTAAGTGAGGACCCTGAGACAAAGAAGTTGGGGTGGTCTCACTCCAAGGCATGTATGGTCCTTATATTTTTTCATTTTAATGGAAAAAAACAAAAAACAAAACATTTCCAGAGGGGGTGTGACCGTACAGGAAACAAGCTGCTCCCCTACTGTGATTTTGCTAAATGTCTAAAAAATTTTTATTGAATTTATTGGGGTGACATTGGTTAATATGATTATATAAGTCTCATAAACGTCTTTTCATCTTGACAGCTGGGGCATGGAGAGTGGTGGGCGGGGGAGAGGTAGTTGGCTAGACCTTCATGCAAGCTCTTGAGAGCCCTTTGCTGTGGAATGCTTGGTACCAGGGCCCGAGAACTAGGGGGAAATGACTTTGTCCTGTTACTGTGCATCCCCCGGTATGACTGCTGTGGGTGGGACAAGGGATGCTTCTAGATAAAACAGGCAAAGAATTTTTGTTTTAATCATTATGAGTTTGTTTTGGAATGGAAAAATGTATCTAGTAGTGATTTTGCATTTATAGTAGGAATGTAAAATTTCCTGCCTAAGTAAAGGTATTTAGGGTAAACCAAAGATATATTGATTTAAGGAAAATATTAAGTGAATGATGGTATGGATACTATAAGGTTATGACAGAACTCTTGGTGCAGATTTGTCTAAGATTTGGGTGCATCGTTGATCGCCTCCCCGACAGCCATTCATGGCCCACACCTGCCCTCTGGCACAGGCCGCCTCTCAGGCTGGCAGCTGCAATGCCAGCCACTTGCTTCCCCCAGCCGAGGAGCTAGTGACTGGGCATGTGACTGCCTTCTGCTCGGTGGGGTGGGGAAGCCTGCGTAAGGCTTCTAGGAAAGACTGTCCTTTCTGATAAGAGAAGACATCTCTTTCTTTGTCCTGCTTGTGGTTGTGACAGCCCTTTAGGGACAGTGAGGGAGACGTGGCTGACATGCTGGGCACGGCAGAGTGGGCGGAACCTGAGTCACTGCTGACGTTGATAAGCAGCTGAGCCAGCTCTGAGCTCCCTCATGCCAGACTGTATGTGAGATGAGAAGCTGGCAGGAGGACTCGGTGAAGCCTCGCTGAACTTTCCCAGGAGCACTTCCCACCACGCACACTTTCCCACTGCCCAGTAATGAACTGTGTCCAGGTAGCCGCTGCACAGCTGCCACCCTAGTGTTCTCGTTTGTCCTGTTTTGGTTTCACCTTCTGGAATTTTCTACATGGATTTTGTCCATTACTGGTCCTGTTCTTACCCACTTAGACCTGACAGCTGCCCTCAGAGTGGTGACAACTTTGTGTCCTTGGATCTGTTTGACTCTTGCTAACCTTTTACAAATGGTCATTTGCCGTGTCCCCGCAAAGCGGGCCTATCTGTTGCCATGGCAACACGGACCCGCTAGGGCTCCGGCCACAGCTGCTCTGCTTGGAAACTGGTACTTGGGGTCAGAACTGCAGGCTGCACAGAAGCAGCACAGCCCTCCGGCCTGTCCGCGGAGGGGAGGACCGGGACGCTGTCAGGGTCCCTCTGGGCCTTCCAGTGCGGTTCCTCTTCTCGCGCCCGGGAAAGCAGGCAGGGCAGCTTGGGGACGGCTGACCCGGTGTGCAGCTCTGAGTGTCCTGTAGACGGAGGCTTGGGAATGCTCAAGGAGCAGCAGGAGGATGGTGTTCCCGTCCTGCTTGTACAGGGTGGGCAAGGCTGCTCACGGAGTGCACGAACGAGCTCCTTCTTCTGTTATTTATTAATTATTGTATTATTTTCCACACAAACAACTGCAAACCTACTTTTCCCCACCCCGTATTCATTGGCTTTTTCTGTTGCCTAAGACAGAAACTCAGCTCAGACGGGCTTATATGAAAAGGGAGATTCCTGGTCCCTGAAACGGAAAAGCCAAGGGTAGGCTGGTCAGAGCCCTGGATCAGGTGCAGAGTGCGGTCCTCAGGATTCCCCTTCTCCAGGTTGGCCCAGCCTTCCTGTCCTGCTTTCAGGTTCAGGAGCATGTTTCTCCGGGGCAGCGTGATGGCTGCAGCTCTAGGGAGGAGAGCTGGTCTCACTGGACCATGGGCCACATGTAGCCAGAAGGATGGTTGCGCTGACAGGCCAGACCTGCTCATGTGTCTGCTCCTGGAAAGGAGGGCCCGGGTGCCTACCCCAAAATTTGGGAGTGGGGGAGAAGTGGTCCCTCAGAAGGAAACTAGAGAAAAATATTGAGAACCGTTTAGAAGTCGCAAACCATAGGGCCGGCATTCACAGACTCGAATATGTGTGACCTTTGGCAAATTACCTAAATCTCTTTGTGCCTTAGGTTCCTCAGCGGAAATAGATAAAATAACAGCCCCTACCTTATGGCATTGTTATGAGCACCCAGCGAGTAAAATCTGTGAAAGCGCTGAGGACAGGGTCTGTGCCGGGCAGGAGCTGTATGTGGGGAGAAGATGCTGGCGACGGGGGGCAGCGGGGGGTCTGCGGAGGGAGTGTGACAGTGAGCGACCTCTCTGCCTGCCACCTGCCGTCCTCCTAGCAGTGTGGGCGCCGCGGGTGTCAGCGGCCCTCACTGTACGCGTGGAGCTGCGCAGCCATCCATTACCTTGGCACGGGGAGAGCAGCGGGCACCCCTGTAGCCAGCGTGCATGGGATTTGGCAGCCTGCCTGGGACGATCCTATCTCTGGACACAGTTCCAAGAAGGTTGGTTGGCACCAAGGATGATGAATTGGTCCAGACAACTGAATTGGTTTGATTCTCAGTTCATTGACCTTTTTTTGTCTACGGTCGGAGGCATGATTAAAGATCTGTCCACACCTGCTCGGCAACCTGGCCGGGCTCTTGCTGGCTGAGACTCAGGCGCAGCCAGATTCAGGCTTGGAGGAGTGCCCTGCTCCTGCGTGACCTTGGAGGAGCTGGTGTGGGCAAGCTCATGGAGCAGCGCAGCACGTCTCCATCCATGGAAAAGCAGTGTGCTGGCCCTGTCCGCGCCCCTCTGCTCTCCCAAGCCCAGTCTGAGCTAGGGATATGCTGGATGTTGGAACTTAGTCTTCTACAGATAAGTCCAAATCATGGAACATCAGTCCCCCTGAGGAACTTTATGGACCGGGAACTGTCCCAGTGAACCCAGCTACTGACCAGTTATTCGGTGCCAATAGGAACAGACATATGTGGGCACCGACCATTGGAGGACCTCCAGTGACAGAGTTCCTGGCTGGTACTTCTGGTCACCTACAGATACCCTCCTGGTTCTTGGTCTCTTCCCTGGTTGGGGACTCTCAATTCTGCTGTCTCTTGGACCATTTCAAGCATATGTATGGACATTACAGTTACCCATCACTTGCAATGCTGACCGTACACACTGCCTCCTGAGAGATCTCAGAACGAGAAGGAGAGGAGTTGTCTCTGAGGGCTGGGATGAGTTAAGTGAGGTGCTTGCCCTGGGCACAAAATGTAGCCTCACCTGTGTCAGTGGCTCCCTGGCGGCTGGGTGATCTAGGATGGCCGGCAGTGAGCGGGTGGTTGGCCCGGGAGCCTCGGTTCTCCATGTGGCCGCATCCTTCAGCTGGCTCGCTCTGGTTCACACGGTGCTGTCAGGGTTCCAAGAAGGGCAGCTCAGCGTAACCACAGCACATGTGTTTTTCCAGCCTGTGCACCACGTTTGATAGTGTCCACTGGAGAAAGTAGTGGAGAAAGAGATTTCACTTTTCATGGGAAGGAAGAATCTCTGGTAAATCTACGGCAGATCTTGTTGGCTCCAAAAGCCACTGAGAGCAGAACCTCTGGACTTCATAGGAGACCCACAGGCCTTGGTGTCAGTCAGAGGGTCAGAGGTGGCCCTACGGAGAGAGCACATTCATTCCCTGCCCCAATCCCTCGCCGATCCGGCACCTCCAGCTACAGTGGAAAGCTGGGCAATGTATTGATCGTGTCAGTGGCGGGTGAGAGTGTGGACTCTGGAGCCAGACGTGGGTTCAGGGCCTGACTCTGCCAGCTATTCACTAGGGGGCTTGGGCCTGCCGTTTCCCTCTTGGTGCCATTTCCCTCTTGGTGGCTCAGTTTCCTCTATAAATCAGAATATTAGTACCAACCACATAAACTTGTTGTAGTAATTTGTTAATCCTCAAAATGAAAAGAGGTTTAAAAAAAATGAAATAAAACAGCAAAAGGGTTAACCCCGTTGCCTGAAAGTGCTTCGCCCCGTGCCTGTCACACGGTGAGCCCGCACTCGCAGCTGATGGCCTGCCGGTTGCCCGTCTCCCTAACAGTGAACGTGCTGGAGCCCCCTGCCCGACTCCACCCAGAGCGCGCTCGTGCCAGGTGACTGCCCCCGTGCCTCCGACTCCGTGGTGCGTGCTAAGAAAAGAACCCGGGCTTGGGCGCCAGAGAACCTGGCTGTCACATTCCAGCGCTGCCGTTCTCTGCTCCAGCGACCTGGGGAGTAATCAGCCGTGTGACACTGAGTTTGTATCTTTAGAGTGGGGGAAGTGATAGCTAAGTCATACTTTTTTGTGAGTATTTACTGAGAGGCTGATTGAGCTACGTCCACAATAGCACCTGGCACAAAGAAGGCAGTCAGTAAATGGCCTCTGAATTACGTCCGTACCCGAAGGAGTCTCTCCTAGCTCAAGAGGGCTAGCGGCCACCTCTCACCCGCTGATAGTAATATTTACTGAGTGGAGGCCTCTGTGCCAGGCAGTGCAAAAGGATTCTATAGCAGGTTTGTGTAAAAATACTTCCTTCAACATTCTATGGTTTTAGAAATAATCCCTTATCATTTATAATCAAGGTACTGAGTAAAATCCATTGTCAATGCCCTGCACCCCCCTGACTCTATCACTAACACAGGTCAGTCACAGGCGATGGGCACACATGTGGAGTCAGGTCAGTTACAGGTGATGGACATGCATGTGGAGTCAGGCCAGTTACAAGTGATGGACATGCATGTGGAGTCAGGTCAGTTACAAGTGATGGACATACATGTGGAGTCAGGTCAGTTACAGGTAATGGACACGCATGTGCAGTGAACCCGTTGTGCTTCTTAATCAGGTCTTACTTCGTGAAGAATATTTGAAAGTGATAAATTGTGTTGAATGTTGAAGATTTAATAGAAGGAAAGTAAAAGGGAATTCAGAAAGACTATGTTATATTTATATATTAAAGAGGACACTTTTAGATAAAAGCTAGTGTCTGAAGATCTGATAGAAATCAATGGATGATTTTACAGGAAATTTTAAATTGCCAGTTTTGTCTGCAGAAATTGAAAACCAGAATCAGGATTACCAAGACAGAAATGAGAACGTTGTCCAAGAAATGTTTCTGCTCTCAAGGCCCCAGTCCAATAGGCTTTGTGGGGAAGTTACTTTAAACTTCAGAGGAATGAAAGATTTCAGTTTGTTTTAAACCACATTGGATCACAGAGAAAAAGTAAAGCTTCATGATTTTTTAATTGAAATAAGAGAACCCAACTCCGATGAGGAGTAGAAAAAGAGGTTGGCCCGTGGGAAGGACGCTGGTGATGGGAGAGGAGCTGCAGGGACAAGGGCCTTGACCCTGGCACTGAGGTCCTTGCCAGCAGGGTGCTTTCTCATGGTCGGTTCTGTCAGCGGCTTTGCTGTGTAACAGACCATCCACGATGCAGTGGCTAAAATCAGCAGTCATTTATTATTTCTCATGGTTGCGTGTGCTGCTTGAGGGACTCCTCTGACCTGGGCCTACTCCGCTGATCTCTGCTGGGCTCTTGTGGTTCAGCCAGTGACTTGGCTGGTGCTGGGCCACTAATGGGGTCTGGTACCAATTCCAGTGGGTGAGGAAGGGTTTCCTCACAGCACCAAGCAATTCTCGGACACCATGGGGTGCCTGTAATTCAGTTCATTTTTGGCACTGCCTGCCTGGAGAGAGCATCAGGTCGCACGGGTTAAGGGCTCAGTCCCTCTACCCTTCTGATGCCCATTGCCTGGCTACAAAGTGAAGGTTCCAGTGACCCCCCTCCAACTCAGGTCATCAATTCCAAGTCCAGGTGTCACCTTTACTTCTGACGAAGTGACTAAATCAGAGGTTCCCAGGACCTGCTCCTTGGGTTCAATTAATTTACTAGGGCAGCTCACAGAGCTCAGGAAACTCATTTAGTCACCAGATTACAAGTTTATTATAAAAGAACATAACCCAGGAACAGCCAGATGGAAGAGATGCTCGGGGCAAGGGGCACAGAGCTTCCATGTCCCCTCCGGGTACCACTCTCCCCACATCCCCATGTGTCCACCAACCCAGGAGCTCTCCAACCCTGTCTTCTGGGGTTTTTATGGAGGTTCCATCACATCAGCACAATTGATTTAAATTATTGGCCATTGGTGATTGAACTCAATCTTTAGTCCCTCTTCCCTCCCCGGAAGTCAAGGGTGGGCCTGAAAGTTCCAACCCTGTAAATGGAATGGTTGGTTCCTCTAGCAACCAGCTCCCATCCACATGTATTTCCTAAAAGTCACCTTATTAACATAATCAAAGACACCTTTGTCACTGTCATCATAGGAAGTCCCAAGGGTTTTAGGAGCTCTGTGCCAGAAATGGGATGAAGACCTGTTTCTTATTACTAACCACAGCCTCACACTCTCCCGGGATAGCCTCACTAGCATGGCTCACGGGGCAGACTTGGCCCTCGGTTGTCCTCTGAGTGGTCTCCTCCTCCAGGGGGCCCACCGAAGCTCATCCGTGTGCTAGTCTCAGGTTCCAAGCACAGCGAGAGAGGGACGGGCCCAACGCCCAGGTGATTCTGAAGCCTTTGTTTGTGTGTCACTGGTTGTGGCCAAGACCAGGTTCACCTGTGGGTGGGAGGAGCTGCAAGGCCACGTTGCAGACGCGTGCGGGAGCGGGAGGAGTTTCAGGCCGTCGCCCACCCCACCCACTGGCCTCAGCGGCCGCGTCAGCTGTCCTGCTAGTCCTTCCAGATCCTCTGCGTTTTCCCTGGGAGACCGGCCTGCGAGGACTACATCAGTTGGGGTTCCCTGCCTTCTGGTTGGGATCAAGGGGAGCGATTAAAGGAGATTGGAGGGTGAGAAAAGGGAGCCCAGGGTATATATCAGGGTCGTCTTGGCCCCACCCTCTGACTGAGGTTGCTGTTCCTCTAAGGCAGGCTTGTGCAAGCAGTTCTCACTCTTTGGGTCCCGTGGACTGCATTCTTCCCTTGTCCCTTTGCTCTTCTAGCCCCAGTTGCTGGTTTCCCAGCCCCATGCTCATTCCTCTAGAAACAGTCCTCCCTGAAAGCGTTCCTAAACTCTCCTGAGTGTGCCTTGTTTCCCGTGGGGACCTGACCCACGTGTCCTTGCCTCGTTTGCTCCGGCCGTAGGCAGGACATGTCTGCAAGGTGCCTGGCGACCTGGTACCGGCGGACCCCTTGGAAAGATAAAAGCCCTCATGGTAGAAGTGGCCCTCCTAGCCCGCGGTCACGGCCGGCCTCGGGCGGGCTCCGGTCCCGCGGCCCCCTGGCGCGGGGAAGGCCCTTCGGTGGCTCCTGGGCCGGGCCCTGCGGCTCTCGGAGCAGCTGAGGGGCCCATCCGACCGGAGCTCCCACGGTTGTTAATTATGAGCTAACTTGATAAAGTTGGCGTAAGAAAGTAAACTATAGTACACTGCGTCTAGATCAGCGATTTCTAACCTTTTTCATGTTGTGGCACATAAACTAACTACTGAAATTCTGCAGCACACCAAAAATATATTTTTTGCCAATCTGACCAAAAACAGGTCTGATTTTGATTCATTCATGCTGGATGGATATTACTATGTCGGCTGTCGTCATTTTTTTATTTGACGATTTAAGGGAAAAGAGGTGGGTGCCCCTGACTGAATAGTCCGGTACTGCAGGTTTTAAACTTTCTCGCAGCTCACGGGTTGAAAATCGCTGGTCTAGGTGACAATTCCTAAATAAAATACTTAATACTATTTAACTCTTGGCATAGATATATTGGTTCAAATAGACTTTATTTGTGTGTATGTGAGAGAAATGACTTACAGATAAAAGTAACAGAAAATTTTGACTAATAACACATAGGAGCGAAGATAAAGCCAGGCCGGCAGGGAACCGTGAAATCTGGAAAGCGCGGGTCGCGGTGTGGGCGCGACAGTGAGCGTCGTCACCCCGCCAGTGTGCGTGAGTCGAAGCTCTGCCGAAAGGCAGGGACCCCAGATGGGACAGACAGACAACGGACAATTCCAGGCAAAGTCTAAGAGGAACTTAGAACACAGGTTAACATAAAAGGGGCAAAGACATACCACAAAACACACATAAATGTAAGACGCGGTCTTCGTGGACGCAAAGCAGAAGCATCAGCAGGAGGAAGGGGGCGGGAAATGCCTTTAAAATATTACTGTTGCGTGCAAACTACATACCCTTTCTGGAGAGAAAATTACCAAGATGTATTAACAGCCTTAAGGACCTTTTAACCGAAGAATTACTCAACCGATTCCTTTTTGACCTAAGAATTACAATTCTAGGACTCCTTGCTGAGGAATTATTTCAGGCTGCGTGCGTTTATTTAGCTAAAGGGGTGTTCACCGCATCAGTGCTCATGCCAGCAATTTGGAAACGGCGTGACGCTGCCAGCCGGGGCTGTGTAGGGAAAGGCACCCGTGGGGGTGCTGTGAGGTGATGGAAGCGTCCCGGTGTCCGCCTGCTGGAGACGTCTGCATCTTGACTGGGGTGGTGTCTTTACAGGGCTCCACATTTTTCCAAATGCATGGAACGGCTCTACCACACTGGCGCTTCTCCTAATTAGTGTTGTTGGGGCGCACGCCCCAGAAACCGCCTCTGCTTAGCTTACTCAGGGAGGAATTGATTGGAAGGGTCTGGTGTAGTCCAGGGAACTGGAGGAAGACGGGAGTCACCCACCGGCTGCATCTGATTTGGGTTCTTATTTGCTTTGGTTCTAAATTCAGATTCCAGGAGAGGGATGATCTGGGTGACCCCAGGTCAGTTAGCACAGAGGGGGTGTCGGGTACTTGAAGGGGACTGAGGGACTCCTGCCAAAGAGGAAGCAGAGATGTGGAGCAGGCCGGAGCAGCCCACGTCCACTACAATTTTAAATGGTGCTTTTCGGAAGGCAGACCGGTTGGATGCTGAAGATGATTTGGGTAGCCTGCTGAAAACCAGCCTCACCTGAACAGAGACAAGGACCTGGAATCCGTAAAGCCCTTCAGGGGATTCTGACAGTGGCTGAGTCTGGAAACCAGTGTCAGACAAAATTGTGCAGTGGCTCTGGAACCAGAAGGGTTGGGTTTGAATTCCAGGCTTGCCCCTGGTTAGCTGAACAATCTTGGGCTGGTTACCCACCCTCTCTGCCTCGGTTTTCTCATGTGTAAAAACAGGGTAAAACAGGGCCCTCCCCAGGGGGGTCAGGAGAGGGTTAGGTGAATTAGCCCCCGGGAAGGCGTTGTGCTGTGCCGGGCACCTGTGCCAATCCATACTGTCCCCACAGTGGTCCTTCAGGTCTCAGAGTGAGTTTCCAAACCCAGCCCTGTTGTTGGCACAGCCCACAGCCATGTTTCTTGCCGCAACGTGGAAAGATGGAGGCACCTCCCATAGCTGGTTGGGGGAGAGTCTAATAAAATGGTGGTAAGGTGATAAAATGCAGTTCTTTTGCCTGTGAAGTGAATCCGCAGGATTCTGCCCCATTCGCCAGGTGCCCGCGGCTTGCGAGGGTGGAGCAGCGTGCTCAGGGCAGTGCCCTGCTTCTCGGCAGCCTTTGGTCCCTCGCTGTCAGGAGGACGCGGAGCTGCTGGGACTCGCAGGAGGTGGAGATGTCCTGGCCCACAAATTGTTTTGGCTTCTCCTTGTTGGGGATGGAGCCTGCTTCAGAGCCAGAAAAGGGCAATTTACCCGAAACCTTAGCCCACGGAGCTTGTGGACTTGGGGGAAATAGAGAATCAAAGGGCAGAGCCCCCTGTGGGGTGGCGGCCTGGAGGGGTATGGAAGGCGCTGGTCCTGGGTCCAAGACCTCACTTCTAGTCTTCCTCTGCCTCTGGCTTTTCATTCCCGGAGCTCCCCCACCTCTACTGGTTTGGGATTCTGGGATTTTTAAGTATTTTTAAAAAAATACTTGTTGAAATACTTTTTAATGTTAAAATACTTTTTTAACAATACCACCCCAGAGCCAGCATTCACAGGTATGATTCTGTTTTACGCACTTTACATGTAATATGCCTCCTACGCTGCGCTCTCCGAGTAAGCGTCATTGTCACCACCTCAGGCTACAGATAAGGAAGCCGAGGCCTGCAGAGACTAAGGGACTTGCCCAGATCACATGGCCAGTGAGTGGTAGAGCTGGCATTCAAACCTAGGCAGCCTGGCCCCCAGGGGCATGGTCTTGCTCCGTACCCCAGACTGCCTTGTAACCTCAGCCCTGTCTACCTGCACAAATCTTCCTGGAGACACACCTTTGCTCTGGGACCACCTCTGCAGGTAGTTACCCCCAGAAGCTCTGGGACGCCATAGCCCCTGCCCCACCGGGCCAAGGCACGTGGACACCTGTCCCGAGCTTGAACGACTGACTCTTCTTCTAGGAATTTAGAATTTAGGTTGAGATTCTGGCTTTAGTCTGGGCTGGTCACATGGCTTTTGAAAGCTTTATTACACTAAAAGTGCCCATCTTGATAAATTCTCACACAGTGAATTCTCTACAACCAGAACCCCAGGGCCGCCCTGTTCCCGCTTCTAGCCCCTACCCCCATAGCCTGCCCTTTCAGGTCCCAGCCATAAGTTATCTGCTCTTCTTTCCATTGAACTAGTTATTTTTATTCTATTTTGGAAAGAACATGTAACATGAGATCTGTCCCCCTTTTTAAGTGCACAGGACAGTGTTGGCTGTAGGCACAGTCCACAGATCTAGAACTTACTCCTCTCGCTCAATCAAAATTTTATGCCTCTGAGTAGTAACTCCCCATTTCCTCCCCCACCTCTGACACCCACCATCCCACTCTTTGATTCTGTGAATTAGACTATTTTAAATACCTCATGTAAGTGGAATCACACAGTCTTTCTGTGTCTGGCTTATTTCACTTAGTACAGTGTCCCCAAGTTCATCGTGTTGGCCCATATCGCAGAATGTCCTTCTTTTTAAAGCTTGAACGATACTCTGTTGTATGCACCTACCCCCCTTTCTTCATCCATGTATCTACCGGTGGACAGGTAGGTTGCTCCCACGCCGTGGCTGTTGTGAGTAGTGAGGCTGCAGGGCTAGAATCTCACTGAGATCCTGGTTTCAGCTCCTTTGGATAAACGCCCAGAAACGGGATTGTGGGATCATATGGTAGCTCCATTGGTTATTTTTTGAGGAACCTCCAAGTGGGCTAAGGACCTGAATAGACATTTCTCCAAAGAAGACCTGCAAATAGTCCACAGGTACATGAAAAGAATGCTCAGTGTCACTAATCATCAGGAAATGGGACTCAGATCCACAATGAGGTATCACCTCACACCGGTTAGGATGACTGTTTAAGAAACAAACCCAGAGGCCAGCACGTGCTGGCAGGCTTGTGGAGGAGCCGGGCGCTTGCGCTCTCGGCGGGAACGCGAAGTGGCACAGCCACTGCGGAGGGCAGCTCGCCTGCTCTTGGACTCTGCACAAATGGAATTATATAGTTGGCCTTCTCCTGCTTGGCTGCTTTCCCCAATATTTTGTTTGTGGCCATGTGACTTTGAAATGATGCACAGCATCCCATTTTTCTGGATGATCGACTTCAAAGGCTGCCAGGTTAGGCAGGTACATAAATCAGTCGAGCGTGTGGTGACAGGGAGTGCCCATCTGGCACATGTGCACCTGTCCAAAAGGGGCAGCCACTGCTCAGCTCCCTTTGTTTTATTCCTGGTATTTAAAGGACCAAGGGCCAGATCTTCCAGTTTTCCAAGAGAAGTTTGAATCTCCTAATTTTAGATGTTGACAAATAATTCAAGAATTACGACCGTGCTGTATTGAAGCACATTTACGGGCTGGATTCATTCTGAGGTCCACCGGTTTACCATGACTGCATTAGGAGGTCAGACTGTCATCAGCAGAAGGACTCCTGACCTCCGTGAAGGGAGAAAGGAAAACGCAGATTGAGTGAGATCAGCCTTCTTTGGGGAGTAGGGAGGGGGCGGCGGTTCCAGACGGGGAGCTCTAACAGCATGAAGAGGTCCCCTTCCCTGGCAGTGTGGTTGCGCTTTACACTGGCTGGGCCACACCCATCCCCCTGACCCTGGGTGCAGCCCTGGTTAGGAACCAGGTGCCACAGCACCCCTGCTGGACTCAGCACCCTCTGTGTTGGGTGGGATCTGCAGTGGGTTGGCTCAGAGAGGGGGTCATTCACCACATTTATATGTGTTTCTGCACATTTATTAAGCGCCTGCTGCTGCCAGGACTGCAGAGGCACCTGGGAAGATTCACCTCGGCGTCCTGTGTTTGGCCAGTCGCCCCTGTCACCGCCAGACACTGCTGCTCTAATTTTTTTCAGTTGGGAGAATCGGGCCGGGCTGCCCTTCCCTCAATCCAAGCCTCACCTTTTCTATGCACTGAAACACATTTGAAGCATTTCTGGCATTTACTTGGCACCTGCCCCTGGTTCCTGGGCTGAAATAGATTCTCCTGTTTTTACACAGTGCCCTCCGGGACCTCCAGTGGCTGTGCGGGGCGAGGGCGAGGGAGATGTGCGGGCTCGGGTGGTGGGCTCGCGTGCTGAGTAGGAGCGCGGGCGGAACCTGGGCTCGGGTCTTGGCGCCCCTGCTCCCTGGCTCTGTGATCCTTCGTTCTCAGGTGAGGGTGATAATACACCCACTTCACAGGGATGCTGTACTAAATAAGTCAACATCTGCAAAAAGCTTAAACTGTGCCTGGTGTGTCATATACGTGTTTGCTTGACCAGAATCCTGGGCTTCAGTCTTGGCCTTTAGGTCTTGGTTCTGTTTCTTAATTCTGCCTCAGACCTTCCTGGTACAACTTTCTGTCTTGTTCCTCCTGGCCCCATGCCTGTGAATCTCCAGAGTCCCCCTGAGCAATGGGAAAGTCTGGGCCTTGTCCTCGGTGCTCCCAGACTTTCCCTGCCCACTTACTGCCAAATCCTATTGAACCCCCAACATCGTAATTACAGCTAACACTTATGTAGCACCTATGCCAGCCGCTGCTCAAGGTGACTTACGTACACACTCATGGCATCTTCATCCTACGGGAAAGGAACGCTTTTATGCCTATTTTATAGAGGAGGAAACTGAGGCTGCCAGGTTATCTGGCTGCCAAGCCACATGACTAGTAAGAAGCAGAGTCTGGATTTGAACTTGACTGCCCTAGAGCCCGCTCTTAACCAGCAGTGTGCTGCAACCCCTCCTGCGTCCTCACAGAGGGGCCCCGGACTAGGCCCACTCAGCCTCCCTGCACCAGTACCCTCCTGTCCTGGTTCCCTGACCCTCTGTCTCATGGGCCTGTCATTTCCACGTTGCTGTGGAGTCATCTTTCTGCAAATCAGATGTAGGCACATGCCTGTCCTTGCTGAAAACAGGTCTGTGGCATAGTCTTGGGCGTGGCTCATGAGCAGGGCCACCCTGCATGGGGCTTTGCCAAGCTTGCCCATGGGCAGTTCTGGTTATTCCGTTGCATTGGGATCCTGGAGTTTGCGTGCCTGTCTTTCTCGAGTCCCGTTTGGAAGGTACATGACATGGTCCCCTCTTTATAGGCCCTGTGTGCTGTGGGCCCATTCACCCCTCCGGCCTGTTTGACCACTACCTTCCCCACCCTCCGAGCTTTCTTCTTTCACTCTCTTGTGCCCCAGCAGCCTGCCCACCATCAGGCATGTGCCGGGCCACACCTCTCGCCCTGCTCCACCGCGAGCTCAGTGAGTCTCAGTCCTGGTTGCATGGCTGAATCATTTGTGGAGCTTTATAACCAAACACTGGTGCCTGGGCTCAGTGTAGGCAGATGAATGAGAATCTCTGAGTCCAAGTCGCCCAGGTGATTTCAGTGTATAGCCAGGGTTAAGAACCCTGGTTGACACCTACTCATCCTCTGGGCATCACCTCCTCAGGGAAGCCCTCCCTGACCTCCCTGACCAGGTCAGTACCACTATTTTGCACTCCCATCTATAGCACCACACCCCTCTTCTTGCTTTCACACATCACAGGGGTGTGACATGGTGACAGAGAGCCCGGATCTTGGATGCAAATCACTAGCTGTGTGACCTTGGGCAACTTACTTCACTTCTCTGTGCCCCAGTTTTCTCCCCTGTGAAACAAGGATAATAAACCTATTTCACTAACGGTCACATGAGCTAATTGTATGTGAAACTCTGAGAGCAGTGCCTGGCCTGTGGTGCTGGTGCTGTAGTGATAATCCCATTATTGTCACCCCCACTGGAATTATAGATCCTGAAAGGTGGGGTCGGAATCTAATGTCAGGCCATGTCACACCTACAGTGCATCTCGCTCGGCCTGTGGTAGCTCCCCAGGCACTGCTGAGCCGAGCGGCGTCCCAGGGCTGCTCCTGGTGACAGGGGCCGGTGATGGGCACTGAACCCGTCTTCCTCGGGGAGGCCTCCCGCCTCTGGATCTTGTGTCTGGTGGTGAAGATGGCCAGGCCCGAACCTGCGTGGCTGGTGGCGTCCGGAGCCCCGGGCGCTGATGGTGGCCCCAGCTTTCCTCATGTCCTACACGAAGGTTCTTTCTGCGCCTCTGAGATGCAGATGTGGGCGTGTGAGGGCTTCCGTGGCAGAGGGCCGTGTCAGGAAGCTGGGCGTGTGCTCTGCACCCAGAAATCAAGCGTCTGTGCCCTGGCCTTGCATTTGGGTGGCCCCCACTCCGCAGGGAGAGGGTGCTCAGACCAGGTCCCTGGTCCCTCAGCGGCCAGGGCGGAGGCTGTGTGTGCTTGCTTTGTGGGTGGCCCGGGAGTCATTTATAGGGCCAGGGTGTGATCTGTTGCAGTGTGACTGCTCCTTGAACCCACTGCTGTGCCCTCTGAGCAACACCTTCTCAGTGTGGCCTCCACAGGAAGAGGCGGGGCCCCTCTCTGAACAGCCTGGACCACCCAGGTTGTCAGAACTTGAAAGCCGCCTGGGGAATGCCCAGCTTAACCCCTTTGTTTTCTGAAGGGGGAACTGAGACCAGAGCATGGAAGTGACTTGCCCAAGATCACAGAGGGAGTTTTTACTTTCAGTTACCGTTTATCAGGTGCATGCTACATGCCAGTCACTGTGCTAACCCAGTGTAACCGTGATTGCATTAACCTTTGCAAATCTAGAAAGCAGAAACATTTCTTAGATTCAGCAAACACTTGTGTAGTATTTTACTAAGTGTCAGGCATTGTGCTGAGCCCTTTACAAATATTAACTCATTAAATTCTCATAATTCTATGAAGATTTAGTGCTATTATTATTTATACTTTAAAGATGAGGAAACTGAAGCACAGAGAGGTTCAGTAACTTGCCCAAAGTCACACAGCTAGGGAATTCTTGAGTTGGGATTTGGTCCCACGCAGCCTGGCCTTGCAGTGCAGGCTTCTCTTCTGTAGTGCGTCGCCACATGACAGTTCTTGTCTCCATTTTAAAGGTGAGAAAATCAAGGCACGTATGGTGTAGATAACTTGCTCAAGGCTGCACAGCTGGGAAGCAAGATCTGGGATTGCATTTGGACCATTTCTCTGTGAAGTCTGATCATGAGCCCTCTACTAAATCCTCTCCCACGGGGCGCTGGGTCTCATGGCTGCAGAGTCTGAGCTGGGCACAGGGAAGGGGGTTGAGGCAGAGCTGGCAGCCAGGCAGGTGGGGGGAGTTGGTAGGGGGGATGGGGGCTGTGTCAGCCAGGTCCACCTGGCTTGAAGCAGGACCCCATGCAGCTGAATTGCACACAGAGCCCCAGCCAGATGACTTGGGCCAGTTCCCCTCCCTTCAGGGGACCCAGACCTCTCTGTGCAGCTCAGTCCCTCACTGCAATTCTCTGAGCCCCCACGAGCTTCTCCTTCCCAGCACTTGAAAGTATACATTCATTTGTGCTTTTTACTGTCTCCTTCCAGCTAGGCTGGGCACCCAGGAAAGCGGACGCTGTCTGATTGTGCTCACCCGGCACCTGACCACACAGAGTGCTTGGCGAATATTTGGTGAATAAATGGATAAACAAGTGAATGGTTCATTGCTTTAGTGGAGGAAACTAGCTCAGAAAATCCAGGCTGAAGTTCCAGAAGTGGGAACATATAGGGGTTTATTGGGGAAAGTTACTACTCAGTAGATGTAGGGATGCCCTGGTCAGCAATAGCTCGTAATTAATAACAGTAGCCCAGTAGCCGAGTGCCTGCTATTTATTGAGTGTCTGCTCGGAGTCAAGCAACTGTTTTAAAGGTTTTAAGTAATTCTGTCACAGTAACAATCCCAGGGAGTAAATCTGACCGTTATTGCTAGTTAACGGGAGAGGGACCTGAAGTGTGGAGAGTGGAGGTACCGGGCTAAAGGGTGCGGCTAGTGCATGGTGGGGCTGGCATTTGAATCCAGGCAACCCTCCCTGGAGCCTTTCCTTTTAAATACCTGACTGGCCCTCTTCATGGTGCACTTACTCCTATGCCAGGCGGAGGGTCACCAGACCAGGCCAGGCCTCACCTGGCTTCTCACCCTGGTGACCCAAGCATCAAACTGGGGCTGAACCTGCAGGTCCAGTGCTTGACTCCTTGGTGCCACGTAGAGCTGGGCTGGCTTGTGCTTGCGCGCAGCCTTCCAGGAGAAAAGCCCTGTTTGCTGTGAGAATGAGCCCCCCCCCCCCCCCCGAGGCGGGTCTGCAGTGCCCTTGGAGGCTCAGTGAATGGGTGTGCTAGTTGGAGTTGGGATCTGGGGAGTTACAAACTCGGATGCCTGCCGGGCCAGGCAGTGTCCAGCAGGCTGGGTGGCCAGGACTCAGCGCCAGCCAGCATCTGCCCTCAGGAGAGCTTGGCTCAGTGTCGCCAGTTCTGAGCTCTTCCCAGAATTCTGTATAACGGGAGGGACACCACATTCCCATCAAACTGTGGCTCCCACTGCTGTGAGTCCTGCCCAGGGGCCTGGAAATTCATCTCAGCAAGAGACTCGCAGGTGTGCCAGGGAGGATGGCACGACCCGCTGAGAACCTCCGACCTAGCTAATTCATTGAGATGGCTGGGTGAAAGGATATATCCAGGAAGGGGAAAGACTAGCTTAACCTTAGTGGCAACTAAGAAGGGTTTAGACAAGAAACTTCTAGAAGGACATAAAGGAAGGCTCCTCATGTGATGTCTCCCTGTCTCTCTCTGTCTTCTCTCTACCTCTGTCTCTCTATCTCTGCTTTCTGGGACACTGCCCCCCCGCCCCCCCAGCTCAGCTCCAGCACACAGCCCCTTGTTCTGAATTCTGCATGGCCCAGTGCATGCCACCGGCCAGACCTTGGTGCATTCAGCATGAGGTCAGGTGCTCTCCTGCCCACTGAGCTGGTGCTGCAGGTGGGGATTTTTCTAGAAGGGACAATAAGTGGGGCTGGCAAAGGCTGGCATTTCCAATATATGTGTGGGAGAATAACCATGGATGTTTTGTAAGCAGTGCTGGCAGAGGGGTGGGTGGGTATAAAATACGTGTTTTCAGTTGATGTTACAAACCTGTGATGTGTTTAAAGGGTACGATGCTGAGACAGGAATGGGGAGACAGATCAGTGGAGTGTAAGAGAAAATTTAAAAATGACAAGGGATACTCGAGAAATTAGTGTCTGATGAAAGAGGCATTTCAAATCAGCAGGGAGAAGATTCCATACATTTTCTGTTACAACTGACTACGCACTAAGAAAAAAATTAAAGGTCTCAGCTCGGAGCTCCTGCTGAAATGAATCTCATGGGAAATAACGATTTCAGGGTAGGAAGTGAAACTGTCAGAATGAAGAAGTCACTGGGAGGACTTTCCAAGCGCAGCAGCAGAAACAGACCTGCAGGAGAAGGGGAAACTGAAAATTGGCTACCAATCATTTAGAAAGCAACAAATTTGAATTTAAACACGGGCAAAGGCTGTGGACAGAAAATTCATGAAAGCACTGAATATTTATTAAATGTTTATTTCCGCCAATGATTATTGGGCAGTTCCACACAGTGACTCATTGAACTCTCCCGTCATCTTAGGAACTGGGTATTATTGTCACCATCCCATTTTCAGATGAAGAAACTAACATTTAAAAGAGTTAAATGACTTGTTCAGAGTGGAAAAGCTGGTAACAGCCAGAGCTGGGCATGAAATCTGAATGCGGCTACTGACTAAACCCTGATATGGACGTTGACCCCGGTATGGATCTTAACCCAGGAAATCATATTTAAAATTCAACTGCAGTTTAGATGTCAGACACTTGTCCTTCAAATGGAATAATTAGTTATTTGCCAAAGGGGTGGGCTGGACGAAGGCTTGGCGTACAAGTGCCAGGGCGGACTGTCACCAGACACACACATCTGCGGTGTCATCAGTCCAGTCCCCCTCAGCAACAAAGCCAGAGATCTTCTCCAAATCAGCGTTCGCAGGGCTCTAACATTGTACACGCTTCATGTTCACAGCATCAGTCCACGCCGTTCCTACGAAGGCCGCCCTGCGTCCCGGCCCTTGGGGATTTTTGGTGTTTTGTGTCCACTTTGGGGCGTGGCAGTGCTGTGTGCGCCCCAGCACGGTGCTGCCTGCCGGGGGATTTCGTGGTACCCAGAGAAAAAGTCAGATATGCTAGTTGACATCAAACCTGTACGAAGTGTGCCTCCCTCCCGTCCACGCTGCGCCCTGGTGTCCTCCCTCCCGTCCACGCTGCGCCCTGGTGTCCTCCCTCCCCGTCCACGCTGCGCCCTGGTGTCCTCCCTCCCTCCCGTCCACGCTGCGCCCTGGTGTCCTCCCTCCCCGTCCACGCTGCGCCCTGGTGTCCTCCCTCCCCGTCCACGCTGCGCCCTGGTGTCCTCCCTCCCTCCCCGTCCACGCTGCGCCCTGGTGTCCTCCCTCCCTCCCGTCCACGCTGCGCCCTGGTGTCCTCCCTCCCCGTCCACGCTGCGCCCTGGTGTCCTCCCTCCCTCCCCGTCCACGCTGCGCCCTGGTGTCCTCCCTCCCTCCCCGTCCACGCTGCGCCCTGGTGTCCTCCCTCCCTCCCTGTCCATGCTGCGCCCTGGTGTCCTCCCTCCCCGTCCACGCTGCGCCCTGGTGTCCTCCCTCCCTCCCGTCCACGCTGCGCCCTGGTGTCCTCCCTCCCTCCCGTCCACGCTGCGCCCTGGTGTCCTCCCTCCCCGTCCACGCTGCGCCCTGGTGTCCTCCCTCCCTCCCGTCCACGCTGCGCCCTGGTGTCCTCCCTCCCTCCCGTCCACGCTGCGCCCTGGTGTCCTCCCTCCCCGTCCACGCTGCGCCCTGGTGTCCTCCCTCCCTCCCGTCCACGCTGCGCCCTGGTGTCCTCCCTCCCTCCCGTCCACGCTGCGCCCTGGTGTCCTCCCTCCCTCCCCGTCCACGCTGCGCCCTGGTGTCCTCCCTCCCTCCCCGTCCACGCTGCGCCCTGGTGTCCTCCCTCCCTCCCTGTCCATGCTGCGCCCTGGTGTCCTCCCTCCCCGTCCACGCTGCGCCCTGGTGTCCTCCCTCCCTCCCGTCCACGCTGCGCCCTGGTGTCCTCCCTCCCTCCCGTCCACGCTGCGCCCTGGTGTCCTCCCTCCCCGTCCACGCTGCGCCCTGGTGTCCTCCCTCCCCGTCCACGCTGCGCCCTGGTGTCCTCCCTCCCTCCCGTCCACGCTGCGCCCTGGTGTCCTCCCTCCCTCCCGTCCACGCTGCGCCCTGGTGTCCTCCCTCCCCGTCCACGCTGCGCCCTGGTGTCCTCCCTCCCGTCCACGCTGCGCCCTGGTGTCCTCCCTCCCTCCCTGTCCACGCTGCGCCCTGGTGTCCTCCCTCCCCGTCCACGCTGCGCCCTGGTGTCCTCCCTCCCTCCCTGTCCACGCTGCGCCCTGGTGTCCTCCCTCCCCGTCCACGCTGCGCCCTGGTGTCCTCCCTCCCTCCCTGTCCACGCTGCGCCCTGGTGTCCTCCCTCCCCGTCCACGCTGCGCCCTGGTGTCCTCCCTCCCTCCCTGTCCACGCTGCGCCCTGGTGTCCTCCCTCCCCGTCCACGCTGCGCCCTGGTGTCCTCCCTCCCTCCCGTCCACGCTGCGCCCTGGTGTCCTCCCTCCCTCCCCGTCCACGCTGCGCCCTGGTGTCCTCCCTCCCTCCCGTCCACGCTGCGCCCTGGTGTCCTCTCCCCCTGTCCACACTGCGCCCTCTGCCTCCGCAGGTGGAGTTTTCTTCTCTGGCAGCTGTAACTGAACTGCGCTTGTGCCCCTTCTCACTTTCTCACGAAACACGGCAACATGCGACCTGCACCCTTCTGCACCGTGGGTTTCTCTTTCCTTTTTCAGCCTCACTTGAAACTGCGCCGTGGAGAGTATTCCGTGTCGGCGCAGGCGGCCTCCCGGCCTCCTGCCTGCGGGGTGCCCGCTGTGCAGGCTGTGGCTGGTTTTTCGCAGCCCCTGCCTTCCTCGCTTCGCGTGTTTGAAACCTTTGGCTCTTAAACCCGCTGCTCGGGGAACAGCGTGCGCACCATTGCTTCCTCCCTAGCAGGCCGACCTCCAGCGCACGCTCCTGGAAGCGGGCGACTGGGCTCACGGGGAAAACCACTTGAACCTGGATGGATGGATGGATGGATGGATGGATGGATGGATGGATGGATGGATGGATGGATGGATGGGGCCGAGTTGTTCTCACGAGGTTGGCCTGCCCACTGGGAGTGGATGCATCTGACTCCACCCCTCTCAGCAGATCCTGTGCGGATGAGCGTTTTAAACTTTAATCTTAGGAGCTGTCTGTTTCATTTCAAGGTGTAGTAGAAAAAAAGCATAATTTGCACATTGATTCCGCGAGTTTACGCTCCTACAGAGCTTTGTTTTAAAATAGTTTAAGTAAAAATGGCATGTTGAGCCCAGTAAATCGTATTATAGGCAGTACGTGGACATACAGGTTGCGACGGTTCGTGACCCAGGCTGGGGAAGTGTCGCCATGATTGCCTTTTGTCTTTGGAATAATAAAACCAAGAGCTTGTACCCTTGCGTGCCGCGCACCGTGCTGGGGGCTGCCCGTCACAGCAGAGCTGTGGAGCGGGCACCGTGTTCAGTCTCCATCTTATGGACAAGGCCCCGGGGGCTCAGCGGTGAAGCCACCTGCCTGAGGCCACACAGCGAACCCCAGCGCCTGTGCCCGTGGCTGCCCCTCTGCTCTGAGGTGATTTCCCACTGGGACCTTCCCTTCAGCTTGCCCATCGACCCCCGGCAGTGGCCGTCGGGCCCTGTGGCCCGCAGACAGCCCAGGGTACAGCGCCCGTCCAGGCGGCTGCTTCCTCCCCTGCGGGTCCTGCGGCACTTTCCTGCCCCTGCCCTGCGGCTCCGCCTCGGCTCAGCCAGATTCCAGCCCACCGGTGAGCCAAGCCGCACAGCCCTTCGGACCAAGAGGCTCCTTTAGGTTTTGACTTAGAGGTTTAAAGATTTTTTGTTCGTTTCGGATCTGTGCTTCCTTCCTTCTTAGCTGCTTGTGCCTGGACTCAGGTGATGACCTGAGATGCCCAGCTGGGAGCTGCCTGCCTTTCAGTCCTGAGGTTGGGCACTCACAGTGAAGACTCTGGTTTTAGGGTGGGCGCAGGGGACCCCAAGGGGACTGCCACTGGCTGGTGCTGCATTTGTGTGACATGAAGGCTGTCATCATCTGTAACTCCTTGCCAGGTAGAGGACTGGGGAGGCTGAGGAACAGAGAGGCAGCCAGGTGACACTCAGATGTGCCCGCTTGGCTGCCCCCATCTCTGGAGTGCGACAGACTTGAATTCCAGTCCTGTCTCTCCCATTTTCTTGCTTTGTGACCTTGGACAGGTTACTCTTTTAAGTCTCAGCTGGTCATCTGGAAAACCAGGATAGTAATACCTCCCCACCCTTGGGCCAGCCTGAGGATTTATGACATGATATGGAGCTCCCGGCACAGGGCTTGGCAGACAGCCTGTGCTCAGTTCATGGTGACAGTAAAAGTCACAATAGTTAATTATCATGTTGTTTCATTCATCAGTGTCTTGGCTCGGGATCAGACGTGGAAGGAAACTTGGAAATCCAAGCTTGCTTAGGACAAAACCTGGTGGGGCCTGAGCCACCTGAGATATGGGGACAGAAATCGCTTCAGGATCTATGGAGAGCTGACTCCTGGGGGAGAGAGAAATGACCAGGGACTGGAAATCAGGCGGTGATGCTGCAATAGGGATATAGTAGTTTCAGCCCTATTTCTGAGAGTACTTGGTCCTGAGCCCTGTGAACTCATTCAGGAGTTGAGGAAATGTGCTCATATGTGTTGGATCCCAGCCAGTGGCCTGTAGGGAGAGAGGTTGGGGTGTCTGGCAGAAATCACAAACCCAAACGCCTGCAAGGGCAGGTTGGGAAGGAAAGAGTGAAGCAGGCGTGGTGTGAGGCAACAGAGAATGGTGGGGACTGTGGAGAACTGGATAGCGTATCCCTCATCTGAAGAGGACAGCCATTGCTCAGCCCACAGCAGTGTGTGTACAGTGTTGCCACTAGTGATTTTTCAAAAGGAACCAGAAATTTACATTTTTAGCTGACGTTTCATGATTTTTAAAGATTTTCAAATCAACTAATTCAAAATTTTAAGAAGCACTACATGGGCCAAATGTAGCCTGTTTACAAGCTTGGTTTGTAAGCATGGACTCCAGGTTGTGAGCTCTGAGCATGAAGGAGGTCCCAGGCCAGGGATGGAGATGGGCTGCAGGTGGCTGCAGGGGGCCCGCCTGTGTGGCTTGGGTGGGGGGACCTGACTGTAGAACAAGGTGAGGGGAGGGATGGAGGCAGAGGTGGGCACTGCATCTTTGAATGCGATTAGAACAAGACCCTAGGGAGAGTTCTGAGGTAGAGGGTGCTTGGATCCCCCAGGCTCACCCCAGGGCAGGTCAATAGCTTCACCTCGGAGGCTGGAGGGAATGTATTTTGGTTTAAGGCAGAGCTGACGTCTAACCTGTCCCACCGGCTACGGTACCAGGTGTGAAAATATTGAAAAACTTTTACACCAATAGGCAAATAGCCACTGGGCCCCCCGAGCCGCCCCCTCATGCCTTCTACCTGCCCTCTTCCCCTCCGAGCCCCTCCCCGCCTCACCTGGACGCCGCCCAGCGATTGAAGGGTTAACGCCCAGCCAGCAGGTCAGTGGGCAGCACCTCAGTGGCTGCAGATGTCAGCCCCCCTCACTGGGCCTCAGGACGCCTACCTGGGCGGCTCACCCAGAGGAGACTTTGAGAGGACAGGGGAATCGAGGGACTCGGAGGGCAGGACGGCAGGTCCCCGCGGGGCGGGAACAAGGAGCGCCGTCCGAGGTCACGCGACCTTGGTTCCCCCCGTTCCTTGGGGCCCACTGTAAAAATGGCCACCTCAGCCCCGGGGCTGCTTGTCTCCTGGCCACCTGTGTCCCGGCCACTAAACATGCGAGACATTTGAGCCAAACATCACCTCTCTGCCAGCCACCTGTGTCCGGGGGGGTGGGGCCTTTCAGAGTGCAAAACCGCCCATCTCAGAGATGGCACCAGTGAGGACCAGGCGTGGACAGGCTCCCTGAACAATTCCCCTTGAGGATCGGGGGGTCATGAGGACCCCAGGGTGGCGTCCTGAGCTCTCCTAGGTGGCAAGAGGTGAGGGGCAGAATTGATCCGGGGAAGCCCTGCTTGGTCTGGGGTCTGCGGGACTGGGGGGGGGGGGGGGAGTTGGTAGTTGCAAGTATGAGTCCTCCTGAAAGCTGAGGCGGAGGAACGGGGCGGAGGAGCCTCCGACAGCCTCTCCCTAAACCGTAAAGAAACGACCTCCCGTTACTTGCCCAGTTGGCCTTCCTTCTCCTGGCTGCCTCTCTGTCTTGCTTGGCTCTCTCCATGTCGTTCTCTTAAGCAGCGTGTGCATCTGCAGGGCTCCCCGTGGTCACCGGTGACAATCGCAGCCCCACCGCTGCCATCACAGCTCTCTGACCTCGCGCTACGTGCCAGCCACTGTGGGAAATGCTGTGCTCGTGAGGCTGGGGGGCCCTGGCAAGTCCCTGCACCTCCCGGTCTCAGTTTCCTTATCTGTGAAGTGGGGGTAGAAAGCGGACCGTACTTCATAGGGATGTCGGAGGAAAAATATGTTCGTGACCAGTTACTTCCTGAAAGGAGCTCCCGTCATGAGTCAGTGCTCAATAAATGTTAACTCTCGCTCTTTAAATATGCATTGAGCGAGCCCTGTATGCCCAGTGCAGTGTGTGCCCTGGGATGTAATGGTGCGCAGAATTCCTGCATGATGCTTGCAATGTTCGTCAACCAGGGCACCCGGTAACATGCGGTAACCCATAGCTCTTCAATATAGTGCCTTAAACAAGGTGGAAGGTAGGTTTTCTCTCAGGCGTCTGGCCAAAGGGACAAAGTCCAAGGCTAGTTAGGATGTCAGCGCCTGGTTCCACATGAGGGTCCAGAGTGGTCACTTCCAGTTCCCACCATCTCCCAGCCGGTGGAAGGGGCCAGGGGCCAGGGGCCAGGGAGGTGTGTGTACACTCTTTTAAAGGAATGACCCCGCAGCACACACATCCACTTGGCCGGAGCCCAGTCACGGCACACCAGCTGCAAGGGAGGCTGGGAAATGTGGTCTCTGCTAAAACTCAAGGCTTCTGTTACTAAAGGGAAGGATGGGTATTGGTGGAAACCCAGCAGTCTCTGCCACAACCTGTGGACTATTTGCTGGGCTTGGAACTCAGTCCAGTGGGTGATGAGGTCCTAGCAGATGGCCTCATGCCCGACTTGGGTTTTCCCTCACTCCAGCAGCTTGCTCAGAGAGTGACGGGGGGACAGGAGCAAGCGCGCCTGTCCGACTGATATGCCTACCACCCTGTATGCCGTCTCTGGGGTCCTTGCTGCAGGCAGGAACCAGTGGGCTGGGTTCTCAGATGGAGGCCTGAGGCACCGTGAGTGCTGGGGCTGGACAGGGAGCCCCAGCTCTCGCTTGTTGGTCACTCGTCCACTGTTTACACCAGGCACGTGTCTGGCATGAGCTCTAGTGACGGCCGCGCAGGTGGGCTGAGTGGGGCAGGCTCAGCGCTTGGTGCACCCTGCGTGGCCCTGCAGAGGGAGGGGCGAGATGCCCTGCTGACGCTGGCCTCTTTGTCTCTTTCTCTTGGCCTTAGGACCCCCGGAGCAAACACAAGTTTAAGATCCACACATACTCCAGCCCCACGTTTTGTGACCACTGTGGGTCGCTGCTGTATGGACTCATCCACCAGGGGATGAAGTGTGACAGTAAGTACAGGCCCTCTGGCCGCCGGGCTGCTTCCTCAGGGCTTGGGGTCCAGGTCTGCAGCGTGTGCTCCGAGTCCTGGGTGGGCTGGCATGCTGCCTATTGGATGTTGCTGATCAAGTTCCACCTCCCCTGACTCCTGGGGGGGGGGGGGGGGGTAGTTGGAGCAGCCTCTGCGATGTGACCGGAAGGGTGGGCTTGTTTTGGCCAAGCTTGGGGGTCTCAGCTGCCTAGAAGGGAAGGAGGGGACAGGAGGGGACAGGAAGGGTCCAGCCTGCCTGGTGGGGACAGAGGCCCGCCCAGCCCTGCCACCTGAGCCTTTCCCTCTCTGCCCCCAGCCTGCATGATGAACGTCCACAAGCGCTGCGTGATGAATGTCCCCAGCCTCTGCGGCACCGACCACACAGAGCGCCGTGGCCGCATCTACATCCAGGCGCACATCGAGAGGGAGGTCCTCACCGTCCTGGGTAGGTGGCCGTGCGTGTGTCTGGAGGGGAGGCTGTTTCCATCACGGATGCACAGGGCCCGCGGGTGGCCCTGCCTCGGCTCCTGCATCTCAGCCCTTCCCTGCTGCAGGCGTCCCTGGAAACACTCTGGGCACCTCGGGTGGCTGGAGCTCAGGGATCCTTCCTCCCCCTCCCTCCTCCGGTTCCCACTTTGGAGTGTGCAGTTCTACTTCCTCTACCGGAGAGCAGAGGAGGGACGCTGGGTGCTTTCCCAGAGGTCTCCGGTGGGGAGAACAGGGTCTTGGTGAGATACCACGGGAGGGTGCTGCACCTTGGGCAGGAGGGCAGTGTGCATCCCTGGGGCTTCCCACATATGGGAAACATTTCTTTCTTGCACCCGGCGGTGGCTGCGCTGGTCCCCGGTATACCATTCTCTCTACTCTTGGCACCTCTGAAACGCTTCCTGATGAGAAGGAGGGGTACTGCCGCCTGCCAGCGAGGTGCAGCGAGACGGGGCTGGGGGGGAGCGGTGGCCCTCACTCACCTGTGGGCCGTCCCAGGAGCTCCTGGCTCCCGCAGGAGCTCAGCTGCACTCACTGTTCAACACGCAGCCACATGCTGCGTGAGACCAGCGCTGGCTGCCCAGGAGTGGGTATCATGGCTCATTTTCACAATCAGGGTTTTATCACTTGGCAGTAGGAAGCTGATCGTGGAAGGGGTTGATTTCGCAAAAACTGGTCTGTTTCTGAGGCCGCAGAACCGTTCAGTAGCTCCACTGTGCTGAGTACTGTGCTGGGAGGGGCCCTACCTGCAACCTAAGAAAGCTGAAAGATATCCCTGCAAAATATACTCCCTGCTTTAACCTGAGGGCCGTGACACCGTGGCACCCGGTGGGCATCTGCTGAATCGCTTTTTCGTTTCAAAGGAATGCAAGCGGCGGACTTTGCCCCATTGAGACACTTGGGGATTCTGGAGAAAGCCTGGAGTCACTTGTTCAAAAGTAGCTCCTTTCCCCGCTGACTGAGCATCCCGGTGCCCAAGGGGCAAAAATGAGCCCCTGCTGCCCTCTACTGTCATATTCCAGGAGCGCAGGGCTCGGGGCTGCCGGGACCTTCCGCAGGGCGTTCCTCTCCCGTCTGCGCTGCTGGAGCTCACTGCGTGCAGCGCCCCACGCCTCGCCCGGCACCATGTCCCCAAGGTCCACCCGTAGTTCCCGCTACAAAAAAGAAGTGATAATTATGTGACGTGACAGACGGCAGCTACATACAGCATTGTCCACCTTAGATTTGCGCAGTTACATGTCGATTATTTCCCAATTAAAAACCTCCTGCGGTACTCACAGCAGCCTTGTGAAATACCTGTTATGCTCATTTATGAAGCTGTGAGGCTCCGAGAAGTTAGGCTCCCAAGAGCTTATTTTATTGATAATAAAATAACTAGCTTCCAGTTTTTAATGTGTCGGTCAGTGCACAAAGCACTCACAGGCAGTATCTTTACATTTTTTCGGTAGCTGCTGAGCTAAGGAGCAGTATCCTAGCTCAGGCAGCAGGCTGGGAGAGGCACATGCTTGGTCCTGTAGGTCTGTCCGACCCTCGGTACGATCCACTAGGTTACTACTTAGTGCAGGTCCCTGCACCCCCTCCCCGCACTGTTTGTTCCCTCTGTGGCTTAGCTGCGTTGCCTTACGGGCATTCCCCGGGCGTCTTTGTTCCGTCTGGTGCAATCCGGTGTCCTTCAAACTCGAGGTCTCCCCCTCCATCACACGTATGCCCTGGCAGTCCTGGTACCTGCCTACGAACATTCATTTCCTACAGCTGCCCTGACAACATGCTGCACACTGGACGGCCCAGCAGAACAGATACTGTCCTCCAAGTGCTCTGGAGGCTAGAAGTCCGAACCCGAGCATGGTGAGGCTGGCTCCTTCCCGAGGCCCTGAGGGAGAGTCGCCCCTGCCCCTTTCTTCGTTTCTGGTGGCTGCCATCAGGCCTTGGTGTTCCCCAATCTCTGCCTGCGTCATCACGTGGCATTCTTTCCTGCACATCCCTGCACCCAAATTTCCTCCTGTGAGGACACCAGCCATTGGATTAGGGACCCACCCTTACCTAGCGTGACCCCAACCTAACTTGATTATGTCTGCAAAGACTACTTCCAAATAAGGTCATATTTACAGGTGCTGGGGTTAGGACTTGAATATACCTTTTGGGGGACACAAGTCAACCCATAATGGGGAGAAGGGAGGAAAGTTGGGGCTCATTTAAAGTGAAGAGTAGAGCCTTGGCCAGTGTGGTTCAGTTGGTTGAGGGCTTCCCGTGCACCCAAAGGTCACTGGTTCGAATCCCAGTCAGAGCACATGCTCAGGTTGTGGGTTTGACCCCCAGTCCAGGTGAGTGTGGGAGGCAGCCGGTCGATGTTTCTCTCTCTCCCTCTCCCTTCCTCTGTCACTAAAGTCAATTAAAAAAAATTAAAGTGAGGAGCAGAGTATCTTTATGCTCAGAGTTCTGATCTCATTAGTTGGTAGCTACCAGCATTTTAACCACACTGTGGTTTTCTAACTGCTTTGGTACAGGATCATCCAATAGAGCCGGTTCTGTTGCCACCATGTGGAGGGGACACTCAGACTCGGTGAGGCTGAGCCGCTTGCCTGGCGTCCGTGCAGCACCTGGCCTCCCGGCTGCGGGCCACGGTGCACCGGTCGCTCCTTCACCACGCCGGGCACAGCCAGTCCCTGGCACGGCTTCTTGACTGATTGATGATGGAAGAAGCTGATGCTTTGACTATACGTCTCTAAAAATAGGGCCAAGATGAGATTTTTGTTCAAGTGATTTATTGGGGCTGCTCATGGGGGAGAAGTGAGGACAGAGCAGGGAGAGGCCAAGCCAGAGTGTGGTGTCCGCTGAAGACGAACTTTAGCCTGGCGCCGTGGAGGTCTGGACCCGCATCCCAGCAGAGCCAGACCCCCTGTTCTGTGAGGATGGATCAGAGCTATGGGCTGAACTCTGTCTCCCCATAGAGTTGTATGTTGGAGCCCCGACCCCCAGTGGAATGGTATTTGGAGATGGGGCCTTTGGGAGGTCATAGGGGCAGGGCCCTCATGATGGTGTTAGTGGCTCTATAATAATAACAGGGAGAGAGATTTCTCTCTCTGCCTGTGAGGGCAGAGCAGGAAGGCAGCCGGCTGCACGCCAGGAAGCAGGTCCTGCACCCCGTCCTCAGACGCCCACCCCCACAGCTGGGAGAAACACGCGTGCGTGGTTTAAGCCCCAGCCCAGGCTATTCTGTCGTAGCAGCCTGAGCTGACTAGGACAGCCAGCCTCCACTGCAGGCTGCTGGGGTTCGAGGTGAGGGTGGCTTCAGTGTGGCTGAGGGCGATTATTGAACATGGGAGCAACTGCGAGCCGTTAACAGCCAACACTCACAGCAGCCGGGAGCGAGTCCTTGGCTTGTGTGGGGGAGCTGGGTGGGGTCAGGACACCTGCTCTCCCTGTGGTCTCCCAAGCATCCTCTGGTTTCATGGTTGGGACTCTAGGTCCCTCTTCCTTTATCTCAACCAGACAGACCAGAGAACTAAAGGCTGAGTGGAACCCTCCCTGGCAGTGCCAGGCCGAGTGGCCCGTGGTGCTTGTGGCATCGCCTCCTTTCACCAGGTCTTGGAGGCACATCCAGTGTGAGGACTCCCCACTTGCCAGCCCAGGACACTGCTGTTTGCTCTGAATGTCACATGCACTCTGCACACGTCAGCCCATCTAGAGGCCACAGGAGGTACAGGTGCTTCTGAAAGGTCTGATGATTTCCTCAGATGTCCTGTGGCTGCTGAAATCCAGCCTCCTGTCTGCTGACAGGGCAGGTCAAGGTCAGAATGGAACCCAGCCTTCTCTGCTGTCAGGGGTCTCGCAGGTCAAGGTCAGAGTGGAATCCAGCCTCCTGTCTGCTGTCAGGGATATTGCAGGTCCAGGTCAGAGTGGAACCCAGCTTCCTGTCTGCTGTCAGGGGTCTTGCAGGTCAAGGTCAGAGTATAACCCAGCCTCCTGTCTGCTGTCAGGGGTCTCGCGGGTCAAGGTCAGAATGGAACCCAGCCTTCCTATCTCGCAGGTCAAGGTCAGAGTGTAACCCAGCCTCCTGTCTGCTGTCAGGGATATTGCAGGTCAAGGTCAGAATGGAACCCAGCCTCCTGTCTGCTGTCAGGGGTCTTACAGATCAAGGTCAGAGTATAACCCAGCCTCCTGTCTGCTGTCAGGGATATTGCAGGTCAAGGTCAGAGTGGAAATCCGATCAGTTTCCTTTAAAAGCTCATTACTGGCTCTCACTGCCCGTAGCACAGGCAGCCTGCTCTGGTGACCTCATGGTCTGTTTGGTCTCTTCCCTTTTAGTAGCCCATCCCCTGCACCCACCAATAGGATGTCGCTCATTCCATTCCCTCGGCGAGGATGCTCACCTGCGCCCTTGTTTCCTTCTCAGCTCATTCTCAACACCGGGACCCCCCCTCCTTCCCCACGGCAGACGCTCTAGTGTCCTGAACTTCAGCCGTGTTGGTTGCGGTTTTACGTTGGGTCGGGTGGTGTGTGCGTCTCCCACTAGGCCGCAAGCTCCATGGGAGCAGGCCTGTGCCTGCTTTGGCTCAGCACTTCCCCAGCACCTGGTGTGACAGGCATCACTAGATACTGCTGATACGTCTGTAGGAATGAAATACCACTTGAGGATGCCGATAGGAACCAGGACTTCACAGATGACCCCAGATCACTGCCTTCTGAAGTCAGGAGCTGAAGTTCACCAGGTCAACCATTTCATCAGTATTCTTATAGGAAAGAGACTGCAGAAAATAGGAAAGGACCAGGTCCGAGGTCAACATCAAGTGTTACTGGGACTAGGACCCACCCTTTAGAGCCATGACTACCCTTGCTCCCTGAGTGACGAAGGAAAGGAAAGACGGCAGTGGGGCTTGCAGAGTCGTGGGGGACCCTGTGGGCGTCATGATGCCCGGGGATGCAGGAGCAGCCGTACAACATCAGAATCCAGGTCAAAGTTGTAAAGTTCATGAAGCTGTGTCCTTACCCACATAACCCCCATGCAACCCAGCATCTCCCCGTGAACGTAGGAGCTGGCACTCCATCATTCCCAGTCCCATCTACACTGCAGCCAGCATCCAAGTTCTTTTGCATAATTATATCTTAACAAAAACTGGGCTGTTCTTAAAAAAAGTTGAAGGAGTACTTTTTTTGAGGTTTCTCTTTGGGACTTCCATTCAGAGCTCTTACCTTTATATGAGGCTGTGCAGACCTCTGTAGGCTGGAGCAGCTCCCGGAAAGACTCAGGTACTCCCCCAATTGTGGTATTTAGATCCTTTCCAAGGTCTGGCGTTCCCACATCAGAATGAGAAAGCACCAAAGAGACATAATTGACAAGGAAGACATAGCTTCTTGACAAGCTATTGGGGAAGTTGAGGACCACACCTCCCCCTACTCTAGATTCCAAGCAAGGTTTGAAAAGCACTCCTGGGAGAACTGATCCTGAAGGCCCACAGAAGAGCCTCTTGTTATTTAAAGAACTGTTCAGGGTCGGGAAGGCTCTGCCATCATGGGGGCTCTGACAAGGGGAAAGAGTACAAGAAAACCTTGAGGGCCCATCACCTCTATATCCACTTGAGTACGTTCCTTCTAAAACCAATATGGCAGAGCAAGACCAGAATAGCAGAGGTCAGGCCTGCACTGTACCTGAGGGGTCAGGCGGGAGCTGGGGTAGTTTGGAGTGATTAGGTGTTTAGTGTGAGAAAGGTGGCTTGTTACAGGTCCCAGGGTAAGATGGGCTCAGCAAGCATGAGTGTTCGCTCATTCATACTCATTCATCCTCTATCCATCCATCCATCCATCCATGCATACATCCATTCACCTGTTCATCGGTCCGTTCATTCATTCATTCATTCATTCATTAATTCATTCATTCATTCATTCATTCATTCATTCATTCATTCATTCACTCACCTGTCCATCCATCCATCCATCTGTCCATCCATCCATCTCTTCATACATCCATCCACTCATTTATTCATCCATCCGTCCATCTGTCCGTCCATCCATTCATCCACCTGTTCATTCATCCATCCATCCATCCATTCATTCAGGAAGGGTCTTGGATACCAGGTGGGTCCAGTGACAGTGAGATGTGGTCTCTGCCCTCAGGGAGCTCACAGCCTCCAGGGAGAGAGAGACATAGATCATTAAGTCACAATGTGACAGCAGTGTGATGGTACCATGGGAACCCCAGAGGGGCACAGAAGCTTCTGTGAGAGGTGTGGGAGTTATCAGGGTGGGGTGTCAGAGTAAATTGGAAAAATGATGCTAACTATGCTTGTTGAGAACTTACTACATGCGGAGCACTTTACATACATCAACTCGTGAGTCACCTTAATACTCCTGCCATAAGTACTCATAGTTTCCCCATTTTACACACGAGGAAACTGAGGCACAGAGCCAGTTAACTTTCCAGGAGTCACACAGGGAGTGTGGGTCTCAGGTCTGAGCCCAGGCAGCTGGCTCCGTGGCCCACAGTCTTACCGCAGAGCCACATTCCAGGCACGAGAGCACGGGAGCTGGAGTGGCCGGGCCATGGGAGGCTGGTAGCGCTGAGTGTGGCTTCCCTTCCTCGTGCTCTGATGGCAGCCCCTCCAGAAGCTTTCCCTTGCTCTCCCAGCCACCCACTTACTGGTTAGTGGAATACTAACCAGTAATGTCCAAGGGAGGGGAGAATCCACCAGAACTGGGTCCTGCCCTTCCTGTGACGTGTGGCCTTGAGGAGTTCCTTCCTCTGGCTGGGGTAATTCAACAGGAATAATTCAGTTTCCAGTGTTTGCCGAGCGTGCTCGAGACGCTTGGGATACAGCAGGGGACGAGGCAAGTCTCTGCCTAGACGAACCCCACAGCCTGGGCTCTTGCCAATTCCCTGCGACCCTTGGGATCTCCTCCCGGCTTTCTTTCTTCCTTTCATCAGCCATGGGGAATCTACTTTTCAGGTTGAAACTCACTGCCCTTTGAGTTTTTTCAAGACACTGTGTTCGCAAGTCCCCTTCTCTCAAGGTGATTTGGGGAGTTTGGAACACGGAGCCCGAGCGGCCCGAAGGCTGGTTCTGCTTGTTGCCCTTCCCCTGAGCTGACTTTCTGCTTTAAAGGGAAAGAGAAGAGGGCAGGACAAGGCAACTGTAATGGAGAAAACAGGTGTGTTAATATCTCAAAATATTACTCAGCCATGCGTCAGTGGCAGGGATAGAAAATGCTCATAAATTAGGCTGCTAGGCCCACCAGGGGGCAGTCTCTGCCTTCAAAGCTGGGCCTCCCAGAGGCGCTCTGAAGAGTTGCTCAGCCCTTGTAGACCAGGTCACCGTCCACACCGGAGGGCGTCGCAAAGCCCGCTCCTCACTGGGCCACTGGGGCCCAGCCAGAGGAAGGCACTCTCAAGGCCGCAGGTCACAGAAAGGACAGGACCCAGTTCTTGTGGATTCTCCCCTCCCTTGGACATTGCTGGTTAGTGTTCCCACAACCTTTTATCATGAAAAATGTGCCTCATACAGCAAAGTTGAAAGAATCTCCCGGTGAACGCCCACCTGCCCGCCCCGGATCCTGCCGCGGCGTCTGCTGTGCTTGCCTGACCCTATCGTGTACCTCGCGGTCCGTCCGTCCTCATGCTATTTTTTATACCTTCCAAAGTAAGTCCCTGTAAATGCTTCAGCGTCAACTAGAACTCAGGAGTTGTTTGCAGTTTTGGTTTGGCTTTTGAGGTAAAATGTAGTCATGAGGCGCACACAGCGTGCGTTCAGTGGCTGTGTTTCATCAGGTGTGAGCTGCTGTGTCACAGGTTCATCCTCTTATCTGCTGTCACAGTGGCCACCAGGGCTCTGGCCAAAGCCGCGAGCACCATCCTAGGGGCCGTTCCCCTGTGTTCGAGGTGCATGCACCCCACACACCCGCGAGCTCTGGGAATGGGGCACACGGTGCCCAGGATTCCTTAGAGTACATCATGCTGAATGGTGGTTAGGTTTTTTTAAAGCAATTGCAGTGCAGTGAAATAGGCTTGTTGAAAACGCTTTGCTGTGTGAAAGAAAGTTCCCTGAAACCAGCTCTACAAGACACCCACGTGGTTTTGCGTCTCTCCAGTGCTTTTGCCGTGAAGAAGCCGAGTTAAGTGGCTTGCTAAGCGCCTCTCTCGGTGCTTTGTAGCAGCGTCTGCACACCCCTGGGGCCGGCCCGGTCCCCGCCCACCCTCGCCTTGGTGCCTTTGGCTTGTGCAGTGGTCGGCGGTGCCCTGGACACTGAAGGAGACGGGGTTGATTTGAGGAGAGGGAGGGAGCCGAAGTCTTTCTACTCAGTGCTCCTCCCCTTCTTCCCGGAACATTAAAGTCTCATACGAATGACCAAGCCCAGACCACTGCCCAAGGCCCCCAAACCCTGGGGTGCGCTGGGTGCGTGGCTGTAGTTCCTGAAAATTCCTGCTGAGTTGCAGCAAGGGGGCGCTGCCAGGATCTGCCACCAGCTTGGGGGAAGTGGCCCAGCAGAATTTGTTAAGATATGTGCATATATGCACACTGTGACTCTCAGATTACCCTCTGGGAAATCTTTCCTATTGAAATAAAACACCTACATGCAAGGGAATGAACTCCACAAGAAGCATGTTTATTAATGTGTAGTTCACATGGTAAAGAATTGGAGTTGCCTAGTTAGGATGCATCGTTTTATGGGGTATTATGACACAGTTGTTGAAACCGTGACCTAAAATGGGTGTGTGGGACTTCCATGGAGCAGGTCTGGCTCTGCTTTTTGATGTGGGAACTGGTTACGCAGATGCACTCATTTTGTGAAAATGTATCAAACGGTATCATTACGACTTCTACACTTTTTATAGGTATAGTGATCTTTGTATGATGCTTTTATTATTTAAAAACTTAAATAATAAAAATTCTGAATAATTGAAAACCAAAATGAAACATCAAAGTATCACAACTACAGCTAATGCCCTTCAGCAGGGGTTGGCAAACTATGGCTTGTGGGTCATATATGGCCCACTGCTTATTTTTATAAATAAAGTTTTATTGGCACAAGCTACATCCATTCATTTCCATATCATCTCTGGCTGCTTTGGTGATATGATGGTGAGTTCTCTGAGTGGTTGTGGCAAAGCCTGTAAGGCCTGAAAAGCCTAAGATATTTACTCTTTGGCCCTTATGAAAGCATTTGCCAACCTGTGACTCATCTCTGACGCATTATTAAGTGAGAACATTAGGTTGCATAAAAATATATCTAGTTTGATCTAATTTCAAAGAAATAGACAGCTGCAGCAGGCACTGTGCATGTGTGAAGTCATGTTTGTATTTTTGTCAGGGTGGGAAGCAAGGAGAGGAAGCCACAGACCAGCTGTAAACCCGGGGACTGCAGGCGTGGGGAGCAGGACTCGAGAGGCTGGCGGGGAAGTGGTTGGTGTCACCTCTTTCTGTGTCTTAGGAATTGTTTCTCTGGTTGTACTAAACATATCACTGTTGTCATTTTGGGCGGAAGAGCCAGGAAATTTCTAAATAGGAAAAAGTCTTTTAAATAAATGTTTCCACCAACCAGAGCAGTGAAACCAAGCGGCTCATCCCAGTGACAGGGTGTCTGGTACTGAGAACTGCTGGTGCTGCCCAGGTTGGGTAGAGCCGGAGCCCGGTTCTGCTGGGTGCTTCCGGGCTTTCGCAGTCACAAGCCTGTGTCTCAGGGCCTGCTCCCTCTCCTTCTCTCTCGCTCTCTCTTCTGCTCTCCCCACCGTGTGGCATCCGTCTCATCTCCTGAGCTGGGCCTGCCCTCTGACCCTCGCAGTGTTTGCAGTTTGATGGCTTTTGCAGCCCTTATCACAGCATCGCCCTCACCCGAGGCCCTGAGAGGGGCGCCTCCTCTCTGCCCCTGCGTGGCTGCCTACAGGAACGCCCTCACCCCACCCCGCCTTGAAGTCTAACTTCTTTGACTTACAAACTTCAGCTACCCTGGGGCCCTCCAGTTCTGTCCCCACGGTGTGGCGCCCCAGGCCTCAGGGTTTGGGGAGCCTCCTGCTTCAGAAGACGATGGCCCTGGCTGCTCTGGGTGCTCTGTGAACCAGCAGCCTCGGCATCGCCTGGGAGCTGGCTAGAGATGCAGACTCTGGTTCCACCCGGACCTGCGCAGCCAGATCCACATTTCAGCCGGATTCCAGGGGATCTGCACGCACTTTAAAATGCCATAAAATCCCTTGCTGCAGACTGTGGCAATGGGACATGGTAATGCATCTAGTCTACCAGGTGGCAGCTTTCCTGGGCTCTGCTCCTGCAAGGGGGCTGGGGGGGCTGCCACTGGATTGCCCAGGGCGCTGTGAGCCGTCCAGCCTCACCTCGGCAACGGCACCTCAGCTGGCAGGAAGCTTTGGTATCAGTACCACAGGGGCCAGGATCCCCTTTCCTGTGTGGCCTGAACCCACCCACGTGCCCTGGAATGACTCAGGCAGCAAGAGCCCCTGCTGACCATTCGTGTAGATGCCCCCGAGCCTCCCTTCGCTGCTTTGCTGTTGTCCCCCCCCCCCCCCCCCCCCGCCGGGAGAAGGCATCCCTTACCCCCAGGCAGCAGCCCAGCCTGCTTTTCTTTATTAACTATAGACCAGTGGAGTCTGTGATGATCTCAGGGCTTGAGCGTGGGCTTTGGAGTCAGGCGTGGGTTTGCATCCTGGCTCCCACTTGCCCTGTGGACAAGCTGGACAAGCACCTGTTCCGTGGCCCCCACTTTCTTCCTAATGCTGGAACTGAACAGCAAGCAGACAGACAGCGATAAAGGCCCTAAAGAAGGGAAAATATAGCAGTGATGTGACTGAGGGTGGCCTCTGGGTGAGACCTGAATGATGAGCGTGAGGGAGCCACCTGCTGAAAATGCAGGGAACAGCATGCCAGGCAGAGGGAACAGCACAGGCGGAGGCCTGGAGGGAGAGGTGAGGCCGAGGGACCCCAGGTTGCTCCCTGGAGGAGGTAGTTTGGGTACAAGATGGGAGGGCGAGCCTTTATTACTATACTGCCGACAAGAACACGTGATGGCGAGGGCCAGGCCTGACTACAGCCGCGGGATTGAGGGCATCCAGACCTTCCCAGTCGCCGCATGTAATCCTGTCAACAACCCTGTGAGATGCTTGCTGGTGTCATCTCCTTATTACAGACGAGGAAACCGAGGCAGAGAGGGAGGGTCAGTAACTTGCCCAAGTCACACAGCTGGGAAGAGGTGGAGCACCGTGCCCTGGGCGCCATCGCTCCTGCCTGGCCCTCCGTGGCGGGCTTGTGATGGTGGAGGGTAGCCGCAGCCCCTCGTCCGCCAGGCTCCTGCGCTCCGCTGTGCCGCGGCCCCTACGAGCGCCCGCGCGTCCCCCTCGGCCCCAGCCGTTAGGGTGGCTGTCCCCAGGCTGAGACGAGGAAGCAGGGGCAGGGCGGCCGCCTGCGCCCATGGATCCGTTTCACACCCCCGCTCGCTGCTCCTCCCCGTGGGCCGCGGGGAGCCGGGGTTTGCTGGACGGAGGGTGAAGGGGATGCCGCTCCCTTTTTCAGAAAGGCAGACTTCACCCCGCAGATGCTGGCTGAGATTCCAGGCTGCGAGCAGGGGATGCAGGAGAGGCCCCCCCGCCGCTGCTGCGTAGGCCCGGCGCCCTCTGCGTGGAAGGGAAGGCGCAGCTGGACGCCTGGGAGGCGGCGGCGGGTGGTGCCCCACTCGCGGGTCGTGGAGAGAACCCCACAGCTGGCCTGTGGGGAGCGTGTGGCACCACCTGCTCCAGGGGTGCCGTCTGTGTTTGCTCTCGTTCTGGTCGGATTGCTTTGCCTGGTCCTTTCTGAGTTTCCTGGCTGATTTTTCCCCGTTTTGCCAAATGTAGAGTTTCCTGTTTAGTGGCGGCTCTTAGAGTGATTTGAACCCATTCTTGTGGCTCCCGTAGCTTTGATGGTTCCTTTAAGTTATAAATGCACAGTGTTAGATCTTATTTCCTCAACTAGAGGCGGCACCTCTGAACTTTCTGTTTTGTACGAGGCCCAGGCATTGGCCCAGGCTCTTTGACACGCGTTATATCATTAATCCCTCGGAGGTAGGTGCTGATGTTGCCCCCATTCCACACGGGAAGGAGATGGAAGCTCAGAAAGGTGTCACGACTTGGCCAAGGCCACACCACGAGGGAGTGCGGAGCTGGGATTTGAACCCAGGTCTGCCCTCCTTTGAGATGTTAGAGCTGCATTATGCTGAGTCAGTGCTGCGATCCTGCAGGGGTGCTGTGGCTTCTGAACGATAAAATGTAGAAACTTGGCCAAGGTTGGGGGGGGGGTGTCAGCCCAGCGGGAACTCCTGAGAGGGGACGGCTGTTCCCGTGGGACTCTGACCGCCGCTCACAGCTCGCTCCCTGCTGCTGGGGCGGGTGGACACTCAGCGCAGGACGCGCGTGCAGTTAGTCCCAGCCACTCTAACGCAGTCTCTTGAAAATGTGCGGAACTGTCTCTGTCTGGCCCGTGCATGATGTAACCGCCCGTCCCGGAATAGCGTGGCCTCCATCTGTCTGATCACTGTGGCCTGACAGGCTTTGTTTTCCTGGAGGGCAGGGCCGCTGTGTGGGCCCGCTGTGCAGACACCCCCTCCACTTAGGGTACCCCACCCCACACGGGGCGACAGAGCTGGAGTCCCGTGAAGAATGCAGAGCAGATGAGACGCAGGGGGCCCATAAACTTGACTGGTCCTTTAACCGTCCTTTCCGCCCCCCACAGGGCTCTTAGTGAGGGCAGAAGCTGACCGCTCCTGCCACCTCTTCAGACACCTGGTGACCTGGGCTGGGGAGACAGCTGCTTCCCGTGGCCTGTCAGACGCCTCTGAGTTGTGCTCAGCCGCCCGCTGGGCTTTGAGCAGTGCAGGGCTGGCGGTGGGGAGGGAGGAGGTGGGGAGCTGGCTGCTGTTGTGGGTCCCTCCCGCGGAGTGCGTGAGGCGAGGCGGCTGCCTGCGGTGGCCACGGGTGGCTGCTCGGGCTCTCGTGGCCCCTGGCCCTCCCTGGGTGCCTGCCCAGCTCAGAGGATGGCTCTTCACCGCGGCTTAGAGCCCGAGCTGAGAGCCTGTCTCCCTTCCCGCCCCCCCCCCCCCCCCCCCCCCCCCGTTGAGGATCAGTGATCCTTTGATTTTATTTCTTCCAGCCGAACCCATTATCTTCACCTGTAGCTTGAAAAATCCCAATCCAAGCAGCCTTTTGAACTGAGAAAAGCAAAATGACCCCAACTGCAGGACACTGTGGAGACGTCAGGGGACACGTTCACCGAGCAGCGGAGGCTCCCGGCATCTCTGCTTCCCCCCCTTGTTTTGTGAGGCTGTGTACAGTGCAGCTGCCTTGGCACAATCATCAAGTCCTCTCTAAATGTTAACATAAGACGCACGAGAGCAAGGACCTCCTACTGTCGGGCACAGTGCTGAACTCTCCCTGTATTAATACACTTTATCTCCATGGACCGGTGGGAAACCGAGGCCCAGGGAGCTCAACTGACTTGCCCAAGGTCGCTTGGCCAGTGAGTGGCAGAACCGCAGTTTGATCCCGGCTGCCTGAGTCTGAAGGCTGGGTCCCCAGCCACTGCGGCAACCTGAGGATTTAGGGATTGAACCGGGGACTTAACTGAGGATGAGCGGCGTCCTCCAGCTGCGCAGATGCACAGCTTCAGGCTGACCCCGGCTAGTCACTTCTCTGTGGCACTAGCTCTAGAGATGGCTCCCGGGCTTGCGGGCTGCAGGGGCCCTAGACAGCGATGCTGGGCGGGCAGATCCTGGGCTTGAAGTGCCGTCTGCAAATTCTTCCGCGGGGCACTGCCTGCTAGGTCTCCAGGGAGGGGTTGTTGACTGGGGCTTGGGGTCTGAAAGTTAGTGTGAAGGCCTGTGTCCCGGGCTTGCAGTTGGTGTGTCACGGCACCATGCTTGGTACAGCGGCAGGGACCAGACTCAGCCTCACCCACGGGCACCTCCATTGTCCTTCCCAGGTGTTCATAGCAGAGAAGGTGGAGCTGGTGGTCCTAATGGTGTTGGTGGTCAGTGCTCAACAGATGTTTGTTAAGTGCAAAAACCCAAGCAAGCAGGCAGACCTTGTCTACAAGACTACACAGTGGAGAGTCCGTGTGTTGGATGGTGCCACCCCTGCCCTTCCCCAGCAGGGACAGTTTGGGGAAGGGGAAGGGATACTGGTGCTCTGTGGTCTAACTAGATCCACCTGACGACCCTATGAGATAGTGCCTTTTCCATACCCACTATTATTCTGACTTCACAGGGAGGAAAACGCAGCTCAGAGAGGTGAATTTACCTGCCCAAAGTCCCACAGCTGCTGAGCGGCAGGGCTTGAATTGAAACGTAGGTGTGACTGATTGCAAAGCTGGGCTCTCGATGCACTCGTACCCGGGGGACACTAACGCGCTCCCTTTTAGACTTCACTCAGTCCTTCCTTCACTCATGCTTCCCGTGGTTCTCTCAGTGTCTCCGTGTGGGAGGCCATCCGCCAGGCCCCCGAGGCTTTGTGAATGAGTGTGACCCTTGCACACGAGTACATCTCCCAGGAGAGGGAGCAGGAGAGGACTCTGCGAGGGGCCTGGGTGAGTGAGGACCCAGCCTGGAGCAGGCGCTGTGGGAGGTGCCCGCCGATGAGATGCATTCCAGCCCCCGGGCCGGGAAGGGCTTCACCGAGTCAGGGGCCAGGGGTTAGCTCTGGACCAGGGAGAGGAGGGAGAACTCAGGGCCCTGCCCGGCCCCAACTGGGTGCTTTGTCTGTTTTTAAACTGCTGAAGCCCTGGGAGCTCTCAGGTGAGTGCAGACACCTCCCGATCGGAGAGCCCGCAGGGCCGGGTCCCCCCAGCCCCTCTGCTCTCTCCAGCCTCACCGCTCTGTCCTCCTGCCGCCATGTCTTCGTCTCTGCCCCCCAGTGACCTGTCCTCCTTCTACACGTCCCGGTTTCGCCTTCAGCTGTCCACTTGGGTGTCACCTTCTCCAACGGGCCGCCCCGAACGTCATCCAGAGACATCCCTCCCAGCCTGTCTCTGTCCCGTCCCACGTAATACAGTCTTTGTACATGACATGCATTTGTCATGTTTGTTTACTTCTTACCTGTTTCTCTGCACTGGACGGAGGGTGGGACCTGCCTCAGCTGTCCCACCGCCGTAGGCCAGCGCCTGGCACGACGCGCCTGCCGAGCGAATGACTAGGAAGCTGGGAAAGAGGGCCTGGTGGGCGGCGGTCAGGCTGAATAAGCGCGGAGCGAAGGCCAGGTGCCAGGGACGCGGGCTTCAGCGAGCGGAGGCTGCAGGCCGGCCGGGCAGAGCCGGGGGCGCTGGGCCTCACTTGGTGGGAGGGGTGTCGGGAGCAGCCAGGATTTGACCGCGATGCTCCTGGGGGCAGTAGAAAGAAGGATGTCGGGCGGGTGGATGAGGCGACGTGCGTTTGAATTAAGGGAGCGACAACAGAGCGGACAGGTGAGAATAAACTGATGTGGAGGATCCGGGAGAGGGTGGGGGTCGGACCCGGGAGACGCGAGGCTCAGGAGGATGTCTGGGTAGAGGTGCACTGAGCCGTCGGGGTAAGAGTCTGAGCAGCGCCCCCGGGGGTTTTGCGTGGGCCGAGTCTGAGATGCCCGGGGTTCGGTGGGTGACTTATGTCCCGTTGTGGAGGAGGTCCAGCTCTGCAAACAGCTCAGGCGACAGGTTCAGGCACTGGCGGTGTAAGCGCGGGAGCCGAAGCGCGGGGCATGTCAGGCGTGGCGTGGCTGGGACCCTGGGTGGTGGGGCCGCTTCCCGGGAGGAAGAAGAGCCGGGAAAGGGGAGGAAACAGAGCTGCTGGGGGAGGAGGGAGCCAGCGGGGCCGGGGTCCCGGGAGCCAGGGAGGGCAAGGCAGAGGGCACGAAAGCAGAGGTGGCCAGTGGTCGGATGCTGCCCACGGGTAGTGGGGAGCACAGGCTGGGACCGGGACAGCCACTGGCGCTGACGGTTAACTTAGGACCGCGCCGGATAGTGGCATGGTGAGAGGAAGGGCCGGGCACTGGGCGTCGGGAAAGCGGGAAGAGAGGCGCAGGTGACGCCGGAGACCCTGGCTGTGACGGGAAGGGGCCAGGGGGGCAGCTGGAGGAAAAGGCACTCAGGGAGGAGCCGGAGCAGGCCCGCCGTGCGGATGGAAGGAAGGAGGGCGAGGGCGCGGGGAACGGGACAGGCAGTGAACAGAACAGGTCACCGGCCTGTGGTCACACGGTGAGGTGTTCAAGTCCCAGCTCTGCCGCACACAAGCTGTGGGACTCGGGGCAAGTGAGTGCGCTGCTGTGAGCCTCAGCTTCCCCACCTGGCGATGGTGCGAGCACACAGCGCCCAGCGCCCGGTGGAGGGGCGGGGGGGGGGGGGGCGTGAGGCAGGGTGGGGGGGGCCAGGCAGGGTGGGGGGGCCAGGCGGGGTGGGGGTTCAGGTGGGGTGGAGGGGCAAGGCAGGGGGGGGGCGCGAGGCAGGGTGGAGGGGGCCAGGCAGGGTGGGGGGGCTGAGGCAGGGTGGGAGGGCCAGGGAGGGGGGTGAGGCAGGGTGGGGGAGCCAGGCAGGGAGGAGGGGGCGAGGCAGGGTGGGGGGGCGAGGCAGGGTGTCCACAGGGCCCAGCCCCGGTGAGTTTTGAGTCAGTGAACCCTTACCAAGCTCCTTCCCACGCACGGTTTAGAAAAGGCCACAGTGACACACACTGACCCTCAGCCCACGCGAGGTGCCTGAGCTGAGCCCTGAAGCTCCCGTCGCACTTGCCATGGTTCCTCGTGCGGCGGGCACAGTGTCGTGCGGCCGTGCCCCCCGTCAGGTCGAGGCACCTCTGCTCCGGCCGTGGGGGTGCCGGCGCTGATCACTCACAGCTGAGTCCTCGGGGAACTGCCCTGAAGAGACTGCACCACCCGGGGTAGCCCGCACCCAGGGGTTGGTGGGTTACGGGCGGGGGCTGGGAACAAAAGCCTTTCCCCTGCCTCACCTGGGGACATGTCTGAGGACCATCGAAACCCCAGAACTCTCTAATGGACGGGGGCGGCCTTTGTGGGAACTCGTGGCCGTTTACCTGCTCTGTTACCCTGCTTCCTTCATTCCTCGTAGGGCTTGTTCCCGAGGGTATCCCCCAGAGCCCCCTGCACGTCAGGGTCTGTTTCAGGGGACCCGATGGGACACCTGTTTACCGTCTGCATCTCTCCCCTGCACCATAAGCTCTTTGCAGGCACCGGCTCTGTCTGACCTGTTTATTGTCGGATCACCAGGTCTAGGCACATAACAAATGCTCATTAACTATTTGTCGAGTCAGCAAACATGTTACCAGATGCACACAGGAGGGCCCTGGCATATGCAGCCTTCCAGAGCTGTGACTCACAGAGCAGGGTGCCTGGAGTGCCCTTCCTTGGGCTCGCGAGCCTGCCGGAGCCCACCTGGCTGAAGCCACCCATTCCTAGCCATGGCTCTGTGCCCTCATGAGCGATTTCCAGGCCACCATCAGCAAACGGTGGCCATGATTTATAAAACGTTCACACAGAACATTTGGGCTGTATTGTACATCACTTTAGTACAGAGGGGTTGTTCCTTGGGGCCTTTAATTTTCTAGCTTTCATTATCGGGAGAGTAAAATGTATCACTTGCATCCCAAAATTGATTTTTATTTCCTGAAAGAAGCCCATAAAAATAAATAACTTCCCAGGAGGGAGAAAAGAACAGAACTCTACACTGGGCAATTTGTTAGAAAAGAAAAGAAAAGAAATTCTGGACAGGCAAAGCAATCTAAACATTTAGATTGTATCTCTCTCTTTCATTATTTTTTAATTTTTATCTTTTTTGTAACTTGAGGCTTACTGGACTTTGAAAACACCCACACTGTTGGGGAAGCCGGCTTGGACGGCTGCACAGCACAGGTGACTGGAGCATCCTCTGGATCACAGCCCCACGACGTGCACTGTGTCACAGCTAGTGGGACATGCGTGGCAGTTTTTTACTAGCATTTGAACCAGTAAGCTCTTGCTGCGTAACAAGTTACTCCAAATGCGGTGGGGGTAAAACAGCAAGCTTGCTTTCAGTTTGTGGGTCTGCTGGGAGGTTCTCCTGATGGAGGCTGGCTTCGCTCTCATGTCCGACGTAGGTGTGAGCGGAGTGGTAGGGATGGTTTGGTCACGTGTTTGCCGTCACCCAGCAGGAGAACCTGGCTTCTTCACGCGGGTGTCGCCATGGGAGTCTCAAGAGCAGTAAGTGAGAGCTTCAGTCCAAGCCTCAGTTCACAGCACTTTTTTATTGAACAGATATTTATCGGTCATTTGAAATGTGTCGTCCAATCTCTAGGCACCTGAGATACTTGGGTGAAAAAAAAAATTCCCTGCCCTCCTTTAACTTGCATTTTACTGGAGGAGACAATGGAAAATACAATGGGAAAGCTATAAAGTATGTTCTAGCTAGAGAATTACTAGGAAAATACGCCTGTGATATATGTATTTACATGCATTGCACAGAGGAAACATGTCTGAAGGCCTCTGGTGTGTGCTCAGGTGGCGGCGGAGGTGGATGCCCGGCGGGAGGCGGGTGCCTGGTGTGTTGTGTCTGGGTGCACAGGGCACACATAGGGCTTCTCCCGGTTCGTGTGGAGCTCTCATGAGCCAGAGGCTGGCTGTGTGGCCGGAAGACTCAGCGCACTTGCTGCACCTGAGAGGCTCTTCTGCCTGAGTCTCTGATGCACGTGCATGTCTGAGGCCCAGAAGGAGCCTTTGTCACATGCTGCACAAATAAATATCCTCTCGTTATGTGTCTTCTCTGATGGACTTTTAACCAAGAGAAATACCGGAAGATCTTGGGACGCTTCTCACAGTCACACTTGTGACTCTTGGGCTCCGTGGAATCTTTCTCAATGTCCCCCACATGTGGCGTCTCCCCCATTGATCTTGTGGGTAGGAAGAGGCTCCGGGTGACCTGGGCCAGCCTGGAGAGACACACTGGTCCCGCCTCCTTGAGGACGTCTTGATAAGAGGGTCCTTCCAGGGACGTGCCCTGGGACCTGGCAGTGCCTGGACTGGCCCTTCTGGAGCTGCATGGGTTGTGCAGAGAAGCGCCTCCCTCCGCAGGCCGGGCCGCTCTCCCTGGGCGATGGTGGGCGGCGTTTGGTAGCCCTGACCAGTGATATCGCCCTTTACTTCAGTAGTTTTCAAAGAAGCGCTGCCACCACCATCGTCTCCTTGTCCTGTCTGCAAAGCAGTATCTTGGGGGTGCAGGAGGTGTCCCCACGTTTGCCTCTGTTGAGATCCTACTGACAACCGTTTATTAGATGAACAGTGACTTCTCTTAAGGGCATATTCTCAGCACAGAGGGCTTCCTGTCCCCGCATGCGGACAGGGGCCGAGCGGGGCTTCCTGACCCCGCATGCGGACAGGGGCCGAGCGGGGCTTCCTGACCCCGCATGCGGACAGGGGCCGAGCGGGGCTTCCTGACCCCGCATGCGGACAGGGGCCGAGCGGGGCTTCCTGACCCCGCATGCGGACAGGGGCCGAGCGGGGCTTCCTGTCCCCGCATGCGGACAGGGGCCGAGCGGGGCTTCCTGACCCCGCATGCGGACAGGGGCCGAGCGGGGCTTCCTGTCCCCGCATGCGGACAGGGGCCAAGCGGGGGGCTTCATCTGGCATCGCTCCGGCCTTCGGCGAATGTCTCCAGTCTCTGCCACTCGATTCCATTTCTCCTCAACATGGACCTGTCACCGCAGTGCCGACTGATCACAGATGGTTCCAGGACCATTGAAAAATAGTTCCATCCTTGCTGTGTTTTTCTGGCTGCAGCCAGGAGTGAAATGACTTGCAAAGAATGTGCGGTTCTGCCTTGCACACAAGCTATTGCTATTTGGAAATGAGCTGAGCTGAGTCTTCCAGGGCCCAGAGCACCACCCGCTCCCCGCCTTCGGAGAGCAGATCTTTGACTGGGTTTAAAGTCCATATTTTCTGAACCACAGGCATCCCTGCATGGTTCATATGAATGAGGTGCTGAGGCCTGAATCCATTCTTAGCAAATGTTTCTCAGACTCAGCTTCCAGGATTCAGCTCTTGGACTCGGAGTTGAGAGTGGGGGATGCTTAGGAGACTACGAGCCCCTCCAGCAGACTGACCGTCGAACCAGGTGACCCTGGACCGCACTGGGCTCATACTCACAAGCACTGCTCAAGGCCAGTGTGCTAAAGGAGGTCACATGGCCAAGCAGACATTCAGAAAGTAGAGAAATACACTTTCATTCTTTCATTGGCATTTCACTTTCACAGCCATAAAGAGGAGTATGTAGATAGGGGAGATGCCAGGTAGTCTCATTTTATAGCTAATAAGCTGAGATCAGAGAGGTTGAGCAACTGGCCTGAGGTCACACAGCAAGCCAGGAACCACTGTGTAACCCACTGTGGGTGAGTGGGCTCACCAGTGCCACCATAGTCTGTCTTTCCTGCTGTCATTCCCTCTACCATGCTGGCATCCGGGAGCAGGACAGCTCCCTGTGGGCACTGTCAACATGGTTGGCCCCTCAGTCAGCCCTGGAACTTGCTCTTCTTTTATCCATCAATTCTCATTCATGCCGAGGGGCGACTGCAATTAAGGTTTTAGAGAGTCGAAAGTTAGATGTGGATTTTCAACTGCTCGGGTCAGTGCCCCTAACCCCCCCTGTTCAGGGGTCACGGTAGCCTGTGGTCTGTCTGTGTGCTGATATAATGGACCGTTTAAGAAGAGTGAGTCCCCATAGACTGACATGAGAGACAGACAGACGTGCTGGGAGGCAGGAAAAGCACTTCGCCGAGCAGCGCACGTGGTTTTGCAGAATCACTTTCCCGACCCGTGTGTTTGCGGTTGGTCGTCTCTCCAGGGAAGAGGTGGAAGGGCAGCACCAGTTGGCAAACAGTCGATGCCCCAGGTGCCCTTTGCCCCCTTGGCTCCTCAGTCCCCTCCCCAGGGGGCCTTGGCTGTGCTGCAGCGATGAAAAGGCTCATGTCCAGTGCAGTGGGGCCTTGGATCTTCTCCGGGCTTCAGCTGCGCCTGCTGCGGGGGACACTGCTGGCTGAGTGTTCTCATTTTCAGCCCTGCGGTGGGGTCAGGATGAGAGCTCTTCCAGATGTAGGAGCCTTTGCTAATCCAAATACCGCCTCCCATTGCTCCTCCGTTTGCCCCCCACTGGCCTTAAACATTTGTACCATTTTTTAAAGGCCGAAGTCTAAAGTGCAGTATTCCCCCCAACATGCTTTCTCCCCCCGATGTGCCAGATACACCCTCTGAGGTGGAGGGGTGCCGTTTGAGGGAGAGATGTGTTGATCTCTCCTTGAAGGGACCCCAGGCACCTCAGTACAGGAGAGCAGTGATGAGTTTAGCACAGACCACTGCCGCAGAGCAGGCGACTGTAGCTACAGATTAGAGAGGAGGACCCTCCGGGGACAAGCCTGGCCCACGTGGGTGTCAGAGGCCGTGTGATGTCCCGGTCGAGGGCGCTGTCTTGTCTTTAGAGCAGAGACCTGAACTCAGATCCCGGCTTTGCTGTTACTAACTACATGACCTTGGACAAGCCCCTTCCCTTTCTCAGCTCACAGTTCCCACACCGGTAAAGTGGGAGAAACAGCAATATTTACACCATGAGACTTTTGTGAGGATTATGTGAGATAATTACGTGTTTAGCACTTAGAACAGTGCTTAGCTCATAGTAAGAGCTCATTTGTCCCTAGCTGTTATTTAATCTTTATTTCTGTCAGATTTGGGGATAAATCATTTTTGGCTTCTTAAAAAAGAACATGGACTTAATTCGGTGGCCGGGTGAGTCACTGGGGATTTTTCGAGAGTGGGGCGGACATGATAAGATGCGTGCTTTAAGAAGATTAATTTGTCTGCAGCTCACAGGCGGGCCTGGAAGGAGGAGAGGGAGGCGGCAGGTCCCTCGGGAGGCCGCTGCCCCCCAAGCTGCACTGTGCAGCGTGGCGGCCTCCAGCCACACGCGGCTGTTTAAACTTAAATTAACGAAAATTAATAAGCTGAATAACAGTTCTTCAGGCGCAGTAGCCGCCTTTCAGGCACCCTGCGGCGCATGGGGCTAGAGGCCTCTGTATGACAGAAACGCCACTCGCCCAGGAAGTTCTGCTGGACGGCCCTGGCTGGGAGCGGTGGCGCTCGTCCCGGGTGCAGGGGAACCTGGGCGGCCACAGATGGCCGCGCTCCGCCCGGCTCCTGGTCCGGGACGCCTGGGGCAGGCCTGACGACCTGCATACCTGACCGGTTCCCAGGAGGGGCTGATGTGCCTGCTCTGGGCCCCCCCAGAACCTCCTCTCTGGGCAGCACTGCTGAGTTCATGGTGGGCGGGGCGTTGAGCGGGTGGAAAACCCTGCATGCCTTACTTGCATGTCCCAGCGAAGCCCACTTGGGGTTTCCACTGCGTGTCCCCGGGACTGGCGAGCTGGGCACACTCTTGGGAGCATGTTCCATGGGGATGTGCGCAGGAGCTGGGCTCTTCTGGCCGACGAGGAAGGGAGGTGGGGCTAGTTCAGTCCACAGAAAAGCAGACGAAGCCCATGGGGAAAGAGGCTGTCCCCCTTCCTGGGCTCTGCTGCCCCTGGACCTCTGCTTTTACGGGGGGCTGGTAGAGAGGGAGGTGGGGACAAGCTTGCAGAACTGAAAGGCCAAGGATTTGTGCCTTTGTCCCCCAGTCGGTCCTGGACAGCTCTGTCCTGAGGCATGAATGACTTAGGTCCCGCGGGAAGTGGGGGTGGGGGGAAGGCCTCCTGGTACAAGTGACAGAATTCGCTGATGCAGAGGGACAGATGGTTACTTAGACCTCAGGGTCTTACCCAGCTGCAGTGCCTCCCTAGGGGTTTGAACTGCAGGCAGGAGCATGCCGGGATGGTCCTCAGTGAGCCGCGCAGCGTCCAGTGATGCGCAGGGTCCCCGAGTGTTCACCTGAGCGGGGCCTGGGCGCGCAGGCAGAGGCGGGGCGGAGCAGAGCCAGGACACCTGCAGCGGCCCTGCGTGGGTTTGCCCGAGCGCCTGCGTGCAGTGAGGGAGCTCCCAGAGCGTTCCAGCGGCATTCTCTACCAGCTGACATGGCTGTGACCCTCTTAGGGTGGCTGTCCCCACTGCCCCGGCTGCTCCCCTGGGGTCCTCTCTGCACCTTTCCACAGCCCAGCCACTGGGTTAACTACTGAGCATATCAGGGGCCACCAAGACCGTGTTTCAGTGCTGAGGAGGCCACCTGTGCTGGAGAGCCAGCGCCTGCGTGATGCATTTGGAGAGGCTTTGAATAGAGTGTGTGTGCCTGTGTGTGCGTGAGTGTGTATATGAGAATATGTGTGTGTTCTGTGAGTGTGCATCTGTATGAGTGTGAATATGTGTGTGCATCTGTGTGTGCACATGTGTGTCTGTGTGCCTGTGTGTGCCTGTGTGTGAGTATATATGAGTATGTGTGTGAATGTGTGTTTCTATGAGTGTGCCTGAGTGTGCGTGTCTGAGTGTGTGTGAGTGTGTCTGAGTGTGCGTGTGTATGAGTGAGTGTGCGTGAGTGTCTGAGTGTGTGTGAGTGTATGTGTCTGAGTGTGCATGTGTGTGTCTGAGTGTGCGTGTGTATGAGTGAGTGTGCGTGAGTGTGTCTGTGTGTTTCTATGAGTGTGTCTGTGTGAGTGTGCGTGTCTGAGTGTGCATGTGTGTCTGTGTGTGAGTGTGCGTGTGTGAGTGTGCGTGAGTGTGTGTGTATGTGAAGTGCTAACAAGTGTGGGAAATGGGGAGTATCCAATGGATGCTACAATGGCCTTGACATGAATAGTTTGGTAAAATTATAATAAAACAGTGGGAAGGATGAGTTTCCTTCCGGCTCTTTAAACCTGTGACTTTAACCATCCATCCATCCGTCCGTCCGTCTGTCCGTCCGCCCGCCCGCCCGCCCCCACCCACCTGTCTTCCCGCCCTTCCACCCATCCGTTTAGGATAAGGGGCCCGCAGGAGGC